>NC_087442.1:46194562-47443093 GCF_036321535.1 Camelus dromedarius | reverse complement strand
ATTGCTGGAGTTGATTTGCTAGTATTTTGTTGAGGATTTTCATATCTATAGTCATAAGTGATACTGACCTGTAATTTCCTTTTTTTTGTGATATCCTTGTCTGGCTTTGGTATAAGGGTGATTTGATGATAGCCTCATAGAATGAGTCCCTTTGAAAGTGTTTCTTCCTCTGCAGTTTTTTGGAATAGTTTCAGAAGGATAGGTGTTAACTCTTCCCTAAATGTTTGGTAGAATTCGCCTGTGAAGCCATCTGGCCCCAGACTTTTGTTTGTTGGGAGTTTTTAAATTGTTGGTTCAATTTCAGTACTGGTAATTGGTCTATTTATATTTTCTATTTCTTCTTGGTTCAGTCTTGGCAAATTGTACCTTTCTAGGAAACTGTCCATCTCTTCTAAGTTGTCCTTTTTGTTGGTGTATAAGTTGCTCATAGTAGCCTCTTATGATCCCTTGTATTTCTGTGGTGACAGTTGTAACTCCTTTTTCATTTCTGATTTTATTAATTGGGCCATCTCCCTTTTTTTTCTTGATGAGTCTGACTAAAAGTTTATCAGTTTTGTTTATTTATTTTTTCAAAGAACCAGCTTTTAGTTTCATTCATCTTTTCTGTTTTTTTAGTTTCTATTTCATGTATTTCTGCTCTAATCTTTATGATTCCTTTTCTTCTACTAATTTTGAGTTTTGTTTATTCTTATTTGTCTAGCTGCTTTAAGTGTAAGGTTAGGTTGTTTACTTGAGATTTTTCTTGTTTCCTGAGGTAGGCTTGTATCGCTATAAACTTCCCTCTTGGAACTGCTTTTGCTGTATCCCAGAGGTTTGGATCATTATGTTTTCATTTTCATTTGTCTCAAAGTATTTTTTTATTTCCTCTTTGATTTCTTCAGTGGTCCACTGGTTGTTTAGTAGTATATTGTTTAGCCTCCACATGTTTGCAGTTTTTTTCTTGTAGTTGATTCCTAACATCATAGTGTTGTGGTCGGAAAAGATGCGTGGTACAATTCCAGTTTTCTTAAATTTATTGAGGCTTGCTTTATGGGCCAACATGTAGTCGATTCTGGAGAATGTTCCATGTACACTTGAGGAGAATATGTATTCTGTTGCTTTTGGATGGAATGCTCTATAGATATCAGTTAAGTCCATCTGGTCTAATTTAGGGCCTTTATTTCCTTACCGATTTTCTTTCTGGCTGATATGTGCCTTCATGTAAGTGGGGTGTTAAAGTCCCTCATTATTATTGTGTTTTTTCCAATTTCTCCTTTATGTCTTTTAACAAGTTCCTTATACATTGAGGTGCTTGTATGTTGGGTAGGTATATATTTACAATTGTTATATCTTCTTGGATTGATCCCTTGAGCATTATGTTGTGTCCTTCTTTGTCTCTTGTAACAATATTTTAAAATATATTTTTTTCTGATATAAATATTGCTACTCCAGCTTTCTTTTGATTTCCATTTGTGTGGAATATCTTTTTCCATCCCGTTTCAGCCTGCATGTGTCTCTAGATGTGAAGTGGATCTCTTATAGACAGTGTATATATAGGTCTTGTTTTTGTATCCATTTAGCCAGTCTATGTCTTTTGGTTGGAGTGTTTAATCCATTTACATTTAAGGTAATTATCGATAGTGTGTTTTTATTGCCATTTTGTTAATTGTTTTGGGTTTGTTTTTGTAAGTCTTCTTTTTCTCTTTTCTTGTGGTTTGATAACTACAGAAGTTCCTTTAACATTTGTTGTAAAGCTGGTTTGGTGGTGCTGAATTCTTTTAGCTTGTGTTTGTGAAGCTTTTGAATTCTCCATCAAATCTGAACAAGAGCCTAGAATTGTCTTACATATTAGAAAGAGAATATATAAGGATCATTTTGTATATCAGAACCAAACAGTCTTATTCTTTAAGTCTTAAAAACTCTTTTAAATTTGAAGTTTAGTATTTGCCCAACTCTCATGTTTGCCTTGTAAGAAGCTCAATGCACTATTAAATTATTAACTGATTTTATTTGAAATAGTTCTAAGATATTTCATCCCTCTAGGCATTCTATCCAAAACCCAGACAGCAGTTTTTAAGGAAGAGTGGACGTGAGCTTTTAACATTATGTATTGTTATACCTGAAAGATTTTCTAGATCATTTTTAGAAACCCTCTTATTCCGTAAACGGAGAAATTAAGCCCCAGAACAGTTATTTTATTTACTTACTCCTGCCTTTATTTTCAGTAGTTAGCAGAATCAAGACTTTAACCCAGATCTTTTATTCCCAGTCACATGCTTTTTCTCCTGTACTGCACTGCTTGTTTGGTAGCATTTTAAAATAAAAATGTTAAGTGTTTTGCAACTAGTCAAAAGTTAAACAAAAGTATACAATGACCACAAGAGAAATTATTTTAAATTGTAACTTCATTTAAATAAAGTGAATTACTACTCATTTAATATTTTTCTGTTTAGGAGAAAAGAGATTTGAATGTCCAGAATGTTCTAAAAGGTTTATGCGGAGTGATCATCTCTCCAAACATGTCAAAACGCACCAGAATAAGAAAGGTGGTGGGACAGCTCTTGCCATTGTTACCTCCGGAGAACTGGACTCATCTGTTACAGAGGTGCTTGGCTCCCCAAGAATTGTCACAGTTGCAGCCATTTCTCAAGATTCAAACCCAGCAACTCCCAATGTTTCAACCAATATGGAAGAATTCTGAAAAGTTATTTATAACAGAGACCTCTAGTGCTGCACTTAAGTTTACACACCTTTGAAAATCTGGAAATGGGCTGGTCAAGTGGATTACAGAGTAGGAAATCATGTTTTCATTCTTGGCTTCTTTAAGTATTCTAAGATTCTGGGTCAGCACATGAAGTGTTGAAATTTTAGAAATACAAAAAGCAAACTGATATACTGGAAACAGAAAAGTATTTCCTCCATGTTATATGTTGTGGTTATTTGCAGATATATCACATAATCTTTAAATTGAATCCTCCCATCTCTTAACATCATGTGTTAACATGTTTAAAAAGACACACCTCAGTAGTTTGCAGGCTGGACCTTAATTGGACTTGTTTTTTTTGAAAGTACTTTGTTAAAAATTCAGTCAGTAATAATTTATGTGGATTTTTTTCCTCCAATAGCACAGAAAACAAATGGTTAACTGATGATAGAGTTAAAACTTCATTTCCTTAGCTTGATTTTTGGAAAATCAACTGAAAACCGTTTTGGCCATCTTTTCTGAATGATAGAAATTCTTCAACAGTTGAATTAGGTAAGTTCCAAAAAAGTAATCTGAGGTGCATCTCAGATCTTTATTACCACTACATTATAGTAGTGCGTATGCAGACAATCAGTGAAGTCCAATTACTTTCTCCATTTGGAGACACCAGAGGAACTTAGAGCTAAACCTTAGGTTAAATTTTAGATTGAAACCTTAGGAAAATCCTGGGGGGAAAATGGTTAAAACAAAACTCATAATAGCTTCAGAAAAATAAAATGAGGCAACTTAACATGTAAGGTTTTGAGGTTAGGATTGATTATATTCCTAACCTTAGGTTGAGCCACAAAGTTCATTTTAAATGTTTATATTGGAAATATTTGCATAGAATTTAAATTGTTCTGTAGTTTCATATTCTGTAAATATGAGTTATGTTGATGATGTGCAAAATTCTTTATGCTTTGACTTGGTAGCCAAAGAAAGAATTATCACACTTTTTTTAAGTCCAGCAGAAGATTATCTTTTAACTACATTACAATTTCTGTTTTCGTTTCTACTAAAAATTAGCCGATCTCATTTTATTTCTAGCACTGTGTTAGAAGGCTGATTAAGAATTTATAACACAGTAATGTCTTTATGTAACTGAATTTTCCCTAAGAATACAACCTAACAAATATATAACATATCTGATACTATGAAACAAAAACTATTTTTTAAAAATCAGAATAATTTCAGTTAAGTAAGTGACTAAAGAATAAAATGTATTTCATTGTTTATGCAAGGGTCTCACAGGAAAGATTATAATGGAATTGGAATTGACCATTTGAAAATGAAAGTTTTTAGCTGCTTGGTTTACTAACACCTTTAGTTTGGGGCCTGTTTTGAGTATAGGTTTATGTTTTCTTGTGCATTCTCTGTTATTTCAGGAAAAGTACTACTCATGCAAATTCTCTTCCAAAATTGTGATGTTTCTTGTATTTTTGATGAAGGAGAAATACTGTAATGATCACTGTTTACACTATGTACACTTTAGGCCAGCCCTTTGTAGCGTTATATAAAACTGAAGGTCTTTTGTGCTTTCAGTTTGTATAAAAAAGCTTTGAGATTAAAGGAAAAAAAATTTTTACACTGTGGTTATAAATTTCAAGTTTCTTAAAGCTTTTGTAGACTTGTAACAAAGTCTTTAAATTTTAGTTGGATTTTGTAAATTGTTTTGTATATTTTATTTAATGTACTCTAACAACTGATGTATCTGGCTTTAAAACATCAGAATCAGTTTGTTGTTTTGTTTGGTACAGAGGAGCATTTGGTAGTGTTAATTTTAATTTTATTATATAGGAGCTGAAACATCAAATATATATTTTATCTATCATTATGCTACACAATCAGTGCTATAAATTTTTTTATGCAAAGAAACTTTCCTAATGTTTGAATCATGTTTCCTCAGAGTGACACTTTCTGTTGTTGTTGATACCAAGTATGAGCTCTCTGCACCATTATTCCATGAACCAGTTCTAATGCATACCTATGTATGCTCATCAGAAATGAAATTTATTTTTGAATCAACAATGAGGCCTATTATAAATTTAACAAACTGAATCTGGATAGCTTTATAGCATATAAAACATATTAATTTGTGTTAGCAGGTGCACATTTCACCACTGAAATTAGAAATATTTTGACAGTCTGTTCTGCATACCATTCTGAATCCACTTTTCTGTCTTATAAGAATCGTAAATTTCAGTGTCCTTTATTTGACTCAGTGGGATATAGCTGTTATAAGTAATAGGGCACAGATGTGCAGTAGAGTCTTGTTTAATGGCATTTCACTGTTCATTCCCTTTGCCACTGTTATAAAACTTTTCTTTATTGTAATTATCAGTGCAAAGCTATGTATTTATCATGGTAGAACTCCAGTGTTAGAATAGTTTTTTCTTACAGTATACTTTCTTTGGTTAGGTTTGTGTATGTGTTGCTGATTACATTAGAACTTGATGTTAAGTCATTATTTATCACTCTCATGAGAGCAGTAATAAAAGTGTGTAATCTAGGAGAAAAAGTTAATTTGTCAAACTTAGATAAGCATGATGTTTAGGTCCTATTTTTCAATTTTATAACTGTTTTATTGCAACAATATTTGTATTTAAGTCTTCATTTTAATGCCTTGTGGTGTTTTTTTATGCATGTCACTAAGTTGTCATCCCACATAAATTGATGTGCAGCATAGGGTATTAAATCTACATAATGATTTTAAAACAGAAATAGTTGATGGTAAAATGTAAATGTTTTGCAAAAATTCCTTATAAAAACTTTTGTAGTAACATTTCACTTGTAAATTTTTTTTGTAAAAAAAAAAAGAAAATGGAAAAAAAAAAGATGAATTCAGAAAAAACCTGTTTCCCATATCCTAGAATTTAGACAATTATTCTGCCAGCAAAGCCTCTGGGGCTGTAATTGACATTTTTACAGTGCTGATTTGTATAAAATTTGTTTTTTGTGGATTTGGAAATAAAATCATGTATAAGTTGTTGCCTGCAATAACAATTGCAAGTAACCTATTAAAAATTCCCTCGAGTTTAACATGCTTCTTCGTTTAATTATGTATACTATAAAGCAGCAATAAATTGTTTGAACTATCAACCTTCTTATCACGATGAACACTGGAAAGTAAATGCTTCTCACTAGAAAACGTATTGGCAACTCTTCATAATTCCTGATATTAAGATCTGGTCACCATTTCTCTAAACATACTGCCAAAGAACACCAATTCAAATTTCATGTTAATTTGTAGCCGTTGCTCTAGACATTTATGGAAATTAAAATTTGATTTAGAGACTTTTTTACTTAAATATTTTAAGCAATAAATGTTAGGAAATTGTAGGAAGAGCCAAAAATGAAAACATAATTAAAATATTATTTAAACTCGCAGAAGGACTAAGAAGCAGTGTATGCCATGTAGATGCCACAAAGTCTGTAAGCAAAAGCTGTCTTTTCCTCCTGGGAGAGCCCTGCAAATCTCATGAAGAACCGTAACTGTCTTAACAAATACCTTACTCTGACAACTTCAGTTACCAGATTTCCAACCCAAGCCAGGTTAGATACAGCCAAGTGAGGGACAGGGGATGTTAAGCAGCAGGGAAGTACACTGGTCCACTGAGGGGAGACTGCAAAGATTCTTTTTAAATCTCTGGTAATCAGAACCTATGTAGTGTATGGATATATTATCGTGTGTATTAAAGCTCTAAGGCAAAGACATAGTTATGTTACAGCTTTGTGTAATAATATGTGTTCATAACAATGACTGAGTCAAGAAACAGTTAAATTTATCCTACTCTGCCAAACAAGACCTGTAAGGGATAAATTTTTGAAAAGATTTGTATCAAACTAAAAATGTTTATTTCAGTTACCTTAAAAATTCACATTTGGAAGCATCAGGATGATATTGTATAAGAAGGGTTAATGCAATTGGTAAATTAATTTTTTTTTTTTTAATTTTTAATGTGGTAGTACCAGTTTGAGTCTTGGTCTTCTAGGAACTTCAACCACATAATCATGAACAGGACTGAATCAGAGAAAATGGCAAAAAAAAAAAAAAAGTAATGCTTTTTATTTTGTTGACATAAAACCATTGGTGTAATAAGTTAGGAAAGTTGAAGCAGTGCTCAGAGCAATACTGTAATGTAATATGATATGGTTTACAATGCTGTTCATGATAATTTCCAAGATACCAGGGAAAAAAAGTATAGCTTGTTTATTTTTATTTACATGTTCAGATGCTTAAAGAGTGCAATGACTTCAGGTATGTGCAAGAAATACAAAATACTTTATTCTTCAGTACATCTGAGTCACATATTACTGTATTTATTGTCCAAGCAATAATGTCTGGTACAACCAACTGGTAATTGTATATCAGGATTTTTAAGGCTTGTATTCCATTCTTCTCTAAGAGTTGCTAATTTGTGTAGGTCTTAGGCTGTGTTCTTCTTAGTTGCAGGTGGCAATGAAATTATTTTTGGATATCTGAGAGTGATCTCAAGTGCAAATAAAAAGAAAGAAGGGAAGGAGGAAGGAAGTTGTACAGACCTTTATTTTTGTCTAAGGTAATAGTTTCGCAAATGCTAGGACAATTTCTCATGGAAGAAAATGTTCCAACTAATAGGGTTACTAGATTTCAGAATGTTAATAATAATGAAGTTTTCATGTATAAAAAGAAAAAATCAGTGTGCTATTTATAATACTTTGGCCCAAAAAAGCAGTTTATGTATGCAAGTATATATATAACAGCTCTTTACAATAAGGATTTGATTTAGCAAATGAGTTGGCAAATTACATATATTGTATTAGACTGTACTGACATAAAATCTATTCTCTTTAAATAGAAAAGGTATTTTCATGATAGATCACTATGTTGCCCACAGCTAAATACAGATACTCAAGCTTTAAGTATACTATACATTCCCTAGTGAAGTCAACTGGGCAACTTGGGTGACAGTCAAGCAGAATTTTCACATGAGCTTATGATACTTGAAATGCTTCATAAAAACAAAATATTTTACCACAGAATTTTTTCAATGAAACAGTAGCTGTGTTTCCAATTAACAGTAATCCCTTTGCATAATTGTGTTACTGTTTAAACATTTGTTCAATGGAAACATAATCCTTAGGGTTTTTTGTTCCTTATATGTATTTTAACAAAATTAAGCACATGTATATAGATAATATATATGCCATGTGTAACATTTTAGATACATATCAATATAACATTTGGGTTGATTTAGGAAGTTCAAACTTCAACATAAAACTATTTTGTTTTTAAAGCTGCTTAAAGAAAAGCAAGAAACACAGGTAAGTCTGAATGTACTCACATGGCCTAAAATCTGTGTAAAAAATTTGTACCAATAGTTTCCATCAAACTACATTTTTACCTAGCCCTGCTACTTCTGGACTTTAATTTGCATCAGGATTTAATGACAGCAATGACTGATAAGCTTGTATTTTGAGTCTTCATTCATTGGACAAATACTGAGTGTCTGTTTTATACCAGGCACTAATCCAGTTTTCAGAGGTAGACCAAGAACAAGACAAAAGCCCCATCACCTGCCCTCAGAGTTCACACATACTTGAAAATGGTCAGTTGCATCATTTGCAAATATTTTCTCTCATTCTGTAGGTTGTCTTTTTGTTTTACTTATGGTTTCCTTTGCTGTGCAAAAGCTTACAAGTTTAATTAGGTCCCATTTGTCTATGTTTGCTATTATTTCTATTGCCTGGGTAGGCTGTCCTAGGAAACCATTGTTAAGATTTATGTCAGAGAATGTTTTGCCTGTGTTTTCTGCTAGGAAGCTTTATCATGTCTTGTCTTATATTTAAGTTTTTAAGCCATTGTGAGTTTATTTTTGTGTATGGTGTGAGGGAGTGTTCTATCTTCATTGATTTACATGCTGTGCTAGTTCTGTGAAAAATGTCCTGGGTAACGTGATAGGGATTGCATTAAATCTGTAGATTGCCTTGGGTAATATGGCCATTTTAACGATACTGATTCTTCCCAATCCAAGAGCATGGGATATCTTTCCATTTCTTTTAAGTCAAATTTAATTTCCTTAATCAGTGTTTTGTAGTTCTCCATGTATAAGTCTTTCACCTCCTTGGTCAGGTTTATTCCTAAGTATTTTTTATTGTTATTGGATGCAATTTTAAAAGGGATTGTTTCTTTACTTTCTTTTCCTGCTATTTCATTGTTAGTGTAAAGAAATGTAACTGATTTTTGTATGTTAATCTTATATCCTGCTACCATGCCGAATTCTTTTATCAGCTCTAACAGTTTTTGTGTGGAGCTTTTAGGGTTTTCTATATATAGTATCATGTCATCCACATATGATAATTTTACAGTTTTAACTTCCAGAATATATAAACAGCTCATACAACTTAACAACAACAAAAAACCCTGTCTAAAAATGGGCAAGAAGACCTAAACAAGCAATTCTCCAGTGAAGACATACAAATGGCCAATAGGCAGATGAAAAAATGCTCAATATCACTAATTCTCAGAGAAATGCAAATCAAAACTGCAATGAGGTATCACCTCACACCAGTCAGAATGGCCACCATGTATGTACTTTTTAAGTACACCAATGATAAATGCTGGAGAGGGTGTAGAAAAAAGGGAACCCTCCTACACGACTGGTGGGAATGTAGTTTGGTGCAACCATTATGGAAAACAGTATGGAGATTCCTCAAAAAATTAAAAACAGACTTACCCTATGATCCAGCAATCCCACTCCTGAGCACATATTGGAGGAAACTAATTTAAAAAGATACATGCACCCTAATGTTCATAGCAGCACTGTACACAATAGCCAAGACATGGAAGCAACCTAACCTAAATGTCTGTCAACAGATGACTGGAAAAAAGGTGTGGTATATTTATATAATGGAATACTACTCAGCCATAAAAAATAATGCCATTTGCAGCAACTTGGATGGACCTGGATATTGTCATTCTAAGTGAAATATGCCAGAAAGAGAAAGAAAAATACCATATATCACTCATATGTATGATCTTAAAAAAGAAGAAGAAAAGAAGAAGGAGGACACTAATGAACTCATCTACAAAACAGAAACAGATGCAGACCTAGTAAACAATCTCATGGTTACCAGCAGGAAAGCAGGTGGGAAGGGATAAATTGGGGAGTTTGAAATTAGCAAATGTTAGCCACTATATATAAAAATAGATTAAAAATTCTCTTCTCTATAGCACAGGGAACTATATTCAGTATCTTGTAATAACTTTTAATAAAAAAGAATATGAAAAGAAATAATAGTACATGCATGAATGGACATTGTGCTGTACACCAGAAATTGACACATTGTAACTGACTATACTTGGACTTAAAAAATAAATATACATTAAAAAAAATGGTAAGGAAAAGGGGCACCATTAGGCTAATGCTGAGGAGTGCTGGGGCTGCAATGGTAATTAGGGGAGTCAGGAAGCCTCCCTAGAGTAATGTCGGAGCAAAACTTGACATGAGGAAGCAAGCCTTGCTGATCAGTATCCCAGAGGAAGCTGGCAAAGGGGGATCCAGAGAAAGGGGTGAGCCCTCTGAATGGACCATGGCTGAAGCCCCATCATCTAAAGGGGCCAAAAATGAGCACAGCAGGAAAGAGGTAAGAGGTGGCATACAGCAGCATCCAGTGGGCCTGTGATCCTTGCCATTGGGGTCTAAAGGCCTGCTTACAATCAGAGGGTCGAGCACTCTGGTAAAAGCAGAGCTGTGTGACACAGTGGTCACCAACTGGGAGGCAGAGGAGTGTGGGCTTGATTCCTGGTTGGGCCACTAACTATACAACCTTGGCAAGTTATCTACCCTTTCTGCTACCTCTTTTCCTCATTTGCAGAAGAGGGTATACCTCAAGTATGTTAAGAGGATCGAATAAGAGAACTCTCAAGCCCCTGACATGATAGTATTCAACAGATAGAAGGTATTGTTGTTATAAGTTAACTCAAAAGGGGTGGGGTGAAGGGCGGGAGATGGAATAGTTCCCTTTTGGACCAATGTTTTGGGCTCCAATATGTTGAAAAGTTAATTCTCAATGTCTCATAAAGGAAAAAGGGAGAAATTTCAGTGAGAATTTCTTGATTTCAACTGTATATTTTTCTCAAACTATCTGCTTATGAGTTCTTTTGGTGTGCTCTGTCTCAGAATTATGTGATGATCATCTTTTCCCAGTGCTAAGCAAAAGTAAAGTGTCAAATCTTAGTTATTTTCTAATTTTGAAATATTAATTTCAATTACTTGCCCACCTAATTGGTGGCAGACAACCAAACGAGTGAAGAAGCAAGACAATTAGTGAAAAACCAAAATAGCTGCTCACGTCTTGTTCAATAACTTTTTTTTTGTAGACGTGCGTGAATAATTTTCTATATTTAAAATCATTCCATATGTTTAGATACATTTATTAAATAAACAAAATAAGCCTGAGCTTACAGGGCAAAAGCGCTGTGTTTTCAGCTCCCTATCAAATTGCAGCCATGAAAAGAAAATGTGCACTTTGGTGTCTGAAGGTTTTTTTTTTAACCTAGACAACTTCCTCTCAGACTTAGTTCAGAAAAGAATAGGATGCTCTACATTCATGAGCTCTAAGCTACTATCACTTACCTTTTTAGAGTCTTTGTGGAATAAGATAGGATATAAACAAATATAAATTGTCCAAGCAGGCTCAGAGGCTCCTCAATGAGCTCTGGCTCTCCACTTCCAGCACCTCACCAATTTAACTGTCTTGACTTCAGATCCTGTTCTTAACTCTGACTTGCCCCTTTCATTCCCAAGCTCACCTTTAGAGATGCTTTTTTCCAATCAGCCAGTACATTTATTGAGCACCTGTTGTGTGCTGGGTTCAGGCATAAGGGATGCTGCCGTTCCTCTTTTCTGTACTAACTCTTGCTTCCCTCCCTCAGCTACATGTCTAGAGCACCTCAAGATCCCTTTGCCCCATTCCTAGGGACGGGCTGGCCAGCACTTGCAGAGACGGAAGTGCAGTAAGCCCATATCTACAGGGAGGAGGCAAGGCTCAGATCACGTTGGACCAGGTTAAGGTGAACAGGTTTCAAGTCAGAGAACTATGAAGTCAGACCCCGGAGCTAAGATCAGACAAAAGCAAATTACAGGGAAGAGGAGGAAATTGAGCAGTTGGCTCACACACTCAATTGTCTTCTAATCATACCTTTCTAGATGGTTGGTTGGTTCAAATTGTGTTATTTATTATCCTGCTGTGAAATGTGGTTTAATAAATATTTTATTGATAGTAGTAGTATTTTTGAGATGTGGAAGCCATAATCGAGTTATATTTTTCTGCTAGTAAAGTCATTCCTAGCTTGTATAATTTTATGTTGGAATTAAATACATCAGTAATTCATGGTGCTATGTAAAGGGCATCATGGCTTCCAAGTGTTTGATCACATTAACAAGTTTGGAAAACCACTGTTCAGAATAGTGTAAAGGCAAAGAGGAAACTAACTGAAAAAAGATTCTAATTCAATTCAGTAAAATTGTAAGTGGGTGCCACTTTGATTTAACCATTTTAAGCTTTTGAAGCTCTTCTTTATGTTGGCTTATTCTTTGTATTTATTATTTATATATGTATATGTGAAATAAGTGTGCATGTGTGTTTGGTGAAGCATCATATATATATTTGAAATTGCAGTTCATAAGCTAGAATTTATAAGTCACTGTAGCTTCCTTCTTAGTTGTTCTCTTGGACTGTTGACTTGAGGAGAAGCCTGGGTTGTCGTAAGCAACCCTGTGGAGAGGCTCATGTGGAAAGGAACTAAGACCTCTGGAAAGTGGTCACCTAAGTGAGCTTGATGGGGATCGTCCAGCCCAGTAAAGCATTCAGAGGAGTGCAGCTCCAGCCACCATCTTAACTACAACCTCTCAAGAGACTGAGCCAGAACACCAGCTAAGCTCCTCCCAGATCCTTAACCAATGGAAACTGTAAGCTAATGTTTGCTCCGAGCTACTGTATTTGGGGGTAGTTTGTTAGGCAGCAACAGATAATTAACATACCAGGAGCCATCAGTTTCCAACCAATATCATTTGTGCCATTAAGAGTAAATATAATGCAGCATTTTGTAAAAGAATGCTCCACTGTTATTTCCAGGCATTTCTTCTATGCTGATATTACATTTTGCAAATCTTGTTGCAGATGAATGGGCAATAATAACAATGGCAGACATACCTCTTGGCTGATCACAAATGTAAGACAGACCCCAATTGCAGAGATGTTAAAATGTGAAAAAAGATGCATCATAGAATAATGAAATCACTATCAGGTATGTTCATTTCCTTTCTGCTTCCATCAATCCTGTCTCTGCCCTAAGACCTTGATCTTGCCAGTTGTGGTTTTGTTGACCATTTCAGAACCAAACTACTTGAGTTCACAGGGCGTTGCTGTATTTGCATCCTCTGTTTACACAGGGAGTGAAGAGTTTGGGGAGTGAAGAACTCTTGGTGTGCACTGAAAGAATGCTTATTCTAACCTTTCCCAGCCCAAGCAACCTAGCTTCACAACCTTGTGTGTCACAAAGAGTGCTGTCTTTTTAAAGGGCTGGAATTGCTGGGGAAGCGGTGGGGCTTCTTGGTGCTGGTGGAATTTGGGCATTACATTAAGGCATGCTAATCCTTGAAGATTAGGGAATATTACGGGTGCATGTGATACTCTATATACTGGAATAATTCACTACCAGCATAATAGGAATATAAACATATATTTAGGGAGAAAAGCAGGAATGCAAACAATGCCAACTGGTTTAGGAAGAACATTCAGCAGTGTTACAACGGATATATCGGCAGTGTTAATATAAAAGAAAAAGGAGACTTACCTGATACAAGCACACTGCCTTCCTCCTCAAATCTCTCTTCACTAAATAAGGTATCACCTGTGCAAGGCCTTTGTAAACTGTTGAGCAGCAGACAAATGTAAGACTTAATTACACATTTGCATGCTGCCTCCACACTGGGAGGGATCACTAATCCTCACTGAATTCCCACCTGGGCTCAACTCTGGGCACTTGAGCTTTTTCCTTGCTTCTGATTTCCAGGAAAGCTTTAACAAACAGGAATAGAAATAATAATGTGTTTTATTACAATTTAGGAGATACTCAGAAATGATTGTGCTTATACCCGTACAACTTAACTCCCTTTCATATTCTTGTGTTGAATGTATTTAACCTCTAAATCTTCTGCATCTCCAACTAGCACTCCTAACATAAAACTTCTTTCCTGTTCTGATCACCTGTAGTTGAATTAATCTCTTTTTACAGATTTCTTTTTCCCCTCTCCCGTCAGAAGTTTTAACTCTTTTCCTGACTCAAATGTCTTGGGTCACAGAAGTCCTCCCCTTTCTGGAATTTTTTTTTTTTTTTGAGTGCTTATTTCAATTCAACAAATATTTGAACTGTAGTATTGCTAGAGGGTCTATGCCAGATGCTGCATGGGATAAAAATAACTGAATAACTGAAGAAATAAATGGCATAGTCCCTGATAGTGTCTGCCTTCAAAGGGCTTAGTTACTAATAAGGAAAAATAAAAAAGCAGCCCAATGCCTGTAATGCAAGGTAGAGTGCAATCTATATAGGTCTAGGAAGAGATTAGATTGAGGGCTGGTGAGGATTTCCTCTCCTGAGTCTTGTGGTAGCTGGTTGCTTGCTTGCTTCTGTCAGCCATTTCCAGTGCACCTCAGAATTTTCTTCCTAAATGTTACACAATTATTCTTTCCTGCAAACCCTCTTTAACTCCTAAATTAATGCGTCTACTCTGCAAAGAGGCTGTAGGTGTTTTTATTAAAACCAGCAGTGCTAAGAAACTATAATTTGACTGTTGTTTTGTATCCACTTTGAATGGGTTTGACCTCCTGAATTGCCATTTCTGCCTGTGATCTGCATGTCTCCTCACTTGGTATTTGTAACCCTTTTCTGTCCCCACCCTTTACATGGCACATACCTGTTGGCAACAGCAGCTCCCCAGTATGTTTGTCCTTCACCCACTTGTTTCTGTCTTGATATCTCTGAAAATCCAGATAGTAAAATTCCTCAAACCACACAGTTTTCTCAGTTTTACCGTTTTTTCTTCTTCCAAAATCTCAAGTTGACCTTAGTCAAGGGCTTCTTCAAGAATAAAGTTCTTTTAATGTTTAGCCACACTTTAAAAAAAAAAAAAGTCTTCATAATTTTCGGAAATTGTGTTAGTGTAAAGTGATACTTCCCATGATATTATATGTATATGGGGCATCTGAGAAAAAAACACACATTCATATCCCTCTTGATTGACTAACAAATGGACTTTTGTTCCCCTTTTCTTCACTAGCAGAACCCAGATTTTGCTCAGGCTCCTCCTAGTGGACATACTCTTAAGAGGAGGCTGGGAATGGATATTGATCTAATTTCCCTTGATGAATGCAAGGTTTAGACACATGCATGAGATGTAATACTGGCCAATTAGATGAAAGGGAAAATCTTCTGGAGGGCTTTGGCAAGTTTTCTTTACTCAAAAATGAAGATGCTCTGTCTTCTTGCCTCTGGACATTGTCACCTACATGGAATGCTAGAAAGCATGGTTGCCAGTTAGCATCAGTGGTAGGAAAATCACTGACCCATTGGAGATCACAGGAAAGAAAGATGAACAACAGCCTAACCCCAGAGTCATTGTGGTAATCGACCCACGACTCCTCTACAACCAGACTTCTTGGGTGAGATGATAAATGTTCTTATTATATGCCACTATTACTTGTTTAACTGCAGGTTTTTGTTTCTTACACATGTAAATTATTTCTAAAACACAGAAGTTTCTTTTTTAAGACCCCAGAACAAAAGTCAAGATTGTATTGCCCTATAGGACATTAAGGAATGTTGTATCTAACCTAGCAACTTTATTTCTAGTCTTTCTCCTCTGCCTGTCAATCTTTCTCTAATTCTTCTGAAATCATCTTCATTTTGTTGATTTCCTCATTAATGAGTTGAATAAATCTTGGCATGTCTTCATTCTACATTTTGAGTTACATATATAACTTTTTAAAAATTGTACTTTAATATTAGCAGTATGATTTAATTTTTTCTGCTGAATTTGAAAATGGTTTTCCCTTTTAATTTAATTCCACTTATTTACAGAATTCCTGTTTCTCTGAGGTAGTGGATGCAAAGGTCAAATATAGGGGTGAGAGGAGAGACTAAGAAAGAAGCATTGTTAAGGTGCTTGCGGTGATATCTAGGCTGGTTTAGTAGCCACTGGGAGCCCCCAAAACTGCCCTGGACCATGCAGAGCAGCCTTGACAGCCTGAAGTCATCTTTCCAAATGCCTGTGGTCATTCAAAATTCTGATCCTATAACTAGAAAAACAGGTGGTTATCAGACACAACATCCTGAAAAGAAAAATTATTGAGGCTCCACATCTTTCTGGAAACAACCTATTTATCAATAATCAGTTATTATAATGGCTTATTGAGGGCAACACTCCTTCGTAGTTCTTATGAGGGACACGGGGTTTGAAGTTTTTATTTTGAAATTAACAGTTTACAAAGGGAAAGGACTAAAAATTTTAGTTCGAAGACTGTCCCCTCAAATTTCAGTCAACAGAATTGCCTTGAGTCTCAACAAATGTCATTAATAGACCACACTGAAATCCCATTTCAGTATCATAGAGACTGTTGTTAAACTGGAACTTTCCTCCCTAGCTCTTTTATTCCTGGACTGAATAATAATTCTACATATTTTTAGAGCAGTTTGGCGTTTACAAAGAGCGTTATGCATTCTTTCATTGGGTGTATTAAATTCAAGCAAGTGGCAGATGAGATTCGGAATCAGGATTTCAAATACTCAGATCTTGGTTTCACACAACTAGGAAAGTTGAATTGCAGAGTTGGTTCTTTCCTGGAAACATTTGGACAACTATGGGCAAGGTGAATAAAGCCCTCGGCGCGGGGTCCTGAATGCCGATTCCACCATCTCCTTGTTGCTTAGCCGCTTTGTGACTTAGTTTCCTTGCTTATAAAATAAACTGACCAGCTGGAGCCCTGCCTTTCTGGAGATTAAAGGAAATAAACAAGCTGAAGGATTTAGTGTGGAGCTTGGCACAAGACAGCACTGCTCAAACCACATACTCCCTCCCCGGGAGCCCCACAGAGATGTCCATCGCTCCAGAGAGCCGAGGGGCAGCGGAGGGGGCCAGCGAGCGACTCACACAGGCTGAGGGCCCGCCCCACTTGGTTCGGGGTCCAGAGCCCGAAGGCCGCTCCCCTCAGCGCTCACTCCGCCCCCAGCGGGCCGAGGCGGGGACACCGTTCCCCGGGAAACGGGACGCGCCGCTCAACCCCCGCCAGCGCCCTCGCCAGCTGAGCTCGCACGGCGCACGGCGCACGGACTCCGGCAGCCAAGTGGTAACAGGTGGGAGACGAGCGACCGCGCTCACGGTGATTGCGGGAGGAGGTGGGCTCCTCCCCCCGGCGTGCGTGCGGAGGGCAGCCTCGCCCGCGCGGGGCTGGGCGGGAGAGCGCGCGAGTAGCCGGCCCGAGCCCGCGTCTCCTCCGACGTGCCCCATGGCGGCCCCGGTGACCGCTCGCGAGGCCCCAGGCCTCCGGGAAGCCCCGAACCTTCGTCTAACCCCAGAGGCCGGCCTCGAGGCGGCGGGCATGGTGGAGCTGGAGGGAGAGGACGAAGAGGAGGAGGAGGAGGAGGAGGCGGTGGCGGCGGCCAGGAGAGCTCGGACTTTTGCCCAGGATACGCGGGTGCGCTTCGTCGGCGGCCGTGTGGAGCAGATGCTGGGACTCCGGGAGGAGAAATGGAGCCAGTATCTGGAAAGCGAGGGCGGCCGGCAAGTCCTGAGGGAGTTTCTGGAGAGCCCCAGCCCTGCCTGCCTTGTGTTCAGCGTCGCCGGCGCGGGGCGGCTCGCGGCCTCCCAGCAGGTAAGGGGCGAGGGGGCCCTGCCGCGCCTCATCGCGCGCCCCGCGGGATGGACACCCGGGCGGGACGGGCCAGTCGCACCTCCTTGGGTTCCCGCGGGGCACGCATTCGGGCGCTTTAAGACACTTCAATCAAGTTCCTGCCCGGGAGTCCGCAGAGTCCCCCACGTGCGCCCGCTCTGCTGTTAAGGGGCTGTTGGTTAGTTTTCTAGTAGGTCAGCCTTGAGCCTGCTCCACTCGGGTGAAGCAGGGAAAGCTGCGCGTCCTTTAGCTGTTTGGACGTTAGGCGCAAGGTGAGTGTGGGTTCTCTGTGCCAGATAACTTTCCTAAGTCGCTCTTGGGTCACTCTGGAGCCAAATATCATGTTTGGCAAAGCCCAAATAACTCGTCGTGGCTCAGTCTGTCTGTCAACCCTTCATCCCAGGGAATACTACTTAGTCCTTAAAAAAAAAAAAGATGACCCGGCAATCTGCGCTCACATGGTGCTTACCAGACTCTAGAGAGGCAGTCCTTTTTCTTCCTTCCTCCCATCCCTCCTTCTCTCCCTTCCTCCCTCCCTGTCTCTTTCCCTCCTTCTCTCTCCCTTCTTCCCCCCCTTTCTCTACCCTCCTCTCTCCCCTCCCCCCCTTCTTCCCCCTCTCTCCCCTCCCTCTCCCCTCCCCCTCCCTCTCCCCTCCCTCCCTCCCTCTCCCCTCCCTCCCTCCCTCTCCCCTCCCTCCCTCTCCCCTCCCTGTCCCCTCCCTCTCTCTCCCTTTTCTCTTAAAAAAAAAGTCCTCTTCAATTTAGACTGCTGGGCCACTTGAAGCTTAATGAGTACAAGGTTAACACCTGCAAGCACAGCATTTGTACTTGTAGTTTATTGAGTTTGGAGCAAGCTTCACAGTCTTTAAGGCCTCAGTGTAATGTATCTTCACTAAAAGTGGTCATTATAATGCGGGGAAGGAAGATCCCAGAGAAGAATGGGAATAACAGGAGTTTGCCTTTTGTGAGTTGTGAATTTTTTTGTTTTGCTACTCTCCTAATATAATTTTTAAAAGTTTGTCATAGTGGACAAGGAGACAGAAAACTTTAGTATACTGTTAAATAGTCATGATACCTGAAGAAATGACTCGATAGTTGTAGAAATGTTAGAATACCTTGATTAAACACTTATATGCTTGGAGGATGGAAATGCAATTCAAATGCCTAGTCTTTATTGCAGTTGGGCTTATTTCTAGACAAGAAGAGTTATACAAAAGAATAACCTTTGCTAAGACGGAAACATTCTAATTTCCCCTTGTATTTGTTTCTAATTATGAGATTTTGTGGTATATGATGATCTGGTATAACTGACATGCTTTTGAAAGATGATGTTCCACACCATTAATACTGTGAAATTAGCATTATAAAAGAACAAAGAAAACTGTATACTCTTTACAGAAGAGTAGTGGAACAATCTTATTTATAAAGGTAGGCAAGATGCCAAGTTTTATTTCTTCTGCTAGCAATCCAGCTAAAAGCTACAGCAAATCCTGCTTGTTAACATGGAAGCTATATAATGGACTTTAATTATATTGCTCTTATTTCAGATTCCAAGAGATGCAAAACACAAAATTGTTTATATTGCCAAGAAGATTACTGAAAGCATTGGAGTAAATGAGTTCCCTCAAACAGTTTTATTTGGAGAGTTACCTGCCTCATCTCTTGGACATGTAGCTGCTTTCCTAGATGAGGTACTGGTCTATCCTTAATATTTCAGTCTTTCATTTATGACACTTGGAGTTAATCAGGACAGCTCTGCCTATTAAAAAAAATGTAGAGGCCAGTGATCTCATTAGCCAGGTGGATGGAAAATGATAGCATCTAGACTGTTCCAGACATGAGCTGATAGTGATGCTAACATTCAACAGGTAGTAATTTGTAAGACCATCCTTTTCCTCTTTCTTTCTAAATAATGCAAGTAAATTAAAAAGCAGCTTGACTTGAATAGGCTCTTGTACTTAGCTATAGGTGTTAAGCTTCATGTTGATTAGAGATAAATTGACACTTTAGAAAGAGGTATTATTAGTTTTTCAGATTCCTGTTAGTTTCGAAGTGCACTCATGTCAGATAATGGGAGAACATAATGGAAATAGTGTTAGAAGTATTTGTCTTAAAATTCCTTTCTCTCCCCTTAAAGAAACAGTCTCTAAATATTCATGTTGCTGGCACACTAATGTGCATCAGAACCACTTGGGGATCTTGTTAAAGCAGACTGATGAAGTAGGTCTGGGGTGGGACCCATATTCTGCATTTCTAGCCTGGTATGGACGCTATTTTTTCACAGACAAGCTTTGAGGAACAAAGTTCCAAATGACTAGGTTTCAGAGAACCAAAGCAGGGGTTCTCAAACTTTGCTGAACATTAGAATCACCTGGGGAACTAATAGGTCTCTGCCCAGGTCACACCTCATACCAATTAAATCATGTTGAGGACTGGCACCAGTCTGCAGTAGTTAAAGATCCCCAGGTGATTCTAATATGCCCCAAACTTTGGGAGATGCTGGGTTAGTATTAGTGAAGCAGATCTCAGTAGTCAGGGCTGTCTTGCCAAGGCCAGTACTTAAGGTAGGAACTTGGAGTAGCCTGAAGATGGCATGAAAATACCTCTAAGTCAGTCCAGACTTTTTTCTTTGTCTCAGACTTTATATCCATTCTGTGAGGACATCATGCAAGTTCCACCTGCAAACCTAGCCAGAATCAGTTCCTGTCTCCCCTATGTTGCTGCCACCCCGGTCCAGTTCACCATTCTCTCACCTGCGTTAGGCATTAATTGTTCTCCATGCCTCTGTGGGGCTCCCATTTAGAACCTCTTCCCAACACAGCAGTTAGAGCAATCCTTGTTGAAACATGAGGAAAAAAAGATACTGCTTTCTGCCCAGACCCTGCACTCATTCCCCTTTTACTCAGAATAAGAGCACAACAGCTTACAGCAGTTTAGACTTTGTGTTGTTGCCCTTGTGGGTCAGTAGTACCCGCATCAGCTGGAAACCTGCTCGAACGATGGAACCTCAGGCCCTGCCCCAGAGCTGCAGAGTCAGGCCCAGGAAGCACCGGTGATTCTTCCGCTCGTTAAAGGATGGCAGCAGTGATGCAGACTCGCTGCTCTGTCCTCCCCATGACCTCTCTAAACTCATCTCACTTGCCAAATCATGTCTTCTCGCGTGTTCCTTAATTGTCTCAGGCACACTGTTAACCCCAGGGCCTTTACTCTTGCTGTTTCTTCGTCTTCCCCAGAATCCGCTCAGCCAACTCCTTCATGTCCTTGAAGCGATTTTTCTCAAATATCTCTTCTTAGGGAAGACACCCTCCAGGATAGCAGGGATCTTTGAAGGGCAGGGACTTAGGGTCAGACAAGTGAGGCGCCCACTTCCAGAACAAAACTTACATGGGGAGGGGGGGAGAAACAAAAATAACCTGGTCGTCAAGATGAGTAATGTATTAATGCAGTATTTAAAAAATAGAAGTTAATGCGAAAAATCAACACTTCAAATAAAAAGATCACTAACAGTGCCGTGCCAAGTCATGTTGGAGCCTGAGGCAAAGAGTAATACTGATCCTGTCTTTATTAAAAAATGTTGATATTTTGTTCATCATGAAATTTGGGGGTTTATTCTTATTTTAAAATATTTTAAAATCTTACTCATCTTAATTATTGAGGGGTTTTTTTTTTTTTTTTTTTTGGTGTCTACTTATATTTTGTTCTCAAAGTGAGTGCCTCACTGGCCTTACCCTAGTGCCGGCTCTTAATCTTTGTTTTGCTCTCTTATGAGTCCCAAACACCCACGACACTGGCTGACACATGGTAGGAACTCAAAGTCCTTGTTAATGAAGGTTAAATAAGGGCTAGTTGATAATTCTGTTCACATCAAAGACAGAACACTGAAGCTACAAGATACTTCTTTAGAGAAAAAGCGTTTGGTGTATGATCTCTGCTACCTCCATCTGAATTATTTGACATTGATGTAGAAAGGGCAGTTTGGAAATTGTATGCTAACAAGCCCACAGTTGCGTTTGTTCATTTTATTAATATTTATTGAATACCTACTTGGTGCCAGTGACTGGACACACTTGACAATTAGTGATGACATTTCTGCCCTCAGAAAGGATGCAATCTAATTAGAGAGGCAGACAGCTAAGCCAGCAGTGTTAGGACACGGTGCGCAGGGCTACTGCAGTGGTCTCAGCAGGATGCTGTGATAGCCTGGTAGCAGCATGCTGTGGCCTCTAGAGGGTTGGCAGGGAAGGAGGGGAGTCTTGAATAGGCTCATCAGAGAGGTCTTGGTTTGCTTGGGGCAGCTCCAGTTTCCACATGTTACAGATCAGTTAACATCTGCTAATCATTTTTATTGCTCATTTTTACTCTGAAAAGCATCCACAGTTGTATGTTAAATAATTTGGTCCCCATAGTGTTAAAGGACAAGGAGTGATAATGAGATGGAGGAAGAGAGAAGCCCTGCAAAGACACAGAGGTGAGGAAGTGCAGATAGCATTTTTAGAAATGGAGTAGATGAGTGTAGCTAGCATGGGGAAGGAGAGCTAGACGGTGCTGAGGAACAGGGCTGGAGAGGCTGATTAGAAAATACTCTTGTCACTTTTTCATTCAGATGGTTGCCACCAAAGCCAGTTGTCAAACCCAAAGCCATGTATTTATTGGAAGATAGTAATGGTGATGTATGTTCTATGAAGATTTTTCTCAGGGCTGACTTCATTGGAACGTTTTAAAGTCAGATGATCATCTATGACTTGCATTCCAGGCTAATCAGTGTCTACCTTTCTGGGTGCTTTGTACACTAAGAAGAACATTTAATGCAAGAATTGGTGAATTGGTGACTCCAGGAGCAAAGGAGGGACTGTGTTACTGAGGTAGTGATTGGATTGAAAATTATTGAGGACATTTTCTGGTGTTACAGTTTTTATTTTTTATAATTTTTATTTAGTTTAGCTTTTTGCTAAGTTTTTTTAGAGGGGTAGGTAATTAGGTTCACTTATTTATTTTTCAATGGAGGTGCTGGGGATAGAACCCAGGACCTCATGTGTACTAAGCTGAGCTATACTCTCCCCTCATCCAACGTTACAGTTTTTAGATGGGATAGAATAAGAAAAGGATGGACCAAAGTGTTTAAACAGAAGATGAAGAAGGTCATTTATGACTTCATGTTTCTTTCTTTCTCATTTAAATAATCTAATATACTCTCACTTATATTCAGTGTTGTTCAATCTTTGGAGTTTGATTCAGATATACGCTGATTAACAGTGATTTAGGCTGATGTGCTGGGGCCTGCCAGACTTCTCTCTCCAGCCTCCATCTCCCTCCTGGACTCCAAGCTTAGGCCTCCACCTCCATTCTGGCCATGGCACTTGTTGTGTAATGGACATCCAAAATCTAACGTGTCCAAAATTTTACTCCCGGTCTACTGCTCACCATTATTCTGTGTCCCCATGCGTTGTTATTTGTAATATACTATATTTAATTATACTTGCCCAAAGCATTTAAAATATCATGTAGTTACTTCTTTTAGTATTAGGTTGACCCACACCTTGAAACAAACAATAATTGTAAATGCTTATCAGGCCAGAGTGAAAGTATGATTTGGTTTTTGTAGTCAGTGTCTGGGCCCCATTCTTGGATATTCTGATTCAAGAAGTCTGGCAGGGGCCCAGGTTCCTGTATTTTGAAAGTGTCTCCCAGGTAATAGTCTCCACTGATTGAAGAACAGCTGTAAAAAGTAACACCCTAGTTTTTAAAAATGGATAATAGGAGGTAAGTAGAGGAAACCATAGTAAAGGCACCACAGCTCTTATGGGTGGTTGTATATCTCCTCAGTAAACATGTCCAAATTATTTTGGTTCAGAGAAAGTTTGGGGATTTTTCTTATATTTTCTATTTCTTATGTATTTAAACAAACAAACAAAAAAATTCCAGCTAGCATAGAGCTTGTTGATAACAAGATGTATTGTCATTAAAAAGCACATCCGAGGTCTGTTTGCTCTAAATGACGTCTGTAGAGATACCCTAGTTGTTTGCCTAATTGCTCTACAAAGCACGTGGCTCAGCATTTCCTGACATTTTCATCTACAGCTTGTGACACAAATATTTAATTTTGAAAGAAGTTGGTCTCATCACAGAATAGTAAAGTGTGAAAAGTTGAAAAGTACCCAGTAAATTAGAAATGTCAGAGAACCGGAATTATCCTCGCCCCTGACTTTTAGGAAAAACTGTTGCTACTGGGAGTTGAATCTAGAAAGCAGTTTTCCCATGGGTCAGGGCGGCATGTTCAGCCCAACAAGCCTAACGTCTTTAGTCTGGTTTCCAGAACTGTTCAAGAACCTTCCCTGTCTTTCTCACAGCCACCGCTGTTAAGGAGGCTGGCTCTGCTTTGAGGCAGGCGAGACTAGAACTTTTCCAGAAGCACCATATTTCTGGAGCCCTCAGTGATTTTGCATATCAGTGTTCAGGTTTCTGCCTGCCCTGCTCCTTCATCTTACAGATGTAAAACTAATTAGCAGCTTTTCTGGCAAGCCTTCCCTAGTACGTCTTCAGCCAGAGACAGGTGTTTCTCCTGTGTTTCCACATGACCCGAAAATGTGCCTTCATGGCACTTCTGACATCAGGGGACCTAACCCACAGAGCTCAGAGAAGACAGAAGCCATTTCTTATTCATTTTCTATCTCCACATGTAGTAGGTCCTAAGCAGGAAAATGTAATAATAATACAACTTGGAAAGACTGCTTTCCCCATTGGAAAACAAAAGTGAATTTTCAGTTTTGTTTTCAGTTTACTCGAAGATGGTGTTGTCAAAATAAACTTTAAAAAGGTGGAATGACTATTTTCTAAGCACTTTTTAGCTAGTGGAAATTTTATGGTTAGTACTGATAATCTGGACAGATTTATATGAGAAAAATGTTTAAAATTGGTACCTGTTGGACAGGGGTGAGAAAGCAAGGAGGGACCAACTTCATTAACTCAGTAAACACTTATTAATTACTTAACATATGCTGCAGTATAGGAACACATACAATTTTGGAGAGTTTTTTACATACATAGTTTTGTTGATATTCCCCACTTAATGGTGAAAGGAGTTCTGGAAAAGGTCCATATGATTTAGTAAACATCTTTCTGACTATCAAACTTTAATCCACTGTGATGTTACCCAGGGCTGGAGAACATTAATTTACTCTTGCCTCCATGTGATTCAAGATTTTTTTCCATTGATATGGCTTCCAATGTGTTCAATTTGCATTAAGAAAAGGGTTTACTTAGTTGACATGATCTTGTGTATTTCATGCAGCGTTTGAGTTACTGGGAGACTCCATAAATGTTTGATAAATGGGTAAATGAATGAACAAGCAGTATAGTATTTCCACTTTGAAAGAATTTATGTCTAATTGATTAAGTCTAAATGGGTCAGTGACTTTGTCCTGTCTGTAGATTTGGTATTGTAGGAGGATATTTATGAAATTGAGCGGTTTTGTTGCTGATTCTGTGTGACAGGAAAATCTTTGAAGGAACACATTGTCTGTAAATTAATTTGACTACTTTTTTAAATGTTTCTCTTTCTCTAGATTTTAGTGCCCATTCTTTCCAATAAGAACAACCATAAATCCTGGTCCTATTTTATTTCACAAGACATGGAACGTCACATAGAAGTCATGAGAAGTAAAATGCATGTTTTTAGAGGCAAAATGTTGAGAAGAACTCTTCTACCAATTCCCACTATTGCAGGAAACATTGACCTGGATCAGAAATATTCAGAGACCAAGTACGTAATGATACGGTTTACACAGGATATCAAAATGGAGAGCCAATGTACCGATTTGATATCACACCTCCAGCAAACTTAGCAAAACAGCAAGATTTTTATAACTACAGCATATTTTCAAAATAATGTGCATCAATACCATGTATATGACTTCCTTTCAAAGTATATTTATTGACATATAGTACATTTATGTGTTAATTTCTGGTGTACAGCATAGTGATTCATTTCTACATATATAGACACATTCCTTTTCATATTTTTTCATTATAGGCCATTACAAGGTATTGAATATAGTTCCCTGTACTATACAGTAGGACCTTCTTGTTTATCTATTTTATATATAGTAGTTAGTATCTAAATTCCAAAAGCAGACTGTACAAAAAGCAAGCTGTAACAATTGCCATAATGTCAACAATATTCTTTAGTACAATGGTTTTGAGAACATGATGACTCTTTGTTTCACAGCTTTTTAAATATTAGAGACAAGCCAATGTCAGAGTAACAATATCACAACTCAAATTGAGGCTATGAAAATAATGGATCTGATTTTGAAGTAGTTATATTTAGAACTAGTTTATAGATTCATAAAATGCCTAATAAATCCAAGTCCTATCCTTATTTGAATGAAATGACTTGTTTTTAAGTTGTTATTAATAGTTTCAATGTTTGCAGGGTAGAGTCAAATGAACGGACAATTCTCCATGCAATTGAATCAGTGGTTATTAAATGGTCACATCAAATCCAAAAAATTGTAGAACAAGATTCAGTGCAGCCTTTGCTGAATTGTCTTCGCTCAGATCCTCAAACTGAACTGGATTTCTGGACGATGAGGAGAGAGAATCTGTCATGCATTTATGATCAAGTAAGTAGAGAGCCCTAGAAATTGCTTCTATGTAGAGTTACAAAGTCAATTGTAGAATGTAGTCTCCAGAGCAGTGATTTCCAGTGACTTTAACGGTTTAACATACTGTCTTTGAATGACTTAATTGTCTGCCCTCTTTTTTTATTCCAAACTTCTGTGTGGTATTCACTCTGAAAATTAATGGGGATTAAAAGTAATTTTGCCTTCTGAGAATATTTTGACAGCACTTGAGATAATTGGAAACACTTTGTGGCATAGAAAGAGAGTAGTTCCCCAGGGAAACCATGATGATCATAAGATTTAATTAATCTAGTTGATTTAATTGATTTGGGAAAGGAGTAGGGTCTTACTGAGTGGAGAGACATAACTTTGGAAGAACTAACTTTGGTTCCTCTGCGGGTGTTTTCCTTACAAGTTACTTGATGTTATGTTCTAAAAACGAAGATACTCGTTTACATGTTCACCTGTATCTTAAAGATTTTCTGAAACACAGCAAGAAATTTTTATGGAGAATTAAATATTTTACATATATATTTAAATATAAATTAACAGACTTTGAAAATTCAAATTAAGAACTATAAATGTAAAATAAAATACACTAAGAGAAAAATTTTATTTTAAATATTTTCAGCTTGAAACCAGGTATGTCTTTGAGCATGAAATACTGTGTGTATTGTGCATGAGTGGAATATAATTTAAATATTTCATTGCCAAATGCATTTATTTAGTCATTAATGTAGCTTGCATTTTTTTTTTTTCAACTTAGCTCCGGGCTCCCATCGTCCTCAAAATGGTTAAGATCCTGAAAAATAAGCAAAGCAGCTATTTTCCAACTGTGAAGGACATCTTTATGGCTGTGAAACATGGTGAGACTCTTACTCCTTGGCCTGGCATCAGCGGTCACTCATGACTTGACTCCTGCCTGTCTGCTCAGCCTCCTCTAACCTTCCACCCTTAGCATGTTCAGGAAATGATTACACTTGGCCCTCCTAATGATAAAACCATTTTAACCATCTGTACGTCATTCTCCAGCTATACTCAGCTATTTTTAGGGTTGAAGTAAGTACCTATGAAAGAGGCTGTAGATGGAACTTGCAGTGACAATGCAGGTGTAGAGGGGAAAGCCTTTGGTGTTTAGTGGGCCATCCCTGAAAGCCCAGCTTAGAGGTTTTCTAACCCATGGTTGGGCTATGATTAGTTACTCACCAGTAAAATCTCTGAATGTGCTTAACATCCACCACTGGTTTAGCTTGTAAGAGCTCTGAGTCACCATTGAAGTTTTGGTGAAGATTGAGGATGAGACACAACAAGAAAGGTTTGTTTGAATTTTGAACAGGTAATATATGTATCTTGTTAAAAACCAGAAATTGTAAGAAGGTATTTTTGATGTAAAAAAGGAAATTGTAAAAGTGAAGTCTCCTTATCTTCTCAGTATCCAGTGTCACCATCACCCAGGGGAACAACTCTCCCTAGTTTCCTGATTTTTGTTCGTGTTTCTTTAAGCATGTTTAAGCAAATGTGGATTGATCCATGATGCTGAAGTTTGACATGATAAAATACGGACAAAGATCTTGTTTTGGTTTGTTTCTAACATCAGATAATTACTTTAAAAAAAATTTCCTATGTAACATGTAGAAGGTTAGGAAGTTCTTAAAATCCACTTTGAAAATGTTTTGATAACTCTTCAGGGTTTTCTCCATGAACTCTGTTTGAAAAGAGTCCTTAAGGTAAGGGGGAATACATGGGCTAGGATTGAGGGGTTCTGTCAGATCTGGATTTCTGTCCCAGATCCACTCAGTACATCTTTAATTTGCTGAGTCTCTGGCTTTCGTTGACCAGGTTGGCATATTAACACTGTCCCTGCAGAATTGTTGTGGGAATTAGAGCACGATTTCTCAACCTTGTCACCACTGACATTTTGGGAAGGGGAATTCTTTGTTGGGGGAAGCGTCCTGTGCATGGCAGGATGTTTAGCAGCGTCCCTAGCCTCTGCCCACTGCCTGCAATTAAAAATGTCTCGAGACGTTGCCAAATGACCCCTGGGTGCAAAACCTCCCCTGGCTAAGAGCCACTCAATTGAAGATAGACAGTGTACAGAGTGCTAGGCTCACAGTAAGTTTGCCCTTAGTAAATCAGAGCTTCTCCCATTTTTTCTGCTAATAAGATTAACATTTTCTTTGGATAAAGCTTCTACAGGAATTCTAAGATCCTCAGAGCCTTGTAAGCATATGATCCAGAGATTCAGAAAAAAACACTTTCAACAGAACAAGTGGCGTAAAGCCATTGTCAGTTAGAGGTGGAAGGCCCTCCCAAAGGCCTCCTTGGGGCTCTGTAAAATCACCAGATGTGCTTATCACATTTTAAGGGCACTTAACCTTTAAGCTGCATTTATTTAATTTTGAAATTAGTGTCTTGAGTAATGTTAATTTCAAAACATGAGCGCATCTGGGGAAGAAAACAGTTCCTGGACCCTGGCTTCCTTCCCCGATCTTCAGTGTTCGATGGACAGATTGTGGTTACGTGTCGAGTAGAGTGACATGGGCAGGGGTACACCTAACTCTGGCAGCCATAAAAAGAAGTTTGGCAGGGTTTTTTGTTTTTTTCTAACAGGAGTCTTTTAGGTTAACACCAGAGAATAAAAATTCACTTTCCTTCATTTCCTACTTTCATAAATAAAGCCTATTTTCAGTTCTTCAAAGGTATATAGTCTCAGGAGTGAAATGGAATCTGATGGGGATCTGTTCAGGGTACATTAAAAGGACCAATTTTAATCAAGAGAAAATTTGGAATAGGTTAAGCAGTAATTAATAATAGTTGACTATTTAAGTGTTTTCCTCACATATAGTGTCTTTTAAAAGTAACCCCTTATTTTTACCATGCTTAACTGTTTTTTAAATTGAGGCAATACATAGCATAAAAATAACCATTTTAAAGTATACAGGTGAGTGGCATTTAATGTAGTCACAAAATCCTACAACGATAACCTCTATCTAGTTCCAAAATGTTTTTATCACCCATGCTTAACAACTTTCATAGTTATATTTTGAATAATAACATAATGGAAAGTGTCCCAGTCATTGTGTGAGTTAGTCTCTTAGGACCCTGGAATGAGACAGTTAACAGTTAAACTGTGCTAGGACCAAGTGCCTGGAGGGAATTAACATTCTGATAATGAAGCTTGTGATCCGAACTGGAAAGTGACAACAAGTTCGCAGAGATGTTTCACTCCCACAAGTTCCATTGGGTTCACTACATTTCTTTAGACTCTAAAGGTTCTTTCCCCTGAGTCTTGGGTCATGATTTACTTGTGCTGAGTGAGTAACTGTGCCCGGGTTCTCCTGAAGGGTTGTTACAGACAGACAGTGTGCCAAGCCTTCCTAACCCGTCCTGTGTCAACTGCAGGATAATTGACATGATAAGTGACACTTTCTTTTAAGTGCAGTCATATTGTTTTACATTGTTCTCCTGAACTTGTAAAGTGTATTGAGGCAAAACAGTGTATCATCACATTAACGGTGGTTTCCTTTCAGCTCTGCTCGAAGCCCGAGATGTGGAACTTCACCTGAGACCCCTGAGGAGACACATTCAGTGTCTCCAGGAGACTGAATTCCCACAGATCCGTGTATTAATTGCCCCATTATTTCATACCATCTGTCTGATCTGGAGCCATTCCAAGTTTTATAATACCCCTGCTCGGGTTATAGTTTTATTGCAAGAGTTTTGTAATCTCTTCATTGACCAGGTATGTAGCATTTAAAAAAATAGGAATGATAAGAATTACTGCCATGTGGTTGGTTTCATTAGGTCAGTGAAGAAGGAGTAAGTCTTGTCTACAGAACACCTTTTTCCTCTTTTTTCATAGAGGAGTTTTATGGTAACAAAGGCCTGGTGACTTGTTACTCAAAGTGGCAAAGGCTCTCTGGAAATAAGTCAGTTATATTCAAAGGACAGGTTGTTACTGGATTCTGTTTGTTTAATATCCTACCTTCCTTTGAAGAGAGTTAAGGCAGCTTCTCATAAAAGGCACATATGGGTAGCACTTTTCTTTGTATTTTCCCTTTGGTTACTGCAGGAACACTGGCTGCTGGAAGAGTTTGGGAAAGCTAAGTTAAGAGAATCTTGCAGGAAAAAAAAATCCTAAAAAAAATAGTAGCATTGTATTAAAAGAATTCTGATTTGCTGTTGATCTTAAAAAATTTCATTTATAATTGTTTCTCTTCACTTAACTTTCAAAATGTTAAAAAAAAATTGGACTGCTTCCTCACCCTGTGGGAACTTTTAATTCTTGTGTTTATCATATCAGAGAATATTACATAATTTGAGAGCTGAGAGATACTTGCTGGGCACATCATCTTGTGGTTGTTATTTAGGGATGGGCAGAGTGTCTCAGTCTGCGTGAATTGCCATAACAAGATACCACGGACTAGGTGGCTTTATTTTCAGAAACGATTGTCTCACTGTTTTGGAGGCTGTGAGCCCTGATCCAGGTGCCAGCGTGGTTGTGTTCTGGTGAGAGCTTGCTTTCTGTCTTGCAGATGGTTTCCCTCTCTCTGTCCTCACACGATGGAGGGGAAGAGATTTCTCTCTTTCTCTTCTTATAAAACCACAGTCCTATCAGATAAGGCTCCCACCCATACGACCTCATTTAACCTTAATTAACCTTCTAAAGACTCTGTCTCCAGATTGTCACATTGGTGGTTAGGGCTTCAACATACACATTTTTAATTTTTTTTTGTTTGGAGTGGGAGGAGGACACGATTCAGTCCAAGTTCAGGGTCTGTATCAGGGTGTGTGTCTGGACCCCTGACGAGTTTTTGTAGAACGGATGTCAGAGAATCAGAATCAGTTCATATGGCTTAGCCTTCATCGAGTTGTTAATGCTTCCTAAGAGAGTTGGACTGCTTCCAGCTGCAACTGGCAAACTGAAGCAGAAAAAGAGAAGTGTCTAAGTTCATGTGAACTGGAAAGTCTCAGAGTGCAAAAGCTGCAGGATCAGCTTGTTCCAGGGGACTCCGATGATCATTTCAAAGCTCCATTTTGCTCATTTGTTTGACTTGATTCTCAGGCTCTCACCACAAGAGGTGGTGAGAAAGTCAGGTGGATTTTGGTAGATGTTGATCCTTCTAGTAGAGGAACTTCCCTGGAAAGAGTTTTTAGTTCTGGATCAATTTTTTTATTGAAATATAGTTGATTTATAATGTATGTTAGTTTCTGGTACACAACATAGTAATTCAATTATACATATATAGAGTTTTTTTCATTATATATTATTACAAGCTATTGAATATAGTTCCTGGTGCTATACAGTAGGACCTTGTTGTTTATCTATTTTATGTGTAGTATTTTGTATCTGCAAATTCCAAACCTGTAATTTAACCGCCCTCCTCCTCTTCCCTTTGGTAACCATAAGTTTGCTTTTTATGTATATGAGTTTGTTTCTGTTTTGTAAATAAATTCATTTGTGTCATTTTTTAAGATTCCACATGTAAGTGATATCATGAAATATTTGTTTGATTTATTTCACTTAGTATGATAATTTCTAGGTCCCTCAATGTTGCTGCAAATGACATTTCATTCTTTTTTATGACTGAGTAATAGTCCATTGTGTGTATATATGTATATCTATACACACCACATCTTCTTTATTCAGTCTTCTGTCAATGGACATTGAGGTTCCTTCCATGTCTTGGCTACTGTAAATAGTGCTGTTGTGAATATGGACCATTTGGTTTTATTTCCATTCCTGGAACAATCCTGTGGCTGGGGAGTTGGGATACTTTGGACAGGCCTGGATCGCTTGCTAAGAGGAGGTGGACAGCTGAGATTGACCTAAATCTCTAATCTAGTCTAATGTTTCTCAGTGTTTTTCACCTCATGACTCACATAGAAAGTTCAAAATTTTTATTGCACAGTGGGGTCAATTGATATGTATTTGAAACCCTAAAATCTGCTCACAGACAAGGCAAACTGCATGGAGCTTCTGCTGCCCCAGGCCCTGGAACCTTGCTGTTCTAAGCAGTAAAGAGAACAATGTTGTGGGAGGAAATAGTTGGGGACTGTGTTCCTATCCAATCCCTGATACTTTGTCAGATGGATTAACTGAGACTTGAAAGATACCGTGTGTTCAGTTTTCCTGAGAATTTAGGGGGAAATTCAAATTAAAGTACAGTCTCCTGACTTGCAGTTTAGAGTTTCTGAAGTATGAGACTGAAGTAGGGGTGTGTGTGTGTGTGTGTGTGTGTTTTCCTCTCTGCTTCTGAAGAGGTAGAATGGTGTTGGAAAGGACTTTGGACCCAGGCCAATCAGCGTTCAAATCTAATTGAACCACTTAAGGAGAGTTCAGTTATATCTCTGGGCCTCAGTTTCCATACTTGTAAATGCCTAGTTCATGGGCTGTTGTAAGGACCAAAACAGAGAACGTAAATGACATGCTCAGTGTGTCATTTAATAGAGACTCAATGAAAGTTGGTTCCGAACTGTTGACTGACTAACTGTAGCTATTGCTAGGAGATAACAGGTCAGTGTCTGCTGTTTTTGTGTCCTCTCCTCTGGCTTCATTCTATTTCTCTGCTGTGCAGACAAGTTTGCTCTGTTGCTAACCAAATGTACTGGATCCTAATGGCTCCATGTGAAAGACCTAAATCCCTACTGCAGGGTTAACAGCTGCAACCACCACTCCTCCCAAACCCCTTTTGAAGTCTCCTCATCTAATCTTGAGAAAGATCAAAACTTTTACTACAAAGCCTTGTTAGTGTAGAAACCCTGAAGGTTGTCATTCATTGCTGCAGGTGACTCAAAGGAGTCCTGGTTCCCTGTAAGCCTATAAACCTATTATTCCTGGAGCCTATTTTGTATTGAGGTCCAGAATTTGCCAAGCTTCTGAGGAAATAATGTCGTTTCCCTTGTTTCTTAGTTACCGTTCCTGGCTTATGTCCAAAAGTTCTGTTGACCTGATTTCTTAGATTCTCCAAGTGGACTTTGTAGTATATCTGCCCCAACACGTTAGGAATCAAAAATAGGCAGTGAGTCAACCTTCATACCTGGATTGTCTGAAGAGCTAAACTCTGCACCACCGCCCACTACCCTCAGTCATTTGCTAATTTATTTTTAATATTTATTGAACAAGCACTGTATAGTGCCTGTTACTTCCCAGGATTCTTCTAAGCCCTTTGCAAAAATCTACAAATTTAATCCTCTAGCAACACTATGATACAGGTACTATCAGATCCATTTTATAGTAAAAAAGACAAAAACCCTGAAGTCCACAGGGGATAAATAGTGTTTTCAAGATCACCCAGCTTGTAGCTTACAGAGTTCTTACTCATTATGCTGTGCTCCATATTTTAAAATAAGCTTTTATTTCTAATTACTATGATAATTATAAAATATTGACAAAATTTATAACCATGGAAATAGTCTTGAAGTTCTATCACCCTAAAATTCATCATTCAAAATTTTTTTTCTCCAAAACTTGCACATATTTATGCACTTGATACATAATTTTTTTTACTAGCTTCTTGAAAAATGATTTTGTTATTGTTGGATATTTAGTTTGCTTCCAGCCTCTTGTATTATAAACAACATATAGAAAACAACTTTATACAGAAATCTTTTTTCCTTAACTTGGTTAATTGGCCTAATATAAATTCCTGATGTTGGCCAAGGGTTACAGTCTTTTCACAGCTCCTGAACAATACTTGATATTTATAAATTCTTTTTAAAATACTACATTAATTACATTGCTGTTATTAATTACATTGCTGTTATTAATTACATTGTTATTATCAATGTATAAAAAGTTTTACTATAATTTATCAGCTTTGAGTATTACCATTTTAAAAAAATTGCAATGATTCATTGGGTATATAATTACCATATTGTTTCTTAATTTTGTACCTTGCACTATTTGTGTGGTTACACATTTTATATATATTTTAAATAATTTCCTCGTGTAGTTTTCCTGTACTTTGTTTCTAGGACTCTATTGACTTCAGTTGGTTTATGAAACATTTGGACCCTTGCTGTGTTATACATCAGAGGTCATAAGCTGGCATTCTGTCAGCTATGTCTGGCCAATAGACCAGTGCAGTGTTTTTATTTTGTGTAGTATTTTGAATTTTTTTTAAAGTTGCTAATGCTTAAATTGAATAGGTCTCATTTAAATTCCAGCATCCCAGCCTCCACTGAAAAGTCATATCTTGCTACATTGGCTCTGCCATCTCTGTTGTCACGATCAGTTGGCTAGAGCTTTGGGTACCCCTCTAGGTGGGTCACGTGCTATGCTATCCCGGTGACCACAGTCTCCACGGTTCCCTCTTGTTCCTGATCTGCTTCACCCATTTTCACTACCTGCCTGATCTTCCTAGGTGTTCCAGTCGTGGTCAGACACCCTTTGTTGCTTTTAGAAGCAAATGTGCTTCTCATTTGTTTTCTGACAGTGACAATGAACATAGTCATTTAGGCCAGACTTGACAAAAGGCAGCACCTGACCACCTTGGACGATGGCGCATTGAGCTTTGTTCATGGCCTATTTTTTTTTTTTTTAACATCTTGCTTCTCTTCTCTGGTGTCTGGACTCTGCTGCCTGTTCAAGGTGCGTCATTATCACTCTGGGCCCTCCACTCTGTCAGTTCTGTGCCTTGGTTCCCTCTCATGGATATTCTTATTCCTAAGACCGTGGGTAAGGAAGAGTTTAAGTCTGAGAAGTTGATCTGGGAGAAGAGGTGGTAGGATTGAGCAAAAGCAGAAACCCATAAACGTGCAAAAATAAAAGCAAAGCTGAGAGGCCTCAAACCAACATCCTGTCATTGATAAATTGCTTAATTGATAATTGATTCATTGGCTTCTTGATAAACTGGTTAGTGCTGTTTTACTTTATAAGGCCTCTGAAGTGGAACTAGTTTATCCTAAATCCAGTGGCTTTTTATTGGTTTGTGCTGATACACTTGAGTATGGGAGACTAGCAGGAGCTGGTGTGGTTGGGTGTGCTCCAGAGAGCTACTCTAGGAGGCAGGAAAGAATTCAGAGCGTAGGCGCTGAAAAGAATCTTGAGGTTCACTTAAGGCAACTGAGATCCTCTGAGACAACTTAGCTCATGTCGCAAATGCAGTTAGTGGCCCCTGACTGGGTCACAGCCAGGCCTCCTGTCCCTGCTGATGGTTTTTTCACTCACATAACCTGCTGCCCAGTGAAAGGATATAGACTGGGTGCTCTGATCTAGGGTACTCCGTTCTCTAACCTTGTTCTGGGAGGGCTTATTCATCAGTGAGCTCTAAGAGCAGAAGGTTGGTTACTGTGCTTGACGCATCAATGTGAGGGTGGGACAGGAAGCACAGATGTGAATAGAAGGAGGGCTTGCCCAGAGGAAGTTACTTCACACGTAGGTAGTTAGGTCATAGGGCGCTGCTAAGACAGACGGTAATGAAGTCATCTCTAAAGGTTTTCTAGCTTCCTAAGAGGACATGTTTATTAACAAGAATACATATAGACACAAAGGCCTATGGAATCTCTAGCCCATACCAATGTGTAAACTGTTATACAACTCACATTGCTAAGGGATTACTGGTAGGTCTCTTCCCTGTTCTGTGTGAGATGTTAGCAGCCTTCAGGTAGAGGTTAATTTCCCATCCAGCCTGAGTGAGAAATGGGAGCACAGGTTGTGAGTCTAGAGCTAGAACTTGAAGGAACTAATCGGTAGGGTTTTAGACACTAAAGGGATTTTTTTTTTGTTACTTTCCAAATTTATAGCACAGAGTCTTATTGCATGTAAAACTGTAGCCATTAATGGGAGAAGGGATATTATGTCTACACTGAGAAAACAGTTTCTTTCATCTGCTCAGTTGAACTCAAGTGGCTTTCCTGACTTTTCCACTGATTTGTAACAATTTTCCTTTTTTTTTTTTTAACATTTTTTATTGAGTTATAGTCAGTTTACAATGTTGTATCAATTTCCAGTGTAGAGCACAATTTTTTAGTTATACATGAACATACATATATTCATTGTCACATTCTTTTTCTCTGTGAGCTCCCACAAGATCTTGTATCTATTTCCCTGTGCTATACAGTATAATCTTGTTTATCTATTCTACATATGCCTGTCAGTATCTACAAATTTCAAACTCCCAGTCTGCCCTTCCCACCCCTTCTCTGTAACAATATTCTAAGAAACTGAAAAAGGCATTTAATTTAAACCTGTAATTTAGATGAGGTTAAGATGTATCAGGATTAGAACTTACAGGTTCTTGAGGTCCCTAAACAGGGAAGTTCTGAGAGTTCACAACAAATATGGAGAGGAAAGGACTGGAAGGAACCTCTGTGATGGTCCTGTGAAAGTGAGGCCAGTGCTACACAGATCTGCTGGGTTTTCTTTCAATAGTCTCTCCTTTGCATTTCCTCTGTTCATAACTAGTTCATAGGTTATATCTCAGCTAGATTTTATGTCTTATAATGAGCTTAAGCTCCCCAAAAAGAAATTTACTAGCCTGAAAGAATTGCCCGTGGCATATACTCACCTATTACAGCAGCTCTTTCTCACCTTTGCAAGCGGTCCTGTGCTGTCAGGTAAGGTGACCATATTTTTAAAATACATGGTGTGATAGATGTCCCCTTCTTTTTTATATGAAAAAACAGTTGTGCAGAATATTTGCTGCCAGGAATAGCCAATGCAAATTCTGATGACACAGTTGTTGTAACTATGAAGATTAGGAAAAATTTAGTCACGGCTAGAATGTATAATTGCAGAAATTGTAGCATCTCCTGTAGATTTCTCTAGTGTCTACAAGTATGTCATTGAAACCTCCATGCCTGAATTTGTAGAATTTGTTTTCTGTCTCACGGCACTGCTGGCCCAATTGTAGACATTGTTATTTGAAAATGGCTCGTTGAAAAAATAAATAAAATGATGCATTGAAACAGACTAAGAAACTGTGAAACATATTTTCTTATTGTTTCCTTCCATTAAATCCTAGGCAATAGCTTACCTTTCACCTGAAGAGCTTTTGAAAGGAGAAATTGAAGACTCTCTGGAAAAGGTGCAGGTGGCCGTGAACATCTTAAAGACTTTCAGAAATTCTTTTTTCAACTATAGAAAAGGATTGGCAAGCTATTTTGTGGGCAGTAAGGAGCTGAAACCATGGGATTTCCAGTCTCATCTGGTGTTTTGTAGATTTGACAAATTTCTTGACCGTGTCATGAAAATAGAGGTATTCATTCATTATTTGACTTGTTATTTATTCATACTCTAGGTTGATTCAGGAAAACTTGTAGCGTTTTGTATGAGTCAGGGGAACAATTTATTCTGTTTGGATGGGAGGTAGGACATCTCCTTTCTTGGTCATTCTCAGGCACTTAAAGGCCAGTGCTGTCAAGATACAGTACAAGCTTTCATTTGTTTAGTTTCAAAGCTTTGTTTGGTTTTAAAGCTTTGGCTTCTTTTTAAAAAATCATTTATTATTATTTTATTATACTGAGTGTAAGTGAACCTCTTTATGTACCCGGGACCCTTGATTTACAACTTACTAAGTTCCTGGAAGACAACTGTAAATCAGAAAGCTATAAAATAATCCCTTTTTAAAGGGATATATTAGCAAACACACACACAAAAAAATGGTTTGGAAAATTAAGTTCAGGAGCTTAATTAAAGCTTTAAAAAAAAAAAAAGTCGTTTTATTTCCTTTGACGTGTTTGATGTTTTTTATTGGGATTCCATACCTGAAAATCTATTTGATAATCCAAAATGTCACTTTACCTTTTAGTGTATAAATATATACACTATACTGTTAAAATAGTAAAATCATTCATGAAAATAGATGAAAAGAGCACAAAAACATGTGCTCTGTATCCATGTTTTAAATACCAGAAAACCAAACACTGAGTACACACACATAAACACACTGACACACCAATTTGTACAGAGTCAACTGGCTAAGGTTTTTTAGTTTGAACTGCCTTCTTTTCTTGATAAAACTCTTTCTGGCAACTTTGTGCTTTTTTGTTGCTAGATTTGTTGAATTTCATTCAAAATGAGAACTTTATGTTTTGAAAATTCCCATCACTTAAGCAACCTGAATGCCTCTTAAAATTTGGATGCTAACTGCCTAGCTCAGAGCAACTTACATAGCCGTTTCATAACCATCTCTTTCAATAAGCGTCTCCTTTTCAATACTGGAGCCTGGCAATGTTGGTGGCTGAAAATGAGTTTTGGATCTCACCTGGGCACCTGACTTATGATTAGAAGGGTATGAAATTAGGGAGTCAAGTGTTTAGCTATGGTAAGTTAGCTGTTTCCTGTTTGATAATTTTTAGGGCCTGTGAAATGGGAGTGTGACATTTAAAGTAGGCAGTTACTTTGGTTAAATCATTAATATTTCTTTTCTGTTGTGTAATGTCCATTGACTCCCTAGTTTTGAATGTTGGAGAAAGTTCTTTCTTTGAAACTTGAAAATACTCTTTTCCTGCTCAAGAGGGTGGAAAGATCTTTACTGTACTTTGTTTTTACATAGGATATATTTGTCACCATGTTGGAATTTGAGAAGCTGGACAGACTTGAATTTGGTGGTACCAAGGGAGCAATTTTAAATGGACAAATCCATGAGATGAGTGAAGAATTTATGGAACTCTGTAAACTTTTTAAACAGAGCGCCTATGACGCATGTGATGACAATAACATGGTAATATTGTATGTTTGCATTTTCATTTCATAGCATCTTATGGTTTTACAGCTGGGAGGGACAATATGTCACAGTGATACTAGGTACCCTCTGGACCAACCTCTCAAGGATAAAAAGGGTGAAATGACTTGCCTGGAGTCTCTCATCTACTTAGTGTGGTAAATAAGGGACCAGAAGTTAGGCCTTTGCGTTTTCAGTTTAGAATATTTATAACTTTTTCTAATAAAATAGTGGACCTCCAGCTGGATTTGTTTTTCGTTTATGTATATTGAAAAAGAACTTTCCTTATTAACTTACTTTGATCTGATCATTATGTAACTTGTGTTTTATTTTAGCCTTTTTTCAAAAATCACTAGGTAAATTTTTCATCTAACTGAGCATTTGGTTTCATCTTATTCATTACATGGATTATTAACATGTGTGTTGTCTCTTTTTTATTATTTAAAGCTATTTATAATTTCATATTTTCAATCTCAGTATAAGAGGGAAGCTTTCAGATTTAAGCTGCTTCTGTTTTCTGGCACTGCCAGCATGTTAGGAGCCAGGGAGTTACCTGTGAGCATCTCTGCAGATTGAGGATAAAGTCTTTCTTTTAGTGGTCTGCTGTGACACAGCCCAGGTACAAAAAGATGATGTGCTCTCATCCTCCTTGTTTTCTAGGGAATGTGAATTTATTCTCTATTATGTTTATAGTTGGCCAAATAGTCAACTCTTTAAAATGTGTAAGGACAGTATGTTAGCTTTGTAAGGACCAGGTCAGCAAACTTAGTCCCTGTAAGCTATTGTCAGCTTTGGGGAAATGGAATTAATGGTCAGAAAGACATGGCCATCGTGTGTCCTGCTGATTTGTGGAGGAGTAGGAGAAACCTAGATCTGTGGTGACGAATAGCCTGAGCTCATCCCCAGAGCCTGGTAAGATGTCTGGCACCTGGCGAGCATTCAGTGAACGTGGACCAAATGGGAATCTTCGTTGGAGCTTGGATTAGATTCTGAACAACTGAGTGGATCAGTGTGAGACCCAGCATGAATAGGACCCTTGAGTGCTGAGCGGATCAGTGTGAGACCCAGCATGAATAAGACCCTTGAGTGCATTTGAGTTACAGGAGAGTTTTGATATGCTGACGATTACAAATCCTGGCAGGTTGTCAGTGCCAGAGTCAGAGAGCATGGCCAGGTTTAGCTGATGCTGCTCCCCTGGCAATGCCAAAGATGCTGAATTTATCCCTGCGTCTGCCCCAAAGCTGCACAGTCACAAACATGGAATAACAAACTCATTTGCTCTAGATATACCTGTCTGCTTGGTATTTATGTTTAGTGTTTTGGAGCCTTGTTTATTTTGCAAATAAAATGGACAAGGCTTACTTCTGATCTCCAGGTCTGGGTGGGAGAAATCAATAACCTGCCCTTGAATTTCCCCTTCATCCTCCTATCTGATCGTGTTACCTTAGAGTATAATCTCGAAGCTCTTTGTCTGTTTTCTGAAATCAAAATGTGAATTAACTAAAAGTTCACTTTATTGATGTGCTTATGGCATGTTGCTCAAAATATTGCAATGATGATACTTTTTTTTTTTTTTTTGCTTTATAAGCTGTTCATTTGCGGGCCTTTGAGCTGAGTTCATTGTGTCCTGGTTTTTATGATGAGATCGGCTGGTAATTTTTAGGAGACATAATTTTAGCAAACTACTTCCAAACTTGTGTATTCATACAGGTGTATCCACATGATGCACACCCACTCCTGTGCCCTTGCCATCCCTCTGTGTACACCCTTGTGTGTCCCCAACCCCCCCTTGAAAGTGCTAGTAGTGACAGTTGTGTGTATCATGATCAGCCTTCCTGTACTTTGGTATAGGAATGGTTTAAATATGTTGCAGGCAATTAAAGAAGCAATGACTGATAATTTGCTTTTGGAAATGCTATTATTTATTTCTCTCTTTGTTAATCTCAAGCTTATCAATCAGGCTGTTAGCCTTTACTGGTGTGAGCCTTTACTGCCACTGTGGTCCAGTTACAGAAGGTATTGATTTTCGCAGGTGTGTCTATAAAAAAGTTCTTGGATTTCTCTGTTATTAATACTGAATAGAAAGATGACTTTAGGTACTTGATTTGACATCTTCCTGTGGGACTGTTTGAGATCTAGAAAATTGTGGGGAGAGACTTGCTTTCTTATTTATTTAATTGTAACATGTAACATTGCGCATATTTAAGGTGTACAACATGTTAAATTGACATGTTTATATATTTTAATAGCCACTGTGGTGATAATTAGCACCTCTGTCACATTGCATAGTTATCCTTTCTTTTTAGTGATTGGAATCATTAAGTTCTAGTCTCTTAGCAAGTTTGCCATAATGAATATAGACAACAGTGTTGGATGATAATACCGAACTTGGTAAGAGACTTGCTCTCTTCATTGTTTGTGTTTAACCGCTGGGCAGGCGATGTGAGGCTCAGCAGCTTGGCTTTTGCTGACATTTTGAGATGCTGCTTGGTTAAATGAAGTTCCCCAGACACCTGAGCAAGGATGGTGGCTATTCTCGAGAGTAACTCTTTGGCTCTACTTAGTCTCTGTTAATCAAGAGAGTCCATTATGTTTACTGAGCAAGCGCTGAGTACCAGGCATCGTGTCAAACCTTTATATGCATTCTTGCTTAATTCTTGGTATAACCCTGGGAGTGACTGCCCAGGCAAGTGAGGTTCAGTAAATTACCTGAGGTGACACAGTTCCCAGGGAGGAACAGCGATTCCAACCCAGAACTCTCAACCTAGCACTCTTGTCGCTTTTAAGTGTTTGTCTCCCTCCTTGCGTCCTCACTGAAATTAAGGGAGTAAGTTCATCGGGGGCGACTGGAGGAACTCACCTGAGGACCTGTGCCCTGAGGTCGCATGGTCCAAGGTGCTGTGTCTATTTTCCTTGTTGCTCCTAGTTTTCAGTAGGCAGGTTGATCCAGGCACTTAGCCTGCCATTACTCCAGGATTTAAAATTCATTTTCAAAGTAGTTATTTAGCCAGTCTATACTAGCTTATATTCCAGTTCCTACAATTAGTCCTCTGTTCTGTTGTAGTCTACTGAACTATTTATTAATTCTTTGGCTACTACTGTATGTAGCATTTTAAAATTTTAGCTATATAAATTTCTTATTAGTCATCTGCAGGATTTTTCATGTCTTCCCTGCTTATTTTTCAGGGTAAAATTTATTATTTAAAAACATTACTTTTTTATTCTTTTGGAAAGGTAACATACGCAAAAATGCAAAAATTTGGTCCCCTTCTCCTCACGCCACTGGTTTTTCCTAGTCTTCCATCTTCCCTCCTAAAAGGCATCTACCATTATGAGTTTCTTGTATAATGTTAGAGATGTTTGGCACATGTACTAGCACTTACATGTGTGTGTTCTGTTTTTGTACAGATTGCCTCCTCTACAGATTATTTAAATGTATTTTGGCAGTCATTGTCACTAAATATATTTTGGCAGTCATCTCTATCACTGCAATAGTAGTATCTACTTCTTAAAAAGAATTGTGTATTATTCCACTGAATTTATGTACTATTTATTTTAAAATGTTATTTAAAATAGTAGATATCATTGTTTAAGAATTTACTTAGGAACTTCTGCTTCTGGGAGGATGGAGTAGATGTATTTTTTCCTATTCCTCTCACTAAGTACAACTACAACACTGGTCACTATGTATAAAACAAATATAAGAAGACTCTGAGAGTTGTGAAAAGAAGACAGATCGGCTAGGGACCTTGAAACCCATGTGACCACATGGTGATGAGTTCTCTGGGTTTTCTTGTTGCTTGAAAGAGTCCAGACCTGGAGCTTGAAGACACTGGCAACCTAGAAACACCAGTGGACACAGATATTAAAAGCCCCAATTAAAGTCTGATCCCTCTCAAGAGAGGGACAGCCAAGTAAGACAGAAAGATAAACCATAATCTCTCTAGTCCAGCCGCACATCACAGAAGAAACTGTTCCCTAGCCCCACCCGTGCCAGCAGACTGTATGAGGAACTAGACTTCCATCCAGTCTGTAACAAGATGCCCCACCCAGTGCCCATACCCACGATGGCCAAGTAGGGAGTTGAGCTTTTCATCCTTGCTGGGCTGTCATGAGTTTATTCTCTGTGACGTTGGTGAAGAATACATTGGAACCCTGAATTTCTTCCCTCACCCAGCAGCATCCTTTACTCCCTAGGGTAGTGTCAGAAGAAGCGTAGTGGAAAGTCAGTACTTTCACCCTGGCCAGCTTGTGGCCAGGTCACCAGCACTGTGACATCTGTGGACACCACATGGAGAACTGGAACACCCAACCATAACAGAACTCTCTGCCCTTTGGTGTTAATGTATGTCTCCACCTGACATTAGTGAGACCAGAGCAGTGTCAGAGAAAACCAGCAAAAACTTATGGTTTGAATAAGATCCAAAGCGTCATAATATGAAACGTAATATGAAAATATCCATTTCAGTAGGAAATCATTTATACCAAGAACCAGGAAGATCTCAACTGAACAAAAAGAGATTACTAATAGATACCAACATTGGGATAACAGATGTTAGAATTACCTGAGAAAGGTTTTAAAGAGCTCTGTTAAAAATGCTTCAATAAGCAATTAGGAACATATTTTAAACAAGTGAAAAATAGCCTCAGTGAAGAAATAAGAATTCTCAGCAAGTAAATAAAAGATATAAAAAATAGGAATTTTAGGCCTGAGAAAAATAACAGTACAAAGCACAGTGATTGTGTTCAGTGGCAGAAGGGAGTGATACAGAAAAGAACTGGTGAACTGGAAGATGGGGCACTATAAAGCACTCATTCTGAACAACGGAGAACACAGACTGAAATAAAATGAACAGAGCCTCGGAGACTTTGAGACTGTAACAGATCTAGTGTTTGTGTCATCAAAGTTGCAGAACGAGAAGAGAAAGATCATGAAGCTGAAAGTCTCAAAGAAATAGCTGGAAACTTCCTAAATTTAGCAAGAGACATAAATCTACATATTCAAGAGGAAATTAGAAATCAGTAGCAGAAAACTAAGCCCAGAGGAATCTACGCCAAGACACAGTATAATTAAACTTCGGAAAACTGAAGGTAAAAAATCTTGAAAGTGGTGAGAGAGAAAGGACAACTTACCTAAGGAGAAAATGATTTGAATGACAGTGGATTTCTTATCAGAAATCATGAAGGCCAGAAAGAAATGACGAAATATTTTTCAAGTGTTGAAAGTGAAGAACTGTTAACTTGGAGTTCTTTACCCAGTGAAAAGTGCCTTTCAAGAATAAAGGGGAAATCAAATTCTCAGATGAAATATAACTAAGAGAATTTGTTGCCAGTAGACTGACCCTAAAAGAATGGCTAAAGGAAGTTCTCAGTACAGAAAGGAAATAATAAAAGAAGGAACCTTGAAGCACCATGAAGAATTTGGTAAGCAAAAATAGGTATAAATGCAATAGACTGCTTCTCCTCTTGAGTTCTCTAAATTGTTTGATGGTAGAAGCAAAAATTATAACATTGCAGTTCTAAATGTATGTACAGAAAATAGTTAAGGCCATTACATTATAAATGGAAGAGAGTAGAGGGGCCAAAGTGTAGGTAAGGTTTTTTTTCTTTTAAAAAAACTGTGATAAAATATATTTTACGTAAAATTTAGCATTTAAACCATTTGTAAGTGTACAGTTCAGTGGCATTAAGTATATTCACAATATTGCACAACCATCACTGTCCACTTCCAGAATTTTTTTATCATCCCAAACCAAAACACGGTGCCTATTGAATGATTACTCTCCCTCTCTCCAGTAACCTCTATTCTTCTTTCTCTCTGAATTTGTTTATTTTAGGTGCCTCATTTAAGTGGACTCAAGCAACATTTATCTTTTGTGTGTGGCTTACTTCATTTAGCATAATGTCTTTAAGGTTCATCCATACTGTAACATATGTCAGAATTTCATTCTTTTTTAAGGTTAAATAATCTAGTACATGTGTGTATACTGTGTTTTATTTATTCATTTATTGATGGATGCATGGGTTGTTTCCACCTTTTGGCTATTATGAATAATGATGCTGTGAATATCAATGTACAGATATCACTTTGAGTCCCTGCTGTCAATTTTTGGGGGTACATACCTAGGATTAGACTTGCTGGATCATATAGCAATTCTATGTTTAAGGAATAACAGAATTGCTAAACTGTTTTCCATAGTGGTTGAGGAATTTCTAAACTGTTTTCCATGGTGGTTGAACCATTTTGTCTTCCCCCAGCAACGAAGAACAATTCCCATGTCACCACACCCTCATTAACACTTGTTATTTTTCATTATTTTGAGTAACAGCCATACTAATGTCTGTGAAGTAATGTTTCATTGTGGTTTGATTTGCATTTCCCTAATGATTAGTGATGTTGATCATCTTTTCATGTGTTTATTGCCCATTTTTGTCTTTAGAGAAATGTCTGTTCGAGTCTTCTGGTCATTTTTTTTTTTTTTTAACATTTTTTATTGATTTATAATCATTTTACAATGTGTCAAATTCCAGTGTTCAGCACAATTTTTCAGTCATTCATGGACATATACACACTCATTGTCACATTTTTTTCTCAGTGGGTTATCATAACATTTTGTGTGTATTTCCCTGTGCTATACAGTGTAATCTTGTTTATCTGTTCTACAATTTTGAAATCCCAGGCTATCCCTTCCCACCCTCCACCCCCCGGTAACCACAAGTCTGTATTCTCTGTCTGAGTCTATTTCTGTCCTGTATTTACGCTTTGTTTTTGTTTGTTTGTTTTTGTTTTTGTTTTTTAGATTCCACATATGAGCGATCTCATATGGTATTTTTCTTTCTCTTTCTGGCTTACTTCACTTAGAATGACATTCTCCAGGAGCATCCATGTTGCTGCAAATGGCATTATGTTGTTGGTTTTTTATGGCTGAGTAGTAGTCCATTGTATAAATATACCACATCTTCTTTATCCAGTCACCTGTTGATGGACATTTAGGCTGTTTCCATGTTTTGGCTATTGTAAATAGTGCTGCTATGAACATTGGGGTGCAGGTGTCATCCTGAAGTAGATTTCCTTCTGGATACAAGCCCAGGAGTGGGATTCCTGGGTCATATGGTAAGTCTATTCCTAGTCTTTTGAGGAATCTCCACACTGTTTTCCATAGTGGCTGCACCAAACTGCATTCCCACCAGCAGTGTAGGAGGGTTCCCCTTTCTCCACAGCCTCTCCAGCATTTGTCATTTGTGGATTTTTGAATGACGGCCATTCTGACTGGTGTGAGGTGATACCTCATTGTAGTTTTGATTTGCATTTCTCTGATAATTAGTGATATGGAGCATTTTTTCATGTGCTTTTTGATCATTTGTATGTCTTCCTTGGAGAATTGCTTGTTTAGGTCTTCTGCCCATTTTTGGATTGGGGTGTTTATTTTTTTCTTATTGAGTCGTATGAGCTGCTTATATATTCTGGAGATCAAGCCTTTGTCGGTTTCACTTGCAAAAATTTTCTCCCATGCCATAGGTTTTCTTCTTGTTTTACTTCTGGTTTCCTTTGCTGTGCAGAAGCTTGTAAGTTTCATTAGGTCCCATTTGTTTATTCTTGCTTTTATTTCTTCTAGGAGAAAATTTTTGAAATATATGTCAGATAATGTTTTGCCTATGTTTTCCTCTAGGAGGTTTATTGTATCTTGTCTTATGTTTAAGTCTTTAATCCATTTTGAGTTGATTTTTGTCTATGGTGTAAGGGAGTGTTCTAGCTTCATTGTTTTACATGCTGCTGTCCAGTTTTCCCAACACCGTGTGCTGAAGAGACTGTCTTTATTCCATTGTATATTCTTGCCTCCTTTGTTGAAGATGAGTTGACCAAAAGTTTGTGGGTTCATTTCTGGGCTCTCTATTCTGTTCCATTGGTCTATATGTCTGTTTTGGTACCAATACCATGCTGTCTTGATGACTGTAGCTCTATAGTATTGTCTGAAGTCTGGGAGAGTTATTCCTCCAGCCTCTTTCTTTCTCTTCAGTAATGCTTTGGCAATTCTAGGTCTTTGATGGTTCCATATGAATTTTATTATGATTTGTTCTAATTCTGTGAAATATGTCCTGGGTAATTGGATAGGGATTGCATTAAATCTGTAGATTGCCTTGGGCAGTGTGACCATTTTAACAATATTGATTCTTCCAATCCAAGAGCATGGAATATCTTTCCATTTTTTAAAGTCTTTACTTTCCTTCATCAATGGTTTATAGTTTTCTGTGTATAATTCTTTCACCTCCTTGGTTAGATTTATTCCCAGATATTTTATTACTTTGGGTGCTATTTTAAAGGGGATTGTTTCTTTACTTTCTTCTTCTGTTGATTTATCGTTAGTGTAAAGAAATGCAACTGATTTTTGAACGTTAATTTTGTAACCTGCTACCTTGCTGAATTCTTCAATCAGCTCTAGTAGCTTTTGTGTGGACCTTTTAGGGTTTTCTATATATAGTAACACGTCATCAGCATATAATGACACTTTTACCTCTTCTTTTCCAATTTGGATCCCTTTTATTTCTTTCTCTTGCCTGACTGCTGTGGCTAGGACTTCCAGGACTATGTTGAATAGGAGTGGTGATAGTGGGCATCCTTGTCTTGTCCCAGATTTTAGTGGGAAGCTTTTGAGTTTTTCACTGTTGAGTACTATGCTGGCTGTAGGTTTGTCATATACAGCTTTTATTATGTTGAGATATATTCCCTCTATACCCACTTTGGCGAGAGTTTTTATCATAAATGGGTGTTGAATTTTATCAAATGCTTTTTCTGCATCGATTGAGATGATCATGTGGTTTTTGTCCTTTCTCTTGTTGATGTGATGTATTACACTGATTGATTTGCGTATGTTGAACCAGCCTTGTATCCCTGGGATGAACCCCACTTGGTCATGATGTATAATCTTTTTTATGTGTTGTTGGATTCTGTTTGCTAAAATTTTGGTGAGGATTTTGGCGTCTATGTTCATCAGTGATATTGGCCTATAATTCTCTTTTTTTGTAGTGTCTTTGCCTGGTTTTGGTATCAGGGTGATGGTGGCTTCATAGAATGAGTTTGGGAGTATTCCCTCCTTTTCAATCGTCTGGAAGAGTTTGAGAAGGACTGGTATGAGTTCTTCTTTGTATGTTTGGTAGAATTCCCCGGTGAAGCCGTCCAGTCCTGGACTTTTATTTGTAGGGAGGTTTTTAATTGCTATTTCTATTTCCTTTCTAGTGATCGGATTGTTCAAGTGTTCAGATTCTTCTTGATTCAGTTTTGGTGGACAGTATGTTTCCAGAAACTTGTCCATCTCCTCTAGGTTATCCAGTTTGGTTCCATATAGTTTTTCATAATATTCTCGTATGATATTCTGTATTTCTATTTTGTTTGTTGTAATTTCTCCATTTTCCTTTCTTATTTTGCTAATTTGTGCTCTCTCTTTTTTCTTCTTTGTGAGTTTGGCCAGAGGTTTGTCGATTTTATTTACTTTTTTGAAAAACCATCTTTTGGTTTGGTTGATTTTTTCTATGGTCTTGTTAATCTCTATTGTATTTAATTCCCCTCTGATCTTTATTATTTCCTTCCTTCTGCTGCTTTTTGGGGCTTTTTGTTCTTTTTCTAATTCATTCAGGTGGTGGGCTAAATTGTTTATTTGAGATTGTTCTTTTTTGAGGAAGGTCTGTATCGCTATAAACTTCCCTCTTAGCACTGCCTTTGCTGTGTCCCATAGGTTTTGAGTGGTTGTGCTTTCATTATCATTTGTCTCAATGTATTTTTTAATTTCAGCTTTGATTTCCTCATTGATCCATTGTTTTTTCAATAACATATTGTTTAATCTCCATGCTTTCCTTTTTTTCTCCTTTGTTTCTCTGTTGTTGATTTCCAGTTTCATGGCATTGTGGTCAGTAAAGATGCTTGAGATAATTTCTATCTTCTTAAAATTGTTGAGGTTTCTTTTGTGCCCAAGTACACGATCGATCCTGGAAAATGTTCCATGTGCACTTGAAAAGAATGTATATCCTATTTTTTGGGGGTGTAATGCTCTGAAAATATCCACCAAATCTAGTTTTTCTATTGTAGTATTTAATTTCTCTGTTGCCTTGTTTATTTTCTGTCTGGAAGATCTGTCTAGTGATGTTAATGCAGTGTTAAAATCTCCAACTATGATTGTATTCCCATCAATATCCCCCTTTATCTGTGTTAGTAATTCTTGTATGTACTTAGGTGCTCCTATATTGGGTGCATATATATTCACGAGTGTAATATCCTCACCTTGTATCACTCCTTTAATCATTATAAAATGTCCTTCTTTATCTTTCTTTATGGCCTTTGTTTTAAAGTCTATTTTGTCTGAAATCAGTACTGCAACACCTGCTTTTTTGGCTTTTCCATTTGCATGGAATATCCTTTTCCATCCTTTCACTCTCAATCTATATGTGTCCTTCTCCTTAAAGTGGGTCTCTTGTATGCAGCATATTGAAGGTTCTTGCTTTATTATCCAGTCTGCCACTCTATGTCTTTTGACTGGAGCATTTAGTCCATTAACATTTACAGTAATTAATGATAGATGTGTGTTTATTGCCATTTTGAACTTATCTTTGCAGTTGAATTGGTATATCCTCTTTGTTCCTTTCTTCTTCCTTTTGTGGTTTGGTAATTTTCCTTTGTATTTTCATGGATTTTATTTATTCTGGTCATTTTTGAATTGAGTTCTTTTGTTATTGAGTTGTAGGAATTCCTTATATATTGTGGACATCAATTGCTTATCAGATATATGATTTGAAAATACCTTCTTCCATTCTGTGGGGTTTTTTTTTTTCTTCACTCTAGGGGTAGTGTCCTTTGATACCCAAAAGTTTCTAATTTTGAGGAACTCTTTACTTTTGTTGCCTGTACTTTCAGTGTCATGTCTAAGAAATGATTGCCAAATCCAGTGTCATGAAGATTTCTCCAGTATTTTCTTCTAAGAGTTTTTTTTTTTTTTAATACTTTTAACTCTTAGATTTAGGTCTTTCATACATTTTGAGTTAATTTTTGTTTATTTTGTAAGGTGAGGATCCAGTGTTTTTCTGATTTTTTTGCATGTTGATTTTGAGCCTGCAACTTTGACCTCTAATAATTTTTTCGTGCAGAATCTTTAGGGTTTTATATATATAAATCATGTCATCTATTAATAGAGATAATTTTACTTCTTCCTTTCCAATTTGGATGAGTTCTGTTTCTTTTTCTCATGTCATTAATCTGCCTGGTGCTTCCAACGTTGTGTTGAATAAAAGTGGTGACAGTGGGACATGCTTGTTTTTTTCCTGATCTTCGGGGAAGAATTTTAGTCTTTGACCATTGAGTATGATGCTAACTGTGGTTTTTTCATAGATGGCCTTTATCATGTTGAGGACGTTTCCTTCTATTCCTAGTTTATTGACTATTTTTTTTTTTTATCATTAAAGGGTGTTCAATTTTTTCCTTTTTTCCCTGCATCAGTTGAGATGATCACATGGTCTTTTTCCTTCATTCTATTAATGTAGTCTATTAGCTGTGCTTACATTCTGGGAATAAATCTACTTGGTCATGGGATATAATCTTTTTAATATACTGCTGGATTCTGTTTGCTAGTTTCTGTTGAGAGTGTTTATAAGGAATACTGGTCTGTGGTTTTCTTGTAATGCCTTTGTCTGGCTTTGCCTCATAGGATGTTAGGAAGTATTTTGTCTTCAATTTTTAGAAGAGTTTGAGAAGGGTTGGTGTTAATTCTTCTTTAAATGTTTGGTGGCATTCATCAGTAAGCCATCTGGTCTTAGGCTTTTTTGTTATTGTTAGAAGGTTTTTGACAACTTATTCAATCTCCTTGCTAGTTATAGGCCTATTCAGTTTTTCTGTTTCTTCATTATTCAGTCATGGTAGGTTGTGTGTTTCTACGAATTTGTCCATATCATCTGTGTTACACAGTTTGGTGCACTGTTGCTGATAGTACACTTTTATAATCCTTTTTATTTCTGTAAAATTGGTAGTAATGTCCCAGCTTTCATTTCAGGAATCTGAGTTTCTTTTTTCCTTAGTCAATCTAGCTAAATGTCAGTTTCTTTTTTTTTTTTTTTCTTTTCAAAGAACAAACTTTTGGCTTGTTAATTTTCTCTTTTGTTTTCCTTTTGTCTCTTCTATATATCTCCACTCTAATCTTGATTTTTTTTTCCCATCCATCTGCTAGCTTTGGAATTTGTTTGCTCTTTTTCAACTCCTCTAGGGTGTCAAGTTAGGTTATTCATTTGAGATCCTTCCTTTTTTAATGCATGTGTTTACAGTGATAAATTTTCCCTCTCAATACGGCTTCCGTGGCATTTCTTAAGTTTGGATATGTTGAAGATTTTTCCAGTTGTCTCAAGTTATTCTTATTTTCTCAGGTAATTTCTTCCTTGACTCATTGGTTGTGGGAGGCAAAACTTTATACTTCTCTTGAACTGGTGAAAGATGGCAACATTAGACAGTGATAACTGATGTATATATAATGAAATAATATAATATCTAGAGCAATATAAATAAGTACATTAAATGTCATTCTTTTAAAAAGTTCACATAAAACTGTTTTTTTCTACTTCTATGAAAAATACAATTGGTATTTTGATAGGAATTGCATCGAATCTGTAGATCACCTTGGGTAGTATGGTCATCTTAATATTCTCCCAATCCATGAACACAAAACAAAAGATGGTTTATCTTTCCACCTGTTGTGTCATCTTCAGTTTCTTTCATCAGTGTCTTGAAGGTTTCCCAGAACTGGGTGATTGCATTTGCTCCTAAGTTGCTCCCTCTGCCATTGTCTTGGCTCTGTTAGGGTCTATTCTTCACACAGCAGCTTGTGTACCTTTTAGGAGCTAAGTTAAACCACAGCATTTATCTAGTTAAAACTGCAGTGCTTTCTTATGTCACTAATAAGGGCAATTTTACAGTTTTTAGTATGTTGAAAAACTTTAATGATTTATGTATAATACTAGTATATTATTTATTCTTCAGTAAAATTTATTGAAAATAGCTATGTTCTGGGAACCCCATTAAATGTTGCTTATGTCACTGTGGAAAAAAATAAACATAGGTATTAAACTCATAGGTCAAAATCCTGGGGAGAAAACAGGGAGGCATTTATACAGTGTGCTCAGTGCTAGGTTAGGAAAAGTACCGAGTGCTATGGGAGCATTTGTGTGAAGCCTCTTCTCAGAGTGCTGGAAAGGAAATTGAGAAAATAACTGAAAGATGAATAGAACTGAAAAGAGAATAGAAAGGAAGCAGGTGAAGAGTAGGCAAAAAGAAAGGAATTATCAAAAAATTGTATTGAGAGGGAAAAGGGAGAGGTAATGGTGATTCTGATCAGGGTGATACCTGGAGAGAAGGAAATCAGGTCATTAGAAGAAAAGATGGATAGCACTTGACCAAGAGAGGAAGAAGTAAGGAGATTACCATAGTTTCTGTTGGGTTTTAAGAAAGAGGAGTGGCTTTATAGAGAAGGTGGCTAGTCCAGATTTGTACACGATGAATTTGAGTTTCTGCAGGACTTCCTAGGGGAGAGGTACTGTCAGCAGCTTGGAATTCAGGTTGAGTGACAGAAAAGAGAGTTTGGTAGAGGTACAGTTATGGAAATTAGCCTTTGTTCCCTCTCTGGTTTGTTACTTACTTGCTAGTTGTTCAAACAGTGTTTGGGAATCTGAAGTTGTATGTTCTTTGTTGCCGCACTGGGAGGAGGGGTAAGCTAGGCTTGTTACAACTTGTTGGGAAGTTGTGTTTACTTTTAAAAGTCAGTAATCCTTGAATGAAGAGAATGTTTGGCTCTGATTCAGAAGCAGAGACTTTCTCTTGATAGTAATTAGGGCATTTCAGTATATAACAGAGTGCTCTAGAATTTCTGCCGTTATGCTCCATTTCTCATTTTGTGTTAAATCAGGATAAGGTGCATTCCTTCATCATAACATGGAAGCATCGTGGACACATACAAAATCGTGGTTGGAGTGTGACCTCTGGAGCCAAGTTACCGAGATTTAAATTCTGACCCTGCATTAACTAGGGGTATGACTGTGGGCATTAATTTGACTTCTCTGAGTTTATTTTGTCACCTACAAAATGGAAAAAAAAAAAAAAAAGTACCTACATCAAATGTTGTTAGAATTGAGTTGATGAGGTAAAGTATTTAGAACAGGATTGAATACATGTTAGCGGTTGTTATTGTTATTATTACTGCATTATGATTAATAGTTGGAGGCTCAGTTCATGGAGGTAACAAAGGGCTTCATTAGGTTATATGTGTGGCACATACTCCAGGGGCGGTATGACTGGGAAGCCCAAAGTGTTTGTGAATTTCTGGGACTTCTGTGTGTTGTAATGCTATGCAGATGACAGTTACTCTTTCACTGTTTCATTCTTTCTAATTATGGGAGTGGGTGGCTATGTATTTGGAGGAAACTGGGGGTTGTTAACTGTGTATTAATAAGAAACTGGGAAAATGTGAAGAGTAGTGTGTTTTGTCTGTATCGCTAATGATGCTTTAATACAGACCTGTGGGTTTTAGTTCGCACTTGTCTTCTGGTAGGTTTTCTGCTCCCTGAAAACCAAAACAAAAAACATCCTATTTAAACTGATAGAGATACTAAAGTTATAATAAGACTGGGTTATTTTTTCCCTTTTTCTTTTATGAAGAGGTTTGCTTTTTAATTTATAATCAAAGTAGAATGGAGAAGGATGGAGTGAGGCCAGAGTACTGATGTTGGAGTCTGAGGCAGGGAGACCTGTGGGAACACGAGTTGATGTGCTGATTATTCGGTGCTCCGGTAAGGCTGCCACTTGAACGGTCACTCAGGTACAGCTCTTTCTTGGTCTTTCCTGGAATCCTGCTTTGAAAAATAAGTTCACTCAGAGAGACAGAAAGAGGTGTCACACCTATGTGATTGATATTTTCGCTCCTGGATTCTGTCCCGTCAACTAATATTTTTACCTTGAATTTCATAGGAATTTGAAAGTGATTATGTCATCTTCAAGTCCAAAACTTTGGATTTTGACAGAAGGCTCGGGACAATTCTTTGTGAAGCTTTCGTTAACTGCAATGGTTTAGAAGCTGCATTTAAGGTTAGTTCTGAAGAAGCTGTCAGAAAAGTGTTCTACTAGTGAATGATTTAGACTGTGAGATGAGAGGAGTGAACACATTCCTTTCTGATCCAGGTGAACTATTAACTAGTCATATTCTCTTCATATCCAGCTCACTGAACCATAAACTTTGAATAGTGCACTACTGAGTAATGAAGTTTACTTTGGACAAGGTCAGTTTTAGGACATTGAACCATTGATCTTTTCTTGAATTCAGTGTTTTAGCTTTTGTTACCATTAGAGCAAGTTTGGCAGAGGCTGTGAAATGTTGATTCAAAATTAAACCACAATGAAAAGTGGAAAATATCTGTTAATTCAAGTGTATCTTTTCTTTGCCACTGTCTTCATATGTTGGGCTCACCTGCCCACTTTGACTCTGACTGAAACAAATAGGAATTAATACACTGTATTTCATCAAGCATGACACCATTGATTATCAGGCACACCACTGTTTATCAATAAAGGAAAATACTGCCCCCAAATTTACGACGCCATTGATTATATCACATACTTCCATTTCAGAGGTGTTAAGACATGAAAGAATGTTTGTCATAGAATTGATGAAATACAATGTGTCTGTATGAATAGTTGCATATAAGAAAAGCATCTTGACAGTCCTCCCACGTGGAAAACTGATAACGTGGGGAATTGACTTCCTTGTCAAAGAAGAGATTGCAAGTTGAGTGTAAACTTAGATGACATCCCCGAAGAGGAGAGAGCCCTTGGTTTCTGAAAAACACAGCTAGAGAATCACGGGCACTGAAGATGGCAGTGCAAAATAAAGACTTTATCCAAGATACTTGTTTGATTTTGACCTTAAAATTCAGATGAATTGATCAAATGGTGGTGAAGCCTCCAGTGTCTTCTGCCCCTGTCAAGGGTTTTTAGCACAAAGAAATCCCGAGGGTCAAATAGTTCTCTTTTAAGAATCTTGGGATGAAATCGAGTTGCTGCCAGCTGAGTTGGATAGCCTGTATACACCACCTGTAATCCCGTCTCTCGGAAATTGCTCTTGTATTTAATATTGCTGCTCCTTTTCTTTGACTGGATTTGCATGCGTATTTCTCTTTGAGGAAAATGACATATTCTGATCCTTGTCATTTTTTTGTAACCTTTTCGCATAGCAGTGAATCGTATTTTTCTGGTTTCTGTAACAGAATTCAGCAATGTTATTTTTAATGGCTACATAGTAGTCTGTCATATTCTCTGTTACTGGACCTACTTCCACGCTTTTAGAAATAACTGCAAGAATGAGTGTGGAGTGAAATCTCAGTTACAGGGGCCCTTTTCTAATTCAAATCTCCTTTCCCTCCTCATAGCCATTAATAGGGATTTGATACATGCCAGTTACTTTTTTCTAAACGGTTTTATCTTTTTATTGTTAACTATTTTTTTCCTTAACTTCCCACATATTTATACCTGGTCTGCTGAAAAATATAACACGAGATGCAGCCCTTGTTAGTTCTCCAGAGGCAAGACATCATCTTAAGAGTCATCGTTATATTTAGATCACCTTCCACAGTGCCTTATATGAAACAGGCTCTTAATAACTGCTCGACATTAGGACTGACTGGTGGTCAACATACTGAGAGGACACACAGATGAAGAATAAATGCAGCAAGAATTGTGGCAGAAGGGAAAATTACTGGGTTGTGTATTTAGGGAAAAGATGATTTCTACCATAGGTATAGGATCATGAACTTTAACCATTTACTGTTGTGTCCCTGAGAATACGTACTTGCAGATGCTTCTTTGAAGACTGCAATTCAGTATCTGTTCTTGCAAAGACCTGACCAGGAAGGGCACTGGAACCCAACAGAGTAAAACTGTGCTTCCGATCCTAGAGGGTTGGCTCTTGATAAAATTTAAAGCAAAACAAAATACTAACGAATGGCTTTCTAAAATTTACCATGTCTCTACATGAAGGTAGACTGACGTGTGTAAGATAAACTTTTTGAAAAATCTTCAGATGATATAGTTGAAAATTATAAGATTGTTAATGTATGTGGTTAGGGTGGCAGCAGATGGAAACAGTCTTTGAAAGAGACAAACCTAGGAAGGATAAAAATACGTACTACTTTGAGCAGTGGCAACAGCATTTTGAGAAGCCCTATTATATAAGGAAACTGAGGCGTAGAAGACAATCAAGGTAAACCTTACAGATCTCAAACGGGATATTTAGGAAAGAAGCACATAGTGGGAGTCAGTGAAGGACAGTGCCTGATATGAAGGACAGTGTCTATACTCTTCATAAAATAGCTCTTAGTTCCATTATGACAAGGAAACCAGAAGTTCAAATGACCTTTATTCTCATCCTGGAGGGTAATTTTATTTTTTTATATCTGTGATGTCAGAAAATTAGGGTAATGTATACTGCTTAAAAGGTTAAGACTTTTCTTACTACTACTTTCTGGCTTTACAGCCTCCACAAAGAATATTTTCTCTCTGTCTTTCCTCATTGACACTGGGGGTTCAGTCCCACTAAGCATATCAGGTAGGCAAGTTGAGATGGAACCAGGAAACTCCTGGTACCATTTCCGTTGTGGACAACGTGATAAGTGTGTGAAAGAGAATGTTGTGAAATGTGTTTCCCTACTGTAGTTGCAGGCCATGTCTTTGTGAAATCGATGAGGAAGTGTTTAGAATGTTAAAATCAAGTACAAACTTGACAAAACAGGGGCTGTAAGAAGAGAGTTAGCAATTTGCATTTCATTCGGCAGCAGCTAACCAAGCAGATCAAAAAACACTTAGTAGTTTCTGCGGTAGGTATAATGGGTGTTACCAGAAAAAAAGCCAGCATGTGTTTGTCTAAACTGGCCTCTAAGATAGGGTTAGATTTACATTTTAGTTTGTATGATTCTTTCACTGTGTTGATTTTTTTTTTCCCATTGAATGTGGTTTATGGAAATGCTGACAATGAAGCTGTTCTTTAAAGAACAAATTTGGGGGAACACCTTTGAGTTCCCTAAAAGAAGAGCAGAGCTCCATCTCTGCTGTGTCACACTGCTAACAAGGCACAAACCTGGGTGTGTGGTTTTCTGCCACCTTGGTGGTTGTTATTTTGAGGACATGCCTCCTTTTATTTCAAAGAAAATATAACAGTCCTAGTAACTCACTTTTTTTGGAGGCCCACACAGAGTAGGTAAATAACCAAGTAACAGTTTTAAGTGGCCCCTTGCCTGGTGAGAGTTCACACAGGGGGGCAGGGACTCGGGTGCCAGATTGCCCAGGGTCAAGGTCAAATGCCAACTCTGCCCCCAGCTGTGAAAACTGGCTCAAGTTATCCACTCCTCGTAACTGAGTTTCCTTATCTGAAGCATGTGAGAATGACAGCATTTTTAACGCCCTTAATATATAGTACCTGGCACCAGGCAGCACTCTGTATAAACTGCTTATACAAAATGTGTATTTTAATTACATTATTTTGCTTGCAAAGAAAGGCATCTCACACTGACCCACAGAAGAAATTCATCAGGAGGGCAGGAGACAGGACAGGAGGCTAGTAGAAATCCGAGGTTCGGCTCACCGGGCAGCTAAGCTTAGTGAGACTGAAATCTCGGGGTTCCCTGATCCAGCACGAGGGCTTGTGAACCTGGGTGCTCCTGCTTGCTGGTCACATGATCCTGCTTCAGGTCACATGTCTACTTTTTCTGTTCCCCTACTCGTTCACTTCCTCTGCTTGCTGGTACAGTTGACCCTTGAACAATGCAGGGGTTAGGGGCCCTAACCCCCTGTGTAGTTGAAAATCAGTATATGACTTTTGGTTCCCCAAAACTTCACTAGTAGCCTATTGTTACCCATCACTTAATTCATGTAACATACAAAATATGTGTTATGTAATGTCTTCTTAAGAGAAAAATAAGCCAGAGAAAAGGAAATTTTATTAGGAAAATCATAAGGAAGAGAAAATACACATTTACAGTACTGTCTTCTATTTATCAATCCTGTAAGTGTATGTCATCTGTTTACAGGATGAATCATCCGTCAGCACCTACAGTATTGTCTTACATTTAACATCTACAGTGGCCTGTATCATGTATTATGAACACGAGACATAAAATAATGAAAAGATACTGTGAAAAAGAAATTCATATTTATTTACAGGTGTAACGACTCATGCATTGATAAAAAGTAGCAGCAGTACAGTTGCTTCCCAGGAGCCTGTTGTAAGTGATATGATTGTTTCATGGCAGCCTAGCCTATCCACTAAGGAATGAATTATAAATATTTTTTGGCATATAGTATTACAATCATATTCATAACATAGTATTGGAAACAGTGTTACATCTTTTAAAAAACCACTTGCCTGTGACTATAGGCTGATATGCAGTTTCTCCAACTGAGACGTATACTGTATGGTAATGTAATTTTTTGAAAGCAAAGTTATAAAATAATAAAATGAAAACATTTTATATTAGATATCACTCACCTTGTGTCTATGTAAGGTCAGACTCATATGTACGTATATTTTAGGCGTTCATGACATACTTTTTCTCAAGTTTTTTGGTATTTCTAGGCTATGTGGGTCTTCTGAGAGTCTTTAAATTGTAGCAGGTCTCTGGGGGAGGGTATAGCTCAAATGGTAGAGAGCGTGCTTAGCATGCATGAGGTCCTGGGTTCAATCCCTAGTACCTCCCTTATCTAAGAATGAATGAATAAATAAATGTAATTAACTCCCCCAATAAAAAAAAAATTGGCTTTGAGACAACAAATTGTAGCAGATATCCAAAAAATTTTCCAATATATTTATTGAAAAAAAATTTATGTAAAAGTAGACCTGCAAAGTTCAAGCCCATGTTGTTGAAGGGCCAACTATTGTTTCTTTTCACTCATAATTTTACCAGCATAGGTTCAGCCTGCCCTGCCCTAATTCTTTTTCTGAGAATCTAATTATCTCAAGGCATTGGTTTCAACCAGGACTTTCACGTTAAAGGAGCTGTATGCCGGTGGAGTGACTGTCTTTGGTCAACAGGTCACCACTGCTGGCCCAACTGCTGTGTGTTGGGTGGGGGTGGTTGGGTCCTGTGGTACAAAACCTGGGTGGCCACGGACAGGACAGTCACAGTGGCTGATACTTCTGGTATAATTATTCATTTGTGACCTAGAGGTCTTCGATATGGATATTCTTATTCTAAAGAATGTATGTGTGGAGGGGAAAAACAAATAACAAGTACACAATCTTACTTCTTGATTCTGTTCTTATACCTGCAAAGAAAGCATCTTCTAAAACGTTTCCTGGTGCCCCACAGGAAGCAGTCGTGCTGGCTGTCATCAGGATTGTCGATAGACAGTGCCTCATTTCTGACTCTTTATTTTCTGCTGGGGAAGGGAAACTGCTTTACATGTAGAATTTGCTTTATTGGGTATATAGAAGTTTTAGCGACATGCTAAAGTATGTTTCAGATTTTGAGACATGGCAGGATACTTGCAGGGATCTAGATTTGGGCTCTTTGTCTAGGCAGGTAGGAGGTTTAATGGGGGAAATAGTGAACTGAGTATTTGTATTAAGAAGTCATAGTTGTTAACCTTTCTTTCACTTTGATTTTTATAGCTTTTAACCGTATTTGGGAATTTTCTTGAGAAACCAGTTGTCATGGAAATTTTCAGCCCACATTACAGCACACTCGTGCACATGCTCAATGCAGAGCTGGATGTGTGTAAGCAGTTGTATAATGAACACATGAAGCAGGTGAGTGGGGGATAAAGTCGAGCACATCCACAGTGTCGTGTTGTGGGTCAGAGTATCAAGTAGAACTACATTTAATGATACCTAAAGATCAGATGGAGGCACTGAAGTTTTTATGCTTTTCTTTAATTGGTTTCCTTCATGGGTCTGAGGAACCTACTTGAGGACCATAACTCTTCTACTAATCAAGCTAGTTAGCACATATGCTCTATGTATTCGTACTGTAAAAGTACCAAAATGAACAATTGCTTACAAGGTTGGAATACACTCTGATTAAATGTTCCCTTTCTTTCTCTTCATCACAATATCAATTTGCAGATTGAACAGGGAAATGTAGTTCTTAACAAGAATATGCCATTTATCTCAGGAAATATCAAATGGGCTGAAGAGGTCCTTGATCGACTTCACATGTTTTGGTCAAACTTTGCATCTCTCCGTTACCTGTAAGTAGTTAGGCTTTTATGCAGAAATTATCCCTGTGACACATGTAATTTTTATGTAGAGTAGTGAGCTGTTCATTTTAGTGTGTAAAGAGTCATTGTTCTTTTCATTGGCTGGGCTCATTGAGAGGGATTTATCCTGTCGTTTTGCAGTATGTTTAATAGGACTTGTAACTTCCTATATTTCCATGTCTTTTTTTTTCTTTTCACTTTTCCATTTCACTCACAATAGGTTTGTAGGTTTTTGTTACTGTTTTTCCTTTCTCTAGTAATTAGCACTCCTTTTATTTTAAAGACTTTTGTACCTTTGTTTTCTTTGTAAGAATTGATAACTTGTTGATGTTTGCATTGAACTGAATCTTTGGAGTTCCATTTATTTCATAACTATGTCTTTTAAGGCAAAGACTACTCGTAAGCATTATTTGGCTTTTATTGGTTTTTGTCCTATTTTATAGTGTATTTTGTTACATTTTCTATTGTGTACTATGGTAAAGCAATTAAGCTGAAATCTGTTGAATAAATAGGAAAGTAGCAAAACTGTATTCCTGCAGATTCTTGGAAAGTCCTGATGATGCCTTGGTTTATCAGAAATATGTTGAAATGACAACTTTACTAGACCAGTTTGAAAATCGCATCTATAACGAATGGAAAAGTAATGTGGATGAAATCTGTGAATTCAACTTAAATCAACCGTTAGTTAAATTCAGTGCCGTAAATGGTCTCCTCAGTGTCAACTTTGACCCAAAGGTAGGGGTTTGATGTTTATAAGATGTTTTATAGGTGCCCTTTGTATTATAAGGATATTCCTGATGCCTCCAGTCATTTATATTTTACTTTGGAAAAATGTCAGGGCTTTGAGGAATGAAACTAAAAACAACTTCAAATAGGGTTTGTTTTAACGAATTGTTTACCAGATTTTATATTATTATTATTTTGTCTGGTAATTATTTATTTGCCACTCCCACTTTACTGGATAATGAGTTACTTGGAAGTAGGGTTCATTTCGTCTTTGTGTTTTGTGTGTCTAGCATAGTGTCTGGCACCTGGCAATGCTACCTTAATACCTACCTGTCAGTTCAATTGAATAGAATCGTTAGTCTTTGGTCACATGTTTTCTGGCTTATGTCTTCTTGCCCTGTCTTACAGCAGTCCAGCTGTATGCCTAAGAAGTGGGCAAGTTAGCCTCACTGAGTTTAATGGTCACAGTCTCTACCCAAATTCTTGACTGTTTTCCTACAATATTACAAAGAATAGCATCACTTAATTTTTCTTATTAACCTCAGCACACACACACAAGTAAATGACCTTGAGAACTGAGGATTTGCTCTACCAATTGATTTCATAAAACCAATTTATGGAAACTGAATTCCTGAGATGTTTTAGGAAGAATCCCTATGATTCTACCAGAGGGGATTATACGCACAAAAAATATATTGTACTAGTTAGCCTATGGAGTGGCAACATAAAGTCAACTCGTTTACTTTTTAAGCATGTTATGTGGTCTTTTCCTCTGAACGTGTGATTTAGGGCTACAGTCAGTTCTGCTACAACATGACATACACATTCCTAAAAATTACTGGACTATGAAAGATTGCACAATAGAAAGTACAGGGCTTATGGGGAAAATGAGGGTTAGGATACAGCACTCAAAAACTTTGTCAGTGATACATTTAGAAAATGTCAGAGAGAGACAAATACTGTATGATGTCACTTATCTGTGGAATCTAAAAAATACAACAAAATGGTGAATATAACAAAAAGCAGACTCAAATATTAATTACTGTATATAAAAATAAATTAAAAAATTTCTTCTGTATAGCACAGGGAACTGTGTTCGGTATCTTGTAATAACCTTTAATAAAAAATAATATGAAAACAAATATATGTATATAATGCATAACTGGGACATTATGCTGTACACCAGAGATTGGCGCATAGTAACCGATGACACTTCAATTTAAAAAAAGAAGAAGAAAAAAGCATACTCACAGAGAACAAACCAGTGGTTACCAGTGGGCAGAGGGAAGGGTGGAGGGGCAATACAGGGGTGAGGGGGTAAGAGGTACAAACTATGAGGTATAAAATAAGCTATAAGGATATATTGTACAAAACAGGGGATATGGCCAGTATTTTGCAATAATGATAAGTGATTTGGAGTAAAACCTTTAAAAATTGTGAATCACTTTATTATACACCTGTAACTTATATGTTGTATAGTCACTACTAACAAAGTAACAATAAAAACAGGAGAAAAAAAAAGGAACCCAGGAAAAACAGGAGCATGGTTTACACATTTTAAATGGTTAAATGGTTATACATAAATACTACAATGAACATGACACTTTCCCTTGACAAAGTCCTAAATTTTGCGCATGGAGGTGGATGTTGGCGGGTTGGAGCTGGTGCATTAATGGGAAGTGGAGGAAAGGAGGGTTATCTGAAACCACACAAAAGGTTGTATCACTGGAAGTGGATGGGCATGGCGCATCACACCTGGGAGCGGAGGTACCTGGTGGATGTTCACGATGTGTGCATATGAGCATTTTGCTTATTTTTAAGCCTTTACGCTGAGTTGGGTGTGATTTTTAGTGTTTAGTGTTTCTTGCTGATGAAACTACAGATAAGCAAAGACAAAACTAGTGGTATGCTCAGATTGCTCCCTAGTACGTAATCAAGTTAGAACAAATTTGTTTTCAAAACAAGCTTTGTAATGGAGGTAACTGTTCTGGGCACTGGAAAAAGATGTAGGTCCATTTATAGCCTTCCATTTCCAATCTTGGTGTGCATATGTTGCTGTGTCTTGCTTGAATTATTCCGCTGACACTGAGCCACAGTCAATGATTTATGCCTTTATTATTTATATTTCTGTATCATATGGAATGTATGAGTGTTTTTAAAAAGTACATGAAACAGAAGCTCTTTACCTTGACAATTTGAAAATATGGTAATCTTTGGATGAAATATTAAGTGTTCTGATTTTAACTTGTGTTAAAAATAGAATGATATTCTTAAAATATGTAATAATCCTCACTTTTCTTTTAATAGTTAGTGGCTGTATTAAGAGATGTGAAATACCTTTTGATGTTGAAGAAATCAGACATACCGGATTCAGCCTTAGCCATCTTCGAAAAAAGAAACACTATTTTAAAGGTCTGTATTTTCAGATATTAGGGCATGTTATGAATAGAAATATTTTGAACTTTAATTATTATGTAGACCTATGATACTTTTATGCCTCTGAGATAGAAGCTTTAACATATTTGGCATTTTTTGTTTTGGGGTTTTCTTTCTCTCAGTACATTGGGAATCTTGAACTTCTTGTGCAAGGATACAATAAACTGAAGCAGACTCTTCTGGAAGTTGAATACCCCCTGATTGAAGATGAGCTGAGGGCAGTGGATGAGGAGCTGTGGGCAGCTGCCACATCGCTGACGTGGCAGGACGACTGCTGGGGAGACATCGAGAGGGTGAAGGTGTCCACCTCTGAGTTGGAACGGAGAGTGGAGCGTGCGCAGAGCAATGTTAAAGTGATTCAGCAGATGATGAGGGCGTGGGCCGAGTGCACGCTCCTTCCCAGGAGAGAGCACAGACGGGAGACGGCCTTTACTTGGGAAGACAAGGGTGATTTGTTTGCTAAAAAATACAAGCTGATCCAAGACGATGGCTGCAAGATACACAATTTGGTGGAGGTATTTGCTTTTAAGGTTTTGAAATTGATAGCAGATCCTATTATTTAGCTTAGAAAGGAGCAAACATATGTAACCTAATGATGTAAGACTCTTACTGGGCCTGAAAGAGCTTTGTATATGGTTTTGTTAAGAGTTGAAAGTGGAAGATTTCAAGCTTCTTTCCTTAACTTCCCTCACTGTTGTCATTTCTGAGAGAAGAGATAGGAATGTGAGATCTGTTGATGAAACAGAAAGGCTAGAGATGAGATCCTTTTGTTGGTCATAGTTATCTCCTATTTTGGATGCTGTCAGTAGCTACCACTGTTTGTTGAATGGCTCTGTGTGCATCCACTTTGTTTACGTCATCCCATATAACCCTCTCAGCCATCTCCTAAGGATGGCAACAATAGTTAATCTCTTTGTAACAAATATTTGAGTTTTTAAAACAATAATAGGCACCATTCCAGGGTTATCAATTGAAGAAAAGATAAGAAATGAAACAGCAACAAAAACAAAAAACAGAAGGCAGAGAAATAAAAGTGGAAAACAAAAAAGTCTCTTGGACCTTAAATCCTAGTCAGGGAAGACAGAAAGAGAAACACAAATATATAGTGTCTCAATTGGTCATGGGAGCAAAAAAGCAGAGATGGTGGGAAGAGAATCAGCGGGGTTGGGGTAGAGATTTTACATGAAGTGGATAGAAAGGCCTCTTTACTAAGGTAGTGTTTCTGCAGAGAACTGAAAGGGAATGAGCCATGTGGAAAGCGGAAGAAGGCCATTCTGCATCTCAAAGTACAAAAGCTTTGAGGTAAGAGCCTGGAAAGGTCTACTACCTAAGGATGAGTTAGAGAGCCAGGATGCCTGATGAGTTAGAGAGCCAGGATGCCTGAAGCAGAATTTGCAAGGGGAATGAATAGTCGTAGGGGATGAAGTTTGAAAGGGACTAAGGGCACATCGCATGGGACCAACAGGCCATTTTGAGAGCTTTGGGTTTTACCCTGAGGGGAAATAGCAGAAAGAGACTGGCTGCTCAAAGACTTTCCCTGTTGAGTGTAAACCACACAGAGAAACCATTAAGGGGTGTGTCTATAAACCAGGTGATGATGGCTTAGGTCTGGGTGGTAGTGATAAAAGCAGTTGTTTGCTGGATGTATTTTGAAGGCAGAGCCAAGAGGACTTGCTGTGATAAGTCAGAGGAGAGAGAAGTCAAGGATAACTTGGAGGTGTTTAGTCTGGGAAGCTGGAAGAATGGAGTTTCCCTTTACTGATGTGAGGAGGACTGTTGGGGCAGATTTTGTAAGGAAAAGACAGGATTTGTCTTCAGGAATGTTAGAGATGCCTGCTCAAGGGGAGATCCTGGGCTGGCATTGCAGTTGTGAGTCTGGAGTTCAGGGGAGAAATCCAGGCAAGTGACATAGAATTGAGTCAGAAGCATATATATCTATGGAAAGCCAGGGACTTAGGTGGCTTCATGCAGGGATTAATTATGGATAGAGAAGACGTCTAAGGATTGATCTTGAGGTTGTCCCCGAGGCCAGGGAGAAGAGGAGGACTGAGCACAGGATCCTGCAAAAGAAGCCAGTGAAGTAGGAGGAAAATCAAGGGAGGTGAAGTCCTGGGAACCAAGGCAAGAAGGGATTTCAAGAAGGAAGAAGTTTTCAACTCTGTCCTGATTTAGGTCCAGCACATGAGGACTGAGATGAAACATCCAGTGTGGCATACATCCAATATGGCAACATTTAAATATCCTTCAAAGAGTGACTCTTGAATGCATTTTATAAATAAACTAAATGTTACAAAGTCCTGCTTAGATCTTTACCATCTAGCCTGAGATTCTGCAACCTAGCCTTTGAATGTTCCTGTGTTGTGCCCCCAAATGCAGCCCTTTTCACAAACCATCTAAATGGACAGTTTCATTTTTATACTCACTATCATTTATACTCATCTATTACTACTTGTCTGTTTGTAGGAAAATAGGAAGCTCTTCAAAGCTGATCCTTCTCTGGACACCTGGAAGATTTATGTAGAATTCATTGATGACATCGTGGTGGAAGGCTTTTTTCAAGCTATAATGCATGACTTAGACTTCTTTCTGATGAACACGGAGAAACGATTGAAACCTGCGCCATTTTTTCAAGCACAAATGATCTTAATGCCCCCCGAGATTCTGTTTAAACCTTCTTTAGAAAGAGAGGCTGGGGATGGCTTCTATGATCTGGTGGAAGAAATGCTATGCAATAGTTTCAGAATGTCTGCCCAGATGAAGCGAGTTGCAGCACATCTGGAAATGGCAAATTATCAGGTATTTTATGTGCTAATGGGTAGTTGCTTTTATGTTAATGATTGACAAGTAAATTGTGGTGACAGGGAGCATGGGGAAAGGAGGAGAAGTTGGAAAAGGCAGCATGATTTTTGATTTGACCAACTCTTCTTTGAATAATTGCCTAAGATAATGTTATTTTGTTAGATTGGTTTTAATAACTGCTTGGCTTCCGTCTCATTTAGAATGATATGGACAACATGTTAGGCCTGACGGCAGGCAGGCAGGAAATAATGAAGAGAGTGGCAGATGTTATCAACAAAGTCTTGGACTTCAGAAACACCCTGGATGCATACGCTTACCTCTGGGTGGATGACCGAGCCGAATTCCTGAAGCACTTCCTCCTGTACGGCCACACTGCATCATCTGAGGATGGGGATCTGCATGCAGATGAAGATGGTCCTGAACAACCACCAACTCTTGAGCAGTTCAAAGAGCAGGCAAGGAAAACCTTTAGTGTTTAATGTAGTTACTGTCTTTGGATTGAGTTGTTCTGGTCATTATTATTTTTTTCTAATTATAGATTGACATTTATGAGGCTCTGTATGTTCAGATGAGCAAGTTTGATGACTTCCGAGTGTTTGACAGTTGGTTCAAGGTGGATATGAAACCTTTCAAAGTGACCTTGCTCAACATGATTCGGAAGTGGAGCTGGATGTTTCAGGAGCATCTTTTGAGATTTGTCATCGACAGGTGGGCTTTCATGCTTTGATATTTGGGATTACAACTTGTCACACTTGACTGCTTTCTAAAATGAGATGGTATTTTTTTTTTTAATTGAAGTGTAGTCAGTTACAGTGTGTCCATTTCTGGTGTACAGCACAACGTCCCAGTCGTGTGTATGTGTGTGTGTGTGGGTGTGTATATATATATATATATACACACCCACACACATACATATTCATTTTCATTAAGGGTTATTACAAGATATTGAATATAGTTCCGTGTGCTATACAGAAGACATTTTTTGAATCTATTTTTGTGTATAGTGGAGATAGTAATTGTAAGAACATTAAAATGATCAGTTTTATAATAAAGTAGTATTTAATCAGGTAAATAGTGAAAATAAGAGTCAGAAGCCTTATACTTGGAAATATTTTAATGAGCTTAATTTGTGTTAGTATGTGTGTATATATGTATGGCTACGTGTGTGTGTGTATGTTTTTATAGTCTGAATGAGCTACAAGAATTTATAAAGGAGACAGATGCTGGACTTCAGAGAGAATTAAGAGAAGGCGACCATGATGGTTTGGTTGATATCATGGGGCATCTTCTGGCTGTAAGAAGCCGACAGAGAGCTACTGATGAACTCTTTGAACCACTGAAAGAAACTATCACGCTGTTGGAAAGCTATGGCCGGAAGATGCCTGAGCAAGTCTATATGCAGCTAGAGGTCAGTGCACTGGTAAAATAATCATGATTGCCATAAATTGAACATCTCCTTTAGCAAAGTTCTTTCCATGCACACTCTAATGACATCCTCATAACAGCCTTTACTGTAGACATTTGTGTTTTCATTTTACTGCTTAGGAATCTGAAGCTTAAATGGTTTTAATAACTTCCTTAAGGTCACACAAGTAGTAAAGCCAGCCCACACAAATCGAGGGGTCTCATGCCAGTCCTCAGTCTTCACCACTGTGCTCCACTGCCTGCTTGTTAGCAGGTATTTAGGTAATAGAGAACCTCTCAGTTATTTTTTGAGTTGCACTTTTATCATCAGTTTCACACATGAAATAAATCCCAGCTCTCTCTCATCTAAAATTGCCTATCAGTTGAGGTGTGTCCTAGTCTTTGGAAACATGTTGTGAACGTGTTAATAAAGAATAAAGCTCAATTTGGATAGAGGAATCACTGATTTCTAAACGAGATTTCTATGTCATTCTCCTGTTCCCGTGCTCTGGAGTGACTTGCAGGCTGCTGTGTGCCAGACAATGAACGAAGTCTTTGTAATTATAACTGAAACCATGAATAAAAATCTCACAGTCCAGGCTCTATTCCCAGGCCCACGGTGAGCTTCTGTAGATAGTTTATATATTTACATCATCCACCAGCTTCCAGGATGGGCTTACATTTAGCGTCACAAATGTGGTCAGTGGATACATTAACTAAAAAATGTTACTGAATTCTATCTAGTTCAGTGACTAGAGCATGGAACTAAAACTGAGACTTGATTTCTGTGAGTCTGCCTCATCTGCTTGTTTCAGAGCATGCTTCCTCTTGAATAAAATACCCCTCGAGAGCCCACATTTAAAAAAAATTGAACTGTTTCCAGTTTTCTACTTCCGAATTGTGTGTTTTTTTAAATTCAGGTGAAATTCAGAGTTAAAACAGCATAGTAAGTTACTGTTTCCAAGTATGTGGCATTTTAGTACATTGACCGTGTTGTGTAACCATTCCCTCTATCTAGTTTCAAAACTCTCTCATCACCTCTGAAAAAACCTCCTTGTCCATGAGCTGTCATTCCCCCTGCTCCCTCCACCACCAATCTGTGGCTACCATCAATCTTTTCGTCTCAGTGGGTTTATTTATTCTAGATGCTTTATATAAATGGAATCATACAGCATGCAATCTTTTGTGTACATCTTTCACTGGGCATAATACTTCTGAGGTTCATGCATGTTGTAGCGTATATCACTATGTCATTCCCTTTTATGGCTGAATAATACTCAATTGTATATATATATACACACCACAGTTTGTTTAGCTTACCTGTTGACAGACATTTTGGCTGTTTCCATCTTTTGGCTATTGTGAATAAAGACGCTGTCAACATTGGTGCAGTATTTATGTACCTGTTTTCAGTTCCTTTTGGAGAACACTTAGGAGTGGAATTGCTGGGTCATGCAGTAATTCTAACTTTAACTTTTGGAGAAACCACCAAAATGTTTTTCACAGCAGCTGCTGCATTTTATATCCCTCATTTTGTTTTGTGAAGATTAAATGCAACAGTGTAATTGTAAGTCTTTCTTGACTGCAACAAATTACTATATCTGAGCTATTAAGTTTTATTTAAGTATAAAACTGTCCTTAGAACTGGAAATCCATATATCTGTGGAGTGAGAGCAGATATGGATAGATAGATACATAGCAAGAGTGAGAGATGAAATAGTTACAGTAGAACACACTACAAATGTTAGTTTTTGGAAAGATTTGGATATTCTTTGATCTCAGATCTCAAACGTTAAAATACATCATATAGAGAAACCAGTCAGAAGATAAGTGATTGATAGGGAGATTTTGGCCGTGGCCTCCAGAATTTGTATTATAGAAGTTGGGCTCATACATCACTAAAGCTAGGGCCCAGTAATTTTGTTTTCCATTTTTAAGACTGACAAATTCCTGATGCATAGAACACGTTATGTTGTGCATAGTTCACTAGTGAGCTAGTGAGGAGAGTGGAGGTGGAGACACGTTCCATCAGGTCACTTGGTTCTGACTCTTGTCTTAGCTTACCCGTTTATAAAAGCGGGGGGTCACGTCTATTTAATTTCTGTGCTGTGGTCAGGTGGGACATTTAAAAATCTTTAACGCGTTGTCTTAGTTTACACACTTTCTAATGGACTTGTACATTTCCAACATGAATCAAAAAGCAAATGTAGTATTGTGATTTTTTTTTTCTGTAAATATAAAATAAAAGTTTGGCTCACTACGTAAGGTTTGGCTGTATTGAAAATATTAGGCTTCCCAGGATTTCAAAAGTGGGCCACACTTCTAGTTGTGTATGTGTCTTGATACCAGTAATTCAGGGTGGCCAGGAGGAAAAACAAGGTTTATAGTCAGCATGAGTTGCTTGTGGAGGATAACAATGCCCCAGATCTGTTTTAATTACAGCAACTTGTGACAGTTACTGTTTCTCCATCATCCTGAGCAGTCATAATATTTCTCAAAACCTGCCTTAACTTTCTCTGATAAAAGCCCCTAATATGGCTGTGTCCTCACACCCAATCCACTGTACATTCTGAAGCTCCATGAAACTTCTGATCCACAGATTTTATCAAGTCCCTTCCCCACTAAGGAACCTTTATTGACTACCTGTAGCCTCGGAATCCTGTTCAGGTTCCAAAGAGCCCGCACTGTCGCTCCATCCTGGATGGTGATCTTACCTCAAGCATGCTGAGGAATCTCACCCTCATCTCTGCCAGTTGAAACCAGTGATTCCTTTGAGCCTCAGATTCACTGTTACCCCCTTGAGTGGATGAGTATCAGAGAGACTTTGGAGGCCATCTGATCTTTTGGTTTTCAATGAAAATTTATTCTTTATCAAGTGGAAGCTTCTTTGGAATTCCTGAATACAATGCAGGTAACAGCAGGTGCAGTGTAGGTAAAGGTTAAGGGGCTTGGGCCCACTGATGTGACCTCTCTGTGTCTTCCATCCCACAGCCCCGAAGGGACTCCGTGTGACATATGGGTTCCATAGGGTCACTTGGAAATGCAAGGGGAGGCTGCAGAGTTTTGATGAGAAGAAGAAGAGAAGCTGAAGGACAGGAAGCTTTAGAGTCCAGGTCCCGTGGTCGGTGGCCTGGTTGGGTATTCCTGTCATGATACCATGTTTCCTCCCAGGCATTTTAATTCTGTAATACATCACCCTTCTGATGGAAGTTAACACATCTGTCATGTCGAATAGTGATTTTGGGTGCCTCTCATTCACTCTTACAGATGATACAACAATTTTAAGTTGAAGAAGGTGATTTGTCTTTGCTGCCCTCTGCCACCACACAGATACAATTTCTACTTAGCACAGTGCACACTGCATAATTGGCAGTTAGTGAATCATTCATCAAATATTTATTGAGGGTTACAAAATACTCTTTGGAACCTTTGGTTTTTCTCCTTCCGTGGTGCAAGTAGGATTCCATCACTGTGGGTGGTTCTGTGTGACAGAACAACTTCGGTGTTCTGGGAGATGACCCAGAGAAACAGTGCTTTCATAGATAGTCTGGACACCAGGAATGCTTTTCAGCAGCAATTACACACAAGGGCTCTTCAAAGAAAGTTGCCGTTGTCCTGTTTGCATTGTAGTCAGGGACAGCCGTGTGCAGTTGCTACCTGAACAGTTCATTGCTGCTTGTGATCTACATCTAGTAGGAATTAGCCTTCCCTTAGCCTTGTCTTACTTCAGAAATCCATGAACCCAGATGTTCAAATTCTCCATCAAGACCGGATACACACACAGCTTTGGCAGCCAGATGGAAAACAAAGGATAAGATTGATTTACAGTTTCATCTCTGCCCCACCAGATTCCAAGCATCTTTTTTCACTTGCTAAACATGACTCCATGTCTAGTTGTTCGATCGGCAAAGTCATTTCCGGAGCACTTTAATTTTGTTCTCTTAACAGCAGAACAATTTGGAAATTTGTGCTTCTTTTGAGAAGATTTTAGTTTGTTCTGAGGTAAATCTGACACTGAAGGACAACTCTGTTTTATGCTTGGAAGCTGTGACTACAGAGGTGCCAGTGGGTCAGCCTGGCTCTGAGCCTTTTAGTCACTTTAATCCTGGGGGGGATAAACTCTTCTTACACAAGAATGAAAGGCTGTCATGGGTTAGTATAAAGAGATTAGAGTAATTTAATCCTATGGAGTTGATTTGTTTCAGGGATTGAAATAATCTTCCATTTGCACCTTTGTTTTTGTAGGAATTACCTGAAAGATGGGAAACTACGAAAAAGATTGCAGCAACTGTCCGACATGAAGTTTCACCTCTCCAGAATGCAGAGGTCACTCTTATAAGGAAAAAATGTATTTTGTTCGATGTAAGCTAGCTAACAAGTTTTTGTTTTTATTTCTTTCTTAAAGGTTTTCTAAAGATAATTGAAGCTGTTTGAGATTAACATTTGGTTTTTTTCTGCCTTGATCAGGAGAAGCAGGCAGACTTCACAGAGAGATTCAGACTCTACGCTCCTCTTGGTTTTAATGCAGAAAGTCCATACACAGTGCTCGATAAGGTAACACTGATCTCAGTTATCGTGTGTGTTACAGTAGCAATTTTAGAACATAAATTTGGTTACAGAGATACTGCCATATTTTGCCTTAGTTTTACAATTAGTTATGAGTTGAGGATTAACTATTTAAAACCGACTTTACTGTATATGTCAAGAACTTTAAGCATATTGCCTATATTATTTCTTTCAGTTCTTGTATTATCCCTATGATGTAGTTTCTATTCTCCTTTTTTCAGATAAAGAGGCAATCATGTATAATGACTTGTTGGAGATTACACAATTAGTGACGGAACTAGTATTAAAGTTCCAGCTGTCTCTTTTTTGAAAATGATTATTAACCATTATACTATTTCCCAAAGACATTTTGTATGTGTAGTTATATATATTTTCTGGGGGGTGGGGTGGATAATTAGGTTTATTTATTTATTTTGATGGAGGTACTGGGGATTGAACCCAGGACCATATGCATGCTAAGCACAGATTCTACCACTGAGCTATACCCTCCCTCCATAACTTTTAATCGTGGTAAGGAAAGCCCATAACTTTTTTTTCCTCTCTGATTTATGTTTATTACCTCATCTATACTTTCTTACTCTGATTCCACACCCTCTCCCACACCCCTGACTACACATTGTATCTGCACCCTCCCAGTCCGCAAGTATGCGTTGTATGGTTTCCTGGAGGTGGAGAGTGTTTCAGGGAGTTTCAAATGAACGCTTATAACTTGTTCTTAATTCTATACACATGTATTCTTGAGTCCTTCAATCCTAGTTTATAATGAATTGCTTTTTTATAATTGACTATAAGAAAGAATATAATGAGCAAATAATCAAAAATGGTGAGTAATTCATGAGGCTTGAAAAAATGTTTTAACCTTTTATTAGAAAAATAATATCTTTGTTTGTCAAAGAATTCTTAACCTAGCAGCCAAAATGAAAAAATGACTTTGAAGTTGAGATTCAGGGGCTGGGAATATTTCTGAGCTCTTCATCTAAGCTGCCATCCCGCTTTTACTTCATGCTGGAGATAGTCCTTACTCCTTAGGATGCTGTAAAACTTGGAGCTGACATCATTTTCACTTCTCTTTCCGAATTTTGAGTTGAATTCAGTTTTAACTGCTTTAAACCATTCAGAAAACACCATTCTATAACATAAGGTCTTCTCTTTCATTTGGCTGAGGAAAAGTGGTTAATATATTCACTGGAAAGGGAGTAGTTTAGAATATGCTAATAGAGTGTGTGGGTTTTTTTTTTTTTTCCCCAAGATTATATCTAAATTGCAGGTGGCCTGAACAGATTGTAGATGGGAAGACATTTCTACTTGACTAACCAATGTGCTCTGTGTAAACATTTACTGCAGTTATCATTTATTGAATCCTATCATTGGCATCCTGGACTATAACACCAGACAGTTACATGTTTGAAAGTCAGATATTTATCTTTATACCTACAGAATGTGTTGGGGGATGTTTTGAATATAGTTGGACTAGGTTACCTTTATCTTAGTCATTTTCCTGTGTGTGTGTTCAGCAAGCATATCTAATGTTCATCTAACTTGCTGCAACCAAAGTCATGTATGTGCTTGTTTTGGGCTGGCACGGTAGGTCTTAGCATCAAGGCACCTCACTCCTCCAAGCATGAGGGGGAGTTTAATGGTGAATCTCTCCTTTTGTAACTGATTCCTTGGTAAAGTTATATTTTGTACTGTTGTTTCTTGATAGCCAAAGATACCATGAACAGTTGAATTAAATAAGTGGCTATATATTCCTAGGAATAATTGAATTAGTATAAATAATAGGGAAATAATTTAAAATAAATGAAAGGACTGTTGACTCTGGGGAGTATGGTAGACTAGTCCTTTTGAAAATCCCTCTTTTTTAAAACAGATGTGACACATGTTCACAAGTAGGTAATTTTAAATCGATTGCTGAGCTCCCTAGAGAACAAGAGAAATCTCTAAAGAGCAGGGAAATGGAGTAGCTGAACCCAGGATGGAAAGCAGGGCAGATATAGAAGTCTATTGCTGTCAGGGCAAATAAAAGTACCAGAAATCTAGAGCTTTGTGATTAACCCTTTTAGGGGGAAAGAGATGCCTCTAGAGGTTATACCCTTAGTAAAAGGGTTGATCTGCAGCCTGCAAAGGGAGCCTCTGGGAATATCTGTTAGTCCTTGATAAGGCTCTGTGTAAGGTGATAAAGGGAGAAAATGATCCTCCAGGGATTTGTATAAAGCCCATAATCACAAAGGTTATGGTTCAATTTTATACTAGCCCTGTGATTAAGGAATTTCCAGACCAGCAAATAGAAATGGTTCCAAGTAGCTCTTCTTAGCACCTAGTAGAAGCAAATCCAGATCTTCCCTGGGTAAAAGGTGCTCTTATTCTAGTCTCCTCAGGGGTCCAGCAGGTTAAATTCAGTCACATACGAGCTTACAATAAAACAGTAAACACACCATCATGCATAATGGCCAGCAGAAGGAGCAAACCGCAGATACAGACCCATATAAAACATCAGATATTAGAAGACATTAAGGAAACACAGATGAAAAATGAGCAAAATCTCAGTTTTGAAACTATCAAAAATGATCAGCTCAATTTGAAAAAGGGCCAGGAACTTACAGAAAAGAAAAATACAATTATTTTAACAAATACAACTCAGCAGATGAGTTAAAGAACTAGTTGAGCTGAAAAGAGGATTAGTGAAACACAAATGATATGGGAGGAAATCACTTAGAAGGTAGCACGTAGGTGAAAGGAGATGGAAAATACAGAAGAGATTAGGAGACAGAGTAAGAAGTTAGAATGATGTCTAACACTTCTACTCAGACTTCTTAGAAGAAAGAATAAACAGAATATTAGACAGACAGTAGTCAGAGATATAGTAGCTGAGATTTTTCTAGGACTGGTCAAAGTATGACTCAATGGAATGAAGAAATTCATTGAATCCCAACCAGGATAAATACAAAGTCAAGATCTAGACACATGACAGTGAAATATAGAAAAGAATTTACTGTGTACAAAGGCAAAATGAAGATCTGTAAAGCAACCAGACAGAAAAGACAGACCACCTGTTATGACATGATGACTGGGCTAGGAACATATTTGTCATCAGCAACAGTGGAAGCCAGAAAGTAGTGGATTCTCCTGTTTAAAATTATATTTCAATGACAAGAGTAAAATAAAGGTGTTTCAGATAAACAAAAAAAGAATGTGTTAACCACCATCAGTCATCAATGAAACAACTTCCAGTGTGTGTATTTCAAGAAAAGAGAGAACAAAGCCAAATTTGATTCTCAGAGAAGACTAATTAAATTGACAAATCTCTGGTAGAATAAACAAGGGAAAAAAGAAAAATCAACAGTCTTAGGAATAAATAGGGGATGATAGTACAGAAAGGGCAGAAATTCAAAAGACAATAGAATACAGTTAATAAGATACTTAAATTTTAAACAAAATGGGTATATATTTAGAAAAAATAAATCTACTAAAACTATGTAAGAATAAGTAAGATAAGTAAGATATAGCATACCCGAATACTCCTCTAACTATTAAAAATTAACCAGTAGGAAAATAAAAAGAAAAGGTTAACCAGCAGTTTTAAAAAATATCTTCCAGCTGAGAGAATAAAGGTCTTGACGGCATTACAGGTGATTTCCAAGAAGCTGTCAAGAAACAGATCTCATTCAAAAGATTCCAGACACCAGAATAAGAATGAACACTCAAAAATTATGACACGTCTTATTTTCAAAAAAAAAGGCAGTATGAGAAACGAAAAATTATAAGCCAGTCTTTATTTTGTACATATAGGTGCAAACAAGCTAAAAAAAAGCATAATCAAATAATACGAATTTATAAACAGGTTGGGTTCATTCCAGGAAAATGTTTAACATTGGGAAACTAATATAATTCATCATATTAACAGGTTAAGAATAGAAAAACCATATGATAATCTTAAGAAATGCCAGAAAATCTTTAGGTATCATTCAATATTTATTCATGACAGAAACTCATGGAAGACATTTTTAACCCATTAAAGAATAACAAAAACTCTATGTAAAACATTTATACCAGGGGGCATGTAAATTCCTAGTAGCATGAATGCTCAAATATAAATATAGGAAATATAGGGAAAATATAGGAAAATCCTAAGTGATCATTAGCGATAGAATAAATTCTAGTATATTCATACCAGGTAGTACTATACAGTAGTAGAATTGAATGAACTTCATACACATCCTCATGAATATGTAGGTGAACCTCAAAAAATATTAATTGAAATGTCTTAATATATAGTATAAAACTATTTATACAAATTTCAAAACATAAATCTCAACAGTTTAGCATTTAGCAGTACACACGTATGTAGTGAAAATATAAAATCAGGAATATTAAATAAAAATTCAATGGTTAAATTTACAGTGGGAAGGAGAGGGATAAAATTGGGAAGGTTGTTAAAAGCTATTAGTAACGTAGCATTTCCTAAGTTGGATGGTGTATGCTCACACCCATATCCTTTTATGTGTATGGAATTTTTAATAGTAAAACATTTGTGAAACCAAGAATTGCAGTTAATGTTTATAGTTAATGTATAACTTGTAAAAATGAAATATGCAACTTGTACAATGAAAGAATGTGAGTGCTAATATTATATAAAAGGAAACTAGGAGTTGATTAAATGTAAAATGATTAACTGGGTATTTAAAGTTAAATGAATCAAAAGGACTAAAGTAATATAATAGTTGCATAGTGAGAGGCGTTTGAGAGAAAATGTAAAGTGGAAAAACAAAGTTAAATCCTCCTTTTGCAAAGCTGCTGGCTGAGTGTAATGTCTACACTTGATAAATCAAGAAGCAGTGGCTTGTGCACAGAATTTCAGGTTAGAGAAACAGCCCCCAGAAGAATTAGAGAGCAAGCTTAGATTTCCAGCTTTTCCTGCATTACAAGCTCTTCTGTACTGCTTGCATTCGACCATATTTTAATGTATGACTATATTAATAAAAACTAAAATCGAGTCAGGCTTATCAAGAAGGAAAAAAATGTCAGCTGATATTTGATGTAAAATATGAACTGTTCTACATGGGTTGAAATGGTAGGGGAGCCTTGGTGGAATTTCTCATACTGTATTGGGTTTTGTGTACTGATCATCTCTAGAGTATTTTTTTAAATCTGAAAGTTCTTTTTTTAAAGAAGTGATTTGTTCTTAAGTGGAAGCTTTTAGCGCCTCATCTTTTGCTCCCCAGCAAAGTCCCCAGCTGTTCAATGAAAATCAAGAGAAAAAACTGTATTCATAGACATCTGATGCCAGAGCAAATTTTGCTGAAATGCATATAGGGAGGATACTGATAACGTTCCTGTGCTAATAGTCTACTCTTTGAGTAGCTGTAAGTTTCTTCATCTGAAGCCTTCTACAGTTTACCAGTGATCATACAGCAGATTTCTTTTTATTTTCTTTCTGAAATCAAAGCTGTGCATGTTGACATAGCCACAGTTACAGAACTGTGTGGCTTTTCTTTCTCAGGTGGTGCATTGGATGCAGCGTGTGTTCGTGTGCACGTGTGTGTGTTTTCTCCTCAGGCAAATCAAGAGCTGGAGGCATTAGAAGAAGAAATGTTTCAGATGCAGGAATCTACCCATCTTTTTGAAGTGGCTCCTCCAGACTGCAAACAAATGAAGCAGTGTCGCAAAGAGATGAAGTTGCTCAAGGGACTCTGGGATGTCATTATTTATGTTAGAGTAAGACACTGCTTTTTGAAGGCATGCTTTTTTCCCTTTAGTATTTGTTTTGTATAAATGTGCCATTTTTAGTGTCTATATCATTCTATTTAGGTTTTATAATGTCTTAAAATATGTGGACATGAGATTTTTTTTTTCCCCCAGAGTTTGAGTTCATCTATCTCTGTTGGTAGAAGATTCTTCTCTGAATTATCAGTGGTTTTTGTTTTCAGTTCTCAATGAAACTTTGTATAATGGGTTGACTGCTTCAAATCCTTTATCGGGTTATGTAGGATATAGATGAAAATTAATGTACATTCCACACATACAGTCACCTGTGGATACAAACTATTGTATACATCCATGCTTATACGTACATATATAAACGGGCCTGACTGAACATAAGGTTAATTTGTATATTGTTAATTAAGTTACAAACTTAAGTGTAAAAATAAGTCCTAGGGAACTTGGCGTATTGCAATATGCATTATATGTTATTTTTTTTGAAGTTAGTTGAAAGCTATATGAAATGTATTAAATAAGACATAGAATATGGTCAGGAAGTTAATGAGTTTTGTCTATAATGAATGAAAGTTGTCTTTTGAAAGTTTATCTTATATGTAGAATCATAAAAATACAGCATTTAATCATAATATTATTTATCAGTTCATTAAATATTCAGGATTAAATGACAATGATGGCATACGTATGGAATTTGTCATTGCTACTAGAAATTAATATATCACAATGTTTTAGCCTCAAGTTTGACATGTTCTGACGACCTTTTTGTTTCGGGGATAGGGAAGTTTTGACAGGCGCAGTTAATACTTAAATAATTGACTTTTCTGCTGGATGATAGAGTCACTGTGCATCATCAGTTTGTATATTTTGCTGCGGAGACTTGCTTTCACCAAATGTTGTTGACATCTTTATCTGCTTGTGCATTTCCAGAGAAGCATTGATAATTGGACTAAAACCCAGTGGAGACAGATTAATGTAGAACAGATGGATGTGGAACTCAGAAGGTTTGCCAAGGCAAGTTCCATAACTGTCTGTTACGACGATTTATCTTTCTCAGCACCACCTCCTTCCATCTTCCCTAACCTGGTATCTGCTGTGTTGGGCTGTGTATCCTTATATACTTCAAACAGAAGACTGGATTTTTTTTTTCCCCCACTCTCAGCCAGTTGCACTTCTCATCAAGCCTGCCTTTCTGGGAGTGAGTGGATAAAAGACACTAGGGCTAATAAATTGATGAGTAGCGACTCTAATTGGGAGCTTCCCTTGGTGTCTAGAATGGAGGAGGGAAGGTTGGAGCATCAGGGCTGAGGGATTAGGCTTACGAAAGCTTTTGAATTCTTTCCTTAGCCACCATAAGCATATTGTATCTTAAAAGGCACCTTTAGGTTGTGGAATTTGGGGCAATTAATTAGAGTTAACTTGTGGATTTATATGGAATAGTATGATCTTGTTATTGCCTCCTGTAATATCCCATGGGGGCTCAATATAACAGAATGGAGCTTTTTGGAATTTCCGGCTTTGATATCTAATCCCCACAGCCCAATGCTCTCTGAAGAGAGTGGAGCCTCTTTGGATAAAGGCAAATGCATAGCAGTGGAAGGTGGTTAAATGTGGCTGGGCCTTTTGCTCTCCCTAAAACATCCTTGCTCCGACTCAGTCCTGGGCTCTGCTCCTACCAGCTCTTCCCAGTTTTTTCCCCAATTTTATCCTGGTTCCAAGGACCCTAACTAAAACATGCCATCCTCCTTCTGGATGTCATTGGGTCACTGTGCCCCTTCCCTGTGCTCAGACCTGCTTCTCTCTCTTCCACCATTGGCCTATCTCACTTAAGAGTGACAGTTTGACCTCCACTCTTAGTTGAAGCTCTTTGTTTTCTTCCAAACAAGTAACACTGTCCTTGCCTTTGTGCTGAGATGGTTGTTTCATTATGGGTTTTCTCATTCACAATTGCTGATTTCATTCCCTGAGCCGAGAAGACAGCCAAGCCAGGGGCCCTATTTGACACATCTTAAAATCACAAAATACTTGAGTTCCAAGGAGCAAATACTCAAAGTTAACCAACACTTCAGGGCTGCCATTTAAACAACTCAAGTTTTCAGAGGAAGACTTGAATTTTCTGCTTATGTATGTTTCTAGAGGAAGCACTCTTCACTGCATATGTTCTGTAAACTCTGTTCCTTCCCTACATTTAGTGATCCATGGGTTTCCTCGTGGGACCTCCAGTTAGAGCCTGTCAGTAAGAAAACAATGTATCCAAGTGGCTTGTACGTAATGGACTTGCACTAAACGAATGAGTGGATACTTTTCTATTTTTCTGGTTTTAGTCCTCGACCTGGGGGCTTAAATGCTTCTTCTCTTTTCCTAATCCAGGGGAATGTACATTTATTCTTCCAAGGGTGGCAAATTATTAAATACTGCATCTGGGGAGGTGGTTAATTTTTTTCACTTCTCTCTAGGAAATCTGGTCACTAGATAAGGAAGTGCGTGTGTGGGAGGCTTACTCAGGCCTGGAAGGCACAGTGAAGGATACAGTGACCGCCCTGAGAGCCATTGCGGAGTTACAGAGCCCTGCCCTCAGAGACAGGCATTGGCACCAGCTGATGAAGGCTGTTGGGGTCAGTTTCCTGGATCTCACTGAGTGTTTTTGTGACTGTGAAGCGTTATTCTTGGGTTTACATTGTTCATCTGGGATGAGGTGGGATTTGGGGAAAGGGCTCTGGTTAGATGTGAAAGAGGTCAAGAGGTCTTTGAGACATGACCAAGGACTGGATGTGCAGAGATCCTAGTTTTAGCCCCTGCTATGGACTAAATGTGTCACCACCACCCCACCCCATGCCACCCACTGCCCCATTCATACGTTGATGCCTGAATCCGCAATGTGATGGTATTTGGAGATGGGGCCTTTGGGAGCTAATAAGATTGTGAGGGTAGAGCTCTCAGGAATGGGGTCAGTGCCCTTGTAGGGCGATGAAGACCCCAGAACTTTCTTCTCTCTGCCATATGAGGATACAGCAAGGAGACAGACATCTGTAAACCAAGAAGGGGGCCTTCACCAAGAATCTGGCTATACCCTGATCTTGGACTTCCAGCTTCTAGAACTGTGAGAGATAAATGTTTGTGGTTTCACCCCCCAGTCTTTGTGTTTTGTTATAGCATATCCACCAAAGTGACCAAGACACCCCCTTTCATCTCTTACTGGCTGTGGGACCTCAAACAAGACACTTAACGTTTCTATTTTGAATTTTGTTTTTTTTATTCATAAAACAAGAGGGATGCTCTCTGCTCTCATACAGCAGAAGAATCTTACAAGGATCCAGTGAGATACTGTGAAGGCATTTTATAGAGCATGATGTGGCTGCAAAGAATCTTAGATTTTGTGGAAAGGATCAGAAAGTGTAGAAGTGAGTTTGGGGGAGAGAGAATTCTGAAATATTGATTCCTTGCCCTCCCCCCCCCAGTTCATTTAATAATGATCTTTTTTGATGGTCTTTTGATGGTTTTGATTTTATTGCAAAATATAAAATCCTTTCTCTTGTGTCCAGGGACTTGGGGTTATATTTCCTTGCCTTTCTGCATCTACTTCAGAGCAGATATACCAAGCTTACACTGTATTTTTCAGCAAAGGTGACCTTCATGTCTTTAAAATACATAAAGGCAGCCTGATGTGCCTGTTTTCTGTTAGGCACGTGTTGTGAAGAAGGGCTTTAATGACTTGAAGACAAAGTTTGCACAGTGGGGAGACTGAGGAAAGGGACAGCCTGGTGAAGTGGGGACAGCCTAGGCTTTAGTGATCCAACCCTAACACTTAGTACCTCTGGGCTCTTTCACGAGTGACTTGCTCTCTTGGTTCTATAAAATACAGGTAATGCTATAATGCATTTGGTGAACAAACTGGAGATGAGGTTATATGTAGACCTAGCATGTAGCAAGCCTTCAAAAAGTGGTCCCTGAAGCTATTATGATTGTAATACTTTCCATAGAGTTTTTCAGACATTGCATATTTAGACTTTATAGTTGATTGATGACTTTATTTTTTCAGAAAATCTTATATTGAGTCTCCCAACATGGAAGGTAGACTGTGTGCCCCACTCCCTGCCCCCTCTTCACGTCTCCTCCAGTAGGTGTCTCCTCACCATAGTCTCTTGCCTGTATTATGCCTTTCTGCAAGCTAGAAAAAGATACCTTCTCTGGCAGACAGTCTAGAAAAGGCATCTTCCTCCAGGCTGTCTCAGGATATCAGAGCAGTGGCTAGACTGAACCTCCAGTTGTCCCTTGGGCTGGGTGTCCATATTCAGTGCACAAACTATGCGTCTTTCTGGGGGGCCCTGCTACACATACCTGCTCATTCCTTCCCTAAGACAGATCTGGGTCCCTGGCTCCCATCAGCTCTGAAGTAAGGTCAAAAGTGATGCAGATATAGGGTTTGCTCACCTGGTTTGCTCAGGACTTTCTAGGATTTAGCCTGGAAAAACCCCTGGTCCCGGGCGCACAGGGACATTGAGTCATCCTGTGCAGACAGGCAGATGGTGATGAGCAACTTTCTAGATTGGGGAGAGCCAGGGAGGACTGCAGCTCCTGAGAAGCAGGGACTGGGTATTCTTAGCCGGAGCAGGAAAGGAAATGGCTTTCTGACAACTGCAGTGGAGTCTGCTCTCCATCTGTGAGGGGCGTGGGCACCTAGGAGGGTTGGGCACTGAGGAAGAGCTGAGAGCTTCTTAGCAAATCCTGGGGTGGGGGAGGTGAGGAGTCAATAAGATAATGAGGATATGTGAATGATTTTGTCACATGGTAAATATGAGTAAAGATGGCATGAGTAAGAGTATTTTTTGTGCCAAGGAACTGAGATTAAATCAGCAATAAAACTAGGTTAAATCATGGAAGCAACTGGAATTCCTGTTCAGTGAATAGCATACTTAAGGAAGAGAAGACAAATGAGCTACTACCTGATTATTGGGATTTCAACTAGATTATAATAAATGAACAAGGTGGTTCTCTTTAAAAATGGGTTCTGTGAGCAAAGGAGATAAGAAATGAGCTGACAAGGGAGGGTTCAGGAACAAAAGAAAGTAGTGCTATGTGAACACAGTCTAAAGCTCAGCCCTTGCTGCCTCAGTAATTGGGAGTTGAAAAGCAATGTCTCTGATTGCCCCACGTTTCAGAACTACAGATGTACTCAGCAGCTGACTTGAGTATATTTAGCTGTGATTCATCCCTCTGGCCACTGGGTAGAAGGAACCATTCACATACGTGGAATATAAACTGCCTTTTTTTCTTCCTAATCAGGTCAAGTTTTCAATAAATGAAGCCACAACTATGGCAGATTTGTTAGCCTTGCAGTTACACCAAGTGGAAGATCATGTCCGAAGCATTGTGGACAAAGCAGTGAAAGAACTGGGGACTGAAAAGGTAGCATCCTGGAGCTATTTCTGTTTACACCAGGGGAATTCTGTGCCCTGGCATATGAGCAGACTCGGGGAGAAGTCCTCACACTATGGGTGGGAAGGGGCGTGAGTCCCAGTCTGTTCTCTGCTGCTTGTCAGTATGCACTTGGGCAGGAAAAGAATCCTTCCAAGTTGGAGTAAATGTGTAAAACAGGAGGGTTGGCCTCATTAATGAAGATGATGGCAAAAAACACTCCTGTATCATTGACTTTGTAGCAAGTGCTGCTCTCAGCACTTTATTTATATTAATTCATTTAATCTTCTAAGGTAGGTAATATTATCCCTATTTTACAGATGAGGAAACTGAGTTATAGAGGTAATTAACTTACCCAGGTTCAACAAGGGAGCTAGGATTCACATCCTGGCATTCAGAGCACTACCAATTGTGTGCTGGCTAATTTGAAAATAATATCTTTCAAACTGTTGAGGTAACCTTTTAAGTCCCTTCCTGCTTTAGTGTTCAGTGAAGGATGTGAAACTCAGATCCAGTAGAAATTTGATATTGGTGTGATGTTCCTTTCATGTGATGGAAAACCTCTGCACCATAGATAATGTGGAGGGAAAAAAATTGAGGCCAATAATATTTGAAGTCACTCTGTTTTTTGAAACTGTAGAAAAAAATTTTTTTAATTCCAGATGATAGCCTCAATATTAGCCCTAATTTAAACTTCTGTGCACATAACTTAGTACTGTTTATGTCTAGGTTATTACTGAGATCACTCAGACCTGGGCAACCATGGAGTTCTCTTATGAAGTTCACTATCGGACAGGCATTCCATTACTGAAGTCTGATGAACAATTGTTTGAAACTCTAGAGCATAACCAAGTAAGATGGATATATATGTATTACATATTTTTTCTTTTAAATTATGATTTTAGACTTTTCCCAAGTTCCAATACTCCGTGTTTATTCATTCATTCATTGGGCATCTACTTGTATGTCAGGCTGGCACAGTACCATTTGGGATCAAAAAGGATGAACACTTGTTCTCAAGGAACTTGCACTTGAATAGGAAGATAGACAGAAGGGCTCCAAAAGGTCAGAAAAGTCAGAGAGACTGATGGGGAGAGTAGAAGACTTGGGGAGAGTCTTAAAAGGCAGTGGTGCTTATACTGATCCTTGAAGGGTGGACTGGTATTCAACAAAGAATGGCAATAGTAAAGATGTTATAGGGAAAGGGGACGTGTTAGTAACATCTTGGAAAGCCAGAAAGTACTTGCCATTCAGAGATAATTTTAAGAGTCTGGTTTCCTCAGAATATAGATTTTCTTTGTAGGAGTAATAAAAAGAGAGACTGGAGAGACTGGACTGGAGAGACAGTCCAGAGCACAGCTATGTGGTTTTGAATTCTAAGGTTATGGCATCTCCTTGGACATGAGAGATAAGAAAAGTAAAAAGACCCAAACTATTCAGTAGAAATAATAACAGTGGTGTGTTTATTATTAGACATGAGATATTTTTGAAGGAACCCGGTCTAAAGATTGAGTCTGTATTATTTTTGGAGTATTTAAAATGAGGGACATTGATGTAAAGCTGAAAGTCAGACCCAGAGCTTGGCACAGAGGTTCAGTCAAGAACTGTAGGTTTGGAGGTCATTGCTGGTATCTTGAGAATTGATGAGCTTCATATGAAAGGTGAGTAAAATAAGCTAGCTGAAAATAAAGCTTTGGAAAAGACTGCAAATGGAGGAGACATAAAGGGAGAAAGTGGTCAGAGAAATCATGGGAAAAGATAATGCAATATCATAGCAACCACAGGAGAAATTTTCCCCCCAAAGAAGAGTCAGATGCCTATTGCAATGCCAATGCCAATGCCAATGTCCATTGATAAATTTTCCCCCCAAAGAAGAGTCAGATGCCTATTGCAATACCAATGCCAATGTCCATTGATAAATGATAAATAAAGAGAATGTGGTATATATACAATGGAATATTATTTAGTCATAAAAAAGAAGACCCTGCCACTAGTAACATGAATGGATCTTGAGGATACTATGCTAAGTGAGCTAATTCAGTCAGAAAAGGCAAATACTGTTATGTTTCTGCTTATATAAGGAATCTAAAAAAAGACACTATAAACCTCCTAGAAGAAAACAGAAGCAAAATGTTTTCTGACATAAATCTATCTCAGCAGTGTTCTCCTGGGGAAGTCTACCAAGGCAATAGAAATAAAAGCAAAAATAAACAAATGGGACCTGATTAAACTTATAAGCTTTTGTACAGCAAAGGAAACCATAAGCAAACAAAATGACAGCCTACAGAATGTTAGAAAATATTTGCAAATTATGTAACTGACAAGGGCTTAATTTCCAGAATATATAAACAACTCGTATAACTTAATAACAAAACAAACAAACAAAAAAACCCCAATCCAAAAATGGGCAGAAGGCCTAAACAAACAACTCTCCAATAAAGACATATAAATGGCCAATAGGCACATGAAAAAATGTTCAGTATTGCTAATTATCAGAGAAATGCTGATCAAAACTACAATGAGGTATCAACTCACACCAGTCAAAATGGCCATCATTCAAAAGTCCATGGATGATAAATGCTGGAAACGGTGCAGAGAAAAGGGAACCCTTCTACACTATTGGTGGGAATGAGTTTGGTGCAGCCATTATGGAAAACAGTATAGAGATTCCTCAAAAAAACTGAAAGTAGACTTACCATATGATCCAGCAATTTCACTCCTGGGCATATGTCCAGAGGGAACTCTTAATTCAAAAACATACATGCACCCCAGTGTTCATAGCAGTGCTATTTACAGCCAAGACGTGGAAACAAACTAAACGTACATCAACAGATGACTGGATAAAGTTGTGGTATATTTATACAATGGAATACTACTCAGACATAAAAAATGATAAAACAATGCCATTTGCAGCAACATGGATGGACTTGGAGATCGTCATTCTAAGTGAAGTAAGCCAGAAAGAAAGAAAAATACCACATGGTATCATTCATATGTGGAATCTAAAAAAAGGAAAAAGAAGACCCTAATAAACTCATATACAAAACAGAAATAAACTAACAGACATAGAAAACAAACTTATGCTTACCAGGGAGAAAGTGGGTGGGAAGGGATAAGCTAGGAGTTCAAAATTTGCAGATACTAACTACTATATATAAAATAGATAAACAATAAGTTTATACTGTATAGCACAGGGAACTCTTTGATATCTTGCAGTTACCTATATTGAATATGAAAAGGAATATATGTATATGTATGACTGAAACATTATGCTGTACACCAGGAATTGACATATTGTAAACTGACTGTACTTCAATTTTAAAAATTAATTAATTAATTAAAAAGCTGAACTTAAAGAAGCAGAGTAGAGTGATGGTTACCAGAGGCCGGGCCTTTGGGGAAGTGGAGAGAAATTGGTCAAAGGGTACAGACCTCCAGGTATCAGATGAATAAGTTCTGGGCATCTAATGTACACCACAGTGAGTGTATTATACTTGAAAGTTGTTAAGAGAGTAGATCTTAAATGTTATCAAGACACACACACACAACACAAAAGGTAATTATGTGGGAGGATGGAGGTGTTAACTTATGTTATTGTGGTAACCGTTTAACAATATATACATGTATCAGATCATCACATTGTACACTTTAAACTTAAACAACGTTACATGTCAATAATAGTTAAGGCTGGGGGAAGAAAAAGAAAGTCAAATGTATGAAATACTTAGAGGTGAAGAAGAATGAGAAGAGGGTGTTTTTTCAGTGACTTGCTGAGACTGTAGTCTCAGAGCTCAGTGAGAAGAACTGGCCAGACTGCATGGCATTACAGCAAGACTTGGTGTTAGGTGGGCTACAAAGTTTAGTAGTAAACTCAAAGGGGAGGAAAACAGAACGTTGAGGGCTTAGCAAGCTGGAGGGAAGTTAGTGTTATATCTTCAATATTAAAAAAGATCCATAACCTTGGAATGATTAATAGTGAGGGACCAGGGGGAGAGAGAGAGGATGAAAGACTAAAGTTTAATTCCCAAAGCTGTGCCCTGATGCATGATATTTTCTCCCTCCCTACAAAGAGATAATGTGGTCTTCTTGGAGAAGACCTATTACATGTAGTTACTTACATTTCTATTTCTCTTTTGGAAAAATATGTTAATATGAATATTTAATGCCATTAATTCGTTCATTTAGCAAGTGATTACTGAATCCCTGTTCCATGTATTGCAAGCTAGGTCCTAAGAATCCAGCAAGAAACAGAAGAGGTATGGTCCCTCCCTCACAGTGCTGCTAGTCTACCAATTTAGCCGTTACATCAAATTCTTTGCCTTTCTTTTAGGTTCAGTTACAGACTCTGCTTCAAAGCAAATATGTGGAATATTTCATTGAGCAAGTCATAAGCTGGCAAAATAAATTAAACACTGCAGACTCAGTCATCTTTACTTGGATGGAAGTCCAGCGCACTTGGTCTCACCTAGAAAGCATCTTTCTTTGTTCAGAAGATATTCGAATCCAACTTGTGAAAGATACTAGAAGATTTGATGGAGTAGATGCTGAATTTAAGGTTTGTGGTAGACAAGACTATTTTGCATCCTAGCAACCTTTCCCAAACAGTATGAACATCTTGTAAAGAAACATGACTTGGGGTACTGTATTTATGAGAAATATATATATACACACACACACACACATATATATATTTATTTGCATTTCAGGAGACAAGAGTCAGGAAACTTCTGTGAAGGGTCAGATAATCAATATTAGTCAATATTTTAGGCTTTGTGGTTGTGTGTGGCCTCTGTCACAACTACTCTGTGCTGCCACTGTAGTGTGAAAGAAAACAGACACTACATGAAGAAATGGGTGTGGCTGTGTCCCAATAAAACTTTATTTCTAGACACTGAAAATTGAATTTCATTTTTTTTCATGTGTCACAAAGTATTATGCTTCTTTTGATTTTTTTCCCAATTAGTTAAAAAATGTAAAAACCATTCTCAGCCTCTGGCCATACAAAAGCAGGCAGCAGGCCAGATGTTTCCTCCCCCTGCAGTGAGGCCTGGGAGACAGACTTGTTTTCAGTAAGTAACAGACTGAGAAGGGAAGCCAGTAACAAAGTAACACCACCGGTTATTTGTTTCATGAGGGCCACAGAGAACATGTGGAGATGTACACACAGTAATGATAAAAGATTTGAGAGACTTTAAGCAAAGGATAATGACTTTCCCTTTTTATATGGGGATGTAATATTTTCTTCTCCCTACCTAAAGCAGAACATCGAGAGGGATTCTGTCTTAAGGGGAAAGAACAGGTGGATGGTTTAGTATTCATCTCATTTTCACATGTGAAGGTACTCTTTAAATTCTGGTTCTCTGTCTCTTTATTTTTTTTGTTTGTTTGGTTTAGAAGAGAGAAATTCTGCATGGACCCACAGAGGTGAGAATGGCTGTCAAATTTACATGGGAATAAAAACTGATTACACTTTGTTTTGGATCTTTATCTAGAAGTTTAAAGGCAAAACAGGCATAGTGTTAGAAGTCTCTTTAACCTTGCATTCTCAGAGATTGATTGTTCTTCATTTTTCAGTTCCCCAAAGTGATGAAAAATTTAGAAAAGTAATTTCTAATGTCAGTGGCTCTGTTATGCTTTCACACAGGAGCTCATGTTCAAGACAGCTAAAATAAAAACTGTTTTGGAAGCAACATGCAGACCTAATCTCTATGAAAAACTTAAAGATTTACAGTACAGGTAAGAATAAAAACTAAAGTGATCAGTTTGTTATGATTTGAGATTTCTTTCAAGTAACTCATAGTATCTAACATCATGTTATTGTAGGTGATTTCTGCTGAATTATAATTTTGCTTATAGTTGTCTGTCTTATATGTGTTAGGTGGTACGTAGGTATTGTGGGTTAATTTAGCTAAATAGATTTTTGTTTTCCAAAAGGAGTATCATAATAGTAAAATCAGAATTTCTTATTATCAAGAGACTTGGTGCGGTAGATCAATTCTTTTATCAAACCAGCCTGCGAATATTTACTGAGCATCCACTGTGTGCTAGGATCTAGGGCTGTGCTCGTTCATTTTAAGTCATTTACTTTGTATATACTTTAATTATACTCGAGATCATCCTTACAGAGCATGTTAGTACTTTTGAAGTATTTGTCCTAAGGGGTACTTGTAATTTTCACATAAAATTCTACAACAGCTAGTGGTCTTGAGAACATGCTGGCTTTTAATGAGAAAATGGGCATATCAGTCACTGAAAGAAGAGCTTTGTGCAGAATTGTGATCCCTTCTTATTGCAAGGCTGAGGAGCCCTTCAGATGAAAGTATATACTACACAAAATTATTTCAAAGTCTGGGAGGTTTTTAGAGATACAGTTGGCCATCATTTTTAAAAGATGGGTTTCCACAAAGGTTGATTATTTCTTAGTCAGTGGTCTTTGGGTTTTGGGGCTCTGCCTCTGGGTCATCTCTGCTCTGCTAAGGACAGTAAAATGGAAATGATTCTAGATCTTATGACTTCTCTGAATACCAGAAAGAACTGAAGCCACTTATGTTTTGTAGACACTCGATGGGAAAAGGAAGACCTTAAACCAAGTACATGTTAACTGAAGCAATTTGTGCTCAGGGTGAACAGTGCCAAACCTAGTCTTCTCCCCTGCTGATTGGAAGTGTCATTAAGAAAAGTGACAAGTAACATCAGCTTCAGTCTCATCTATATTTAGTCTCAGCTCATGGTGTGTGTGTGTGTATCTCTTCCTACTTGGTGTGACTTGTACATGATCGAGGTGATGATGTCAAAGAGAAGGAAGTAGCCTAAATCTTAAACAGTGAGCTTATGGTGATGAATGGACAGATGATAGGATCTGGCTTTTGCTGACGTTTTAATAACTGAACGGGTGAGATATACCTAAAAAGATTTTTCATTCATACAGGCTTTCTGTTTGTGAAAAAGCTCTGGCTGAGTATCTGGAAACCAAACGTGTGGCTTTTCCGCGCTTCTATTTCATCTCTTCCACAGACCTACTTGACATTCTCTCAAAGGGAGCTCAGCCTACAAAGGTAATTTTCTTTTCTTTCTTTTTTTTTTTTTTCTTAAAGTCTCATATTATCCTAAGTTAGCAAAGGAATGTCACCATTCTCTATCGTTGTCAAGTGCCACCTCCCATGTCACGTGCAATAGAAACTAGAAAATACGGAATAAAAATTCTTAATGCAATGACAGCAGGCTGTCAGAGGTGGTGCTAAAGGAAGTAGGAAGGGTAACATCAGTTGTACAAGGCTTAGGGACCTGGAAGAAGTTAATGGAAGAAACATTGGCTCCAAACCCCCAGAATTCTTGGACAAGAACTAGAGCTCTGTTGCCTGGTTAGCAGATTTCTTGGGTCACTAGGAACAAGATCATGGCTGGTACCTTCTTACTACAACTTTGATTCCAGAGTAACCTTCATAATTACTAAACTGGACTAGTCTTCAGTGCTGTCAGAGGTGGGTTGGTATAATTTCAGGCTCATCCTCTACCTAACCCTCTAATTTTCTCTTGCCTATGCACAAATAATGTAGCACCCATGACAGTATGTAAAGCAAATAAAAGCAGCTTTTATCTTTTGTAGTCTGACAGCACAGATCAAAGACAAACTTTGTACAAATCCCAAAGCTAGCGCTCCTTCCTGTAAACATTTAGAGGCGGTTATCTTTCATTCTATCTGCTCAGTTGTTCGCATCCACTCGATCTTAGTCATTACAGCTGACATAGGCAGTCACTCCTAGACTTGACTGTATGTCACAGGTGATTTTGAACCCAGAGGTTGTGCTTCCTCATTGTGGATTTATCTGCGTGTTCTTTCCCTAGATATTTTGATGCCATTTTCTTTGGAATATATATCACCTCACACTACAGTTTCCTGAATTCTGCTGTTCTCTGGACACAGTATTTACCTCGATTATTTCTCTCTTGTTCATCATTTCTCTTTGAACCTGAATTCAGTTGGATGGCTGTTCGGCTGTGGATAATACAAATGTGGTCTTGCTATTACTCACAGAGTTGTTAGTCAGCTTTGGCAATGTTTTCAGGGTTGACACTCAGGTTTTGTTTTGCATATTTATGCTAACTCCCAGAGGCCTTTGTAAATAAAATCCTTCTAATTAGATGGACTAGAAACCCAGGATATCCATCTCTCATCTGTGTTAATGACATGTAAATTGAATGCTTTGAAGTTGAATTTTTTTTAAACTAGTTTTAAACATAGCAGTTGTAGGAATCTTCAGTAATCTCTTGAGAAATATCCTCACGACCAACAGCTGGACCCTCTGCCCACGGTGACTGATATGTGAAATAGAGTCTGTCATATTCTATACTGTTTCTAAACACTTGCAAATCTGAAATACTGGAATTCTGAATTCTCAATATGTAAATTAGATACATAAATCTGTAACTAGGATAACGGTCTTTTTCTTTTAATCCTATTCTTTAAACTTGAAAAGCATTCATGTGACTGGTTTATTGAAGTGTTAATTACACAGAATACAGACATGAAACTGTTTTATTTTTCTACCATTATTAATCCCAAATGTGCCTCACTGAATCTCTTTATACCAAGTAAGAGAGCCCTTTATAACATCTTGGGTAGGTATTATAATTCTCTGGTGCCTTTTTCTTATGAAAAAAGATGTAAACCCAAAGCAACTCATCAAGGTTCTAGATTAAAGTTCCCATCGTGCTTCTGTGTCAAGGCTAGGCTTTCACATAACGAACTTGGAGTTGGGGCTCTTTTCTTTTCCTTCCCTACCAGTTTACCATGGGGAGGGCATGGGGTGTCACCCGTCAGTCATTGCTCTTTCTTCATGCATATTCCTGCTCTGTTCAGCAGTGACTGTCGACCTTGATCCTCAACAGTCAGTACCCACCTGCTGGGTCTCTTGTGAAACAGGAGCAAGTCCTCCGGGGACAAAGGGGTCCCTCCCAGAGGGTATATATTGCAAAGCCCAGTCTATCTCAGCTCTTCCGGTTCTTGCCCTTGGCAGTGTAGTAAATCATTTGTTACGTCATCTTCCTTCTTCCTCCTTTTCTACCTAAACAGATGTCTGAACAAGGGGCACATCACAGATCCACTTCATGCAGGCTCCCAGAGGTTCCCGTGAATAATTCTCTAACTCTTCTCACTTGACGATCTAAGGGGTGGAGGTTGGGGAAAACAGTCTTCCTCCTTGAAGCCCTACAGGGAGTGAGAAAAGCCACAGCATCTCCCCCATGGGCTGATAGCTCACAGATGTGAGGATGGCCGCCTCTCCCCGCTCCTCCCGGCTGCCCTTTCCTAGAAGGAACCTACGGAGGCAGATGGTGGTCAGGTTTTGAAATGTGCCTTGCTAAGTCCTGGAGGGATGAACCTGTCCTAACCGCTGTTGGCTGTCTTCAGAGCCTACACATGCCTGATGCCCCTTTGTCCTGAATTGAAGTCCTAGGCTGGTGCTGGAAGAACAGATGACTCAACATGTACTTACCACCCATTCTCTTTATGTCCTTTCAAATCATCCAAAAAATGCTTCATGCCTTAGACAACATGTTGGCTCACAGATATATGCATCCCTGATGCCAACTTTTTAAAAAAAATTATCCTTCCTAAATTACAGGATAAGGTTTTGCTTTTTAGAATAAACCTAAAAGATGTACCTTTTAAACCATTTTTTTTATTTTCACATCAGTTCAGTATTTTAGAGTGCTATCTTTTATTATCAGTGCAACTTATTGTGGAAGTCTTTTTGTCAGCCTCATTCACAGTGTTTTAATCATCAGTTCTAAACCCCTGAATCTCAGTACCAGTACTAGAAGCACCCCTTCATGAGTGACTGGATAATGTAAGACATTAAGAAGATTTTTAATTTTAATGAAGCTGAATACGAAAATCACAGCACAGAGAGCTCCAAAATCACTCACAGCGGTGCTGATGAATGCCCGCAGCAGCGCTGTCTGTACCAGCAAAGGGAGGTGGGTGTGTCAGCTTACTGGCCAGAGGGGCCTGGCTGTGTGACTCTCCAGTGTAAATGTGGTTTACAGTTCTCCTGAGCTGCCAGCTTTGAAATGAAGCAGTTTTTGAAACATTTTTAAATTCTGAGATACATTCTTTCATTGTGCTGAAAATGTGATTTCATGGAGAGCTTTTTTGTTATACTCATTAAACTGAACAATTCAGTTTCGCCTTACATGCTATCACACTTTTACAAAAGGTGCGTGTGCCACCTGGGAGTGACTTGTTGGAGCAGAGAATTGAAAAAGAGCAGAGGGTGATTTGCGTCATCCAGAACCACAGTCAGCTTCTTTCCTTGCAGTGGTTCTGCAACATCAACGTGCATTCTGAACTCCTGGTCACTTACTGTGGAATTGTTCATGCTCTTGGCACTTAGACCCAATAACCTGGCCTGGCTATGCTTAGTTTCCTTTTAGTGTCAGAATCAGTTTCAGACCACCAGCCATAGCTTTTCCATCTCAGCCTTTTGTGCTGACCTGCCTGAATGTGCTCGCTGTGGTGTGACCAAGATAACATGGCAACTGGAGCTTGTGGAATAACAATGCAATTTCCCCAGAAAAGACAGCCGTTTGTGGGCAGATAACTCATGTTGACATCGTGTGAATGACTTGTTCTTCTGGCCCCCCTCCTCCACCCGCCACACTCAATTGAAGAGTGTTCGTCTAAGTGAGGGTTTCTGTAGTTAATTGTGGAATTTGATGAGCCTGAACACATCAGCCAGGGAGGTCTGATATTACTGCCTCTTGCATTCTATAGCAGAAATTCCCAGCTTGAAATACTTGAGTTGGATTGTCAGAGTGATGACATCAGTGTGTCTAGAATGCCGTCAGTGGTTATCTTAGCTGTTGGTAAGTTTGGTTAAGGTCAAGTTTTAAAGATTTTCTCCTCCCAGAAATCACCCTGACCTCCCAGTGGCCTGGATTACCTAAAGGACTGAGGATGAGGGTGTGCTGCTTAACTTCATTGATCAAAAATCTTTGATAGTTGCTTATGAAAGTGCAGACTGACGGGTCCATTTGCAGGACTGAGGGGCGTGGTGCCGTTATTATGGGCAGCTGGCGTGAAGTTGCACATGATTCACCATTAACACGCTGTGATTTCTCACCTCTCAGGAAAACATCCTTTTATATTTTTTAAGTGAAACAAGTATATTGGTTAAAGTCGGACCAACTGACATCAGTTGGCCCCTTTGTGTTACAGTGCCTTAAAACAGTTAGGTAACAACTTGTTTTTACCCAGTGATTCTTAATGACATGAAATGTCTTTTTGTCTTAGACAAATTGGCACATTTTCTCTTTTCTTGTCTCCTGTGATGATCAGTGAAAGCTGGGTCCCCATGATAGAGCTGTACTAAAGAAAGACATGCTTTCCATGTGATCAGCTGCGTTTGTGTTGTCTGATGGGTTAGTCATGGGTTTCCTGTGGCTATTGAGTGCTTGAAATATGGCCACTGAAGAACTTAATTTTTACCTTCAGTCCATTTTGGTTGATTTGAATTTAAAAATTGATCTTTGATTCAGTTAGTGGAAAACATAAATGTATTTGAAACAACTTGGCTGTGTGAATCTACTTTGGCAGCTGTGTATTTTTTAAAATCTAAAGACAGATCAAGTGTTCCTGATGAAAAATCCAAGTTGAGGTAAGCTGTAAATATAAAATATCCACCTGATTTCCAGGACTTATAACAAAGAAAAGAAAAAAAACTCATTAATAATTTTTCTATTAATTACACATTGAAGTGAAAATACCTTGGCTATATTAGGTCTAATAAAATATATCAAAATTAATTTCACCTATTTCTTGTTCCTTGTTTTAAGGTGGCTGCTAGAAAGCCACTGCTGTGGCAGTTGAGGCCACAGTGCATTCTCTAAAATGACGAGATCGGGAATATATATGCTCAGAAATGTTTAATGTTTGCATCAAAAATACCCTTCAATGGCATTGGACCAAATCCACTTAAGAAATCTGCCAACTTGTCTTTTGAGAAATCTCCCAAATTGCAGTATGAGACAGATGGCACTCAAATGATACCTTTAATTGACTGTAAGTATTGGCATTTGGACAGGTGTTTGTGAGAAATGGGCTTAATATTCGGTAAGAAAAGGAATTGCTGGGCTTAATATTCGGTAAGCAAAGGAACTGCTGGATCTTAAAGGGGCAAATACCTAAGGTCCCACATTGCCATAGCACAGTATGTGTCAACGTGGTGCTTCCACTTGGTTGTCTCCGTGATAGCGTGAAGGGGCCTCAGCACCTGAGTCTCAGGAACCAGGCCGATGCCGCTCAGTGGTCCCTCACAGTGTGTCACATCCTCGACAAGGATTAGTCCTCCTTGGACAGTTAAGAGGAAAAAGTCTCAAGATGCAAGTGGTTCGTTGGCCTCATGCAAGAGTGAACAAGTTTTAGTTAAAATAAAGCCAATCAAAAATCCCAACTTTGTTAGGGGAAGTAGAAGGTGGGAGTGCTCATAGGTGCCTAGAGTGGGGGTGGGGGGTTGCCCTTAGTTTAGGTTGGGGCTGAGGACAGAATAGAGAAAAGGCAAGGAGAGGAAACAGATACAGAAGATAGTCATGGTTTTGACCACCTTGCCATTGTCTCTACTTACCTTTAACTGAGCAGCAAGGAATAGAAGCTGCTCGTCTAGTATATTACAGAAATAGTCAATGAGAACAGCTCCACTTGGCATAACAGGAATATATTTTAGATGGTTGCCTTTGTGTACAGGCAACCTGATACCCAAAGGACATAGGTATTTAGTTGTGTGACAAGAAAATAGACAATCTAATTTTTAAATAAATATGCCGTAAATTATATATCCAGTAGAGATTATCCTTGCAAAATAGTTAATATATGTTGACCACAAATTATATAACAATGTATGTAATTTTTTTTCATCTTGCCAATGTGTTGCCACTGCTCAGAATTCTGTTGCAGCTCCTTTATTGAAATTCCTTCCACAGCCAATTTAGAAGTTACACAGCAAAATCAGAGTTATTACAATGTAGGATTAAAAGATTACTTTAATGTTATGAGATCAGAAAATTGCCTTATAAATATAGGGTCCTACCACCAAGGAGTGTTAGGTTTTGTTGTAGAATCTAAAACTCCTGGTCCGAGCCTTTGTTTGAAGTCACTTGATAAAGATTGTTCAGCTTAAGTTCAGTGGGCAGGGAGGGCTTCCAGCTGTAAAAGATTAGCTTTTAATAGAGTACTATTCCATCTGGGACCAACAAGAAAAGCTGGATAAAATAGTTAAGTAAGTCTGTTTAAATGCACTGAAGAGTAGTTAGCATCAAAAAAAAAAAAAATCAAGATTTCAAGGGCTGAGATAGGAGCAGAAGGAAACCAAGAGAGATTTGCCTGACATTTGATACTGCTTTTCTCTCTGAACTTTGACAGTAAGATGTGGCCAGGGGTGTCCAAAAGCTATCAGAGCTTTCATCAGTATCATGAAACATGAAAGAAGGAGAAAAAAATCTATAAAAACTGGAGTCAGGCCCTGCCAAGGAAGATATTAATCAGAGAATCAAAGAGCAATAGTGATTTGTGACAATAGGAACAAAAGCAGCGAGCTGTAGGATAGTCCCAGTTTGCTTCCTTGAGAGCGTTTCCAGTTGTGTCTTAGGGAGATGGGAACCGGGCTGAGTCTGGTGGACTTCCTGAGTTGAGGGTTCAGAGCTGAGAGTCCTGGGAGACCACGGTGGCGAGTTTGCAGAACAGAGTACCACAGAGAGAATCTGAGACCCATGGAGGGGCCTCCTAGAGCCTTTAGCCCTGAGAATAATTTGCCCTGGGTCACATCCTACTCTAGTTCTGCCAAACAAATTTTAAAAGCAAGATACTAAAGCATCAAACTGTTTCTGGTAATTTCACTGCACTCGAGAACTAAGCTCAGGAAAATAGGAATAAATATATATTGAGCACCAGGCAGGGTGAAGGTTGCAGTGACTGACACCTTGTTAAAGATTACTGGGCACGTGAAGAGGCAGAGACTATCTGACCCACTGTAAGAAGACAGTCAAAACTGACAGAGGTGTTGGAATCAGCAGATAAGGACATTAAAAGTTGTTTTAGCTGTATTCCATATGTTCAAAAAATTAAGGAGAGATGGGGAAAACTAAAGTTTCATATGTGTAACTGGGTGTCCCCAAGTAGGGGCCAGGAAGAGAGAAAGATATTTGCAGAAGAGCAGCCGAAGATTTCCAAATTGATGAAGTAGAAACCCATAGATCTGAGAAGCTCGGTGAACGCAACCACAGGAAACATGAAGAAAACTACACTGGTTTGCTGAAATTGGTGAAAACCAATGATAAATCTAAAAATCATCAAGTTACATTCTATACAAAGAAACAAACATGAGGATGATGAAAGGCTTCACAGTGTAACTGAGAAGATGGTGGAGCCACAACTTTAAAGTACTGAAGGAAAAAAACTCAACCTAGAATTCTTTACCAAATGAAAGTTTTTTTTTTAATGTGAAGACAAAATCAGTATGTTTTCAGACTTTCAAAAACTGAAAGAATTCATGACCAGTGAACTGGTCACACAGGAAGTGTTAAAGAAATGCTTCAGACAGAAGGAAAATGATACCAGACGAGAATTTGGATCTACAAAGAGAAACACGAGCATCGACGTGGTAACTGTGTGTGGAACTAGACCAAACAGGCACAGGAGCCATCCTTCAGAAGAAGGCAGGATGCTAGGGAAGAAGAGAGACTTGGATAGCACGCAGACATGAGTTCAAATCCCCGCTCTGTCGATTACTGGCTATGTTCTGCTTTACCGTTCTGAACCTCAGTTTCCTTATATACCAAGTGGGGACAGCAGTAAGCACCATCTCTCTGGTTTCTGAGCAGGCAGTGAAACAAGTCTGTAAAGAACTGAGAACAGTGCTTAGTATGTAAGTGTAAGTGGCCACAAGCTCTTCCACTCCCTTCATCCGAGACGTTTCAGCGTGATGCTGCAGTTTTCGTCAAGGAGTAGAGCTTATTTTCTCTATTTGGGTTGCCGTGTGACTTGTTTTGGCCAGTGTATCATTGGCAAGAGGCTTGAAAAGCACTCGTACCTGGGCCTTTCCCTTTTGTTGCTCTTTGGGAACCTAAGACCGCTTCATGGTGAGTACGCCAAGGCTGGCCTGCTGGATGAGGAGAAATGGGCTAAATGTCCCTTAAGAGTTGAGTGGATAAATACATCATGTTATATTCCTAAAAGAGAATACCACATAGCAATGAAGATGAAAACTAGTGCTATACATAATAACATGACTAAACCTCACTAACGTAATGTTGAGTGATAGATGGAATATACAAAAGAAATGCTGTATTAATCACTTTGGTAAAGGTAATACCCGTTTATGAGAGGAGGGACTAGTGACTGCCATGGGCCATGAGGAGTTTTGGGTGCAGGTATGTTCTTTTTATTAATTATCTCAGCAGTTACAAGAGTTTTGTTCACTTTGCTAAAGTTTATTAAGCTGTACACAGATAATTTTTTCACTTGTCTGTATTTAAATTTTTAAAAGGTTACTTAAAAACTCAGTTTCTGTTGTCAGCACATTTATATACATTTATATACACATGTGAAGAATGTTAAGGGAGAAATTCAGACTTGGCACAGATAATGTAGGTATGCCCAAGTTATATTAATAAGTGAAAAATCACATTGCAAAATATTAGGTATACTCTGATTTTATTTTGGGTAAAAGCAGACCAAGCAATACCTGATACCTGCTATAATGGTTTACAAAATTTAGAACAAACTCATTTAGTCTTTTCTTCAACATGTAATTACATGTTCACGATTGAAAGTTTGAAAAATATAGAAATATAGATAAAAGATCAGAGTAATATACTCCTAGGTGCTAGTTTTGAGTGAATATAGTTTTTTTTTAATGTGTTTGTGGTTGTGTAAGTCATAAAATACATGCTTAATCAAAATTGAAATATTCTTCTACAACATGATATTTAATGTCTGTAAAAAGTTCCATTATATGAGAGTACCGTAACAGATTTAACCAGCTTCTAGAAACTTGTTGTGTATTTGGACATGCAACATTGTTGAAAGTCTATTTCCCTGTACTGTCACCTATACTATTATTAAAAATATAAAACACACAGACACACAAAAACACAAGCTTTGTGCAGTGGCAGTATCGTAGCCAATAAGGCTTATCCAAGGCACAGTTATTGCTAATTGAAAATATATGTATATATAACAACAACAAACTATGCACCATTTGGACAGATAGTCTTAAGTTTTTGAACATGTAAAAATAATGGACTTACTTTTGTCTTATTCTGGAGGATAATATTCACAGTAGACACAACTGCCTACATTTTGGACCATTTGAGAGTTCTAGATATGCAGCCCAAGGATTTTAGTGAAAACAAAAGTATCAGTATAAATGTAAACAGTGGTTGTGACAGAAAGGATGAAGGTGTCCCAGAGAAAGTGACACTAGCAGAAAAACCAACAGAAAACCCCAAAACCAAAAATAAATTCATGTGAAAGAAACTCAGAAATTTCGGGACATGTTGAGCTCAAAGGATGAAATGTTGGCAGCTTTGAAAGCAAGATGGCAGTGATACGAAGCATAGAAAAGATGCTCCCTCTGTGTCTTTAGTTATGAGGGGAGAGGCAGAAGTCAAGCACTGCTCAGACTACTCTTGATAAGTTTCCTAAAAGAAATAAAACACTTAATTTTTTAATGTTTTTAGCATTTTACGTTAATATACTAAGTATTAATTTACAGTTTTTATTTCCCTGTACTTTCATAATCAAGAGTGAGAGGAATTTTAATCTTTTAAGAAAAATTTTTGCAAATCAGAACATAATCATGACAGAGCCCATTGATTGTGAAGCTGACTGGTCACTTCTATGATCCTGCACTACTGTGCAAAACGGGGACTGCCTGTGTATCCACACCCCCGTGGGTGGACGCACCTGATTTGCTGTGAACTAAGGGAACAATGTTGCAATTTTTGTTGCTCACCTTTTAGAAGCCTACCCAAGATATGATGAAATTACTGAATTTCATGATTTGAAGTGTTAAAATCCATCCCTTTTCTTTAGTGAGGTAAAAAGAATGGCCTCTGTGTGTTAGAGTCTATGTATTTTTTAAATTGTAAAATAAACGTTCTTTCCAAAGACCAAACTAGGAAGAAGGGATTAAATTTCATGTTAACAAGTACAAAGGGATCTCATTAGATATGGAACAAATCTGAGGGCAACAGCGTTCACGTTAGTTTAAAAAGTCCTGTTCTCGCAGAAGCTCTAAATGGAAGACAGAACCAGTCACGGTATAAGTCACGGGAGAATTGCAAGCCGTGGGGTTTGTGTGTCCTGGTCACCCACTGAGTGACTTCAGGACTCGAAGTTCTTTTGAAATGCTTTCCTCGCCAAAGCAGTGATGTGTGAGGGTGTCTGATGGTTAAGGTCTCATTTCTCCTGCAGCTTTGCACCTGAATGTTATTTAGGCCGACAGCACAGTAGAAGCCATTAAACATCTGTGCACCTCCTGGCCACTTCAGCTGTGACAGTGAACTGATAGATTATTGAAAGTACTTTCTGTGTATAAATGTCCTTTGAGTAATACACAAGGATGCAGGAGACCATGATGACCCAAGCAGTGATAATCAGCTATCTCTCTGTCTACCCTGAAAGTGAGCGTCTCAAAAACTCCTCTGTTTGAAGCTCGGAAGATTCCTTGCTGTGATTTTCTTTAATACTAAAACTGCGAGTACAGCAAAAATTTATGGCTAAAAGCTTCAAAGATGAAATCACCCACAAGGAGTTCCTTACCGATATTGTCACGTGGGAAATTTAGGCAGGTTGCTGTGGTTCCTAGAAGCTGCTATTGGGATAGTTATCAAGTCCTCTTAAACTGTATCTCCAGAAAACCTCATTACAGAGATGGTACCTCCCTGTTGGTAAATGTTCTATAGCTTTAAACCATCTTATGATTATTAGCATCTTTTATTATTTTCTTTTATTGAGGTGACATTCACGTAACATAAAATTAGCCATTTTAAAGTATATGAGTCAATGGACTTTAAACATTCACAGTGTTGTACGTCCATCACTTCTGTCTAGTTCCAAAATATTTTCACTACCCCAAAATAAAACCTCATACCTATTAAGAGTCACTCTACATTCCCTCCTCCCCCAGCCCCAGCAGCCCCCAATCTGCTTTCTGTCTCTATGAATTTGCCTATTCTGGCCATTTCATGTACAAGGTATCGTACTATATATGGTCTTTTGTATTGGACTTCTTTGAGTTTAGCATGGTGTTTTCAAGGCTCATCCACATTGTAGCACATTCCAGAACCTCATTCCTTTTCATGGCTGTACAATATTCCATTGTGTGGATAGACCACAATTTGTCCATCATCTATCAGTGTCATTTGAATTGGCCCCACCTTTTGGCTGTTGTGAATAATCCTGCTATGAACACTGGTGTACAGGTATTTGAATACTTGTTTTCTGTAACTTCGGGTATATACACCTAGCAGTGGAATTGCTGGGGCCTATGGCAATTCGTGTTTAACTTTTCGAGGAATCCCCAAACTCTTTTCCACTTAGCAGCTTTTACTTGTACCACATGTAAGGAGGGGGTGCGTCTTCCCACTCCTGACACTCCTCTGCTTCACTCTGCCCTTTATCCCGTCCACCCCAAGGGAGGTGGAGTGGCTTTCTTGACTGATACTCATTCTCTTCCTCCCCATGATTCCCAGCCAGAATGCCCATGTCCTCTCCTTCTCTCCATGCCGGTCCTTCTGGGTGGAGAGGCCTGTCCTGGTCTGTGCTGTTGGGACTGGATGGATAAGTATTGCTAAGTTTCATGTTCTGTTTGGAGGTCAATTAGACTTTCATCTGTGAATTGACCTCTAGCAGAGAAAATGCCGATCTTTGTCTTTTAACTTGATGTGTTTTCTTCAGGTAGCCTTGAACCTGCCCAGGGTTCAGCATGCTATTTATTGGGGATTCTTTTGGAGATCCTACATCTTAGGTTGTGATGGCTGATGAATTTGAGCTTTGTAGATGTGATCTGGATTTAGAGGTTTAAGATCTGCCCCTTGTTCTTAGCAATGTCAACTTGATGAGTTCACCTAATATTTTAGTCAGTGTCTTTATCAGTGAATCTGGGGGAATTCTGTTCACCTTTCTTATGTAATGTATATGCTATGGGGTTCATGTAAGTATCAAAGCAAGTGCACAATAACATAGGACCCAACACAGGAGCAAGAGTGTATCTAATGTACATTTTTGTTTCAGGTATTTTAATACAGCTTTTTTTTTTTTAGCAGTATAAGGTTTTTTAATGGTGTAAGTATAATAATATATCTGAATTTTAAAAACTTGGCCATGAAATTCCCAGCAGGATAATTGCTGCAGGAATATAGCACAGATAGAGAAGGTGGTTAAGGCTCCAATCTTTAAGTAGAAAAGAGGTAACTTAGCCTGATAAGTAAGCACTTACCTCCCAACACCTGATGACGTGATCAGAGCACCTGATCTCTGTCAAGGTTGTTAACAACTCTTGAAGTTAAAATTGATTTTATTTTGAAGAAAAACATTTTGAGACAACTCTGAAACTATAGAAAGACAGTTTTGTAAATTCACTTAGCAGCATCTCTAGATTACCCAAATATATCTCCAGTAAGAAACACTCTCATCTCTTCTCCTGATCTCATCTTAGGTAATGCATCATCTTTCCAAACTCTTCGACAGCATCGCAGATCTGCAGTTTGAAGACAGTCGGGATGTTTCCACGCACAGAGCAGTTGGAATGTACAGCAAAGAAAAGGAATTTGTTCCATTCCAAGCTGAGTGCGCATGCATAGGCCATGTAAGATTTGGTTAGGAGGTTTTCTCTGCTGGAGAATTTGGGGGATAATGTTTCAAAGTTGACTTGAACAAGGAAAAAATCAACTCATGTCAAATCAGGCTCAGGTTAGTTTCATGCTCAGAGAGTCCCGTTTATCTGTGTCCATTGTAACCAAGGGTTGCTCCGCCGGGCTTCTACCTGCTCACGTGGCTTCAGCAACCTGCAGGCTCGGAGATGCTAGCAGTCGAGCCAGACAGGAAGGAATGTACCAGATGTACGAGTGGACCCTAGAAGCAGTAGCAAATGCAACCCATGACTGTGTCTCCTACAGAGTGTATTGTTTTCACCATTGCTCTGAGGACAGGGAAGGGTTAAGGTGATGCGGTGCCATGGCTCAGGGGAGCACTTTTTAAAGAGGCTGCGGTTCAGGATTCTGACCTGGATGTTGTAAATGGCTGCTTGTAAATAAAGTTGAGTCCACTAAGTTGATGTCACCTAATTACCATGTGCACAGGCAGTTAAGGTAACATATTCTCTTCTCTCGCAGCCAGATACCTCAAGCATATTCTTAACAGTTACCTGTAAGAATGGCTTGTTATTATTTATCAAAGAGCTTTTGGTGTTTTTAGGTGATTTAGAGGAATTGCATCTTTTTATGACAATGCTTGTATAGCTTGAGTTAATCCACGGAGTAACGGAGACAGTAGCCTCTCTGATGGAACAGTATGGGTTGAGGCAGGGGCTTCTTTAAAGTGTCCCTTGCAGAAATGTGAAGGCAGCCTTTTTTTACAGGAATTTTCTTTATTCTTTGTTGCTTTTTAATACTGTAGCAAAAAAAAAAAAAAAATCCTGCCAAATGCAGGGGAAGCAGATGGTGGAATACTTTGATTAAAGTGTATTTTTGATCTCTTGGGCTCTTTAGGATATTATTACAGTGATTAGAAAAAGTCACCATAAACTATCTTGACAAAAGTGCGCTGCTGTCTGCCTCCTCCCCGGCAGACTGCTAGCTGACGGGCACAGTGCCCGGAAGGAGGATGGTCCACTTGACACATGTTGGGTGTCACCACAGGAACCTTTGCGACTGAGAATTTTCACAGTGCTCTTGATTTATGTTCTCCATATAGCAGCTTAGACTAGAAACTTTTGGTCGTGTACCACATTTACCCTCTAATGGCCTTTGTTTTATAAAAAGATGCTTTTACTTTAGGTCTTCCTGCCCCCACACTTCTATGGTTGGTTTCTCCCAATTGTGACTATTTGCATTTTATTCGGCAAGTGCTTACTGAATACCTACTATGTACCAGCTGCTGGGTTAGGCTTTTGGAGATAACAAAATAAATACGACATAGCTCCTGTCCTTGTGGAACTCTCGGGCTCATTGAAGAAATGGATATACACATAATTAGTGATAATGGGAAGTGATAATTCTTGTTGTAGAAGGTCAAGCAGAAGCTGCTGGAAGACCAGGAAGTGGGGGAATCAGGCAAGCACCTCAGCAGAGCTTAGTTTTTGTTTTGAGCTGAGTTGCCATTGTTGGTATCATCATCTGAACGTGGGAGGACATATCAACTTGTCTGTGTGTTTGGTCTTCCCAGATGGGCTGGAAAGTTTTCAAGAACAGGTGGCCATCTTGAGGACATGAATTCCAGAATAATGGGGAGATGCTCAAGTGATGTCTGATTTACTGAAGGAACTTGTTGCTTGGTGACGTTAAGAGTTGTACCGAGTGACTAGAGCAGTGATAGAATCACGTGCATTCAGGCACGTGAACAAAGCCCAGCCCAGAAGCCAGGGGAGAGGGCTCTTAGGATGTTGGGGCCATTGACAGGAGAGTGCTTCCTTTTTCTGCCAACAGGGCAGGCTGTCAGCTCATTGACCACAGATCATGCCTTCACAGTTCTCCAGAGAAAGAGGTTCTAGGAATGAACGTGGCTGTCATCTTCACAGAGGCAGGGAAAGAAATCGGGTGTTTAACCTTCAGGATTTCCTACAGTCCTTGAAATGTATTTATCATAGTCATTTTTATTGCTATGGTCAATTATTTGCAAATAGTATAGGTATCTTTTTTGTTACATAGTATCCCAAGGCAAGAGATCTATGGATAAATGTAACAAGGCATATTTGAATAGGGTGGAAAGCTGACTGAAATATATTTGTGGGAGCAAAATAAACTTCAAATGAATTTTTTTTAAAAAAAGATGAATTTTCACAAGTCAGCAGTTGTCCTCTTTCTCGTACTCTCCTGCTATCTAATTTCTGACAAGTGTGAAGATGCAAGCCAGTAGGGAATATAATTAAGATTCTTGCTGAAAACACTGTGTCTTAAGACCAGGATCTATGATGATTTTAGGGGAGGATCTTTAGTAGTTTTAAAATTTTTCAAAAGATACATTTTAAAAACCCATTTCCGATTATTTCCAAATCTCTAGAATTTTACGCTAGTATATTGACTGTGATGTGTGGTTTCTCAAAACACTGTGTGTTGCCAGAGGGTATCTTAGTCTAGAACCCTTTGGTCTTCAAATCTGAAAAATAAATAACTGAGGACACCTTGCCAATTGAGGGTGAGGAAATTTATCAGCCAGCTGGTGGGTGAAGTAAGACGTGCAGAGAAGACAAGATCGTGTAGGAGAGACTCCATGCATCAGTAGTTCACCCGCTCCTTGGAGTCATCCTTCTAGTTTTCTACAAGGGGTTTAGAATAAATGCACCTGAGCTCTCCCTCTCTGCGTGGCCGTTTAGCCCCTGAGAAGATGGAATCAGCCCTCTTCCATAGGTAAGCCTGTGTTACAACATTTCCATTTGCTCTCAAAGGTGGAAACGTGGCTTCTGCAGCTGGAACAGACCATGCAAGAAACAGTGCGATGTTCTATCATAGAAGCCATAGCAGCCTATGAGGACAAACCGAGGGAGCTGTGGATTTTTGATTTCCCGGCTCAAGTGGCACTAACTAGCTCGCAAATCTGGTGGACTACAGATGTGGGAATAGCCTTCAGCAGGCTGGAGGAAGGCTATGAAACGGCCCTAAAGGATTTCCACAAAAAACAGGTATTTTATAAATTCATGATTTCAAGACTTAAAGGGACTTGAAGAGGTAAACTTCATTCATTCATTTTTTTTAATTTAATTTTTTTGGGGGGAGAGGTAATTAGGTTTATTTATTTATTTAAATACAGGTACTGGGGGTTGAACCCAGACCTCATGCATGCTAAGCATGTGCTTTACCACTGAGCCTCCTCCCATTCATTCATTTTTGTTTATGGAGTGTCTTCTGTGTGCAAGGCGCAGTGCTAGGAAGAGGTTAGCAGTCAGTTGTTCAGCTTTCCATTCCCTACCTTGGTGTTACCCTTCTTGTTTCCTGTGTGGGTTTGAGAAACATCCATTATGTCCATTATCTCCCAAGGCTCTAGTCTGTCACACATACCTAGATACCGTACCTCTTTTTTCCTTCTGTGTTAGACTTTCCATCTAGGCTGATAAAATACGTACGTGATCTATTTGACTCGAAGAGAGAGAGGGCTGTTCAAAAAAGACAAACGTTTTCATGTATTTTGTTTTTCTGTTAACTATAAATCACAGATGAGCATCTTTGGAGGATAGTCTATTTTTAACTCCATTTTATCACCCCAGTTATGCTATGACCTCTCCTTAAGCCTCCCATCTTAAGATGTGCTCTGGACTGGGGAGCACTCACAGATGGAACCTTTCGCTTGGCTAATAGGTTAGGAGAATATTAGGCTTATCTTCTCAGGCCACACTACACAAAGTGTATTCCCTGTTCCAGCAGCAGTGACATCCCCAGGAAGCTGGTCAGAAATGCAGAATCTACCCAACACCTACTGAACCAGAACATTCTTTCTAACAAGATCCCAGGAGATTTGTATGCAGTCAAGTTTGAGAAGCGCTGTCCTGGTGTATTTGGGGAAGAACTATTCCAGTGTGGTTGTGTACAAGAATTATATATGAAAATAAATACTATGAGTTAATTTAGAAAAGAATATTAGGCTTGGAAAGGTGTTTAAGAATTAGTCTGTCTACCCTTCTTGTGTTCAATGGGTAAAACCTAAGCCTCAATCCAGATATTTTAAGTGACTTTCCCAGTGTCGCACATTTTGTAAGTGAAGTTGACGGGGCTGGCAGAATTCAAAACTCCTGTTACTTCTCCCCTTACCGGTACTTTGAACTCAGTACCTTAAAAAGCAAATAGATTCAGGTAGTGAAGGGTACTTGTGTTGACTATCCCTTCTAGTTTGGCTCTTGTAGTCTCAAGTAGAGACCATCTGACTTATTCATGTTACTGAAGAAGTTTTTGTCACTTACTTTTGGAGAAAAGTATATTCTTTTTGATTTTGCATCCCTAGGGAAATGGGATATTGGTTTTTGAAGCAGGCTTGAAGTCACAGGATTAGGTTGAAAGAAGTGACTGGTTTTCCCTAGAGTACTAGCTCTGCAGTTCTAGGCAATGCTCCTTGGATGAGAAAGTGAAGTAGTTAATTTTTTCCCCTCCAGGGGTGTAAATAACTGAGATAATTAATTTGTAATGAATTCTGTTGTGCTTATTAAAATAACTGACTGGTTAGTTGATTTATTGGTATCTGTGCTTTTATTATAACTATAGTATTTTTATTATATGTTTGAGTAAGGATATTTAAAAATACTTAAATATCCCTGCTTAAATTTTAGCTATTACCAGTCACCGCTCAAGCTTGAATCTTTCAAGAAACGTAGTTTTGCTTCCTCTGTTCTAATATTTTTTCCTCTTTTTATTTAACTATCCCTTGCCCCCAATTTATTATTTTTTGTGATAATTAGAATATTGCTTAAAACAGTAATTGATCTCTGGTGGATATTTCTTTTTTATATCATCTTTATTATCTTCAGTCTCATGACTTCTTTATTATATATTATTAAAGATGAAGAAGTAGAAAATCCAGAGACAGAAAGGGAAAAAAGGAAAATAATTTCTTAGAAAACACCCATAGATTCACTTCCCATAGATAATCGTTGACGATATTTTGGCGTACAAATGGCAGAAGTTTCCTCTGTATCTGCTGTCTCTTTTTTTATATATGAGTGTGTGTGTGTCTATGTGTGTATGTGTGTCAGCAGTATGTAGCTATATGTACATGTATGTGTAGTTATTTCTGTTGGCTATATGTATACAAATAAGAAAAATACCATTTTACAGTCCTTACATTTTGTTATTTTATATTTTCACTCAATATATTATCTACATTTTTCCTTTTCATAAATATGTATCAAATTCATGCCAAAAATGACCAAGTCTTACCCCTTTATATGGCTGTACTAGAGCCGACGTGCTCCCTGCTGCTGTCTCTGGGCGGATGCTGACAGTCTGACCGCCCGACAGGCCCTGTTCCAGGCTGTGTGGTTCCAGGAGTGACTTCCTGCCTTCGTGGTGCTTACAGCTGCTCCACTACTCATAGTTCTTACTTCTTCCTCCTAAGGACCTTAGAATCTTTTTTTTGGGTCTCTTCTTCCCATTTTACTTGCTGTTGTTTAACCTTATTTTATATTAATCACCATAAATTGTGTTGTTATTTTAAATCTTACATATTCTTAGCAACATGTTTAGCAGTAACTTTGCTCGGTATTGTTTGAACCCTGTTTCTTATTTCTGTGTCCAGTTCTCCTGTTAAAGTATATCTTATAGCAGTTTGCCCACTGATGGATAGTAAGTAGGGAGTTTTCTGATCCTTTGTCTTATTTTGACTTCCTTCTTGATACTTGAGATAGAGAATTCTGAATTGAGAATTATTTTCATTCAGAACTTCAAAATATGATTCCATCATTTTGTAGCCTTGATGGTGATTGTAAAGTTAAATTGAAATCAGACTGTTTTTCCTTCATAAGCAATCTGACTTTGCCTTCAGCTGATTTTAAGAATTTTTTTTTTACTTTTTCTGATTCTGATGTTTTATTATACTCTATATAGTTGTGGATTTTTTTTCATGCTTTTTAAATTTAGTTTGCTGAGGTCTGAGTGAACTTTGTGAATGTTCAGTTACATTTCTTCAATTCGGGAAAATTCTCTTCCCTTTTTCTCTTTGATACCTTTCTTCTGTTTGCTCTCATTTCTTCCTCTGAAATTTTATCAGCTGTATGTTGAATCATCTCATGCTATCCTCCCTGTCTTTTAATCTCTATATTTTTAAACGCTCCACTTTTTTGTGCTGCAATTCAGGTGACTTTTGGAATCTATCTTCTAGTTCACTAACTTTTTCCCCTTCAATGATTAAGAAAAAGGAGTCCAGGACCAGATTACACAAGTTCAAATCTCAGCTTTGCCATTCATTAGCTCCGTGACTTTGGGCAAGTTGCTTAACCACTCCGTGCCTCAGTTATGTGATCTGTAAAACAGGGATAATAATTGCACCTGCACCGTGGTATTGCTAGAAGGGGTAAATCAGTTAATATATGTAAAAAACTAAACAGTACTTGACAAAATTGCAGTACTATGTAAGTGTTAGCTACTGCTGATACTGTGAAAATAATGATACCAGTAACAGTGTTGTCTAATATGATGCATAATTTAAGGAGTTCTTCCTCAACAATTATCATACAATTTTTCAAACGTACAAAGCAATCAAAAGAATTGTACCACGGTGTGCATGCCTACCTCCTAGATTCTACAATTAACATTTTGTTTCATTTTCTCATTTCCTTATCACATTACTTGTGCTTGATCCAACCTTCTATCAAACCATCAACCTGTCTTAAATTTATGATTCATTTCAAAGGAAGCTGCAGATATCAGTAATCTTTGCCCCAAACACTTCAGTATACATACCCATTTCATTAGTTTGACTTCAGTCACTGTATCTCAATTTCCCAAAGTGTTTTTTTTTTGTTCTTTAAAAATCAGTTTTATGATGACTTATCTCTTCATTATGGTTTCTTCTATCTCAGTAATAGTCTTATTTAGATTGTTCTACTAACTCTTCAGAGGCTGGTTCTTCTTTTAATTTGAATTTGTTTTTTTCTGTGTTCATTTTTAGAGGTTATCTTTATCTAAGTTTGTTTTATTCTGGAGGAATTCTGTGTGTCCTACGCTAAGCAGATGTCCCTACAGCATGTTTTTCTCCTCGTTTCTTCCAAGTTTCTGCAGGTTTAATGAGTTCTGGATTAACGTTGTGGTTAATTACTCAGGCTTGGATTTCCAGATCATACTGGCAGGGGCAGTTTGGATGCCGTAGCTTCATGTGGCCTGGGATTTTGATTTATTTTAGGGGACTTTTTTTTCCTATCCAAAGCCCCAAGATGTTCCAAGCTTTCTTCTTGCTTCTCTGAACTGGTGGGTAGAGGTTTTCTAAAACATTTTATTGGACTGTGTTAAGACTCCGAGGATCTCAGCTTTATGTCAGCATCTCAATTCCAGTTCCCTGCCCTGCTCAGGGAGTGTCAGAGGAAGAGAACAGAAATATTCTGTTGCCATGTGGGCAATTTAACGTTCCGTCTCCGATCTTTGGGTCTCTACTCAGATCCTCCTCTAGGCTGCCGTGGCCTGAGCCTGCTAACCTCATTCTGCTGCTCTGGCTTTGATGCACATCCTTGGCCTTAGGGAACATCAGTCACCCAATCTCCCTCCACCCTTTCTCCTTCTTCCTTCCCACCTCTTTGCTGGGCCATGTACTTTGCATGTGGATGTGTTTTGTTTTATTTAAATGTCCTCTGTGTTAATAAAGGAATTGTTCATTCAGTTTAACCCAGTATGTTGCAAGACTGCCTAATGTTATTATCACTACTGCTTAATACTGGCTATTGAGGTTGTTTTTATTTTTGACTATCATTAATACTGCAGTAAACAGTCTTGTATTTACACACGTTGCACATATTTTCTTTATTTCTTCATGATAAATTTCCAGGTGTAAAATTGCTAAGTCAAAAAATATACCTTTTTTAAGCCTTTGAAACCTCTTGCCAAATGTACCTTTCACCTGTGTGTGAGATTTGTCCATTCCCTCCCCTGTCGTCAACGTTGGGTTGATTCTTTTTATTCTTATAGCTAAAGTTATTCATATGCCACTAGCTTTTGCTTTATTAAGCTAATTAACAAAATTTAGCTTTTTTTCTTCTTTCAAATAGTTTTAGACTTTTCCCTTTTGTTCCAGAGTTGTAATAAGGGTTCTTTTTCGTGTTAGATGAGAGGTAGACAAAGAGGATGATTTATGAAGAAGGCATCTACGTGTTTAATTATGAAACACTTCTGGCGTGACCTGAAATGTTTGACAGAGCAGCCAACAAATGCCTTCAGTACAGTATTTGAATTTTGCCCCTGCTACTGATATGCATATTAGAGAAGCTAACATTTGAATACTATTAAAGCTGTAGTTTGGTTCATGAGGGGGGTGTGCATATAAACTGAAACCCCCTTTAGGTTTTTGCTCTTTGAAAATGGATATAACCATCTGCTGGAGTTTCTTTTTAATTAAAATTACTCTTGCTAATACTGGGAGCAGTTTTTAAGATGACCTTTAGTCCTTTAAAATAGTTTAATTTCAAAACTGAAATCAGAGTAGGCTATAACAGATGATCTACCTGAACAAGTAGTTTTTCCTTATTTTCCAAATTGTGGTGAGATAAACTAAGATAATCATTTTAAACTCTCTTTTCCCCCAGACATATTGTGATTGTGTGTTATTGTATGTAATGTTGGGATTAAAGGCAAAAATACTGCATCTTGGATATATATCCCTGCCTTGTCAGAGTCTTTGAAAATAAAACAAGTAAAATAAATATAATTTCTCTAATTTGAGGGCTCCTTGGCAAAAATAGTTTGTTTTGTTAGGCTTGGGATCAACTAAGAAAGTTTTTCCACTCTTCGTTTATTATTGAGCTGTGTGAAAATCATCAAGAAAGAGATGGAAGCATTTTGGGCTTCAAAATACTAATTACTAGTGTGCTGGGACATTGCCTAGGGCACTTTTAATAAGAATCATAGTAACCAATATAAAACTTCTCTTATTAGCCATTCATCCTCCCCTGCCACAAATATTCAGAAATATTACATGTATAAGAAAGGGACTCTCGTTTTTCTCCTTAGGGTCAGTTTTGCCTTCATTTTTAATCATTGAGAAATTATTTCAATTAACAATTGGATGCAGCATTGATAATGTTCTTATCTTGTCCCAACCCTGGTGCCCACATAAGAAGGCTGTGGAGCCTGCAGTTACCCAGTGCATTTTGGACGTAAAGTTGTTTCTTGTTTGTTTGTTTGTTGTTGCCTTTATAGAAAATGTGCTCTGATGGGCTCACACTTCATAATCTAGCAGAAACCTACAAGATGATGAATAGAGCACATGTTCTCTCCCGTCCCTCTCATCTGTTAAAAGATAATTGGCTGATTTAGTCGGCTTTTACTCACTGGTTCATATAGCAGATGGAAAGGATCTCCAAAGAGTTGGATAAAGCAAGAGACTTTGCTAGACCCAACTGAACGGGAACAGGGAAATTCGGCCGGGCATTTGCTGATGAATTTAATTAGCATTACTTTCCTTAGCTTACAGGGAACCAAGGGAAGTCTTGGAGCTGCTCAGGGAACGTGGACTGAGCAGGCAAACACTGATTGGTTGACCGAAGCCTGCCTTTTCCGGGAGAGCCCAGCATAGAGACAGTTAAGTTTTGGTTTCCTGTTGTGGGGCTTAGCGTGAGCGACTCCAGCTTGAGCCCAGTCTGGTTACTTTAGCACATTAAAAATTATGTGGAAAGACAAGGCATACCAAAAAAATCATATTGTACCTGGAAATACTAGACAAGATAATTTGAGGAATGCCTAGAAGTTGACAACAGATGGAATCGAACAGATAGATGAGAAAGAGCAGAGAGAAGTCACGGTCAAACATACTAAAAAGAAGCTATTTCAATGATAAGTCTATTTTATCCCAATAAAATTCCAGAGAAATTATAAATTTAGATTCAATAAAAGTAAGAAACATGTAAGGCTCATGGTCAGTGGTCAGTGATAAGTATTAAATGCAGAAGAAATGGACAAATGGAACCAGTTCAGCCTCCCAGTCATCCCAAGACGTTGTCAGTGAGAGTGTTTGTCCCCAGGATACAGCCCTGGGAAATAACTTCATAAATGAAATGAGACATTTATTGCGACTTCTGCCATGACTGTGTCTTGACTCTAGAGATTGGTGGGGCCACTTTTTCTGTGCACGATAGAATACTAAATATTTAAGTCGTTATGGGCCATATAATCACTTTCACAACTCCTCGTCTCTGCTGCTGTAGTTGGAAAGAAGCCATTTGGGAATTTTTAAATGAATGGATGTGTCTGGCCTCCAATCAAACTTTATTTATAAAAGCAGGTGGAGGCCTGTGGTTTACCAATCCCTGTTCTAGACAAAGAAGCAGAACAGATCCTGAAGTAACTCAGGGTCCCCACAATGACAGAGGTGGGTAAGAGAAAAAAAGATCTGTTTCCCATTTAGGTCATGTGTCCAGTCTGACCCATTAACCCGAGAGTTGATTCTTTGTACAGATCGAACACTGACCAAGATTGGCAGTTCAGAGGAGAGGGCAAAAACAACAATAGGAATAGGGAAAAGAAACATAACCTCTATGAGAAGGAGATTTTAAAAAGACTACACAACACTGCATGTGACTTTATGCTAGTTTTTAAGCTGAAAACTTAAATTAAATGGATGGTTTTCTCTGAACACTCTAAGATGGATTCAAAATGAGGTGGAAAACTTGAATGGACCAGTAACCACAGATATAATAGAAATGGTAATCAAGTTAAAATTTAAAGTTAAAGTTATATACCCCATCAATAGAACCCTGTTCCAGTGGTTTGATCAGACACCTAAGAATAGGTAAATACCATGTTATATCAACTGTTCTAGAGTATAGAAAAAGATGGAGAGATTTTTCACTTTATAAAATAAGTTCTAAATAGACTTGATACAAAAAGCAGGCAGTTATGAAGTACTGGAGAAAATTCTGTTGGCCAGTCTGATGAATTAGCAAATCTTTTCTGATCTGGATTTTTTATTTAACACTGTAGGGAGACAGTCCTTTGTGGGTCTCAGATTTTGTACATCTTGTGAGCAGAGTAACTGAGTGCCTTTGTTTGAGACTATCTTTGCAAGAATGTTTGTATAGAAACATGTTTGCTATAGAAGATGTTTGGTTATAAGATTTCTTTATTTTGGGTCAAGTCCTTTGTCAAGACATGAATAGACTACTCTTTTTATTAACGGTATATTTTGTGAGCAGAATGTTTTAATTTTGATGTAGTTTAGTATGTCAAATTTTTCTTTTGTGATTGGTGCTTTTTATGTCATGTACAAGAATATTCTCCTGTTTCCTTCCAGCTTTTTTAGGGTTCTTGGTTTTTCATTTAGACATGTGATCCATACGTCTTTTCTTTTTCCTTTGAATTAACTTGGCACCTTGGTCAGAAGTCAAATGACTGTATGTATGTGGGCTTGTTTCCAGACTCTCCTGCTCTGTGGATCTGTTTTTTTGTCTTTATGCCACATCCGCACTGTATTAATTCCTGTAGCTTTAGAGTATATAGCCTTGAAGTCATGTTTATATATACTCTCCAATTTTGTTCTTTTTTTTTTTTTTTTGTCAAAATTATTGAGGCTATTGTAGATTATTTTCATTTCTAAATAAATTTTACTGTCATATTGTTTATTTTTAAAAGCCTAATTAATCTTTTAGCCTAATTTTTAACTGGGGTGACAATGAATATAAGAATGTTGGGAGGATGGATATCTCAATAATGATAATTCTTAAAACGCAAGAACATGCTATGTCTCTTAATATAGGTCTTCTTTAATTTCTCTCAACAGTGTTTTCTGTAGTTCTCAATGCAGAGATCTTGTATGTTGCTTGCTAGACTTATTTTTAAATAGTTGATATGTTTTGATACTATAAACATAGGCTAAATAATTTTTAAGTTTTATTTTCCAATGTTTGTGGCTGGTGTATAGAAATATATTGTTTTAATATTCACCTTGTGTCTTGGGACTTACCAAATTTGCCTAGTTTTAGTAGAATTTTTTTGAAAATTTCATAGGTTTTCTATGTGCGTAAATATATCATCTGTAAATAATGACAGTTTTTCTTCCAGTCATCCATTCTTTTTTGCCCTTTATTTATTTTTCTTGAGTTACTGAATTGACTAGGATTTCTGGTCCAGTGTTGAATAGAAGTAATCGGAGCAGACATTCTGGCTTCTGCCCAGCCTGAGGGAAGAACAGTGTTTCACCACTAAGTATGATAGTAGTTCTAGATTTTTGTAGATGCCCTTTCTCAAATAGAGAAAAATCCCTTCCATTACCACATAATGAGAATTTTTATCTTGAAATGTGGAACATTTTCAAATCTTTTGAGATACCCATGTGGTTTGTCTGTTTTATTCTGTTACCAAGGTGAATTTTTGAATGCTAAGCCAACTTTGCATTCCTGAAATAAACTCCACTTGGTTATGATGTGTTATCATTCATATGTGTGTATGTTTACTGCTGGATTCTATTTGCTAATATTTTGTCCGCAAATTGTGCATTTATGTTGTTGATAAGGGACATTTATCTGTAATTTTCTTCTATTGCAATAGCTTAGCCAGTTCGGGGATCAGGGTTATTTTCCTTAAAAGGAATTGGGAAGTACTGAGTTCTCAGGTATTTTGTGAAGGAGTTTGTGGTAGAAAACACTGGTGATGCCATCTGGGCCTGGTGTTTTCTTTGTGAAACCTTATTAAATTATAAATTGATTTCTTTTATGTACATGCTGCTGTGTAGCTTTTTTTTTTCTTGTGTCAGCTTTGGAAATTTGTATTTTTCAAAGTATTTACGCAGTTTATGTGAGTCTGGGTCTGGCAAATTACAGCCGCCTGGCCCGGTGCTTCTGTCTTGGGCAACTTTCACACTTCACTGGCTAAGTAAAAGCCACATAGCCCTCAATTCCCACAGCATTTACTGTCTGGCCCTTTGCAGGAAAAGTTTGTCCACCCCTGGTCTAAATTTGCAGACTTACTGACATGAGCTGGTCTTCCTGGCTCAGTATTATCCTTGGCACATCCGGAGAATCTGGTATCATGTCCCCCTTTCATTCCTGGTGTTGGTGATTTGTGTTTTCTGTTTTTTTTTCTTACTCAGGCTTTCTCTGTGTTTATCAACTTTAAATGTGTCAAGAACTAATGTTAGACTTTGTTGATTTCCTCTATTGTTTGCCTTATATTTCACTGATTTCTGCTTTATCTTAATTACTTCTTTTCATCTACTTACTTTGAGTGTAATTTACTCCTCTTTTTCAAGTTTCTTGAGGTGGGAGCTTAGATTATCTATTTCATACCTTTTAAACCTGTAGAGAAAATCATGCTTCCTAGTGAAACATTAGAAGCATTTCCATTACTGTCAGGAGTGAAGTAATTAATGCTTACTGTCTCTGACGTTCATTGTTCAATATTACACTGGCGTTTGCAGTATGATTGAAGAAGTAGGAAACGAAAAGTGGAAAGGAAGGCAGTAAACTGGGATTCCGCAACACTTGGCCTGACGGTGTCAGAGAGTAAGGGACCTGGTCTCTTTGGCAGTTTACTTTGTTCTAGATCAGAGGAAAATCCATTGTTTCTGATAATTTGCTAATGTTGAAACGTTGGTGAGTTTCAAGGTTCGAGATCCTTGTTGCTATTGCTAAGAAACACAAAGGGCATTACTTCCATGTATATCCAATTGGAAAGGGGTTGAGGGTTCTGGTAGCTGACCCCCAGAGTGCTGTTGTAGTTACCTTGTAATATTCACTGCAGTTTGCTGAGCTGAGGCCCATAAGCTCCAGATCTTAGCATTTCTACAGAAGGGCCCTTCCAGCGTGTTTGCCACTGTGGTTTGCGGTGCCTGGGTTGGGAATTCTGCCATGCCTTGATGTTGGTAAAATTGCAGCACTTCTGCTGCTACAAGGAAAATGTTCTTCCTGTGTTGCCTTGTTTAAATCTACAGTAATTAGGGACATAGGTCTTCAAGTTCACATATACTTGGCCTCTTTATACAGGAGCTTGGTTAGGGCAAAACTGAGAATCAGCCGCCACTGTGCATCAAGACCAGCCCTTCTCTCTGACTTGAGTCTGTTACTGTCTGTGCCTGACACCTTCCTTCATGGTGAGCTCACCATCGTCCCATCAAGCAAGCTGACCCTCTTTGAAAGAACACCGTGGCACCTTAGACATTTATAACATATAAACTTCAGTGATCAAGATTCATGTCTCTTTCCTGAGGTTTGTGTTCATGTTTATCCAAATCAGAGAATTCATGGGTGGGGGATACCTGGTTACCTCCTTCCATCCACCAAAATCATTAGAGGTCAGCTCTTGCCTGGCCAAGGTGCTCTGTTAATGAATATGTTTTCCACATGGATAAGTTTTGGGTTTATGAAATAATACAATAAATTCCTAGAATCACATAGTAAATCCTGGGTTCACCACTTGTAACTGTGTGATCTTGGGCAAATAACCTCATATTCTCATATATAAAATTGGAATAATAACAGTACTTTCTTCATAGGGTTATTGTGAGGATTAAATCAGACATACATATATATATACACACACACATATACACACAAATGTACTATACATATACACATGTGCACTCAACACTTGTTAGTTACGTTAGCTAGGAAGTGCTCAGTAAACGTTAGCTCTTGCTGATGCCAACAGAGAGGAATGACATCACTCATGATGGGGTTGATGCTCTGCCCTCTGCACCATCCTCTTGTTATCATGGAAGGATAGCCTCTGACTATGGGGAGCTATTTCTCCACCAGTCCTCTAAGTCTCTCCACATCTGGACTCACAGGATTTCCCTGACTACCTTTTGTGCTGTGTCCTCAGATTCACATGCTGGCTCATTCCCATCAGCAATTAAGCATCCCTACGTGTCTCTCACTGCTTAAAAACAGTACAGCCACCAAAGTTACTCCTTGAAGCCACACCTCCTTCCATTTCCTGCTGTACCCTGGAACTTTTATTACGATGAGGCTTCTCGATCTAAATATCTATACTTACTTGTTCCCCTTTCTCCTCCCCTTCATCATGAACCATTTCTACCACTTGACTGAGTCTGTTTCTTTCTTTGTTTTCATGTCAGAAATACTTCCTCCTTCTTCAAGTATTCTCTTTCCTTATATTTGTGTTTATTTGAATCCTACTTTTCCATCTACTTTTTGGGTTATTCTTCAATTTTCTTTCCTTTCTCCTCTTCCTCCTCCTGCCCCATAATTGTCTCCGTTCCGTATGGCTCTGACTTGGGTCCCTTTTTCTTTCCACCTCATCTCTTCTACTTGTGTGGCTGCTCAGGTTCTTTTATAATTTGCTGATGACTTTGAACTCCCGCTCAGACCTTTCTCCTAAAGCACAGTCAAAAGCATTTTGGACTTGGCCATTGGAAGTTTGACAGGCACATCCAGCTTAAAACATTCAAAATACATTGATGCCTTCTCAAAACCCATTTATCCAATGCTCCCAAGTTCATGAAAACACCAGCACTTTTCACCAGTTGCTCACACTAGAAGCCCATTTGACTCTTCTTTTACCTGATAGCTGGTCAACCACCAACTCTCTTCTGTTACCCTCAGTATATTTATTCTCACTCTTTCCTCTACCGCTTTGTGGATACCTGGTCACAGCCACTCTCTTTTCTCAGCAAGATAACTGTAGCATCCTCTTCTCTGGTCATTTTTCTCCAGTCTTGTTTCCCTCGAATTAATCATACTATAGGCGGAAGAATAGTTTAAAAGCACAAATTTGATTGTTCCCCCACCACCACCTCCTAAAACCCTTGAGTGGCATCTCACTCAAGCCCTTGGAGTGAAGCTGAGACTCCTCAGTAAGCTGGCCTAGCCCTGCGTCCCTCTCCGGCATTCCTGCCCACCTGCTCCACCTCTGCCTCCCCTCTCACCATCCAGACTTCTTTCTGTTCCCTCACATGGCCACCTGCCACATCCTGAGCTGCTTCTGGTGCCTTAAATGCAGACTCCCTGAGTGGGCAACCCCTAAATTCTCTACAACCTAAATTGTACTCATTCTTTGGGTCTTAGCATAAATACCCTTTCCTCCAAAATGTCTTTCCAAGCCCCAGATTAAGCAAGATCCTATTTCTATGTTCTGTCATAGTACTCAGTACTTGCCCTAGTAAGACAATTATAATGATTTTTTTCCCTTTTTTGTTGAAGTTTGGTTGATATACAATGTTCTGTTAGTTTCTGGTGTACGGCATAGTGATTTGGTTATACATATAGACACATATTCATTTTCATTATAGGTTACTACAAGCCATTGACTATAGTTCCCTGTGCTATACAGTAGGACCTTATTGTTTATTTTGTATATAGTAGTTTGTATCTGCTAATCCCAGACTCCTAATTTATCCCTCCCCCCTTACCCTTTGGTAACCATAAATTTATATTCTATGTCTGTGAGTCTATTTCTGTTTTGTAAATAAGTTCCTTTGTGTCTTTTTTTTTTAGACTCCACATATAAGTGACATCATATAATATTTGTCTTTCTTTGACTTCCTTCACTTTATATGATAATCTCTTGGTCCATCCATGTTGCTGTAAATGGCATTATTTCATTCTTTTTTTATGGCTAAGTAGTATTTCATTGTATATATATAGACCACATCTTCTTTACCAATTCATCTGTTGATGGACATTTAGATGGTTTTCATTTCTTGGCTACTGTAAATAGTGCTGCTGTGAACACTGGGGTGCATGTATCTTTTTGAATTAGAGTTTTCTCCAGATATATGCCCAGGAGTGGGATTGTTGGATCATAGGGTAAGTCTATTTTTAGCTTTTTGAGGACTCTCCATACTGTTTTCCATAGTGGTTGCACCAAACTACATTCCCACCAGCAGTGTAGCAGGATTCCCTTTTCTCCACACCATCTCCAGCATTTATTGTTTGTGGACTTTTTAATAATGGCCATACTGACCGGTATGAGGTGATATCTCATTGCAGTTTTGATTTGCATTTCTTGGAGGGCTGTTTTTGACTTGAGGCAAACATCCTTGATCCAGTAAAAAAAAAAAAAAAAATCATGTGACCTTTCTTTGATCAAGGGCAAGAATACATGCTGATTATGTGAATAAAGTTTATATTTCTTTAAAGCTGCTGAGGAATGTTTTATACATGTCACAGGCCATAAACTTGTACGTGGTCACAATATAACTGTATAGTAATTGCTGCCTGATGCCATTGTCCAAATGATAGGCTTTTTATAACTAGTATTTGTGTGGGGGGTGGGTACAGAATTCTGTTACTTACAAAGGAGCATCATTGGGAAAGTTTAATCCTGGGAGACAATACAAGATCCCCAACATATGTTGCTGTCCAGATCATGTGAATGAGCTGTATTTTTAAAAAAAATTTTATTGTAGTGTAGTTGATTTACAATGTTAGTTTCAGGTGTACAGCAAAGCAATTCAGTTATGCATATACGTACATATTTTCTCTTCAAATTCTTTTCCATTATATATTACTAAAGAAATTGAACATAGTTCCCTGTGCTATACACTAGGCCCTTGTTTATCTATTTATAGTAATATGTCTGTTAATCCCTAACCCCTAATTTAGCCCTCCCTGCCCTTTCCTGTTTGGTAACCATAGTTTGTTTTCTATGTCGATGAGTCTGTTTTTGGTTTATAAATAGAATTTGTATCATTTTTTTTTAGATTCCACGTGTAAGTGATATCATATGATATTTGTCTTTGACTTAATTCACTCAATATGATAATCTCTAGGTCCATCTATGTTGCTGCAAATGGCATTATTTCATTCTTCTGTATGGCTGAGTAATATTCTATTGTATATATATATACACCACATCATCTTTATCCAGATAAGATTCTGTGTCGTTTAAATCACCTCTGTGTTCCTTTGACTATTTTCATTTTGAAGAAAGAGAAATGTTGGCCACCCCTTGTCTTTTCCATTCAAAGCTAAATTACTTTCTTTAATCATCTTTCGCTTGACTGAACTTTTGTATAAAAGGAATTGATAATGGAGAAATCACAGGTTTAGGAAGGCTCAGGCAAAACAGTGCTTGTGAAAGCACTTGAAATTATAAATGTCCTTAAGATACATATAGTATTATTTCTTTTGATACAGCCGACTCTTTGTAACCAAGTACTGGTACTGGTGTAAAATTTGAGACTCTAAAGACTGGGTATCTTGACACAGATGAGAAAATATCCAGTGCGAAAATATCTGTATTCTAACCAACATGCGTATACATTTTGTTGAGAAACTTACCTGTGCATAGACTATTACTGTACATTTATTCATCTACTCAGCCAACATTGAGCACCTGTTGTCCAGCTGCTAACTTCTTAGTGGCTCTGGGAACAAGGCACTCAACTGGACAGACACAGACCTTGCACTCCTGGAACGTAAAATCTAGAGTATGATCAACACTGAACATGGCATACGTGAAATAGTGATCGCCTCTGCTTTTGTTACCATGTAGCTACGTTTGATAAATGGAAGATGTTAAAAGTAGATTAATGCTGAAAGGCTGTGTATTCTGAATGCCTGAAATACCTGCTTTTATTCCTCTGAGCCAACTATTCATTTTCAGTCTTTCTGGAATGCTTTTTGCACAACTGCAATTTCTCCACCTGGAAAGTGGCAGGTGGACTGATCTTGTGGAGGCTGATAAAGGGAATCCATGTGATGTGATCAGGAAGAACTCAGGCTCTAAAGTCAGACTGTCAGGATTTGAATTCCCCCTCCCCTGTTTGGCAAATGTGGTTAATATGCCCGTGACTCTGTTTTTTTATATGCAAAGTTAGGATGATAGACTGTTGTGAAGATTAAGTGAGACAATACAGACAGGTAATTTTAGTTAGTGTCCAGTGCACTGCACACTCATTTAATGTGAACTGCGCATGTTACAGTTACTGTTTTCCTGCCCGCCTTCTCCATTCGCACTGTAGTTCTGTAACCTTCCCCAGTTCAGCTGCACAGCAATCTCAGGGAAACCTGCAGTCCTTGGCATTTTCTGGAATGTGGTAATAGTGCTATAGGGAATATGTTTTTGATAGTAGATACACAGGTTTGAGAGCCTTTAGTGGTATATGTTCACTTAAAGTCAATTCTGATAGGATCAAACTGTTTGTAATTGACTGTCCTTTGCAGAGCTAGAAAGGAAAGGGGACAGTATTGTTTTACAGTGTGCTACCCTGGAATAAGGCAAGAACTGTTTTTGTTAGTAAGGCTTGAATAGGACAGAAATGTTTTGCGTAAATAGACATGCTAACAAAATCACCACGTAAGAGAGTATCTTTTACACCTTTCTGACCACAATTAATGGTAATGAATATTTTATATCAGAGCAAGTTTACATGTGTGTATACACTCAGTATGAACCTGAAACAGTTTCACGGAACAATACATATTCTTACCACCATAATGCAACATTTTTATTCCTTTGTATTCCATGTCATTCCATTCCATTCCTTTGCATTCTATGAAAAGAGACCAGCAGTTTGAAAAATATTGATCTAAGAAATTGGTGGACTAAACAAGAATAGGGATGTGAATAAGAGAATTAAATGGGATAACCTTAAGCTGTATATTTTAAATATTTTTGAATTAATCATCCTATATCCTAAGCGAAAAAACAAACAAACAAACAAAAACCTCAAAAAACAAAACTCAAAACCAAACAAACAAAAAAGGACTTGGTAATTAGAACTTTGTATACTTTGACAGAAGTAGCTCAGTTTGACCTTTTAAAATTTGTAGTCATTTCTCTTCCAGCACAGTTGTGGACAGATTGTCATTGGATGGAGAGTCAGTTCATTGCAGCCAGGAAACTGCTTCCACTTCTGTCTTTGTCATTACCTGCAGGCTGACCTGTCTTCTCTGAGTCTCAGTTTGAGGGATGAGAGAGGAGTAATAATATTTATTTGATTTTAATTAATTTAATAACAGCCTCCCTCCTGCTGCTAGCCCTAGGGTTGTTTAAGGACTGGCTGGGACAATATTTTGAAATAGTTTTGTAAACTACAGCGCTCTTTACAAATATGAAGACGATTGGGCTGTAAGACTCTATATTTGTAACTTTTTTTTATCTCCTTTTAAAAAATTCCTTGTAGATTGCTCAGTTGAATACACTGATTGCACTTTTGCTGGGAGAACTTCTACCTGGAGACAGGCAGAAGATCATGACAATTTGTACCATAGATGTCCATGCCAGAGATGTGGTGGCAAAACTTATTTCTCAGAAGGCAAGTTGTTTGTGGAAATTTCATTTATTGTTTGCTCTTTCCTGAAAATGGTGTTTACTGTCAAGAATACTTCTAAGGAAGTCATTATTTTTTTAGATTTATGTGTTGTCATTACACCGAAGTAGCTAATTGTACTTTCCATATATTTCATTTGGGTTATAGTTCATAAATTATCCTTGCAAGAGTTAGCTCAAGTGATGTCCCAAAGGGTTTTGCCAAGACAGGAGCCTCTAGTTGAGACCATCCAAAAATTAACCCAGAAGGGAAGAACCACAAGAAGTCACTTGTTTATTTTCCCATCTTTTGACTTCTCTACACATATGCATCATGGACCATTGGCCTGTGATGATCACCTCTGTGGCTTATCCAGCCAGTAGCAGTTAAGATTCTGTGTCGTTTAAATCACCTCCGTGTGCCTTTGACTATTTTCCTCTTGAAGAAAGAGAAATGTTGAGCACCCTTTGTCTTTTCCATTCAAAGCTAAATTACTTTCTTTAAAGAAATTATTTTCTGGTCCTTTCAGTGTGTTATTAACCTTCGTTCCTTATCTCCTTAAAAAGTCCCTGTGTCTCTTAGATACAGGCAGTATTTAATGTGGAAGAAGAATTTCTCACCCTTACCCAGAATATTCGCCTATTTAAAATGTCGAAAGTGTGCTTGCTTGTCTGCAACAACATTGGCATATCATGCCCATCACTTATTCCAAATCCCTTTTGTTTTTCGAGGGTGGCAATTCCTTTCACCATTTGAATGCGTGTTTGTATTGTGAGATGTTTTCTGTTGCTTTTCTAGTGTTTCCTCAACTTATTAAAATCAAAGTGAGTTTTAATTCTCTCTACAAATTACAAGCAAATGCTTACTTTGTGTAAGCCATAAACTTAAAAAAAAATACTTCTTGATCCAGGTTCAGGACCATGACTGATGAAAATGCTGAATGAAAATGAGTGAATAATGTTTAATTACTAATCCGAAAGTGATCCTTGCAAAACACCACTTACCATGTATTCTCACTTGGATAATGAGCCATTGATAACCACTCTTTGAATACGACCTTGCATATTTTATTATGTCTTATCAGTGGTAATTTGCTTGCAGCAGGATAAATTACGATTTAAAATATGTCCTTTATTTTGTTCTTAAAGAGATAAAGGCTTTGTTTAATTCCTGATCATTTGGTATACATAAATACACAGTGTTGAGACTTACATAGACATCAAATTAGTAGATAATAATTTTAGTAACTTCAAATGATTCCTATGAAATCCTAGGGTCCTATGGATCTTGAAAGAGACTGGAATTATTTTTTCAAACTGATAGAAGAATGGATAAGTTTGAGTAAGATAGGAAAGAAAAGCAATGAAAAAAACAATGTCATTTGGTTTTACAAAAAATGAAGTGGGAAAGCTCTGTTAAAAGCAGATTGGTTTTAGAATGGACTCTATGGAAAGTATAGTTTGTTTTTATCTCAAACATGCAGAAATAATGGATTATGTGCTATTTTATTACAGAGTGTGTTTTTTCATCTAATTTTAGTGATATGAGTATAAAGTTACATAAGTGATCAAATCCCCTGGGGTGACTGATAAAAGGGGACAAAGCATTGCTTGAACAAATTGATTTTGCTTTACAGTAAAAGCCTTCTTAAAATGAAGACTTTTATTACACACATATTTCTGATTGAGTATCCAGCCATCTACATGTAACTATGATTTGCAGTAGCATGCAAGAGATTTCCTTATTGTGAGATTTTTAGAAATAAAATGTGAATCGATCGAGCTGATTAGATTAGTAGATTGTTGTCTCGAAACTCTCAGTGTCCTGTGTGCAGTGATCATGTGATGTTTTTAGGTCGTCAGTCCCCAAGCTTTTGCTTGGCTCTCTCAACTTCGTCACCAGTGGGAGGACACCCAGAAACATTGTCTTGTTAATATCTGTGATGCCCAGTTCCAGTACTTCTATGAGTATTTAGGAAACAGTCCTCGACTAGTGATCACTCCTCTAACTGACAGGTAACAATGATAAGTTTGAGTCAAATGGGAAAAACCAATGCCCCTCCAAAACTCCCCCAAAATGGGTAAGGATGTGTGAGCTTGACAATAAAGGAATGAGCGAAAATGATGAACAAACTGGGAATCTATTTGAAAGCAACATATAAATGAACTAATTTAGTGACATAGTGAATGTTGACTTTCTAGAGACAAGTTAACGAGAACCAAATTAGAAAAGCAAAATTACAGACACTGTGCAGTATTCACATCGTGAAATCATGAGCAGTTAATAAGGCTCAACACAGCATCTTTGATCACGGAATCCATTCTCTCTGGTGATTTCTGGCTAACATCCTGATACCAGGGTGTGTAACTACCTCTCCCACTGCATCCTTTTATTGGAAGTGTAAAAACTGGAATTGCCTCTGGTCAGATTCATGTTTGAAGGATTACATGCAGTGAAAGGAAAAAAAGAGGGAGACCATAAACAATTCCACAGTGATACTACTTCTGAAGTGCTGTGCTGAGGGCTGTCCCAAGATGATGCAAGCAGGGTCCCTGCTCTCAGAGAATGCAGTTTCTAGTGGAGTGTGGCATGTGAGTGGCTGGGAATGAAGAGGAAGAATAAACAAATCAACAAAGTTGGGTGAGGTAGTAATAGTTGCTATGACAAAAATCAAATGGAGTGACATGTTGGGAAGTATCTTGAAGGAGAGCCTGCTATAGATTTTGTGGGAGGACATTTGAGCTGAGACCCAAATGATAACAAGGAACCAGCTGTGCAAATGTCCTGGGGCAGAAAGTTATAGCAAATACAAAGTACTGAAGATAGAAAGGAGCTTGGCCAGTTCGTGGGATAGACAGAGAGCTCTCTTTGGCTCAGGTATGTCAGGTAGGAAAGGGGTTTCAAGTACTCTGTCAATCTGGGTTGTGGTGGGGGTCCTGGGAGGTCGGTGGAACTTCCTCGCTAGCTTTGTATTGGTTCTTCCACATACTAATCTGCTCATGATTTTGTCTATGTTCAATTGTATGGCTCCTTTAATTCCATTTCTCTTGCTCAGTCCTCCATAATTGGACTCTAACTAAAAGTCACTGTTCACTATCTTAATTTATGTACTGCTTTCAGCACAAGAGTAGTCTGCAGTGTAGAGGCAGTCATATGTCTGATAAACCTTGGAACCACAAGAAAAGATTATTAGGGGACAGTCTGTACCATAAAAAGTGCTACAATTCCTAGTCCAGCTGTCTTGCTACTCCATATTCATTGTAAGATGCACTGAAACTTGATGGCTGTTAAAATACAGAAACACTTCCCATTTCTGTAAGTAATTGCTTCTGTTTGCATAGTACTTTGCATTCTTAAGGGCATTTACCTTTGGCTTTCTTAGCACTCTATTGCCTTAACCAGTTGGCCACATTGTAGGACTGGCTTTCTTAATACACCCCTACAATAAACCTCATTTTATGGCAGAGAAAACCGAGGCATGTTGATGTCAAAAACTTAATTTAAGATTAGTATCTGATGGTTGGCAGAGTAGACACTAGTTCCTGGTCTTCAGTATGTGTATCTTCACACTCGATCCACTGTCTGTATTGAGACAAAAATAATTCATGAATCAGCAGAAACCCCATTAGGTCCTTGCCATTTTGTAGTTTTCCCTTTTTTTTTTTTTTTTTAAACAAGTATTAAGTTCTGTCTTTGCACCATTTTCCTCAGTCTAAGAACTGCTGAGTCTTTCCTGAAAAAATAAGTATTATAATATAAACTCATGCAGCACCACATTCAAAATGAGTTCCTGAATACACTTTAATGTAATAAATTGTGCCTGTTATATTTGCATTGTACAGTGAAATAGGTATATATTATTTGCATACTGTATTTATATATTTACGTATCTCAATGTAGTAAGTAGCAATTTAATGAAGTTAGTGTTTAATTCATTCATCATCTGAGATTTCTCTTCTAATTTTCTTTTAATTAAACAATAGTTGGAGATGTTGTCTGCCATTTTAACAGTATGTTTACCTAGAAATATCAGAAATTCAAGAGCATTGCAAATCAGGTGTCATTTGTATTCAAATACACAGCTCTTAGGAAATGAGACAAGCAAATAAAGCAATACGTTCTTCTCTCTTACTTTTAAACAGCCAACCTAAAATTAAATTTGCTATAATATTCTCCTGAGTCTTACCATAAACAAATCAGTAGTGTTTCAATATTTTATGTCACTACCACATTCTAGACCTGGAGTTCTTAAATTAAAAAAAAAAATTAGATTGTCCCTGAAGTTTTCTAGAAATCTTGTATTAGACTGTAATATTTGGGTCTTTTGTTGCTTAAAGGTGTTACATCACTTTAACTCAGTCACTTCATCTAACCATGAGTGGGGCTCCAGCTGGCCCAGCTGGAACAGGAAAAACAGAAACTACCAAAGATCTCGGACGTGCCCTTGGGATGATGGTCTATGTATTCAACTGTTCAGAGCAAATGGACTACAAAGTGAGTTAGTTATAAAACGATATATTCTAACAATATTATTCCTGTTTGGAAATGATTCAGACTAACAGCTTAAAACTTGTTTCTTTGAATTCCTGACGCCTCACTCCATCATTAAGTCCATAGGAAATATCTACAAGGGATTGGTGCAGACAGGCGCTTGGGGCTGCTTTGATGAGTTCAATCGAATCTCTGTGGAAGTTTTGTCAGTGGTGGCGGTACAGGTGAAAATGATACACGAAGCCATCAGAAATAGGAAGACGAGGTGAGTGACGTGTGGCTTCCTCTTCCTGTTACAAGGAGAGAAACGTGGAGCAACATGGTAAGCCTCATCTTCACAGTCTGCTGCCTCTCCCCACCCTGTGAAATGGGTACAATAAGAGAGACTTGTTCATGGTGAACAGTTCTTTTGAATAACCTCCCATGTTTTAGCAGTGTTTTTTAAATGTTGAATGTGATAAAGGTGTATCCCGTTACTTTCATCACTTAAATATACACCCTCTACAACACAACACTAAATCCAGTTTATCAGTTCTCAGTCCTGGTCTTACTTGACCTTCTGGCAGTTTTGACACAGTTGATCCCTCTCTTCTGTGTGACACACTTTCTTCATGTGGGTTCCAGGCCCCCACCTCCTCCCAGTTTTCCCCCACCCTCAGGGCTGCTCCTTTGTTGATTTCTTCTTGTCTGTAAAATGGGGGAAAGTGTGGTACCCACCTGGTAGATTTCTGTGAGGATTAAATGTGGAGCCTGACACATAGTAAGACTCTATCAGTGTCAGCTATGACTTTTAATTATTTCCTGACTTATCAATGTTGAACGTCTCAGGCCTCAGTCTCTGGGCCTCTTCTTTTCTCTCTCTCTACCTGTTCCCTAGGTAATTTCTTGTAGTCACGTGGCTTCCAGTATCATATTTATGCTGCTGGCTACCAGCTGCCCAGGCTGCCTTTCTCTCAGATCTTAGACTTACACAGACAACATAAGCCATTGTCTTGAGGCATCAAAAGACTCCATTTGATGTCTCGTAGGCCTGTCATAGTTAATATATCCAAATCAAAATCCGAGTCTTTCCTTCAGACCCGCTTTGTTAGTTGTCCTGTCCCAGTAGAATACACTCTCCCATTCTCCCAGTTACTTGGGCCAAAAACCTTCCAAATACGTCCAAATAGCCCTAACCGCTTCTCAATGTGATACCACTCTCTGAAAGACATAACATGACTGGCTCTTAGGGTTTGATGGCTTATTCTGAGAAATAAGCTTTGATAGTACACAGTTGCAGCTTTCTCTGTGATGTTTTTGCGTACAGTGAGTCTCATTTGTTTGGTCTATCTGTTTACTCCCATTTGTTAGGACATTCTGCTCAGCTAGCTTATCTTATCCACAAGGATGTGTCAAACTCCCAGTCAAGGAAAGATCACCTAGGCCCTTGGGACTGTGAGCCTGTTGTTTCCAGTTAGTATAGCTACATCTGGATGTTCCCACCTTCTAGGGAGCTTCTCAGTCCTTCTGCTGCAAGGCTTTAGGACACCAATTTGCTGTGACCAGATATCCGCTGCCTTCCCTATCCCTGCTCCCATGGCATGTTTGAGAAATTAGGTTCTTTCCTTTTGGTCCCCAAACATATTTGATTGAGCTTTCGGGCAAAATCTTATTATCTGACGTAACCCAGATGCGTTTGAGGCCATTCTTCCTTACAGAGATTTAGATAACTGATCCATGCAGGGATTCTCAAAAACTCCCAGCCTTGCTTCTTGGCAGTCCCCTTGGTCTCCGTATATGAACTGTAGCTGTTCTTCCTCATGCTGGCCCCTATTCAGTTGGTTAGGCTCCTTCACGATTTCATGAGTTTTATTAAATCCTTGTGACATGCAAGGATTTAAGAGATGGCCATGCCTCAGCACCGAAGCCTTCCAGCATCTTGCTGGCTCTGCCCCCTGGACTCATGGCTGTCCCTGCTGCATGGAATGGAAGAGGACTCAGGTTCCTGCTACAGTAGCCTCCTCTCTTCCTGCAAGCAGCCCTGCCAGGCCTGTCTGCCTTCCTTAGCTGATACTCTGGGAATGGAGATTTTTTCCATTCTTACCCTAACTGTACACAATCCACCTTCTCGTCATTACCTAACATTTCAAAAGCTCAGTCCTAAAAATGTGGCTGTCTCTTTTCCCTCTCGGCTCAGTGATGTAGACTCAGCTCCTCAACCACTTCAGCAACCCCCACCTTCTCACCAAGAGAACACCTTCTACTTTGTCTCCTTGACCCCTGTTTGAAAGTTTCCTTCTCCTTGTCTTCAGTTTGGCTCCTACAGCCCTTTACCATCCCACTGCCCTGGTCAGCAGCAGCCTAACGGCCCTTCCAAAGCTTCTGAAAATCTTCCACTGCTTCTCCAGTGCCTTCAAGTGATGATGAGAGCAATGATCATAACACCTGTTGAGTATTTACCACGGTCTAGGCATTGTACTCTGGGCCATTTATATACACGATCCCTTTTAATCCTCATATCATCCAGTAAGGTGGGTAATATTATTATCCCCACTCTTTTTTTTTTTTTTAAGATCAACAACAACCTTCAACAGAATTTAATAACAGTTATTTCTATGTTACATTTCTTTTTACAATTACCTTCTAATATGGGCATCTGATACTGGGCTCATTTACTATTGTGTTACTAAGTGTCTTTTTTAGCAGGGGGGGGTGGAAGGGTGGAGAGAATTAGGTTTACTAATTTTTTTTTTAATTTTTGTTTTACTGGAGGTACTGGGGATAGAATCCAGGACCCCATGCATGCTAAGCACAGCTCTACCACTGAGCTACAGCCTCCTCCCATCCCCCTTGTTTTAATTAGTTAAGGGGATGGAACATGCCTGAAGTGATACAGCTAGTCTGTGTGCTCCCAGTCCGGGTCCAGAGCTCGCTGTCATAAGCCCCACTCTGTTCTATCCTCTCAGTGGTGATCAGTGATATTTGTTGAATAAATAGGAGGGAGGGAGACAGGGAGCAACCAAATAACCAAATAACGACTGAACAAGGAGCCCCTCTCTCCTCTTCGCACGGGCATTCTCCATCTGTACCATGTCCCATTCCAGGAACTGCAGCCCACGTTGAAGGCAAAAATAGCATCACCTTTCATTAACTGTTAAAGTAGTCAAGTCCTCATTTTTGATATTCTTGCCTACGGCAGCAGTGCTAAAATATAAAAGAACACTGGCTGTATTTGTAATTCCTTTGGGGGAAGGGAGTGTATTTTTAATAAACACGCTTCAGAACATATTCACAATATGTATGTGTTTGAATTTTAAAGAAAATTGCACAGAATAAACAGTTTCCTAATAATAATTTGCATTTTGCAGTGGTTTGCATTTGTCAATGTGCATTCATATTCAATGAACGAGTTTAACTCCATCAACATTCTTCTTCTGGTAGATTTGTATTTCTTGGGGAAGCTATCACGCTGAAGCCATCAGTTGGAATATTTATTACTATGAACCCAGGATATGCTGGTCGAACCGAATTACCAGAAAATCTCAAAGCTCTTTTCAGGCAAGTGTTGCGCTTTGTGGTTTAGCATCTGGAGCACTCATGCCACCTAACGTTGCTGGTTTGCACTGTGAAATGATCTGTTTTTCCTTGAGAATTTCTGTGGAAAACCCCTTACTATTTCTTCAGGATCCCTTTATAGAGAGAACTTTCACCGTAATAAATTAACTCTTGAAGCATGAAACCAGACTCAAAATCATTATGTACAAGTTACATGGTACATTTGAACATTTAATACTAGCTCTTCTATAATGATATCTTTTATTATAAATACAATTTTCACGAATTACAGAATATTTGGAGAATACAGAAATTAATAAAGAAAAAAATTGTAGCTTTACCACCCAGGAAGAGTGAGTGTTACATTTTTTTCTAGTTCTCTTATAATTCATATGTATGGGATTAAGATATTAGGTTAGGCATGATTTTTCTTTAGTTCATATTTCATATGTGGCCATAAGTAGTTTTGTCCCATTATTGAAAATTCTTGGGAAATGCCATTTTATGTAGCTGAAAAATAGTCTCTGCCTTGGCTCATCCCGAATTCTCTTAACCATTCCTATTGTCTGCCATGAAGGGCTTGTGTTTTTCTCTTCAGTCTTTTATGATCATAGAGTTGCAGGCTGTAAACATCTCTCCATAGGAAGGATTATTCTTATTTCAGATTATTACCCAGGCTAGATTCCTATATGTAGAACTCCTTGGTTTCCAAGATAGTTGTACCATTTTTAACCCTCACCATCAGTGTATCACAATTTCAGCTTCTCTGCGTTCTTTTCACAACTTGGTATTATCGGTCTTGTTTGTCTTAGGCAATCTTTTAGGTAGTGGTATGTCTTTTGGGGTTGGCTTGCATTTCCACAATGGTGAATATTGTTGAACAGCTTTTCATGTAACTTACTGGCCCCTCCCACTTTGTGAAGTGTGGTAGTAAACATAGAATTCCTTTGTTTAATACACATATTGCAAATATTTTTCTTTGAACTTGTGGCTTGCCTTTCCATTTTCTTAATGGTGTCCATCAAAGATAGAAGTTTTAACTATGATGAAATGTAATTTATCAATTGATTTTCTGTTTTGTTTTTAGTGGAGGTACTGGGGATTGAACCCAGGACCTCATGCATGCTAAACATGCAGTCTACCACTGAGCTATACCCTACCCCACTGATTTTATGGTTTTTAAAAATAACCTAGTTAAGAACATTCGACTAGCCCCAGGTTGCAAAATTGTTTAACTGTATTTTCTTTCAGAAGTTTTTAAAGTAGTTTTCATATGGGTTCCTCCCCCTTTTTTTGTTAATGTACTCAAATATATTGATTGATTATTCAAATGCTAAACACTTCCTCCATGTTGCACTCCTGGGATAAACTCTGCTTGGTCAGGAGATAGCATTTTCTAAGTATTGTTGGATTCAATATACTACTGTTTTGTTACAGATTTTAAAGTCAATGCTATCAGAGATATTGGTCTGTTGTGTCCTTTCTTGTCATGTCTTTGGTTTTGGCATCAGTGTAATGCTAACCTCATGAATGACTTAGCATGTGTTCCCTTCTCTGTTTTCTTCCAAATTTGTGTAGGACTGGTATTATTTACCCCTTAAATGTTTGATGAAATTAATCAGTGAACTCATTCACCCATTGGGGCTTAGATTTTTCTTTGTGGGAATCTTTTTAGTGATAAATTCAATTTCTTTAACAGATACCAATTTTTTTTCTTAAATTAATTTTGATAATATGCATCTTTTAAGGAATTTTCTCCATGTTATCTAGATTCTTGAATTTATTGGCATTAATTTATTCATAATATTCCCATATTATCTCTGGTGGTGTCCTGAAATCCATGTCTGATAAGGGTAATTTGTGTCTTCTCTCCCTTTGCTTCCTTGATGAGCTAAAGGCTTATCCAATTTATTTTTTAAGAGTTCTTTAGTGCTGTCAAGATGTGTCTTTATTTCCTGTCTGCTTTCAAAATAATATGCTACTTCACATACAATGTAAGAACCTCTGTAGTTTTTACTATGACTTCTTTCAATCCTTTTAAGCTTAATTTGCTTGCTCATCTATCTAGATATTTAAGACTATTTCATTTGTATTTTCTTTTAATTTTTATAGTGTGACTTTCTAAATGTACTTCGTCTGTTAAAAAACTTATTTTGGTAGATAACGTGAAATGAGTATTTAAACAGAATTATTTTACCTAATAGTCAATTGTTCTAGCACCCGCTATTGAATGTCTTCCTTTCCTCCTGTGATAGCTTTCTCTAGCATAGCAGCTTTATAAGGTCTACTTTTCTTGAAAAAAAAAAAAATTCTAGAGAATAACTCTCCTGGAAATACGTATAATGATTACAGAATATTTTCATTTGAGAATTTAATTTGAAATTTTCACATTTGTATCCCAATTCATCTTGTACATATCTTCATTGGGATCTTAAAATCTGAAATTATTTTGTGAAGTTTCCGTAAATTCGGTGTAACAAAGCGCAGTATCTTGTGTGCTGGGGCGCTTGGCTCAGCAGAATCTGAAGGACAGTTGGGTGATGCAAGTAGTGTTGATGAGTGGAGATGGCATGCCTGAGCCATGAGAGTATTGGTGCCACCACGTGGCCTTGGCCATGAGCTTGTGCTGCTCGGAACCCTAGTCTGCACCTCAGTTCAGTATGCATAAGAATTGCAGCCATCTCAAAGAGTTGAGAGAACTAAGTGAGAGAGTGCATGAAAAGCTTTTAGCATCCCTTATGCTATGAAGAGTACTCATTGAATGTTAGTTGTCGGTATTGATATAAGTACCAGTTAAGTAAATTTGCTAGCCTTTTCCCTCCCCTGTTTGCTTGAAAAAATACAGGGCTGCTTTAGGTAGGAGTAGTTAGTAACATAGATCCAAAGAGACTTGGAACTGTTTAGGTTGAAAAATTAGATATGCGTGAAGTAGACTGTAATTATATTTACAAAAACAGATGGATAAAAATTATTGGAATATATGCTTAAAAATATCTGAAATGACAGGCTTATTTACTTATTTACTCTAGCGCCTTCTTTGCACTTGACTTCAGTTGAGTGGTATTTTTTCTAATGTTGCTTTTAATACACTTGTCTTGGGAGGACTTTTTGGAAGTTCCCCTCTAAAAAAAAGGGAATTTGAAAGTGATGTTTGGGTAAATTTTCATCCTGAAAGTCTAACCAAGCTGGCTGCAGGCAGCGTTGGAAATGGCTTGTATGAGCTTAAAAGAGCTGATGGTTAAGTTTTCATGAGTTTTGTGAGGTGGTTATGAAGCACAGGTACTAATAAAAAACTGAATCATATAAACTTTTGATTAAATCAGTCCTGTTAGAGACAACATTCAAACTCCTTACTTCCTAATTACTTTCTCCTATTTTATTAATACGTATGCTCCTGGGTTATTTATGTCTATTGCGTCTGTGTGGTGGTGTGCTATTGCACATCTGTTCCCACCTCCACGTTTAGTGATATCATGTTGGTAGACTGAAATCAGCCATGGCGGAAGTATCGATTCCATGGAAATCAGCAAATGCTGTTTTTTGGAGAGCCAGTTGTTAACAACTGACCAGCACAGCACTAGCCACAGGTAAAGGCTGGCCTCTAGCACAGAACATCACACATCTTTCTGTGGTGACAGCATAACAATGGAAGTTTACCAAATATACCCACAAATTTCCCTTAAACTCCTACAGCTGTGCTTCTGCCATTTTCAGATTTCCCACCTTTTTCTGTGTATCCAGTAACTAATGGGCATTTTTTTGTTGAAGTGGAGGGTCTTGTTAGCTGTGATTGACAGAGGTAATTGTGACCTGCTTGGGAATGGTTAGAATGTTGGTACAAACTAATCACTTGATTTCAGCAATTTATACTTATTACCTTAGCACGTTGTAAAACTAAATTTCATATTTACTTTGTAGACCCTGTGCCATGGTGGCCCCTGACATTGAGCTTATCTGTGAAATCATGTTGGTTGCTGAAGGTTTTGTGGACGCACGCTTATTAGCCCACAAGTTTATTACGTTGTATACACTCTGCAGGGAGCTCCTGTCCAAGCAGGTGAGGGGTCTTTGTTACTTTTTTGGGGTTTCTAAGCTCAATAAAAACAGCTTCTGAAATATGGATGTTGGGTTAATTACCACTCAAGTTACAGTTAGACATTTAGGAGTAATTGTATATTTTCCGTATGATTTTGAAAATTTGTATTTTAGAGTTCTTAATTTTTTTTGAAATTAAAAACTTGAGACATTTTAAATTGAATGTTTTATTTGTACTTAACACAGTTTGTATCAGTGGGCTATGGGATTTTCTTTAAACTTTATCAATGCTACAATGAGATACGAATTTTAATGCCTTCCTTTCTTGGTGAAAATATTATTTTACAGTGAGAGATGGTGGGAGTGTTCATAGAGCCAGTGAAAGCTGATGTTTTTGAAGAAGGCTCAAGAAATGTTAAATTAAATTTTTTCTCATTTTGTTGGTAATTCTTTATTTGAAAGTAGAGTTGGCTTTTTTTTGTTTTTATTTTTGCCCTACAATTCCCTAGTCTCTGAAATGGGTCAGATTAATACAGACTTTACCCTCCAGTCACTTGCTTTTTGCTGTTTCATTGAAGTGGCTCATGGGCCACAAAAATGACCATTTATACCAGCATCACTATTTGTAAATGGAGCTTTGTGGTCCCTTTTGACTTCAGTCTTTTGGTGACCTTTTGTTAATTCCTGGTAACGTTATTTGCCAACTGTTCCAAGATGAAAGTATTAAAATACCACAGTTACAACCAGATGTGCTCATTTTAAATTACCTGCTGTTGGGGTGAAATTTGGAATCTAAGAAGCAAATTCGTGTCATTTTAACAACTGTGAATTTGCTTCCTAGGGTAAAACATACCAGATTTGATAGCAGGAAAAAATGCTTGTGACAATCTTATATGCAAAAAACAGCATACAAACTGTAGATGTGATCTACAATTTGCATGTATTTTATATTTTATATTATACTGCATGCTTTATAAATGTATGAAGTGACCGGAAAATACATTGTGATTTTAAACATTTGTTTCTGGTAATAAGATTGTGAGTATTTTGTATTTTTCTCCTTGTTCTTGTTGGTAATATCCTTTTTATTTTGTCAAAGAGTCTGTGTTAATTTTATAATGGGAAAAGAAGACAAAAGTGTCATTGGACCTGGGATACATGGAGTTGTAACCATATGCCACTCCCAGGACTAATATTTAGACATTTAATGAGCAATTACTGTGTGAATGTAATGTGTTTATTGCTGATGATCATGAAAGGGGTAAACACAGAACAAAAGAGACAAACAGATTTCTGACTTCAAAGAACTTATGTAGGAGATTCAATTTTCATGAAGTAAAAATTGTAAGAAATGGATCATGGAAAGATTATAGTTTCAAGGAAAAAAGGAGTCAATCAGTGTTAATTGAACAGGTACCATGTGTTATTTTTTTAATCTTGACAAAAACACTACAAATTTGATTTTATTAGTTCCATTTTACGGATGAGGAAACGGAGTGAATAACCTATTCAAAGTTCTCAACTAATAAGTGGCGGGAGCAAGATTCTATTTCAGCCCTTTCTAATCCTTTCAAGGATGCTTAGAGCCATTACAGGAGGAAGGTGTGGGCAGTAACGGTAGAACAGGCAAGGAAAGAGTTCTCCAACTCGGAGAAATGTCAGGGATGGAAGATAAGAAAGAAATTTGTCCAGGACAGAAAAGCTGAGTTAGGAGCACAATCCACTGAGCTATAGGAATGGATTTGAGAAGAATCAGTGGACATTTTTGACCAAAGGACTAGCATAATGAACATACTACAGATTATTTTAGCACTTGTTGGCAATGTTTAATGTTTAGGAGGGTCACCAAGTCTTAAGTCTGTGTCCAGAATTTTTTCTACATTCTATCCTTGAATCTTGTTACTGTGATGACTTAGCCTGCTCCCCAGTCTCCCCATCCTCCAAATACTGGTTCTTTCCCCTCTCCTGCCCTCAAGCCCTAGTCTATTTCTATATCAGTGGCTTTCAAAAGGCTTTTTACCATGACACACAGTAAAAAAAAACAAACAAACAAAAAAAAAACTTTTAAGACTCAGTCCATACATACATACCTACCCCCCAACACACAAGCATGACTAAAGCCAAAATCTTCACCAAACACCTCTTACCCTCACTATTTGCAGTGCACTCTGGTGTTTTTCACCCCATTCTGTTCTATTTCATGTCCAACAAATATGATGATTAAGATGCACTGAGTTGATTTTACTATCTACTAATGAATTGAAGGGCATATTTATACATGTACATGTTTTTTCACTGCTTGCAAAGTATTAACTCATTTTACCCCAGCAACCTTGTAGAGGGGTAGGTACTTTGATCCACCTTTTTATAGATGATGACAGTCAGGCTTGGAGAGATTGACTTTCCCACAGGCACAGCTGGGAGACATCTGGGAGAAGGGTTGTTACTGTGTAGGTTGTAGAGAGAGGGCAGAGGAGCGAAGGCTGGTTATATATAATCAATGTATTGATTCAGTGTACCTACCCTGTGCAGTGCTCTGTGCTAGGACCCAGAGACAAAAGTAAATCAACATGGGCTCTTTCCTCCAGGAGCTCGGAGCCTGTGAAAGGAATCCTCTCGAAATAAGGTGGAAGTCTCAAGGAAGTTGGACTTTATCACCGAACTTGAATAAACAGCTTTGACTGTATTAAATGCCACTGTTAGGGCTAGAGTGTCCAAGTGATGAAGAGGTAGAGTAATTAGGGAAATTAGAGGTCTAGGGCTGGGAGTGGGCAGACTAGCAGGGCTGCTGTGAACAGCCAGAGAGCTGTTCTTGTGGTTGGAGTGAAAACATGGAAGTAATGGAACCCCTGAATTAGCAAGTTTATTGAGAGAGAGGAGCAAGGCGGGGTAGGGTGGATGGAGCCTTGGGGTAAATAATGCATCTAAATGCTGTGGAGAGAAGAGGTTTGCTGACAGAGGCAGAGAATCAGGCAAAAGAAGCAGGACCCTGAAGGGATGTGGTTTTTACAATTTCAAAGACAGAGGATAGGGTGCGTGGGGATATTACTTTACCTCGTTAAGATGCATATTTATCTGAACTCTTGTATCCTCCAGCTTTTACTTCTGGAATGAGAATCTGATTGCCTCATAAAAGTTTTGAGAAAATGTACCTATGTTTTGATTTTAGGATCATTATGACTGGGGACTTCGCGCTATTAAATCTGTCTTGGTTGTAGCTGGCTCCCTGAAACGAGGAGATAAAAATAGGCCAGAAGATCAGGTACTGGAGTGCTAATATGATTTTGTTGAGTGAATAGCTAAACAGCTTCGTACAAATAAAAGTATATAGAGGGTGGACCATGTATAGCATGACTTCTAAAAAGTGTAACATCTATTTTTAATGTAGACTATTTTGAGGACTGTCATTCTTACATATAAACAACCACAAGTATCCTTGAGTAAAAAGATATAATACACGAAAGAAAGTGTGATTTTATAAATGCTTTTGAAATACCAGCCACAAAAAGTATTTTGGTGATCATAAACAATTCAGTAGTCACTGTTAGATTTCCTCACGTACCTTAGAGGAAATCAGATAGAGTTGGGATATTAGTCCTGGAAAAGTCAGGGAAGACATAATCTAATGGAAGAAAGTATGTTGTCTGTTCATGAGATGTAAGATGAGCATGAAGAAAGGAACAGGAAGGGTGCTCGCCTCACACCAGTGAAATACTTAGTTGGTCATCTAGACCTACTAGGGGAATGGCCCACCATCCTTCCTGGGGAAAACAGTAACACTCACACAGTGCATTTTTCTCCGTTAGATAAACAGAGTAATGGATATGCAGTCTGTGTGTATATGCAGTATGGCTTCAGAATTTGGGGGGAAAAAATAGGTTGATTCCTGTGAGTTTCTTTTCATGTTAAAGAATATTTATCGTGTGATTTTCTACTTTCCTTTTGCAATCTTTCTCTTCCTCTCAATCACAATTCATGATTGGGTCAAGATTTTCATGCATTTGTGTGTTCTCTTGTTCTATTATTGTTGGAACACTTAACCTCTTCCTGTAAAAGTCATCCCGATGTTCAAGTTACTGCTTTTAAAATCTAAAGCTCTCTGGTTTTCTGCCAGCATAGAACAAAAACCTAAACTAAAGATAGTTGAGTTCGTCATTCTGAGATTCTCACAGGATTTTGAACAAAACAATGTGATGGTCCTGGTTAATTTACACCCTAGAGTTTGAGGATTATGGAGAGAAGAGCCCCAGATCCTTCCTGCAGTTCAAAATGTTGTCCAGGAAGGAACAGGGCCTCTTTGCCGGCTTTAGTCTGGGTTGTCCATGGTACTGGCTGGCAGAGTGGTTTTTTGTTCTGGTATGTGACCTTAACCTCCCTATAGATAGAATGTCATTCTAATAGAGAACAGTATCTCATGATTTGAATATAAGAATTAAAAAGAACATCTTGAGCAGTTCAGGTGTTTGTTAGACATTGTATTGGCTTTTTCATGAAATGTTTTCTCTTCTCCTTTCTAGGTACTCATGAGAGCGTTAAGGGACTTCAATATGCCGAAAATAGTGACTGATGACATCCCTGTGTTTTTGGGCCTGATTGGTGACCTGTTTCCAGCCCTGGATGTGCCCCGGAGGAGAGCGCCACACTTTGAAGAAGTGGTCAGGCAGTCCACTGTGGAGCTCCACCTACAGCCCGAGGAAGCCTTCATCCTTAAAGTAAAAGGATCTTTGCTTGTCATGGCAGCACCTGGAATGTGCAGTGAGAATAACTGCTTAATTGATGTTGAACCAAAGAACCAACTTGTATATTACCCTGACCTTAAGACGATCTTACTATTTACTCTAAAGCATGCTCATATGGCAGTCTTTACTAAAGTAATTATGAATATAGTCCTCTTCCGTGAGAAGGTGAAAATAAGATGTGATTAAGTCATGGTTTTCCATGTCAGCATACTTCTCATTACTTTATAAAACTTCTTGGTTCTTCTTGGTGACACACACACCAAAAATTAATTTTACTCCCTTTTCTCTCCATCCTAGAGAAAGTTGCAAGTAGAATCATGAGCACATGCTTTTCATGGGGGAGAAATGTCTACATGAATGACCTCATGTGACTTATCAAAGGCTTGTGCATATACATGCTCATTTGGGGTGTAGTGAATGCATGGATGTTAAAATACATATAGCATATCTGTTTTAGATATTCCAGAGAATATAAGTCATTATTACTCAGTGTGGATGATGCTGGCCATATACTGTTTCTGTTCACACTTCATGAAGAGTAATTGACTTTGGAACTAACCCCTGCCATGTACTGAGTCCTTCTGTGCTTCACTTCTGCCTGTGCCAGTGATTCACCGAGTCATGCTTTTTCTTCATTTTCTCCCTCCATCTTCTACATTGGGAGATCCCAGAGAAACTATGCTTGGTATTTGTCATCTATTTTAATTTTCCCAGAATATAATGTTGTCAGCTGGGGCTGGCTTGAGTTATAAGAAAGAACTGTGCAAAAATGGGTAGATTTTGGAAAAACACAAACTTATTAAAGGAAACTAGTGTCTGGCTGTTGGATCTGCAGGTTGTCCAGCTTGAGGAGCTGTTGGCTGTGCGACACTCTGTCTTTGTTGTTGGAAATGCAGGCACAGGAAAGAGTAAGGTATAGTAAACTCCTGTCAGCTTTCAGCTGGGAATGAACAAAATTGGAGGTGGGGGGAGCTTCTTTGAAATCTATTTAAGAGTTCTCTTTGGTGAAGTTGCTCATAATTTGGGGTTAGAATTGGAGACTCTAATATTGCTCTTTGATCAGTTGACACTATTTTCCTTTATATTGGGGAAAGGGAGAGAGTAACTATAGAACATTGCAGTCAAATAAGAAATGTGAATTGAGAGAAGGTTGGGCTCTCCACGTGAGAGGGTTAGCACCCTATTCGCACATTTAGATGTATGCCATCCTGTTTTATCCATCTTTCCATCACGTACCTGAATTATTTTATCCAAAGTACCCATACCAAGAGACTCTAGAATAAGATACCTGGCTTGCAGGAATGGACTGGCCCTGCCCACACTGGTCAAAAGTATTTTCTTCTATTTTCCAAGTTATCCCAGATTCTCCTCCCTATATCAATAAGAAAAAAAACCAAATATTTTTCTTCAATACTCCCCTGGAAATATAGCCCTCTACGGGGCCAAAACAACACTTGAAAAGAAAAGGAGACAAAAACCATATTGTTGAGATGCCTGTTATGTGCTGTGCTAGGTGCATGATGTGTGATTTACTCTGCACAATGATGGTAGGCTGTGGGTATTATTATCCCCATTTTTAGTTCCCTGCTTGATTTTGTTTGGTTTTACTGACTGTCCTGGCAACATACTTGTTTTCTTGCTTGGCAGACAGTATATGCAGAACTGCATGCGTTTTCATTTAGGGTGCTTGCATATGAACGTATTTAGTAACCAGTGACTAAAAATAATGAGAGCAGGCATATGAGTCTTTAGAGCATGAGTGTACATAGAACTTGCCAATATTTAGATCAGAACCCAAAGTGGAACAACTGTAAAGGGAGGCCCTGTGTAGGGATTTTTCTACTGAAAAAAAAAAGTAATAATTGAAATATTAAAGTGGATAACTGATAGACCTGTAATTATTTTGTTAGAGTAAGTTTCAGATGTGGGCCATGGTGCAAGGAAGGATAAAATTAAATTCTATAATTTTCAGTAGATTAATGGTTTCTAAAAATACAAGCTTAATATTCCTAAGACATTCAGTTTTTTCCATCTAGTCTTCACTGGTTCTGTTCTCTTTAGCCTTTACTTAAGCTGATAGAACCAGAACACCAAAGCTCAGGGCCATGTTATTTAGCAACTTATTATTTCAAGTATTTGGCAATTGTCTGTCAGTCCTGTAAACCCCTGTGAGTAGATCAGGATGATAATATCTGAAATAACAGTCATGGCTTTTCCAAGAAAGCAGAATAGTTGGGGCAGATATTTGGGTTAAGGTGTCAGGGAATTAAACAGATGTATACTAAGCACCTATCCTGTGAATTCTTATCCACAAGTCTTCTCTCCTTCAGTGTTCTAGACCCGGGTTTCTTAGCCTCAGCACTGTTGACCTGTGGACTGGGTAACTCTTTGTTGTGGGGCTGCCCTGTCATTGCGGGACGTTTAGCAGCATCCTGGCCTCTGCACACTAGATGCCCAGGAGCACGTCCACTTCCCCCGAGTCGAGATGATCTCCTGTTGAGAACTATTGCTCTAGGTCACAAGGTCTCAAAGTACTTCGAGACCAAGCATCCCAGGCACCAGCTCGGACCTTGTTAGAACTCAGATTATCCGCCCTTTCCTAGACCTACTGAATTAGAAACTCCGGGACTGGGCCCATTCATCTGTTTTAACACCCTCTGAGCGATCTGGATGGATGCAGGGTCAAGTTTAAGAACAATCTAATACAGGCAGAGTGAATTTTCATAGCATGAACAGAAACCCCTATTTACATACAGTCTTTCACTTTGCATACGTGGTTAAAAATCTCAAGTAATAGTGCCTGTAAGTAGTCTACGTTGTTCAAAGCATCAGGTGAACTGATCCTCAGGGATTGTAGGGTTAAATTTTTCAAAAAGAGAATGAAACTGTGCACTTGTAAATTTTTTCTCATTCTCAATCCTAGTACACACAGACTATCTAGGAGCATGTAATGCATAGGGAAAAACCTTGTGAAATCTTTTGCTTTCCATTTGGCTTACATGAGTATTAATTTTCTTAGCTTTTTCCCTTCCTTTTTTCAGATTTTGAGAACACTGAACCGAACATATGTTAACATGAAACAAAAACCCATTTGGAATGACTTAAACCCTAAAGCTGTGACAACAGATGAACTTTTCGGTTTCATACATCATGCCACCCGAGAATGGAGAGATGGCAAGTAGTATTTCCCCTTTCGAAGTGCGAAAATTTTCTCATTTTTTAATCCAGAAAATCATTTCTTAGTTCAAACCAATTTTAGTCACGGCCCTAGATTTACTGTTTATGTGTTGGCCTTATTGGAAATAGAGCAGCTCACAACAGCATTTATAACTATAAATTAAAACTAGGTTTGAATAAGTGGTCAATTAGCATTCAGCAGGTTCACGCGTATTTCATCCCACATCAATTATGTCAGAGCTCCCTGTAAACCAGGAGAGAATTCAACACTAATGCCTCAGGGAACATTTATAAAGTACCTGATACAAGACAGTGACTGAGTTTTAGGCAGCCTCTATTCTAGGTGCTGGGGACAAGTCAGTGGGACATGTTTCTTGCCCTGAAAGTTTTTGCAGACAAGCAGATTCCTTTGTTAAAATCAGTTTTAACATTTTCATTTCAGTAAATGTACTAACTTTGGCATCATCCTTGATTCCTTTGCCACATTCACACCATACATTCAACATCACAGCAAATCCTATAGGCTTTACCATACATATATAGTATACTATATATAATAGTATTATATAGTAATATATGTATTTATATATATAATAGTATTCTAGGGCTTTTCACCTTCTCTGCATCTCCCACATGAGTCCAAGCCACCATCACCCCTTGTCTGTACCGCTGCCTCCCTGTAGTTCATTTTCCATTCAGCAGACAGAGGGCGCTCTTCAAAATGTTAGTTCTCTGCCTGCAATTTCCAGTGTGTTTCATCGCTGTTAGAATCCAATCCTTATCTAAGGCTGGCAAGGTTCTGTGTAACTGGATCCCCCTTCTTCGTCTCTGACCTCATTTCCTGTGCTCTGCCCTTCACTTACTATAATCCGGGCACTCGGGCCTCCTTGCTCTTCCCTGAACACGCCAAGCATCTTCCCATCACGGGCCTTTGTACTTGGTGTTCCCACTGTCTGCAGCACTGGAGGTGCCTTCGTGGCTTGCTTTGTTATGTTACTAGATTGTCTGGTCAAATACCACATCAGAGAAGACTTCCCTGGTGACTGTATCAAAGGACCAGGCCTCCATTCTAGTGTCATTTGCACACTGCTTCTTTCATTTGTGAGACAATCAAAATTTACTCTTGTAGGCTTTCTATCTTTGTTTTTTTTTTTTAAAGGACTATGGCAGGAAGAGAATAATATCAGTTTGTGCTGAAAAATTTGTGGGAGGCTTTCAAAGCATTGACCTTTAGAAAAGGTTGCTGGCTTTTTTATGAATTATGGTGGCAGATTTTACTATATACTGTCACTTATCTTTGCAAAAATACTTCACAGAGGAAACAGAGCTTTCCACATATATGTATCAAAACAGTTTTTTTTCACTGTAGTATTATATATTTGAGTTGTGAACAGTCAGCAACTATTAAATATGCCATATAACGCACATAATACTTAGATGCGTAGTAGTTAGCAAAAAAGGACTGTGGATTTAAAATGCTTTTATCTTTACATCTTGTGAGATAATGATAACTTACTACAATGCCAGTGACCAAATTTCTCAAAGAAATGTAGAGCACTTCTGAATACTCAAACTTTAGAATTATCGCCCTTGACTATTTTTACAGAAAAATGGAGAAAGGTGGAAGAAACTAATAATTTAGCCTAAAACAGGTACTAAATGTATGTGCATGAAAAAGGATAATATCTTCATTTAGTGTGAGTTTTGAGTTTCACGTACTCTGCCTTCTGTAAATCTCCACAGATGTTCTTAAAGGAGGGTACTGTCTTCTTTATTCGACATACAGGGATGCCCAGTCTGAGAGGGTCAGGAAACTTCTCACGGAAAGTGAAACTTGACCTTGGGTCTCAAGCCCAGGTAGAGCTTGTAAAGTATTACTCTTTGCCCACCAGAAAGAGGTGACAAATTGACAGCAAATTGACTTACTGAGTAAGAGAGCTTCCAGTGAAGATAGTACAAATTTATTTGAGAAAGAAACAGCACTCGTTATGTTTTAGGATGATTTACTCTTACCTTTTAGGTCTCTTCTCGTCCATTCTGCGAGAACAAGCAAATCTTACTCATGATGGACCGAAATGGATAGTCCTGGATGGCGATATTGATCCCATGTGGATTGAGTCACTAAATACTGTCATGGATGATAACAAGGTAACACCCCAGTGCTAAACCTTGAAGGAAACACCTGGAGTGCATGGAGTTCCATTTGCTTATTGATTTCATATCAGTTTCCATCCTTAACCTGATGTTCTTTACATTGTTACTTTTTGGATGAGTGACAGTTTCCTGATAATTCTCTTAAATTCCCTTGAAGAATTTAAGGGAATACTTTTTTCTTGCCTGTGTAAGTTTCACCACCTTTAAAGAGAGTTAGGTATGTATCCAAGAATTTAGTTTATGCACATCCTACCATTTTCTAAGAGCTAGGTATAAATTTTTATATCTTATCTTTAAGTATGGAACACTTGGGTAATAAAAGAATGTGTCCCCTATGTTAGTTGGCAAAATTTAGCTTTTGAAATTAAGTAGGTCCTATGGCTACAGATTTGAGTATGCATTCATAAGCATTTTGCCATGGTTAATCCAGAATTTCCAGCAAAAAATAAAGGCAAAGATACAGGTCTGTGAGACATTGTTAAAGCAGCACAAGGTCTCCTGTTAGGGTCAGGAGAAAGAAATCAGGCGTCATCATTACTGCAGGATATTGTTAGTAATTCCCTTAAGCTAACAGAAATTACTGCTTTCTGAACTAACATGTTTATCAGAAAATACAAGTCTGAGATCTTCATACTTGCATGAGTTTCTATAGGACAGTTGAAACTTGTGGTATTTTAGATTCTAAAGAAAGCTTATTTTTTGTGGTATTCTGGCCTTTTCATGTAATCAACTCTTAAAACAAACGTCTTCTATTTAGTAGTAGTTACCACGGCTTTTTAAAGGTTGGCATGAATGGGTCCAAGTTGGTGAGTTTGTTCCTCAGAGGTCAGTGAGCGCCCTGCAGGGGATGAACTGAGATCTTTATTCAGACCGTGTTTCTAACTTGGGCAGTGAGATCTTGGTCTTAGGCACGTGTGCGGGGGAAGTACTGTGTGTTGTTATGGTAGGTTAGTGGCATTGCCTTTGCTCCCTAATGATGGGCCACTTTTGTGCTGCACTGCTCTGTCCAGGTGCTGACCTTGGCCAGCAGTGAGCGCGTGGCCCTCACTCCCTCTATGAGGCTGCTCTTTGAGGTTCATCACTTAAGGACTGCAACCCCAGCTACTGTTTCCAGAGCTGGTATTCTCTATGTGAATCCACAAGATTTGGGCTGGAATCCGTGAGTATTGCTTTTTAAAAAAAAAAAATAGTGGTAAAACATAATGCAAAATGTTCTGTTTTAACCATTTTAAGTGTACGGTTCAGTGACATTGAGTACATTTACATTTGTACAACCATCATTACCATCCATCTCCAGAACCTTTTTATCTTCCCAAACTGAAGCCCCATTAAACAGACTCCCCACTGCCCTTAGCTCCTTCCTACTTTTTCTCTCTATGAATTTGAGTACTCTAGGTACTTCTTATAAGTTGAATCATACAGCATGTGTCCTTTTGTGATGGGCTTATTTCACTTGGCATAATGTCTTATAGCACATGCCAGAATTTCCTTCCTTTTCAAGGCTGAGTGATATTCCATTGGGTGAATATATAGATTACATTTTGTTAATTCCATTCATCCTTCTGTAGACACTTGGACTGCTTCTACTTTTTGACTGTTGGAAATAATGCTTCTACGAACATGGGCATAATCTCTTTGAGTCCTAGCTTTCAATTATAATAGGTATATATGCACACGTGGAATGGCTAGATCATATGGTAATTCTATTTTGAATTTTTTGAGGAACTATCAAACTTTTCTCTAGTGGCTGCACCATTTTATATTCCCACCAGCTATGTACAAGAGTTCCAGTTTCTGCACAGCCCCACCAACACTTACTATTTTCTCAATTTTTTAAATAGCCATCCTAATGGATATGTAATAGTATCCCTTTCTAGTTTTGATTTACATTTCTCTCATGATTAATCATGTTGAGCATCTTTTCATGTGCTTATTGACCATTTGTATGCTTTCTTTGGAGAAATGCCTATTTCAGTTGTTTGCCTATTTGTTATTCTAGTCTGAGTTTTTTTGTTGTTTCGTGAATATTTCTTTTTTTAGTCTTAGGGTTTTATTTTAACAAAAAGCTAAAAATGTATATGATCATTTGAAGAAACTATTAGCAATTAAATTCAAAGCTAATTAATTAGGCTAATTTAAAGATAATTAAATTAGCACCTGTATGCATTTGTCATTTTTAGTTGGACATGGCTTTGTTCACACCTTGTACATGTTAAGACATGTATTTGTTGAATAAGTGAATAAAAAATAATAGTTCCTATGGAGCACTTATATGTAAACATCATTTAGTGAGCATGTGTGTGTTTGTATATATACGTGTAATGTGCATACATTAACAGTGGTATTGCTTTGATTTAGAGCAAGGTTGTTGTGCCCACCTGGTTACTCTTCAGATGCTTACACTTTGCATAATTCACTCTGGTGGCCACTTGTCACCTCCTCTAGTATTCCCACTGTGAGCTGTGGAAACATCTGAACTCTGCACGTGAACACTGGTGTGGGTGTGCTGCTTGTATGAGATGTCTTCTCCTTACCCCTCCTCCGGGCTCTGTGCCCCCAGGGGCTGTCTTGTAGGAACCACTTAATGGGCCTCTTGGCCTCTGGTTTGGCCAACGAGGAGCCCTGGCAGAAAATGAGAGGAGAGAGGAGAGTGAAGGCAGGCTATTTATTCCCCTCGTTCCCTCCCTGCAGGGTCACATCAAGATGACTGTGTCCTTCATCAGCAGGTCACTGCTCTTCCTAAATCTCTGCATGAGATTCTTTCATTCCGGGTTCTGGCAGTCCTTCATTCTGTTGTCTCTGCAGGCGCGGGTGCACTAACCATTCTTCTGTTATTACCTGTGACATGGCTCTCTCCTGCCCAGTTTCCCTGCTCCCTGCCCACCCCTTTGTCAATAGTCCTTTTATTGATCCTTCTCTGTTATCCTGATTTGAAGATGACAGCTGTTCCCTGCCAGACACCTGGCTCATGTCCTTCTCCAGACTGCTGTTACTGTTTTTTTTCTTGGTGGGGGGAGGTAATTAGACTGCTTGTCTATGTACTGATTTGCTCACTGAAAGTCTTATCCTTGAACTCTACCACAATGTAGAGCCATGCCCAGGATTCTGTGTTTAACAATCCTTCATTGGCCAGGGGATGGAGTGATTTTTAAAAGTCTAAATTGGAGAGTTGTTCTTGGACTAATAGCTCCTTTCACCAGCTAGGGTTTTGACTCTCTCCTAGGATAGAGTCAAAGACTCTTCTGGAGAGTCTCCTTCGCTGAAGGAGACTCTCCAGCACCCCCTTGACACCCTTATGGAGAGCAGAGATAGTCCTGGCAACCCGTTTCCTTCAGGGGACCCTTCACCTCCACCGGTGTGGTTCAATTTCAGGAGTGAATCTCATAGTTCCCAAGGTCTGTGTAATTCAGTCATAATAACATATGGAGATTAGTGCTAACAAAAGCTGTCTAAATCCCTATTTAAAGGAAGACTCTTATCTAGAAAGTCAAAGGTCATAGGCTGGCAGAAGAGTCACCCAGTTTGCATTCTTGAGAAAGTTAAGCTTCTCTTCACCATTAGATTCTATCTTTATGGAGGTTTTGTTGTATTTAAGATCAGTGGATAGGTATTAATTTTCATGTGTGAGACCAAAGGGTCCATCCAGGCAAAATAATGAGAATCTTCTGTAAAAGATATTTCTCTATTTTTACCACCTAGTGCCAGAAACTTTCAGTGAACTACAAAAAAAAAAAAAAAAGTGGCTATTTCCAGTTTGGGGAGGGGGACTCCATATTTATTGGATTTTTTTTTAAATTTTGGATAGTTTTTTTTTAGCTCCATATTTATTGGAAAGTTCATTACCTTACTTGAATATCATAATATTAATAATGTGATAGCTTTACATGTATTGACTCCTTTAATCCCCAGTTACCTTCTGAGATCAATATAATAACCTTATTTTCTAGACCAATGTCTACACTCTTGATTTTCCCCAACTTTTTAATTTGTTCAATTATAGAAAAGTTGGAAAGGTGGTAGGCAGTACATTATACAGTCATGCTCTCTTTTCCTACAGTCATCAGTTGTTACCATTTTATCACATTTACTTTCTCTCTGGCTGTACATGCACTCCCTCTCACAGGCACAGAGACACATATATTTTCTACTTTTATTTATTTTTGCTAAATTATCTGAAAGTAAGTTGGAGACATTAAGGCAGTTCATCCCTGAGTACTTCAGCATCTGTCTCCTAAGAACGAGGATATTGTCCTATATGAATATGGTACAGTTAACATACCTAAAACATTTATCCTTGATGCAGTGCTATCTAAATAAACTGTAATTTTTCACAATTTCCCTGCTACCCCAGGAATTTCTCCTGTATCTTTAAAAAAAAAATCCAGCATCAAACAAGAACCATGCATTATACCCACTTATCTCTCTTTTCACCTTTAATCTCGAATATCCCCCCCACCTTTTTCTTTCATGACATTTACAGCTGTAAAGAGGACAAGCCAGACATTTCGAAGAAGGACCCATGGATGGTTGCAAAATAGGTCAGTCGTTCTGTCTACATGTATTAGGGGACATTTTGGTAAAGAACTTCTCTTCTTCCCTTCTACTCCCCTTCTACCTCCCTTTCTCTCTGTCTCTTTTTCTCCCCCCTCCCCTTTTCTTTGCCTTTCTGAAAGTGTCATTTTCTATTCATGGCATCTTTTCTCTTAGTTCAATGGATTACAATTCATGACCAGCTTTATTCTTTTGGATGCTCACACTGTCCCAAATTTCACCAGCAGGAGCCCCTTCAAGCTGGCCCCTTCCATGTTCTTTTGTACTTGTCCTTCTAAGTCTTGGAGCACTTTGCTTTCTGGTTGAGCAAGATGTTTCTGGCTCATCTCAGACTGTCCTTAACCTATGCTCTGTTCAGCCATTTCGTGAAGGAGCCAGAAGGAAGTATTTTTGTGTAAGGGGTGGCATTTAGAATCCAAGATACGGATGCCAGGGGTGCTCATTGCCACTAGTATGTCATTAATTCTAGGCCCTTCAGTGAAGAGTTAGGAAATACATCTTCTTAATTCATGTTGTGGGAACTGACAAGATATTTGGAATAGAAAAGATTATAAAATACTGTGTTCATAGTGTCTCTCTGTAGGCTTCTATTTAAGGAGTGCTGTTACTACTTAACTTTCTTAGAATATTTTTGTCAAAAAGCTATTTCACTAAGCTATTTAAAAGCATAATTTTATGTCCATGCTTTACAGATACAGAGCAATATTAGGTCAAACAACATCCTTAAAATCACATCAGTACATGACTAGCTGTAGAAATCAAATACTATTTTATTTGAATTCTGATTCTAGGTAAAAATTTACTGGAAGAATCCTGGACAATTCCCATATGTCTACTGAGATCTTGAGAGACCCAGAAAGAGCAGGATTTAGAAGAAAATTTCTGAAAACTATGATCAGTGGGATATTTTTTTAGTAGAAAGGAATGAAATGCATAGAACGGGAAAAACTAACAGGCAATGAATTAAATTCATTTATAATTCTTTCAGTTATTAAAATTATTTAAAGTGAGCACAACTGAAAATGGAATCTACCAAACTGTGTGTTGTGTAGCTTGTACATCACGTAGGAAAAGGCAGGAGTATCTCTGGAATTTAGTCTGGTTCCTGGAAAATAACTTTCGGGAGCCTGGTTCCTGGAAAATAACTTTCGGGAGCCACAACTTTGGATCAGACTTCACCTTCTATTACTTGAGCTGAAAATACTCTTTTGCCTTTATCTCTCCCGTTCTCTCACATGCGTTGGACGAGCTTGTTGTCTCCTACCCCTGAAGTCCCGTCCTCTCACCTCTGCAGTCTGGTTATATTTGTAGACATATAGGCTGAGAAGACGTCAGTGCACACTGCAGAGCTGCAGGTCCATTTTTTGAGGCCGCCACGAATGATAGAAAACCCGACTCTTGCTGTGAGGGGCAAATTCTAGAGAGCTCTCGTGAATCCCTGCTATTCTGTATGACAGGATTCCCACCCCAGACTATTTGGGTAAAAAATAAAAAACGTCTTCGGAAGCCTGGAAACTTTGGCTACCTCTGTAGTTTCTAAACTACTGGGCGTTAGACTTCCTGTGATAGACCTAGAGCCCTCCTGGAGAAGGCCACGGCTGGTTACAGGGAACACATTTGCAAGCACTAAGAGCCAAAGATCCTGTGTTAGCGACCTAGACATTGTCAGTAAGAAGTTGCATTAAGGCGTCATCATGTAGCTGCTTCCTGAGGCAGGGGCAGCTATGTGGGTGATCCTTATGTAGATAAGGAGTAAATAAGTATGATGCTTTCAGCTGTATGTTGTATGAGAGCAGTATGTTTCACTGGGCCATGTCCAAATCGGTAGCATCTTTTAAAAATCATGAGAAACTTTGGTATGAAGTAAGGTGGAAAGAATTGCCAAAAATACAGTCTCTATCTTCAATTTTTGCCATTGCCAAAGATAAAAGAATCTCCTAAATTTGCTGTCTTTTAAGGTCTACTAAAATTTAGCAGTAGTTTATACATGGAACTTTAAACTGTCCATATTTAACAATATAGATTTTTAACTTCAATGCTGTATGAGGTGGTTGAATCCTAGCAGATGTAATTTTTGGTTTGTTTCTTTTTCTGGTCGGGATCAGCTGGTCTCCTGGTTTGATAGCAATCACTTCCTGATTTATGGAGGTAACTTGTACAATAGCATCATTTGCTCGTGGGCCTGGGGCGCCTTCCCTTTGAGACTGGCTACTGCCACTGTGGGTCAGTGAAGTAGCTGCTACCTGCCGCCTGAGGGCAAAGCCCACTTTCCCCTTCTGGGCGATGTAGAGGCTGCAGCTCCTGGTTATCCCCGCACAGCCTTCTGCTCCCACAGAGACCAAAGACGGGAGTAGTGGGTAAAGGTAGAATTGTTGAACCCATCAGAGCACCGCCGCCACCTCTCAGGCCCTGCAGGGCACTCCTGTCTTCAGCAGATGTAACAGAGCTAAAAATGGATGAAGATCCAGGCAATCTGACTTAAAGCTCCATCTCCCTGAACAATCGTCCCCGAGCCCCACAAGAAGCTCTGGACACTAAGATTCCACTTCTGCCAGCTTGTATACAGTAAAATGAGCAGCTAGCTGAGGGCTAGGTGTGGCCTTCCTGCCTTCATCCCTAGGAACTAACACTTGCATCCTATTGTTCCGTTGGAGCCCATGGGATGCAACCAGGCAGGTGGGGGGCACCGGGAGCGGTCTGTCCATTCTTCTTGGACCTGGAAAAGTTTTGACAGTTGATATTTTGTAAATCTAACATTACTGTATAGGTAGTTGAATATTTAATAAAACCCTATTGTGAAGCCTTGTGAATATTGAAGGGAGCCTTTTATAAGATAATCATTTCGGCATAATTTCTTGTGATATTAAAAACACGAAATCTGATGTGCTTAAAGCAAGGTCAAGCTGTAACTGGTCTGGTCATGCTGCTTCTCTGTAGGCAGCTACATATGTTTATTACTGCTTCCTATTTGATGAGAGCTTTTTGAGCAATTATTTTTCATGGCACATTGTATGGTTTCTCCTCAGAGACTGGGTGCTACTAAGTTATGTTCCATTTTATTGATAAATATTATTCTATTAATATAAATATACATTATTATACAAGTAATAAATATATTATTTTAATAATATAAATTAACATTAATAATTAGAGCTATTAATGTATCCAAAGTGGTAACATTTTATAAGCTTCAGATTAATACGCATGTACCCAAGCAGGCAATACCATTTTAGAGCCACTTATTGGAACCACATTATCAGCTATCAGATTTGAGTTACACTGAGTCCAGCGGACAAGGAGGGACTTGGAAATAGCCCCTATGGAATTTTCACCTTTTTATTTGTAACTGATTTCTCATTTCTAATAATCAATCCCAATTTTAATCAAGGAAAAATCCCAAGCTGTTTTCATAAATAAAGCCTACTCTCTGAAAATAGTTTCAGTCCTCCAGGAAATGACAAACTGTGCTTCCTTGTAAGTGCTCAGTAATGGCCTACTTATCCTCTATTATGTTGGATTTCTAAGTGCTGTTAGGAATTTCTTTTACATTCTTTTCATTAAGGTAAAAATGGCCATTAAAATAAGTTTTTAAAGGGTCATTTAAAAATATTTGCCATTTGAGAAATAGAATGAAGTCACTAAACCTTTCCCTGAAGTGTTGGACCAAGCTGTGTTGGAGGGGGCACACTTTTGAGTGGGTGGAATTCTGCTTTTCAAGCCCAGTGCTCAACAAAAGCTTTTCTGTGTTCTTTTTCAGCTATGTGGCCAGTTGGATAGACAGAAGGCAGCATCAGTCAGAAAAGGCCAATTTAACGATTCTTTTTGATAAATATGTTCCTGTGTGCTTGGATAAGCTGAGAACGAGCTTTAAAACCATCACTTCAATTCCAGAGAACAGCCTGGTGCAGGTTTGTCTTTGGTTATGCCATTGAACCCTCTAGTCCTGGAGTGGTAGTGTGGCTTGAGCAAAACAGAAGTTCTTGCTTATTCAAAAAGATGAGACGATTTCTGGAATGATTAGGTTGCTCCCCCTTCCTCCCCCAGCCCCTGTGCTCCCCAGTGCTTTTTGCAAACCTCTATCACATGCCTGTATCCCACACTATTTTGTTTGAGTTTGTGGTCTGTTTCTTTCACAGGAATGTGAGCTAGAGGACTGAAGACACCTTTTATTCATTTTTATGTTTCCAGAGATTTCCATAATGCCTAGCACCTAGTAGATGCCAAATATGTCTTTATTGAATCATTGTGTCCCTCCTAGATATGTTTGTATAGAAGAAGAAAAGGGTTACAGCTGCCTCATTTATTTTTCTGTGTCCTAAGGAACTGGCCCAGAGAAGGTGTTCAGTATGTTTTCTGAATGCAGTAAATTCATGCAATTAAAAATGTTGGCCAGCGAGTAAGAGAAAGTTTCTGAAGTCCACCTCGTGGGTGCCACCCCCACAGACCTCCCACTCTCTCGTCCCTTTCTTTTCTCCCCCTCCCCATAATAGTCCTCAAGTCAGGTCAGTCTGGATGAAGAGTTCGTAACATTTCTGGAAGAGATTTTTTTTTTGATCCTCATTGTGAGACAGGTGGGGAGAGTGAAGAGTGTGTATGATGTGTTGTTATGGATGCGGATGAAAATAATGCACGACCCACAGAAATGAAGGTGATGATCTTAATCTCAGCGGGAAGAAAAACTCTCCCCGGCCTTTACAAGAAGAAAATTTCACAAAAGGTTTACAATAAGAAGCCTTAATTTTTTTTCTCTTCAGGAGCAAAATTGGTTTTGAAGTACTTGGTGCCACACAAAGTTACTGTGTGGCACAATTTGTTGGAAGCTAAATTAGAAATAGTCCCAAGCATAAGAAGAAGAGAAAGTTCGGGTTTGGGGATAATTTGCACACCAATTAAGTAAACGATAGTCTTCAACAGTAATTATCTGCAGTATAATTTATTTCTGAAAGCAGGTCTGAATTTATTCATAATGAATTAATTATGTGGTTAGCCTAATTAGACTTCCTCTGGTGTAATACTTGCAAAAAGCAAGTATCGGGTTCTTTCTCACGTTGACTTGTATATTTGTGTTTCTCTGTGGTGTGAACTTCTTCATTCAAGAGCAGTGTGAAGATAGGTCAGTAGGAAGTAATGTGACTTTTGCTCTCACTTCCTCCTTCTGTAGTATTCAGAGGTGGCATTTTATCCTCAACTCCTTTTGGGCTGCTGTTTTATAAAGTAGTCCCTTTGCTGTGACTACTTATAAAGACAGAATTTGAGACAAAAATGAGTATACAAGAGAATGGCTTTTTAAATGGCTACTTTAAGAAATTAAAGTGCTGTGTTTTCCAGTATTTGATACTTCTTTGCTGTACGTTTGGTAAGGTGCGTTAACTCTTTCAGAATACACAGCCTGGTATGAATTTATGAATTGCTGACATAGAGCTTCAAATGTTTTCCAAGTACTGTGTTTGGGAGAAAATGGTGAAATCATATGTTATTAGCATGTTCAGATCAATGGATAATGTCACGTTGAGACCTTGCAGTCTTTTTCGTTTTGATTTTAACACACCTTAGACCAACATGGCTTCTACTCAGAAATAGCAAAGCCTCAGGGTTTTTACATAGTTTTTCTTGATACCACATTGGTGAGTTCTGTTCAATTAGAAGATTATTTTACAATGGCAAACATGGCATAGTATAAAATGATAGAAATCAAGAGAGAGATTGAAACATGTAACAGGTGCTCAGCTATTTAAATTTTAAAAACACTTCCAGATTTTGTCCAGAACTCATTTTGCATGTTACCATGGATTTTCCCCATCTTTTGTGGTTGGGAGGGAAAGGCACACCCATGACTGACTTTGTTGGAACTTCCATTGCTGTGTGTATGATGGAGATAGAAGTCTACTGCTGCCTTCAAAAGCTGGGGGAGGGTTTCATGGATTGTGAGGGTCTGTGGCAGTGCTAATTCACGCAGCCGTTTTTGTACTGTAGAAAACGAGCTCTGAAACATGTTCGTTATGGTTGTTGTTTCATATGAGAAAGACCTTGGTGACAGTCACGTCCTCCTCAGAACCGACCTGATTGCCCCATACCTGGAGTGTATTTCAGACCAATAGAGCACATAGCCATTTCACCTGGAGGGTATGAAGAACAGGTTCCTGAACAGCGTTTCTTCCAAGGCTAAATTTAGTCTCATGTCCCAAAAATGCCACAAGGCCAGGGCTGCCAGTCCGACTTGCTAAATTTATGACAACAGGCGGGGAAATAGCTGCCAAAGGACTAAGGGAAAGTGGGTTATCTAAATGTCCATCAGAGGGAAAGGGTTAATTAACACCTTTCCATCTAGTGTATGTATTCTCAGTGACATTGTAGGGCAACACTTACTGGAAAGGAAAGATGCCTTTAGTTTGTTTTATTTTTATTTATTTATTTACTTACTTACTTACTTACTTAAAATGGTGTACTTTAGTTCTTATTTATGTATTTGGGGGGTAGATAATTAGATTTACTTATTTATTTACTTATTTTTAGAGGAGGTGTACTGGGGATTGAACCTGGGACCTTCTATATTCTAAGCATGCGCTCTACCACTGAGCTACACCCTCTTCTGCCCTTTACTTTGTTTTAAAGTGAGAAAGTGGGCTGTGGAATACTCTGTAGTAGGCTCCCTGTTTATAAAAAAAAAGAGAATAAATCTGTATAAATTTTTTTGATCATATGTATTTCTCTTTATTACAGTGATAATCAGTTGGAGAATTTAAAATACTAGTTTTTTTTTTTTTAATAGTTTGTTGTGACCTAGAAGATCAGTCTGGTTGAAAGTGGCCAAGGTTTTTCCACCACTGACTGAACAGCCCAGAGCACAGTCACTTTTGTGTCTCCCAAGGTAGCAGATCACAGAGCTGGGAAAACTCAGATTATCTCCCAAGGATACTGTAGATTTGTTAACAAGTCCTATCAATTACTTCACTATTGAAAAAAAAAAGTTGCCCCTGAAAAATGGCTGTTTCTTTTTCTTTAGACTATTTGTACTCTTCTGGAATGTTTGTTGACTCCTGAAAATGTACCTTCTGACAGCCCAAAGGAAGTTTATGAGGTCTATTTTGTCTTTGCTTGTATCTGGGCATTCGGAGGCACCCTGCTACAAGATCAGGTATGTGTAGAAATAGTTTACACAACTGGTTTTATTTGGGAGGAAATATTGTAACATGCGATCCGTATGTTTTGTTTTGTTTTTTTTAATGTTATCATAAATCTATGCTGCTTGTCCTGTTCTCTCCTAAGCTTGTGCATTGTTAGGCAAGTTCATTCAGGCTGGTGGTTCTAACCTCGACTGACAAGGCCAAAGCCATGGCTTCCCGCAGATCTCTCTTCTGAGCTCAGGGTTCTTTGTCTCCACCTGCCTCTGGGGCAGCACCAGCGGGGTGCTGTTCCACGGGCACATCCCACTCGGTGTGCCTGAGGCACACCCCACAGCTGGCTCTTTCTCTGTAGTCTTTCTTTTCCTCAGTGATACATTTCTCCCAGTTGCTCTACTTAAAAACCTTTTCCATGGACTATAAAACCAGGTAAAATCACAGGAGTGGGATGTTGATGGCTGAGACCTTTCTATTCCTGATCATAACAGCTCACCTTCCTCCCTGCTGATCCTCTTTTCATCTCTCCAAAGCTGGCAGCCTTCTGACCAGTTACCCTGCCTGCAGGCCAGAAGCTGGACATCACATGGTCACCTTTCTCTCCCAGACAGTCCTTAATAAATAGTCAACATCACCACCACCACCATCATCATCTTTAAATTTTCAGAAGGGCTCTAACTACGAAGCATTCAAAAGAGAGGGTATGAAGTTGGAAATATGAATGAAACAGACCTAAGAAATAGTTCTAGGAGAGCCATTTAGTCAACAAATGTGAGTGTCTACTCTATGTCAGGGAATGTGCTTAGGGCTTTTAATAGGCTATCTCATTGAATTTTCAAAAAAATAAAACCTGTGTATGTAAGTACAACTATCCTTTTTGTTTTACAAAAAGGAACTGAAACTTAGACAAGTTAGCCTGCTTGAAGACACATGGCTAAATAATGTCTGAAGCAAGTTCAAACTCAACAGACGGACTCAGAACCCCTGTTTTTAACCCATGCCATTGCCAGCAACTTCCAAAACAGGTCTGGGTCAGCTCTCCTGGCGTCTCCTATAAATGGCCATTATTGTTTCTCACTTGGCTTCTGAAGTAACTTCCTCCCTGGTCTTTTTGCTTCTGTACTTGCCCTATAATCCATTATCCACTCAGCAGCCAAAGTGATTTTTTTTTCATATAAATTGAATTATATGATACACTCCAGAACTGAAAACACTTTAATGGATTCCTATTGCTTTTAAGGTAAAATTTAAAAACTTAATACTGTTTACAAGGCCTCTAGATCTATCTGGCCCTGTCCGCCTCTCTGCCTTTCTTTCTTCTCCACTGCCACTCCCTCCCCTCCCACCCCACCAGCTGCACTGGCCAGTTTCTGGAGCAAAGGCTCTTTCGTACTATGACATCTTTGTGTACACTGACCTCCTTCTGCTTCCTGGAGTGGCCTACTCCCTAATCTGTGCCTCTTCTCAAAGATGGTTTCCCTGAATATCCAGTTAAATTCACCCAATACTCTGACTTACAGCAAACTTTACTTTCAAGGCACCCATTTATTTATTTCTGTTTTTGATCGGCTTAACCTCTGCTTCCGCCTTGCATCCCCATGTCTCCCTGCCCCCCACCAGCTCTGTGAGAGCAGAACCCCTGCCTGTGTTCTTCCCCGCTATAGGAAACATGCCTTTTAGTTGAGTGAATGAACAATTCCAAGATTTGTCCTCAGAATCACTTTGCTGATGGAGTGGTTAGGGAAAGCACATTTTTATAGAAAGTGAAAGTCGTGTGTATCCTGCCTACAGATAATAAGTAATACCTTCTGAACTAACTTGATGTAAGACCAACTTCTGTAGAATGATTAAAACAAAAAATCCTATGACACCAGTCTGAACATGACTTAAATGAACCTACACTCACTGGCACATGAGTGGTGGTAGCTCAGCTTGTTTGGAAGGCGGAGGGGTAAGATCTCCCTGCCAAGGCTGGTCACCCCTCTCAGCCCCGATCACACTCTCCTGTCCTCTAGCTGTCCTGCCCGTCTCTGCTCATGTGTGCATTCAGCCTAGTGCAGTAAGTGGGCCCCAGTCCTTGGACATAAGGACACCAGAGTTAAAGCAGACTTAAGCATGTCTCTGGAGGAAATGGGAGTTGAAGTCTCAGATAAGTATGAGCTTGCTGAATGCAGTGGACATGCACAGTGTTTTTAGAGATCACCGAAACTCACTTAGCTGGGTCATCCCATGAACGTGGGAGTCCCTAGGCCAGGTCATCCATAGACACAGAGGATTTGTTAGTTGCTGGTACACAGTTGCTGTTTCTCCTCCCCTGTTTTCCAAATCCAATCTTACACCAAAGGGCTTGTATCCATCATCAGATAAAAACAAGCACCTTCTAGCAATGAGATCCTGTCTCCTAACTATAAACTGGAAGCCAGGCATTTGTGACGTTTTCAGCTAGACCCCTCAGCTGTGCTAAGCTGGAAAACCAAGTCCAAGCCTGTCTCCAGCCCTTCATCCCTCATGACAGGGCTTCCCAGACGTAAACCTTCAAAGATCAACAAAATGTCAATAATGATTAAAAGGAATGGAATAGAAAAGCCAATAGTCAGCAACTCTAAGTCAGGGCATTTATTTAAAAGTGGCCACTTATTATCACCATGACTTTATAAAGGAAAGGATATCTTAACACCAAAAGTTGCACGAAGGCCATAAGCTCAAATACAGTATGGTATTTAGATCAGTAATGTTTCTGATTTTTTAGAGTGTTCCTTTGTTCTTGCTTTCCTCATTTTACCATCAGTTCATGGCAATATCGGTAAAAATGAACACCAGTGTTTGATAACCACTGTCTTACAGCATGGTAAGTTGCATGATAGCTTGTTGGTAAATCGAATACTCTAGGGGTGATCCATGGGTCACCTTACCTTCTTTTTAAGTTGGTAGTTATTCCAGAAAATTTGTACCTAATGGATAAATGGCAATGATAGCTCTCTGCCTCTGTGATATGGTCACTCATTATAACTTCCTTATGGGTATTTACTTTTCTTGGGTCATTTACTTAATCCCATTTGTAATTATGAGTCCATGCACTGCAAACAATGTCCCTGTGTGTTTGCAGGGGCTTCGTATGTGTTCAAAATTACCTTTAAGTTTGTACTAACAATTTCTCTTGTTCCCCATAGCTTTCTGGTTATCAAGCTGAATTCAGTTGGTGGTGGCATAAAGAGATGAAAGCAGTGAAGTTTCCATCCCAGGGAACCATTTTTGATTATTATCTGGACCACAAAACTAAGAAATTCATGCCTTGGGCCGATAAAATTCCGCAATTCATGATGGATTCAGATGCACCTCTGCAGGTAAGTGTGTGGAGCACGGTGATCTTCCAGCCACATGGGACTGGTTCAAGCCTTCTTTGTTTGTTTTCGAGCAGTCTTTCTTCTGTCCGATCAATAGATTACTGTTGGTATGGTCAGCATATAACATACTTTTTTGGAGAGAAGAGTCTCAAGGGAATGATTAGTGAGATGGTTATTGTATTTCTACAACTTTTTTTCATTTCCGCTTAATTCTGTAGTAACAGCTTTCTTTTGATTTTCCTAGAAATGTTGTTCTATAAAAACTGGAGGCTTGTTTCCATTAGTTCAGTGATTCTTATGTCTTACCTTGCTGGTTCCTAAGCAGCCCTGTTCACTCTGCCTTCTCTCCTCTGCCCCCACAAGCCATAAAATGAGTGTTTGGTCTCCTTACTCATGTGTTTCATGTTCACAGGGCAGCTCAGAAATCTTAATTAATTTTTATCATTTGCTAATTGTTTCTCGTTCTAAATTGTCCTACATTTTTATGTATCAAGTTATTCTTTAACCATCTTCTTATTCTGCCTCAGTCTGCTTTCCTTTTCATTAGACTTCTTTCTCAAAATCAGGTCATATTGATTGATTTTGGAGCCTACTATTTCTGGCAGTGCCGTATGAAATGCATATGGGTGATTTCTATGCTAATTAGGAAGCCGTTAGTGTGAAATGAAAGAAAAGCCGAAGTATGGGTTTCTTGGAGCTGCAGTAACAAAGCACCACACACTAGGTGGCTTCAGCAGCGTAACTTACTGTCTCTCAGTTTTGGAGGCTAGAAGTTCCAGAAGTAGGTGTTAGCAGGTGTGGTTGCTTCTGGGGGCTCTAAGGGAGAATCTCTCCTAGCTGCTGGTGGTTGGCTCGCAGTCTTGGTGTTCCCTGCTTTGTGGCAGCGTTACTCAGACCTTCATTTGCCCCATGTGTATTCTCTGTATTCAGATTTCTCGTCTTATAAGGACACCAGTCATTCTGAGTTAGGGGCCTACTCTGTGTTAGTGTGCTAGGGACACCGTAACGAACTGCCATCGACTGAGTGGCTTACACATCAGGAATTAATTTTCTCATGGTCTGGGAGGCTAGAAGTCCAAGTTCAAAGTGTCAGCGGGTTTGGTTTCTCCTGAGGTCTCTGTGCTTGGCTTGCAGATGGGCCACCCTTGCTGTGTCCTCACATGGCCTTTTCTCTGGGTACACATCCCTGGACACTGTCGTAAAGTATGTCCAAACTTCTCACAAGAACACCAGGTTGAATCAGGTCCCACTCTGTCAGCCTCCTTTAGACTTAATCACCTCTTTACAGATTCTGTCTCTAAATAGACACAGTCTGAGATGCTGGGGTTAGGGCTTCAACATGAGAATTGGGGGGGGGGGTACAATTCAACCTGTAACACTTAACCATAAGGAAACTTTTAACGTTTTACAACCAAGAAATTCAGAGGTGGGAAGGCCCCAAGTCGAATGAGTTCTGTGATATGATTTTGTCACCAAGGATTCAGATTCCTGTTTTACCTTGGCTTCATTTGAAGACTGATTCCTCCTGATCTCAAGATGGCTCCAGGGGCGCCAAGTAGAAGAGTTAGAGGGAAAGAAGAGTTTCTCATATTTTTTTATTAAGAGTTAAGGACACCCTTCTCAGAAACCCCAGGGCAGACTGCCTCCTGCATCGAGTTCTCCAGGGGTCACATGGCACCCCCAACCCAGTCTCAGGTCAGGGTAATGGGATAGTTGGCCTTGATGAGTCATTACGTGGCTGCAGGAGCCGGGGGGAGCTTGGAAGCTGTGTGAAGGAGGGGCAGGGAGTTGAACCAAGTAGGGCTCTGACAGGAAGGGACAAGTAGACCAGTGGGTGCTGGGAGGCAACCAGCAGGGTCTGATCTACCTGCTTTATATATATTTTGAAATCTCTGTTTCAGCTTAGCCTATCTATGTTACCCCAAAAGGGGAAGGGAAAAGACTCCAGTTCTTGTCTTATCTGAAAGAGAAGAATTCAGATGGAAGATGGAAGCGTTGTATAGCAAGAGATTTTAAAGGTTTTATTAGCAAAGGGAAAGTACACCTGCAAGAACGGGAGGCGGGCTGATCCCAGTGTGGAGAGCAGTGGTCTTCGCTTGCCCCTTTCTCTTACACCCTCGCTTAGAGGCGGTCTCTTGGTTGATGGATAGCCCTTGCCCGTGGAGTGCTTAGTCATGCTGGTCTGCTTTTGCACATGTCCTTACCCTTGGTGTGCACAGAAGAACTCATGGTGGGGGCCTAAACCACAGTGCTTATGATACTACAGTGATCATTGGGTCATGTCCAGTTAGGTCCTTGTTGCTACTGTGCCGTTGCAGCTGACAAGTTCTAACTGGTTTCTTGCTGGCACTCATTTAGAGGAAGTAAAGCCCCTTTAGCTGAAAGCAGGCTTACTGCCATCTTCCTCTCCTACACCTTATCTGCCCGATGCCCCCACTTATCTAACTACCTAATATCTAGACCTCAGCCACCTAATAATATTGTTTAGCTGGTTGAAAGGTGAGGATTTATAACTGACCAAAAGAAACACACCTACACACACACACACAAAGACCAAATAACTGGTATTACAGATTGGTGTGCTTTATCGGTGATATATTTGATTTAATAGATAACCTATCAGGACTCTGTAGTCTTACTTTATGTACAACTGCACTGGATGTGGTTATTTTATTAACAGCTTCTTAACATATTAAAGGAGAACCATGTTGGGCCAATAATAATAATAGCAAATACTATGTGTTGCTATGTGTCAGGCCATTGTCTAAGTGCTTTACATAGGTCAACTAATTTAATCATTACGACAACTTTCTAAGGCATGGACTGTTACTATCCTTTTTACATATGAAGAAAGAGAGGCCCCTCAAGAATAAGTCATGTGTGTACAGCTCTGCTCTGAAGAGTGTTCCACGTGGTAGGTAAGATAGGGCTCTGGCTCCGGACAGATTTGGGCTTGAATCCAAGTACCATGATGTATGCTTTTGTCCAAGTTATTAATGTTCTCTCAGCTTTAGTTTCATCATTTCTGAAATGAAAATAGTAAGAAAACTCTCTTCATAGGTTTGTTGTATCAGGGCATAATGCACGTAATGTGCTTTGCATGGTTCCTATCATATATTCAGCTCTCAGTAAGTATTAATTATTGGTAGTAATATGTGAAGAAAAGAGCCAAGAGCCAAATTAAAAAGTAAATGATAACATCTAGTAGCAAGAAAGGAAAAAATATTAGAAAATCAACTGTAATTTTTAAAAGTCGCCTAGGACTGTTCAGTGTAGCACAGACCAGTTTGTGCCTTTCAGCAGATCCAGAGAGTATCACTGAATTCAAATAAAGTTCTAGAGTAAATGTTCATAGTCATAAAGATGATCTTGAATGGTCTCTAAAATACTCAGTTGTGTTCAGTATATGCTAACCACGCAGGGAAGAACTTTATCCATTATAAAAATTTGTGTATTTTTCTTATGAGCAGTATGAATCCTGCATGTAGTTTTTTTAGCCCCTTTTTCATTTGACCACCAAGAAATGCAGGAAATTGTCAACTCTCTCTTAATCACCATGCAGGATTCTGTCTCCTACATATCTACATCTGCTACCCCTTTTCCTGATCTTACATATTAGTCTGCATTCTCTGACTTTCGTTTTTATTTATTTATGTTCATTTTATCGTATTCCTGGAAGCCACATCAAATTCTTTGTGAAACAATGTGGAATCAAAATAAATAGCCAGTTTTCAAAACAGAAACACTGTTATAAAAATTTTTAACAAAACAATGCACAATGAGTTTCAGCCATTCTTTGGATTTGTGATTATTTCACTTAAAGACACCATTTTCTCCAAACTGGTGTCTCTTTGCACTGAACCCCTTTAGTGTGGATGCGCCTCATCGTTCTGCCACTGAAGCTTACTGGGTCAAGGCATTGCTTCCAATTTTTGTTTGTACGTAGCTTGACTTGTCAAATGTTTTCTCAGTTCCTAAAGAGTAGTGGACAGTTTCTTGAGCTCCCACTGTGTTCCGTTGTATGACGAACACAAGACTGAGCAAAGTATGCCATGGTAGAGAGTCTTGGGTGCTGGCACTTACTTAGAAAATATAAATCAGCTGCTTTTGCTATAACACTTGGCTGTCACTGCCCAGTTGTCCTATTCAAGCCATGATGTCTGAACTGATCATTTGAAACAAAAAATTAGATAGGTTGTCTCCTACCGGGTGTTAACTAGAACTCAGAATTCATTTGGTCTCAATTCTAAAAGGGCTATGTTGATTCAGGTTTAAAATTTTGGAAAGCCTGTCTCTCTGACCTTTTTCTTATTCTGTTTTTCCTCCCAGAGAGTTGTGGTTCACACATCAGAGACAACTCGTCTGAGATATTTCATAGAGTTGTTACTTGAGAAGGGACAGCCACTAATGCTGGTGGGAAATGCTGGAGTGGGAAAAACAGTCTTTGTAGGTGACATGCTGGCCAGTCTCTCCGAGGATTACATAGTGTCCCGTGTGCCTTTCAACTACTACACCACATCTGCCGCTCTGCAGGGTAAGTGTTCGTCCTGTTTACACTCCAGAAACAAGAGATGAGAAACTGTCAAGGCCAGGACATGCAACCCAAAGGGATGGTTACTTTTTCTAAGCTTTAGACATTCCGCTTAGGAGTGTGTTTTTACTTCTACAATTCTTGGTAAATAAGCTTTGTTTAAATACGGTGCTTTTGGCTTTTTGTATCATGGCTTTATTTGGGTTATTGCTCTTTAGAGCAGGCAGCGTTTACATCAACAGTGTTCATTGCTTTGCCCCTAAACCATTTGGTTACCTGTAATTAATTTCATGGAGCCCCAGCTGCGTAAGAAAATACTCAGGGAAGAATTCTCTGGCTACGTTTTCAAGTAAGCTATTGATTTACGGCGAAATTCAGACGATATTGATGAAATGACAGGCCATGAGCTGTTAGTTAAATCTTAGGAGAACTCTAAGAATAATTTGTAATCGTTGAAGACATGTGTCAAGGTAATCAAAAGAACCACACGGATTTGGGGCATTCGAAATTCAGAAGGGCAAACGAAGTAGACATGGGAAAGAGAGAACTAGTATAAACTACCATATGATCATGGTAGGAGGTCTGTCCCTCTGTCCAGCAGAGCGATGGGGTTATGTTGTGTGGGGGCAGCCAAGCTCCCTGCTGTCCAGCAGTTTATTAAACCTGTTGAGCTGACCTGAATGTGGTTTCTGTGTTGCGTGAGTTGTAGCTGTTTCCTTAGCTACATTAGTAGAGACTGAGACCGAAGTTTCGTATTCCTGACATCAGGAACTAAGACAAGAATGTTTGTTCTCTAATCTCTTTCTTAATCGAGTTTGTCTTCCTCATCTTTGTGAATGGAACAGTTGAAAAGCTGACTCAGAAGTATTTCATTCATTTCTTTATCAGGGGTATATTATTTATCTACTTTTTCCCAGGCACTGTGTATAATACATGTTTTTCCTTCACAGACACAGAAGAAGGGATCACTTTATAAGTTGTCAGTGGAGGATAAGGGCTACAGTTCAGTAGTTGAACAAAGTTTATCTTGCTAATTCTTGTAAGGAATACAGGCATGAATAGATTTAGACATTGCCTATTAGCAGGAGGAATAGGAAGAGCTAGGTTACCTAAGAAAGTTAGAATTTCAAACCTTTGAGATGGGGTAGTAGGAGAGCAAAAGAGGGACTTAGGTTAGAAGAATCAGCTTAAGCAAACACATGAAAGAGGAAATGGTGGGACACATTCAATTAATTAAATCTCGAAGTGGACTGAAGCATAGTGCTCAAGTAGAAGACAGGGAAAAGTACAGAGTGGTGGGTTAGAATTATATTGTAGAATGAAGTACCTGGTTGTCTAGTTTGCCAAAAACTGGAAAGGTTTATGAGATCTGGGACTTTTACTGCTAAAACTGGGATTGTCCCAGGCAACCTGGGATGATTGGTCACTGTAACTGTAGAGAGAGCTGAGATGCCAGTGGAAGGGAACATACTTTATATGATGGGAAATGGTGAGCCATTGATGGGGTGCAAGGAACCGATAAGATGCAAGCTCTCCTTTGGGAGGAGAAGCCTGTGGTGGGGAGACCAGCCTCCCTGAGCAGTGTACCAGCTGAATGAAATGTTGCCCTGGATGAAAGTTGTAGAGGGAGAGGCAAAAAGGAAGAGACATGAGGTACTATTTGCAGGCTGTGGTTGGGCAGATCAGGGACCAGGAGGGAAAGATGACATCAGGGCTTTGCCTCTGGCTGACTGGTTGAGTGTTGATCCCATAAACGAGCACAGAAGTCAAAAAGAAGAGACAGGTTGTGAGGGGGAAGAGGCATGCTAAATCGAGTTTGGGAATAGTCATATTTGATGTTGGCCAGACATCCAGGTACCAGTGCCTTTTAGGAACTGAGGTCCAGCAAGCATTTGGAACTACAGGTCTGCTGCTTGGAAGAGAGATTTCTTAACTTACTCATTCTGTCTTTCTTCATCCATTCATTTGTTCATTTAACAAGTTGCTTATTTGTTGGGGTTGCCATCAGGAACACGGAAATGGACATGATGTAGTTCCTGTCCTCAAGCTATTTATAGTCCATTTCAAGAACTGGCAAGTAATTAGATACTACATCTCAGATCTACACTGTTCACGATTTTCTACATTCATGATTTTCTCTCAAGTGTATCGACACCAAGTCAGATAGGCACGTGAAGAAATGTAACTTGATGTGCACACAGGATAATGTCTACGTAAAATAGCCTCTTTCACTTCTGCACCCAATGACCCAAGAAGAGAGATGAGAGAAATTCTTAAGGTGTCCCTAGACTCTATTGCAAGTGTGATAAACAAGGTCTGATTGACCAGGCGCTGGCTGGACCAGCCATGGTTCGTGTATTACAGCAGGTCCAGGGGAGGACGATGCACAGATCAACAATGGTGTTGTCTCAGATGTGGTGGCCTGTGTGAGACCGTGGAGCTGATGTTGACTCTGGGAAAGGAGAGGCTGGGGGAGCTCTGGCGAAAGGGTAGAGGTTGGCAGGAGAGCATGACATGGAAGGAAGTGATCAGAGACACGTGTCTGGTACTAACCTGCAGAGAGGTGGTAGTGAACCCAGAGAGTGGATGAAATGGGCAGAGGGTGAGGAAAATTTTTTTCAAAAGAGTAAGATTATATTTTATATGTATATATAAATATATACATATTTATAGCATGTATAAAGAGAAGGTTACATTTTATCTGGTAGAAAAAATTATGTGTCTTGGTTTCAGGAGTTCTTGAGAAACCTCTAGAGAAAAAGGCTGGTCGTAACTATGGTCCAGGAGGAAATAAAAAATTGATTTATTTCATTGATGACATGAATATGCCTGCAGTGGACTTATATGGCACTGTTCAGCCCCACACGCTGATTCGACAGCATATTGATTATGGACACTGGTAAGCGATTCTTTGTATTTCATTTTCTACCAAAAGCTAATTATTATTACTATGGATAAGCTTTTTAAAATGGCATTACCCCAATTTCTTTCTCTTCTAAGGAGCATCTTCTATGACAATTTCGGGTTTCACTTTGCCATCCCCCTTTGCTCCTCTTAAATGGAATAGGTTTTCTTTGTATCTTGGGAAGAATTGGATTGAAAAAGTATTTTAGAAACATGAACTGCCCAGTTTAAGCACTAAACTCTTTGGTTTATTAACTCACGCTAAATTGCTTAGCAGAAGCTTGACCTTATTGTGTGAGATGTAACTATCTGGTAATATCTGGGCATTGCAGTCTGCAGCCCCTGATGTTAGAGAGCCCCCAGTCTTGCAGTGGGCATTTCTAACCAGACTCACGTGAGAATCAGTGAGCAGTAATTGTAGGTATTGATTCAGCTCCATATGTTGATTCTGGCATCAAAGCAGCCATGCAGCCTTCAATTTTCTGAGCTTCAGTTATGACGCTCAGACAGGCCAGCAAGCTCCCCCCCGCCATCACAGAGCAATTATAGAGATCAGAGGAGACAATTTGTGCTGAAGTCCTTATGCAGTGGTGGGTTTTGTTGTGTTACCATCTTGAGTTTTGGGTTTTAAGGTTCTGTTTTCTTTCTTGCAGGTATGATAGACAGAAAGTGATGCTTAAAGAAATTCACAGCTGTCAGTATATTGCCTGCATGAATCCAAAGGTGGGCAGTTTCACTATCAACCCTAGACTACAGGTAGGGTGTGAGTACTGCTCTCCCCTCAATTCCCCCAAATATCCCCTGAATGTCATACACAAACATGCTAGCTCTTGATTCTTAGTGCTTTTGAGTAAAAATGAGGATGTATGGTTCTACTGGACATTTGGGTAAGCATGTAAGCTTAGTTTAATTAATAGACTTTTTTAGAGCTGCTTTATGTTTACAGAAAAATGAGCTGAATGTACAGAGTTCCTATAACCTCCCTCTCACCCCGAACTCATTTATAAACACCTTGCGTTAGTGTGCTGCGTTAGTTACAATCGATGAACCAATATTGATAAGTTATTACTAACTAAGGTTCATTCTTCGTGTTATACATTCTGTGGCTTTTGGCAAATGTATAATTACAGGTATCCACCATTAAAGTATCTTACAGAGTAGTTTTATTGCCCTAAAAATCCCCTGGGCTCCGTCTGTTCAGCCCTCCCTGCTCCCTGAATCCCTGGTAACCACCGATCCTTTTCTTGTCTCTGTGGTGTTGCCTTTTCCAGAGTGTCGTAAACTGAGAATCGTACAGTATGTAGCCTCTTTAGACTAGCTTCAGTCTCTTAGCCTAAATATGCATTGACAATTCCTCCATGTCTTTTCGTGGCTTGATAGCTCATATCTTTTTATCACTGAAATAGTCCTCGTTGTCTGGATGTACTGCAGTTTGTTTACCCATTTACTTGTTCAAGGATTCCTTGGTTGTTTGCACATTTTGGCAGTTGTGAATAAAGCTGCTATAAACATATGCAGGTTTTGTGTGTGTGTGTAAGCTTTTACATAATAATTGCCCCCCCCAGCATACATACAACAGCAGTGAATCACAGGCAGTGTTGCTTACTTGCTGATGTGCAGGTAGTTGGGACTTAGCTGGGTGACTCTGCTGATCTTAGCTGGGCTTATTCACATGTTTGGGAGCAACTGTCAGCTAGTGTAGGGTGACATCGGCTGGAGTGATTGGGGTTGGGACAACGTGGCTTTGCTTCCTATGTCTCTCATCTCCACCAGGCCTGTCAAACTCATGGCAAAGGTAGAGCCTTAAGAGAGCAAGTGGAAATACACAGGGCTCTGACAGTGACGGGCATCCTGTTACTTCCACCTCATTCTGTTGGCTTGATCAAGTCACATGGCCAGTCTGAGAGTCCAGCGAGGGGGGAGGCGACACCATGTTACATGGCAGTGGGCATGGATACAGGAAGGGATGAAAAAACCTCACCTCCTTTTTTTTTTTGGTCATCTACTGGTACCATTACATTTTCTATTTTATGCAACTCTAATATTTGCTTTTCTTTTCAGAGACATTTCACGGTGTTTGCCTTCAACTTTCCATCCTTGGATGCACTAAACACCATCTACAGCCAAATCCTGAGTTTCCATTTCCAGCAGCAAGCATTTGCATCCTCAGTTCTCAGGAGTGGTCCCACTTTGATACAGGCCACAATTGCATTCCATCAGATGATGACACGTAACTTTTTACCCACGGCCATTAAATTCCACTACCTCTTTAACCTGAGAGACCTGTCAAACATCTTCCAGGTACCTTGGTGGCTCTATGTTGTGTCTTGAATGGAGCATTGATTATAGTAATATGGATGGCGTTCATTCATAGAACTTAGTTTCAAACTTAGCTATGTACATGTGATAATGTATTCTTTCATTTTCCTCCATAAACTTCTTTGTGAAGTAAGTGTGGCAAGTTTATTCCCATTTTGTCAATGTGAGAAGTAATTCCTCTTAGGTTTCTAGAGACTTAGCAACAGAAGTGAAGGTGGAGGTCTAGACTCCCAATTTCATTGATTCTGTATAAATATCTGAGTGTTTCATTTTGTGCCAAGTAAGAGGGATTCTTTGTCACCTTTTTAATATTTATGTGATAAGATTTTGAAACATCCATCAAGAGAAACTACAGTTTCTTAAATTGCTGGATTATTTTGGCTTGGCGTTGACACTTAACTTGCTTACCTAGTAAAAGGACAGTGTTGATGTATTTGATTTAGAAAGGACATTCCAAAGAGGGAACTCAAAACTTGGGATTTTGAAAATATCCAAATTGTGTGGCCCCTTCAGTAGTGTAAAAGTAGTTGGAAAGTTATTCATGGTTTAAAGTTCTTTTGTGACAGAAGTAGTAAACTAGTTGCATATGAAAACTTCATGAGACTTCTTTATATTTGGTGACTTTTGTTTCTTTTTAACCTAACCCTCTTTTCTAAATCACTCCACAACTGCTTCCAAACTGTAATGCTGCATGAGGCAAAAGCTTCCTTCCTAAGGACATGGACCATTCCTTTTCATCTCTGTTTCTAGCACCTTCCTGAAAGGCCGTGCTCAACCAAGTGTTGTTTAAAAGCAAATTTTCAGTCTTAGGAGGAAGGCAGGCCTTGGGGTGAGAGGCCGAATTGTTCACCATTCATACCCAGTCTGGCAGCTACACCTGACATCACCCAATAATTAATTAGCCTTTGGCATCTGATTCTCTACCACCCCCTTGGTGTTCTCCTGTGAGTTCAGGGCAAAATGACTTTCTCCAGGAGGAGTGGCTCTATATGAATCCAGGATTCTGAAGGACAGTCTTGAGGGAAAGTGGGAGACCAAATGGGTTGCCTACCCACAAAGTGTGAATTCAGGCAGTGTACTTTTGGTCTCTTTTATTTCATCTGTGAAACTAAAGACTTAAGTTAAATGATAGAAGAGGATTTTAGAATAACAAATATTATGATCTTGTGATTTTCATGTTAGCTGTTTGTACATTGGTTTTGGAAACTGAACTCATGGAAGAATTAATAGTCACGAGTTCTGAGACTCAGTATTTAGGACCTGGGCTGGCTTTTGAAATATTGTCTTAGCTGCATTTCTTAAAATGGCTGTAATGATAGTTAATTTTTTTAATGCTGCTTATCAGAGAGTCCAACTATTGAGATATATATATATATATATATATATATATATAAAAATATATATATGACTTTTTATAGTACTTTTTGTCATTCAGTAAATTGCTAAATTCAGTATACAGTTAATGAAAATGTCTGTCTGAGGGAAATATTATCTTGGAATGGCATTAGCTCCTGAATTTTTAGCTTTTCCCACTCTTGCCTTGTAGGGGATTTTATTTGCTTCTCCTGAATGTTTAAAGGGTCCGAATGATTTAATACGCCTGTGGCTTCATGAATCTTCTCGTGTTTATGGAGACAAACTGATAGACGCAAAGGACTGTGATTTGTTTCAGAAGAAAATGCTGGAAACTGCTAATAAATATTTTAAAGTAAGCATATGAACATCAGAGGTCACTGTGTGCTCTGGCACTAATTGGCATTGGGGCAGAAATTAGATAAGGACGTGAATGAATTGTACACCTGCTTACCTTGCTGAAAGAGCTGTGATTCCAGAATACACTTGGTCTGAACTTGGGAGCATTTCTCCCAACTGCTCATGGACTGATTTGCAAGCCTTTCCCTGGGTAGGTCACTCTCCCTCCAGATAAATCGTTTTCAGTGGTTGACGTGACCCTATTTTCCTCTTCCTCCTCCTGCAGGGAGTTGACAGCCGTGTGCTGCTTCAGCAACCCCTCATCTACTGCCACTTTGCTAATGGCAGGGAAGACCCCTGTTACATGCCAGTGAAGGACTGGGAGGTGCTGAAGACTTTTCTTACAGAAACACTGGAAAACTACAATGAACTCAATGCTGCCATGCACCTCGTTTTATTTGAAGACGCCATGCAACACGTGTGAGTTGACTGTCCTGATGCTTGTTCACAAAGTAAAAATGGCTGGGTGTCCACAATTGGTGTTGTGATTCAGCAGATCAGAGTAAGCACTCGGGACTATCAGTTCTTATCCGTCTGCCATACAGTGTAAAACTGTAAGTGTCTCCATGAAACTTACACCATGTTAACCAGTGTTGCCTCAAAAAAAACCAAAAAAACAAAAAGAAAAACTTGATTGAGAACACAAGAATAGATAGTATGCCACAAACCTTTCGAGTGACACAAATATGTCACACACCAGTAAATGTAGCCAGTCATCATGTCAAAAGCAGGAGACAGCTTGTAGAAAGCCTCGAGAACATTCATGTGTAGGAAGGAAATTGAATTCCACACTTAAGAAAGTACATTGATAATCTTAAGCCGGATGAGAAAATCTTCTGCAAAAAATCATCCATATCTCCTTAGTTTATGTAACTAGAAATGTGTGGGCCTGATTCAGAGAAGGTCACTAAGAGCTTTTGTTGCTTACATTCATCCAACACGAGAAGGCCAAACATGATAATAGTTGTGTAATAGTAGATAATCTTTATAGAAATGAATAAACAAATGATAACGGGTTTAGGTATCATGGATCCTTTAAAAAAAAAAAAACGATTAGTTGCCTCTATAAATTATGTCACCATTTTCATACTGTCTCGCAGAGGTATACTACTTGTTGAAGTTTCCTCAGAGCCGTAATTTGATTTGCTGTAACTCCATTAGGTAAGACTATTCAGAAAGAGAAAGGTCAGTGACTTGTTCAAAATGGGAAGGTTCCTAAGTGGCAGAGACAGGATGGACTCAAATTGATTTTCCTTGATTAAGTGTTTGTTGAGGCCCTGCTGAGTGCTAAAGAGGAATGTTGCCAGCCTATTCAGTACTCATGTGCAAATTAGGAAAAAAGGGGGCCATGTTTTCAGGGCAGAAAATTAGAAAAGGCCCCTCTCCTGGTGAAAAGCTTGGCTGACAAGGCTCTCCCTCACCTCCTAGACTTCACACCTTGTGCAGTGCACAGGTTATGTGACCGTCTGTGGCACCCCTGCTGTCAGACATGGCCCTACGTACTGGGGACACAGCAGCCAACAAGACAGTCTTCTCTAGTCAAGCTTATGTTTTTAGTGATGCAGCTGGACATTTATAAGGCTGTGAACAAATAAGCAAGAAAAATGTCAGAAAATGATGTGTCCTACTGGGAAATAAAATTGGTTGGTTCTGAGAAATACACACGAGGATTCCTAAAGAGGGACTGTATAGTTATGTGAGGAGGTGACATTTAAGGTGAGGCAGAAATAGTAAGCAGGAGCTAGGCAGGGAAACATCTGGAGGAGGAACGTTCTAGGTGCAGACAGATTTCATGTGGCCCCAGAGTTGAGTGTTTTCAAAAGCAGAAAGAGGGTCACTGTGGCTGCAGTGGAGAAGCAGGGAGAGCAGTGCACAACAAGATAGGGAGGCAGGAGCCGGCCTCACTTACACAGGGCATTTCCTTGTGACCAAAGGAAAGGGGTTTATTTCGTTCTAAATGCTGTGAGAAGCTTTTGGTCAGGTTTTAGCTTGGGAGTGATGTGATTTTTTTGGAAGTCAATGGCATGTTTACTTCAACCCTGTTCTCCTGCACCATCATTTCTCATTGTCTAGAGCTGCTGTAACAAGACATGACAACCTGAGTGGTTTAGAAAAACAGGTACTCACTGTCTCAGTCGGGAGGTAGGAAGTCTGAATTCAAGGTGTTGGGAGGGACATGTTCCCTCTGAAGGTGCTGGGAAGGATCTGCTCCAGAATTCTCTCCTAGCTTCTGGTAGTTCTTGGCTTGTAGCAGCCTAACTCCGGTCTTCACATGACTTCTCCCTCTGTGTGCGTCTATGTCCAAATTTCTCCTTTTTATAAGGACACCAGTCATACTGGGTAAGGCGCTCACCTAGATATGACCTCATCCTAACCAGTTACTTCTTCAAAGGCTCTATTTCCAGATAGGCTTATGTTCTGAGGGACGTGGGGGTAGGACTTCAGTATATGAATTCAGGGGTGGGGGACACCATTCAATTAATCACCACTGGTTTTTTCTAACAAGTGACATTTGGGCAGAGATTAAAAGAATGAAGTCGTGATTAAAATTAAGTCAAGAAAGAACGAAGCCTATGAGGGAGGAAATTCAAACAGACCAAAAAAATGTGGGGGATTCCGTTTTTAGAAGAGTTAGGCCAAATGTCTAAGAAAAATTTGGGAGGTCTCCCATCATCAGCTGTTATAAGCACGTTAAGTATTGATGTTTTATTGATCCCTCTACGGTTGTAATCCTTCGGTTACACACAGGACACTTCAGTTAGACTCTCTGACCTGTTATAAGGGAGTCATGAGTGACTGTTTCTGGTGGGGTTAGCGTAGACTAAGTGTGTGTGTCTGTCGTGGCTCAGGCAAAAGAGAGGTCCTTCAAGGTCTTTCAAAGCTGAGGGAAGAGTCTTCCCCTATAATCCTTCAACACAGCGTTCTCAGTGACCTAAAAGGCACGGCTGTTACTGTGATCAGGGGTGATGAATTAGAAACTGGCTTACTCAGTGTTAGAGATGATTTCAGGGTGTGTCCTTGAGTGTCGTAGAAAGGAACTTGGCCGCTGAGAGGCTCTGCTGAGTTATAGACCTCAAAGCATACGTTAAAATGAAATGGAAACCGTGCTTTGTAACTTGGGGTCTCACTCAGGGCAGTAATTTTACAGCTTTCCCCAAGGTGGTTTTGTCGTGTGGTCATGTAAAGTAAAATTTAATGGGACGGCTGAGCATGTAAAAATAACCTGTCTTTTCGGTTATTGAATGTTTTCAGGAAATGCTCACACATGTTGGCCCCAGTACAAGTGATCCCAACTTCATTTTTACAAAATGTGCTCTTTTTTTTTTTTTAAATTGGAGTATAGTCAGTTTACCATGTTGTGTTAATTTCTGGTGTACAGCATAGTGATTCAGTTATACATATATATATATTTCTTTTCACATTCTTTTTCATTATAGGCTATTACAAGATATTGAAAAAAGGCTCTTTAAAAAATACCATCTCTGTGGTTAATTCAGGGCTTGAAGTTTAAATTCGTTTCAGGAAAGCAACCTAGAACAAATACAAGTGTCTATTTCTTTTGCATTTGGTTTTCCATATGCTTACATTTTGTTTTGTTGTTTTTCTTAATTCATAACATAATTATGACATATTTCTTCAACCAAACCTACATTTTGATTAAAGCCAGCTTATTCCTAACTATAAAATGCAGCAATGATATCAGTAGTTTACGCATTCAGAATCTCTTGGATAATACAGAACAAGGGACTCGTTGACCTTGCCAGAAATTTCACCCTGGGATTCTAACGGTTTCAGTAAATGTTTTAAACAAATTGAGATCCAGGGAAAGCTTTAGTGCAAAGGAGGTAAGGATCCAATAAAGAGTTGCGTGTGTCATCTGCGTGAAGTAAATCCCACATGAGATATTTGTTGGTCCAAACAAATCTGTTTTCTCCAAAGTAATTCCACAGCTCAGGCTTCTGACACAAAGACGTTCTCCCTCTGATGTCCTTGTACACGGATGCTGATGGGAGGTTGGGATCTTTCTTGCTGATCAGAAAACTGAGACGCTTCGATGAAAGGCCTTGTGCCTGTGTTCTGTCTTATCCTGGAAGAGGGTAATACAGCGGTGAGAGTCCGCATGTCATTAGCCAGGACGATTTGTTAGGCAAGTGATGGGGGAGCAGATGCAGGCAGAATCTTTGACAGGGAAATGGGAACAAGGACTAAAAGTTTGCAATAAAAATTGAAATTTAGTGTCTAAATACTTATCAAAAAAGTGGAATGGAAGTAGTCCCCAGGCTCGTGGATGTCATCTGCTGGGGGTGCGCTTTCTCTTGCCAGGTGTCGCATCAGCCGGCTCCTGCGGACCCCTCAGGGTCACGCACTCTTGATTGGAGTGGGGGGCAGTGGCAAGCAGAGCTTGTCCCGCCTGGCCGCTTACATTTGCAGCCTTGAGGTCTTCCAGATCACTCTGACCGAAGGCTTTGGAGTCCAGGAATTCCAGGTGAGTAGTGACAGGCAGCCCTGCTCCCCTTCTGCCCAGTGGATAAAAGCGCTCGTCAGCCATGGGAGGTGGGGGTGGGGGAGACTCTTCAGGGGACTTGGTTGCCTTTGGCTGTTTCTCCTCCAGGGTCAAATGAGCAACAGTAAATTTCTACGAACATTTATAGGTCTATAAGCCTATAAGCCTGTAGACTTGGCTCAGAAAATATCTTATTAATATTTTATTAAATACTTCCTTACACAAACACGATGTTTTCTTTTGCATTGCCCATGCCTGATACTCAGAAGTATTCATAGTCCCGTGTGATTAAAGGAGGGGTGGCAAAGATACTTTCTCTATAAACGCAAAGAGATTTCTTTCACTTTGGATACGATTATGAAAATAAAATGTGATGGAAATACAGTCAAGAAACTCCAATGTGTTTTTCAAATTTTGCTTTTTTAACCCCCATAGTCCTTATAAAATAGCAGTTAGAGTTTGTGGCAAGTGTTATTTTAAACCAAAAAATTTAAAAAGCCCACATGATTTCCATGTTACTAAATAAAACTTAACTGAATACATAACCAGACAATGAAGTGGACAGTTGTAATGAGCAGAAGCTTCCTTTTGCTGCATCACTTGACGAAGGCATTACCAAATTTGCTGTCACTTGATGAGAAGGGAGTTGTTCATCAGGACCTGTATTCGTCCCTGGGCTCCATTAAGCCACAGGCAGGACTCTCATCATTATAAGCCAGAAGTGGAGGTGATGCCCTGCTGTTTGCCCCCCATAAGAAGCAGTTCACAGAGGAAAGTCTGTAAACAGAGGGAAGGGACAACACAGTCTCCCGTTGTAGCTGCTCCGTTCTCCCCAGCACACACACGTGTGCTCCCAGGGCCACATCAGCCTTGTGACAGAACGTGAATGATGGCCCCCTTTCCTTACAGGTAGATCTTGCCAATTTGTACATCAGAGCTGGAGCCAAGAACATGCCCACTGTGTTCCTGTTGACAGATGCCCAGGTTCTAGATGAGAGCTTCCTCGTGCTGATTAATGACTTGCTGGCATCAGGTGATTAAACCAACACATTCCGTGAAAGTTCTTCCCCAAAGACAAATTATCTGTAGTTTCAGTGAACTTTAAATAGAGATAATTTGTCTTCGAGATGTTTGCCAGAGAAGTCTTTGGGGAGAAATCTATAAACCTAACTTGAAGTGTATTGCTTTCTTAGATGGCTTGCAGATCGGAGGTGTTACTCCTCCATGGACGGGTTTAGTGGGTGTGTTTGTCATTGCTGGTCCTCCTGTGTGGTGTGTCTCGTAAATTAAAAAAAAAATCGCATTTCTGGTTTCAAACTCTTTATCATTTAAGCTCAACTTCATATTACAAAGCATTTCAAGTCTTGTCTAATAAATTGTGGCACTCTTTTAATAATTCTCTTCATTCCTTTGGGGGCAGGAGAAATCCCTGATCTGTTCAGTGATGAAGATGTAGACAAGATAATTTCTGGAATTCGTAATGAAGTTCGTGGTCTGGGCATGATGGACTCCAGAGAAAACTGTTGGAAATTCTTTTTGTCCCGGGTGCAACTACAGCTCAAGGTAAGAAACACGTGCTTGACTTGCATATTATGTAAAAGGTGCTATTGCGGCTATGGTAGGGTTTTGTTTTAGGATTCATATTACGTGTTTGAGTTCCACTCCTTCATGTGGTAAGGACTTCTGCATTTTTCTGTGCCCGTGTTTGGGGTGCATCTTCTTCAGGGTCCCCATGATGCTGGGCTCCTAGAAGGCATTGGTCTGAGCAGATGGCAGGTCTCGAGTGAACTGGACCTAGTCTCTATCCTTGAGGAACTTCCGCTGTTATAAGAGACAAGAGATGTGGCACGTAATTGTAGTTTGGGACCAATGCAAATAGGGCCTTGAGATGCCAGAGGGGTGCAGCATCCTTCCTAAGTGCAGCGGGTGCTCCTGGAGGAAGCGATGCTCTGTACGTCAAGTGTGCATTGGAGTCATGAGGAAGCGATGGTGTAGGGAGGAACTTTCAGGGAGAGGAAATGGCATTTATGTGAGAGTAAGGGTGGGCTGCGCAGGAGGTGAAACCCAAGCTAGCTGGAAAGTGAAGTTCCTGTCAGAAGAACCAGGTGAGTCAGTCTGGGAAGGTAAATGGGGGTGAGGTAGGGATTTTGTAAATCACAAACGGAGCAGTGAAGAGTTTGCATTAAGGAAGTGACTGTTGCGTTAGTACTTCAGGACAAGTAATTGGGGGACATCACTCAGATGATCTGAGGTTCAGCCTGGGGTTCCTGCATGGAGACCACTCCATGCTTCGGTGAAGCATCTAGGGATACAACATAACCCAGTAACCGCGGCTATAAGGATGAAGAAACAGCTCCAGACTCAAGGCAGGAAGCCAATTTAAAATGCTGTTATGGAAAGTTCAGACTTCTAGAATAGGAATGTTTAAAAATAGTACTTTAAAGTTACTACTTCTAGTAGTGCACACCAGTCAAGTTAGTAACAGTCTTCACGGCTCCTACAAAGCCTGAAATACACAGGAAGGGATGGGGAGTAGCATTAGCTGTGAATATACCTCTGCATGGAGGTTAGGGAATAGAGTAACTGTAAGGTCCTCCTGCGCCCTCCTATTTCAAATGCCGCATTAATCTTACTGAGCAATTCTGGGCTGAGGTTAGAAATCAGAGTTTAAGGTTCGGTTGCCCAAAGTGTTTTCTGACCATCAAAAATGTTACTGAGCACATGTTTACCAGGTTGTAACAAGGCCCCGAGATTTCTTCCTGTCCCTTTGCAGTATATTTGGATCAAATTTTCCTTGCGAAATGGGAGACCAAGTACAATAATAGGGTTTGAGATAGTAATGGTATAAACCAGTGGCTGTCAGAGTCTGTTGTTGGGAGCAGCAGCAGAATCAGCATCACTTAGAAACTTTTCAAAAATGCAAATTCTAAAAATAATACCAAGTCTACAAAAGTTCCCCAGGAAATTGAGGAGGAGAGAATATTTTTAGTTAAAAACCTGTTCACAGAAGTTCATAGCAGCTTTATTTCTTAATAGCCCCAAACTGAAAACAACCCAAATGTCCATGGAGAAACAAATTAAGTTCTATGCATAAAATGGAATATTATTCAGCAGTTTAACTAGATATCCTACTGATTGGTGAAAAAATTTGGATGAACCTCAAAATAATAATGCTGGGTGAAAGAATCCGTACAAAAAGAGTTTGTTTACATAAAATTTCAGAGAATGTAAGCTAATCTTAATGGTTGCCAAGGAGTAGGGGAGGGGAAAGCCAGGAAGGGGAGAGGACAGAATGAAAATGGGGACATGAAGAAACTGGGGGCAGTGGTTACGTTCATTATATTAATTGTGATAATGATATTTATATATGTACATGGATGGCTAGATAGTTAAATACACATAAATATGTGTCAAGACATATCAAATTTTGTGCTTTACTATATGTTAGTTATACCATAATAAAACTGAAATGATTTTAATAAGTAGAATAATTCCTTGCTCTCAAAAAAAAAATTCAAAGTCTCCAGCCCCACCCCAGACCTCTTGAATCAGAAACTCTAGTTGGGACTCCACAGTCTATGTTTTAACGAACCCTCCAGGTGATTTCGAAGCATGCTGAAATTTGAGAACCATTGTTACAAACAATGCTAGAATGAGCATCCTTTACAAAGATCTTGTCAATACAACTTTGCTTGCGTTTGTAAGATAAATCCCTAGCAGGGGAATTGCTGAGTTCAATAGTTACAGTTTGTAGTGGTTTTAAATTATGCCTGCAAATTCTTTGATGCTCTTCTGACTCACAGGTGGGGTCTGGGTCCCCTCTCCTTGGATCTGGGTGGGCTTATGGCTGCTTCAGCTAGGAGAGGAGAGTGCAGGGGAGCAGAAGGGACGCTCAGTAACCTCCAAGGCTGAGTCATAAAGGACCCGCTTTTCCATTGAACTGTACGTGGTTTTTGTTGGTGAGTTCCGTGTACGTTAAGCAGTTAGGTTTATGTATGTGTGTCATAGTTCTCCTCTTCTATCATTTGTCTTTTAAATGTGTGTATGATATGCGTCTGTTTGTTTGTAACTCTGGAAAGTTTTTATACTAGATTAATCAGTGTTTTCCTTTATGGATTTGGGGCTTCTTACATATTTAGTATTTTTCTCTCCAAGATTATGAAATTCTTCACTAGAAGCAGTTGGGACTCAGTTGGGCTGCAAATGAAGAGAATACCCAAGAACAGTTCCTGAAAGCCTCCCACACCAGAGTCCAGGCTAGCTCAGGAATCCCCTTGGAGAGCCATGCTTTCCCGCCTTCCTCTCCCGCCTGCGCTCGTCCTGGTGCTTCTGCCTCGTGATCACACGATCACATGACGAGTGCAGTAGTGTCTATATTCCAGGCAGGAAGGAGGAACGGGGAGGAAGACTTGGGGCTCTCTGAGTCAGGAATCCAAAGCTTCCCCTAAAACCCGAAGCTGATGTCTTAGTGACCACAAGTGTGTCACCTGCCACCTCTACCTACCAGGGAGTTTGGAGAAGTGAATATTTGATCTTGTCACATGGCCTTTATGAATAAAATGGAAAATGAATTTGGGATAGCAGCAGTATCCACCATTCCAGGACCTGCACGCTTTCATGCTTCATGTTTAAAACTGCGACGTCTGGAGTATATTTATTGTTATATGTGACAAGGAGTGAGCTGAGAGGTTTCAGGTTACTTTTTCTCCAGATGGATGTGTTTTTATCTCAACACCACGTCTTTCTTCCTTACTAATTTAAAGTACCACTTTTGTTATATGCCACATAGCTGTATTAATTGGGTCTATTTCCAAATCTTCTATTCAGTTTTCTTGATAAGTCTCTCTACTACGGATTCCAGCTTTGCACTGTATAAATTATGAAAGCTTTATTATACTTTTACATACCTAGTCTCTAATTGCTCTTTCTAATCTAGGTTTCCTTGGTTGTTCTCACATGTTTTCATGTTTGGATAAACATCAGAATCATGTTGTCAAATTCTAAGCACATTTCATTTAAATTTTGGTGGAAGTCATGCTGAAAGCTTATTTTAGGGAGATTTTCATCTTCATAATAAAAAGCCATTTATTGCTTTTGTAGAAGGACTGTCTCCCTCATGATGTTTCTAATGGTGTATTGTTTGCAGACAGGAGACTGTTGGTCTTTAATTGTGTAACCAGCTACCTCACTGCCTCGCTGATAGTTTTTGTTAGTTGGTTTATATATAGCCTTCAGGTGATGATCTTTTGTTTTTCCTCGTTCTTTTTATTTTTTTCTCCTCCCTCACTGTGTCGGTAAATGTACAAAAGAATATTAAATAATTATGGTGACAGTGGGAATTTTGTCTTGATTTTTACATTAATGAGGGTGTTTCTAATATTTCACTATCACATTTTACATTGGCTTTTGACTCAGGATGTATCTTGTCAAGAATGTATCTACTATTGCATTCCTTTGTAGCATCTCTTGAGATAGTTACATGATTTTTCTCCTGGAACTTACTAGTGTCCATATAGTCCAGAAGTTTCACACTTTCCTATTGTTAAATCCCTCAGTCCTTTCCCTCATGTGTTTCCTTTGATTCTGTGCTTCGGCAGGCCTTAGCAAACGTGAGATCCATTTTATGTTTACCTCTGTTGTTGTCTAAGCCTTTTTATAGTCGTATTTTTTAGTGTTTACCTTGGTACATGCTAGAATTTATTGTGGAGTTAGATATGAGTCGTTTTCCGCTATTGTCACAGGATTACTAATTGAATAATGTGTCTCTTCCCTGGTAAAATGAGTAGAAGAGTATTTTTGTGTTTTGTTTCTTTAATTCTAAGGTGTCCCCCTCAGATACTTCGGATCCTTCTTGTCTTTGTTTCTTAGTTTGCTGTATCATGAGACGTGTAGGTGGTCAGCACATCACCCTGAAAGAGAAATCATACAGTAAAGAAATGGGTCACCCGTTAGCTAGAAAATGGCAGCTTTTTCCCTCTTCATCCATATGTATTACTCTCAAATCCTCAGAGTTGTTCTTAAAGAATAATGGATTGCTCTATATGAGCTTCACATATTGTGATATTCCCCAGCATGTGCTAGCAGCCCAGAATTCCTGATGAGCTGATATTTCCTTTGCATAGCTTTCAAGCTGGGCAACATGGGAAGCTTAATGTGTTACGAGGCTGGTGAGCACACCTGGCAGGTCAGGCTCAATGATGTGAAGTTGCCACCCCATTACCCATGCTCACCACCCAAAGTCAGTTCCTATTTGGAATGCAGGGGCAGTGAGAACCTTTTGGCATGTGAAATGTGACCTCTGAATCCCACAGTGCAGTGCCCATTAATGGTGATCGGTGATCGGATGTGTGTCCTTGGATTGCTTGGAAATAGACCAGTGAATAAATGCCACATGTCTCCTCACCCTCCTCTCCTTTACGTTTGTGGTTGCGCATCTTTTCCTGCAGAATTCTCATTTTGCACCAGGAATGTAGTACTCTCATCTTACCTCCTGCTAACTTTAGTTAACCTGAAAACGTCATTCTTGCCTTCCTTCCTGGCCATCGGATGCCCCAGGGAAAAGAACCCTTGATGTCTGTAGCAGCCCTTGATTCTTCCCCAAGATTTTAGATATCTGTCTGTCTGGTTTTGTATCTGTGTATCTATTTAGGGGTGTGTGTGTGTGTGTGTGTGTGTGTGTGTTGATTTTATTTGCTTCATAATGTTCTCCATTATAATATATACATTTACTATAAATACATATATTTATATTCATTTTTATTTAATATAAGTATAAATTTTAAAATACAGAATATTATAAAAAGTGCAATCCATTTCTGGTAACATAAGAAATACATGTTCATTGTAGAGAATTTAAAAATACAGAAAAAGACAAAAACTGTGCTTATTTATATGGTCTAGAGATAACTACTAAAAACATGTTGGTGTATTTTCCCCGGTTTTCTATGTGTACGTAAACACACAAAGTACGTACTCGGAACTAAGATGTTCTTTTCACATCTTTCACTATTTTCTTTGCCTTTTTGATTAGAAATCTCCCACAGAAAAAAATACCAAATGATTCTAAGAATTTGGTGTATGGAGTCAACAATTTAACTCAAATGTACTTTAAATAACTCTATAAACCTTTATTCATTTATACTCTTTGCCCAGTTTCTTATTGGTTTCTTAGAATATTTTGTTGATTTATAGGAGCTCTTTATATATCTGAGTGATAGTCATATGTGCATAATGTCCTTGTCTGTTTTATATGTTGCCAGTTTTTCTCAAAGTGCACCATAATTCTGCTAACTTTACAATGAAGTCTGTTTCACATTTATTATATATTAAATACGTCTCATTTTTCTTCATGACTTGTGTGTGTTAAGGCTTTTTAGGAAGAATTTCCATATTCCATGGCTATGAAAATATTATTCTGAATTGTCCTTAAATTAATTTACAATATTTTTTAATGTTTAGCCCTAGATTGCTTTGTGCAATATAAAGCAGCTTTTCTATTTTTTCTCCCCCTAAGTGTCCCAACACCGTTTTGTCATATTATCATTCCTTTCACTGATTTGAAATGCAACCTGAGTCATAGGTTAAATGCCAAAGAATGTGGGATTTTGTTTTGAACTTTCTAGTATGTTCTGTAAGTCTTTCCATCCGTGTCTGCATAAACACCACGTACTTTGTTTTTTGTAGCTTTATACTATATTCTGGAATCTAGTATAGCAGTATCTTTTCCTTTCCTACATTTATGGGAGGTACCTTTACTTTCCCAGATGAACTATGAAATCAGCCTAACATTAAAAACAAACAAAAATCCAGTGAAAATGTATAGACCAGTTTGTGAATGATGGATACGTTTATAATTTTGAATGTTTCCATTCATTTACTTACACTCTTTAGTTAACTTAAATACTTCCCTGATAGTATGAATTCTTAGTATCCTCTTTTTCCAAATGTCCTTTGATGTTCTTACCCTTTTTTATTCCATCTGAACTTTAGAATTACTTTGTGAAGATCCACAAATGCTTTTGGGAATCATACAAATTGCCTAAAACTTGATAATGAATATGGGAAGAATTAACAGCTTCATAATAATCAATCTCCTCCAGGAACGTGGCCCATCTCTTCATATTGTCAGAATGTCTTTATTGACCTTCAGTAAAGCAGCTGGCTGTCTTCATCTATGTCTCACACATATTTTATTAAGTTCTCTTCTTGATATATTATTTTTTTCTCTTGGCAAATTTTCTAACTGATCATTGTGGATATATAAGAAAGCCATTGGGTGGAGGGAGGGATGAATGAATAGATGTTTGTTTGTTTTACCAACCTGTTTGTTGACCACTCATTCATTCCAGTAGGTTTTGCATTTTGTTCTTTATGGTTTACTGGGTAGACACTTACATCACCTTGGAGTTTTTACTTTATTTTCTAGTAATTACCTTTTATTCTGTGTCTTAAGCTAGCCATACAGTTCTAAACAGCATTTAAAACTTTTAAGTGATGATATCTTGGTCTTTTATTTGCATGGGAATGCCTTTAGCTTTCCATCATTAAGCATTGGATGAAACGTTGGCATAAGATATTTTTAATATTTTTATGAAGAGGCGTAATGTATCATAAGTGTTCTATAAATCCCTTTGTTTTACTTTCTTTCTTCATCTTGACCTATTCTATTATTATACGTTTCTATAATTTTTTTTTCCTTCGAGCCTTTTGAGAGTGGGAAGCAAGTTTTTAGCCTTTTCTTCAGGTTCTTATATTAACTTCAGTGGGATCATCTTCCTTTAAATCTACTAAATGCTTTTTAATTTTTCTTGGTTTTATGGTATTTTTTCCTCAGGCCCCATTTAGGCTTTTCTTTTTCTTTCTCCTTGGGTAGAAAAGAGCAATCCATATCCTGGGTTTGGCAACACATAGTGTGGGTGATTTGTTCATGGCTTGTAATGCAACACGTCCAGGGAAGCTGACAGTCACAGCCAAGATGCTGAGCAGCACTCATATCTAAGCATCAGATGAACAGAGTAGCACACAGCGTAAGACGAAAGACTTGGTACTCATACAGGTAACCTCCATGATGTATCTTTGATCTTGTATAAAAAGCTCAAATACTCATCTGCCCAGGAGAAAATCAGATGTCATGAAACCTTACCCTTGCACAGCTTCAAAGTCAAGTCTCTTCAGATCTACATCCAGTTGCTGGGCAGAGCGCCCTGCTTCCTTTCCCTCATGTGATGACCCTATCTAGGTGGGCTCTTTCATTGAGAGGTTCCGTCTTCTCTGCCCTCCTGCCCCTCGTGCTGACACTTGGTTTGATGGAGAACAGCAAACACTTTAATGGCTAGCTTGCATAGGGCTGGTGCCAGGTTCTGTCAGTCTCTGCCCTGCCAATGGTTTTGCTTCCTAGGACCACATCTCTCCGAATACAGTGCCTTCATTCCTGCCCTCACAACTTCTGGTATTATTTCATGTAAGTAGAATGAAAAGAACTTCAGAGAGAGATGAAAGGTGCAACTTTGTATTCTGTATCTGTCCTGGAAATTCATAAAACTGCAAAACCGCAAAAAAAAAAATGAGTATACATACATCAATATTTTATTTTACCTAGAAAAAAAATTGAAACTGCCATCTGCTTACTCATTTATCTATTCATCCAGCATTCAGAAAATATTTATTGTGTGCGTATGCTATGCTGGGCCCTCAGAATATGACAGTGAGTGAGCAAGAGATAGCACCTGGCCATCTGGAGCCCACCTGAGGTTGGGAAAACAAGCATCAACCCCAGCATTGCACAAACTACTGTGAAGTTACAACTATGTATGTGAGACAGAAGGGGTATATAAGATTACAGAAGATAGCATATTAAAGGGCTCATTGAGGGGAAGAAGATTAGGAAGTATCTCAGAGGGAGTAGAAGTCACTGCCCTTATTTTATGTTATGAAAGAAAATTTTAGCACCAGAAATGAAGGACTTTATCCTAGAAGCCTAGACTATCCTAGAATAAAGAACATCCCTTTACATGGAGTAAATTTTGCCTTTTGATGTTAACGTTTTTCACATTTTACTTATATTTGGATCTGGGGTTGACCAGCATGGATGGGGCTGGTTCTTACAACTGCACATGTGTAGAGTTACCACATAGTGTCAGCAAAAATGCTGACAGCTCTACTAGCAGAGCAGCACAGATCATAAACCAAAAGCTTTGCATGATATGATTCAAATATGGACTCATTCAGTAGCTATTCAAGCATCTGTTTTTCTGTTAAAACAAAAAAAGAAACATTATTATATGAGGTTTTGGAGCTGCAGACTGGCCTGGCAAGGAGTGTGTGGTCAGTGCCAGCCCTGCTGACAAGCAGGGCAACTGTGACGAGAGTATATAGGAAGGAAATACAGTGGGGAGTATAACTCCTTTTATTATTACTCCTCAGAGATGCACTTGCTCTTTGCTATCTATTGGGATTCCACGTAGTTTTTTTTTTTTAATTTAACGAATTGAAAAGTTTTCATTAAAATAAAACTCCTCAATGAAAAAAATTTTTAACGCTTGTAAAAATCTGTTCCAACTGATATTTACAAGTAAAAGGCCATGGGAATGATTTCATTGTGTGTTCCCTAAAAAGAAAATAAATGTGAATATGCATGGAATGTGTGTATGTTGAAGATCCTGTTGGATCTCATAAAAATAATTGAAAGTAAAAGGTTATTAAGTGGGGAGATGATACAGGAAAATATAAAGATGATAAAGTGACAGTAAAACAATCAAGAAACAGAGGAATCATTTCTATGCTGAACCTCCATTCCTATGAGGAATCTCAAGAATATTCAGATCTTCCCATTCTTGAAAAATACTGAGGCTTTTGAGGATAAGTTATGGGTAGAAGCTTCTGAAGTAAATGTGTAGGAGGGTTACCTCTATCTGAGAGTAAACTGTATCAACCGGAAAAAATACAGTGACAGTAGCAATTCAAATTTCCATTACAAGAGGAAATGGACTGAGTCGTGTTAGTGATATACAAATAAATATGTACTTACAATGGGATCGTATCTAGAAGAAATTGAAATGTATTACAAAATACAATGAAAAGAGGGTTATTGCAAATGAGTCATAACACCTGTGTAAGGGGGAGAAAAAGAATGGTATGGATTCTGAAAGTGAGTTCCTGACATCCAAATGTTAGAGCTGTAGAAAATACACAGGCGGTGATTTCGAGGTTTGCTTTTTACTTGTGAAAATTTGCTTTTTGCAAAGAGCACAGCTGTCCAAGGCATTTTTAACTTTATTTTCTTAGCTGACTTTTCTTTCCAATCCACCACTGGGTGCTCATTTAAGACAGTTTAGTCTTTTGGAATTATCAGGAACTGTTCGGAGGCATATTTCAGTGATGTCCAGTATTTAGAGGCAGATGACACCTTTTTGGGGGATGGGAACTCTTCTCCCCCAGTCTTCCAATTCAAGCTGTGCTTCAAAGAAGGAAGTCTCAGACTGAACTCTGCTCCACACAGAGTTTATATATATGTAGCACATAACTTAAAGCAAGTTTTAAAGTCTTAAAACCTGCTCTGTAAGCTTGTTGCAATCCCATCTCTGTCCTTTTGAGAACATAAAGTTTCTGAATTTGAGTAGCCCTTATTGGAAAGCTCCTTTGAGGCGGCTATAGCAATCTTTTCATGGTAGGATTCAGCTGATCTTCTTATTGGGATCACATAAAAATAGAGAAACTCTCCATGAGCTGTTTAACACAGGACTAGTCAAAATCCAAAGTCGAAAGGGCCAAAGGGATAATTACTGGCATCCTTCGATATCTAGATTTCCCTGTTTTGTTCATAAAACAGTGGATGTGCACTTACAATATTTGTTTTTCTAAGGTAGCTTGAATACTGCTCAATTTATCACTAAAAAAATCATATCCAGTATTTACAATGCTAACTAACCAACCATTTATGTTGATGAGAGAAGTTACCTAAGAGTTGAGGTAGCTGACTTTGCAGTGTGGGCGTCCATTAGAGTTTGTGAAATGCTGGTTAAACATCTCTAGCCGCTGTGTAGTCTCTGTTAGTGTACTTCAGATATTAACTGGATAATGGCCCCTAAGGTGTAAAATAAGATGAGTATTCACATGCATATTATACTAGACTGAAGTATTTCAAAGGTATATAATACGGGACCAGATAACTTCCTTGGTGAATTCTACCAAATACCCTTATAGCATAGCCAGACAAAGACACCACAAAAAAAGAAAATTGCAGGACAATATCCTTGATACATAGATGCAGAATATCCTCAACACAGTATTAGCAAGCAGAATTTAACAGCACATTAAAAGTCTATCTTATACCATGATCAAGTGGTATTTATTCCAGGAATGCAAGAATGGTTCAACATCCACAAATCAATCAATATGATACACCACATTAATAAAATGAAGGATAAAAAGTCATATCTCAGTTGAGGTAGAAAAAGCATTTGACAAAATACACACCCATTTATGATAGAGGTTCTCAACAAAGTAGAGATATAGAGGAAATGTACCTCAACATAATAAAGGTTATATATGATAAGCCCAAGGCTGACATCATACTCAAGATAAGAGTGTCTACTCTCACCATTACTATTCAACATGGTACTAGATGTCCCAGCCACACAATTAGGCAAGAAAAAGAAATAAAATTCATCCAAATCAGATCAGAAGAAGTAAAACTGTTTGCAGATGACAACTGTTAGAACTAACAGATTCTGTACTGTTGCAGGATACAAAATTAATACACAAAATGAACTATCAGCAATCTTTTAGAAATCTCATTTATAGTAACATCAAAAATAACAAAATACTTAGGAATCAGTTTAAGGAAGTGAAAGATATCTATACACTAGAAACTATTGGATGATGATAAAGGAAATTGAATAAAACACATAAATGGAAAGAGCCTTTGTTCATGGATTAAAGAATTAATATTCTTAAAATGTCCATACTACCCAAAATGATCTACAGATTTAATGGAATCCTACTGAAGACATGAAAAATGCTGGCAAGGATGTGGAGAAAAGGGAGCTTTTGTACACTGTCGGAATGTAAACTGGTATAGACACTATGAAAAACAATATGACAGTTCCTCAAGAAATTAAAAATAGTACTACCATATAATCTAGCAATCCCACTTGTGGTTTTATGTCCAGATGAAATAAAACCACTATGTTGAAGAGATGTCTACACTCTCGTATTCATAGCAGCATTATTTGTGGTAGCCAAGGTATGGAAACAACCTAAGTGTCCATAAGTGGATGAAGGGAAAACGTAAGATATACACCCATGTATATAAACACAAACACAATGGAATATTGTTCAGCCTTAACAAAAGAAGAAAATCCTGTCATTTGTGACAACATGGATGAACCCTGAGGGCGTGAGTTAAGTGAAATAAACCAGACAGAGGAAGACAAATGTTATATGCTGTCACTTATACATGGAAGCTAAAAAATAAAATGTAGAACTCGTAGAAACAGACCAGAACAGTAGTTGGTAGGAGGTAGAGGAAATAGGAACAGATTGGTAGAAGTGTAGATACTTCCAGTTAGAAGATAAATAAGGTCTGAGGCCCTAATGTATAGCATGGTGACTCTGGTTGATAATGCTGTATTATATAATTGAAATTTGCTAAGACAGTAGAACTTAAATGTTCTAACCAAAAAAAAAAAAAAAAGGCAAATACAGGGGGTGATGTTTGTGTTAATTGGCTCTATGGGAGGAATCCTTTCACAACGTCCGTGTGTAAATCCATCATATTTGTACATGTTAAACATCTTATAATTTTATTTCTCAATTATATCTCAACAAAGCTGAAAAAGTAAATTGCAGACAATATCACTCTTTTTTTCCCCATTTTTTCAATCATTTATTTGTCTGTTTCTTCTAAATCCTTTGCTGTATTAATCTCTCATGAAATGAGGGAACTAGAATAGAATTGTAGAATGATTTTCCCCCACAGGAATGTTTTTTGAGGCAACAACTTGAGTTTACTCCAGGTTATCTATAAAGTTATGGAGACTGTTTTCTAAAAGAACAGGACAACAGACATTAGCGTGGGCTCTTAGAAAAATCTCACATAAGACTACTACCGAGGAAAGCCAGGTGGGGAGAAATTCTGTGCTAAGTTTCTAGCAAAGCTAGAAATTATTGAGCCAAGAATTCAAGTAGTAATTGAACTTCTCAGGTCTAGTGTAATACTGTCCTTGCTTTTCTTAAGAAAATACTAATGAACAAGCCTATTTCTCTAATTTAGTTAGAGGATCTGTTTTAACTGATAGAATTTAGGTTATTAATGAGTATCTAATTTATTTAAAATTCTCTAAATTTTCCATTTCACTCTGTATGTAGATAGAGATTTCAATTCTGTGGGTATTCAAACAACTGTGAAAATGTTAAAAATGAAAATGTATTGTTCAGATATTCCCATAGAAAATTTAAGACTATTAGGTTATAGCTGTGGGTGTCAGAATCACCTGGAGGGCTTGTTGCAAGCACGGATTGCTAACCCCCATTCAGAGTTTCAGATTCCCTAGTTCTGGAGGGAGTCCAAGAATTTGCATTTCTAACCAGCTCTTAACCAATCTTTTGAGAACCACTGGTCTCTTGCCATCCACCCTCCATGTGAAATTTAGATGACCTTGTGAGCATCTTTATTTAAGCCACAATAAATAACACAGGGAAAATATCTTCAACTATAAAACCGTGGAAAGAGAAAATAAGTATTTAAATGCGTGCTGTATATTATCTTTCAATAAATGATTAAGGTTAATCATTACATTAACTCAGAAATTTTTTTTTCCCCTGAGGTTAATCTCATATGGTTCAGATACTTTGTTTTCTGACACATTCTTAAGACCTGATAGAATATTAAGTATAGAAATATATTAAATGTAGAAGTGATGGAAATATTTAGGACCTCTCATAAACAGGGCTTTTTCCTCTCTGTTTTTGCTACAACTATGTATAAATGGAGTTTCTAAAATTGTCATATATGAGAGATAAGTTGGGTGTGGAAAACCAACTTGTAGGACAGAAAGAAATATTCAAGCATGGGAAGAAAAGAAGGCTGGCAGGAAAAACCTAAGAACTGAGATTTAAGTGAGAATGATGCCTTGTCACTGAGGCTCGTTCACTTAACACGTGCAATATTAGAGCAATTCTTCAGTTTGTAACTAGACTTGAATGTAATGAGCAAATGATCAGTCAGCTTATGCATGGTTAAAAATCACTGGATCTTCGGATTTGTCTGGTTGAAGAGCCACAGTATATAAAGTTAACATCATAAAAAGACCTGTTAAATGAGAATATACGGTTTCACATATTGTTATGATGTAAAATTTTAAAATACTATAGGGGGAAAAAATCATACCCTTGAAAAATGATTTTTTTAGTTGTCCGATCTCCGAGCATGAGAGACTTCCCTGAGAGAACTGCAGAGCTTTGTTTTATATCAAGTCCAAGCAGTGTCTAGAAGAGAGGAAACCAAGGCACATCCTTAGACCTTCCCCTAGCTGGCATTAGTGCCCCCAGTGCCCTCAAGTCCGCAGCGTCCTGGGAAAGAAGGTAGAGACAAAAGTCACGCTCCTTCAGTGAGTGCCTCCTGGTGCTAATATTTGACCGCACATCTCCTCTGACAAACCCAGAAAGGACACCCAGACCCACCTGAGCCCGAGGTCCTGCTTCTGTCACTGAGCTTCTGGGACACATGTGGCTGCCGAACTCAGGCCCTCCTGACAGAAAGCAGCCCTGTGTCCCTAAAGAGAATATGGAAACTTTCAGATTTAGATTAACTTCTTTTTTCTGGTGTACAGCATAATGTTTCAGTCATATATATATACATATATTCATTTTCATATTCTTTTTCATTACAGGTTACTACAAGATACTTAATATACTTCCCTGTGCTATACAGGAGAAACTTGTGGTTCATTTTATATATAGTAGTTAGTGTTTGCAAATCTTGAACTCCCAATTTATCCCTTCCCACCCCTTTAGATTAACTTTTAAATCCTTAAATCAAACTTTGGAAATGTAAATTTCTCATCAGGATCATGTATAATTTGAATTTTTTCCTCCTTTAAAAATGTGAAATGTGAACTCAAGAGGGTGTATTTTATTTTAAATGGGAACAAAGTAAACATTCAATGTGCTGAAACATTGTTTTTAAAGTACCTTACCCAATTTTTCATTTTTTTTCTTTTTTTGAGCCTGATGATTTACAGAATAGGAGATGAGATCAAGTATTGGTATTATCATAGTGAAATTTTTTTTATTTTTTATTGTTATAATGTGATGTGTCTAATAGAAAGGGAGGAATTTCCCAGTATTCATGGTGATCCTCAAAAATGTTTAGAAGGAGAGGGACTTGAAGGAAAGCATACAGCAGTGTTTCTGTATGTTGAACGGGGCAGGTTTATACTTTGATTAGCACGGGGGTAACGTTGCTTTCCACTCTGTGGTACTTTAGGCCAGTTTAATGTCATGGTTGGCTGCATGTCTTTCTTTCATTGTCTAGGATTGCGGTGTAATTCTTTGCTCACTCATCACCCTCCTGGTTCTGCCCTGCCCCCGTGTCTCCACAGATCATTTTGTGTTTCTCTCCGGTTGGTCACAGACTGAGAGCCAGAGCTTGCAAGTTCCCAGCCCTGGTTAACTGCACGGCTGTTGACTGGTTTCATGCGTGGCCGCGGGAGGCTCTGGTCACAGTCAGCAGGAGGTTCATTGATGAAGCCAAGGGAATCGAGGTATGCCGGGTCAGCTCTGAGTCTCCCTGCTTCTCTCTCACATGCACACACACGCTCTCTCTCTCTGATCAAAGTCCTCCCTAAATAGACTAACACTAGCACCTCAGAGGAAGTCTACCGGGAATATTTTATCCTTTCAAACCTGGAAAACCATTCAATATGACCAATAATGATCCCAGTTATTAACACAGGTTTCTTCAGCTCTGCTGAATTCACTGCATTACTGAAATTATTCAGGGCATTATTTTGTCTTCTAATAATTGCAAGAAGGGTTCAGAATGCCAGTTTTCTAGAGGAAGAGAGCCAGTATGTATCATTTGGTAGCAAAATTCTGTTTTATGCAGTTCATTTTATCAGGCTGGTTTGGTAAAGAAAAGGACCAGTGCACTTTAAGTTCATTTTTGCTCTGGGAGGAAACCAGAGCTGTAGCATGGTTTAATTTTGTGTCCAGTTCAGTATTTAAGTCCCTTGCCTTTGCTGCTCCGGTGCCAGCTTTCACCTGTCAAAGTAGGTGCCACTTTGAAAACCTGCTACTACTGAAGGAGCTCTGATATGCCAGTGACCATTGACATCTGCTGGATGAGGGAGGACTTGCATTATTTTAGGTCCAGAGGGCTCCTGGCAGGTGGTGAGCTCTATTTGGTGGTATCATGATGCCTCCTATAGGACGCTGAGTGCCTAATAGGAACTGAAAAGCACTTTACCTTTTCTGTCCAGCTGAATTATGCCTGGAAACAAATTAGCCAGATGATTTCATTTCAGTGCAGTGTGCTTCACTTGCCCACCTTCCTAATTTGTTGCTCAGGAGCAATAATTATAATTCAGAGTGCAACGTGTCCATGTTCTTCTAAAATGGTGTGGTGCCTTTTCAGTAGAGGTCAAAAACAGCTTGTAAATGTTTTCAGTGAGCACTAATTTGATCACTTTCTTAGGTTTAATTTCTACCATTAAGACTGAGAGTTATCAGCATAATTTAGGCACGTCTTAATTATTGACCTCATCGGCTGAGTGTAAGGTCCTTACACACAGTGACTCCCCTTTAGCCACAGAGAAAGGATTCATTAAAGGCAAGCAGTTTTGTGTGTGTTGACATATAATTTTCAGTCAGTACACACTCAGCATCCAAGGGTGTGGGCTGACTGTGTCTGAGTAAATGTTTGTGCTACTTTTCTGTTACTTGGTTTTGAACTAAAATGGCAGCTACCAGAGTGACCAAAACTACTTTTTGACACCTAAGTATCACTGAGTATTTGTCTGAAGACTTCGTGTCCACATGCACTCCTTGCAGGAGATTTGGAAATGGGAGATGGAAAGACAGGGTGTTTGGACACCTCCAGGTGTCCCTGGAAATGGGATTGCAAATGATCATTGGGAGGAGGTCTCACTGAGAAGTATATGGGTCCCAGTTTGGAAAATTTAAGAAAAAAGGCGGGAGAAATGGGTGTTAAAAGATCAGTAGTACTAGTAGGTTTTCCAAGTTAAAGATGGATAATTGTGATACTTGGAAGCAGGGCTTGATGAAACGGGAAATTAATGAATGGAAATGAAAAGACAAGCTCTGTGAGGAGTGTGACTGGCTTTGGAAGGACTAGGGGAAGAAAAAACATCTGATTGAGATGGAGGCACCCATCCTTTTCAGGCATGTTGGCCAACTGGCGGGAGAAAATTTTCTGTCCTTTTGCTGGGACACAACTTCAGAATGGTTACACAAGCTCAGTGCCATCAGCTTCCGCAGTAAAACTGCTTCTTCCACATGTTGCCCCCTCCAGTCCAGAGCTTGTTGCAGGGTTTGGCAACATATGAATGGCATATTTGACTACCATCTTCCAAACCGACCATAAAAAATGTCCACTTATGGAGGAAAGTTCCTGTTCTGCTGCCTTTAATGCATTGATCGCCCACTGTGATCAGGTGCTCCTGAGGAAACACAACTGTCATCCAGATTTGGGTGCCATGGCTATCAGTGTGTTAAAGACTGATTTGGTGATTGGTGTCTAGGTTTCTTTTAAAATGTAAGGCAAAGCATGAAACATAGCAAACAATATTTTATTAGTGATAGGTGTGTTAGCTGTTTTTCTATGAATGATTTTTAGTGCAATTCTTTCTTTGAAACGTGAGGTTTATTCAATGTGAATTTAAAAAGTAGAAAGGTAACCTTGTGCAATAGAAATTCTCTGAGTTTGTGAAAAAGACCCTCTTTCTGAGGAATACTGAAGACATTTTAAAAGATCAAGACAAAAACAAATGCAACAAAATTTCTGTTGAATCTGCTAAATCTCATACTGGCTTAAGCCTATATTTACATCGATGATAAAAGGCCTAGGAGGTGGTTAATATACTGCCCATTCTTCAGCCCTCTTTTTCCTTCACATGTACACAGGCACATACTGTCCACCGTACATTTTTTTGCTCTGTGAGTGTTAATTAAATTTAGAATAGAATTGCAAAAAAAAAAAAAAAAGCAGTAGAATGCTATTTTCTGGCATTTTTGTAGTGATGAAAACTTTAGGAATCTCTTCTACCTCAAAAGTAGGGTCCAATTTTACAGCAGCCCAGGAACTTGGATGTGCTGTTAAGTGGAATGCTTAACTAAATCAGATGGAAGCAACACTACCTCCTAGTTAAGCTTGGTGGTTCCTCTAGTGCCAGCCTCCCCAGAACCATCTCCTGCCTTGTCTGCTTTGCTTTAAGACGGGTAGCTGCTTTGTTTTCATGTTCTGTCAGTAAACCATTGAATATCTTTCAAGGATTGGAAACTCATCTGGAAGATGGCTAGCTTATGCTGGACTAAAACTTACCTTTGACCCGTCTTGGTCTCTATATTTAAAGACAAAAATAAAAAATAAAAACCATGAGCAAAATAACAATATAATACCTTTACCAAAGTAACAAGTGGAAAAAAAAAAAAAAAACCCAGCATGTAATTTAGAAGTTCATTTGGCTCTGCATTTAACACTTGTGGCTGCCCGGTGGTGGTGGTGGTGGTGGTGGTGGTGGCGATGGTGGTGGTGGTGGTGATCCTCCTGAGACTACTATCACCAAGAGCAGAGTAACACCTGCCCTGCTTTTGTGTTGTTTACCACCTCTCATCACCAGCCTTCTCAGCAGGGACCGCTGGTTTCCCTGCCACACAGGTGAGGGGATGAAGGTCATAGCACAAGATCGTTCAGAGGACAAGGGGCCGGTCAGCACTTTCTTGCCTGAGCCTATATTCTTAAATCCTGCTCAGGACTATTGCACAAATGTTTGACTCTTCTAAAGGAAAGGAAGAAAAGAAACCAAAAATGTAGTAAGGAAATTCTCCCCTTTGATTTTGTGGGCAAAAGGAACTTCAGGGAATGCAACTTTACAGAACTGGAAATCTCACCCAGGTCCTAGGATTCAAGCCCCGCAGCTCTGGCTGCCTCCACAGTCTTTTCCTGGGAGCCCATCAGCACACGAGGAGCTTAGAGAGGTGCGCCAATGTAATACCACTCATTTTATGCATTATTATGTTTTCATTATTTAATAAACCAATCTTAAAACCACCATACCTAATTAATATAGTCTCTATTTTTACCAGCCCTCAAAGGAGCTAAAAATACAAATAATAGATTTGGAATTATTAAAAATTAACGTAGGTATTAAATATGTGCAATTATTATTATATATTAATTATTCTTCTGTAAAGCTGTAAAAACTTAACAGAAATAATTTCTGAGAAAAACTTTGAAGATGGACAGTAGGTGTATGACACTATATGTTACAAAATTATCCTAAGTTAAACTGAAGGAAAACTTCTTCCCCCATCTGCTCCCTTTGAATACAAGACTTTTGAAAGATTAAATTTTAAAGTCCAGGCATAGAGTTGTCTTTGCTGGTCTTGGGAAGGTGTAAAATCCTCTGTGACACCTCCAATGTTTGATTTTGTTTTGGCCTCCAGACATTGGTTTTCATTCAAATTTTGCTGTCATTTTCAACAATGGGGACATGCTGGGCATTTGCTTTAAGAGTCAGATGGCCAGGGCAGTTGGTGTGGCAGCAACTGAGAACCGTCACACCTCATAGGAGAGATTTGTTTGTGTTTTTGTGTTTACAGTGAGCTAACCAAGAGAGTAGAAATTAAACACTTTTTCTTTTCTGTTGTTTTTTTTTTGTATATATGTATATATATTTTTATTGACATAGTCAGTTTACAATGTGTCAATTTCTGGTGTACAGCTTAATGTTTTAGTCACACATGAATATACATATATTCATTTTCATATTTTTCATTTTAAGTTATTGCAAGATATTGAATATAGTTCCCTGTGTTGTACAGTATGAACTTGTTCTTTATCTATTTTATATATATATTAGTATCTGCAAATCTCAAACTCCCAATTTATCCCTTCCCACCCCCTTTCCTCACAGGTAACCATAAGTTTGTTTTCTATGTCTTCTGTTTTGTAAATAAGTTCATTTGTCTTTGTTTTAGATTCCACGTTGAAGTGATATCATATGGCATTTTTCTTAGTGTAAGGAAAAAGCAGTTTTATCTTTGCATGTGATTATTCATTGGATACAGCATCATTCTCCAAAGCCTCTTTGTGGAGAAACCTGGGATTTATAACCATTGGATAGTGGCACTTGGCTTATTTTTAGTTTTGCCTTCACCCTGATTGGCTGTGAAATGACTACAAATGGGATCAACCGGTTTTCATTAAGGGACCCAATATAGCAGGAATGATATTCTTCACTCCTGTCTCTGAAAGCGAAAAACAGCATTGCACTGCGGTGGCTGCAGCCGCCCCAACACCAGCAGCCATCTCCTCCCACCCCCCAAAAGAAAACTAGAGATAAATGAATGGCAGAATAAATAATTTATGCTAATGAAATTACTGCAATTAGTAGTTCTACAATGACCCTTTTAAAAGCCACAGCTGTTAATGTCAGGAAGTGCTGTCACTACTGACCTTATCATAAGAGAAAGTGACAAATTGAGAATGCAGGGAAGACCAGTCATCAAAGAGGTCTGTTCTGGAACGATTAGAGTTTTCTGAAAAACAGTGTGAATTACAACCAGCTGCTCCCTGGCTCTGCAAGTCTCCCATGCTGTGCCATTTTGTTAAGCCCGGATAACAATAGTTATTTTGCCCCATTGAGACAAGTTGTCTGGGGCCACTTCCAGCTCTACCGGAAACCACTTCTTCCATCGCGGATTTACAAATGAAACTGTTGTTAAAGAGAGCCTTTCAGGGCAGCCGAGGAGCCTCCTCATAAGGATCATAGTTGGGCAGAGGCCAGGGTTTTTTTTTTTTCTTTCCTGTAAGGAGGTTGTGTTTGGCTGGGAACATATCTGTCTATATTGGAGAAAGATACGTGCTTGATTTTAGTCACGTTAAAACAAGACGGGACAGGAGTGAATTTCTGCCCATGTTTATACTGCAGTCAGCTTCTTTTAAAAATAAAACCCCCAGGGGGCTGTGATTTATGGGGTGTTACATAACTTCCTTGCAAATTTATATTCTGAATCCACTGTTTGGTTATATACATACGTCCGGGACCTAGTAGAAATAATAGTCAGGATTTGTATCTTCCGGTATTTAAATTTTGCTTTAAGTGCATTATTTTGGTTACTGGCGTGATGGATTTTTAATATGCAAAACAATCCAGGATTTACATGTTTTAAACCCACTCAGGCGTTCATCAGGAGGTTGCAAAGTGGTGTGTTTAGACATTGTTTAGGAGCAGTTGTTCTTCCTCAGCAAGAACCAGCCTTTCTCTCCTTGCACCCCTGGTTGTGATATTAATGGTGCAGGTTTGAAACGTTTAACTGCATCACCAGCCACTTGGGTGCAATTTTCCCAAAGATGTCTGAGCATTATTGACAACCCTTTGGTAAATTATGTGTGACTTTCCTAAGAGTTGGTGTAGCTCATTTAATTCATATTAATTGATTTTTAGGCTTCCCTTGATTAATTGAACCTGGTTCATCTTGTACAGAATGCAATAAATAATCATTAAAATGAGGGAGATGTGACTCCACAAATTAAAAAGTTAACTACTTCAGAAGTCGTAGAGGACAAAACGGAAAGAACGTCTGCTGGGGAGTTCTCCAGTGAATCTTCAAAGGAGAGTTGCTCGTTTTTTGTTGGTTTGTTTGTTTTCCAAATTAGAGTAGAAATAATCATGATATTTTTCTCCCAGAAACAGTGACTCATATGCCTTGCCATCCAGTTTGTTTTCTCATGATTCTTATAAAACCATGTATGGCTCAGCTTCAGCTTTTTTTCCCATGACTGCAGGGTTGTTGGTTTTCTTTGGCTAAAGTTTAGCTTGAAAGCAACGCCAAAAATACTTCTCTGAGTACCGTGTCTCATTTTCTCCATTTTCTCTTTCACACACTTGATAAAAATCAAGTTGTGAAAAGCAGGGCTTGTGTTGCATGTTGGCTTTTTTGACTTTTGGGTTTGGTATGTGGAGCACATATAAATCCTTTGCCCTACTTGGCAAGAAGAGATTACTTAGCCAGATGCTTTCTTGTCATTTTTCTCATCCTGTAGAGACCTCTTCAAGACTAAATAAGTTTTCCTAGATCTACTGTAACTAGTTCTGGCTTTTAGAAAATAAACACCATATAATTTTGCTGATTTTTCTTCTTTTTTTGTAAATTGCATTTTTTTCCCACATGAATTGCAATGTCTGTGTTTGCAGCCCCTGAACAAAGACGCTGTTAGCCTTTTTATGGCCCACGTTCACACCAGTGTCAGTGAAATGAGTACCAGGTATTACCAGAACGAGAGAAGATACAACTATACCACCCCAAAGAGTTTTCTAGAACAAGTGTCGTTGTTTAAAAGCCTGTTGAAGAAGAAACAAAAAGAGGTCTCCCAGAAGAAAGAGCACTTGGTGAACGGCATCCAGAAGCTAAAAACCACAGCCTCTCAGGTACGACCAGGGTGTTTTATGACTTAGTGAAATCTCTGCTCTTCAAATTAAAAAATGTATTTACTCTTGAAGCAGCATTTCAACCCATTTATGTAAGATGCCTGGTGCTAAAATGGACAGTTTAATGACCCAAGGAACACACTGTTTGTTCCTGCTTTCCTAAGCTCAGTCGCAGCTGGTTTGGAGAGCGCCCTCCTCTCACTGGCCTGACTCGGTGCAGTGCAGTGTGGAGATGGTGAGCCGAGCAGGCACAGCTGATTCCCGTCTCCTCTCCGATTGCTTCAGTGCTCTGGGCTTACCAAGAATTCTGTTACCAGAGAATGGAAGTAGGATCCCTTTTGGTCTCAGATTCTCAACCCCCAGTGATGGCATCGTTTCCTGGCTGATGATGTGATCAGAGTGGTTGTGATTAGGGTCCCTAAGTATAGCAGTTTTCTCTGACCTTGGTGTCTGATCTGCTCCTTTCAGCCACTGTCTCTCTTGGATGGAAGTATCCAGTGTTGCCTTCAACCTCAACCACTGGTCCTCCACTACCTTGAAGGACAGCACCTCTGACCTCCCAGAGTACATCAGGAAAGGGTTAGCATAGGATGTTAATTGCGAGTGGGTCTGTACACATAGCATCTGATTTTATTGTTAAAAACCAAACACATTGGTGAAGTAGGTGTTGCTACTGTAATTTTATAGGAGGCTTCAAGAGTTTAAGGCCACAGAGACTATGAGGTTGGAGTTTGAGCCCAGATCTATGCAAAGTCCATGTGTTGCCCATAGTTCCAAGCTGCCTCTCTGTGACTGGCCGAATAAATCAGCATGAGAGGAGATGGAGACTTTGGAGAATGGCCCAGCCTCTCTCTGGGCCTACCAGGCTCTAGAGCTAAAGGGGAAAAAACATTCTCACCAGTGGTCACCTCAAGGCCAGAAACTCCAGTGGGCTTCTTCAGAGTACCATTATCAGGTTATCCTCCCATATGCTTTTCAAGAGATTGGGCCAGTTTACCCACCAAGAGTGCTGGGTGGTCCATCCGTGCCTAGACTGGAAATAAGCCAGAACCTGGTTGGGAGATTGTATATTGGCATCTTTCACCCTGAAGGACTCTCTCGCCATGTCCTTCAAGCATTCTCAAGGCCAAAGCATCACTTGCCTCTTGGCCCCTTTGTTCATACCCGAGGAACGGCTCTTTGGTGAAACACTGTCATCTGTGCTGAGCAGTGAGTAGATGGACCACGTTTGGGAACCAGAGTGAGGAGGCTTCCAGGACAGTTTCCAGGACTGAGTGATGTAAAAACTAGTTGCTGGAAGACCCCCAAAGAATCTCTTACCTTTTTGCCTCTTTCTCTTTCATTTGTCTTCCCTCTCCCTGTTTCTCTGATTCCATCTCACGTGAATCAAGATCCTTTTCCCTAGTAAAGAAGGACTCTCCTAGGAGTCCTGTTGAGCTAAAAGTGAAGGAGATCTGTGTCCCAGAGCTTTTATGTCCCTTGGAATGATGTCACAAACTGAGCCTGTTGACTTTGCCCCGGGAGATGATAGTGTTGGCTAAACTGAATTGTCAGTACTGATGGGTCCTCTGCCACACTTAACAGAGAAAAAAGCGTGGCGGAGGAGGGGGTGGTGTCATCCTGATTCATCCCAGTGGTGGCAGCTCTCAGCCATAGGAGAGAGAGTCTGTGGTTTCCGAACAGTCGTCTCAGTGGTGTGTTGACGAGTTGAGGGGGTGGGGGAGAGGAGGAAAGGAAGGGACAGGAGATTCACGGTGTCTGCCAGATTCAGGGCTGTTGGGCGTCTCATTCCCCCTTGGCTAGAAGCAACAGGCAGAAATTATGAGAAGAAGATATCTGTAGTCTTGATGGAAGGACTACTGATTTCTTTTCGTTAGCTATTTGTGCATGTTGTGCTCTTAATAATTAGTAGAAGAGTGACTATAATATTGAACAGCACCTTAAGAGTTTTTAAAATTAATTTATTGTGAAGAGGAAGTATAGTTTCCTGTGTGGACACTGGGAGAACCTCGAAGTGTAAGATCATGTTGTGTGTGTGGAGCAAAAAGTCTTCATGTTGGAGCATGTGCCCCTGGAGCAGTCCCACAGAGCTGCTAGCCAGGCCATTTGAAATATGTCTAAACCTTAGTGCTGTTCATGCAGTGCAGCAAAGCCAAACCCCTTTTATAGCCACAGATCCCCACTGCAGATTTAGCCTCGGTCATAACAGAGAGCCCCAGTGACTTCTCTTCATGGATGAGGCCTCGTACCCAGGGCTTGAGTTGCTCTGGACGTTTCAGACCTAACGGCTTTCTTAGAAACTGAAATGTCAGGGCTTTCCTCTAGTCTCATGGGTGGTGCTTTTGATTAAGGCCTAACATAGGACTAGTTTCACCTGGCTAAAAAGAAGAGAGAAGCATATGTCACTGTGCAGTGCTACCCCGAGTTCACAGAGAGGTTAAAAAGTCAGCCTTAGCTGAAACGGTAGTAGCACAGGTAACAGGCCCAGTAGTGGTCATGCCTTTTAGGTGGAATGTAAATAAACCACGTTGAGGTGGCGGTTACAAGGGTCCTTGGATATAGGAGTGGAGTGTTGTCCCACAAGATGATGCCACTGGAGTGTTTTCAGCAAGTGAGTCAAAATAAATGGTTATGATTGTTCTTTGTTTTTATGATTGGGGGGAAAAAAAGCAGTAATATTTATACCACACAGAACCAAAAAGGAGGGGGCGTGAGCAACAGGTGCTTGGGTGGGGACCGCTGTTGGTGCTTCCCTGACTGCCCAGAGTTGAGAAGATAAACGTCTAGTTGATGCTGAACATTAATGAACATCCATTAATGACGTGTTCCGCACAACCATTGGAAAGCATTATTCTGCCTCTTCCTGTATGGGGAAAAAGGGGGTGGGGGCTGCATTTTTGCACATGGAATGAAAGTCAAATCAGGGTGGAAACAGATGCAAGATAGAAACTGTTAAGCATCCCTGAATTCTTTAAAAAACAAAAATAAGCTATATCTGATATTCGTTGTTACTGACACGAGTTACTTTAACGTCATGACTCTTCCTTTAGGTGGGAGATCTGAAAGGGAGGCTCGCCTCTCAGGAAGCCGAGTTACAGCTAAGAAATCACGATGCTGAAGCTCTGATCACAAAGATCAGGCTTCAGACAGAGAAAGTGAGCCGGGAAAAGGCTATCGCAGACGCCGAGGAGCAAAAGGTCAGGCTAATTCCACTGCTTAGAGCGCTGAGCTATATTTAGCACAAAATAAACCTTGGTAGGTGAACAATTTTGAACAACTTCCTCTCCAGGGAGCATAAAATCTAAAGAATTATTATAGTTACACATGTAACAGCATTTCACACCATGATTACCACTTGACCTTTCTTTACATTATGCATTTTCCCAACCTTTTAGCTCTTTGAATGATATGAAAGAACAATAAATACTGAGCTCATTCAGGCATATAATGGCTGTGGATCTTGAACATCAGGCCTATTTGTAATACAGTAAAGGTCATGGAGTCACCTCGGAGGTTTCTAAAGGTTTTCCGTTTTTAGGCAAATTGAACAACTCAATTGTTAACAAAGCCCATTCCGTCACTTTGCAAGATGGTTTTCAGTGTTTGCATTTTAATAATGCAACTTGAGTTTCTTATATTCTAAGCTCAATTTGTTCTTTTTGATTCACTGGAGGCCCTGGCTTTCTGTATTAGGTTTCATTGTTGGAAACAATTACTTTCAGAATTATATAGATTCTGCTTTCTTTATACTTGGGTTTCCAGCAATTCTGAAATAAATGTAACTCATTTTGTCTTCTTTTTACCGAAACTTCAGCCACAAGGGGAAGGTATTTTATTTTTGTGTATTTCCCTGTCCCAAAAGAACTATCATAGTATACAGAATGATTACTAAATATTTATTTAAAAAATTGAATGAATCTATATGTACAAGGTAAGTTCTCTTATTTTAGACAAAAAAAGTATAATCCGTGCTTAGTTAATAAAAAATTAAAAATTATGAACCCTCTGATAGCTAGTGGATCAGGAGCCGTTATGCTGTTACCCTTGCATTTATGATACCAGAAAATATTTGAGTTTTTCCAGTGGTGCTGTCATTCATTCATAGACAATTGAGTTGTTTTTCTTTTTTCTAATGTGTATTAAGCATGTTTGCCATTAGCTTGCCCAACTAAAGACTTGAAAAATATATTGAAGAATCAAAGTAGTAAATAAATAATTTTTTTTCAAAACTTATTTTTGAAGCTAAATGATAAGGCACATTTGGTCCATAGGCATATAATTCCTAATTCTGGTTATGTTTCCATTGCGTTTCAGATAAGTGGAGGATATTCTTAAAAGTATGTTTTTATATTAAGTAATTAGTTATCACACGTGATGTGATTATCATAAGCTAATTCCACCCAGGGGATATTTTTCAGGCATTACACACATATGTGATGTTCTAATAATTACTATCTCATAACCCATCTCTACAGATCTTAAAATATAACAAGTCCTCTGGAGGTATTTTCACATTTTTGCACGTGAATTCCTAAGGCAAAAATTATCCTCACAAAGGGGGTAAAATATTTTAGCAAATTAGAGCTCACCTGACAGGTGGTTTCATAAAATTCTTTAAACGTGAAAGGCACATGCTATTTTTTATATCTAATCCATACCAAGAAATGAAGATAATACTAACAAATACTTTCATTTTGTCCTGAGTCTTAATTTGGTTATAAATACCAATGTTGACTGGCACCTATTTTTTGCCTAGCACTTTTCTAGGCTGTTGAGGATGTGTGATCCACAGAGTCTGCATGTGGCTTACATTGTAACAGAAAAGACTGACAGGAGACAGGTGACATGTAGATAGACAAGATATTCTGTGTCAGTGATAAGGACTGTGATGAAAGTCAAATAGATTCCATCGTGGAAGGGACTGTTTTAAATTGGTGGTCATGGAAGGAAGGTCTGTTTGTAATTCAACCATGTAGAGTCAAGAATTAATCAACACCCAGTATGTGCTGTGGGCTCATGTTTGTTGTATGTTCAGCGATGTGCTAGATTCTGTGTGGTTCTTCAAGAGGGGTGTATATGGACTCTGTGATTCTAGGAAATTGGAGTCTTCAAGATTTAATACATAAGAAGTAATTCAAAAGTAATCAAAAAGGACATGGCCATTTTTAATACGACTAAACAAACATTGGGGTTTAGAGACTGCCTTGCTGTGCATCTTGACAACCCATGTAGAGAAGCCAGTTGAAATTGTTGCTTCAAATTTATAAAATCATTGAGGGCCATTCAGACCACTGCACTGCCAGCAGTGACTGCAAGGAACATGAGCACCATGAAGCCTGTGAGAATTAGATCTTTGTTTCACTTAACAGCTCCAAATTCTAAGGATCCTTTGACCCCTTTCCAACTGCTTTCTTTGTTGAGTGAAAGGACCTTCCACATTGCAGGGCTCATATAATCTCTTCAAAACTTGGACATCTTCCTTGATTTTGATTGGTCTTCAGTTTCTTCATGTGTTTCTTTTCTGAAGGTGGGTGGGGCTGGATTTGGGAGGACCATCAGGAATTTGCTCTAGTCTGAAGACAGGTAAGAGCCATGTATTAGTTTCTGGAGGAGACAGAGGAGATTGCACTGTGAGGCCCACCAAGTTGCTCAGATGCACAGCACTTTTCGCTACTCTAGTGTCCTTGCACCGTAGGGTGACAGGAGTTGTGAATGAGAAGTACATTGACCAACCTAGAGTATTTTTAATGTGCATTTGTGGGGTTTTATTTATTAAGTGTCCCAGATTGCTCTGTTGATCAAATTACCCAAAATAACACTCCATTCACAGGAAAAGAGTTAGAAGGAGAAGAGTCTACAACCCCTAGTTTCATAGAAGTAGCATGTAGAAAAAATACTCTCTGAGATTTCTAAGTATTAAAAATCTATGATCCTGAGTCCAGTTGAAAATGATGCTGTTATCGGTGGTCACAAACAGCATGTACAGATGTGTAACATCCTTACGGACAATAAATAAATCTGAGGTAATAACTCACTTACATACATTCTCAATTTCATCTATAGCAGTGTTCTCTAGCACAGTGAAAATGTAGTATTCTTAGAATTTTCATGGTCTATTCCTGGCAGTTTTGAGGATTGTGGTTTTGGAGCAGTTCTCAATAAGCAGGTGGAGTTTCCTTATTTATGTTAATAGTAGTGTGTAAGTATTGGCCGAAGACCACGTATCTACCCTGAACCAACTATGTTCATAAAAGGTGCAGTACAAAGCAAAATAATGGCTAATCAGAACAAGAGTAATTATTGCTAATAAAGCTGCCGTAAATAATGTAATTTGTTGTGAGCAGTGTTTAATTTTATGGTATAGTTAAACCTGCTTATTCCAAACACATCTGAAGAAATGTCCTTTTGTTCACACTTTACATTTCACAGTTACCATCACCGAGGAACCATCCTCTGTGGTGACTGGATCCTGGGGCTCAGGGCCACAGCTCTGAAACTCAGATTTCTGCTGAGAACCACAATTTTACCCTTCCTGGGCATTCAAGTTCTATAGGTGTCCTTAAAGGAGGAGGATAACTCCAAAGCGTCTCATTTTGGTTTGGTTCAAGTGTATCAGCATGGCTTCCCTGTACTGTATTACATGTGTTCCTGTCAGGACGCTGGTGCCGCACCCTCTTGGGCATGTGAAGAGCACTGCTGGACCCTCAGCTATAGAGTGGACAGCAGTGTCCTGGTCTCCTTGCCAAAGACTGGACCTGAATTGTTGCAGCTTTGGTTTCTTAGCCAGGTTCTCAGAGAAAACAATAATTACTCTTCATAGAAATTCTGTCTGTGGTGAAACATGCACAGAATAGAATGGTACCTTCTAGCGAGTTGAACAAAATAGCTTCACATTTATTCTTAAAGGGGAGTCAACATTGCCTTTGAGGTCATGGAAATGTAAGTAATTAGGTAATGTAGGTAAGGTAAATGTGAGCAAAAATTTGAGAATGAGCCAGTGTGGGTTTTCACTTGTCCAGGACTCTCTGAAAAAGCAAATTGATGAACAGAGGGATTGCTTCATCTTGCATTTATTATTTATTAATGACACTTTATCATTAAAATAGTCAAAGCCCTTCTTGGAGCATTTTGATACTTGAATCCACTTGTATTGAGATTTGTGTTGTGTGTGTTTTGTGCATGTGCAACGCTTTGTACATAGACTCTGCCTGAAAGGAAATTAGTCTTGAAGAGAAATTCTTCACCTGTTCCAAATACAGACGAATTACTGACCAGTGCATCTGCTCGGCCTGCGTTTTTCTGTAGAGATCTCTGAGGTGATCATTTGTGTCTGTGGGTTTGTGTGCTTCTCCTCTCTGGTTAGGTGACAGCCATTCAGACGGAAGTGTCCCAGAAACAGAGAGAGTGCGAGGCCGACTTACTGAAGGCTGAGCCAGCGCTGGTGGCTGCCACAGCTGCCCTCAATACACTCAACAGGGTAAGGAGGATTCCTTGGCTCGTGGGTTCCTCAGAGTAACCTTTGAAGGTTATTGGAGGTTGAATGACTGAGCTGAGAGTAAAGTCCATGCAACCAAAGAATTTTTAAGGAGGAAAGGAAGTCCCATCAAATGTTACGGCTGAAACAAACATTTGAGGTCATCACTATAGTTCAGCTTCCTTTTGCATCCTGGAGTCCATCCTACCTCACCCCAGCAAGCAGTCTCCTTTTGAATACTTCCAGCACCATGCAATGTGTACTCTAATGAAAGGCAGTTTTGTTAGCAATTTTATTTGGCACAAATCCAGTGGTTCATATTCTGTGTTGCTTAAAGAACCAAGTAGAGGATTCCTTATTTCCCCTGTAGACAAAAAGTTGCATTAATGAGAGACCCTCAGGAAAAGAACAACAGGCTGGAAACGGAGGTACTGAGGTACTGAGTGACCCGCACTGTTTTCCCTGGCTTCATGCTGTTAGCAAAATCTCATTGAGCGTTTCTGTTCCCATTAAGAGATACTCTGTGATGGTCAGAAGGGTATTGTAAGGAAAAATGGACTTATGGGCAAGGTTATTTAAGAGTCTGCAGCTTGTCTTGCCCTCAGGTTCTACTAGGCCTCTGGGGAGAATCCCAGGGCATTACTAGGCCTGAAGATTTTAAGATTCGACTTCAAGGAGTAAAGGATTCAGACTTTAACTGCTCTTCAAAGAAATATTCAATTCATTTATCTCAGTGTTTTTCTGAAGAAAATAATTTTAACTGTGAGCAAAGAATTGTGATCTTCATGAATATTTCTTACAGTATTACCGTAAGACTGAACAATTTAAAAGACCATAAATGTACCATGATGGAAGGTTATTCTACATTCACCTATCCTGCTGCCATTAAAACGATACTGTTGAATACTAGCTAGCAAGCTGAGAAAATGTTTGTGTTATATTAAGTGAATGAGTCAGATTATAAAATAGAATATACTATGACTTTTTTTTTGGCTAGAAATATGCTTGTGCATAGGAAAAAAGGGAGAAAGGGTGGTAGTAACTGATTATCTCTGAGTAATGGAGTTTCGTGTTTTCCTCTTTCTGAGCAGACAGTGTTTATTTTCTTCTTTGTGCTTTACATTTGCAACTTGTCTAACTATATTATTATCTACTCAAACTAATATTGCTTACATATCAAGCTCAGTGTATTTATAAATGGTGAAAGGATTTTGGTTATCCAGCTCTCAAATAGCATCAGCATATTTTAAGTTTTTGCTTTTACTCTTATTTTCACACCCTTTCTGTTCTTTGCAGTCATTTCCGCAACAAATAGGCAGTTTATGGTAATGGAGCAGAATCAGGGTCAGCATTTGATGAGGTTTTATAAGCAAGAGTGTGTCATATAGCTCATGAAATATCCCAGGAAATACTTTTTTAAAAAAAAGTATCACGAATCTACATATATTTCTTACAGGTACTGATTATTGCTCCACAGTATTTGCCCTGATCCTTGTAATTTTTCCCGTTAATACCATCTGTTAGGTATATCAAGATTCTGACCTGGAGTGGGGGGTGAAGGATGAGGGCAGAAAGGAGGTTCAGCCTCTGCAGGCATTGTCCTAATTGAGAGGCATTATAATAGAAGATACAACAGAAGAGGTTTCTTGTGCACGTAAAGCAGAAAACCAAGAGACTGTCAACTAAGAGATGATGTTTCTGGGAAGACCTGGTTAAAAGCCAAATGTATGACATAGGTGGGACAGACCCCAAAATACCTTAAAACCTGTGTTTATAAAATTCCCTGGGCTGTGTGTGCAGATGTCTGCAGGACTGGGCTATCGGATGGATAATTTTACTCGGAAGCCAAGAAAGGGCAGTGATGTTTCACTTAGAGAAGTGCTGGCAAGAACTGAACCTCCTGGGGTCCCAAGGTGGGATCCCTGGGTGGTCAGAAAAAGCTGGGGTGAAAGGAGAGGACGGAAAAGACCAGCCCCTGAAGACCGGCTTGATAGCCTAACAGCTCTTCTCCGGACCTCCCCTGATCTTGAGAGTGTGTGTGCTTTTCCTCAGGTCAATCTCACTGAGCTGAAAGTCTTTCCCAACCCTCCAAATGCCGTTACCAACGTTACTGCGGCCGTGATGGTCCTTCTGGCTCCCCGGGGCAGGGTGCCAAAAGACCGGAGTTGGAAAGCAGCTAAAGTCTTCATGGGAAAGGTATCAGACAACCCGGCAAATGAAAATCCTGACCATTTCTGTGTTCAGTACTGTGGATAGAGTATGCTTGACAGCAAAAGATGTTCAGATTGAAGGAAATTGTCCTTGTATTTGTTGAGTGTAACCTGCTATATGTTCTCCTGACTTACAATTTTTTGTTTGCCGAGCTGGAGATTAGTGTGGGATTTCAGCACACCTAAGTCAATACTAGCAGCCGTTGGCAGGTTGCTAATTATTTTCAAAATTATGAAAGCAGTTAAGTGTAGGAGGGAGAAAATTACATGGATTCTGTATGCTGGAAAAATGTTACTAATGTACAGGAAGGTGAAGCAGAGGGGTTTTGTGGTATGTGTTTTCCTTTTTCTTTCTTGCCTTTCTTTTCTTCAAAATGAGAATGCCTCCTGTGCAGGGACTGAATATTTTACCCTGGGATAGAAGAGATTTTTTTAAAAGTGTCCATTGCTAATTCTAACTTTATACTAGAAAGACTGAAAAAGTCAAACAGTGGGATAAATGCAGCTTGCCGGTTTTGCCTTTGTAATGTGAGTCCTAAAAGCTGATTTTAAATTTTGATCTTGGGATTTTCTCTGCAGCCCAAATGGTTCATGGCCGTAAGTCTTTTTGCTTTACAGGTTGATGATTTTTTGCAAGCGTTGATTAACTACGACAAAGAGCACATTCCAGAGAACTGTCTAAAAGTGGTGAATGAGCAGTATTTGAAAGACCCAGAGTTCAATCCAAACCTGATTCGGACCAAATCCTTTGCAGCAGCTGGTCTCTGTGCCTGGGTTATCAACATCATTAAATTCTATGAGGTATTCGTCATAATCAGATGGTTTACACTGTTAACTCAGAGAGGGCCATACATATATTAATTCCTAGGCCAGCAAAATATGTAAAATAATTTGATGTTTAACTGTCTGCGTAAGATAAAGTTCTGAGAATGAGACATGAAAGTGTCAGATAAAACAGAATTCTATGTTGGAGGATATTTAAAATGTTGGGAACTCTCTTTTTAGAGTAGAGTGAGTAGTGGCTTTAGATCAAACCGCAGCAATTAGTTTGATTTGATGAGCTAAAAACTTGTTGGGTAAATTAATTATATTTATTTACATTAAAATATTCATTTCAGTTGTTGACTTGAAACAACTGCAAGGCTGAATTCATGTTTAATTAAACTTAATCCCTTCTCTCAAAGCAAAAATTTACTCTAGTAGACTTAATGAGAGGAGGAATTAACCATTTGGGAGCTTTAGTATTTTCCTGACAAATGCGTTTTTGACTGTCTGTGGTCTCATCGAAAGTTTGTACTTTCAGGCAGTGTAGAGAGAGAGGATCATTTCATTCAGTTATTGATCTGTCAGATACTCATTGTCTGTCATCTATGAGCCAAGTACTCTGCGGAGTACTGGATGTAAAAGGGAACAGTGCATGACCCTCCACTGGAGAGAACTGTCTCACTTTTGTCTTGGAGTGTAGAGCATTATATTCAAAAGTGGAATTGCACAGGAAATGCCGATGTCCTTCCCAGAATGGTTTTCATAAAACTGGGTTCTATCCCTTACACTGGGGACCCACAGGAGTAGGACCTGTTGGTCTCTCCCTCGTTAGTGGAAGCCTGTATCGGGCAGGAGTGCAGGCAGGTGACGGCTGCTGGACGGCCTCTCTCCATCAGAACACGCCTGTCCGCAGGGCTCACCTCACACTGTGGGTGCAAAGAGGAGCATGGAGCTGGACAGCGGCTGTGTTCTGGGTCGTGTTGCTATGAAGTAGTAAAGAAAATTTAATTTCCTTCCTCTCTCCCCAAGAGGAGAAAACTGGTCTACCCAAATTCTCCAACTGCCCATTAAAATGACACTTCAGGTGGCTGGGAACTTAGAAAAGAAAGTGGAAGTGTGGTTGATACGGTGTAAGGCTATCTCCCTCACTCCTTTCTGGGTTCAGAGAATTTCTCCACACTGATTTTCTGCCTAAAAGGCAAGACCACCTTTAGCTGCAACTTTTGGTGATAGGAGGAACAGCTCCCAATTTTAGGAAAAAAATTTAGTATCTTAATGATGTTTGACCTGTGAAGCATTTTATGCAAGTCCTTGTAACTCTAGTGTCCAGAATAAATAAGTAGATAATGGACAGCCAGATAGAACTTGGAAGGCTTTTTGGATTTTGGTTCTGCCACTAGGTTCTGCCATTCCTAAGAATAAACAACAAATTTCTAGGTGAATTAGAGGTTTGAAGGATAAAGCTTCCAGCAAATAGAAGACTGGATGATTACTTGTTCTCCTTGCATCGTTATGAGCTTGTGAATTAACCCCCACGTGAATTTTCAGGTCTACTGTGACGTGGAGCCCAAACGCCAAGCCTTAGCCCAAGCCAACTTAGAATTGGCTGCAGCTACTGAAAAACTCGAGGCTATCAGGAAAAAGCTGGCGGTAAGTGCAGATCCCACCACTGAAGGCGTTCCCAAGGTGTGGCACCCCAAGGGATCCCACCTTCAGACAGGGCCACCGCTGAGCCCTGCCAAATAGAAAGGAGTTTGAGCTTTCATTAATGTATTCATTTATATTCTCCTTCAGTGAATGTTCCTTATGTATAGAAGACACTGAGCTGGAAAAGTAGGACCTTTTTGTGGTTTCTGCACTTAAACTGGTAGGAGGAGGCAGGTAGCAAGGGATTAAAAGTCAGGATTCTGGAGCCAAAGTGCCTGGGTTTACATCCTGGCTCTGGTTTTTATTGTTTCACCTGCACAGGTTAGTTAACCTCTCCGAGCCTCTTTTTTCTCATCTGTGAAATAGGTATTATAATAGCATCCACTTCTTTGGTAGGATTGCGAGGATTAAATGAAAGTAATTCATATCAAGAATTTAGCATAGTACCTGGTGTGTGGTAAGTGCTTAGAAAATACTAACTGCAAATATTGTGGCCCTTACTAATTTTACAAATATATGACTGGTGATTGTAGCCCAGTGTTATAAATTGACAGATGACTATATAGAGAATGCAGTAGGAACACCACAAAAGAGCCCAGAGAAATTAGTGGAAGTTTCATAGTGAAGGTGTACTTGACATGGGCTTTGAGAATTACTTGGGAGTGACCAGGATAACTCGGTCAGGAAAGGGATGCCTGGTGAAGAATGAGGAGGGAAGATGCAGTGGGCACACTCGAAGAGTCTGAGGAGGCCAGAGCCCTCAGGTGAGTGTTTGGGAGAAGGTTAAGAATAGCAGGAAGTAGTGAAGGATGAACTTGGAAAAGGTGAGTGAAAGCCTTCTCTACCTTTCATGCTACAGAATTTAACTTTTATCTGGCCTGTGGTATTGAGCCTTTGAAAGATTTTAAGAGATTAATGATGTGATTAAATTCACGTTTCAGCAGCGGAAGGAAAGCTGGAGGAAGAGGAGAGTCTAGATGCAGAAAGACAAGCTATAAGCCCTGCAGTGAGACCTGTTAAGGCCTCACCTAAGGCAGGAGTGGCCACAATGGAGATGATGAGATGGAGTCAAGGATGCTGATGGGATGGGGAGGCACAGAGAGTAGAGTTGGTGACTCTGAGGTGCCTGAAAAGGCAGCATGGAGTAGTGCGAACAGAGTGAGCGTGGTGTGTAACCCTGGAAACTCAGGGAGATCCTCAGAGCTTCCGCTTCTTAACTGCACATAGTGATGACAACAGCTAACCCTCCAGGTGGGCGTTTCTGATTTTTGGCTACCCAGCCTCCAGTCTTCCTTCTTTGGATGATAACAACCTGATGGATCTTTGGGGAATTATCTATCCTCATTGGATACGCTCAGGTGGGACTTTGAGCAGAGGTGCCTTTTCCTTTCCCAGCTGAAGACTAGATATATGATCCAGGCTTTGCCGCTTTGAGCACCCCGCCATCTCTAGAATTGAAATCATTGGCAAAAGATTTTAAGCCTGAAAATGGAGTTCCTCCATTGTAGAGATAGTGTCCAGGTGAAATTCTGAAGAACTTCCTGCTCCCAAGACTGTCTGGAGCTCCTAAGGATGTGGTTCTCTGCCTTTCGTTTCCTTGGAAGAGCTCCCCCATTTTTAGGAAATTCCCTTCAGCTGAAATGAGCTGGAGGTGCTTTCTGTTGCTTCCCACCTATGAGTTCTGGTGTATTGAGATGCTGTTCAGTGTGCAGTTTGCTGTCAACGCTTCATGAATTTTTGTTCCCACTCTCTTTGTATAGAAAACCCATGTGTAGGTGATCAGGGGACAGAACCAGAGTTTGAAAGAGAAGCCTGGCTCAGGAATGTAGATTCGGGAATCACTGGTGTGCAGATCATGAGTGTAGTGTGTGAAGAATAAGGAACAGTGGGAGGATGTTCCCATCTTGGAGTGAATCCTGCTGTGGGTCTCTGAGCCCGTGAACTCGGCTATCACTGTGCCAGGACTCTGGTGCTCACAGGGGCCAGGCAGCCAAGTCCAGCTTCTTACGGAACAGGACTTGAACTTGGCCTGCTTGTATACAGGGCCACTACTTGTCATTCTGGCCAAAAGACAAAAAGGGTGGGGACACTTTCTAATACAGATTGCCTTCCAGACTTCAGGGCTGGTTCTCTAAAGAAGAGCAAGGTCATCTTCCCAGAGCAGAGCCCCAGGCACTGACTCCTTCCATATACCAGGAAGGGATTAAATTGTGCTCTCATTTTCCTATTCAATAATTATAAGTTATTTTTATGATTATTATTTTAATAAGATGGTTAATAACCACAAAAGTTTTCTCCTTAATACATGGAAAATTTCAGCACCTCTCATAATTCACACCCCATCTTTGAAGAGCACTTCCTCTGATAGACTGTTCTGACCGTCACTCCTCACCCCCTCCTAACTGTTCAATCTGCCTATTCCTACCACAGCATCAAGCATATACTATTCAAGAAATCCTAGTGAGCGTTGAAAGAAAAACTAGTCAACAGCAGCTGATTTAGACAAATTAAGGATTAAACAAATTGATTTTCTAAAAATTGTCTTCATTCTTTGGTCAAAACTCTGTCAGCTTGACTAAAACCTGAAGGAAAATGTTATTGTCTGTTGTTAATGGCTTTCTGTAAACATTAGAAGCAAGTTAATAATGTTTGTAGAAAAATGATGAGGATGCCCAGGACAGATATGTGTGATTCTACAAATCTCAAACTCCCAGTTTATCCCTTCCCACCCCCTCCCCCCGGCAACCACAAGTTTGTATTCTATGTCAAACCACAAGTACTTTTAATAAATTAAAATAGACCTCTACATATTTATTTTAATCTGATTTCTAACTAGTTTTGTATAATCTCCTCTAGGTCTCATCAATTTGATCTTATTTTGCATGTTAATTTTAACATTTTCATTTTTAGAAGGTACTGTTTTAATGATATAAATTAATACTATAATAATTAGACAAATATAGGCACCTTTATATTATAAATGGGGTATGTTCTACACGTTTGCTTATTACAGTCTCTTGGAACTTTGCACGTATTTACAGGAGCAATGTTGTAATGTTATTTAGGGTGGTCAGGACTGGCAGGTAGCAAGATACTGCAGTACAAGGAGTCTCCCGAGTGTGTGGTAGCTTAGCCAAGGCTTTGTCGGCTGCATGTAAGAGAAACTTGCTCAGAAAACCTTGAGCCAGAAAGGAGACCAGAATGGCTTCTGGACCCTAAGGGGAGAAAAGCGTGACTAGGTCTCAGGAGGAAAGGGGTCCAGGAAACGAGAAGCTGCCGCAAACATGTTAGGACTCTGTAACTTCTCATCTTGCTTCCCTTTCAGTCTTTCTCGTTCTCCAGAATGGTTTCCCTTGCTTTCCTGTGCACCCGGGGGAATATGGTCCCTTTCTAAATGAAGCCCTCTGAAATTCACACATCCTCCCAGGTCTTTTGATGCTAAAGACAATGACATACCCCTGACTTTCAGTCTGCAGTTTCCAGAAGAGAAAATCTGGTTGGCTATGTGGAGTCAGGTTGCTGAGGTCTAAACGGGTCAGCTGTTAACACCCGTCTTGTTTGTCTGAGTTATGGACCAATGAGAGATGGAAGGAGGGTCTGTAGGTGGAGAACCAAAAGGTGTCCCTTATCATTAATGAAAGCGGTCCTGGAGGATGAAGCTTAGGCACGGGAGAGGGCACAGTGCACCCAGGGTGTGTTTGAGTCGGAAGGGCCTGTCCACTTGCCCCAGTCGCTGTCTGCGCTCTGCCCAGTGTAGGGAGAAGGCAAGAAGACTGCATGGTGACCCTGCCATCTGGGGTGACCTGGGTGTCTGGGGTGACCCTGATGCGTTTATTGTCAGCAGCTCTTCCCATCTTCCCTAACACAGGTATCCTAAAGGAGCAAAGGTCAAAGGAGGGAAAGAGGTCTGTTTCATTTACCTTAAGCTCATAGGTGTTTTAAAATGATGATAATGTTTCCATTTCATCTAAAAAGGACTCAAAAGTTAATTTTGACTCTTATTTAGGATTTGGATCGAAATCTGAGCAGACTCACAGCTTCATTTGAAAAAGCAATAGCCAAGAAAGTTCGGTGTCAAGAAGAGGTGAACCAAACCAACAAAACTGTCGAACTAGCTAACAGACTGGTCGCTGAGCTTGAGGCAAGTTAACCTTTACTTGCAAAGTTCTAACTGAAATATTCCGAATCAGTTTGGGGGGAGTTTGTCTCTATTTGTTGTCAATACTAACAAACTCACATGGAATCACCGACAAAGGGGAGTAATCATCATTCACACTGTAGTTCTGACTTACCAAAAGAAAGTAATTGATTCTGTGTATTTTTCAGTATGTAGCCATGGACTCAAGTGGTTTTCCTAAGATATGTCAGAAACTCAGGCCACTGTTAGGTAGCTGTGGTATTAAACTATTGTCTGGTTCTTTTAATACACATTTGCAATTGAGTTCTACCAACAGAACATTACCTCAAGCTAAGCCTGCTTGGCTTATGTTCTGTGACATCTTTTTACAGGTGACTGACATGCTAATGTGAATAGTTACTCCATTAAATAAAGATTTTTTTAAATAGTTCTTACCTTTCTCCTGTTTGAGCATGAGTGGTGGAAGAACATGTAGCCTTTTGACATCAGTGAGTCACATATTTAATTTGCTCTCTCGTGTGTAGTATATTCATACAATTGAATAGTATTTGATTATAAAAAAGACTGAAATACTGTTACATGCTACAGCACGAATGAACCTTGAAAATATCTTGCTAAGTGAAAGAAGACAGACACAAAAGTCCACATATTAACATAGAAAACAAACTTATATTTACCAAAGGGAAAGGCAGCAGGGAGAGGGATAAATTAGGAGCATGGGATTAACAAATACAACTAGTAAATATGAAATAAGTAAACAACAAGGATTTACTGTATAACACAGGCTACAATATTCAATATCTTGTAATAACCTGTAATGGAAAAGAATTTGAAATATGTATGTGTGTATGTATGTATGTATAACTTAATCACATTGCTGTATGTCTGAAACTAACATAATACTGTAAATCAACTATACTTCAATTAAAAAAAAATTTAAAAAACACCACACATTGTATAGTTCCATACATATGAAATGTCCGGAATGGGCAAATCTAGAGAGACAGTAGATTAGTGGTTGCCAGGGCTGAACAAGGGGGTGGGAGTTGGGGAGTGACTGCTAAAGGTATAGAGTTTCTCTCACGTGTGAGGAAACATTCTGAAATTACTGATGATGATGGCAGGAATCTGTGAATATATTCAAAACCACTCAGTTGTGTACTTCAAAGGGTGAATTTCATGATATATGAATTAAATCTTAATAAAATTTGTTTTTTTAATTTAGTTGCTACCTAAAAGTATGTAACTGCACTATTAGAACTGCATTTAGCTGAAGGTGATAGAAAAGTTGATTTACCGTGGCTTAAGCAGATAGCTTATTTTTGACATGTTAAAAAAATTCCAGGGGTGGACCATTATCAGTGTAGATTCAGGTAACTAGTGATCAGACCCCTAGTGTCTCTGCAGCCTTCCACTGCTCCGTACTTAATACATGGTCATTCGCCCTCACGGATTTCGCAGCAAGGTCACAGATGGGCACTGCACCTTCACATTAAGGAGAGAGAGAATAATCTGTAGCAGCTGAATTCTTCTCCTTTTATAAGAAAAACTGAAGTTTTTCTGGAAGCCTCTCTAGGACACTGCCTCTTTAGTTTCTCTTGCCAGAACTGGAGTAACCTTGTCTAGCTGCAAAGAAGGCAGAAAAAGTGGGAAATGGATTGATCACAATTGGCTTAGCCAATCTCCGTTTATCCCATGAGGCTGGACACATTAACACTCTTCTCAAAATCAGAGCTCTCTTGTCAAGAAAGGAGGGATACATGTATGTTAAGATGGGTTGAGCTGGGTGATAGCCTAATTTTTTATAAATATAGTAAATAGACTTTTAAAAATCTAATTTAAATTTACTACAAATTTAAATTCATCATCTCTCTGAAACTCTATAGTTTACTATACACAAACTCATAGTTCACTCTGCAAAATCCACTCACCCCACTCCATCTCCATAACAGCAAGTCTGTTCTTCTGGTTGTCATGGCCAAAGCTTTGGAATCACCCTTGACTTTTTGCTCTTTCTCATGACTCATATCTAATCCATCAATATATTGTAGTGACTCTACCTTCAGAGTCCATTCAGAATCCCAGTGTTCTCATTGCCTTAGCCTCACCTCACTGGTCTAGGCTATTACCATCTCTCCCCTGGGGTACCACCCACCCTCTACTACTACCCTACTCCCCAAGGTCCAGTTCCCCTAGTGCAGCTGAGTGATGTTGTAAGCAGTTAAGTCCATTCACGTCAGCACTCTCTCAGAATTCCCCCCTGACTAATTGTCTCATTCGAAGTACTGTCCAAAGGTTTTACCTGGCCTACAAGGTCCTCCATGATCTGGCTCCTGGAACCTCTGTCCTCGCTTCTGCCACCTTCCCTCTTGCTCTGTCTTCACCGGCCTCCTTGTCCTTCCTCACACTGCCAGTCACTCTCCTGCCTCATGGCCTTTGCCTGTTTCCTCCATGTCGCTTACACCTTCCCGGGTAATGACATCACAGGCTCCAGAACTTCCTTCGATGTCTGCGAAAAGTTCTCCTTATCACGTGATTTTCTCTGATCTCCCTACGAAAAAGAGCATGCGCCCTGCCCCCTACACACACCCACACACTCACCCCCACACACACTAACTCTATAGCTCTTTCCGTTTACTCCGCTTTATTATTTTTTCATAGTATTTGTCATCACTTGGCACACACACTTGTGTATGTATATATATGAATACATATTTTTTTGGTGATCTTTTTCTCCTAACTAGAGAATAAGCTCTCAAGAGCAGGATTTGTTTTCACTTGTTTTCTACAGTGCTAGATTCCAAGTGTGTAGAATAGTCCCTGGAACGTCATAGGCACCAATAGGATTTGTTGAATGAATGAATGGGTGAATTTGGGGAGCCCTTGTGTTTAAAAAAATTCTGGGGCCTTTTGAAGACTCTTGTCCTAGGTCAGTTGAGAAATTTCACAGCTACTAGTGGTGTTTATACCTGCTTCCATTTAAACTGGTAAGATTTAAGCAATCGGAAGTGTTTACCACTTAAGAGGGACCTGAGAAACAGAAAAAGTGTCATTTTATTAGACTTACTTGAAATAGTTACAGAATGTCTGAAAGTTTTATCAAGGGAAAAATAGGTTCTATGATGTATCTCTAATACCTAGCAGTGTCTTCCAAAGGCTTTATTTAGTCATGATAATTTAAAACAGGAGAGGGAAAAATAGTTGAATAATGTTAAATAACAAAAAATACATGTGTGTGTGTATATATATTTTTAAAGGATTAATGGAGGATGTCAGACCTTTTCCTTTGAGGATAAATTATTTCTGACTAGAACAGGAGACAGTTAACTTGGGAAAAGCGTCAAGAGTGATGATTTTGTCTATATAACATTGACCTGGAAGCTATAGTCTCAACCATTCAGACTAATAAATCAGGCAATTTATATTTAATCATTAACTAACTCCGGAGCTGAACAGCTGTTCAAAATTAGAAATGGGTCACCCTAGCCAGGATGACATTACAGGCAATCTATAATGCATTAGAATAAAATTATAGTGATTTTTAACTGTCTAGAAATTTATTACAGGACATGTTCCAACTCTTAAACCCTTGTTAGCCGGTGTCAGTAATGATTTATGTTGCATGGGTGGTATAGTGAAATTATTGATGATTTCAATCGCCGATAAGTCTATGTTTGGTAAATATTCAATTCCAAACCTGATTTGGAGAATGAGGTGGGTGCACTTTATTGTTTATCATTTACTAACCAAAGGCAACAAAGTTGGAGGGAAAGCAAATGAGAGATTCTTCTTCAAAATTAATGGGTTTATTATCTATAGCTGAAGAAGGAAAGTAATGAATTCTGTTAAGAGAGCAAGGGAGTTGTAGTTCCCTAGTGTTTAATTATAGCGCTAACTTGGAGTGATCTTTATCAAGCAAGCAAGGGAACTATCTTAAAGTAGCTTTCAGAACCATTTTCACCCACTAGTTTGGTTACTTCAGTGCTGTGGGTATTTTGATGGCTTGTGGTGAACTGGAATTTCAGTCTGTTCTGACATATTTTTGCTTTCTGTGATCTCTCTTCTTTCATGAGAAAAGCTAAATTCCACAGGGTTCTGTGCTTGTACTACAATTTCCTGGGTTTTTTTTTTTTTTCTAGTTACTGTTAATTTGCATGTTCTTAGAATGGAATGTGGTATTTAATTTTAGCATGTACTGAATCAAAGTGAATTAGTGAACTATCCTGCAGTTCAGTCAATCCATAGATATTTATTGCAGTTTTATTCAAATCCAATATTAAGGGCTCCACATACTTAACCTGGAAATCAGATCTTAAATGGCCATTCAACTGGATCTGAGGACTTGAACAGCATTCGCTGAGCATACTGTCTTCAAGGCTTCCTGCTTCCGTCTTTTCACATAGGCTATAAGTTCTCCCACTGTTTGAGTGATTATATTAGAAAAATGACCTGAAGTTAGTAACTGCCAGCACTATTTTTTAACTAATAGAATCCTGGCTAAGTGACTCTTTCAGCTTTATATTTTTATTAATTAATATACCTGCTGTCGCCATTTCCCTTTTTGTGTAATCAGCCGACACCCTGTACGTTTAGCACAGTGTTTGCCTAGGGCAGTACCACTAGGACCACTGCTGCTAAGTGGGAGGAGTGGAGCAGTCAAGCTGCCATTAAAAATCCTAACATCACTCTGTCTTGGCTGCAGCCCTTGATTCCACACTCCCAGAGGGACAGGAGGGTGACTGTGACTAAGAAGGACCTCAATCATAAAGAGTTAGGGCATCCAACAGGAAGGAGATGTTAAAGATCTAATGTCATATTGTCATGAACTCCACTGAAAAGTGTTATACGAGCACCTTCGTAATGATGGGTCCACAGGTATGAATGGTTATCATAGTCGTGCCATCCAGTTGTGTTCCCGTTCCTTCCAAAGGCTGTGCAGAGCAACATAGACTTAAACCGCGTGTAGGGTAATTACTTTAAACGTTTGTTGAGTTGATGCTCACCCTGCAGTTTACATCAGAGTAATCTTATCTTGCAGTCAGAGAAGATTCGCTGGGGTCAGGCGATTAAATCCTTTGAAGCTCAAGAGAAGACACTCTGTGGAGATGTTCTCCTTACAGCAGCATTTGTGTCTTATGTTGGATGCTTTACAAGACAGTATCGCCAGGAACTGGTAGACTGCATGTGGGTTCCCTTTCTTCGACAAAAGGTAAGCTCGTTTCCTGGCAGTGGCCACATGTAGAAGCCTCACACTGAAATTTCAGTAGTAAAAACAGTGTATGTTCTGGGGTTTTTTGTACCTCTGTAGTATCACCTGCTTGGAAATTCTAGTATTGATGGAGACGTTTCTTACGTGTTGCCATTTCTCTTATTTTAGTGATTGCAATAGGGAGATGGAAAATGTAAGAATTATTTAGATAACCTAAAGAGATATAGTTGGAAAACTGCTTTTAACAAAACTGATAACTGAAATAAAATTTGGATCATTGTGTTAGCATATAGCATAAAACTGGTTACTATTATGAGTTATCTGTTGAAGATTTTTTTCACAACTACTTTCACGTGAAAAGTGTAACGTTTTGTATGTAAGTATAAAAAGAGCTCACCCTCAATTTGAAAATTCAACCTCATAAGCAAGATGAAATAGATTTGGGAGGTTTGAAATTGTCTAGTTTAAGATCATCCTTGTGCAAATGAGAAACCTGAGACATGGAAGTTTAAATGACTGGATAAGGTCATAAAGGAGAGGAAACCAGACCACTGACTTGCAGGCCACTCTTTTCTCGGCAGTGTTATCTCAATTGATTCAAGCCAGTTCTTCAGTTACAGATCCAGCCTTTGAGAAATGGTAGATCTCTCTGTATATTTGTGTTCTACGTTGGTAATTATGCTTCAGTTTTCACAATAGTTGTTTTCTTGACAAAAAATACATGCCCATGGAATTTCTGCAAGTTAAATGAAATTCATGTTTAGGGGAAAGCTCGTTATTAAAGGCATCCCATAATTAATAATCGTAAAAGAGAAATTCTCCGGTAACTAAATTATTTTAGTATATCTGTAGTATTAAGTCATATTCTTATACCAGATACTTTTTAGAAGAGGTTGTCTGTCTTACCGCCGAACGTCTAAGGTTTTCTTTATGTACTTCTGCTGTACACATGCCTTTTATGTGAGAGGATAAAGCATTCTGCTAATTTCGTCCACCTCCTACTGCACTGTGAGTGTCCAGTGTGTCCGCTGTCACATTCTTCTCTCACTGCTGTTTCTCAGCCGCATCTCCAAACTTTCATCCTCTGTATGGATGTTTTTGTCTGGATCAATCTGTGACGACTTCAGATGGACTATTGGCCTTTTTTGTGACCCTCTCTGCATTCTTTATCATGCATAAAGTTTTCTCATTCTTTCCAGAATGATAGGGAAATCCACTTACTTCCTGATGTCCAAACCATTGAACTTCACATTGTCTTAATGTTGTAATTGCTCTGCACTCTATGATCACGTCGTGGTCCTGATGGTGTGAAGTTGTGCTGCCTAGTCATTTTACATTCTTTAAAATTGAAAACTTGCCTTCTCTAATCTAAGTTTTAAAAATGGATTTTTAATTGCTGGCATAACATTATTTAGGGTATGTGTTTCTGGGAAGTTTCCCATCAATTGATTTGTATTTTCCTATTTACTTAAAATTCCAAGTATGGAGCTCCATAAAGATAAAATTTTGTTTTGGAGACTAAAATGAGATTGATTGTTCTGAACTAGAAAAGTAAAAACGAATTTTTTTTAATTAAAAAATTTAAAAAAATTGATTGACTAACCCAAACCGTATAAATATTCTAAACATATAGCCAAAGCAAAATGATAATTGTCTGATGCTGTATGCTAAACAAACATTTGTTTTAGCTGCATGCCTGTGTTTCACTATGGCTTAATAATTCTCAGGGCCCCTGTGTCTGTTTTCAGTTATCCCAACACTCTCTCCTTTTCTCTTGAGGACATAAGCACCATGTGAACTGAGAAACAGATCCTAAAACATGACCAGCCTTCTCTTGCTCATCTCTGGGCATAGCTGTACTAAAGGAAGAAGGACATTCCCAGTTGTATTAAGGACATCCTTTTGGAAGAGACCTTTCTGTCTCTAAGACCCCTGGCAGAAAGTGCTAAGGAAACCTGACAAATGTTTGTCCTGTGGAAGAGAGGTTTCCAGTTTCTGGACTACTTATCTTCCACTACTTCTAGATTCAGTCACAGCAAAGTAGAAAGACAGTCACATCTGTGTGAACATGTGCCACGGGCCAAGTGGAGCTGAAATTGCTTATTAGTGTTAATTTTTTGATTAATTGTCCTTCAGCAGTGTTCCCTTATCCTGCCCTTCCAAGAAGCAACTCCTCTTACTGCTCCATATCATGCAGGACATTTTCTAGAGCTCTGTGTTCTCCTAAGTGTCTCTGGCTGTCTGTTTGACTTGGCTGTCCTGTGGATTCTAACAGTTTGTAAATTAACCATTCAGCAAGTGACTGATTTGTGTCGTTTGTAAAATCTCTAAACTAAGCATGTCATTTATTAATGGCTGTTGACATATTTAAGGTCACCTTGGAGAGAAATTTTCTAAAGTAAGTCAGCAGTCCTTAACGTGTTCCTAGAAATGAAAACTTCATATTCTGAATGTATCAAAACTTCAAAATCTAGAAAGTAAACGTAACTCAGTTCAAGTCAAAATCTCAAGAATTGTATTTTTACTTGGCCTAGTAGTTGTAAAGTTTCCTGGAATATGTATATGTGTATATGTATTTTATTGAAGTATAGTTGATTTACAGTATTGTGTTAGTTTCTTGTGTACAGCATAGTGATTCAGTCATATATATATATATTCTTTTTCAGATTCTTTCCCTTAATAGATTATTAAAAAATACTGAATGTAGTTCCCTGTGCTATATAATAGATTTGTGTTGTTTGTTTATTTTGTATATAGTAGTAGATATCTGTTAATCCCAAATTCATAATTTATCCCTCCCCGCCTTTTTCCTTTGGTAACCATAAATTTGTTTTCTGTGTGTGTGAATCTGTTTCTGTTTTGTAAATAAGTTTAATTAGGTCCCATTTGTTTATTTTTGCTTTTATTTCTATTGCCCTGGGAGACTGACCTAGGAGAACATTGCTACGGTTTATGTCAGAAAATGTTATGCCTATGTTCTCTTCTAGGAAATGTATGGTGTCCTGTCTTAAATTGAAGTCTTTAAGCCATTCTGAGTTTGTATGTATGGAGTGAGGGAGTGTTCTAACTTCATTGATTTACATGCGGCTGTCCAGCTTTTCCAACTTCACTTGCCATAGAGGCTGTCTTTTCTCCATTGTATATTCTTGCCTCACTTGTCAAAGATTTGACTATAGGTCTGTGGGTTTACCTGTGGGCTCTCTATTCTGTTCCATTGATCCATATGTATGTTTTTGTCAATGCCATGCTGTTTTTTTTTCAATTTATTTATTTATTTATTTTTATTATTGAGTTATAGTCAGTTTACAATGTTGTGTCAATTTCCAGTGTAGAGCACAATTTTTCAGTTATACATGAACATACATATATTCATTGTCAACATTCTTTTTTACTGTGAGCTACCACAAGATCTTGTATATATTTCCCTGTGCTATACAGTATAGTCTTGTTTATCTATTCTATATATGCCTGTCAGTATCTACAAATTTCGAACTCCCAGTCTGTCCCTTCCCACTTCCCTTCCCCCTGGCAACCACAAGTTTGTATTCTATGTCTATATGTCTGTTTCTGTTTTGTATTTATGTTCATTTGTCTTTTTCTTTCTTTCCTTCTTTGTTCTTTTTCTTCTTCTTTTTTTTGTTTAATACCATGCTGTTTTGATTACTGTATCTTTGTAGTATTGTCTGAAGTCTTGGAGGGTTATGCCTCCAGCTTCATTCTTTTTCCTCAGTGTTGCTTTGGCAATTCTGGGTCTTGTGTGATTTCATATAAATTTTAAGATTAGTTATTCTAGTTCTGTGAAAAATGTCCTGGGTAATTTAATAGGGATCATATTAAATCCGTAGATTGCTTTGGGTCATGAGGCCATTTTGACATTAATTCTTCCAATTCAAACAGCATGGCATATCTTTCCATTTCTTTAAGTCATCTTTACTTTCCTTTTTCAGTGTTTTATAGTTCTCAGTATATGAGTCTTTCACCTCCTTGGTCAGATTTATTCCGAAGTAACTTTTTGGATATGATTTTAAAAGGGTCTGTTTTTTTTTTTTTTTACTTTCCTTTTCTGATATTTCATTGTTAGTGTAAAGAAATGCAACAGATTCCTGTATGTTACTCTTGTATCCTGCTATGTTGCTAAATTCGTTTTGTAGCTCTAATAGTTCTTGTGTGGAGTCTTTAGGGTTTTCTATATATAGTGTCATGTTATTTGCATATAATAACAATTTTACCTCTTTCCTTCCAATTTTGTTCCCTTTTATTTCTTTTTCTTGTCTGATTGCTGTGGCTAGGACTTGCAGGACTATGTTGAATAGAAGTAGTGAGAGTGGACAGTCTTGTTCCAGATTTTAGCAGGAAAGCTTTCAACTTTTCATCTTGATGTCACTCTTCCTCTGAGATCCACATGCAGTCTGTCTAGGCTACACCTTAAACATGTATTTAGAATCTGACCATTTTCATTGCTCCCATCCTGGGCTAAGCCATTATCTTTCTCTTTGATTACTGCAAAAACCTCTTAACTGGTTTCCTGGCTTCTACATCTGTTATTTCTCTCCAAAAGCTTATCTCAGCATATCAGCCAATGTGACTTTAAAGATGCAAGTCAAATTAAGTGAACTGTCTTCTAAAATCCCTTTGATGACTCCCCAGATACTCAGAGCAGAAAGCTAGAAATCCTGCAAAGGCTTATAAAAATCCTGCAAAGGCTTATAAAAATCCTACATGATTTGGCCCCACTATCTCTCTTTATCTCTCTTGTTTTTACTTCTTTCCTTATTACTTTGCTCTAGTCACACTGGCCACCTTCCTTGATTATACCAGACATGCTCCAACCTCAGGCCCTTTGCACTAGCTGTTTCCTCTGTCTTGAAGTGTCTTCCCTCAAGTTACACATGTCCTTCTCCCTTCTATCAGTTAAGTCTTTGTTCAAACAACACCTTCAAATCCCTAGATATGATTACAGTCTCCATCCCTCAACATGCCTCATCCTACTTCATTTTTTTTCACCATGACATTGATCACTTTCTAATAGTACCACTTTCTAATACAATTTCATTTATAAGTTTGTTATGGTTACTATCTCTCCCCTCTCTCAGATAAAATGTAAGATCCATGGAAGCAAATATTTTGTGTTTTAGTCACTGCTCTATCCTAGAATGGTTCCTGAAACATTGTGAATGCTCAGTATTTGTTTTCATTGAGATATAATTTATATGCCATACAGTTCACCCAGTTAAAGTATACAGGTCAGTGATGTTTAGTGTATACACAGAGTTGTGCAACTACCATCGTAGTCAATTCTAGAACATTTTTACCACCTCCCCTCATATAAACCCTACATCCATTAGCTATAACCCCAATCACCCCATCCTTACTGGGCTTAGACAGCCACTAATCTATTTTATGTCTCTATAGATTTGCCTATTGTAAACGTTTCATATGAATGAACTCAGAAGATCTGTGGTATTTTGTGACTGACTTCTTTCACTTAGCATGTTTACAAGGTTGATCCATGATGTAACTTGTATCAATATTTCATTCCTTTTTATGACTAATATTCCTTACATGGATATCCCACATTTCATTTATCCATTCATAAATGTTGGATAAATGGGCAGTTGATGGGCGTTTGGGTTGTTTCTACTGTTTGATTAGTATTAATAATGCAGCTATGAACATTTGAATTATTCATGTACAAGTTTGTGTGGACATGTTTCATGTCTCTTTGGTAAATAAGCAAGAGTGGCATTTTCTGGGCTGGATGGTAACTCTATGTTTAATCTTTTGAGGAACTACCAGACTATTAATCTGTACTTTTAAATAAATGAATATATGCTTAAATGTACATTGCATATCCATGGGAGAAGTGATGGATTATTCAATAAATGGTGATAGAACAACTGATCAACCATTTGGGCAAAATACAGTTAGGACTCTCCTTCACGGCTTCATGGAAAATAAAAAGAGTTTCAACTGATTTAAGCATTAATAACTTAATAAGCATAAATTACTTAAAATGTAAATGAATGATTCATAATTATGAACTGGACAATATAGATGAACATTACAGAATTAGGGGCCATATTATAACCCTCATATAGTTAACTAAGAAAAGAAGTTGGAACTTTTTCCTAAGCACGAGGAGTTACTGAAGGATTTTAAGCAGATCTGTGACGTGGTCAGAATTACTAATTTGAAAGCTCACGTTGGCCACAGAGGAAACAGTGACTTGCAGGGGAAGAGACAATTGTTGACAATTGAGGCTGTCTCTTAGAATGGTAATTCAGAAGACAATGAACTGAACAAGGTAATGACAGTGGACATGGAAGAGGGGTGACTCCAGAGGCGGCATGGAGGAAGAGTTGATGAAACAATGCAGTGGATTGATGGGGAGAAAGTATGGATATGATGGTGCTACTCCCTCTGATTAAAATAAGTTTGGGGAAAAAGATAACGGGTTTGGTTTTAGGAACACTGAGGTATCTCTGAAACATTCAGGTGTCAATAACCAGCAGAGAGCAGGATAAGAGCATTATTGGGTGGGAGTCAGATTTGGGAGGCATCAATGTGAGTGTAGGTCCTTGGAACTCTAGGATGTGGTGAGATCATCTCAGCAAGAGGTTTCGAGTGAAGTGACCTGAGTCAGTGCTGACATGTAAACAGGGAGTAGAGGAGGATGAGCAATGAGCAGAGATGGGAGAAACCCCAGGCTAGAGTGGTGTCATAGGAGGTAAGCATGTAAACAGGAACAGTCAGTCATGCCAAAGCCACAGAGTCAAGTGAGAAAAGAACTAACAACTGAAAGTGTCCTCAGATTTGGAAATGTGAAGGTCTCTTGTGACCACGAGGGTGTAATGAGCCAGAAGCCAGTTGTCCCCGAGTTACCTAGGAAGTGAGGAAGTAGGCAGAAAGGACAGATTGTTCTTGTAGGAATTGGCCTGTGAAGGGAAGGAGATAAACAGAAGTACTGAGTGAGGGACATGAAGCTAAGTGAAGGGTTTATTTTTTCAGTATGAATGAGACTAGAGCATGTTTCTATGCTTCTGGAGAAGAAATGGAAAAGGAAATGCTGATGATAAAAGGGTGAAGAGGTCGATCCATCAGGAACTGGGAAGAAGAGATGGGCTTCAGAATATGGAGGAAGGAAAATGGAATGAGCCTCAGATAGAAGAAGCAAGACTCCTCCAACGTAGGCGGGAGGGAAGGAGACACAGTGGACCCAGGCAGAGATGCAGATAGAAAGAAGGCTGACACAGTGGTCACTGTTGGGCTTTCTCCTCTCGGGGAAGCAGGAAGATGCAGTGCTACTTGGCCAAAGATAAGAAAATTGAGACTCGGAGAACATTTGTGAAGAGACTGGTAGAAACATCAGAAATACCCATTGAAGGCAGTCGGAGAGTAGATGTTAAGTGTTTCCAAGCAACTTTGAGAAATCAAGGATGAATTTGGAAAAATCTACATTTGTAGTCATAGTAATAAAGCTTTTGGCAGCAATAGTCACAGTCTGGCAGCAAAAAGAAAGGACAGAGAATGTCAAGTCCACCCAGGGTACAAGCTATACATGCAGGTGAGCCAGGAGGAAAAGGCAGGGAAGGTCATGTGACAGTCAGAAGAGCAGTTAAGGAATGGAAGACTCTATGTAGGTTGGATAGAGAAGTGGGAGTAGCTAGAAGTTAGTGATTCAAAGTATGGTAGGGTTTCTCAAAAAAATAAATGTAGAATTATCATATCACATCGTATCCTCATCCTACAGTTTCTCTTTCTGGAATCTACTACCCAAACGCAGGAAAAGCAGGGACTCAAACAGTTATTTGTATATTTGTTCATAGCAGCATTATTCACAATAGGTGAAGAAATCCAAATATCCATCAGCCGATGAATGGATAAAGAAAACATGGCATATACATACAGTGAAACGTTATTCAGTCTTAAAAAGGAAGGAAACTCTGACACAAGCTACAACATGGATGAACCTTGTAGATGCTATGCTAAGTGAAATAAGCCAGTCATAAAAGGACAGATATTTTATTTCATTCTACGTATATGAGGTACCTAGAATAGTCAGATTCATAGAACCGGAAAGTACAATGGTAGTTGCTGGGGGCGGGGCCAGGGAAATGAGGAATTACTGTATAACGGGTATGGAGTGTCAGTTTGGGAAGATGAAAAGATTCTGCAGATGGAAGGTGGTGATGATTGCACAACAACGTGAATGCACTTAACATCACTGAACTGTACACTTTTCGAAGATTAAAATGACAAGTTTTATGTGTGTTTTGCCACAATAAAAAATACATGGTGGGTAAAGGACTAGATGTCTTAATGCTGTTAGTAAGAGTGTTATGTTGAAAGGTATGAGAGAGGTAGAGAGAATCATGGTTAAAGAATTGGGTATTAAAAGTTTAGGTTTCACTAGTGAAATTCTTTCAGCTTATTACAGGGTCTGGGGCAGCATTTCTCATCTAAAGGAGGAGATAGTATAATATGCAACCAAGACATACCAACATCATTGTGGGTGGGGTGTGTGGCTGGTATGGGGCTGGTGTATAATCTTCCCAGCTGGTTCTGTTGTTTTCTCCCCTTCCACCTCTTCCCCCATAAGGCTAGGGTGGAAAGGAAATATAGTGCTTTGGCATGAAGGTTATCAGGGTTGGAGAGTGGATTCGTTGTCTCCATGAGCACTGAGGTTATCAGAGGTCAACAGCTAAACTTAGAAAGTGAGAGGATCAATAGCTAGTTAATATGAGGAGGACACATGGGAGATTGTATAGCTGGACTCCATGGGCCTCAAAGGTGGCATTTTTTCCTTAAGGTTGGAGGAGCTGTGGTCTTGGAATGATCTGCAGGGAAGTAAGAAGAATGACAGCTCTTTCCCACAGACTTTTTTTTTTTCAGTAATGAGAGTATTAAGAGAATGAACTGTCTACTTAAGAAAGCCCTCAAGTGAAATGAGACCCTAGGGCAGTGGTTCTTGGACTCCAGCTTCATGTTTAAATCTTGTGGGAGTGAAAACATATGATGCCAGTTGAAGTTGAATCATTAGAGTCCGGGTGGCAGCTTTGAAAGCTCTCCTGTGATTCTAATATACAGCTTGGGGTTGAGAGCCCCTGCCGTAGGGAAGAGCTGGGTTTTAGTTAGGACAAGCAGGCAGACGGAACAAGAGAATTTGGTCCCACCAGGACTAGGACACTGACGGGCATGTGGGAAGTGTTGTCAGAAAGCACAACAGTAGGGGCCGGAGTTTGGAGGATGGCAGGGGGAGAAACAGAGTAGCACGGTGGTACCTGAAAAGGACAGGGACGGTTGGGTATACGTGGTCTTGAGGGTCCAAGTAAAATTGTTGTCCAAAATTGTTTCCATCCAAAGTTATCGTCTCCTGAGCAGACCGATGAAGACGTGGGCAAGTTCAAGGAGGCATTTGTGCTCTGCTCATTAACCTCACCTAGCAGTTTAGAGACAGAACAAATACATAGAGTTATTAGGCATGTTGTTAACCTTTCAAAGCCTTAGTGTCCTAAGGGGGAAAGAGAGAGATACTTACTTTGCAGAACTCCTATGGGAGTTAAATGAGATAAGGAACAGAGTGAATGTTTATGAGTAAATTTTGTAAACACTTAAAGCCCTATCAATAGTGGCTGTTTTGTTACCATCATATTAGGAGAAACTGGGAGTCTTACCTCATCAGAAGTTCCCTTTTTTCCTTTGGAATGTGCCACTAGGTCAGGTCTCAGTGGATTCTGATGTACATTTGGTGTTAGGATGAGTCTGACTTGGCTCAGGGTATGTGTTTCCAGTCTGCTCTTTTCTCTTTCCTAAAAGCTTTGAGAAAACCAGCGGGGAGGCTCCTTCCTTTTTTGCCCCAGCTCCATCCTGACTGACGTGCTGACACTGCTTAAGCTGTGGGATGGATTCGTGCTGACTTGGGAGGCTGACTTTGGGTGTCAAGGGCTTCCTCTTTGCACTTGGTTTCCACACTCATGTTCTTTTCTGCAGACTCCTTCAAGGAGTTCTGCAAAGAAGAGTGGATTTTAAAGAAGATACATATGAATTGAGATTTATTTCCCCTAGTCTAAACCAAGGTTAAAATTTATTATAAAAGTGGTAACTGTACTGTAACCATCAAAATAATTTTTGATGAAAAAATTTCTGCATGTAGTCACACAACTACTTATTTGAATTTAATATGATAAAGAAAATACCCTAAACTTCACTTCTAAAAATTTAAGTCTCTAAGTATTTTACAATATTTATCATATTCTTTAATGTGAGTTGCCTGCTTTATTTCCCTGACTAAAGTGGCTGTTAACAAACGGGGACTTTGATCCCCTGTGCTCCACCCTGCACACAGTTGGTGCTCAAACAATTCACACTATTGAATTCAGACACAAGATCTACATGTGTACCTTCTGTTACTCCTTATAGAATCAGAAATTAAAGTTATTTTATCTCGTTATTTCAAGTTGCTTGTATTAAGTAGAAGCTAAGGAATTAAAGACACAGAGCTTTTGCTAATAAGAGGATGCATATTCTGAATAACTTGCTGGTTGAGTCAGATACCAGGGCTCCTTGTTCCTATCACTGGGAGGTAGAGTTTGATTCATTTGTACGATAACATTGCCAGGGACAGTAGGAATATTGTGCTGCGTCTCCTATATTAACATCAAATTGCATGCTGGCTTTACTGTCGGGCTTCTTCCAGCATTTTGTGTGCTGAAGCTCTGCGCCAACCAAGAAATCCAGCTGCTGCTATAGCTTCCCCTGCCTACTCCATCAGGTGTCCACGTTCCACCCCCTACACAGCCAGGGGACTAGCTCCTTATTCATCTTGCTGATCGTGGTATCTCCAGACAGCGTTTCATATGCAGGAGGTGCTCAATAAATGTATGATGATGGATGACAGATCGAATAAATTCCTTCATAAGTTCCTTTCTACAACCTTGAGGTTTTGTTTGTTTGTTTGTTTTTATTTGTTTTTTGCAAAATCAATCAATTTTGGTAAAGAACTGATCCTTATCTTTAAACTAGAGTTCTCCTTCTCTCTCTTTTAATGGAGACAACTCCCCACTTTGTAATGCTTCTCTCCGCCATCGCAGTGTAGACAGTTTCAGTTCACTCTGAAAGGAGAGGCTGTGATCTTAGTTCCTCGGGTGCGAGCTGATGGAGTTACAGGAGACTGAACGCATGCCATTAACCCCCGCCCCAGAAAACGTTATCTTTTTGTAGTGCTGACCTGTAGAAAAAGATGAAATGCTCACACAAGAGGGTGCATTTCATCATTGCTTATGTGGGGTAATTACTCCATCGGGCAAATAACACTTCTGTTGTCCTGTCATACTTCCTGGAGTCTAAATTCACTCTCACCTTGTTGGGGTGGTTGTAGGTATGTGGAGTCGCTTGAAGCTAGATGGATGCGGTAACAAACCAGATGTTGAATGCTGCAGCTGACAGAAATTCTGCGATGTAAATGCCAGGTTTATGGAGTCTCATCGTATTTCCTGATGAGAATTTTCTTTGGGTCTGGAGAGTTAGCGGAGAACTTGCATGTGGTCTCTTGCCCTTGGTCTCTTGTTTTCTCAGCTGTCGTGTTGAGTCTTCTGTTCCACCACACTGCCAGTTGATTGCCTTTGACTCTGATTTTAAAGGTCTACATCCCCATAACCGAAGGGCTGGACGTGATGACTATGCTGACAGATGATGCCACAGTCGCCGCCTGGAATAACAAAGGACTGCCCAGTGACAGAATGTCAACCGAGAACGCCGCGATCCTCACCCACTGCGAGCGCTGGCCCCTGATGATAGATCCTCAGCAGCAAGGAATTAAGTGGATCAAGAATAAGTATGGAACAGCCCTGAGAGTCACACGCTTGGGCCAGAAAGGGTACGTGAAATCTGAAGGGTTGACTTTCAGTTGAGCTGCTGGAAAGGGTTCTGATTTTTACCAAGTCCTGGCATTTCTTAGAACTCTCTGCTACTTTGAAATGTGACAGTTGAGTACAGCTTGTTTATCTGCCTGCTTACATTTCACATTAAGTATCTCTGTCAAAGGGCATATATGTCAGGCAGCATCCACTTACCTGAAGAAGTTAGAAGGAAGGTTAGAACAAACACTGAACATGAGAGGAAAAATTTCCTAAGGCAAAGAATGGAAACATGATGTATTATAACCCTCTGTAGGGCATTTGGCATATGGTAACACAAGAATTGTCACCTGCACCTACATGCTTAATGATGTTTACAGTCTTATTCCTAAATATGTATTTGGCCTACAGTAGGGTTTTAACATGGCTCAAGTCCCAGCGTTGAGTGTCTGAGATAATTCTTAGGCAGGCTTCACATGTCGCTTTTGAGAACCAAATCTGCTCTGAGATTTTTCTGTCACTGGGTCCACATGACAATGTTGGCTGGTAAGTGGAAAGCTGTCTCATATGTAGCTGGTCTTCAGTAAATGTTGAATAAATAATTTTAGACTTCCTGATATTTCATTTCAGCCCCTCATCGTCTTTTGATGTGTAAAATGAAATAAGAAATGTCTGCAGTTGTGCAGATAAATGATCTGCCTTGCTTATCTGAATGCTTGGAGAAAATTATTTTTGAAGGGGAGAGACTACTTTTGGAGAGGGAGAATGAAATAAAATGATAGTTTACTGCCTTAAATGATCGAATCTAAAAGTGAATCTAAAAATGAAAATTTGATTAAAAAACCACAAGGCATTTAGTAACATTTGAATTTTTTAACCAAAGAGGACCTATAGAATAAATTTATGATGTTTGGGCAAATTACATTTATTTCAACCATAATCATTGTCAAAAGTGAGTAAATTACACATAAACTTCTTAGTTCATACTATTGAATTTCACTTAGAAAATATAATTATGAAATTTATCTCAGAATCTAATCTTTAATTTCCATGTATTCTAGTCAAAGAATACTACTTTATAAAATAGTATTTCCTTAAGTTAGTTTGTACCATTTAAAGCATATTAAATTCAATATAATTTAATATAAGTAATTTTAAATATTTTCTCTGTGCTTCTTTATGTTATTTTTCTTCTGACTGAATTTTAAGGTTTTTGAATGACATTGAAACTGCTTTGGCCTTTGGAGATGTCGTCTTAATTGAAAACCTTGAGGAAACGATCGACCCAGTCCTTGAGCCATTGCTTGGCAGGAACACAATTAAAAAAGGAAAGTAAGTACCTTTTATGCTACATATGAGTTTGGTCATCAGCTTTTATTTCTCAGCCATATAATCAAGGGCAGTCTATGGGAATTTTCTTGGTGATATTTCTGAGTTTCTGTTCCAAGTCACTTACATTCCAAGACCAAAGCACTCTTGATGTGATCCAGACGTTCAGACCATTTGTTTGGTGGATTTAGATTCATGTTACCCAATTCCTGACTTAGAGACCCCAGAAATGCACTGTCACAAATCTGAAAGCAGTTACTTCTTCATTAGTTTATACCAGTGTTTTTCTGACTTTAGTACTTGGCAGAACACCTTTAGTATGTTTGCCTTAACTGCCTTTCACTTGTATCCTTATTTACGTAATATGTTTAAAAAACAATTTTAAATCCACTACTTTTTTTAACTCAGCCTCATCCCAAGTCATAACACCCACAAAACCATGGATTTGCTGTGCTAGTTCTGCTTTTCCACATGCACTTGAAATGCACGTAACCATTAGAAAAAAAAGAGTTGATTAGTGGACCCCTAAGCTCATCCCTGTACCAGCAGTGGTGGACTGGAACACCCCTGCTGAGCTCTGTGTGACCTTCCAAATGGCTGCCATCCCCCCAGACGCCAGCTCTCCAGGACATCCTCCCAGGGCCAATGAAGCTGCCTCCGAAGGGTCATCATGTCACTTTCTACCTGTGTGTAAAAGGTCAAATGCAGTAGTTGTGACTCTAACCAAACCTGTGTGGGCTCAAGGGAGGTTGTGGCATTCCAGAAGCTCTCTGTGCCTCTTCACTAAGGAACCAACATTCACTAGTCTTACTGCACTGGATTTCCTTCTCTTTTTTGGTTCTTTTTTTCTCCACAAAGGTGTAATTTCAGAACTTCCCCCACACCCTTCTTCCTTGATATCCATTCTCTGCCTTTTCATCACGAGATTATTCCTGTCAATTTTAAGTGGAAATAGGCCTACTTAAGGGTGACTAACTTCTATTTTTTAAAAAGTCTCTACCCAATTAGTGTGGTATTTATTATACGACTCACCAAGTAAATCCATTTACAGTGACTGACAACTTATAGTTGTTTAATAAACCAAAATTTACCCAGACGAACATTTAGAACACTCTAATAAGACACTTGACAAACTGCAGCTCTAACATAAATATAATTGTAGCTGTGTCTGATGTGTTAAAAATATAGTGTAAAATCTTGAATGTCACTAAAGTGAAATCCTTGTTATTAAGATTCTGACTCTATTACGAAGGCCTAAAATTTTTTGTCAGCGAAATACATCTTCTCTAGCTTTAACTTGGACCTCCAGTAACACAGTTTAGATGTAAGAAATTTGGTGACTGTCTGTTTTTATATATGTATGTGTTTATTTTTTGATAATCTGAAATTTCTAGAGACTGATAAATTTGAGTCCTGATTTTTTTCTTGGTATGAATATAGTTAAGTATAAAAGAGAATCCCAGAAGTTTTTTTTTTTTTATTTCAGAAACAAACTATTTTACATACAGCATCAATTCTTTGTCACAAAATATCAAACCAGAGCAATTTATTTCAAATTAATATTTCCTGAATATGTACTCTTTATTAGGCTTTGCAGAATTGACCATATCATTGTAGCATTATTAAAAGATAAAGAGAATTTAAAATATGTAAGAATATATCAGATGGTGTTTATTGCATGCATTTATTACTGTAGTAATTCTGGCTCCTATGTGCTTATGTGTGGAAACAGCCATTTCTATGAAGGTAAATTCAGGTCTATATCTCTAGTTTTTTTAAATGTGTTTTTAGAGTATCTTTATGCAGAAAATCTGAGTCCTTACATTTCTCAGTCACTGAACAAGCCTTCTCTGAACATGGCTAGACACCAGGCACTGTACTGGGCGCCGAAGATTCAGAGCATGATAAGGTACAGAGCCTGCCCTTAAGGAAGCTACGTTTCCTTAGCGGAAAGAGAGACCTGTAAAAGTAATACATGCCCTTGGTGTAATGATAGAAGTACTCATGATAGGGAGTCGTCATGGTAGTGGAGACTTGGGAAGGCTTTGTGGAAAAAATTGGATTTGATTACATGGACATCTAACATGAGTCTTGAAAGATGAGTGCCATTTGTCAGACAGACAAGTGGGAGAAGAGAATCCTGGAAGGAGAGAACTAATACCAAATAGCAGAATGCACGAGGCAGCCTAGCAGCCTTGGGGAACTGCAGTTAGGACTCGGATACATGGAGAGTCCCATTTTGGGGGGAAATAGAGGAGTATGCACTGAGACAGATGAGACTGGAGATGTTGTCAGGACCCAGAAAGTGGACATCCTTGGACATCTAGGTTGGCCTTTTCCTATAGGGTGATCGATCTTTTCCTTGAGACACACTAAAGGGGTCCATTCCTATCAATAATGCTGGTTGACAACAGCAGTGGTTTTTGACCAAAGGACCTTGCCTTCCTGGAGTAACACATCTGGAGTTTCCATATTTTCACTTGAGAATCATGAGCATCTGTCAGTGGGGAAGGTGGTGAAGACTTAAGCCTGGTAGGAGTAATGTGATCAGATTTCTGTTGCTGGAAGGACACACTGTTGGTGCAGTGGGAAGTATTGATTAAAGACACATGGACCTAGATTCAGGGTCCCATTAGCAAACAATTGAAATAACCCAAGTGACACATAATATGAGCCTAAACTAAGCCAGCGACAGTAGAGGTAGAGAGGAGAAGGGCAAATCAGAATTCTTAAGGAGTTAATCTCATCAGTTCATGGTCATTAATGAGATTTTGTTAGTAGGAAAAAAGGAGGGTTCAAGGGTGATTTCCAGTCTTGTGCCAGATGAAATGATGGTGTGATTTATGGAGAGATGTGATACAGGAATAGGAGTCAGTGTAGGGAAAGAGGTAATGACTCCACTTATTAGCTATTCAAAGATGGAGGTACTGCTTTAACACTAATTCTCAAAAAAGAGGTCTAAGAAGCCATTGGATATGTGGGTATGGAGCGTAATAAAGAGCTCTCAGCTGAATATGTAGGTTGAGGAACATCCCCCTAGAGAGCTAGTTAAGCATCTTAGATGTGATTGTCCACAGAGATGCTGTACAGTCAGGAGGGCGCAGGTGCAGTGACTTCACAGGTGGAAAAAATGGGGCCTGAAAGAGCTTAGTTAAACTCTCCTTGGATGCCTAAGACTATATGAAGTTTAATACATGGAAACCTAGTTTCTTAGCCAGATCTTCCATATAAATAGGCGCTGCCATCTTGCAGTAGAATTCCTATGAACGCTATTTTGCCAATCTAACTCTTCCTACTCTTACATTCTATTTTTCCTCGAAACTTTGCTTGTTTTCTTATCTGTGTTTTGTTTTCATATCTATGGTTTGCTATGTTCAGCCCTTTAATTTTTTTTTCATGCTGACTGAAGAAACCCCTTTATATCTTTCCTCTGCTTGCTTCTCTCCAGCTCAGAGTGGTTCAAATGATTTTTTTTTTTTTTACTATTACTGCTTCTACCATCACTCCCATTAAAAGTTTATTGTTTATTACTTTGAATTGAATTAAAGCTTTTCTATGAAACCCACGAAATGCTTTACCTGTATGATACTATTGAATTTCCTTTTACCAGCCTCATTTTTCAATACTTCACACAGAAAATCTCCCCTTTCCGTAAGGTGCTATTTTAGTTACCTTTTCTTTCTACAAATCCCAAATTCATTTAATTCAGAATTTAACTGCTATTTAATCAATTAAATGGGGACTTTTATTTTCTACATTTGATGCTTCCCATACATAGTGCATTCTATACTGTGTCACTGTGTCATCTTCCCTTGATGTCATTCTTACAATATGCTTAAATTTTGTTTCACTCTTACATACCCTTATTAGATTATGAGTTCTCCATGAATAAGAATCATACTACATTCCTTTAGAAAGGTGATTAACCAAAATAAAAACCAATAAAAACAGACTTTTATTTCTGGCACTATGGTGCCATTCAATATGTGAATACTGAAAAACAACTAAATATGTTAGTTAAATTATTAAAGACACCATTTGAAATATATCACTTAGTTGACCAAAAAAAAAAAAAAAAAAGTGTGACCCAAAAGCAGGAATTAAAAAGACAAGGAACACCAAAGCTGGCTTTCTTCCTGAGGGTACCTGCTAAAACCTGATGCCTTGGGTTTCTATTTTGATGGATGTACAGAGCCTGGACCAAGTCTAGGGCCTGTTCAATGTGTGGAGTCTGCTAAGAGATTCCTGCAAAATGCTACAGCCTCAGCGTGCCATACCTGCAATTTAAGGGTAAATTTGTTAGAAGTTAAAGAAAAACAGTACTGCAGAAAGAAAACTTTCTTTTCTCTACCTTGGCCCTGGAATGAGATTGGAAAATATCCCCAGAGATTTCCTAAATAGATCCATCCCTCTTATGAATGTTTAAGACAAATTTGTATTACTTGTAATGCCCTAAAATACCTCAAACCAATAACTTATTTTAGGATAGCCTTGGGTTGGTCACATCCCGATGCACTTGGCTGAAGCAAAGATCCTCTTTGGAATAACATCCATAAATCCAGACTTTAGGGGATTATGAAAGATCTAATTCAAAAGGCATGAGTTCACAGGCAAAAATTAAAGAACACACAAGGAAACAAGGTATCATGAGCCAGAGCAAATAGAAACATCAAATAATAGAATCCTTATCTCATTGCTGCTTTATTTTGTATTTTATTATTAATAAGGATATGTTTATTAGCCTTCCATGAATTGCCTATTGTTAACTTTTGCTAATTTTTCCATTAGGTTTCTCTCACTTTCTTGAATGCCTCAGTTATTTTGCTTCTACTTGTTGTATTCATTCTTATTTTCTAACATGATTTTGAATTCATTCTTTCTTTAAGCATGTATCATTCCCTCATTTCCATAGGATTTGGCCTGGGAAGGGAAGTAAATACAGTGCTCAACCCACTATCTTGAATTAGCTCCGGGTGTGTTTTCAAGAGAGACTTTTAAGACTATGAGGTGGGGCTTTATGCACTAGTGTATTGTTGTTAGAAACTAATATCAGGATACAAGTAGGAAGGTGAAACTTGGGTCAGATCTTAATCTGCTACACTCTAGTTTGGTGATTTGGAGTTAAGTTTACATTTTCATGTCTGATGAGGGGAAAAAATACATAGCACACAGATAGTTAATATATATTATTTCCTTTGAATCTTTAACGAGTGATGTGGGTGATTGGGAGCATGGACCAGAGGCGAAGCCAGAGCTCTTGGAGTAAGACATTGGGAAGACTGGCAAGTGTGGATAAACCGTAAATGGAGCCATGAAATATATTAGCAAAAAGGAGGAGGGAAGAGGAAAGGAATCAGTCATAACTTTTGATGTTTTAAGTTGCCTCTCAAGAACCGAAGTGGGTTTTGGTTATTTAAATTTTATTATTTAATGACTGATATATATAAAATACATAGTGTATAAAAGTTATAAATCATCATAATAATTAAGACATGTATCTACCAGTCACATGATGAACTGAAAGATGGCCACTAATCTCCAATCTATCCGTGTGCCCCTCTTCCTTCTCATTCTGCCTCCTCTCCAAAGGTTGTCAGCATCCTAGGTTTCGTTATCACTTCATTACTTTATTTAAAATAGTTTTATCATATATATGCATTTTCTAAAATGATATATTGGGTTTTTTTGTCTGATTTGGGACTTTCTAAAATGCCATCATAGTGTATATAGTTTAAAGGGACTTGATTTTTTTTTTTTACTCAGTATTTCTAAGGCTTGGCTATAGTGTAGATTTGAGCTCTAATTCTTTTCATGTAACTCTAATCTCAATTTTCATCACTATAATATTCAGTGGTGTGGCTATTCCTCAATTTATTGAATGTTCTTATTGAAGGACATTGGGTTATTTTCACATGGTTTGCTATTACAAGACAGCATTTCTATGAATATTAGTGTATTGAATACTCATATATACATCTACAGGTGCACACAGCGAGGGGTTCCTCAGAGTTTCTATTCTGGAGTAAAATAGTTGAGTTGTTGAGTATGTGCACAACAGGCTTTAAAAGATAATGCCAAGTTGCTTTCCAGTGTTTGTACAAATTTATATGCTCACCAGTAGTGTGGAAGTGTTGTGAAGTCTTCAAGAGAACTAAGTTAGGAACCTTCTTTCTTCTGCTGTTTTTTTTTTTTTTAATTGAATTATAGTCAGTTTACAATGTTGTGTCAGTTTCCAGTGTAGAGCACAATTTTTCAGTTATACATGAACACACATATATTCATTGTCACATTCTTTTTCACTGTGAGCTACCACAAGATCTTGTATATATTTCCTTGCGCTATACAGTATAGTCTTGTTTATCTGTTCTACATATGCCTGTCAGTATCTACAAATTTCGAACTCCCAGTCTGTCCCTTCCCACCCCCCTCCCCTCTGGCAACCACAAGTTTGTATTCTATGTCTATGAGTCTATTTCTGTTTTGTATTTATGTTCATTTGTCTTTTTCTTTTTTTTTAGATTCCTCATATGAGCAATCTCATATGGTATTTTTCTTTCATTTTCTGGCTTACTTCACTTAGAATGACATTCTCCAGGGACATCCATGTTGCTGCAAATGGTATTATGTTGTCTTTTTTATGGCTGAGTAATATTCTGCTATATAAATATAACACATCTTCTTTATCCAGTCATCTGTCAGTGGACATTTAGGCTGTTTCCATGTCTTGGCTATTGTAAATAGTGCTGCTGTGAACATTGGGGTGCAGGTGTCTTTTTGAAGTAGACTTCCTTCTGGATATATGCCCAGGAGCAGGATTACTGGGTTATATGGTAAGTCTATTCCTAGTCTTTTGAGGAATCTCCATACTGTTTTCCACAGTGGCTGCACCAAACTGCATTCCCACCAGCAGTGTAGGAGGGTTCCCTTTTCTCCACAGCCTCTCTAGCATTTGTCATTTGTGGACCTTTGAATGATGGCCATTCTGACTGGTGTGAGGTGATACCTCATCGTAGTTTGATTTGCATTTCTCTGATAATTAGTGATGTTGAGCATTTTTTCATGTGTCTGTTATCATTTGTATTTCTTCTTTGGAGAATTGCTTGTTTAGGTCTTCTGCCCATTTTTGGATTGGGTTGTTTGTTTTTTTCTTATTGTCATATGACTGCTTATATATTCTGGAGATCAAGCCATTGTCAGTTTCATCTTTTGCAAAAATTTTCTCCCATTCCATAGGATGTCATTTTCTTTTGCTTATGGTTTTCTTTGCTGTGCAGAAGCTTGTAAGTTTAATTAGGTCCCATTTGTTTATTCTTGCTTTTATTTCTATTGCTTGGGTAGACTGCCCTAGGAGAACATTTTTGAGACGTATGTCAGATAATGTTTTGCTTATGTTTTCTTCTAGGAGGTTTATTGTATCTTGTCTTATGTTTAAGTCTTTGATCCATTTTGAGTTTATTTTTATGTATGGTGTAAGGGAATGTTCTACCCTCAATGATTTACATGCTGCTGTCTAGTTTTCCCAACACCGTGTGCTGAAGAAACTGTCTTTATTCCATTGTAGGTTCTTGCCTCCTTTGTCGAAGATGAGTTGACCAAAAGTTTGTGGGTTCATTTCTGGGCTCTCTATTCTGTTCCATTGGTCTATATGTCTGTTTTTGTACCAATACCATGCTGTCTTGATGACTGTAGCTCTATAGTATTGTCTGAAGTCTTGGAGAGGTATTCCTCCAGCCTCTTTCTTTTTCTTCAGTAATGCTTTGGCAGTTCTAGGTCTTCTGTGGTTCCATATAGATTTTATTATGATTTGTTCTAGTTCTGTGAAATATGTCCTGGGTAATTTGATAGGGGTTGCATTAAATCTATAGATTGCCTTGGGCAGTATGACCATTTTAACAATATTGATTCTTCTGCTGTTTTTTTAATAATACAAAAGATACCTGTATTTAATACTGTTAGCCTCCCCTTCCTATGAGGAACTATTCCTACCACCTGTTTTTCCCACCTCTTTTTTTGAGACCCTTGAAATTTTGAGAACAGTTCCATTTCTAAAAGCTTTAAAAGTACTTTGGAATAAAATTTGGTATTTTAGTGATTGTATTGTTTTTGCCTGAGGAGAAGTAAGTTTAAACAAAGCAAATGGCTTCTTGTTCCTTCATGAAAGTCTTTAAAAGACAGAAAGAAATTTTTTTTTTAATGTATAAAAATATATATACATATGCAAGATAGAAGGGGATGTGAAAGAATAAAAAAGATGGGTAGAAATAGGAATTACTTTTCTTTTAAAGAAATAAATAAAAACTAGGAAAAGATAATGGAAAAGAAGACTGATGGGGAAATGTTGATTTGGCTTTGTTTAATCATTGAGATACCCCATGGCAATGTTAAATCAGGAACAGACAAATGATGACTTTATCTTGATCCCATCCCATACTAATCTACATGTTTGTAAATTTTCTACTAGATCTTTCTGTTCTGATCTCCAACAATGAACATTTTACTTGATTTTTTCTATCCCCTTCTGCCATTACATTTTCATGTTACTCTTTCAAATTACCTGTGTGGTTACAAATATGTTTCCCTTTGTATTGTAAAGACAAAATAGCATTAAAAACAGGAAAAAGAGGAGGAAGCAACCCACAGGGATTGCAGGCTGGTACATTCACCCAGAATGCCTTTACTGTATCATCTTCTCCAAGTGCTCTTGGAGTAAGACTTTGACACTCCTGAGAGAAAGCCACATCTCTGGGAAAGTTTTTGGCTATTACTGGTGGTTTTGTTTATTTTAGTTCTGTTTGTTTGCAGGGACTTTTTTAAAAAACCAATATTAGTCTATTCTTCCTCATAATGAATGTCTGAGAAAATGCTTTTGATAGATATAGCAGAGTCCAAAAGTTGAAGTTAATTAATAATTGGAATGTTGTGGAGTATGAAGTAATGAATACTAATTACTCCTTTCATGTCTGACAGCTCCCTGTGGACCAATACATCAGCCCAGACTTTAATTTGGTTCTGGTAATGGTTTCATCAATAGCACATTAAATCTGTGAGAAGATATACAGTTGAACCTGACCCACATAGTAGATACCACTGTCATAAAATGGCCACAGGCTGACAACAGCTGGGTAATTACAAATAATTAAATCCTCCAAACTCCAGACAATCCTAATTTTAAGTAAAATATATCTTATGGTATCAATCGACAGAAAACACATCTGGGAAGATTTATCAACACATGCTTTTTCCAAAGCAAATTTACTGGCTTACATATTAGAGAAATTGCTGATCTGTGAAGCATCTTCATAAAATTATCTCTCTTTAATCTTTCAAATCTCCCCAAATATTATTGAAGTGTTTTTGAACTTTAATCTTAGCTGGAGTAACCTTACTGCAAGATGTATTTCAGCTTGTTTCTGAACATACAAATATTTTCAAGACAATTTATGCTTCATCCTATGTTTAATTCCATGTAATTATTCTTTTAGTAATAGTCTTTAAGTAACATTCCCTAGAAAGAAACTTAAAACTAATAGAAATACTAGTTATATGATATAAATTTCTGTTTTTATAGACATAATAAAATGAATGGGAGACAGTATTTTACAGAGAGTATTTATTTTATAATGACTGAGTTTCCTGAAAGTTGAACCAAAATTAATAAGAATCATTTCTGCTAGCAAGTTTCCAGTTTATTAGATATTATTATGTTGCTTTTCTTGGAGTTGATGCCATATGATTGTTCTGTCATTGATTATAGATGTATTAGAATGAGGTCTTGGTGGAATTTAAGATAGAATCATATTAAAGTAAATCCCACACTAATAGCTTGTGCTGTCTGGAGCTCAAAGCTTAAGATTTTTCAATAAACTCTGAAGTTAAGTACTTCTCTCATTATGTCCCTGTGTAAGAATATTTTTATTTTCAAGTTATTTCATACCCTCCTATACTAGAATTCAGCAGTCTAGTCTCTCCCAATTTCTGAAGCCAAAAAATAAAGTTTAATTGCAGAAAAGACCTCCAGCAACCTTTCTATTCCTAAGTTCAATCAAGATTTTTTTAATTTTTTAAAAATATTTGGGGGGGGTAATTAGATTTATTTATTTGTTTGTTTGTTTCAGTGGAGGTACTGGGGATTAAACCCAGGACCTCACGCCTGCTAAGCACATGCTCTATCGCTGAGCTATATCCTTCCACCAAGGTTTTTTTTTTTTTAAGAGTAACATTCAGGGTCTACAGATCCTGCCTCTTCTCAGTCAACTTGCTAACACTGTTTGACTTTATCTGAAAGTAAATACCAAGCAGGGCCACAGATTAAGAACCTTTAGATTCTTTTCTTCACAAAAGCAATTTTCTTAAAAGAAGAGAAAAAAAAAATAAATGAAACCAGAACTTCTTTATTTTTCATGGTATCTGATAATGTTTAAATAAGGATGTATTGAAATACATACAATATGTATGTTTTATATGTGTGGTATATGTATGTGAATATATATATATCTCAAAAGGGAAATAATCTGCTGTGGTTGTCTTCAACTTTATTTTTCTGTTCAGTGGTACCTGGACTCTTGCAACTTCAATCTTTATTTAAAAATTCTAATTGAAGTTTGCTTTTGTCTTAGAAGAACGCGTTGGTTGTATAAAGCAGCATGACAGTTAACTCATTTCTATTCAGGACTTTCCTTCCTTTCCTTGAACGTCCTGCCAGCTGTGCAGCTTTCAGCTTTCTTCAGGAACCAGGTTTGACAACTCGCACAGGCCTTCCTGCCCAGGTGGCTAAGTAACACCTGCCCTCTGCCAGCTGCACCTGACCCTTGGGCTGTTCTCAGCCAGAGCTCCTGAGCTCACAAGTCTAATCAGGGAGCTTTTAATTTTAAACAGCAGGACCTGCAGTAAGGCTTTTAGATGTCCATTGAAAAGGATTTTTCTTCTTCTGAGTGTGTTTTGATTCTCCAACTCATGGGACTATCTTATTTACTTGTCTCAAAACCCACCTGCTATCTCTTTTCCTTGACAAATCTGCTCCGATGAGGCCGGGAGAATGGAACCCCTCATCTTCAGAGAACGTCTTAGCCCTCTGAATTGCCCATCCTAGAGTGCGAACCTGCAATATAGTCAGTCATACAGCCTCTTCAGAAATTTCTTGAAAAATAGCACTGTGAGAAAGGTTTTGCAAAAACAAAGATCTCCTGCAGCCACTCCTAGTAAAGGCTTTGATCTGCCACAGAAGGAGATCTTTATTCTCAATTGAAGGTGCTGCTTTTCCAGGTTTGGTTTTACATGGCAATAAAAAGGTATGAGGGTGTTTGTTCACGGACTTAGGGTGTCTGACCACTAGAGAAATTTATTTAAGTTTTTATGATCCAAGACTGATGACATTTTCAACAGTAGCTACACTAAATCTTGGGAAGAGGGCCAAAGTAGAAAGACATTTCCTTAGTTTCCAGACATGTATCTTAGAAATAAGGAATCCAGACTGTAATCTCAGATTTCACTCTCTTCTTGGTTATGTTGAGATGATGCTGCCTCTCCATTTGCAGAGATTCTGGTTTTCAGGTAAGTCTGATAATCAGAAGAACTGTTTCCCCGTATATCAGAAATGCTGTGAACATTCGCCAAGAAATCATTTTCAAGTATTTTAATGTAATTTGCATATCAGTCCTTCACAATAGTAATGACGTTTCATGACTTAAAGAAATTGCAAATCTTTTCATCCCAGGATATCATCCCAGGATAACTTTTGGTAGGATTGTGAATAAACTTTGAAAGAGTTTTGAAATCCCCTCACGTACCTGATTTTTATGCAAACCTGACACATGGAAAACTAAATTGATCATTAATTTGTGGGTGAGCATCTTTATTATACAGTGATTCATTCAGCTAACTAATGTGCATTTTTGGCATACTTAAGTATTATATTTTCTTTTCCTGAAAGCCAGAAGATAGAAAACTTTTATGTAAATTGAGTAATTTATTTTTTAAAATTTTGTAAATTAAGTAATTCACTTTGTGAAAATAACTACCTGAAATCATAGCTCTTTGATTAGTGCTGAGTAATCGTCGATAATCAGTGTTACTCTCTTTCATAAACAGGACAGAATGTCTAACCACAGGTCACCAGGGCTTGTTCTCTGAGATGTGTCTTTATATTTTTTCTCTAGTGGCCATTGATTGTTACTGAGTCAGTCATATTCTCTCAACACTCTCTTGTGATCGATCGTTAGAAAGGTCGACAAAGGCTGGGGTTACCAGCTGTCACCATCCAAACGGCATATTAACCTGCAGTGTGGTGCAGTGAAATGAACTTTATACTAGGAGTCTGGAGACCCAGGTTCTAGTCCCAGCTCTGCCACTAAGCTACGTGACCTTGGACAAGTCGTAAACTCTTCAGGTCCATAAAAAGGAATCAGCTGAATGATCTCTAGGGTCCCTTCTGGCTCTAAAATGACAATACTGCTAGGTGAGGCAGAATGTTGACAGCTCACCCTGTGTCCTATCCAATTAAATCATGGTGTCTGTACTGGGAAAAAAAACGATTTTATTTCAGTTCTGAGTTCATACACTCAGTCTCTCATGTCCAAACCAGCAATTCTCAGCCAGTGAGAAGAGAGAGCAGGCGGAGCTCACTGCCTTGGAGGGATGAATGAAAACTCTCTGGGAGCAACTCCAGCCCAGATTCAGAGATCCCTGCCCCACTTGCTTCTCACTGTGATGCGATGTCAGGGGCCAGAGTCCTGCTCCTGGGAAGCAGGAGCTCCAGCTGCAGAACCACTGCTTTAAGAGAGTAGAGTTCCAAGTTTTAGTGCCCTTCACACCTGCTGCTGCCTCTCAAGCACTCGGAGCTGCCTGCTGTGTTCTGGAAGTTACAGCCTCTGGTCTCATGTCTTTTAGAGAAACAACACAGTGAGTGTTTGCTTTTCCCACCCCTCTGGTTAACTCCATTGTTTTTTGGATCCTTCAAATCAGGAGAGAGCACTAGCAATCCGTTTAATTTTCCCAGATCGGAGATTAACCAAAAATTAACCTAGCAGCGATGATAAAACCCACTGAGTCATTATGCAGTTTTTGCCTTTCATAGATCATAAATGCCCCAGTTGAGGATAATTTACTATCCCTGGGAAATGTCAACCTACAAAATAATGTTTCAGAGCAAAATATAAAACCAGCTTTATAAGCAGACATCCTTCTCTCTTCTGTCAGCGTAGGAAGTTCCACAATTAACTGTCTCTTCACAGAGAAAATCAGACCTGTCCCTCAAGCAGTTAGATTTCTGGTTTTCAAAAGTGGGGTATGAGAATACCTCACAGCATATGTAGGTGTGCAAGGAACGTTTAGAACCACTGAGCTGTCTCTGAGCCACCTTACAGAGTGAGGCTTAACTGAGGTGTTTGGTTAAATACGTATTTGACCAGTTAAAAGCTTTTACCACCTGCACCCAGAAGCAAGACTGTCAGAACCTCATGCTCCACGTTGGCCAATCTCCCACTGTTTTTTCTTGAAAACCTGGGAAAAGAAGCACAGTTCTGTGTAGTGGCTGAGTGGAAAAATTGGAACTCGGCGTTCTGGGGAAGTCCAGTGGGATTAGCTGCTGTTGCTTTGAGAGGAAGTCACGCTGATACCGCTAGCCGGTGGATCCTCGAGAGGATCCTTGCAATGGGCAAGCAGGCTTTCTTTTCTTTTTCTTTTTTTAAATTGAAGTAGTCGGTTTACAATGTTGTGTTAATTTCTGCAATTAATTTTACAATTCTGTGTTAATAAGTGATTCAGTTATATATATAGACATTCCTTTTCATATTCTTTTTCATTATAGGCCATTACAAGGTATTGAATATAGTTCCCTGTGCTGTACAGTAGGACTTTGTTGTTTATTTTATATATAGTAGTGTGTATCTGCAAATCCTGAACTTCCAATTTATCCCTCCCCACCCTCTTTCCTGCCTGGTAGCCATAAGTTTGTTCTCTATGTCAGTGAGTGGCCCAAGAGCTGAGGATGGTTTTCAGTAGTTGTCAGCAACAAATAAGAATATATGGCAGAGCTGGATGTGGCAAACAAAGCCTGAAACACTTATACTCTGACCCTTTACAGATGGAGCTCTCCACCTCCTCTCCAGGGATCTCTTCCTGAGACCTGAACACCTATAACTTTCAAATATATTAGTCATCCTGCTAGGGGCTTGTTTTGATTCTACCCTACCCCCACAAACCTCAAAATTAAACTGACTTCTTACCTCAGTTCCTAACCCTGCCATAGTGAGCTGTCCCATTAGACAACAACAGTGAAAATTCTAGACTTGATTTAGTCAGTGTTCATTTAAATTTACATTTTTAAAGTGGAAAAGTGTTTAAATTCTCTTTTCATCTGGGGACATAGGCTAGTGATTAAAAATGGAAGTTTATGGGGCATGAATCCAAACCCGGTGAAAATGCATAAGCAAATGAGGGGAAATGCAACCTGATCATGGAAAGTCGTGACAGACCTGGCATTTCTCTGAGACACTACAGAAGGGAGGAATACATCCAAACTAAGATGGTGCAGTGCAGTGATCAGAAAAGAATGCTGCCCATGCATTCCACACAGCAGGCTTCCTCAACTTCCCTTTTGAGCCAGTGCCCAGAGTACTGGGAGGTAACTTGAAGTATATGTGCATTTTCCTATAGATAAATTTTAAGTGTGTGTGTATATATATAATATAACACACACACAGTGTATATATAATATAACACACACACACACATATATATATATAAAATTACGCTTTCTGTGGTTAACTTTATGTTAAACGTTGCTATTCTTTAAGGGTAAAATGAAATCTGTATGTATGTATCATGTGTACATACAGATGCATACATAACGTATTTCATTTTGCCCTTAAAGAAGCAATGTTTGATATAAGGTTAATCACAGAAGGCATAATAATAGAAGTTATTATGTATTGTTACAGGTTCTTTATACGATTTATTTATGTAATTGTTACAGTGACACTATGAAGTGAGTACTGCTGTTACCATTTTACATATAAGGAAATGTAACCATATACAGGTATAATTCTTATTCCTCTTATGCTTTAGGAAAATGGAGAGTTGCTGAAAAATCATGAACACCTGGTTTTACAGCCTGTATGTATTATCAGGATACAGGAATGAAATGACACCTTAATATCAGTGATGGTTCATGGGAATCTCCTGAATGTCTGTGTTTTATTCTCTTTAGGTATATCAAGATTGGAGATAAAGAATGTGAATTTAACCAGAACTTTCACCTTATCCTCCACACAAAACTGGCAAATCCTCACTACAAGCCAGAATTGCAAGCTCAGACAACCCTCCTCAATTTCACGGTCACAGAAGATGGTCTCGAAGCCCAGCTGCTGGCAGAGGTTGTCAGTATTGAAAGGCCAGATTTGGAGAAACTTAAGGTAAAAATGATGAAATCACCCCCAGCATTTATTTGGTGGCTGCTGTGCACAACTTAGAGTGCCAGACACAGGCGCGTAAGATCAGAATCCTGCCCTCCAGGGTCTTGTAACCTAACTGAGAAAATGAGGATGTATGTGAACAGTTAAGGAGCAATTCAAGGATACTTCTGACAAAGGGAGGAGTACGATTGTGCCCCAGATAGGAGATGGGCTAGCTGTGGGTCTTGTTTGATGCAGGTGACGAGGACAAGCAAAGAGGCCCATCAGTCATGGAAAGCAGAGCTCGGGAAGCGGGAATGTGCCCTGGAAGGTGGGATGATAGCAGACCCATTTATTCAGGGCAAAAGCAGGAAAAAGAGGAGTAATGGAATAAGGTTGAGTAAAAAAGGGCTTGCAGCTGGTTAGAGTGGCATTTAAAGACAAATGTATGACTTTAAGTACACTGAGAAAAAATACTGAAAATAATTAAGTGCAGTGTTGAATGCAGTAAACAAGAAAATAGCACAGTAAGCCTAAAGATGTAGGAAGCAGACAATAGAAGAAGTGAGTAGTTGCAGCAGAGACTGTATGGACTGCCAAGCCAAAAATATTTGCTATCTGGCCCTTTATGGAAAAGGTTTGCCATTCTTAATATAACTCCGTGGTTCTCAAACGGTGGTTCCTGGAACAGCAGCATTAGCTGGGAACCTCCTAAAATACAAATCTCAGCCCAGATCCCGCTAAATGAAAGATTGTGGAGGTAGCCTCAGCAATCTGCTTTACCAAACCCTGCAAGGGATTCTCATGCATGTTCAGACTCAGTTTGAGACTGCCTTCACTTGGATTTACTTCTGCACCAGTCAATGAGCAGGGCAAAGACGGCCCTGGAAGCAAGGCAGAGTGGAGTGGGCACGGTTCTCCTTGCAGGTCTCCCTGTAGGCAGGCGTCGCGTCATGCCAGGAGAGCGATCCACAGCCCAGGGTTCAAAGGACCACAGGTGTGTGCCTTGTACACGAACTACCAAGACAGAAAGGGACCATGTCCATATTCGAAATGCCATGTGACCATATAAGAAAGCAGTCTTGTCATGGTAACATACGTACATGTACCTTTTCTTTTTTTTCAAAAGACTTGACAGTTTGGTTAATTTGTCTTCAAACATATGACAGTAAATAGCTATAAATCTCCTTGTGATCATTATCCAGCTTCATAAGTATCAATATTTTGCCTCTTTCCCCCTACATATTTAATTGAAGCAGTTTTTAAAAATGTTTTTCTGTTTTGGAATAATTTTAAGCTGATTTACAGAAAAGCTGCAAAGATATTACAGAGTTCCTGTATACCCCTAGCCTCGTTTCAGTTTCTCCTGATGTCATCATCATTCTTTTTTGCAGCATACAAATAAAATTTGTCTAAAATGTTGTTCTCCTTCAATAAAACATACACACTCGATGTGTCCATTAAGAAATAATAATATTTCTCCCCATTTTTATAAGTTTTTTGAGATATAATTCATATACTCGTTTTGAGTATATGATTCAGTGCTTTTTACGTTATTCATAGAGTATCAGTTTTACAACATTTTGGTCACCTCAGAAAGAAAACCCATACCATTAGCTGTTACTTCCCCTGTCCCTCCCAGCTAGCCCCTGCCAACCATTATTCTTTCTGTCTGTATAGATTTGCCTATTTGGACATTTATATAAATGGAATCATAAAATATATGGCCTCTGTGTCTGGCTTCTGTCACTTAATGCTTTCAAGGTTTATCCATTTTATAGCACAAGTCAGTTCATCATTTTTATGGCTGAATAATATTCCACTGTCTGGATAGACACACATTTTATTTATACTCTCATCAGTTGATGGATATTCAGGTTCTTACCACTTTTTGTGTATGATGTTAAATGTTGCTATAAACATTCTTGTGCAGGTTGTTGTGCAGACATATTTCTCAGTTTTCTTGGGTACATACCTAGGAGCAGAGCTGCTCGGTCATATGGTAACTCTGTGTTTACTATTTGAGGGACTGATGGATTGTTTTCAGAGTGGCTACACCATTTTACTTTTCTACCAGTTTTATATATATATATTTTTTATCTGCTTGCATTAGGTGTATATTGCTCTTCTTTCACTAGTTTCTTAAGGTAAAAGCTTAGGTAATTGATTTTAGATCTTTCACTTTTAATACATGTATTTAGTGCTATAAATTTCCCTCTAAGCACTGCTTTTGTTGCATCTCACACATTTTGATAAGTTACATTTTCATTTTTATTTCAGAATATTTTTAACTTCTCTCAAGACTCCTTTTGTGCTATTTAGAAGTATGTTGTTTACCAGACATTTTGGGAATTTTCTAGCTATCTTTCTGTTATCAATTCCTTACTTAATTTTGTTGCCTTCTAAAAGCATACTTTGTATCTCTATTCTTTTGAAGTTTTTCAGGTATGTTGTGTTGTATAGCTAAGTATTTGGTCTATCTTGTAAATATTCTATGTGAGCTTGAAAAAAATGTATATTCTGATGCTATTAGATGAAGTATTCCATAAATATCAATTATATCTAGTTGAATGATGGTGCTTTTTAATTCAACTATATCATTACTAATTTTCTCTGCCTGCCAGAGCTGTTAATTATGGATACAGGCTTTTGAGTTCTCCAGCAGTGGAGTAGATTTGTCTACTTCTTGCAGTTTAGTCAGTTTCTGCTTCATGTACTTTGACACTCTGTTGTCAGACACATGCAGATTAAGGATTCTTATGTTTTCTTAGAGAATTGACCCTTTCATCATCATGTAATGCCTTTCTTTGCTCTTAATAATTTTTCTTATTCTGATGTCTACTTTGTCTGAAATTAATGTAGCTGCACCAGCTTTCTTTTCCTTTGTGTTAATATGGTACATCTTTCTCCATCCCTCTACCTTTAATCTAGCTGTGTCTTATATTTAAAGTGAATTTTTTTTGTGGACAACAGGTGATTGGGTCTTTTTTTGTCCACTGTGTCCATCTCTCTTAATTGATGTATTTAGACAATTCACATTTAAAGATATTATTGATATAATGGGATTGATACCTACTGTATTTTTCATTGTTTTTTATTTACTGCATTTGTTCCTTGGCATTTTTTTCTTTTTGCCTTTTCTAATTTTAATTGAGCATTTTTTGATTCTAGTACCTGTCCTTTCTTAGCATATATATTATACTCCTTTTTTTTTTAATAGTGGTTTCCTTAGCATTTGCTACATGCATTTGTAGCTAATCTAAATCAACTTCTAAGCAACACTATACTGTCTCATGGATAGTGACGCCTTTTAACAGAATATTCTCATTTCCTCCCTCCCATCCCTAATAACATTGTTGTTGTTCATTTCATTTACCTCTGAGTTATAACCCCTGAATACATTGTTGGCTTTATTATCTTGAATAGTTATCTCAATTAGAGTGAGAAAAATAAAATATTTTAGCTTCATTTATTTCTTCTCTAACATTCTTCCTTTGTTTATATAGTTCCAGGTTTCTGATCTATATCATTTTTCTTCTCTGAGGAAATTTTTTTTAATTTCTTGCTAAGACAAGTTTACTTGTGATAGAATCTCTCAGGTTTTGTTTATCTGAAAAAGTATTTATCCTGCACTTTTGAAGGATAATTTGGCAGGATACAGAATTCTAGGCTGGTGGGGGGGGGGGGTTCTTTCAGCAATTAAATATTTACTCTTTTCTTGTTTGCATGTTTTTTCAAGAGAAGTTTCATGTAAGTCTTACCCTTTTTTCTCCATAAATGAGGTTTCTTCCCCCGCCCCCGACCCATGGCTTCTTTCAAGATTTTTTCTTTGTTTTTGGTTTTCTGTCATTTGAACATGATATGCATAGGTGTCATGCTTTGTTATTTATCCTGCTTATTATGTTGTAAGCTTCTTCGATCTATAGTTTGGTGAGTGTCATTAATTTTGGAAAATTCCTTGACCAGTATTACCTCCAGTGTTTCTTCTCCTTCATGTATTCCCATTATGTGTCTGTTATGCTTCTTGTGATGGTCCCACAATTCTTGGATATTCTTTTCCCTTTTTTTCGTTCTTTTTCTCTCTGCTTTTCAGTTTGGAAAGTTTCTGTTGACATATCTTCGAGTTCACTGATTCTTTGACTGTGTCCAATCTGTTGATGAGCCCGTCAAAGTCATTCTCCATCTCTGTTAGTGTTTTTTATTTCTAGCATTTCCTTTTGATTATTTTGTAGAGTTTCCATCTCTCTACTTACATTGTCCGTGTGGTCTTGCGTGTTATCTACTTTCTGCATTAGAGCCCTTAGCATATTAAGCATAGTTATTTTTCACACCCAGTCTGATAATCCCAACATGCCTGCCATACCCAAGTCTTGTTCTGAGGTTTGCTTTGTCTCTTCTGACTGTTTTGGGGGCTTTTTGTTTGTTTTTGCCTTTTGGCATGCCTTATACTTTTTTGTGGAAAGCCAGACATGATGTACTGGATAGTTTGAACTGAGGTAACTAGAGCTTTCGTGTGAAGTTTTATGTTTATATGGCTGGGATTTAAATTGTGTGTCATGTTTGCTGTAGCTGTTTTGTGTCCTGGTCTTCAGTTTCCTCTCCTATCCTTGTGTTTGTCTCCCTTTGTCTTTAGATTTCCCTAGAAGCTCCTATTCTAGTAGAATCTGTGTCTGGCAGCTCTCACAGCCTGGTGATGTGGTAGTGAGGCATTGTGGATGGGAAGCATCCTATGAGCTTCTGGTTAAATCTCAGGGTTTCCTAGTAGGGCTGAGTCACTGGACTTTGACCTTCAGAAGAGTTTCTTGTCATTTGTTTTTATCTCCCCTGTGTGAGCTGTTTAGTCAACCCCTATTCCCTCCCATGTCAGATGAGGCTCTAATAAAGTAATTTCCCTTGAGGACAGGCTCTTGTTAAGTGAACAGAAAGTTCTTGACATATTTTAAATGGTTGATTTCCTTTGGACGTATTTCAAAATGGTTGCTTTTCCCTTTTCCCTGCCCAAAGCAGGAGTAGATTTTTTTTTATGATATTCACTGTGAGAACCTAATGGGTCTCCTGAAAGTAAACTCACAAAAGTTGGAAGGCTCCCTAAGACTGGTTCCCCTGGAGTTTAACTCTCAAGCTCTGCCTGCAGTTATTAGCCAGTGACTATGTTCCTGATAAGCTGTGATTGTCTGTGTTCACCCATCTCTGCAGTTTTCAAGGTGATATTTGCCCTGTGACCTCAGTTCTCTGACAGATGTAAGAAGAGTTGTTAATTAGCTTTTTTTTCCCCTGCTGTGAGTAGAATAATGACTTCTCATTTTTTAGATTTGAAGCAGAAACCAGAAGTTTCTTCCTACAGGTTCATGATATTAAATGATTATGAAACATGGTCATACTCTGGACCCTGGATTGCAACCAACTCTTAACATGCCTTCTGAATTTTTTAAAATTATGTGTATGGCTTTAATGCTAAGTGTGTTTTATTATGGATGATTTCCATGAAATGGATGAAGAATTCATCCATTCATGCTTAAAAATATGAATTAACCACCATTTCTGACACTTCTTTTTGTTTGTGTTAGTTGGTTTTGACGAAGCACCAAAATGACTTTAAGATAGAGCTAAAGCACCTGGAGGATGACCTTCTTCTGCGTCTTTCTGCGGCAGAGGGGAGCTTTCTAGATGACACCAAGCTGGTAGAGAGACTGGAGGCAACAAAGGTCACTGCGGCCGAGATAGAGCACAAGGTAGGAGAAGGCAAAGGCTCCCTGCAGGTCTCAGTGCTCTAATGGAATGAAGTGCTGGGGTGAAGGCGTAATCAAACTTGGCCCTTTCTCTAAGAGGACCGACTCTGTGGAATTCAGGTCTTTTAATAAACCGCCCTTAAAAAGTGCGGGGTTCTGAACGGAGACAGAGATGGTTAAATTTGTGCTTCTCCTAATTCAACAAAGATCCAGTCATTCAAAGTGGACTCTGTCAGGCTATTATTTTTTTCTGAGTGACTAAATTTGGAGAAAATTGAGCCCTGCTGTCGTATAGGGTCTAAAATCTAAAAAGGCTTAGCATCCAGCTCTGGCAGACTGACATCCTACAGTCTCACCACAGGTTTCCTGGTCTCTTGTACGTTGTAGAGAAATACTTAGAGCTAAAGTTTTGTTTACAGGCCTTAGTGCTGGGAGACTGAGCAAGGGGTGATCTGCTGCTGCGCTCAAATTCGTTATTCACTCTGGGAAAGTGACATTTCCTAAAAGCCAGAAAAGATTTCATTTAGTGGACTTCCTGCTGAACGTCCAACATGGGTCTCAGATGCCTTGTGCATGCACTTTGGACTTTCACAGGTGGCCGCTAATCCTTAAAATTCTGTTGTTTCAAAATGAGAGGAACCCTTTTTTGCTTTCTGGGATAGCCTCATTACTAAGTAATCTATTAATTACCCAGCCAGGGCTGTGTCACCACACATCCAATATATTTGTCTTAAGTTAAGCAAGGAAATGGAATCCCAAATTACTCTCTCCTTTTAAGTGAGTGAATTCTAGTGGCTCCTAAGATGGTAACGATTAGAGCAATTAAGTAAATTAGGTCTTAGCTTTGAAGTTAACTTCTAATTGTCTCTTAAGATGTCTCTTCCTATCTTCCTAATATATTGCCATGTAGAGACTTCCCTCTCTGCTGTACATTTTCTTTATTTCCTTTTATATACAAATAGGATGAATCAAGTTTATTTTTAAAAGGTTGAATAAATACTGTATCTTATAAAACTTTAAGACCAGCAGTAGTCCTAGAGAGAAGAAATAAATATTTCTGTCTTGAATTAAAATGAATATGTTGGTTGATGATGGTGTGTGTGTTTAATTACCTCTCTGAATGTACCCAGAGGCTAATGCAAAGATAAACTAAATGGAAATATATGAGCATATGGATGATCTGGTGCAAAGTCAGAATTAGACACTCATGAGAGTCTTCATATAGAAGGCTTTTTCGTAAGCACGGCTATTGGATATTTTATTGACCTTGGCTGCTTTTGTATACCTTGTTGACTAATAAAGTTGTTGGCACTGAATCGACCCAGCAGACTTTTAAGAGCTATCCCTGGGAGGTGATACAGCTGGGTTATTAACCCCTGAAAGAGAGAGGGGAGGCAGGAAGGTGACATTACTCAGAATAAATTCTGCAGAACCAAAAGCAATCAGGTTTGTTTACTTGGTAACCTTAATATAGCTCGAGTTATGTCCACTCTCATTTAAAACTCAGCTTGTAAAAAAAAATTATTTTAAAATAAGAATTTAATCCTCTTAGAAAGTCTCAAGCACATAGATGCCATACGTGTTATCTATTCTGATACAACTCATTTCTCATTTCAGATATGTCACTTCCATCATATAGAGAACATGAAGAGTAAGTTACCTATGTTGTTTGATCCCACTGTAGGTGACTGAAGCCAAAGAAAATGAGAGGAAAATCAACGCGGCCCGAGAATGTTACAGACCAGTGGCAGCAAGAGCATCTCTTCTCTATTTTGTTATTAATGACCTCAGGAAAATCAACCCCATCTATCAATTCTCTTTGGAGGTAATGGTGACTAAGCTAAGGAAAAATGTTAACATCAGGAATTTAGCTTGTTTCTGGAAGTTTAGAATTTATTTTTAAGCAGTTGGTGCATCCAGTAAAGAGTCATGAGGATCTGGCTAGCAAAAAACAAAACAAAAAACAAACAAGTAAACAATATCCTCACTTTCTCAATAATTTTCATTTATAATTTTCAATAAGGCTTTGAGATAATTAAATTTTGTGACATCATAATACGTAGTTGTTCTTAAACAGAGTGGTAAGGAGTTTATAAAAAATAAGGGAATTCTCCTTGAGGCTCCTGTACCTTATTTGTGACAGTGTGGGTGTCTTAGAAAAGGATTCCCCATTTTATTTTGATATAGAGAAAAGGTGAGAATAACTCTTGATTAAGCCCTTGTTATATGCAAGGCACTTTCATACTTTGGTTCATTCTTATGCCTGAAATATCTCAATGAAGTGTATTATTTTATCCCTATTTAAAAAACTAGTAGTTTGAGTTTTTAAATATATTGCTGAAGAACTCACGTTTTGTAATTGGAAGAGTCAAGATTTGAACCTATGACTGATTCCAAAGCCTCTGCTCTTCTCTTTGTAAGGTTCTGCCTCTGGGCAGTATTCATTCAGTCAGTCAGTTCTTAAATAGCTATTGCAGTCAATCATAGGGCCAGGTGCTGGACTGGTTACTGAATGCACCATTTGGAAAAACACAGATATGAGTGGGGATATATGGATGTGTGTGTGTGTAGAAGTGATTGTGTGTGTAGAAGTGATAAGTACCATAAGAGAGAATCATAGGGATGGAGGGGCTGTTTTACTGGGGGTTCAGGGAAGACCTCTCAGAGGAAGTGAGATTGTAGCTGATTCCTGAAGGCTAAGTAGCATTTAGCCATGAAAGGAGTGTTTGGGGTAATAAGGATGTATGAGACATGAAAAAGGTTTTGAGATTAGAGGTAGTGAATGAATCTATGTGACTGGAGGGTAATGAGTAAGGGAGAAGATGGCAACACGTGAGTCCTGAGAGGTAGGAGGGTCTAGATCATACGAGGTCTCACAGGCTGTGCCCAGAGTTTGGATTATAGCGTGTGTGCAGATAGAAGTCATTGAAAGGTTGTAGGCAGATGACTGAGGTGACGGCAAAAGACTCAGGGAGACAAGACTCAGAGAGACGTGGAACAGACTTAGGATTTGAAGCTCAAATAATTGGCTCTTGGAGGTGGATTGGATGTGGGCATAATAAAGAGAAAGGGTCAAGATGGAACAAGTGCAGAAATTCTGAGAAGCACAGTGGGGCTGGACTTTAGGACAGCCACAGTGTAGGAGGTGGATAATAAAGCAGCCCAGGACTGCACATGTACCAAAACTAGACTAAAGTATTTCAGGTAAACTACAGAGCAACTCCCATCATGAGCATTTTTAAAAACGACTAAACACGAGATTGACAAATTGAATCCAGCCCCATTTAAAAAGCACAATCTATTATGCCCAAGTGGAATTTATGCCAGGAATGCAAGTTAACATTAAAAATCATACAATGTAATTCTTCATATTAATAGAATAAAAGGCAAAAACCATATAACAATTTCAATGGGAGTGGACAAAGAACTTAACAAATTTTAACACCTAGTGTAGAAAACAATCCTGAGCAAACTAGAAATAGATGGTGACTTATCTATGTGATAAAGGGCATCTATAAAAATTTCCAGCTAACATTATACTGAATGTTGAAAATTGAATGCTTTCCTCTAAGATCAGGAACAAAGCAAGGATGTCTTCTAGTCAACACTGCACTGGAGTTATAGCCAGTGCAATAATACAATAAAAGGCCCAGAAATTTACAAAGAAAGAAAATTGTTTTTTCCCACAGATCACCTGACCATGTATGTAGAAAATTATAAGAAATCTACCCAAAAAAGCTACTAGGACTAAGAAGTGAGTTTTTAGCATCATCGCAGGATATAAAGTCAGTATACAGAATTCATTGTGTTTCTGTATATGAGGAACAAACAGTTGGAAAATAAAATTAAAAAGTCAATACTATTTACAGTAACTTCTAAAATCATGAAACTCTTAGGGATAATTTTAACAAAACAAATACAAGATCTGTATACTAAAAGCTACAAAACATTGTTGAAAAAGATTAAAGAAGGTCTAACTAAGTGGAGAGAGAGACCATGTTTACGGTTTGGAACAATCCCTGTTATGAAGATACCAGTTCTCTCCAAATTAATCTATAGATTTAATTCAGCTTCAGTCAAAATCCTGGAAGATTTATTTGGCAGAAACTGGCAAACTGATTCTAAAATTTGTGTAGAAATGCGAAGGATTTAAAATAACTATATAATTTTGAAAAGAGAAACAAATTTTAAGACTTACAGTACATGATGTCAAGACTTACTACACTAATTTATCTAAAGAAAAATACATCGATCAATGGAACAGAATAGAGAGTCCACAAGTAGACCCACATATGTATGGTTGACTGATTTTGGGCAGTTTTCTTATACAGTTATACCTACACTTACAAAATGATCCTAAATTTTCACCCTAGGTGTTTACCCAAGGGAAATGAAAACATATGTCCACTCAAAAACTTGTTCATATATGTTCATAGATATATTTTATTCATAATAGCCCAAATTTGGAAACAACCCAAAGGACTAAGACGTGAATGGACACACAGTTTGATTTCTGCATACAGTGGGATATTGCTCACAGTATAAAAGTAGGAACTACTGATGCACACAACATTGATATATCACAAAGTCATGTTGAGAAGAAGCCAGGCACCGACAAGTACACATTCTATGACGCTGAAATGAATCTACTGTGACAGACACAGTTCAGCAGTGGGCAGGAGTGGGGATGGATGTGGAAATGCACTGTGAAGAGGCACAGGAGAACTTTTGTGATGACTTGAATAGAAAGATTCTACATATTGATTGCACTCATTGTTACTAAAGTATATACATTTGTCAAAACTCATTGAACTGTATGCTAAGTGGGTATATTTTATCGTGTGTAAGTCAAAAACTGATTTTAATATGTAGACGTCAAATGAGTACTTTGTTAATACCTTCTTATAAATATTTACTCTGTCTTCTCATTTTAGGGTTTTACTTTCACTCAAATATACATAATTCAAAGCAAATCAGTCTGTGGTCTCTGGTCCCTGTCCATCAGTCAAAAAAATTCATATTTTATGTATGTCTATTTTAGATATATATTTATCTATAATACATAATCTATAATATTTTATAATATATATTTATATAATCTATATTATATAGATATATATTTTTTACATATTATATATTAGGATATATTAGCTATATATTTAAACATATAGAGATATGTGTAAAAATACAGACCAATTATTACTAAGGTGTGGAATAGAGTAATAAACAAATATTAAGAGTGATTTTAAAAGTAAAGAGATAATCAAAGGGGATCACAAAGTGAAAAACAACAGCAAAAAAGAAAAAAAAAAAAACAAACCTCAAATAACCTGTTAAAAAATGGGCAGAGAACTCGACTGGACTTTTCTCCAAAGACGATATACAAACGACCAACCAGCGTTTGAAAAGATGCTCAACATCACTAATTCTTAGGAAAATGCAAATCAAATTCACAATGAGATACCATTTCACACCTGTTAGGATAGCTACACTACTGAAAAAAAAACAAACAGAAAATAATAAGTATTGGCAATGACAAGGAGAATTTGGAACTGTTGTGCACTGTTGGGAAGATTGTAAAATAGAACAGTTACTTAGAAAGACAATATGATAGTTCCTCAAAAAATTGCCATATCATTCAGCAGTTACCACTTTTGGACATTTACCCAAAAGAATTGAAATATGGTCTCAAAGAGATATTTGTACACCCATGTTCAAAGCAGCATTATTCACAATAAACAAAAGGTGGAAGCAACCCAAATGTCCATTAGTGGATGAACAGACAAACAAAATGTGCTATGTACATACAATGGAATATTATTTAGCCTTAAAAAAGAAGGAAATCCTGACACATGCTACAACATAGATGAACCTTGAGGACATTAAATTAAGTGAAACAAGCCAGTCACAATAAGACAAATACTGGGGAGGAGGGTATAGCTTAGCAGCGGGATGAGTGCTTAGCATGCACGAGGCCCTGAGTTCAATCCCCAGTTCCTCCATTAACAATAAATAAATGAATAAACCTAATTACCTCCCCCCTCCAAAAACAAAAAACTGAAAAAAAAAACCCCAGAATTAAAAAAGTAAGACAAATACTGTATAATTCCACTATATGAGGGATCTAGAGTAGTTGTCAAACTCATAGAAACAAAATGTAACATGATGATTGCCAAGGGTTGGGGGAGAGGAAATAGGAAGTTATTATGAAATGAGTTTTTTTAGTGAGTTGTTATTTAACAGTGTTTTTCAAGAAGAAAATATTTTGGAAAACATTTTGTGTGTTTTATGACAATTAAAAAATATGTATTTTAAAAGTGCATGAATAAGAAAGAGGACAATACAACTCAGTTGGCTAGGGAGGAAATGAGGTTAGATGTTATGAAATAATGTTAAAAATACTAATAATGGCGGCAAACTTTCGGTGAGCACTTACCATGTGCCAGGAGCTATTGTAAGAGCTCATGTAATTCTCGTAAAAACCCCGTCCTATTCTCTCTCCCCATGGATAAAGTGTAGCCCCGTGTGACTGGGACTAGCTGGACCTCCAGCCGTCAGTGTTCACCTTTTAACGTTAGGTGACTTCAATTCCCCAGGCTTTCAACATGCTGTTCCACAGAGCCATGGAGCAGGCTGACAAGGTGGACGACACGCAGGGGCGCATCTCAGTCCTGATGGAGAGCATAACTCACGCCGTCTTCCTCCACACCAGCCAGGCGCTGTTTGAGAAGGACAAACTCACCTTCCTGTCCCAGATGGCTTTTCAGGTGAGGAAATCAGTCACTCGAAAGCATCCCCAGGACCAAAGTCACACATCGCTGTTTATTATGTACTTCTGCTGAAGGGAAGTGCAGGCACCTTTTTTGGAAGCCCTTGGTGGCGTGAGGAGAGTTGGATTGTCCCAGAGCATATGATTATTTTCTAGTAAGGTCCTGGTGCAGCAGTTTGGGTGTGTTTGTCCTTTCAGCAACCACATCAGCTATCACTCTGAAAATCAGATCAATGAGACATTCTCCTCGCCTTCCTGGGTCCTGTTCAGACATCCCAGGTACTACTAGGGAGTTTCTTGGAAAGAATCTCAAGGTTAGGGTTCCAGATCTGAGGGGTCCTAGGAGGCTTTCAGAGCCCCTTTAAAAAACAGTGAACGGATGAAAAGAGCTCTAAGTTTCACAGTCCCACCTTCAGTGAGACCTACTACCCTTTTTCTCTTCTTGATGGGGAGTTCTGCAAGAGATTTTGTGTAATGTGCCCATGATAAGAAAAAAACATTGAGAGCCACATTCCTTGATGAAATAAGCATGTGGTCCTTTTATTATTTCACTTACTGTGTAACTTTTTCTGTTAGTTCGGATTGTGATGAAGGATGTCTCATTTATTTTGTGATCTCCGAAGTGACTTGCCCAAAGAAGGCATTTTAAAATACCTGCTGTTGGGGATAGGGGTGTAGCTCAGTGCACGCTTAGCACATATGAGGTCCTGGGTTCAGTCCTCAGTACCTCCATTAAAAAAGATAAATAATACTTATTTTTAATAACAATGTTTTAATTAATAATATTTTATTAGCAATAATTTTACTTAAAAATAAATATAATAATAAAATAAATATAAATAAATAAATAAATACCTGCTATTAATAGTGATTAAACTATCACTTCTCTTTCAGTAGTTTTGATATTAAGAGATTCCTTTGTGTTAAAAATGAATATATGGGTGTAATCATTTTATAATGTATGTGATAAACAGAAGTAATGCATTACAAAATAAAATGTTTGTTTTTAATTTTTCCCAGTTTTATTGAGATGTAATTGACACATAACATTGTATTAGTCCGACGTGTTCAATGTAATGATTTTATGTATGTATATATTGTGAAATGATTACACAGTAAATGGAGTCAACATCCATCACCTCAGACAGTTTCAAATTTTTTTCTCATAGTAGGAACTTTAAAGATGTACCTTCTTAGCAACTTGCAAATATACGATACAGTGGTGTTAACTACAGTCACCCTGCTGTACATTACAGCCCCAGGACTTATTTTTCTTATAACTGGAATCTTATACCTTTTGACTACCTTCGGCCATTTTTCCACCCACCTCTGGCAACTACCAATTTGTTCTCTGTATCTATGAGTTCCTTTTTTTTTTAGATTCCACATAAAAGTGAGATCATGCAGTGTTTATCTATCTCTGTATGACTTATCTTCCTTAGCATAATGCTCTCAAGGTCCATCCTTGTTGTCACAAATGGCAAGATTTCCTTCTTTTCTATGGCTGAATAATCTTCCACTGTTTATATGTGTGTGTGTGTGTGTGTATACAGTATATACACGCACACATATATACCACATTTTCTTTACCCATTCATCCATAGATGGACACTTACGTGGTTTTTATGTCTTGGCTATTGTAAGTAATGCGTTGAATATGAGAGCATAGATACATTTTTGAAATAGTGGTTTCATTTCCTTTGGATATATACCCAGAAGTGACTTTGCTAGAGCCCATGATAGTTCTGTTTTGAATTTTTTGAGGAACATCCCTACCGTTTTCCATGGTGTCCATACCAGATGTAAAGTGCATTCCCAACAGCAGCACACAAGGGTTCCCTTTTCTCCACATCCTTGCCAGCATTTGTCATCTCATCTTTTTGGCTAACAGCTATCCTAACAGGTGTGAGGTGATATTTCACTGTGGCTTGGATCTGCCATTTCCCTGATGATTAGTGATGTTCAGCACCTTTTCATGTATCTGTCAGCCATTTGTATGTCTTCTCTGGAAGACTATCTATTCAATTCTCCTGCCCATTTTTAAATCAGATTGGTTTTGGTTTTTGCTGAAGTGTTTGTGTTCATACATGTTGTTCATAAACAGTCATGATAGCACGTGACTTGCAGACACATGCATGCACATCTATTTAAAGCTTCCTTTTAGAAGCTGTAGATAAATTATAATCTGTCTGAAATCTTGACAATCTACATAAATCAAAGCTTCATATATATGTGGAAGATTCCTTGTTTGTTGAAGTTGAATTAAGAAAAATTAATTATCCAATAAAATAATATTTTGATGCATGCATGCATTTTGAAAATATCTAGAACTTTTAAACAGTGTAAACTGCAAACATTTTACCAGCTTAACTTTATAACGTGTTACAGGTTTTGTGTGGAAATTAGGAATATTTGATTTGTGTCCCCCCAGAATGTTCTATGGACTTCTTATCAGTTCTGTAGCCAGAATGTCTAAAGTTTGTTTCAGTTCATGATATGTTTGTTTAGTTGTATCCGTAAAACAGTAACTTCCTGTTTTTCTCAATATAATCTCACATATAAGAAAAATCTCTCATGTATCTTAGTTTATTGAATGTAATGTCCATAGTGGGACTAGCTTGTAGTACTAGCTTCTGTTTAGTAGTTCAGTCCATTGTCATCTGAGGCTTTCTCAACTTGTATAACAAGCTTTAAGATGAGTTTGCTCTAACAGCAGAAGGCTAAATATGAACGCATATTTCAGATATGCTGCTAATAGGTGTAAGTATTAAAATTGGAATAAGCCAGCCTTCATAATTTGCTGTTAGATTTCTAATCAAGATTTTAAGGTTGTTAGCATCATCCACGGTTCTTTATTTCAACTATAGAACAGATATATATCTATAGGGATTCTCAGAAGACTTAGTTCTACCTGTTTAATCATCTGTTAAGTGGTGACTGCTTCCTTGATTTTTGATGTAAACCAAATGACGTTCTTCAATTTTGTGTCCTTTCAAGATTTTGTTGAAAAGAAAAGAGATAGATCCTCTTGAATTGGATTTCCTGCTTCGATTCACAGTGGAGCACACTTACCCAAGTCCGGTTGACTTCCTAACTACGCAGTCATGGAGTGCTATTAAGGTATGTGAGGAACGTGATTTTTCAGTTCCCAAATCTTATTTAACATCTCAGTTCTCTCAGATGTAGAAATGTAGTTTAAAAAAAAAAAGGTGATATTTCAGTTGTAGATATATGCTATTTTTAATTTCTTGAGGAACTTCCATGCTCTTTTCCATAGTGGCTGCACCAATTTACATTTTCACCAACAGTGTTCTAGTGTTCCCTTTTCTTATGTGGAAGTAAAGGAACTTTTGACCTATTTATGGGTGGGGAAATTGTTAATAAATATGTATAATCCACAGGACCTTTGGTTAAAGTCAAGAAATATAAATTTTTTTTTTCAGTTGACCTGAATCTAATTTCTTTGTTTCGTTTTCCTTTTTATATTTCTCCACTTGTTTTGTTAATTTATACAACAGTATAGTAATTTATTATCATTGTAAAATGTGTAAGCAGAACAGAATGCTGTAGAGAAAAAAGTTAAAGCATTCTTCACCTCCAGTTATCCATCTTTATTTCATCTTTCTGTCAGAAAATCCTACTAAAAGGTTATTCTCTCAGGCTTTGGAATTCCTGGGATTCTCGTAATATGCTAAGCTTTGCCCTACTCTTTTTTCTAAGATGGAAACACCTCTGTGTATTGAAAATAACTGTTATTCCTTATTTTCATAGTATGTCTAGATCTTATTTTTCAAATGGAATTTTTAATTAGACTGTTACTTTAGAATTACAAATTCAAGTTCAATTTTTGTTATCAGTCAAGGTCTCAGCAGAAGACAAATGGCACAAAGTGTGATTTTTAAGAAGTTTAAAACAAAGAGTGTATTTTCATAGTATGGGAAGAAAGATGAGGGGTGGGGATGGGAAAGGAGTAGTTACAGAAACTACTTGAGAAGTGAAGCCAAGCGAGAGAGCCAACCCGTAGAAACTGTGGCATTGGTGAAGAAACAGCCACTGCCAAACTGTCACCACAGGAAAGACCTGGGGACGAAACAGCATGGTCTCTCTTCTCCACTCTCCAGTCTCTTGCCAGGGCTTCCTCTTGGTCAAACATAGTCAGGCAGCTTTGTTCAAGTCATCCTAAGAGATCACCCTCTTTGCAGGGCAGAAAAGGGTACAGAGTCAACCTGGAGAGGAAATGAAGGCTACCCAGCACCACTGTTTGCACAGGAGACAGCCACAGGTCTGTATCTCCAACTCTCAGCTATGGTACCCACTATTCCCATCTGTTCCCTACTGTATTACAGGCGGTAGCCCTCATGGAAGAATTTCGTGGCATAGACCGAGATGTGGAAGGATCTGCCAAGCTGTGGAGGAAGTGGGCAGAATCCGAGTGCCCAGAAAAAGAAAAGTTACCGCAAGAATGGAAGAAGAAAAGTTTAATCCAGAAGCTGATTATTTTGAGAGCAATGCGCCCTGACAGAATGACATACGCTCTCAGGTGGGGGACAGTTAGCATTTTCAGAAATGCAAGGTAACCTAGAGGAAACTTAGTCTTAGGGACTAGGAGTATCTGGAGGAGGCATTTACAGTCCATGTTAATGAAGTTATTCTGCACAAATTTTGATACTGTAATCAGTACTATTCGTAAAATTTGTAAAACATTAAACAGTGTGCTTGGCTCTAGGCAGACTTAGCACATCTTTCCTGCAGAGCTTAATTCTGCAGTCAGTAAGGGGAACAGGAAATCTATGGAAATGTTCTAGGAAGAGAGATGGGTGCCTTCAGAGGTCAGGGACATGCGTTATCCCAGCATATTTCCCATTGGCTTTATTTCGTGGTGGCATTTTGGCTCCGAAGATTTTGCCCATCAAACAAAAAATGGATTCCTTTCATGGAGAAACTCATAGTCCTATAACTTTATGACCAATGCAGTTTAAAAGCAGAAACCCCTGTCTGCATCTTGGTTTAAGAGTCCTTTTTCTTTGCCCTTTTGGCTTTTAAATGGTAATATGCTGTTTAAGTCACAGGAGTCGTGGTCTAATTTGAATTCACCAGCCAGAGAGTTCTCAACTTACTTCCCTATCGTTGCTTCTCTCAATAGTATTCATTTGCCTCAGGGTTTTTTTTTCTCCTTCGCTTTGTCTAATTCCGCCAATTTTCCCTTTGTAGAAGCCTCTGCCGCACCCTCCTTTACAAGTTAATTCTGCTTAGTAGTACTTGCTTTCTGCTAAATCTGATGCTGCTGGAAAATAATCCCTGCTTAATTGAGCTTCCCTGTGTTAGAAACACCCCAAAAAGCATTTGTATATTCATGAGAAGCCCAACAGGCTGGAAAATTGCACTGTGGCAAATCTAATGAACTGTTAATAAGTAATGGGCGCTGCGGCAGGGGATTTGGGGGATACAAAGCCATGTGCAGGCAGCTGATGGTACTCAGAGGGGGTTCTCAGTAGCCCCCCAAAATAGAATGTATTCTTCTGATTTTCAAGGCTTCTATAGCAAGGAGGAATTTCACTGACTCTACTGCATAAATCTAGCTGGATTCATATTGCCATTCTTACACAACATCCCATAGAAAAAACATAAGCATGGTTTACTTCCTTCCCGTGCCTGTGGTGTAAGCTGATTCAAGTTGTGTTGCTTTTCAAAGTCAAGGACACTGAACATGTCTTTGGCATTATTCTTTTTTCACAGGAATTTTGTGGAGGAAAAACTGGGTGCAAAGTATGTGGAAAGGACCAGACTGGACTTGGCTAAAGTATTTGAAGAAAGCAGCCCAGCCACCCCACTGTTCTTCATCCTGTCTCCAGGGGTAGATGCCCTTAAAGACCTAGAGGTCCTTGGTGAGTGGCCAGGAGGCTGAGGCCGGCCATGCAGCCCTCCCCCTCACCCAATGCCAACCCCACCTTCCTTCCAGTTCACAGTTATCTTAGTGTTTTTCCTTTTCCTTTCTTTCTCATTTGTTGGAGAGTGAGTGTATGGGAAATGTAATAACACTCTAGTCTGAAGAAATGCTTAAATGGAACATTCCTCTGGTTGGCATAATGCATGCTTCTTTTGTACTGTTTTCTACCTTTTGACTAGATGGGGCCAGAGGGCAATTTTCTCCATGCTCTTGTAATCTTGTGCCCCCTGTGTGTAAATAATGGTCATTAGAGCAAGTCTATTCGATTGTGCCAGGCACTGTCGCTTTGTGCTTTGGATTAGTATTCCCTGCGGCCTGCACGGAGAATTCCAGGTTAATAGAGCTGTGACCTGACTGTGCTAGATTCAAGCACAGCCTCACAAGGTGAGAGGCTCCTGCGTTTCCCCAATGAGCCAATCCGGTCAAAAGCGGATGTGGTATCTACCACACGTTGCTCCTTTTTATGAGGGCAATGCTTTGCTACTCCTGCAAGAGTTTATGAAGCTCAACAACAATGCCTGCTGTCTGTCAAAATGGCAAAAGCTTTCTTACCATGAAACCAGAGGAACTGATTTCCACAGGCTTTGCTAATGCTTACAAGGAGGCAGCTGTTGAGAGCTTGAAATGGTGCTTGTTGAAACACCAGAGGTGTAGTTTGGATTCTTCGGGAAAGTGACCTAGAAGGTAGTGTAACCGAGTTGTTGACCAGACCCACGCCTGGGTCCTGGCCTCGGGTGAGACCCCTTGTCTCGGCCAGGGAGGTTTTTTTCCCAGTCGGATTTGTGCAGCTGATAAGGAAACCAGTGCTGAGACTGGAACAGCACAAGCTTTACTCAGTGGCCAAAGAATGGAGAAACGGGAACCTAGATTGCAAGTCAACTTCTCAATCCAATTTGGGAAGAGACACCAAACATATAGGAGGATGGAGGTAAAAGGGAGGGATTTGGAAAGAGGGGGAGGAATATTCATAAGTTATCTGAGAACAGGAGTGTGGTTTGAACCTGGAACTGATGCATCTCCCCTTTTCAGTCCTCATATGAGCTTTTCTGGTTGTTGTCATGGTGACTGTCAACTGCCATGGCTCTGGGGGCTGTGTCACTTACCATGCTAATGTACTACAGTGGGCGTATAGTGACACTCAAGATCCACTGGAAGTCAAATCTTCCACCATCTGGGACCTAGTTAGTTCTAACAAGTTCTTGTTTTTTTCTCTTTGCAGCTTCCTCCTGAAACTTAAATAAGAGTAACTGGTTTCTATCTGAGGGAAGGGTAGGGGTGTGATTCTGGGGCAAAAGCCTTGGTAAGAGTAGCAGCAGGAACCACAGACGGACATTGGACCACACAGTCCCAGACTCTTCTCACGTCTCCGTGACTCACTTTTCCTCTCACTGTGTTGTGTCCTCCCACAGGCAAAAGACTTGGGTTTACAAGTGACTCGGGAAAATTCCACAATGTGTCTCTAGGACAAGGCCAAGAGATGGTGGCAGAAATGGCACTGGAGAAAGCTTCCAAAGGAGGACACTGGGTCATACTCCAGGTGAGTATTGTGTTTTCATGGAAAACACTGGAAGTGAACATGGATGGGCAGTGCAGAGCTGCCCTGCCCAATGGAAATGATCCTTTCACGTAACACCTGGTGATCTGCAAAGTCCTGGGGGCTCTCCCAGCATCATGACACCTCCAAGGGTGACAAGAAGCTCTGCTGACAAGGATGGCTACCATCTTTTGAAGAATTTTCTAACCATTATGCTTTAAAATGTAAAACATTAGAGGGAACCCCATCATTCTCCTGTCGTACAGATATCTAGTGCTTGTGGACAAACAGGCTTGTATAGAATACCAGTGCCGCCATCATGGTATTTCTGATTTGTGTGTTGCTTTAAAGTTCCAAGAGTGTTTTTTCCTATCTCACTGTCTCCTGTAACTCTGATTGTGCCCCTGGCTAGTTGTGTAACATTCCCCTTGCTTATAAATTAAGAGTTGAGTATATAGTCCCTTTTCCCCTCCTAGGGGAACATTACACAGGTCTATGATTCTGCAACCCAGTGTCCTCCAGGATGGTTCCTTTGGCTGGAGATTCTAGTGTCCACTGGGGGAGGTGGGGGGATGCACAATGTGAAAGCTGTGGGTTCAGTTTTATTTGGGGCTTACTGAGGACTATAGCCTGGGAGACAGCCTCTCACGTAGCTCTGAGGAACTGCTCCAATGGGGGAGGGCAGTATAACTGTGATTTTGGTGAAGCAGGTACACGCAGTCAAGCACTCAGTAGAAGGTTGCTGCTAGTCATGAGGAGTAGATGTCTCCATTAATAATTTAAGTGCTTTTTTAGGTATGAGAAGATGCAAGAAATTGGGTTCATAAAATTTTGTCCTAAGAATACCTAACCATCTGAAAGCTTGTTCTGCCAGATTTTCCCAGAGCACAGAACAAATCATTCTTGATCTCGGCCCTGAACTCCTTTCAGGGTGTGTTGAAGGTCAGCAACTGCAGTGGTGAATGACTTCATTCTCATAGAGCCAGTTGGTGAGCAACATTCTTTAGTTTGCACTAGCAAGAACCCAGGAACCAGTGGCGCCCAAGCAAGCTTTAGGGGATACCTAGGAGCCGAGCTGACTCCTTCTACAGTAGGGCACACCAGCTCTCTCAGAAGTGGCCATTTGATTTGCAGCACAGTGATCCCAAAGTTTCTCATTTGTTTGCCAGACTATCTACTAGGCAGTTTGTCTCTAATCATTACAGCAAAGCTGCAAGGGTAGGTATTGTTATCCCGTTATAGAGATGAGAAAACTGAGCCTCAGAGTGGTCTGGAGAGCCTCAAGGCCACACAGCGGGAAAGTGGCAGAGTCTGTTTGGCAGCAAGTGACATTCTTTCCACTGGCCCGTGCTGCCACCCTCATGCGGATAGGACGTTGGCCTTCCTTAGTGTCTCCAGTTTTCAAGGTTGATGAATGTTGTGTTTCTGCTTAAAATAAAACTGGGTTCACGAGGAACCTGCCCAGTGTCCAAGAAGAATATAGCCTTCTGGGAGAGAAAAAACTACTGCTTACATGAGACTTCAGTAAAGGGATGTGGGATGGCGTGTCCCCTTCTGAGCCTCGCAGAGTCAGAGGCAACAGTAGAGGGTTTGTTCTTTCAGAAACAGCAACTGTTGCATCAACAGTTGGGCAGACACTGAGCTCTTCCCACAAAAGAGAAACTTAGCAAGTTCGTATGCACCCAGCAGCTCAGGCTGTCAGGAGACTGGGAGGGGTGCAGTCCTCCTCAGGAGAATGCAGTATTCAAAGTAAAATGTTTCTGCTATTTTTATATCTATGCTGAGCTACTGGTTGGCCCCCACCCCCCAAATGCAAGTTGTAAGTTTTACCACTAAAAAAAAAATCTCAAAAGACCTTATTTTGTGAGGGATCTGCTTTTGGGTGTCTATTCTAGACCTTTGATTTTTACTCTTAGTGGTGAGCCAGTAACTTACTCTTCCTCTCCACATGTAGGATAATTGGAGAGGAGAGACCATCCCAGGCTTTTGGTTGTCCCAGTTTCTGGAGGTTTCTAGTATCCCTTTGATTGGCAGTTAAAAGAGAAACAGGACTTCGGAGAACGAGAAGACCACATAATGGGAATTTGCTGTTGTTTTATATCAGCGATCAGCGTAGGCGTATGACATGTATGCACATGTCAGTGAGTTCTTAACCAAACTCTACAGTGGTCAATTACTGTGAGCAGACGTGGCCCCTCTAGGGATATTTTACCACCATTTTATCGAAAGCCCACACTCCAGAGAAAACTACTACAAAGGTAGCAGGCCGGAGCTGTCTTTATCTCAGATGCACACCAGATGATTTGGGAACTAACATAATGGGTTAAAAAAAATCGTTTTTCATGGGAAAAATGGGCAGTTTTTAAGATAGGTGGGTTGGCTAAAAATGTTGCACAAATATTGTTGCCCTTGGATAAATAGGCAAAAGAATCTCTCCAGTCCCCAAAACCAGTATCCTCCAGAATGGTTCCCAGGCTGGATTCCAAAATGTGCTGTGTTCAGTGGTGGCTCACTTGGAGGTTTCTCTGTTCCCTGACCCTAAAGTCACTGCCTAGAATATTTTTACATATGCTTCAAGGAAACTTCTCAAGTAAGATACTGTTGTTCATGAGACAGAGAATTAGAAGATATCTGAGCGTGCCCAGCAGGTTTTATTATTGCTTCTGTTCCTGCTTGCTTGTGTGTGCACGGTTAGGTGTGAGAAGCACTCTCCTTGTAGTCCAGTAGCCAGCGTGTGAGGGAGGAGCTACAGTGGCCAGGGCTGCCGCACCAGAGGGTCACAGACGGGGCAGTGCAAGCAGCAGAAGCTGAGTGCCTTCCAGTTCTGGGGGCTGAAAGTCTGAGCTCAGGGGCCAGCAGAGCTGATTTCTTCTTAGGTCTCTTTCCTTGGCTCGTAGACGACTGTCTTCTCCCTGTGTCTTCACACGGTCTGGTGTGTGTATCTCGTGTGTCCCTTAATCTCTTCTTCTTTGAAGGACACTAGTCCTGTTGGGTTAAGGTCCACTTCAGCGACTGCATTTAGGCCTAATGTTCCTCTTTAAAGACCTTGTTCCAAACAAAGTCACATTCTGTGGCACTGAGGGTTAGGATTTCAACATATGGATGTGGAGGACACAGTTCAGCCCATGACACCTACCACTGTTCAACATTTGCCAAGGGAAAAAAAAAAACCTAATAATGTGAACTGGATCGGCGTAGTTCTTTTTACAACAGAACTCTTACAAAAAAGAAAGACGTCTACATTCCTATTCCCTTCCCTGTTGGCCTTCATTCTCTATTTTTTTGTAGCTGTATAATCTCAAATGTTTTCCTGTGTTGGAAATAATTACACATTCCTGGGGGTGAGGTTTCAGTCACTATATCGAGGACTTCTCCAAAGCCAGAGGGCATGGCCTTAATACTTCTCTCACGGCACCAACTACCAAGCTGAACACAGTGGGTATGAGAGGAGCAAGTTTCTAAGTTAGAAAACTGAAAACCGAAGAGTGATGGTGGTGACATTTGTTTCTTTCGTGATTTCTGACGGCCCTAGGGTTCAAGAAAAATAACACATTAGGAATACGCAGAGCATCTTAACAAAGAGTGGTTCCTTGCTTTTTCAGCCAGCCGTTCATCCCTCACATCCTTTTGAGGTCATATACTACTGGTAGGAGTTTGAGTGGAGGAGATTTCCAGCAGAAACAATGAAGTGGGTGATCAGGCACATTTCTAGCTTGTTGTTTTTATAATTGACCAGACTAACCCAGGTAAGTCTCAGTAACTGAGTTGGCACTGTAACAGAGAAAAGTATCAGAAACTCCATCGTGGGCGTGACTGGCAGGTGTTGGAAGTGGGTGAGCATGTTGGAAGGAGATTTTGGTTGCGGAGACAGCCTGTAGTGATTTGGAGCACTTCATGTGTTCAGTATTCACCTCTCTTTTGGTTTAATGTTTCCCTAATATGATAATAAAGGAAAATTTAAATCATCGTTCTCTGAGTTTTCAACACATTTATGTATAGAAAAATGTTGTAATCCTGTCATTTAAGTAATATTCTTCAGTTTCACAGGAATTCTAGGCCATACTATTTTTCAGAATGTCCATTTGGTAGCCAAGTGGCTGGGAACCTTGGAGAAACTCCTTGAAAGATTCAGCCAAGGAAGCCACAGAGATTACAGGGTCTTCATGAGCGCTGAGTCTGCGCCTACACCCGATGAGCATGTCATCCCTCAAGGACTGCTGGAAAATGCCATCAAGATGACCAACGAGCCCCCCACAGGAATGCTGGCCAACTTGCACGCTGCTCTCTGCAGCTTTGATCAGGTAAGAAAGCAGAAGAAGCCTAGTCTGACACTGAAGTCCGGGTCTTCTCACAAGACTTTGAGACCATCATCTGCTGATGCATCTCCTGCAGAGGGATGACGTGAAATCTTGACATACGTCCGTCTGTCCGTCTGTCCATGTGTGTGTGTGTGTGTTTTACTCTTGAAAGGATTGCCCCTGTCATTTCCTATTCCAATGACTAGAAGTATATTTATGTTTCACCCTAGAATCACGTGTATAAAGAGAATCCACTGTGTACCTTTTTGAGGAACCTGCTTATTGAAGGCAAGCACGGCCGCCCAGCAGCTCTTAGTGCAGAAAGAGGAAACGCTGTCTTTCTTGTTGATGCTGGGGCGGGAGGGATGACAGTAAGGACTTGGCAAGAGTTTCAGTGTAATAGTTCATGTTGTAGATCTGGTTTTGACCCTAGGAAATTTAAAGCCCTTCATTTCAGATTATAGCCACACTGCCTTTATATTTTCACTTCCTTCCAAAATAAAACAGAAGTAAATTAAAACGTACATAAATTAATGGTACCTTCGTTACCATTAGTCCCCTTCTTCAAATCACCACGTCTGTCTGTGTCATAATCAAGTCTCCGTTTCCTCTACTGCTGTTTCTCTGAGATCCCATTCCTTTAATTTCTTGGAAATCCTTGGTAAATGGCATTTTTATTAAAAGTAGAATAAACCCTAAGGAGGAAATCCATATGATTTGGTGATAAATATTCAGCCTCCTTTTAGAAATGCTATTCTCTGTGAAGCATGTCCACGTGCTTAACTTTTTTTTTTAATCCACATGCTTAACTATTTCTCTAGTACCTTCTGGGCCCATACCTAAACCAACATTATGAGGGAATTATAATAATTGGCCACCTAAGAGTATAGTTTTGAAGAATACAGTTAATCACTTAATTAAATAATTTGTAGCCTGTTTACACAGTAGACTGTATGATCAAAAGTCACTCAGAAACTCCTGTTGAATCTGTTACATATTTGAAATATCCTTTTCTGTGAAAAGTTGGGCCTATATTTTATCATTCCTCAATTTATAATTTTTGGCCATTTATAACATTCTTGCACTCTCTCCCTAAGTACAAAAGAGGAGTTTGACATATTTAAATAGGATTTGTCCATATCCCCAGAACAATTGTCATTATTCCTGAGAAGTGAGCATTTCATGAACAAACAGGCTCCAGCGCAATTGTCCTTCAGCCTTTTTTGTAAGAACCCCTCTGATTATCTGATAAAAAGTGGGACACTTTCCCCAGGGTACTGCATACTAAAAAAATTTTGTTGCATGCAGTCATAAGGATGAACAGCTCTCCCAAAGCCTCAGCGTGAACTCCTTCCCCAGTTAAGAACATGTTCTAGTTTATTTATGACAGTATCAGGTCTTTTGACTGCTCTTTGGAAAATCACTTATATTAACTGAAGTTTACATTCATTGGAAAAATTCTTACGAACCTCAGGGGGAAATATTTTTTTATCTACTGGAAAGGATCCTGTGAAATAATAAGACTAAATTTGATCATAAGTAGCAAAAGTGAAGACAATCAATGTGATTCACCGAATAAACTTCCCATCAAACCTATTTTATACAAAACCTCCCAAAGATTATAAAGAAAACCTAGAATTTTTTAAGTCTTTTATGAATGTTGAACTGTCATTTTGTCAAAAAGATGTGGTTTTTATTCAGATTATATAAATCAAGTGTTTTAGCCTATGCTTCCTGGCTATCAGAATAGGTTCTTAGCACTCTTTTAATGTCAGAATTATGACTGGCTACTTATGAAAAAGTGTGAAACAACAGTGGCTTAAAAAGGGTTAAAAAGTGTTTCTGTCACTTGAGAATTCAGGAGGTAGGTCATTCAGAGCTCGTATGTGTCCTACAAAGTTGTCAGCAACCTGGTTTTCTTAAAGTTCACCATTTCTAGGGTGGGTTTGCCATGGTCCCAGGTGGCAGTGAGCATTGGAGCCCTCACATCTGTGCTCCAGACAGTAGGTGGAAGAAGGAACAAAGATGACAGAGGGAGCATGTTTCCTTTCTTTTAAAGATGCTTTCTACGAGTTAATACACCAAACCTCTCCTTTCAACTCATGGGTCAGACTCAGTCGCATTGCACTACCTAGTTGCAAGAGAGTCTGAGAAAAGTGAATTTATCTTGGGCAGGGTATGCCCAGCTAGAAGTCAGCAGGAAGGCTTGTTAGGGCAGGCAGTGAGTGGTCTCCAACACAGACCTCCTGCCTCCCCAAGTCTCCTCCTGTCATCCTGAGTGTTCTGTGGTGCTGCCATGGCCCTATCTTGCTGAAAACTGTGGCATGGACGGAGGGTGATGAATGCCATCTACCTTGGTTCTCATGTGGGTTAGGTAAGTGAGTCCCCGTCACTCTTGTTGACCTGGCGCTCTTCTCCGATAAGAATAGCACCCCCGGAATCTAGACACGCTAACTGTTCCATTTGGGTGATTTTGTTTTCTATTAATTTTCAAATCAAATGAAGTCTGGATTTTTAATCCTCCCCTCAGATCAGAACTGATCACCAAATGTTGCCATGTGTTTTCATAATGAACAAATGTCACTTAAGATTGGTCCTTCATTACCCTGAGCATTCTGGAATATTTAAGTAAATAAGGCCATTAAGTGACTAACATGTAAAGAACCATTTCTTGTAGGAAGCTGCCTACTACCCCTCTTTCAGCTTAGTAGCATTTCCTCTTGAAGAAGATGTCATAAATGTTTGGGTTCCTCTCATCCTCAGATAATAAGATTTTTGAAGGAAGGATGTCAATTTCTTTTCCTGTAAGATTCGCAGCAGAAACAAATAATTGTAATGTGCATGTAGAATTGGCGTGTGTGTGTGTGGATGCCTCTTCTCTCCTCCCAGTGCTGTTTGTGTATTTTCTGATACTAATTTGTTTATCACTTGCTTTGTAAAACTACTTGACTTGGAACGTGGAACATTACTTAGACTCATACTTTTACTTAGGAAAGCCTGACTCATATTTCCTTCCAGTGTCATTTATATTATCAGAGCATAATGAAATGGGCATTGACTTGTGATTTTTTGGTAGCACTGAGGCTACAACCAGGCCAGTTATATGAAATATAGATGGAATTAATGTACTTACTGTATGTAGTACCTTGGGTTTTCTGTGTTCTGTGTGTAATTCAGGGAGGTACTAGGTAACTTGTTAGATTGTTATTCTTAAGTAAAATTTCAACAGTTGAATTTGGTCTCCTAGACATTTCTTACATTTAAAAGCAATGTAGTTTTATATTCTTCAAGATTAATTCCAATTATTATGGTTTCCCCTTTCTTCTTTCACACGCTTGCCTTTTATTTGATGTTTAGTTGTGGAAAAGTTATTAGCAATGATCATATATTTTCAAGCCCTATAAATTACATAGAAATGGCTGCGTCATTTAGAATAACCTAGTGACTGAGTTGGGTCTGTACTCTGTGCAGCCTGGTTGATTCCAGAACGATATTTGGTGGTAACCCTGGATTCTGATGATAGCGATACAAAAAGAAACTCCAAAGCTTTTGTGGTCCTGGACCAAGAGAACAAATCTGGGCTCGGTTTTGACTTTTACTGAAATGCTCCTAGGCCAGATCCGAACTCCTATCCCTGAAAACATGCTAAATGTACTTTGTAGATGGCCCACACCGTCAGATCCTCTTAAATGTAGACTCGATGTAATTTGACCATTTTAAAGGACAAGGCAGGAATTTGGCCTCATCTTATTCTGTTGCTCAACCTCAGCTAACAGAGTAGTCCTCAACGTTTCCTTGTTGGACTCACAGAACTACCAGATCTGAGAATGGGGGAAGTTCTACCTTTAAGCCATAGGTGGCTGTTTTTCACCTGTAAATTTTATGGGTTTTGGAGCCATATAACTATATCCATGCAGCATGTCAGGCTTCCCTCTGCATTTTCAAAAAAAATCTTACGGAGGTACTCTCCAGGTCATATGTTTTCCAATTGTCTGTGTGTTATTCTGTCATCCCAGCAATGAATTTTATTTTCAATTTATTGGAAGAAAGCCACTTGTCATGGTGATTATCTCAGTTAAGGTCTAGTACAAAATTAGTGTGATTTACACAAGATCATTGCTCTCACACATAATTGGCAGCTCTGTTCCATGTCAGCCACACACCCAAGCTGGTGGGTGTCTCCACCAGACCTAACCCATGGCTTCCATAGTCGTCCAGTCATCCTCACTTCTAGGCCACCGGAAAGGGAAGAGAATGACAACCAGGGCGAGCAGTTTCCTTTAAAGTGAATGAAGTGGAAGTTGCACACATCACTTCTGCTCAAAGTCTGTTGGCAAAAACTTGGTCACATGGCACATATCTGGCTTCAAGAGAGGCAGGGAAATTGTTCTCCGATGAGCGGCCAGGTGTCCAGATAATCCGTGTTACTACGGAACCAGGAGGAATGGAAAGCTGGAGTGAACTTGTACTCTGCTACCGTTGTGACACCAAGACGATGTCCTTTTGTCATAAAGGTTGGACAATAAAACTTTTGCAGAGGAAAATGATCTCAAGCAGTATTAGCCCTGGTTGAAATGAATTGTCTCATTTTCTAGTGAAACAGTCAGCAGAAGAATTGAAGCAGAAGAAAAGCATTCCTCTTAAATCCACAGACGGGCGAATGCCGCCAAGTCTCCTACTGTGCTCTCATAGCCTCAAACTGCCTGTTCCCTGGGTCCTAGATCTCCCTCAGAGTCTGCTGCAAGATTATTGAAAACTCAGACCCTTGCCCTCGGAAAGCATACAGGCAGCTAATCAGACTTTTTTTTTCTTTCCTACCAGGATACACTTGAAGTGTGCTCCAAGGAGCAGGAGTTTAAAAGCATCCTCTTTTCTCTGTGCTACTTCCATGCCTGCGTTGCTGGGAGACTGAGGTTCGGCCCCCAGGGCTGGAGCCGCAGCTACCCCTTCAGTCCCGGAGACCTCACTATCTGTGCCAGCATCCTCTACAACTACCTAGAGGCAAGCCCCCACGTAAGTGCCAGTGGTCAGGTGACCTCTTCTCAGGAGGGTACCGCATCTGCCAGCCTTGGGCACTATCAAAACGGACCATCATTTCTCCTTAGAAGTGATTATTAAAAGAGCTGACACTTATATGCATCTTCTGCCAAGTGTGAAAATAAACCAGATCAAAGGTTTGCCAGCAGTGGATGCTCGAACTTTATAAGATAGGTCAGACCAGTTCTACATCAGCAGCTTAGTGCAAAAAAAAAAAAAAAAAAAAAAATGTCCTTCATTATGTTAACGAAAACAGTGGTTTACATGTGCATATATGCCAGATTCATTAGGCAGGTAATGAAGCATTTGCACAAATGTAATTACATACAGCAATTCTGACAGTTCATAACACTGCATTAATAATCACTACAATTAGTTCTGATGATGGAAGCAATTTACAGCACGTCACATGTATAAATAATGGTGCATTTCCTGCATATGTCATTATTATGTATTAAGGATGCCACCTTGTTGTGACTTTCTCAGCAATGTTCCCCTTGATTCGAAGTTAAAGGTAGATGAATGATTTTATTTCGTGGATGAAATGTGTTCTACAGATGGGAGTGGGAGTGCTCCATCAAGAACATTTGTGTAAGCTCTTAGGAACTCAGTGATTAGATTTCAGAAAGTACAAACCATTTGTTAGGATTTTCTGGCTCAGTCCTCAGAAAGGGAACTTTTTTCCATGAAGTGAAATCTGTTAAAATTGAGATATATTTGTCAGAGCCAACCAGGTGTTGTGCTTTGGGCCACACTTTCTTGAAAGGGTCTATAAAACAATTCATCCATGTTTCTATGTATAAATGGTTATTTTTTTTCTTCTTTTGGTAACCATTGTTACGGTTTTTGTTATCAGAGTTTTATCAAGCTTTGAAGATGATTTGACTGAGATTAGAATAACATAATATGAATGTGTTCTCCTAATGAACATATTTTGAGTAAGTTGTATCCAAAATAAATGGCTTTCATGTGATGCTCACCATTCCAGATCTAGGATTTTTGAAATTTATGAAATTCACTTTGAGCATGTTTTGAGCGTTCTAATACATAATATTTTGTGTTGCTCTTAGCACATTCTGTTTAAAGTGTTGCAGGTAAAACTGATTATTAGGTCTGGGTAGTTCTGGGTAGCAAATGAAATAGACCACAGTACTTTTACTCAGGTCCTTCATTACTGTCCCAGGGAGCTGAGCCCAGGAATAGTGTCCTATTTCAGCCAGATTGTGTACACAGTTGAGGTTGGCATGGAGGGGTCACAAGAGAAGAGTTGACTCTGTTCAGTCCCACTCACATCCCGAGGCTTGGCCACACCAGTTGGCCAGTTGAGTCGTGCTATGTCCTGCTGCTTCTCCCATGGGTGTTCCAGGATCAGCACAGCTTTAGGTTTTAAACATGCTCTCTTGTCTCTCAGATGTCTTAACCCAAGTTGTTCACCACACATCACGAAACAAGCTACTAGGATTTGGGAATTAAGCTGACATGGACATATACTGTGGTGGTACAAGGTACCCCTTTCAAGAAGGTATATGTAAAAAACACAGAGCAAGATTTAGGGGCAGAGAATCAGTTATTGAGAAGACTAGATCGCTAGCTGATTAAAACCTCTAGGGAGCTATATATCAGCATAGTAGGCATTAATTAAAGGTAAGCAGAGAAATAAGATCAGGAGGTCTCCGTTTCCCACCCGTCTCTGCTCTGTGGAAGGTAGTCCCTAGGGCGGCTGAGAGAGCTCGGCGCAGGGTAGCCACGTTTACTTTTCATTCACATCACAGTGGCTTAAAAGAAAGACATAGTTGAGGCTCATTTATTCAAATTTAAATAAACTTGGAGCAAGCACATTGGAGTGGTAGACGCAATTTGACTTGTTCTGTCACATCATGAAACAAATGAAGGCTATAATTAAGTTTTTACTGGAACTGCTGGGAGGCAATATACTGCCCCCAAGGGTGTAAAGGTTTCTGTCTAGAAAGGCTCCATCACAAACTGGCATGTTTTGCAAACCCAGAGGAAGCTAAAGGGTAGCGAAGAGGGGCTTCAAACCCTGCAAAGCCAAATAAAGGGGAGCTACCATGATTCCGTGAATAAAACTTGGTCCAGTCATTCGTTACAGCTCTCAGAGCCGTCATGTCGCAGTCGTGGCATCAACTGAGCCCTCAAGTCCATCCATGGTGAACGGATTGGTTTGCCCAGACCTTTGGAGGTGATGGGATTCTAAATACACCCCACATTCAAATTGTATGGGTCTTCCATTTTTTTTTAACCCTGAGTCACAGCATAAAACCTTATATAAATCACATCATAAATATATGTTATCCCTCAAAGGCCCTGTGAAACAACACCGTCTTGCAATTTTTAGGTAAGGTTTTGAAGGTGTAAACTTTAATGCATAACATGTTCTAGGAATAACTCAGTTTGCTTTAAACCCTGCATTAAAAGCTCAGTGTTAATGAATTTTCACCGAATGCATTAGAACACATTGAAAAGAATTCTCTCATGAAACTCAATGCAGAAGCCCAGACAGTTTCAGGGAACCTCTTTTAAATGCTCCTGTTGGCAGGGGGTTGGGGAAGAATTGTGTGGGAGGGGCTTGCAGGGAGGCACTTGCTGCTGCTTGAACGCGCTGAGGCAGATGCCCTGGACCTGGAAGTGAACGTTGGTGTGATTTCCCCCAGGTCCCGTGGGAAGCCCTCCGTTATCTCTTTGGTGAGATCATGTATGGGGGCCACATCACAGATGACTGGGACCGTAAACTGTGCCGGGCGTACTTAGAAGAATTCATGAATCCCTCTTTGGTAAGTTGTTTTTTAAATCATTTCCCAGAGGAGCAAAAACACAGGATTTTTTAAATCAATTTCACTCTGTAAATCTTGAATGTTATGGAGGATTCTTGGCCTTTTGTGAATATATTCTGGCCCAGACTCAAAGGAGTTTGGGTATTTGTTAGAAATGCAGGGTCTCAGGCCCCACATCAGACCCATAGAATCAATCTGTATTTTAACCAGACCCCCCGCCCCATCCGACCCAGCTGACTTCTGGGCATGTTAGAGTGAGTTCACAGGAAGTACTGCCACATGCCCGGACTCACTGGATCTTTGGGGTAACCCTGTGAGGTATGCAGAACTGACATTGTCACCCCATTTTATAGACAAAAAGACTGAGGCACGGTGATTTACCCCACGTCACTCAGTTATCACGGGCAGGAGCTCCAGCCAGAAGATAGGTGTATTGATTTCAGTGCAGGGGTTCTGAAATAAGTGAAATCTGTAGTTTTTTCTGCTGTCACAGAAGCCATGGAATATTCTAAACTGTGATCACCAACCCCTAACTGTGTGCTCCAGGAAATGTACTGACATGAGAATGCAGTTCTTCCTTCTGTGAGAAAGGGGCGGAGCCTCCTGTATGGGAGTTTAAAGACACCAGATACCCTTTCCCCATTTCTCATCCTACCAGCCCTTTGTCTGTGTAGACCAAACACCCACGTGGTTTGTGACTGGGACTGTGTTTTCTGGAAAAAGTGCTCAGTCCTTGTTTTCCACACCAAAGCCGCTGAAAGTGGTGGCATACTTTTCTCATGCTCTCTCTTAAGGTCTCCAGATTCATGGCCATTGCCTGATTATTTCTTGGAAACCCTCTACCATACCATCTCTGCTCCCACTTGGACCAGACACTCACTGTGTTTAGAACAGTGCTATGTATTTTTAAAAATATTTTGAGCAACTGCCTGTTCATAATTTCTTGAGAACGTCATCTCATAAAAGCGTTACATAGTTTCAGTCACCTTCCTTGAGTCCATTTTGAGAAGCAGTATAATATATGTATTGAAAAATGTGGTGTATTGTAGTCTCATATAGAAAATTGGGGACATTAATTTCTGATACTTTTAAATAATGTTAAATGATTTGGAGATGATGCAGGAAAAAAAATACTTTCCTGCCATATGATTATTATTTATTTCTTTTGATTATGAGTCTCCTGGTCTTTCCTTAGTTCTAATGAGCAGGGTTTCACAGGTCAGAAAGGCACTTTCAATTTAACACAATTGGAAGTCACTCCTCAGAAGAGGTCTGGGAGCAGGTTACCATGGAGACAGGAAAGATAAACAGTGTCCAATGCGCCACCTTTACAAAGGCTGATTTCTTCGAAAGATGGTGGAGGTCAAGGGGCAGAGCCAGAAGGTCACTCTGCTGTTGCCTCTCTGTCTCTGCCCTGGAGAGAAGGAGCGAATTACTGTTACCAAACAAAGCAGTTCATTAACCTTCACAAGCCTGAACTCTCATTCACATAATTGTAAAATAAACATAGATGATGCAACCCAGGGGCATCACTGGTGTGTGTGTTAGCCCTTTAGAAATCAGGTACCCGCCCTTCCATGCAGAGGAACCTGGTGAGGTTTTCGGGATGGAGATGCTCATTTGCAGTCCTGCATCCTCACCAGACAGCGCTCCTTTTTCAACTCACAGAGGTTAGAGCACTGACTGACTGGGTGGCAGAGGCTGCAAAACCCCAGTTGTTTTGTTCTCATACAGATGTTTTCTGCTCCTGTGGCTTATGTTATTAGGAACTTAATCTAATACGTCAGCATCTGCAGGATGTCTTTTTGCCAGTTCTTACGTCGGTTAACCGATCTGGCAGTTAGTTTCTTTGGTTGCACTGGCACGTGATCAAAAAGCAACGCATTACTTGTGTGGGATTTCAGGTTCTGCTGGTCACAATGCTTTCAGTGACTTTGTCCTATTAAGAGGCTGGGTGAGTTTCTTGTTGGATAAATGAGGGGGCACTTAGGGTGCTGAACAAGTAATACAGTAAATTACTTTTGGAAAATAGGGTATCGGGTCGCCTGAAAGTTGTCATGTTAAAACTATTTTGGTGATATAGACAGTGAACAAGTTGGGCTTTGAAATGAAACAAGACAAGACAAAAAACTCAGGTTGAAATTCAGTTCTTCCTTGTGTTTGCTGTGCAGTTTTAGATACATCACTGGACCTAAGTCTCTGCTTCATCATCTACAGAACAAGAATGGCCCAACTTGTGGGTTCATTGTCCGGTTTAAACATTGGTATAATATTAGAACAAAATGCTTAATAAATGGGAGATATTTTTATTATTATGAAGTATAAGTTTTCATAGTATGTATTTTATTCTTGACTGCACTGTAATCTGTGGTTATAACAGTGGAAACCGTTCATTAACTACCTTCTCTGTGTCAGGGGTCTGTCCTATGCAGTGTATTATTCTCACTGCAGTCCTGCAAAGGAGGTATTATTATCCCAGGTCATCACGAAAGAAACCTAGATTTAGAGAGGTCAGACAGTTGTGTAAGTAGCTAACCACGGTTTGAACTCACAGGCAGAGCCCAAATTCTCTGCAGCACACTGGCTGGGTGCTGATCGGTTGGTAGTAACTGGGCACAGGTCACTGAAACATGGACCCCCATCTCTACCGTGCATGGTGGTGGCACCAGGAATAACACTGGACGGTCCAGGAGACCTGACGGTCCAGGAGTAACAGTTCTGGTTCTGTTGTTACCTTGCTGTCCAGCTTTGTGCTGGACCTTGCCATGCCGCAGTTTATTCACTGGTAAAATGAAGGTGTTGCCTAGAAAGTCACTAAGGTACCCTTTAGCTCTAACAACACCATGATAACGTGATTCCCCCTTGAGTAATTTCTGAAAATCCCTCACAGCACTTTGGGGCCGTGGCATGTTTTAATCAAAAAAGCCAAGGGCATATGCACTTGTTTAGACTCATAGTGAACTGGGAGCTTCTTATCATAACCAAGTGACTACTTGGAGAGGCAGTGGAGGAGGCGAGTCTTTTATTAAGTAACAGGAGGGAGAATGTAAAAAGGCCAACAATCCGATGGAGTCAACGGAACGGCAGGACTCGCGTTCCCAATTTCTAACGGTTGTGCCTGGCAATGTGCCTGGCTCTGATGTCTGCAAAGATGACTTAAATTCTTGATGATTTTTTCATGATGTGGAGGTTCATAAGCATGATTCCATTGATTCTTTCCTTAAAAATATCATTATTGAGACAGAATGCACATCCCGTAAAATTTACCAACTTCAGTTGGACAATCCAAAGGTTTTCAGCATATTCACAGTTGTGCAACCATCACCACAATCTGTTTTAGATCATCTTCCATCACCTCCGAAAGAAACCTGGTACCCATTAGCAGTCACTCACCGTCTTTCCTCCTCAGCATCCCCCATTCCACTAATCTACTTTCTGTCTTTATAGATTTGCCTGTTTTGGACATTTTATGTAAATGGAATCAGATGATATCTCACCTTTTGTGTCTGACTTCACTTACCATGTTTTCAAGGTTCATCCAAGTTATAGCCTGTATCAGCACTTCGTTCTTTTTAAGGGTCAAATAATATCCCATTGTATGGATTAATTCCATTTTGTTTCTCTCTCCATCAGTTGATGGATATTGGGGTTGTCTCCACTTTTGGCTATTATGAATAATGGTGCTATGAATATTCATGTATGTGTTTGCACAGACATTTCAACTTTTAGGGGGTCTATACATAGAAATGAAGTTATTAGATCATGTGGTAACTCTTATGTTTAATGTTTTCTTAAGTGTCTGCACCATTTTATATTCTCACCAGCAACGTATAAGGGCTCCATTCTCTCCGCCTCCTCCCCAGCACTCCTCTTGTCCATGTTTGATTACAGCCATCCTGGTGCGTGTGAAGTGCTATCACACTGTACTTTTGTTTTGCATTTCTCTGGAGACTAATGATGCAGAGCATCTTTTCCTGTGCTTAATGGCCATTTGTGTGTCTTGCTTGGAGACGTGTCTGTGTAGAACCATGAATGATTCTTTGAGGTATAACAACAACCTTCTCAAACAGCCCTCCCCTGAAAGCAAGACAGGACTCCACTGTGCAGAGAGTTAGGCCCCATCAGCAGGAAGCAGCTTTTCATAAAAGCCCTTGAGTGAGATGGGAGGAGGCCTGGATTCAGAGTCAGGATTCCAGGAGCTCCTTGAGTGTATTGACCTCTTCACAGTTTTCTTTAAGGAGAACACACGTCTTTGTGTGAACCAAGCCTTGCTTATCAAGTGTCACTTGTTTGACATCATAGGAATTTGACAGGATATTCTCAGGTTTTGTTTTGCCTTCCAGAAAGTCAGAGCATACTTGAAATAGTCATGTCTGCTCATAGGGCACAGGAAAGACCAAACTAACCTCTGTAAGTCTGCGATGTGCCTAGCTATTTGCATACTTTGTCTCTAAATTCCCACAGCCACCATCATTAGATTGTTATTACAAGCCTCATTTTAATGAGACTGAAACTCAGATAAACTGTTATTTTTTAAGGCCACCAAATCATTCAGGGGTGGGAACTGAACCAGATCTTTCTGGCTATAAACCTAAGCCTTTCCCTTTGACTTTGCAATGGTTTCCTTTGCTTCGCTCACTGCCAGCATACAGAAGGCACTCTGCATATTTGTAAACAGACTGCCTCACTGTCTTTCCAGAAAGCCTGGACCATATACACTCCCACCAGCATTATATGAATATGCACTCAAACAAATGCCCTTTCCCTGTGGCATTTTGAAAGTTCCAGCTGGTTCCACTGTTTGGCTACTTTCTTTGCTTGAAACTGTTTAACTTTTGGCTGTATTGAAAATTAATTTAACTGTGGCTCTTAAAATTTCTTTGAGCACTAACAGGGAAGACCAAGTCCTTGTTTGTAGAGGACAATGTGCAGCTTGGATATATTTAGTCTAACTTTCGGTTTTAGTACACATATTTTGTGCCTGTATTTTTACTCTGGCTACTATGTTTATCTAATCATGGTGAGTTTAAATCTCCTTCACAGTTTTGTTGTGATCACGCTGAGTCAGGTGAAATTTAAATTTTGATTATTTTGATTATATAAATATGAAATGATAGAAAATGTGAATAAATGAGTAAAACAAAGCAAGCTAATGGATACCGGTGGTGAGACAGTCTGCATTGCCTATTCTCATATTTACTGGGTCAAGGGCTCTGTTTCTGGCTGTATGAAGGACTGGGTAATTTGATAATCCTGGTATAAAATAAAAATAGAAGTGATGCGCCAAATATTTAAAATGCCTTTTGGAATTGGTGGAGAACAGCTGGGCAACATCCGTAAGGACACAGGCTCTCTAGGCAATCTGGGATTGCAGGTTTCAGAAGGAACAAATTGCCATTACTCCAAGATGACATGATTGTATAGAAAATCGCACGCATTTTGTCCCCATTAGACTGTGAGTTCCTTAAGAACAAGTTTATATGAATCACTTCCAAGACTTATTGGAGAATACTAGGTGATCACTACCTATTATTGAATGAGTGAATGAATGTTTACTTTGCCTCCAGGTGATCATGAGGGGACCAGATGGCATAACAGGAAGAATTGTAGAGATAAACCCCATTTTCAGAAAATGATTTTAAAAGTCTTGGCATAAAATAGCTACACTAGGTGGCAGTTTTTAAAAATAGCTTCCCCTGCACACTTAAGAACAGTTAGACAGAATTTACAGCCCGAGAGGCTGGGGAAATTAAAACAGAGGTGTAATAGTCCCCTGGCAACTAAAGAACAATCAGGAAAAAAATCTGAGATTATACTGAGGAAGTGAAGATTGATGTCCACTTAGATCTGGAATAACTGACTTTTCCTTTGTGGTGGAAGATCGAAGATGAACTGATGCTGGCACCAGGATTTGCAGCCCCGCCGAATCTGGATTATTCAGGCTACCACCAGTACATAGAAGAGATGCTTCCTCCAGAAAGCCCAGCACTGTACGGCCTCCACCCCAATGCTGAAATAGAATTCCTGACGGTGACGTCCAATGCTCTCTTCAGAACTTTGCTGGAGATGCAGCCCAGGAATGCACTCAGCAGTGAGGAGCTGGGGCAATCCATAGAAGACAAGGTAGAGGGTCTTTCTTTTCTACTGAAGTATATTGCGTCTACAGTGGCATGCCCTAATCTTGAGTGCACAACTCAGTGAATTTTACCACATATAACCACCATCCACATCAAAATACAGAACATTTCCAGCATCCCTGAAGGGTACTCATGCCCCTTACTGATCAAGACTCTCTCCACCCCAGGCCAAAGATAACTACTCTCTGTACTTCTGTCATTGTAGATTAGCTTTCCCTGTATTTGAACTTCAAATACATGCAGTCGTACAGTATGTCCTAATTTATGTTTGACTTCTTTTGCTCCACGTTACATTTGTGGGATTCATTCATGTGATTGCATGGACCACTGGTTCATTTTTGTGTAGTTAGTTTATTATATGAAGATAAAATTCTTTTTGTATTCTTTCTGTGGGGGATGGATGTTGGGGTTGTTCCTAGCTTTTCACTGTTATGAATATCCCAGCCATGAATATTCTTGTCTTCTGTCAGCAAAGGTAACTCCCAAAGGCATCTGCTCATAGTACTCATCCTTCTACACCCCGAAGTGGAATTGCGAGGTCAGAGTTCAGTGTTCGGCTCTAGTAGATGCTCCCCAACAGTCTGTCCAAAGTGGCTGTACCTCCCCCAGCAGTGTGAGTCCCACTTGCTCTTGCTCCTTACATCTTCTTAGGGGCAATGATACTTCATTGTGGTTTTAACTCTGTATTCCTCAGTTAAAGAAGAATATTGAGCACTTTTTCATATGCTCATGGCCATGTGGATATACTTTCATGTGAAGTACCTGTTCCAGTTGCTCGCCCAATTTCTAATTGACTTGTCAGTCTTTTTCTTACTGATTTGGAAGAACTCTTTATTCTAGATGTGTGTCCTTTGCTAGATAGATGTATTGCAGGTATCTTCTCCAGATATGTGGCTTGCCTTTCACTCTGTGTTTTTGGCTGTAATTTTGTTAGAGTATCTCTTTCCACATTTTCTTGAGATATTGGCATTATTCTTCTTTTGAAGGTATTTATTGCTATAGAATGATGGGGATGAGAAGGGGGCATCAAGTACTTTTTTTTTCTTTTAGATTAAAATCTTGTTTCTCATTAATTTAAAATGCATTATTAGCAAGCATCTTTGGGAGTTGTATGCTTATATTCTTGGACTTAAAAAAAAAGGATTATACAGTCACTATGACCAAAAATGAAATAAAGAGCTAAATCTTTGTTAATGATTTAAGGTTAAGAATGTCTTGGATGACATTTTGGAGAAACTTCCCGAAGAGTTCAACATGGCAGAGATAATGCAAAAAAATCCAAATCGAGGCCCCTATGTTCTTGTTTGCTTCCAAGAATGTGAGAGGATGAATATTCTCCTGCGGGAAATCCGTGTGTCACTTCAACAATTAGACCTTGGACTGAAGGTAAGTTTAGGGGTGGGACTGGAGCAGCCTTCCCCACACTGAAAGAGGTTCACCATGTGGCCTTCTTCTCCACGCAAGGGGGAGCTGACGTTATCTCCCGACCTGGAAGCGCAGCAGTCTGCGCTGAGTTGTGATGCAGTACCAGACGCTTGGAGCAAACTGGCTTATCCATCTACTTACGGCCTGGCCCAGTGGTAAGCCGCCCCTGCCTGCTCCTGCTGGCCTTTGTGTGCTTTGGTTGCTGGTTTAGTGTTCTAAATTGTGCCTCATAAAAGCTATGAAAACTGTGCTTTGTGATCGTATTCAGGCAGAACTGTGCAAACTACCACCAGTTTCCCTTAAGTTTCCTTGGTGTGTTGCTTCAAAGACAAAACTCAATTTAAAGTCAGGGTCAGAAAAAGATTCGAATTCTCCTTCCCACTTACTAGCTCTCTGAACCTGGACAAAATACCTGAACTCTCTGTTTCAGTTTATCATCTGAAAAATGTAGATAATGAAATTCCCTCATTGAGCTGCTATGATTTAAATGGCTGTGGAAGGCACCTTGAGTTAACCCTCGCGCCATCTTATACCCTTATTTTCAAAGCCAGTGATAACTAATGCTATTTCATGGTAAATTTTTAAAATGGTATACTGTAGATCAGACTGCCTTCAACGTGTGGTATGATTACAGAGATGTGCCGCAAAGCCGGGGACGGAAGTTCACAGCTCCCCGAGGGCTGGTGTTGCCTCCAACCACAATCGGCCTTGGTAGTCAATACAGAAAGTTTCCCAAGGTTCTCTTTATTCTTGGCTTTTCTGTGTGGAGATTCTTTATCCTCACTTCCATGTACCAGAATGCAACTCTGATCCTTAAACTAGAAGGTCCCATTAGAATTCCAAATGACTGTACGCTGGAGCTGTCTCCCGGGCACCCAGGTGTTTGCCGTGTGGGACGTGCAAACACCACAAACGGCGGCAAGTCACTGCAGCAGGGAAGTGAGCAAAGCCTCTCGCTAGGTTTCGGTTAATGCTATGAATATCTAAAATCAGATTTTGTATTTCCAATAAAAAATAAAGGGTTTATATTTACTGTTAAGTTTTATAATAATGGTAACTTTAAATTTATTCCACCATCTTATTTTTACTTCCTAATTTCTATATCTTTCCTAGCTTCTTTTCCAACCTTTTCTGCCTTCTGTCGGTTTAGTAGTTTTCTTTATCCCATGTTTATCCGTGTACAGTTCCTACTGTTTTAGTGGGGACTCTTTACATTGTAGCAAGAATACTTTGGATTTTTCGAACCCCAAGTAAATAAGGTTAGCACTTTTGCCTTTAGACATTTGACCTCCATTTGGTCTGGAATTGTAGTTCAACTTTTTTTTTTTTCACTTTCATATTTTTTTTCATTAAAGGTTATTACAAGATATTGAACATAGTTCCCTGTACTATACAACAGAAACTTTTAAAGTCTGTTTTTATATATAGTGGCTAACATTTGTAAATCTCAAACTCCCGTATTTATCCCTTCCCACCCTCTTTCCCCAGTAACCATAAGATTGTTTACTATGTCTGCAAGTCTGTTTCTGTTATCATATGGTATTTTTCTTTCTGGCTTCACTTAGAATGACGATCTTTAGGTCCATCCATGTTGCAGCAAATGGCATTATTTTATTCTTTTTTATGGCTGAGTAGTATCCCATTGTATAAATATACCACAGCTTCTTTATCCAGTCATCTACTGATGGACATTTAGGTTGCTTCCATGTCTTGGCTACTGTATACAGTGCTGCTATGAACATTGGGGTGCATGTATCTTTTCAAATTAGAGTTCTCTCCAGATATATACTGAGAAGTGGGATTTGCTGGATCATATGGTAAGTCTATTTTTAGTTTTTTGAGGAATCTCCATACTGTTTTCCATAATGGCTGCACCAAACTACATTCTCACCAGCTATTTTAAAACACCAGGTATTTTTGTTTTGCAACTGAGACAGATTTCAGGTTTCTCTCAAGTCAATCCATGTATTAATACTTTTGTGTAAGTGATTTATAGATAAGTATTTTGTGTACGTGACAAATATAAGTAAAACCATTTAAGCTTTTGTCATAAGTCTATCATTTTGAGGCAAAAAGACCTTTCAGGAGTTGTTTTGGCTGTATAAAGATTCTCTTTGGAATCTTTTTAGGATGCTTTGTTAAGCTCATTTGCAAAGATGGCCTATGGTGAACTTGACATATGTTTGAGAAGATGTAGTTATAAAACTGTAGTAATATGGAATATAGATCATTCAGAAAAAGTGTTAGAAAGTATATAGCATTATGATATATTTCACTTGTCTCCGGTAGAAAGTTGTCACAGTTCAGTTACTGTGCACTTTCAAAAAAAATTTTTTTTCCCACCACAAAGAGCAAATTTAGAGACCACGTCATCAGTCACAGGCAAGGTAAGAACTGCCACAGTGGATTACAGCCATCAAAGGTATGCTTCCTGAGAGATTGTGTTTTCAAAACTTACCTATTTCAGTTATATCGTTCTTTTCATCCTCATCTTTTACTCTTTTGGCATAGAATCCTGTTTATTTTTATTTCTAAAATAAAAGAGCCCCTTTGTAGTTGGTATAAATTACGTATGTAGTGGTCACGCAGCCAGCACTGCAGAATGCAAAGAGGGACAGGAACTGGGTTTTTCTCTGAGCTGCGGCATCAGGTTTGACCCCAGGCATATTTCCTCTGGAACCTTCAGCTGCAGAAGGCGGAAGTTCCATTTGCTGTGGCTGAAGGAACTACGACCAGCAGCAGCAGCGTGACTGCTCAGGCATCGCACCCTGGGCTCCCTTGTCCCGAGTCCCCTTTGCATTTCGCTAGAGGGTAAGATACACAGCAGGCCTTTCTGTGCACATGGCGGGGAGTAGACAGGGTTGTGTCTGGATTCTCTTTACGTTCCTCGCTCTCAATGAGCAGTTTCCCTGCAGGCCGACTTCTAGATACAATGAGATGATTTTCCTGCAGAACACCGGTGTTCTAACTCGCTTGTCCTCGGGCGTCCATCATGACTGATGAGGCTGTTCATAAATATGCCTCTCACCCCTTCATAACTAACTCCTCCTCCCCGGGACGTGTGTAGGATCTTTCTCCTTACCCGATACCACAGAATTTTCCTGCTAAATGTAGTTAGGTGTGGGCTTCTACTTCTGTGAGTACAGCCTACCTGGCGCTGTGGGCTGTTGTAATGGGCGCCTGCTGTTGCTTCCACTCTGAAAACTCTTAGCCCTTCTTTCTCCAGGTACTGCCTTTGCCATTGTTATATTCGTCTGCCTGCACGCTCATACTCTCGGATTTTCAACCTGCATGTGTCTATTCTGGTTAATTTAGTCAGTTCTGAGTCATCTTCATTACATCTTCAGTTGTCTCCTCTTCCTCCCCTGAATGTTAAAATGTCACTGTCCAAAATCTATTTTTAGCTCCAGGTTGCTTATTTTGATGGGTGACCTACTCTCATAATTTTGCTTTTGCCTATTGTTTTTTTTTTTTCCTCAGGAGTTTAAACCTGTGTGTTAAGACTTTATTTCAGATTCTTCTTACTATTTGGGGGTTCTTTACCTGTCGATTGATGAGATTTACTGGAGGTTTATCACACCATGTAGTCGCTTGTCTTTGTACTCACATGACTGTTGGAATGGTTATTTACAAATTGTAGCCCATTCGCTGCTGGAGGGCTTTGTAGGCCTTGTTCTGTTCTCTGATAAATGCTGCTGTGGTGGTGTCGGAGGCGGACACAACTTTTTTCTTCATGTTATTTCCTGGATGTCCAGAGCATTCTTTGTCTTCACAGTCTATATTAAGATATATTGTACTATTGATTAATGTGTCACTTTTTCTTGAAACACATCCCTGACTACACAGATTCAAATGTGTAACTTAGGAAAACTCAAATTTTCTAGCCTTGTGTTAGCAGGACGTGTTCCTTTTCATTTCAGCGGTCATCTTATTTTCTGTCCAACTCTTAAACTCTTTACTTCCACTTTGTTTGCTTTTCTTACTATTCCACCTTATGCTGCTTAACTTTTTGCTTTCATTTCTGTAACTGTTTTCTATTTGAGACCTTCCAGCTTAATTCCCTTACTTTTTCCTACCTGTTCACTCTAAACCATAATCTTGTTTATACAACAACTCACTTTTTAGAAAAACTTGTTGCAAACTGGCTGCAGTGTTTGTCCTCTTGTGACAACCTTATGAGATAGTCTTTTCTATTGTTGCTTTTGCTATTCTTTGCCTTTCTTCTTCTGTGTGATCTATCTTTAAGTATGCTTTCCCTAATCCAGCTATTTGAAAGAACATGGCTCTGGGCCTTGCCCCATATTAAATTCTAAGCTGGCAGGAATTTTCCTTGCAGTGACTAAGGTTTGAATGTGAACGTTTGGAGCCTTTCCTCCTTCCCAGCCCAATCTCAGGCAGACGTTTCCTGCAAGTGGTGGTTTGTCAGGCTGACTCCTCATTCAGCCCTGTTTGCTCTGCAACTCCGAACCAAACTGGGTCCCTGCAGGGTCAGTGCGAGCCCCTGTGGGCCCCACCCTGGCTCTGACACTGGGCTAGCCTCCCTATGCTCAGTCTTAAACCCCTGCGCCATCCCCCGCTGCTTTTAGCAGCCCTTAAACCTACATTTCAAGGTTTCACGTATCTTCTGATTTTATGAAAGAAGTTCATTTTGCCTTAGCCTCTGTGAGCTGGCGTCCTTCTAGGTAAATTTTAGATGCTTCCTACCCTGCATGAATGTTGTGCCAACAAGGTTAGAGAACCTGCGTAAAAGCAAGCAGTCTCTCAGACCACGGGCATACAATGGCTAGGTCTCTGCTTCCCCTAAGAACCTTTCCTTTCCCGCTGTCAGGTCATTAGTGCACGTGGAGGCTGCTGTCACACGTCCTACTGCCTCTGCCTTTCCCGGTAACTCTGGTCTGATGACAGTCATCTCAGCCTCCCCTCCCCTCCCCTCCCCACCTCCAGACACACACGGGTGCCCCTTCCTGTGTGTTCCCGCACATAGCTCTGTGTGGGCACCTGTCAGCTCAGCTCACACACAGATCATCTGTGTAGAGTTACCGCCTATCGCTGGGAGGAGCTAAATAAAACAACGTTTGCATAAATGGAGGCGAATTTTCCACATCTCCCAATGTTTCCTGTCCCCAGTGGTAATAGCTGTAGGATACAAAATCTCAACAGGAAGTAATCTAGCCCTTTAAAGAGACTGTGTTCTGCAAATCATCAGGTAACGATTTTTACTGGTTATCGGTTGTAGACCTCTCTACCATGCCTTCCTTGGAATCTAATCTTACTGGAAAACTTTACTAAAAGCAAGTTTGTTTTTTCCTACCTTCTGTTCACCAGGCTTAATGACCTCCTCTTGCGATGCCGAGAACTCGATACCTGGACACAAGATCTTGCCCTTCCAGCTGTGGTATGGCTTTCCGGCTTCTTCAATCCTCAGTCCTTCTTAACTGGTAAGGGCTGGGGCCGGCAGCCCCTGACGCTGACAGAACCACGCCCCTAGCAGACGTGAGCCTAGCTCTACCTTTGTGGGACACCCCCTTAACCCCCCCTGCGCCCAGCTGACCAGTCCTTGTGCAGTAGCCACGACAGAAAAGGGGCAGGAGTGATGGTGCAACTCCAGGGAAAATAAATGCCAGCCACATGCAAATACCCAAGAACCAGAAACACCCTACTGGACCAGAGCTCACCTCAGGGAGATGCTCCCCGTACTGGTGGCTCCTGGGAACCTTACCTGTGACTTCATCCTACTCAATTCCCGTCCCTCCTCTTCCCAAAGCAATCATGCAGACCATGGCTCGGAAGAACGAGTGGCCACTGGATAAAATTTGCTTGACTGTTGATGTTACCAAAAAAACGAAGGAGGACTACGGGCACCCTCCCAGGGAAGGTGCATACCTCCACGGGCTCTTCATGGAAGGTAAGACACCCCCAGGAGCGCACGTAGGGTTATATTACGTTTAGGACTTCACTCACACCAGTGGTCATTTACCTCGTTTCCTACTGCCAGACAATGTAGGTGCGAGGCTAGGATGTGTGTCCAACGTGAGCCAAATTTCCAGGCGTTTAGGGTGATGGCTATCATTAAAGACCAACACCGAATTTTGCTTTTTAATCAATGGAAAATATTTTCATCATCTTTTAAAACTGTCAGTAACGTCACTCCTGTAGTAAAAGACTTCTCTAAGCCTTTAAGATGCCAATGCATATTGTCAATAGCTAGTGGGGCAGGGTGGGTAGGGTATGCAATAGTCTCCAAATTTGTTCAGCCATGCAGTTCTCTTGTAGAACCTTTGCTCTTATCTCTTACCCTAAAGGGCACCTTGAGAAATGCTGTCAAGTCTCTGCCAAGATGCTCCTTTTCCCTTTGAGGTGCGTGCCCCAAGTTCAGATGTTTAAAGGCAGGCTAGGTGATGTAAGAGAGTGACCTGAACTTGGCTTAAGAAAGGGTGCATACAGTGGGGAGGGAACGCGGCGACTTGGAGATGACTTACACGGTCCATAAGCATTCCGATTCATTTCTTTTTTTCAAAGGGAGCGCAAACCAGTTTGATTCATTGTGTCTGTCCGGATTCATAAAGAATCTGCTTTCATGAAATTTTACACCTTCTGAATTCAAATTATTTTGTTTACTGTTCATAGGAAAATTTAGGCGTTAGCACGGGAGCCACAGGGTGCGCAGGGCGGGGTGGCAGGTCTCTTAACCTCCCTCACGTCTCGGGTGTGGGCCAGGTCGGTAAGGAAGCCACTGACAAGCAGTCATGTGACAAAACCAGAAGAACTTTATTGCCTACAACAGCGAGAGGCTCGGCACCACCATGCTACAGTTGCCACCCTTGTGTTTCTGCTGTAGGTGCCCGATGGGACCCCCAGTCAGGAACCATTGCTGACGCCCGCCTCAAGGAGATAAGGTCAGCGATGCCAGTCATCTTTGCAAAAGCCATACCCGTGGACAGACAGGAAACCAAACACACCTACGAGTGTCCTGTGTACAAAACCAAAACGAGGGGCCCTGACTACGTCTGGACCTTCAGGTTGAAGAGCAAAGAGAAGACAGCCCGATGGATGCTCGCAGGTGTGGCTCTGCTGCTAGAGTCATAAAACCCTGGTGCCGGGATGCCCATTCCTCCAGCCTCCGCCGGAACACAGTGAGGATCTGTCATTGTCACCGCTGCTACGCATGGTCATTTATTCTACCAAGAGGCATATGATATATTCTGGCTTAGGTAACTTTTAAGTAAGTTAAATACGTGTTAATTTTTTTTAAACACCATCCTTGAAAAGTAGAGGAGGGGGGACAAAAAGCAAATGTAGAAAAAAATACAAGAAAACTACAGAATCTGTTCACTTTCAACTTTCCCCAGTACCTCCCCCATCCTGCAACACAAAAAAAGTATAGTATTTCTTACATTTTTATCAAAGTTCCATTGAACATACATTCAACCTGAAAAACATGGTCGGAAGTCTCCCGGTCCGTATGTTTTAGTTCTTGCAGATATTAAACAAAATCTTTTTAAATTAAAAATTAACCCTTATATTCTTTTAATATAGAAGCAACTGACCTCAGGCAGCAGGTGAATCCTCAATGAAGAGGCAGCTGCTCCTGCCGGCCAGCAGCCCTCCAAGGCCTCCAGTGTCTGTCATGTGACAGTTCACTTTTGTTCAGGTTTTAATAGAAATAAAACTACTTCTGTGATCAATTGCACTTTGTAATTTAGGGGAACATTCTTCAATGTAAATTTCCAAGGACCCAGAGCAGGTTAAACTATGTGGTTTGAACCATGGTTGCTGGTGGTAAGGTGAACTAAAGGGGCTAGAACCCTGCAAACACTGGGCCCGAGTTACTGTTTGGGCGGTGAAAGCTCAAGGCCATGCTGATAGTTAAACTGTGTCGAAGGCAAGAGCCGCTTGCACAGTGTTCTCCCTGGAACTTACCTGCAATTTTAACTCCGTGTTAAACTGCTTTTTAATCATCTGCAGATGCTTAACAATTCAGTATACAAACAGGCCTGCATCTACATGGGAAGAGATTCCTCTGCTGTCTTCCTGAGAAATCTTTTTAAGTGTATAAACAAATCTTTAAAAAAATAGAATTTACATCTACGAAGAATTTCGGTATAAAAACAACAGTAAGAAATCTTAGGCACAAACGGTACGGCATGTCTTGTTGGAGTACTCCACGGTGAGTTGGCTGATTTTTCTCTCTCAATTGTCTTTTATCAGCTGCTTCTGTAAACTGAGAAAAAAAATGGGAAGTGTTAGTGTGACAAGCAGTTTAGTGGGATGGAAGTAAAACCCCGGCAGCATCCATGGCTAAGGAGGCTCAGCAACCCCCTAGGGCACCAAACCGGTTCTCCTGACGCAGTCAGTCCCCACTCCTCATGCTTCCACAGTAGCAGAGGCTGCTGGAGACCAGTGCCAAGGGGGCTTGCCTCACTCCCCTGTCCCGAAACTGCTGTCTCCTTGTCCCCAGGGCACATCGCCCAAACTGCCCCTCTCTGCCTAGCAAGGAGAGGCTGCCTTTGCAGCTTTCCCTCAACCTGCCTTGTATATTTTAGTACTGTTTGACAAAATGAGGGGAAAATTCTAGCAAAGGAGGGAATTCCCTAACAGGGAAAGTACCAGTTCTGAGCCTTTCCAGTACAAACAGATGTAGAATGGCTGGCAGAGGCAGTTTAAAAGAATCAGCCTGAAAGAAGGCAACTCCTTACCTGCCCCAAGGACCTCCCCTGCTAGACCCAAGGATGACGACCTCCGTTTCTGATGGGTGAGACATACCTCTCCAGATATTCCTTCACATTATTATAACCGTAAAACTTGGCCAGATGAATGAGGATCCCTGTGGCACAGCGGCCATCACGCTTCCGACAGTAACTACAGTTGCAGATCCCTCGGCAGGGAGGACACATCCAATCCTAGGAGAGGAGGGGCAGCAGAAATGCCCTGTCACCAAGAGGCTTCAGGAGGACAAGGTTCTGGTCAAGCCTGGCTCACTTGGCCTCCCCTCCTATCTTTAATCAGGTGGGATTCGTTAGCTAATCCTTCAAACTATAACATGTTTCAAAAAGGCCCAGAAAAGTTGATCACCCAGTATCATCCATGCAGAAACAGTAAAACATACTGCTTTTAAATAGGAGCAGGACCCCTTACAACTTCACGGGTCACCTACCCACGAAGTTGACCCTGCTTTTAAGAGTATAGGGTTTCTCAAATCATTTAACCTAAGTAGTTTACGTTCATCTGCTAACTGGGGACAGGAGATTTACTCCTAGGGACTGCTGCGGAAGAGAGCTCACAGGGCAATGGTTAAGAGAACAGACTCCAGCGCCAGACAGCCCAGGTTCAAGGGCGTATAAACTAACTCCCACACTCTGTATTATCTTATTTTACAGAGGGAACCAGCGTGTAGGGAAGTGACATACCTACTTTATAAGGCTAAATGAATTAACAACAACTGAAGTAAACTAAATTGCATTCACAGACGTGAAACCTTGGAGCAGTGTGGGGCACACAAAAGGCACCCTTCACCTCGACATACCTGGGCCTGGCCCAGGAAAACACATTACACTGCTGGAGGAAAGGCACACAGGTTCACCTGCACAACCAGAACTGTAAGAAAGCTTGGCTCTGACCCTGGAAAACCAAACAAAACATACTCTCCTCTGTCCTATCTGTTGTTCAGCTTGCTCTCTTTCCAGAAGGAAACCCTATTTTTCATTTCTGAGTCTGAGTCTTAAGAGGCAGAGAGAAGGTGGTGAGGGGTCTACAGAAACCAGAGCTGTGTGGCTACAGGTACCCTGATCGTCAGCCTGCTTCCCTGCGCCAGGACAGTCTGTGACCTGCACGGGCCCCGCTCCTACCGGGTCCAGCAGCGCCGCTCTCACGTCCTCCCCATAGCGGTTCCGCAGGCACGGCCCGCAGAACTGGCCCCGCACCCCGCCACAGCTCTGGTTCCGACACACCGTCTTGGTGTCAATGGTCTTCTGCCGACACTGGTGGCACGTGTTACCCTGGGGGAGAGAAGGGGAACGTGGGACTTACAGGCAGAGGCCCAGAGGCCATACAGACATTCGTAAGTACAATGAAGCACTGCTTCTCCCCTAGAATCAGTGCTGTTTCCCTGGTACAAAGCCTGGCACCCTGTGGTAGCCCGTAAGCACCTTTACTTGTGGGCCAGAGCAGCCTGCTGGGGCAGCTGAGACAGCAGGAGGCTGAGAGGGCAGGAAATGATCAGGTGTTAACAAACCGGGAGAGGCCAGATTCCCACGGTGGGTGACTGAGCAGTGACACTCCCCGGGAGACGCCATCGGTCTCCAACCTGGGCCCCAGAAATCTGGTTGCTTTCACCATCAAATCCCCTGGTTTTAAAAAGTGGGCAATTAAACTGAAAACCTTTAACTACTACAGACAGTGTCCCATCATCTAAAAAGGATGCCAAACAAGACAAAGTCATCCTCTAAACCTCCATTTAGAAGAAATTTTAACCCATTTCCTAATAATCAAAGCTAGTCTAGCAAACTTGTTTCTATATAAACCAAAAAGCACATTATTTTTTTCAGTGTTCAAAAAATTGAGCATTTAAAAGATAGTAATTAAAAATGTGCCCTCCCTCCCCGTAGGTAAGATGCGCCTCGCGGAGAGCCCTCTCCCTGGTCTGGTAAGCCGCCACCTCCTGCGCCGCCTCCCCCTGCCCCACGCACCTCTTCCTCCTCCTCCTCATCCAGATACACAGACAGACAGACAGACAGATATACAGAGACACTAGATTCTTCTTCCTCAAGACAGAAAGACAGAGACACCAGCCTCCTCCTGCATGAGAGAGAGATATACAAGCAGACTGACAAACTAGCCTCTTCCTCCTACTCCATTACATACATACATAGACAGACAGATACAGAAAGACATTAGTCTCTTCCTCCTCCTCTTCATTAGATATATAGATACATAGACAGACAGGCAGAAACACTAGCCGCTGCCTCCATTAGATACACAGACTGATAGATAAATACAGAAAGACACACTAGCCACCTCCTTATTAGATAGATACATACATACACACGCACGCACACACACACTACCCTTCTCCTCCTCCATTAGATAGACAGATACATACAGGGAGACACACTAGCTGCCTCCTCCTTGTCCTCCTCCATTACATATAGACAGACCCTAGCCTTCTCCTCCACCTTCATTAGAGAGAGAGAGGCAGAGACACGAGCCACCAAAGTCTCTGCCTCCCCCTCCTCAGCTGGATGGGGGGCAGGAGCAGAGAGAACTGGCTTACCTATCTAGCAAGCGCAGTTTACTGCCAGAGTCATCAGCTGGCTCGAAAGTGTCCTGGAAAATGTCTTGTTCCTAAATGTCTTGTTCCTCTTTGATTTGTAAGAAGGCAGCTCACTACCGTGTTAGATGCTTTCATCTAACAAGCGTTAATGAATACTGATAATGTACCTATCGCTGTGTACCAGTTCAGAGCCCACCCGGGGGAGACAGCACAAGGGTGTAAGCCAAGGTAATTTAAAACAACTCCGCATTTCATATACCAGTGCTGTGGACTGCTAGTATGAGTCACAGTTGTGCAAATTATTCATCAGAAATACTTTACCAGAACTTTATCATAGATTTTATCTCGAACAGTTATGGCCACATTCTCTAAGTCCTCTTCAGTGATATCCTCCACTGGCCGAAAAGAAGATATACGGTGACGTCTTCGATGCCCCTGGCATTTCCCCTGCAAAATGAGCCACAGCACTACTTGGCATTCATAGTTTCAGTGGTTTAAAAAATATATATATATATAAAAGTGTTAAACTCCTCAGAGCTCTAGCACCATTAAAGTTAAGAACTATGTCTCTCTTCTAGTTCCCTGAAATCACTCACTTGCTCAGCCATTTTCTGAACTCGTGCCCTATTGCCAGGCTTCCTCTATGGCCACGTGACACAGGATGATACCTGGGTAGCTCAGGGTGACCTGACCGATTAGTGGTCACCTGCTATAATCTTCGAGGACAGGGGACCGCACTGAACGGCCAAGCCCACAAAGGGGAAGGGTCCAGAGTTTCTTGCTCTGGACTAAAAGCTCTCGAAACTCCCCTTCCTAAAACAGAAAGACTAGGAGTCACTGTATTTCCACAACCAAAACCACAAAACACTTTGGAGCCATCATCAGGCCTTTACTGCCTCCATGGAGATCAAGCTGGGGTCCTAACCACTGAACTGCTCAGCTGCGAGAAGGGACCCTCTCCGGGGCCGACAGCTCAGACCTGGGGTTCTCCTCCGAGTGTCAGCCCAGGAGCACTGGCAGCAGCTGGGAACTTGGCTGAAATGCAGATGCTCAGCTGCTGCAAACCCAAGTCCGAACCTCAGCTCTTCTAACAAGCCTGGGGGGCACTAAGATGAACGCTCACATGAGAAGACTCCTGCTTAGACATAAAGTGGTCTTATGGTCAGAAAATACCCCACTAATTGTCTTCCTTCTCCTGAAACTGTAAAACTCTTCTGCGAACTTGGCAGCGGAGACGGTGAAGTTCTCCAGGGCGAACTTCTCAGGGGGCCGTGCGCTCCGGGCTGGGTTTGTGCGCCGTGTGAGCTGTCCCTCCGAGAAGGCCCGCCTCACTGTCTTCTTCTTCTGCAAACGAGAGCACACACAGACGCCACCAGGTGCTTTCTTGAATGAAAGCCTTCTGGCAATCAAGTGTCTACGTCAGTACCGGAGTACATAATTATACGGCGTTCCACTTACAGAAGCTGAGTTCGGGGTTCTGACTGGGAAGAAATCTGGCATGGAGTTCAATTCCGCCAATAACTGAGCAAGCTGAAATTCAGAACAACAACAAAGAAAGATCTTACATAAATACTGCAAAGTCTGCTTCATCTAACACCTCATCACAAGGCTTCCATTTTGCAGCCACGAGAAACTTAACTAAAGTCATTGACATAAGATCTCAACAGTTGTATTTTTAGCCTCACATGGAAAGATAATTACCTCCACAAGTGAGATTCTGACATCATCATAGGGTTAAAATCTAAGCCCGTTCCTAGTATCTAAGGACGTGACACGAGGAAACCGTCCCGGAAGGACCAAGGCCTAGAGCGTGAGGTTAGAATCATGACTGGGCCACTAATCAGCAGTGTAACCCTGGAACACGCCACCTCGCACACCTGAATCCAGTTTCATCTTGTTCAAAACAGAAAAGGCTCCGCTAGATCATTCTGACAGTCATCTTGAGCTCCAAAACCCTGGCTCTCTTAAGTTGGTTAACTTCTCATCAGTAAAAATAATTTATGAAAACATTCCCAAATACCCAAGAACACCAAATAACATGCCAATCAATTTAAATTAGGATCCGTTTTAGTTTTATATTTACACAAATGTTTATGGGTGTCACTAAAAACTCATGAAGAACATAGTTCTTATTTTAAATATTCAGACAGATATAATCCTAAAAATGTCTCTGTCTTTGGATAAATTTCACCCTAAAGTGGGCTTTATATTTTCTTAAGTAACTTATTAGCCCTGTAATAAAATTGCATATGCAGTATCATTAAGTTTTAAAAGAAGTATAAAAAACACTAAAATACTAAAAGTGATTACATGAGCGTTAGTTATTTTTTAAAATTATGAAGCAAATAGCAGTTACTGACCACACGTAGAAAAAGCAAGTAACACAAAGATTTCACCTTGTTCCATTAATTATTCTGGTGAAAACATTTTTAAGTGACTCAAAACTGCTCTTTTTTTTTTTTTAAATACCTGGACCCCTTTCATTCCCTTGAGCTGATGTCCTGAAACATAGCAGTTAGGTTACAAGACGCCTGTCTGACGTGCACAGTGTAACCCCTAAGTGGGCCTCATGACATCTAATTACATGCGGCTGCTTTCTGCGGGGAGCAGGCTCCCTCATCTCGGTTTAAACACCACTGCGTGTTTGAAACTCAATTTGATAAACGATAAGTGGCAATAGATCCTGGCACCGTGGAGGGAGCTAAAAGTGGTCCTGGAGAGTCTCTTTCTGTCCCCAAACCAGAGCTAATCAGGTGACAACGGCTTGGGGTCCAGGAAAAGAGAAAGATCCCACAACACCCAGAGCACACTTCCTGCCCGAAGCCGGAGCCCCGGCAGCAGGGCTGGGCTGTGCTCCCTCACCATGGCCTTGTTCTCCTTGATGTTCACAGTCCTCCTCAGCAGGGCGTCTGAGCTCTCCTGGCCGTCGTCCTCAGACTCAGAGGCAGAATCTCCCCTCTCCTTCCCCTGTCTGCAGCTTGTCTTTCTTCCAAGAGTTGCTTTTTTACTGTCCTGTAAGCATGAGCCAGAAAACAGCGGCTCAGGAGAATTGTTCTTATCAGAATTTTTGGCCAGTTTCTTGCTGGGGAATTGAAAGGCTACTCGAAGGCCAATACTGCTTCTCCGAGGCCTGCTTCTTCTAGGTGTAGCCTTTTCTTCTTCCTCATCTTCCTCGTCCTCACTCACGAAGGATGCTTTACCACCGCTGTCACTCAAATCTGACTCCACGAGCTAATAACACAGAGAGAGAAAAAAAGGCATTGCTTTATCAAGGACCTTCAGAAACACATATGCTTAAAACCACGCTGACTATTTTAGGGGAAAAACGAATAGCTGAAACTGTCTTATTAATAGTTTCTGCTGAATGGATCAGTTAAATGCTCAAGCAGTTTGCTGATGAACAAAATCAAAGAGCATGCTACTGTCCACTCTGGCCCTGCCACACCCTGTGTTCATTCCAAGCACCAGGCTGGAAGCAAAACGCTGACAAGGTGGGGCTCCCCACCCCCACCCTGCCCCAGCGGACCAGCCAAGCTGGCATATCTGGGAGTCAAATAATACAGAAACAGTCCAAGAAAAGAGTATCTTCAGATAAAAATGGGGGGAATCTTGCCTCACACAGCAGGAACAGAACTCAGGAGTAAAAGGAACAGGAGAGCTGACTTCACGTCAGCAAAGTGACCAAGGAGCAGGCAGATGACCTGCCGTCAGGTCCCTGGGGGAACCTTATCCCTAGGGCATGATGGGTCCTCTCTCAAGGGGAGCCCCTCCCTCCTCTGTAACCCGCAGTCACATGATGAAGTCAGGCAGGCAGCTCGGCTGGGGGCCACAGCCCCCATTCAGTCAGCTGTACCAACCATCAGCCCCCATTTTCAAACTCCACTTGGTGTAGGTCTCCAGCATTAAAACATGACTTGGTTTTTACACATGAGAACACAGTAAGAAGGGAAGGCAAGACATTAGGGTGACAACCCAGTGACGGTGGGGGACATCTCAGATGCAAGGGACTCTTAGCAACAGCAGAGATGGGTTTAAGTATTGAGATCAAAGTCATTGGCTGGGCGTCTTTCCTTGACCACAGGCTGGAAAGTTTAGGCTGGGAACCTCTATCAGGGGCTCCTGACAACGGCACTGCTGTGAGCATCATCAAGAACAGCACCAGGAGGGGCCCAGGATTCAGTAAATGATTCCGTTTCCTCAGTGACCACCAAATTAAAAGCTGTACTCAAAAATACGGTATAAGAAGAGGGGAAAAAAGCAGGTAATTTCCAAGCCTTCATGTCTGTTATCAATGCACAAAACAAATGAAGCAGAGAGTGAGATTATACTGTACTGATTTATCCATATGTCTTAATATCCTGAACTTTCCATGTTAGTAGCTTTGGAATTCAAAATGATGGGCTGCAGGGGAATCTGTAGTAGAAGACACTGCTAGAGAACCTCAGAAGTATCTCCCCTGATAGGCTTTCCTCATTTATCATAATCATCACCTAACCCACCTCTTTACCAAGGATGTGGAGTAGCTTACCACAAGGGATGAAGTAGGGAAAAGAGCAACTGTAAACCCCAGTGGAGCCTGCAGGAAAGAACCAGGGCCAGACCGCAGCTGTGGCTGTTTCACATCTGGCTAGACGACCACAAGACACCAACATACAGTCAAACCCTACAACCAAGACGGTGGGCTCACCACTTCTCACTAGGGTGGGCAGCAGGGTGGGTGGGCAGACAACGATGCTTGTTTCCTCACTGAATTTTACAATCAAATATGCAGATGGAAGGACCTGCCCTGAGCTAGAAGTTACATCAGAGTCAACATAACATTTTACAATTCATTCCCTAAACGTACAGACTCTGAGGGGTAAAAAAAAGACTGGGGGTCATTTACTTTCCTATGCTGGAAACAAATTCTTGGAAGATCGCAACATTACTGAGCTAAAGAGCAGCAGATAAATAAGTAAGAGTAGATGATACCCATTAGGGTTTGGAAGGATCTCAGTGTTCTCGCTGGCAAGAAACTGGAGACTTGCTGGCCAGAACATACGAATTGCCATGCAAATGGCTTCAGTAAAGAAAGCCTAGGGGGGTGGGGGGCAGTGCCTACAGGTTGGCACAGCTCCACACTGCTATTCACAGAACAAAAATCGCCATCAAGCAGGGCAGCCTGCCATTAGGGCTTTTGGGCCTTAACGGCCCCCCAGGATAAGGTGAGGGACAAAGCAGCCCTACTGCTTATGGCTCTACTTCACCCGTCTACACAAATTCCACGCCGGAAGTGGCTCCTCAGGAGCTCCTGAACATGAAGAGGCTCAACCTCTCTGCCCTTTATCTTGATACCGAAGGAGGAAGTGGTGAATTGATTTTGAGATAAATGTATGCTATTTTTCAGTTTGTAGAAAACAATTTTATGCCCTCTACTCACCCAAATCCAAAGGCTGTTCTTCACAGTTACCCTGGGATCCAAATCCTAGTGGGCAGTAAACTGGCCTAAACACACGGAGTAAATGGAACAGCTCAACCACCAGCTGTCCAGGTAGCACAGGGCTGAGGGCACCCTGCCCGCAGGAACCAGGCAGGCCCGGGCCGTCTGCATCACTACGCAACAGGTCAGCACAGAGAGCTCAGGTCTGCACCACAGCTACATTTCTGCCAAATTCACTTCAAACTGAAGAGCATGACTTTGCACCCAACAAGAACTGACTTTCAGGAACTTGTTACTCCCAGACAGACCCTCCTCTTTTCAGATAAAAGAGGTTCAAGAAAGTCTGAAATACAATCTTTGATAAGGACAATAAGGGACACCTGGGACACACTCCCTCAACTCCCAAGGCACCCAGGGAAGACAACTGGGCTTTCTCTAAGAGAATGATGGACTGGTGGACCAGGGATTCGCCTCAGAATAGCAATTTTTACATTTTTTGTTAACTGGCTTCTAAGTTGAACACATAAGAAAAAGTTAAAATATTTTCATCTGTCAAATGACTTCTTTCAAGTAAAAACACAGAACTAAAAATATTACAACCCACACTCCCTCATGTTGGTAATTATTACCATTACTTCTGGGTTACTATTAACATTCAGATCACTCTGCGTAAATCCTTCAAAATCTTCCGTCTCTGAGTCAGTGTCCTCTATAAAAATTCTTCTCAGCTCTTCTGTGAAGTATTTGGAATGGAAGCGCACATCCTGCTAAATTAAAAACACACACGTCAGGGGGAAGAGAGAAGCACAGAGGTTTCCCGGGGCTGGAGGCAAGGAGGGGGTTCCTGTGTAATGGGCACAGAGTCTCCGTGTGAGACGATACAAACATTGTGGAACTAGACACTAGTGACAGCCGCCAAGGCTTGTAAATGTACTTAACATCACTTAATGTTTCACAGGCAAGAAACTGGGGACTTACCTGCAAGTAAAAATGGTTAAAATGGTCAATTTTCTGTTATGTATATTTTACCACAGTAAAACACATTTATACATATTTTCTAAAGCTTATAGAAATTTAGACCCACAAATTGAACAATTTCAAAAAAATCAGAACGTCCACAGCGTCCATCAGCTTCTTGTGTGACCCCCAAGTGTTGATGGAACTGTTTCTCCTGCAGGGCAGCCCAGCAGGAACGTCTGCTCTCACACAGAACCAAACACACAGGGACGAAGACATGGGGAGAGGCCCCCCCACCGCCCCCACGTGCTGGCTCTCCCTCCTCACAGACATCCCAAGCCGTCTCCTCCAAGGGGAGCAATTCTCATGCACAGACAGCAAGCTTCCCTGGAGGAAAGGGCTGGAGACTTCCACTCCCTCCCCGCCCACTGCTGAGGAGACACAGTTGCTCCCCCGCTGGCTCCCACTGGATGGGATGGATGGAAAAGCTGCAGCCCTCCCACCCCCAGGAGTCCCCCCACAGGAGGCGAGAGGCCAGCCACCACCGCAGGGAGCGAGTGAGCCCAAGGAAAGAGATCATATGGCTGCTCTTAGATAGATACTTTCCAATAATGACTTTTTCTTTTGAACTAATAAAAATAAATGGCATACTTGGAAGAAAGGAGAGGAGAAAGCAAAAACTGTCCTACAGAAAGGAGAGCCACGAATCAGCCTCCTCCAAGCTGGCAGCCAGGCCTGGAGTCCGTGTTCACAGCTGCCGTTGACGTCTCTCCCTCCCACACCCGATATAGCAGTGACCCCTCATCACACCACATTTGGTTGGAGAATCTTTATCTCCCCCCGCCCTTGCCTTTCCCTGACTTTAATTATATCCTTCTTCGAGCTCCGATAATCTCTGGAGAAAAATAGATATAATAGACGAGTGGAAAAACTTCTAGGGGGATACAGAAAGAAATGTCTACATCCGGCATTTTTTTAAGCTTAGAAATGTCTCCTATGAATTATTATGGGTAATTGGAATGAGTGTGCTCAGAGCTAAATTACTTTGTTCCTTTGTTGATAGCTGTGGTGCAGCTGCTTAAAAAGAATACACAAAAGGGAAGTTTCTTTGAAGTGAAATTCAGATTGTGTTTCAGGGAGACCCAACGTCGGCACTGGCGCACACACTGTACAAGTTCACGCGGCTTCTCTCGGCTGGTTAAAATGGACCACGGGCGTGTGGGGTCAGGGAGGGGTGGGGGAGCAGCAGGCCAGGGTTTACTACGAGGGATGAATGGTGCACGGTTGGCTCCCAAGGAAACCCACCCTGAACCTGCTCCCTCCGAGGGCAGGAAACATCTGGCTCACAGAGCCCTGTGCCGGCCATGTGTGCATTTCATCCTCTCCCCAAGTCCCTGCTGGGGGCCCGACGAGAACAGAACATGTCTTGGAGTAGCAAGTTCCAAGCTGCCAGTCCTCTGGCTCTGCCTGTGCTTTGAGCTGGCCTCACAGGGCAGCAGTCAGCCTGGGAGAGATCAGCATCTTTGGTGGCTGGTTCTGATGGAGAAAAACAACTCAGCCACAGTCCTCAACCAAGGCCTGAGCTTTTATTCTCCTTATTTCACCTGGTGTAAAAATCATCTTTGATAGGGGCCTGTGCAAAGCAAATGCCGACTCCACAGCCTCCTGCATTCTGGGTTACAGCCCTCACACAGCTCTTTGCTCTCTGGAATCTGGCACTGCTCAGAACACTCCTCACGGTGGACCCAACAGGCTCTACTCCCCCTCACCCCTCACTGCCTGACCACACTCGCACGGAGGGACTGGTGATTTCTGAGTAAGGGAGGAAGGTGACCAGAACTCAGCTCTACAGCTGAGGTAAGGGCTGTGAGAACCATGGGAGCAGAAGAGAGGAGAGAAGGGAAGGGATGGAGGTAAGAATGGGGCAGAAGATTCATCAATTCCTGCCAGGGAGTTGAGGAGATGGGGAAGGAGCAGGAGGGGTCGAGAACTCCAAAGATGGAGCTAGCGATGGGGAAGCCAGACAACCAGGGGAGGCAACACGGTGAGTTTCAGATCTACCTCAAACAATCAGGACAGATCCACGTGGCCGTCAGAAGTACATCTGGGGCTGGAGAGACGAGCCAAGCCATACAGAACTAGGAGGGAATGGATGATACCACGCCAGTCATGGAGATCTTTACAGTGGAAAGGGCTGAAGACAAATCTTGGAGAACATCCATACATGGGGACAGGACGTAGACAGGATGACAAAGAACAAAACGTGTGAGAGAGAGAGAGAGGGGAGTGGGAGCAGGTGGCTGATGGGGTCAAACACTGCAGAAGCTCCAGTAAGGCGAGGACTCCATACACGGCCATCAGGCTGGCTCTTCACTCACATAATAACTACTTCTGTCCTCTCCTTGCGCAGTGTAAGGTGGGTGGGTTGAATTTACAGTTTTTAAGAGAGGCCGTGGTGCAGAGGGAATGAGGAATTCTGAGGGCCACAATGAACTCAGAGGAAAATGCCACGAAGGCTGGATATTCTGACTGGTCATGCTCTTGCCAAGGCACAACATAAACCTCCAGCAATCTACCTCTCAGAGGGCTGCAACTCATGTTTGCCACAGATCAAAGTAAGTAAAGACAGAATAACACTGTCCCCAGCAATTCCCAGAGTGCGGTGTGGGCAGAGCCAGGCTGCAGGAGCACAGAGGCGCAGTGTCTCAGGGTAACCATGCAGCCCCCCACGCTATCACCGCGGGGCCAGCCCTCCCCTGCCAGCTGCGTGAGAGCCTTGCTACAGCCTCACCCCCGAGGGGGCAGAAGAGAATGGATTTGATCATGTGAGGTCTTCTTTATGGGAAAAAAAAATTATCATACACAGAAAGGATTTAAATAGCAAAACTGAGCAAGGTACTCTCACTAGTTTCCTTGAAACATGATGACATAACATAACATTAATAAAATGCTCAGCAGTGAAATGACATCACCAATCACAGACCATGTTCCAATAAAAGGATACCCAAACCAAGATCCAGGATCCCAGATGGACCCGCCTTCCTTGAGAGAAGGTATCCATACCTGCTTCCCCGACTCCAGCGAGTCAAAACTATCACAGCTCTCCTCTGATGAGAGGGTTTCCATGGGAACATCGTCTCGGAATCCGACAAACTCTTCATCATCACTGGGGGCGTTAAAGATGTCAGCCACTTCTTTAGGGATCTGTTTTGGATTGAAAAAAGAATTATCAAACCAAGGGCCATTAGGATCGGTTAGGGAAATTTTCTAGAGGAGTAGGAATTACCATCCTATAAGTTTATCAGTTTGCCATGGTTGCCCAGAAGACCCCAAAAACCTTGAGCAAAGTGTACCTCAGCTGATACCTCAAGGGAAGGGGTGGAAGAGGACAGAACTCCTTTCTCAAATTCTAGGGATATATTCTATGTCACAGGGAATGTCAAGGCCATGCCTAGATAAAAGCCATTTTTGATCTCTTGGAAAAAAAAAAAAGAAAATAGACCATTGGTGTCTGAGAAATCAATGATCTAATTTTCTCCTATAGTGCATGTGTCTTTGAATGTCATCCATGTCAAAAAGATTCCTTAAGATAGTACTAAGCTCCTCTTTTAATTCCCACCTATAGTTCTTTATTCTTCTGTTCTTTGTTACATGAAAATTCACACAAAGAAATAGAGCTTTCCTTCTTTTCTATATCCTGAATCAATCGAAGCAGTTTAAAATTAATTCTATTAAATGCTATTACAGGCAATTATTCCCAGAGAGAATGTTGTCAGCACATTTAATATAACGAATATGTACCTATCTGCTGAGAACTCATTCTTGTATGCTGACAACATTTTTGCACCCAACTCTCTATTTTGAAAAAGTTCAAACACACAGAAAGTTGAAAGAATAGCATGAACATCTGTATATGCTTCATCTGGAACCCCCATTTGCTTTTTTTCCCCCTCTCTCTTTCAACAAATACTAGGTTGAACCTTAGGCACTGGCTGATACCTGAATGTTTCCAGCCTAGGAAAACAGCGACTTAATATGAGGCAACCTAATCCACATGTTTAATTTGCAGACATCATACAGTTCACCCTAAAATACTTCAGCGCACACCTCCCAAGAGTAAGGACATTGTCCTACAGAACCATGAAGCCATAATCATGGCTAAAATAACACTAATTCTATAATATCATTTGCTATGAGTCCATATTCAAATGTCTGCACTCTACCCAAAATGTCTTTCACAATTTTTAAGGGCAAAAGGGCTCTGTCCACTCAAGCATGGATCATGCACTGTGTTTGACTGTTTATGACACTGTTTTTTTGTCACTTTTCATAACGCTGACATTTTTTAGACGGCCGAAGACAAGTGCCTTGTAGAATGTCATCCATTCCGAGCTCATCTGATTGTTTTCTTGATACGGTCAAGTTAAATATTACTGGCAACAATTCTCTACAAATGACATGTACTTCTCAAGGCATCACATCAGGAGGCACAAATGTCAAGCTGCCCCCTATTAATTAGCAGTATTTTTAAATTTAATTATAAAAGTTTCAACTATATTCATAAGCAGATGGAACAGAACAGTATCATGAACACACATGTTGGCTCCTGAGCAATTATCTGTCCATGGCTAATCTTGTTTCATCTGTATCCCTCCCCAACTGCCCTACTTCCAAATTAATTAAAAGCAATTGTAGACATAGCATCACTTCACTTCATATTACCAGCAAATACAGTCTGTATCTACAGTTACTACCAACTCGTTTTTTTAAACTCATGGTTTATTTGGATTATGATCCAAATAAGGACCATACACAGGTCAGTAGGTCTCAAGTCCTTTCATGTGTCTCCTTCACGTTTCACTTCTTCTCGTGACTTATTTTTGAAGAAATTGGGTTATCTGACTGTAGAGTCTGCCAGAGTCTGGAAGGTTTTTTTGTCTTATGGTTTTTGCAGCCCCAAGACAGCATTTAACGGACTCCTCCATCCCTTTGGGTTTCTTGTAATTTGGTAGTTAAATCTAGAGTCTCAGTCAGATTGAAGTTTGCTTCTTTTTGACCAGACTTCCTCATGAGCAGTGCTGCATCCTTGCTCAGAAAGCCCACACGTCTGGTTGTCTTTTTAGTGGTGATGCTGTTTGATCACCAAGTTAATGTGGGACCTGCCAGATTTCTCCTTAGCAAAAACACCTTTACCCCTTTGTCCTTAACCAGTAATAATGAGGGTGATGCCTGAGGTTCTGCGAATATCCTTCTCCCTGCTAACTTTTCACTCAGTAGCTTCACTACCCACTGATAACTCTTTCCTGAATCAATTACCATTTTAGAGGTTGCAAATCAGTGATTTTCAAATACTAATCATCCTCACACATTAGGTGGCAATCTTCTGTAACACAGTATTGTCTTTCTGTCTCTCCCTCCCTCTTTCTTCCTCTCCTCTCCTTCACAGGTAGATTCTTGGCTTTTTGTGGGCTTTTTTTTTTTTTTAAGTGTTATAACCCATTACTGTGCCATTATTCTTTCTGATGCTCAAATTGGCCAAATTTGGCCACTCGGAGCTCCTTCAAGGCAGCTTCTGTGTCTTAATAGTCTTTGAGCACCTCCTTGCTCTGTGACACAGCAGGAGTGCCAGGCTGGCCCAGTACTTCACCTGCCCCAGATCTCGAATCAGCCACTTCTCCAAGGAGCCCTGGCATTTAGAAATCGAGATCTGAGACCTAGGAGTGCTCTTGGATAGGTAATTCTCATTGCTTTGACTGGACAGAGCGAGGGTGTTTTAAACACCTTACATCTAAACTCACAGTAACATCTTGAATTCAAACCCAACACAACAGGATTCTTCCTCATCTGCCTCAATCTCACATTAGTACTTCCCTTCCCCGACAGTGAAAACCCCGATTCCCAGTACTTCTCACGTACCTACCCATCTGCTTTATCCACAACACACACAAAACAATTTCACACCTGCCCCACTAACACCACTACCAGCATCACTGCCAATAACGAATCAAGTTCAAGATTTCATTGGGGTTCCTTCTACCCTCGGAATGCAGTCCTGCTACATACTAGACCTTTTCTCTGAGATAACCAGACTGTTGTACTTTATGTGCACTTCACGTTGCTTCATGTAGTGTATTAAAGAGATGCTCTTAAGGGTCGGGATTTTAATAAAACAATTTTTACTGCTACAATAAGACGTTCCCATGTGCAATGCATTTTCTTTTAAAACTGAGTGCACAGAAGTGAAGAACGCAATGACCACCAGGACAGTTTGGTGCCACTGCCTTGATTCATGCTAAGGACAAGCAGTTTTCTCTGCCTCTGCTTTGGCACCATCAGTGCAAATATCAACACGGCAAACAACATGGCAAAAAAGGGCAAATAATGTCTTAATATTAATATGACAATAACTGTCCTCTTGGAACCCTAAGTGTTTTGGGGTTCCCCAGACAATACTCTAAATAACCACCATACCAGCAGACACAGAGACGTGTATTCAAAAATTACTTGGATTCTTTGGAGTCTTTTTTCTGTGTACTGAATGAACTTTACAGTCATGTTCACTTGACAGATCGCTAATCCCTAATCTACTTATTTTTATCATGGTTTTAATGCTTCTTGTTTAAAAATGATTAGAAACTTAATGGTTCAACCAAAGAAAGTTTAACGTTTCTTTTTGAGACAACACAAATCCAGAAACTGAATACAAGATTAATGATGTCAGAGGGTTAATTACAAATCATCTAATGAAATCACTGCAAGAGACAAACAAGGAGACACAGAATTAGAGTTCCACTAACAACAGGAAAAAAAAAAACCTATAACATTTATGCTAAGCAGCAGCTCCTAAACAAAGCCTAACTCTGAGATGGTTCTTGGGAGAAAAATTTAAACTTTTCATAAGAAGGTAAATTTAACAGTATTTGGCACCCTGATCTTTTCAAAGTTATCTTTCGTTGTTGTTCAGCCAACAGAGCCAATACTCCAAGAAAATACGTGTACTAGAGAAACACATGATACTTACGAAAGTGTAAGTATGTTAAGACTTCATATAACAGCCAGCAAGTTCAGTCCCTGGAGCGGCACTTTCTGATTTATCACCATTCTGTGAATTAAAGACCCCGCTGGCCTGGACGCCTGTTTTAACCTAATGGGTTAAAGGAGGAGGAGCACCCAATGCAGTAACTTACTGGAAGCACCAGTAAGAAATGGAGAGGCTGCTGATACAAATAAATTGCTTCCAGGGGCAACTGCATTAGTCCCCGGGCTATTGTTGTGGCCCCAAGGCCTGCTTCTGCCCACTTCCTCCTTCTGACCTCTGCATCTGCTCCGGAGGGGCCAGTCAGGGGGCTGTAATTACTGCTTAGGGACAAAAGGAGAGAACACACTTTCGAAAAAGCAAAACCCACTACCCATCCTTGGGGAGTACAGGGCTCTGTTTCTTGCTGCCTAACTTCAAAAAGCATTAAGAGAAGAGTTTCAGACAGTCGCCAAGCCCCAGGATTTAGCAAATCTCTGAAATATTCAAGTGTTTTCAGCGCAACACACTGTTCAACACATGCAACAAAGATGGTAAGATCTGCCTGAGAGGGACCGGATAAAAGAGGACTGAGAGGGACACTTCTAATGTGTGACCGGTTCAACAACACAGCAATCTATTAGGCCCGAGGATTTGTCACTTTCCTGTTCCATTCAGCACTCATTTACTCAGTAGCTGCACAGTCTGGACAGAGCACAACAGACTTTTACCCCCAGAGCTTATGTTCCATCTGATTACATCACCAATCATATAAGACCCACCAGAGCAAACCCCCAAAAAGGCAAGTAACTGAAAATATAAAATATTCCCAACCAGGGGTTATGCTTATAGGAGTCCATCTTGCACAGTATTAGCATAGTGGCAATCTAGCTAACCAGAAAGAAATCAAAAAAATCCTCTTCTGAGAGTGAGAAGACTTTTATTATTCAAAATTATTTTTTTTAAATACACACATTTCTGCCATTGCTTTCCTACACACCATAGCATCTGTTCACTCCATCCTTGTTGGGATAATGTGAGTATCGTCAAAGGTCAAGTGGGGAACCAAGATTCAATTCTTCAACCAGGACACAGGCACAAGGATGGAGTCCCCGGCACCTCACGCAGGGGTAAATCCTTGCCTGCATCTGACCTAGCTGTCCTTTTCCTAGGGAAGGGGTAGCTCCCTACGAAAGGTGTGCTGGGTCAAAGCATACACTTTGTGACAATCCTATACAAGAGGAACTAAAGATTTTCACTCAGAATTCCAGGGCGTCTATATACAAAGCAGTCAGATTCACAGCACCTCTCTCAGAAAGGACTGTAGATCCCTGTGAACTACCTTGGGGCTCATCTCGGGAACAAAGAATGCAAACTCAACAGACCGTGGGGCCAAGCAGGTGGGTGAATAAGGCAGCAGCTCAGAGAAGGGCTACGTGGGACAATGCTGGCCTGAGTCTGGGAAGGGCAGCCACTCCTGCACCCCAGCAGACCCCTGCCTCACAGGAACAGGGTCCAGTACGCCCAACTTTCACCCTCCCCAGAGAAGCTAGGAACCTGAGTCTTGGTGACACATCTCCCAATTATAAAAACGTCGGCTTTTCTAATGTAAGGGCCAAATGCTTACTGGCTGGATCTCAAACTTGTCCAGGGAAGGCACACAGCAGAACTCACGGTGCTTTGTGGAACAGCAAGGAAATCTCAAATGCCAAAATTTCAAATATTACCAACAGTGTATCTATTACCGCCCAGTAGTAATAGCACTGCACACCAAAGTGTTAAGAAAATTAAAAGAAAAACTCTAAATTAAAAATAGCCCTTCCCTTTTTCACAGCAGCACTATTCCCAAAAGCCACAAAGTGGGGGCAACCCAAGGGTCCATCGACAGATGAACTGATAAACAAAAATTACTCACCCTTGAAAGGGAAGGAAATCCTACAAATTTTGAATCGTTACACTGTACATCTGAAACTCACATAACGTTACAGGTCAATCTCACTTCAACACAATTTTTTAAAAAAACAAAAAACCACGACAGAGTCTGAATCAGTCGGTCAGGGGTGAGGCCTGAGTTCTGTATTTCTAACAAGCTCCCCCTGCTCTAGTCTGCAGAGCACGCTTTGAATACAGAAGCTCCAGCCCATTTCCTGTTCCTTTCTTGTGGGATGTGACTTTTCCTACTTCATACTAGCTCTTTATGAACACGTCTCAACTTCTTTACTATAGGCAGTTGATTCTCAGAGCAGACTCTGCATCTCTTTGGCATCTGTCTCTCTCACCCTGTCCCTCCAGCACCAAGAACAGAAAAAATAGAGCCTCATACACTCAGAGGTCCTTACTAAATATGTGAGTCACTGATGAGCACCATCAATTAATTTTTAAAAAGTAAACTTAAAAATTAAGTATAATTTTTTTTATAATCAAGGCTTTTCTGTATTTCAAAGATATCTAAATTCATTCTTCCTGGATAAAAAAAAATACCACCTCTGAGCCAGGAGGAACATATTTCTCATCATTTAGTTTGTAAAGGAAACGAAACTGAGATTCTCTTTAAGGCCAATTGATTCAAGAGCTGATTTTGATAAAGCTTGAAGAAATGTTTCTTATTCCAGGAACACTAATGTGTATTTCACCTGGAAACAAGTTTCATTTTAAGCCCTCAGGAGCAGTACAAGAGAAATTCGTGCACACGATCGTGTTTTCCTTATTAAGCATTTTGAAAGCAATTTTGATAGCAAGGATGGCAGAATTTGCACAGTGCACTGTCTCGCATCTGTGGAAGGAGACCCTCTGCACAGAGGAAATCCTTCCTTCAACCCACCACAAAGGAGTTGTTTCATATTATTTTCTACCACAAAGAAGGTCAGTTCTTTAAGTCTCTAATGATTAAATTGGTTGGTCCATAAGAAACGCACATACCTTGCACCATTTACAAAAACTAATTCAAAATGGATCAGATCTAAATATAACACCTAAAACAAAAACACTTCTAGAAAAGAACAGAGAATAGGAGAAAATCTCTGTGGCCCTGGATTAGGCAAAGAATTCTTAGACACAACATCAAACAATACAGATTTTTAAAATGTACAATTTAGACAATTAAAATTAAGAACTCCTGCTCTTCAAAAAAACACTGTTAAGGGAATGAAAAGCCAACAGACTAGGAGAAAATATCTGCAAATCATTTATCTAAGACCTATACCAAGAATATACAAAGAACTCTCAAAAAGTCAATAATAAAAACAAATAACCCAATTTAAAAATGGGCAAAAGAGGTGAGCAGACACTTCATCAAAGATACATGTATGGCAAACAAACACCTGAAAAGATGTCCAACATCCACGGTCACTAGGGAAATGCAAAATAAAACTACAACGAGATACAACTACCTACCTAACAGAAGGTCTTTAAAAAAACATGACAATACCAAGTGCTGACAAGGACGTGGAACAACTGGCACATTCATAAACTGCTGGGAGAAATGCAAAATGGTAGGGCTACTTTGGAAAACAATTTGGCAGTTTCTTACAAAGGCTTTAATATCCACAAAACACAAAAATCTCTTACAATGCAAAAACAACAACAAAAAAACACTCAAAAAATGGGAAAAGGACTTGACAGACATTTCTCCAAAGACGATATACAAATGGACAACTACATAAAAGATATTCAATATCATTAGTAATTAGGGAAATACAAATCACCAGGTACCACATCACATCCTCTAGGATGGCTTTAATCCAATAACACAGGTTGGCGGGGGAAGTGCTGGCCAAGATATGGAGAAATTATAACACTTGTACATGGCTGTTGGGAATGTAAAATGGTTTAGCCGCTATGCCAAACAGTTTGGTGGTTCTTCAAAAAGTCAAACAGAATTACCATATGATATGACCCAGCACTTCCCCTCTTGGGTATATAACCGAAGAAATGAAAATAGGTCTTTCAAATACATGCACATGCATGTTCATAACAGCACTATTCACAGTAGCCATAAGGTGGAAATAACCCAACTTTCCAGCACAGACGAATGGATTAAAAAAAATGCAGTATACACAATATACAATAGAATATTACTCAGCCATAAAATATATATTACACAATGGAGTATTATTCAGCCATAAAAAGGAATGGAGTACCTATTCATGCTGCAATGCAGATAAATCTGGAAGACATGCTAAGTAATAAAAAAAGGTCACATATAATATGATTCCATTTAGGTGAAATATCCAGAAGCCAAAAGCAGATTAACAGTTGCCAGAGGCTGGAGGACAGAGAAATGGGGAGCAACCGCTAAACAGGCAAAAGGTTTCACTTTAGGGTAATTAAATGCTTTGGACTAGACAGAGGCTGTGGGTATACAACACTAAGAATGTACTTTAATGCCAATGAGTTGTTCACTTTTAAATGGTTAATTTGATGTTACGTGAATTTTTCCTAAATCTTTAAAATCTAAACTCATTATAATAAACTAAAGACTTGTTCTCTCACTATTCAAACATACTTACAATTATGTGAAAGTAGGCAAGTGGTTTACCATGTACTCTGAATCATATGCAGACTGCAGCTCCTTACCAGCACGGCAACTAGTCTGTCTTGTCTGCACGGAGCACAGTGCCAAGCACACAGTCAAGCTCCCCAGAGCTCCCTCTACAGGCCTGTCTCCGCACAGCAGCTGCGGGGCCTTCTGAATTAAGTTCCCACTCCCCTGCCCCCACAGGATTCCCCTCCTACACACACCACCGTCCCTCCAGGACCTCATGCCTTTCCACTCAGCCTGCTCAAATGCCCTCCAATCACAACAGTCCCTTTGTTATTTCTTGAAGGGACCAAGCACATTCCTGCCTCGAGGCCTCTGCCTGCTCTACAGACAGACAAAGCCAGTCTCTTTACCTTCAGGTCTTCCTGCTCAAGTGTCTCCTCAGTAAGGACTACCACCCCTGACCACTCTTCCTAAAGCAGTACCCCAAGAGCAGCTAGCCCTTTACTTGCCTTTATTTTTCTTCAGTCCATTTATGTTTATCTGACATTATATAATTAATATATATTATATATATATATATTATGTAAAACACACTTCTTATTAGCATCCCCCACCAAAATTAAGCCATGAGGACAGAGACTCTGGTTTGCTCATCACTGTATCCAGAGCCTAAAACAGTGAGTAGCATATGGGAGGAACACAAATAATTGTTGAATAAATAAAATAGATACTTATTAAATGGCTTTTAAAAAGTACTATCATTTGTAGGCATTAAAACAATGAAAATGAACTGTAAGGTTACATATAATAATTTGAACAGTGATTATTTCTAGATAGTGAGATTATGAAAGTTAGCAGAGTAGTAAAGAGCTTTTTTCGTAAGTCAGACTGTTTTGTTACCATTCGTGGCTCTACCCAGAAGCTGAGTGACCACGGACAGGTCTCCTCGTTTGCAAATGCAGACAATAGTGGTCCTTATGGAATGACGATGAGGATTACATAAAATAATACATGTAAAGCGCTCTAGAGAATGCCTGGTACACAATAAGCACTCAGATCAATGCATGTTCTTAATGATCACTGTTAATTATTTCTTTGTATTTTTTTCTGCGTTTTACAAGCTTTTAGGAAATTCATCGAAATAGTAATCAGGAAGTGGTATGAGCCAAGAGACAACTAGAAAGCTCCAAGCCTTCATTCCCCCAAGGAGACATAAAAACAACTAGAAACTGGCTAAACTAATCTTACAGGTTCTGGGAAATAGTCAAAGGTCTACAGCAACCAAGAAAAAACCCAATCAAGAAAAAGTCACTTTCAAAATGATATGAAACTAGCATTTTTACTCGCCCTTGTGCCACCCCCTCCACAAGGCAATTTTTGTTCTGGAGTTCCCAGTTCCCCTGAACTTGAAGAGAGCAAAGCAGACACTGACTGCAACATTCTAACCAGTCAGGGGGCTGCCTGAAGGTCTCTGTCTCACCTCACTTGGTCTCAGGTGAGGAAAAGCTCCAGCCATTGCTCATGAAAGCTTCAAGGGACAACAGATCTGCAGGTGTCTGGGACAAAAGTTTATGCATGAGAAGCAGAACAGACTATCAAATCCCCACAGAGAAGCTTGGGTAAAACTCAGGGGACAACAAATCTGCAGGTGTCTGGGACAAGACTTTATGCATGTGAAACAGAACAGACTGTCAAATCCCCACAGAGATGCTTGGGTAAAACTCCTCGTGTATATGGGGAAACAGAGAAAGCCACAAAGTCCAGGCCAGACTCACACTCAGAAAAGATCTGAGACGACCTTAAGCCTTCAGGCTCAGAGCATGTCCAGCTAATCAAGGAATGACTTCCTCGGCACACAGCAAGAATGCAAGAAACTGGAAAAAGTGCCTATGTTTTCAAACATCCAACTTTCAACAAAGATCAAAGGCACACAAGGAAACAAAAACATGACCCATTCAACGGAACAAAATAAATTGGTAGAAACTATCCCCGAGGAAGCACAGACTGTGGACTTACTAGCCAAAGAACTGCCTTAAATGTGCTCATAGAGCAAAAGGAAAACACAAAGAGTTAAGGGAAACCAAAATGATACATAAGCAAAAGAACACTATCAATAAACAGAAATTATGGAAATAAAAAACCCAAATTCTGCAGCTGAAAAAATACAGTAACGAAACTGAACATTTCATTAGAGGGGTTCAAAACCAGACTGAGGAAGCATAAGAATCAGCGATCATTTGGCAAAATAATGGCTGAAAACTTCCCAAATTTGATGAGAGACATGAATAATAAAAATCCAAGAAGTTCAATGAATATCAACTAGGATAAACTCGAGAGATCCACATTGAGACACATTTTAATCAAACTGTTGAAAGACAGAGAGAATGTTGAAAGCAGCAAGAGAAAAAAAGCAATTCATCACATACAAGGTATCCTCAGTAAGAGTACAAGCTGATTGCTCAGCAAACTCTGGAGGCCAGAATGCAGGGGGCTGATGTACTTAAAGTGCTGCAAGTGAAAACTGTCAACCAAGAGCTCTGTTATCTGGCAAAACTGCCTTTCAAAAACGTGGAAGAAATAAGACACTACTAGATATACAAAAGCTGAAGGAGTTCATTACTAGGAAACGCGCCTATAAAAAAATCCTAAAGGGAGTCCTTCAGGTTGAAATGAAAGAACAGAGGTAACGCAAAGACATACATAAATATAAAGCTTTCAGGTAAAGGTAAATACATAAATATAAAACCCAGTATCACTGTAAATTTGGTTTGTAACTCCACTTTTTATTTTCTACAGGATTAAAAAAAATGTATAAATCTCTTAGTGGATGCACAATGCATAGAGATGTAATTTGTAACATCCATAAGGAGGGGACAGAGCTATATAAAAGCAGAGCTTCTGTATGCCACTTAAGTTAAACTGGTATCTTTCAAATTAGATTTTTGAAATTTTAGATTATATGTAATTCCCATAACCACGAAGAAAATATCTGTAGAATACATCCAAAAGGAAGTAAGAAGGGAATCAAAACATTTTACTACAAAGAAATCAACAGAACACAAAGTTAGGCAGTAATGGAAGAAAGGAGAGTCAAAAAAAAAAAAAAAAAAAAAAAAAAAAAAAACACCTAAGACATATAGAAAAAAAAGGTAAAAAAGTCCTTCCCTATCAGTAATCACTTTAAATGCAAATGGATTACATTCTTTAATCAAAAGACACAGATTGGCAGATGAATTAAAAAACAGCACCCCACTATATGCAATCTACAACAGACTCACTTCAGATCTAAAAACACAAACAGGTTCAAAGCAAAGAAATGGAAAAAGATGTTTAATGCAAGTAGTAACCCAAAAAGAGATAGATACTATTATTAGACAAAGTAGGTATTAAGTGAAAAAACTGTAAGAGTCAAAAAACATTACACATGGATAAAAGGATCAATTCACCAAGAAGATATTACAATTATTATTATGTATGAACCAAGCATCAAAGCTCCAAAATATATAAAATGAACAGTGACAGAACTGAAAGGAGAATAGTTTTACAATAATAGTTGGAGACTTCAATACTCCACTTTCAATAATGGATAGAACAACCAGAGAGAAGATCAATAAGGAAACAGAGGGAATGAACAAACACTGAACCAGTTAGAACTAATGGACATACACAGAACACTCCACCCAGTTAGAGGAGACTATACAATTTTCTTTGAAAGCACAAGAAAGATTCCCAGGACAGACCATGTGTTAGGCTACAAAATAAGAATCAATTTAAAAGATTAAAATCATACAAACTCTTTCCAGTCAAAAGGGAAGAAAACCAAAAATCAGTAACAGAAGAAAAACAAAAATTCACAGATAGATGGAAATTAAACAACACTCTTAAACCAGTGGGTCAAAGAAGAAATCACAAGGGAAATTAGAAAATACTTTCAAACAAATGAAAGCAAAAACAAAATGTACCAAAACTTAAGGGATGCAGAGAAAGCAATGCTAAGAGGGAAATTGATAGTAAACACTTATATTAAAAAAGAAACACTCAAGCCAAAAAACTAATTTTATACCATAAGAAACTAGAAAAAGTACAGTTAACTACACCCAAAGGTAGCAGAAGGAAGGAAATAATAAAGATCATAGCAGTGATAAATAAAGAGCATAAAACCAACAGAGAAAGAACAATAGAAAACCAAAAGTTAGTTCTTTGAAAATAGCAACAAAATTGACAAACTTTTAGCTAGATTGACTAAGGAAAAAAAGATCCAAATTAATGAAGTAAAGCAGAGACATTCCTATCAATTTTGCAGAAATTAAAATAATAAAAGATTACTAAAAACCCAACAAACTGGGTTACCTAGATGAAATGGGTAAACGCCTAGAAACACATAACCTGCCAAGACTGACTCCTGAAGAACAGAAAAGCTAGAGACCTCTAACTAGTAAGGATTTGAACCAATAATCAAAAACCTCTCAACAAGTAAATCCCACGACCAGAATTATATTTAACATTTCAAGAAGAATTAACACCAATCCTTCTCAACCTCTTCAAAAAAATTTAAGAGAAGAACATACTTCTTAACTGATTTTATGAGGCCAGTATTACCCTGACACCAAAGCCAAAGCCAAAGACTACAAGAAAAGTACAGGGAAATATTGCTTATGAATAATGATGCAAAAATCCTCAGCAAAATACTAGCAAACTGAGTTCAGCAGCACAGTAAAAGGATTATACAGGGCAACCAAGTGGGATATATTTCTGGAATGCAACATGGTTCAACAAGTGAAAATCAATCAATGTACTACACTACATTAACATAATGAAAGAATAAAACACCACACAATCATCTCAACCAATGCTGAAAGAGCATTTGACAAAATTCAGCATCTTTTCATGGTTAAAAACAAAAACTTGACAAAGAATGGAAGGAAACGTCACCAATCAAATAAAGGCCATATATGAGAAACCCACAGCTAACATCCTACTCAACGGTGAAAGACTGAAAGCTTTCCCCTAATAAGGAATAAGACAAGGATGCCCACTTTCACTACTTCTACTCAAAATAGTATTTGAAGCTCTAGCCAAAGCAATTATACAAGAAAATTAAATAAAAGGCATCCAAATTGGAAAGGAAGCAGTAAAATTATCTGTTTGCAGGTGACATGACTACATATGTAGAAAACCCTAAAGATTCTACAAAAACTGTTAGCACTAATTAATGAATTCAGTACAAATCAGTTGGATTTCCATACACTAAGAATGAAGAATCTGACAGGATATTAAGAAAACAATTCCATTTATCAAAGCTCATGCGCGCGCGCGCACACACACACACCCACCCCTAGGAATTATCTTGAGCCACAAAGGTTAAAGACTTGTTCACTGAACACTATAAAACATCACTGAACAAAATGAATGAAGACATATATAAATGGAAAAATATATGTTCATGGATTGAAACATTTAACACTGTTAAGATAACAATACTGTCCAAAGCTATCTATACATCCAATGCAATCCCTATCGAAATCATAGCAACATTTTTTTGCAGAAATAGAAAAGCATTCCTTAAAATTCATATGGATTCTCAACATGCCCCAAATAACCAAAGCAATCTTGAAAATGAAGAATGGCATTGGAGGACTCACACTTACTGATTTTAGTGCTTACTACAAAGCTACAGTAATCTCAATAGTGTGGTCCTAGCATTAAGACAGACATAGAGACCAGTGCAACAGAATAGAGGGCCCAGAAATAAACCCTTGCACAGATGGTCAAGCGGTTTTTGACAAGGATGCACAGACTGTTCAATGGGGAAAGGACGGTCTTTTCAACATATGATGCTGAAAACACCGTATATCCACATGCAAAATAATAAAATTGGATCCTTAACTTACCTACAAAAAGCTCAAAATGCATTAAAGCCTATATGTAAGAGCTAAAACTATCAAACTCTTGGAAGAAAACAGAAAATTTCATGACGTTGGATTTACCAATGGTTTCTTGGGTATGGCACCAAACACACAAACAACAGTAGAAAAAAATAGATAAAATGGACTTGATCAAAATGAAAAACTTTTCTGTGCCAAAGGACACTATCTAGAGAATGAAAAAGGCAACCTACAGAATGGGAGAAAATATTTGCAAATCATGTATCTGATAAGAGATTAATATCCAGAATATATAGCTCAACAACAAAAAACAACCCAATTTAAAAATGAGCAAAGGACTTAAATAGACATTTCTCCAAAGATATGCAGATGGCCAATAAGCACGTGAAAAGTTCTTCAACATCACTCATTATTAGGGAAAGGCAAATCAAAACCATAATTAGATTCTACTTCATACCCATTAGATGGCTATTATCAAAAAAAAAAAAAAAAAAAAACCAAAACAACTGTTTGTATGTGGAGAAATTAGAACTTTTTTGAGTGTTGGTGGAAATGTAAAATGGTACAGCCACTGTAGCAAATATGGTGGTTCCCCCCAAAAATTACACACAAAATTACCACATGATTCAGTAATTCCACATTAGGCACATGTCCAAAAATACTGAAAGCAGGGACTCAAACAGATATTGTATACCAATGTTTACAGCAGCATTATTAACAATAACCAAAAGGCAGAAATAGCCTACATGTCCATGGATAGATGAATGGAGAAGTAAACCATGGTATATACATACAATGGATTATTATTCAGTCTTAAGAATGAAATTATGATATATGTTACAACACAGATGAACCCTGAAGTCAAACACAAAAGGACAAATATTGTGCGTTTCCACTTACAGGAGGTACCTGGAAGAGTCAAATTCATAGAGACAGAAAGTAGAATGAATGGTAGTTACCAGGGGCCAGGGGAAGAACGGATTGGGAGACAATGTTTAACGGGTACAGAGTTTCACTTTAGGATGAAGAAAAAGTTCTCAAGGTGGATAGTGGTGGTGGTCACACAACAATGTGGCTGTACTTAACGCCACTGAGCTATACACTTGAAAACGGTTATAACAGTCAAATTTACGTTATGTGTATTTACCACAAGAAAAAAAGGCAAAAGAAAAATAATCAATGCTATTTTTAAAAGAGAAAATGTAAGTGGCAGGAAATTTACAGACATGTATGTGTCTAGAGCTGAGGACAGCTATTCAGATGAGAAGCTGAAGAAGAAGCGTTTTGGCAGAAGTCCTGGGAGGGGAGGGAGCCAAACCACTTGGGAAGTGCTGGGTAATTTCCTTTACTAGAAAGGTCAGCAGATAGGAAATGTGAAGCCACTGTTAGGATTTCTCCTCTAAAAGACTGATTAGCAAACTGGACTAGACTGCTCTCAGTTCCAACAAGCTGCTACTGACATTCTGGTGGCTTCCTCCTGGACTCTTCTGGCTGCCACAGGGCACTTGCTATCCCTGAAGTCCGAATTAAATAACGGGCACATCCCTGCCCCACCCCACAAGAGCAAGCCAAAAGATGCCTACATATTTCTATTACCACCACCACCCCAGTTCACTAGATGAGAAGCACAGAGTGAATCCAAACTGAAATGTGCATGTCTCTGAGTGTCAGGACAGGATAAAGCCGCAGCAAATAACTCCGTATCTCAATGGCTTAAAACACAAAAGGTTTCTTCCTTGTTCATATGACATGTCCGTCCTAGGCCAGCCAGGTGAACCACTCCACACTCTACTGCACACTGTCCTCACACAGGACCCAGGCCAACAGAGCCACCACTGCCAGGAGTGCTGGCAGAGGCAGCAGCAGAGGGAGCGAGACCCAGTAAATAAATGATGCCCTGGCTTTAACAGAATCCCACCCAGAGAAACAACACTGCTGCTCACATTTCATCGGCCAGAACACACCAAATAGCCTGTTTCAAAGGCCAGGAGAATGCATTCCTCCCACTTACCCAGAAAGATAAGAATGACAACAGTACAAAGCCCTGACGGCTTCCCAGCTCTCACTGGAAAGCATTCCAGGCGCCTTCACTGTGACAGTGTTCATCATCAAAAGTTATTACAGAGTGTAATAGTACCAAAATGTGCTTGGCATCATGCTAAGGAATCCGATGAGCAATGAGCCACAGGCGGTGGGGTGACACAGACAACCTGTAGTCAGTTTCAATGTGGTGGGATAAATGCCAACAACAGGGAGGTCAGCCCAGGAGGGCACTGGACCCAGCCGTGGGGTGGTGGTCAGGAAGAATCCTAGGAGCCGCAAGGTCGGCCACAGCCACACAGGTGCGGGACAGTCAGCCTGGAAGAGGACATGCAGGAAATTCACAGGTGGAGTCTGGAGAACACTGAGGCAGGAGGTGCCTGTCTTTCTCTGTGCTCAGTCCAGACAAGCGCTGAAGAGATCTTCACACTGATGGGGGTGGGGGAAAGGCTCTTCATCCCTCAGCCCAGCCCTGGAAGCCTTTATACAGGGATCCTCTTGACACACTTCTGCCCTGCTAGCGGAAAATACACCCGACAATCCCCGGGCCGCTGGCCTGAGCAGGCTGCTGACACCACTTGGCTCCTGCCATTGTGCCGCGGTCCATGCACACACTCCCTGAGAGGGTGGCCTTGCTCAGCTCCCAATCACAAGCGGGAAGGCAGATCCACTTAGTATGATGAAGGTCACGAGGACAACTAGATGCTCTTTTCAGTGAGTTTTTGAATCTGGCAGTGAGGGAAAAGAGAATGAGGTGGGATTTGGTTTTGTTTTTGTTTTAAGTGAGAAAGGAGAGCCTTATGTAAGAGGCCACGTGCTTGTGTAAGTAAGGCTGGATGAGGGCCCACTGCCTTCCACTACTTTCATTAAAAACTCCCCAAATAAAAAATGCCCAGGGGTCAACCACTGGAACAAAGAGAGGGAATGAAGAACAAACAATGGTTTTTAAATGCACTTTTACTTTTCTTAACTTTCCATTTTAAACCAATGCTAATGGAGAATAAAACAAAGGGCACTATACATTTTGCATTAAAAAAACATCCTTTGGGATTTCAGTATCAAAGAAAGGTATTTAAATGCCCTCCAAGTCAGGGAGCTTTCAATAAAGAGAGATGGTGGGAAGGCGGAGTGGGGAAATACCCTTTCTATTTCAGGGTTTATTAAACGTATGATTTCTAAATTTTCTACCTGGCAGTTCCATGCTTCTTCAGCTGGGGAATTCAGTGACAGCCAGAGGGCTTTCAGGACCAAACGTGGGACAGGAGAGAGGAACTCTTCTCCCAGAAGAGTAGTTTAAAATAGCATTTTTGTATTAAAATAAACAAAACTGTATCATGGACTAGGTGTCACTTTTAAAGACAAGACCAGAGATTAATGAGGAATCTCCTGCACAGGCAGGGTGGGACTGCTACCCCTCCAGGCCTCTGCGACAGGCAGGAACTGGCCTCCACCACTAGTTAGTCCAACAGAAAACTGCCAGGAGCCCTGCTAAGGGATGCTGCAGCGTGTCCTAACTCATAGCTGCACTCACTACACACCGACAGCCCTAAGCCATCTCTCCAAAAGAGTCAACAAAAATTTAGCACCTACTATGTGCCAGGCCCTTCATACACTGGGATAACTATCATTTTGGCCTGCCACATGCTCTGGGGTGACTGGCCATCATCCTGGGGTAAATCCTGGGCCCTCCTAAAAGAGGAGGAGGTGGACCAGCAGGCAGCTGAGGGAAGGCCAGAACTCATTCACAAATGCAAGGCACTCGCCAGGTACACAGGACCCTCCTGGAGCAGAGCTTGAAAGATTGGGGAGCTGTCTGAACAGCTGTGCTGCTACTATGGAGGGTCTGGAGGAACAGCAGGATGTGGGGTCTGTGGGAAGGGATCCCTGCCCAGTCCTGAGGATACAGGTACACCTGGGAAGGTGTCACCACATACCTGACAGCCTGGGCTGTCTGGAAGCAAAGGCCTCAGGACTCACACTTCGGGATTCGATGTACTATTCTGTTTATGTATTAGTGCAACATGCAACCAGAAAACGCACAGATTTTAGGTGAACAGCTTGGTGAAGTTTGACAAACTGCACCCACATCAAGAAACATATGTATTTTTTAGCTCTCAGAAACCATTTTATAATAAGTGAACCTACTGTTTGAACTCTGGACATCCAAACTTGCATGAAAAACGCTTTTTCAGGACTGCCGTCTAGGAGATGACAAATAAACAACAAGATCCTACTTTGTAGCACAGGCAACTGTGGTCTAAACAGATTGTAATAACCTACATGCAAAAGAATATATATGTACAACTGACTCACTATGCTGTACACCATTGTAAATTAAGTATATGTCAATAAAAAATTTTACATACGAAAATCACTTGTCTAAAATTTTAAGCTGTTTTGAAATAAAAGTAAAAATGTATAGAAAAAAAAAAAAAGCGAGACCAAAGAAAGCCTAAGTTAGGGGCACTAAGTTCAAGAGCAAAACAGTCATTATTTTAAGCCAGTGATCAAGAGCCCTGGTTCTAACCTAAGCAAAAAACTGCTTTCTCTCAGCTAATACAGCAAAACAAAAGGGGAAGTGCCTTAGGAAAACGTGTCAGAGGTTTCCCATCCATTGAAAATCAGGCACATCCCTTCTACCAGATAGTAAGTACATGATAAAGACACAGCAATTTTAAAAACCGTGCTGACTCCAACACAGGGCATAAGGTCTGCACCATTCCCAAGACATTTATTGCGAAGTTTCTTAGATTTATTTATTTACTAATAAACATGTTTTCAACAGAAAATACATAAAAATATACATCTGAATCAAACATTACAGTTATTAAAAATGAAATCTCTAAAAACCTTCAAGCTACTCGGAAAAAATAGTAGCAATATCACTGAAGAAAGCAAAATTCAAACAGCAACCATACTGTAAAACTTACGCACAACTGGTGACCGAACACAGGCAAACACTGAACAGGAAACACCTAGAAAATGACGCCCAGGGAGTAGGGAGGTAGAGTAGTAGTTCCATTTTTGCTTCCTTTTCAGCTTCTATGAACATGGTACTACTTGGACAAGACAAAATCCATCTAAAAATCATTTCTCTGTAAAAACTTTGTGGATCTCATTCATATTCCCAAGCTGACTTTTACAGACAGCATCCAAGGAATCCCACTAAAAGCATAACCAGGACAGCTCTTTAAAAAGAACCAGACCAGCTGTTGTTAACACCCGAGCCCTTCTCCTTAAAGGGAGGAGCACAACGGTATCATGAGAATACCTCAAAGCGCTGACAACCCCTTCCATTTAAGTAGTCCGTTAAACTTGGCATGTCCTTGATCATCTCAATGGCACCGTAAATTGGGAGAGGATTTCTAGCCTCATAACATTTCAGTGAAAGCTGTGTAACCCACCAAGACCCCATGATTCTAGCAACAAGAGTCAGGCCCCAGCTCTAGGAACAGAATCCTGGCTCAGCTCCCTCCTGGCCAGGTTGCCCTGAGCAAATCACTCTATTAGCCTTATCTTTAAAATGCAGATAATACAACCTGCTTCACAGAACTAGAGGATTAAATCTGTTCATGTTAGTACCTAGCACAGCAGAACTTTTTTAAAAAAGTGATTGCTCCCCTTCCTTAGAGAGTAGGGGGTGGGAGGGGGTTGGGGAAGGATGACCCCTAAGAGTCATCTCCATTCCCCAAATCCAAGACCACCAAGGTCCCCACAGCACAGAGCGGGAGCCAGCTGAGCTCTGGCAAAGGCAGAAGAGGCAAGAGTTCCAGAGGGACCTTCTGATGGGGGGCTCTGGGGAAAGAACAGGGTTTTCTGTATCTTTGTTTCTTTCACCATCACTAACAATACCTAGCACACAGTAGGTGCTCAAAGAACATCTGACAAATGGACTAACCCATTTAAGGTCAGGGGAGCCTTCAGTCATCAGTGAATGATCATGAAGGAAAACAGGCAGGAAGCCATCAATTATTTGAACTAAAATTTTGGCCCTTTTCACTGTGAGACTCTACCACAACTTTTTGCACTACTCACAGGGCGCTACATGTTAACTTCAGGTGTATGCCACATACGCCTCTGAATGGTCCTATTTGAAAACACCAACCACTGCTTTTCAGAAAGAAAATAAAATGGTTCCACAAATATTTTCTTATCTCCATGCCTCCTCCACATAGCCTGTATCAATTCCACTTTGACACATAAAGCTATGTTCTTTATGAAACAAGACTGTATCTGGGAGGTAGCAATCCTAAACTATAGCTCAGTAATGGAGAACAGAGAATTCTCAAGAGCAATTTACAATTAGCATGCCTAACGCACCCCAGTGTTTACAGCAGCACTATTTACAATAGCCAAGACATGGAAACAACCTAAATGTTCATCAAAGGATGACTGGACAAAGAAGTTGTGGTATACTTATCCAACGGAATACTGCTCGGCCATAAAAAATAATAAAATAATGCCATCTGCAACAACATGGATGAACCTGGAAAATATCATTCTAAGTGAAGTAAGCCAGAAAGAGAAAGAAAAATACATTAGATCACTTATATGTGGAATCTAAAAAAAAAAAAAAAGACAAACTTACTTACAAAACAGAAACAGACTCACATAGAAAACAAACTTAGTTACCAAGCGGGAAGGGCTACGGTAGGAAGGGATAAATTGGGAGTTCAAGATCTGCAGATACTAATACATACAAAATAGATAAACAAGTTTATACTGTATAGCACAGGGAACCGTATTCAGTATTGTAGTAACCTATGGTGAAAAAGAATATGAGAACAAATGTATGTTCCTATGTGACTGAAGTATTGTGCTGTACACCAGAAATTGACACAACATTGTAAACTGACTGTACTTCAATAAAAATATAAACTGTAAAAAAAAATAAAATAAAATTAGCACGCCTAGACTATTCTATCTGAATGGCTTTATTGTTCTTCGTTAACTTACTGTAATATTCCTAAACTGTTTTAAGTCATGTAAGTTATCTTACGGTTTTCTGTCCTGCGTACCCGACCAGATCAGAACTGCTGTACTATCTGAGGTTTCTCCCGATCACTGAGAAATTCAGCTCTTCTATGAATGGGAGGTCAGCAGTGCATCACATGATGACCAAGCAGCCTTCTGAATATGGGATTATTAAAATGGCAAATCATCGTGCTGGCCTTCTAAGAAGTCACGAACAATGTGACTGTGTGACGAGCTTCTGAGGATCTGGGCACACATTTTAAGCCATAGGATCAGAAGGGTCCACTCTGGCTGTGAGGTCAGTATCAGAAAAATTCCTTTACTCCTCCAAACAGTATGCTCCATGTATATTCACGAGAACATTTAGCAGCATTTCCTTCTCTAGGTGTCCAACTTACACCCTAGCGCTAGAGGAGAATAAAAGGACCACAATGACATTCAAGACCTCCCGGTTTCTCTGCTCTGCTCGGAAGCTGAGGCAGTCCCATCCTCCAGCCTCTGGGAGCTTCACTGCTGAGTACTCTCAGTAAAGGACCATCCCCTTGCCTCTACTGGGCATCATTCCTGTCATTCATTACAAAAGCACAAAGACATGGTGGTCAGTCCAACAAGGACTAGAGCCCATGGGAGGTATGATCACTGTCAGAGGACATCAAATCTGACACACTGGTGAGGCCGCAGAAAAGCAGAGGCTAGAAAGGAGTTCAGAGTTTATATGAATGTCTCCTCTCTTCCTCCCTTCCTAGTTTCCTTTACTCTGAAGCCCCTTCCAGCTCTGCACTTTCCAAAGGATGGAAAGTACATCCGTTGTATGCATGAGATTAAAACCCACTGGGCACCGGCTAAGCCTTCCTTCAGTGTGCACCCATGCCCCTTCAGCCGGTCATCACAGTGCTTCATGCATAAGGCTGGGATACAGGGAGGAACCACACGAATTTAACATCTTGCTGCGCCTGCAGTGCTCATTCAGGGCTCTAATACAGTCACCTGCCCACCTCGCAAACCACTCTCCACTAATTTGAAGAAACGAATATGCTCAGTTAAATTATGATGAACAGGAACATTTCTACTGGAAAAATCATCACACATCTTAACTTGCATTGACAATTACGTCTTTTGACAAGAAAAAAAAAAAAACCCTGATTATCTTACATAAAGTAGTTTGCCCTAATGAGTGCATAATGGGTCGGATATAATTTGTGGATTATCTCCACATATACATACTTTAACATTTTAGAGCTACCAAAAATTAGCCTTATTATCTGACAGTAAAATGTTCTTTTCTAACTACACATTCTGGGACATTTTAAATGTCCTAAGCAAGAACGATGTATACAAGTAGTGGATGGTGCAGCAGCAGAACAGAAAGTTTCAGTAATGACATATCATCAAGATACATTGGCTGATGAAATTCACAAGGGGCTCAAAGCTCCTTCCAGAAGGGTTTAAGTCTGGAGAGACCCGAACCTCCTAAAAGCATAGAATACTAATTATATGGTAAAGTCCAGTGGCAACAAAAAACAAAAACTAAGCCTGTCCCACCCTTCTTGAGTTAAGTTTGTTTTCCTTGCTTTTAAAACCTCCCTTCATTGGAGAAATGTGAAACACTTCCTCATAAACATCCACAACCGTAGATTTTTCTCAAGTGTCCACTTCGAGGAAGCCTTTCAGAAATCACTAAATGGTCAAAGCGACGGTCTTTAATGTGCCGCCAGCCTCAAGCAGGTGACAGCTGCATGCGCTCAGGCACCACTCTTAGGGAGACCCAGCACCCAGGTGGAGAAAAGAAGTACACACTAGCCAAAGGTAAGGTGGAAGTAGTGAGTCAGAGGCGCTCACAAAAGAAAAAAGCCCAACTCTCACACAAAGCATCTCTCGGACTCCCACAAGCTGCTTCCTTCCCTTTCTAAAAGTTTTATTTTTAGTTCGTTTGAAAAAGTTTTTCTGGCTTACGTCTTAATTAAATATGTATATTCATTACCAGAAAGTAGAGGAAAGTTCTCTTTAAAAAGTAAAAAAACTGAAGCCAAGTCGACATTCCCACCACCCACTGTAACATTTGGGTACTCTCAGGTGCTTGTTCACGAGATTTTTAAAACCTAGTTAAAACCATAACGGCTAATTTGAGTGGTGCTGTAGATACGATCTGAGATCCTGGGGCTTTTTGTTTTTTAACTTGGTCTAATGACGCTGCCAGTTCCTCCAAATAGTTACCAGTTCCTTGAAAACATTTCAAAAGTACTAGAACAAATACAACGGCAATTCCTTTTAACTCTATTATCTAAGTTGAACTGGTCTGATTTTCAACCTTTTTTTTCTAAAGAAAGTTGCTTTTAAACTTCCTTACCTCTGTGCCAAATTCCCGGAGAAATGGCGGGGTTGGGGGTGGCGACCAAAAAAGCTTCCCCCTCCCCCGACCCACAAGCGCCGCAAACGAAGTCGCTGCGCCCCGGCCGCCTTCCCGTTCGCACTACCCTCAAGTATCCACACCTGGGGCTCGCGGAAGCAGCGGCCCGGCCTGAGACCCCCGAGGCCCCACCCGGGACGGCGGCGGGCGCCAGGGTGCGGGGACGCCCGGCCTTTCTGGTCTGGGTGGCACAACCGTGACCCACCGCGCACACCTGCAGGGCGCGCCCTCTCCGGCGTCGGCGAGACTGGGCGCGCCCGATCCACAACGCGGCAGCGAAGGGCCACGTTTCCAGACCGAGGCGGACGCAGGGCCGGGCGCAAAAGGAAGGCAGGCCAGGAGTGCGTCGGGGATGCGGCGGGCGGCTGGACCCTTACCTGTGAGCGAGTCGCCAACTCCATTCTTCCCCGCGGGGCTCCGGCCTCCTCCCAGCTCGCGGCCACGGGAGCTTGTTGGCACGGGCCCGCTGCACGGAGAACGCCCGCGGCGGCGCAGCGCGCGCGCTCCACCCGGAGCTCCGGCGGGCCAGGGGAGGGGCTCACTCTGCACGGGACAGGGGGAGCGCGCCACACCGCCCACTCGGCGCCGCGGCGTCCGCCCACTACGCTCCACTTAGGGACCCAAACTTCGCGACCTGTGAACTTCACTTTGCGGACTGCGCGATAAGGGGCTGCAGCTGGGAGTTCCGCGAGGTGGCTGCCAGTCTGGGGGCGCCGGACTCCCCCCTGCAGCGGAGGGAGGGAGTGGAGCCGTCCGGCCGGTTTCGCGCGGGAGAAATGAGAGGGTGCAGTCCCGGCGCAGCCTCCAGCTGGCACGCCCGGCTACGCGCGCCAGCCGGATCTTTGCAGGGTTTATTCCAGGTAGTACCCTGGAGCGCAGAACCTCTGCTGCAATCGGTGTCTCTGATCCAGAAAAACCTTTCAGGGCTGCTTCTCAGCTTGTTTGGTCTTGTAGTTGTAAAGGGGCGGGGTTCCGCCGTCTCTTAAAACGATGGCTTCAGTGTTCTCTTTGCAAAATAGGCAACCTCGGTTTCTTTACCTAGGCCCCCGGGGTAGGAAACCGGAACCCCGCCCCTGGAATTTTAGACGGCCTGTTCCATACTATTATACGCATAGGCCTTCTAGCCCATCTAAACAGAGTTCAAGAAGTCAGGAAGACTGATTAACATATATTGGCTAAGCACCTATGGTGTGTCAGGCACTGTGTTAAGCTTAGGAACATATGAGTGAACAAAACAGGTCCCTGCTCTGTTGAAGTTTACAGTTTGGGAGCCAGCCACCGATGTGGTGTAAATGTAGTAATGACGTACATAAGTGTAATAGTAATATAATTAATTTAATTAATAATTAAACAATTCAGATAATACCATTAGTAAATAATGGTGATAATAAGTTCAAAAGTAATGATGCAAATAATGTAAATTTGGAGCTATGATAGAGGCCATGAAGGAAAAGGTAAGTAGTACTATGGGGGTGTCAAATAGGCGGACTTGGCACAGATCAGGAAAGACTTCTTAAAGTTCAGGTATGAAGAGTTAAGAATTAAGTGGGTGGAGATTTTGGAAGATTTGAACCAGGTGTTGGGGAGGGTGGCAGATGAAGTTGTCCTGCAACGAGCAGGTTTGCTGAAAGCCTATCTGGCACCTGGTTTCTTCTCCCCATGTGTTTCTTAAAATAATTATTTTTCCATTTAGGGCCACCTGTAGCAGATATTCCTGCATTCTTTCCAAGATCTTCCCTCCGACCCCCACCACCACACACACCTCATCTCGCTTTTCCAAAATCTCCACGTGGTCAAGACTTTAATGTGGCTAAATTGTCCCAGGTGGTTGCTCTCAGCATGATCTGATCACCATGTCTTTAACAGCTTTAAGTACTGACCCACTTATCATGGCTGGATTCTTTTACAGTTTTGAGTCCAAATGAGCTTCTGACCTTGCTAATGGGAGCCCAGCACTGGGAAATTTCTGACAGCATAAAATTCAAGGTCTAACCTTAAGATTACATAATGAAAGCAATAACCATAATAGCCAAGTTGGGCTCAGGAAAGAGTACAACAGGACTTGGGCTTTTCTCACCGTTACTTCCAAAGCCAATCATATCTGTCTATGAAATACGGACAAGAAGTCATCTACTCTGAAGGAGTGTTAAATATGGCTCATTACAGAATGTCATTTTGCAAGCAGAGCCTTACCACACTCTTCTTATAGACAGGGGATGGACTATATCAATCAGACACCTATCAAATATGCTGAAATATTATATCTTTGAGTTGTTTTGTTTTTTAAGAAAAGCAACATACCAGCTGCTCTCTTGCCTCTTTCTTTACAGCTCCCATTCCATTTTCCTCTCACTTTCATCCTGAACTCTCCCAACTTTCAAGCACTTTATATTCCAGAGCTTTCAGTTCTTCACAGAGCTTAGGAAAGGCAAAGAGGGTTTCTTATATATGGACACATCTTTTTTGCAGTTCCTTAGGAAAGCTGGGGATGTGATGGCCCAGACAGAATCTATTATACTTGAAGCTTGAAACATACTTCCCTCAGTGTCGGAAGAAAAGCAAAACAATCAAACAGAAACCAGGACAATAAGAATATGAGGAGTTCAACTTTTTAGAAACTGATCATGTTCTATCGACTATGAATGCCTGGGTAGGATGTACTCATAGACTAAAAACCATGTTCTGAGAAAAAGTAAAACAGTGTCCATGCTACAGCCAAAAAGTGAATTCAGTCACAAGGTTGAAACTGAAAGAAAAGTCAATGCAAGCAAACCATTTACTTGACATCATAAATTCATCTTTTGCTTTCTACTCCTCTTAAAAAAAATAAAAAAGGCAAACTACATAGCAACACTATTCACAATAGTCAAGACATGGAAACAACCTAAATATCCATTGACAGATGACTGGATAAAGAAGCTGTGGTATATTTATACAATGGAACACTACTCAACCATAAAAAATAATAAAATAATGCCATTGGCAGCAACATGGATGGATCTGGAGATTGAAATTCTAAGTGAAGTAAGCCAGAAAGAGAAAGAAAAATATCATATGGTATCACTTATATGTGGAATCTTAAAAAAAAAAAAAAAGACAAATGGACTTATTTACAAAACAGAAACAGACTCACAGACATAGAAAACAAACATGGTTACCAGAAGGAAAGGGGTGGGAAGGGATAAATTGGGAGGACGAGATTTGCAGATACTAACTACTATATATAAAACAGATAAACAACAAGTTTCTACTGTATAGCACAGGGAACTCTATTCAGTATCTTATAGTAACCTATAGTGGAAAAAATATGAAAACGAATATATGTATGTATATGTATGACTGAAACATTATGCTGTACACCAGAAATTGACACAACATTGTAAACTGACTATACTTCAATTAAAAAAAAAAGGCAAACTAAATTATTGAAATAGATTAGTCAAAAATCACATGCTAAAATTAGCAGTTTTTGAAGTTTATTAACTTCTGGGTAAAACTTGAAAGTGCTTGTAAGTGTTTAAGTGTCTTTAATGCTCATGAGATCTTTTAACTGAAACCCTGGAACTGAGCAAAAACATTTGTGCTGACAGCTTCTGCTCCAGCATCTTGATCTCAAGTCTCTCTAGCCACACGGCTGTTGTGCAGCCTCATTGTTCCATATTTCAGCCGGCACTGAGTAGTCACTGGAGATCTCTAACACCTCCACCCCCGACTTAGTACTGCAAATAACATATCTTGTGGTCTGGTGACAAACAGCCCATCTTTAAGTAGATCATTTCTTTTGTCCTCTCTGGGGACACAAATAGGGTTGAAATACACCTCTAACTGTCATTTTTAGTTGAAATATTTACTGAGATCACTGTAGAATCACATTGATAGGGTTCAGGGCAAGCCATCCCAAAATATGCTACTTTGGTGTAGTGATTATTCTGAATTCAAGTTACTTGAGAAAGAGCCAGTCTGAGAACACTGACACTCCTTTGCTCTCCTGAGAGCAGGAAACAAAAGCTCCCATGGGGAGGTATCCTCCCCACTTGGAGGGTGGAGGGTGGAGGGTGGAGGGTGGAACTCATCCTTCCCTCTGGAGGTAGGGCTCCAGTAGAGGAATGCTGTATCAATAAACTGTTAAGTCTTCAGTAGTTTGCTAGTCTAAGCCCAAATCCCTTTGTTTCGTCAAATCTTCACAAATAATTGATTCTTTGTCTAAAAAGGTATATAAACAGTCTGCTTCAGTCACTTTTGAGGTGCCATACCTATGGGACCTATGTACATAAAAAATTAAATTTGGGATTTCCCCCCTGTTAATCTGTATTGTGTCTATTTAATTAGACCAGCCAAAAGAACCAAGAGGACTAGAAGGGAAATTTTCTCTTCTCCCACAAGAGGTAGTTGTAAGAAATAATACAGAAATTTTGAGTATCTTTTGCCCAGTTTCCCCTAATAGTAACACTCTGGGAAACTATAGTGCATTGTCCCATCCAGGATATTGACATTGATACAGTTCACCAATCCAATTCGGATTTCTCCAGTTTGACTTGCATGTATGTGTGTGTGTGTGTATTTAGTTCTATACAGTTTTATCACATGTGTAGATTTGTGTGTACACCAAGTCAAGATATGGAACACTTCCAACATCACAAAATCCATCCTGTTGCTCTTTTATAACCACAACCACCTCACTCCCACTTTTTCACTCCCTATACCCTGACTTCCTTAACCCCTGGTAACCACTAATCTAAATCTCCATTTCTAAACTTTAATAATTTAAAAAATGTTACATAACCTTTTGGAGAATAGTATGTCAGCTTTTGGAATTGGATTTTTAAACTCAGCATAATTCTCTAGGGATTCAGCCAAGTAGCTGTATCTATCAAATAGTCTGTTCCTTTTTATTCCTGAGTAGTAGCCCATGGTATGTATGTACCACAGGTTTTAACCATTCACCTGTGGAAGGACATCTGGGCTGATTCTAGTTTGAGGGTATCACAAAGAAGGCTGCTATGGACATTTGTGTGAATGCAGTTTTCATTTCTCTGGAATAAATTCCCAAGAGTGCACTTACTAGACCTTATGGTAGTTGCAAGTTCAGTTTCACATGAAACTGATGAATTTTTCCAGACCAGCATACCATTTCACATTCCCACCAACAATGTCTGAATGATCCAGTCTCCTCTCCAGGATCAAATATCCTGTCTCAAATATATCTTCTGCATTTGGTGTTGTCACTATTTATTTTACACATTCTGAGAGGTGTATAGCAGTATCTCAGTGTGGGTTTAATTTACATTTCCCTGATGGCTAGTGATATTGAACATATATGCTTGTGCTTATTTGTCTTATTTATTTATTTACTTACTTATTTATTTATTTATCTATTTATTTATCTATCTATCTATCTATCTATCTATCTATCTATCTATCTATTTATTTAACAGAGGAACTGGGGATTGAACCCAGGACCTCATGCATGCTAAACATGCACTCTACCACTGAGCTATACCCTGTCCCTTGTCATCTTTATAGCCTCTTTGATAAAAATGTTTGTGTCTTTTGCCCATTTTCTAATTGGATTGTTTGGTTTTTTTACTGTTGAGTTTTGAGATTTGTTTTATGTTCAAGCATTAGCCTTTTTTCAGATATGCAGTTTGCACTGCCAGTCTTTAGTTTGTCTTTTCATCCCCTTCACATGAGACCTTGCAGAACAGAAGTTTTTAATTTTGATATTCAATTTATCACTTTTTTTTCTAAAACAGTCATAGTTTTACATTTTACTTTTAAGGCCGTGATCCATTTTGCGTTCATTTTCTGTGTAAGGTGTGAGATTTAGGTCAAGGTTCATTTTATCCCCTTATATCCAATAGACTAAGCACCACTTGATGAAAAGGCTATACCTCCTCCATTGAATAGCTTTGGCACCTTTGTCAAAAGTCAGTTGAGCACTTCTGGGTTCTTTATTCTGTTCCATTGATACCTCTGTGCCAGTATCACAGTCTTCATTACTGCGGCTGAATAGTGCAGCTGTACTATGTGGTGTAAAGGCCTTCGTATCAGAGAGAGTGATTCCTCCCACTTTATCTTTATCAAGATTGTTTCAACAGCTCTAGGGTCTCTGCCTTTCCATAGATATTTAAGAATAAGCTTGCCTATATCTTCATAAAACCTTGCTGGAATTTTGACAGGAAATACATTAAGCCTATAGATTCATTGAGGGAGAATTGATATCTTTACAATATTGATTCTTCCAATCCATAATCAAGTCATATCTTTCCATCTATTTGTCTTATTTGATTTCTTCTATCAGCACTTTATAATTTTGAGCATTTAGATCTTGTACATGTTTTTAAGTGTATACCTAAGTAGTCATTTTCTGTGAAGCAATTGTAAATAGTATTTATAACAGTTTTTAATTTCAGCTGCCATGTGTTCACTGCTACTATGTAGAAATGCAATTGATTTTTGTACATTGTTCTTTTATTTCTGTTGTTCAAACTACCCAGTCTATCATATTTTGTTATGGCAACCTAAACTGACTCTAAGCACTGGATACGTGCAAGTGATATCCAAGGGAAAAAGGCCTCTACTACACACAGCCAGCCCACGCTACCATGAAAAATCACTGGAAGTGCATTTTGTTCTAAGCACAAAAGGAAGACAGCGAAGGAAGTGTGATGCAATTTTTTTATACTCAAGATCTCACTATCAGCAGTGGGGGAGGTTGCTAGGATTTCTACAGTATTCCATGACAAGAAAGTGAGACACTCTACCTTTGTTGGGGAACACCTCTCAATATGGAAGTAACGTGAAGCCTGGAAGAAAAGAGGACCACATAGACCCTCAAGCCCAGAGATACCCAGAGTAGTGATTCTCATGTTAGACCCACCTGAGGTGCTGGTTCAAAATGTAGATATCTGCCCTACCCTTTAAGATTTGGATTTACTAAATGTCCATTGACAGATGAATGAATAAAGAAGATGTAGTGTGTGTGTGTGTGTGTGTGTGTGTGTATGTGTGTGTGTGTGTGTGTGTGTGTGTGTGTGTGTGTGTGTGTGTGTGTATATATATATATATATTACTCAGCCATAAAAAAGAATAAAATAATGCCATTTGCAGCAACTTGGATGGACCTAGAGGTTATCACACTAAGTGAAGTAAGTCAGAGAAAGACAAATACCATATGATATCACTTGGAATCTAAAAAAAAGATACAAATTTTATTTACAAACTAGAAGTAGACTCATGGACACAGGAAACAAACCATGATTACCAAAGGGGAAAGGGGTAGGGAGGGATAAATAGGAGTTTGGGATTAACAGGCACACATAACTATATATGAAATAGACAAACAACAAGGATCTACTGTATAGCACAGGGAACTATATTCAACTTCTTATAATAAGCTATAAGGGAAAAGAATTTGAAAATGTATTTTCATATATATATAACTGAATTTCTTTGCTGTACATCTGAAATTAACATTATAAATCAACTACACTTCAATAAAAAATAAAATAAACAAAAGATTTGGATTCAGTAGGTTTGGCATTAGAGTGACCAACCATCCAACCACCCCAGTTTGCCCAGGACTGTCCTGGTTTTAACATTAAAATCGTGCTACTTGGGACACTTTTCAGTTTTCAGTCTGCCTATCTGTTGTGTAGTCCAGGAATCTGCACATTTAACAAGCATTGGAGTAGATCTGGTGCAAACAGTCCTCAGGCTATACTTTGAGAAATGCCAACCTAGAGAGTAGATGTTGACTTATAATTTTCACCAGGTAGAAGGAGAAAATATCATGAAAGTGAACCTATGAAAAGAACTTGGTGGATTTTAAGTGCAGTCACTTTGGAGCCTAAATCATGGGGAGCAAGACTGCAAGTTAAATATTTAAGTATACAAAATTTGTCAGACTTTAACACCTAATGTCCCCCTTCTTGCAGTGTTCACTCCCTCACATTCATGATTACTTTCACCTCTGAGTCACTGCCTTGGTCTTTACCCTTATTCCTGTCACCATTCTTGTTGACATCAACATCCAAGTATTCTGTTTCCTGACATCCTCACATCCTGTGTCAATCAGAGCCTAGTCAGGAAATGGGAACCATGCCAGTTATTTGAACAGAGAGAATTCAATATGAGGAATTGTTAGCTAGGTACAAAATTCTTAACAAGGTAACTGAAAAGGTGAAAAGAGACCACTAAGGTATCACAGAGACAGCAACTGCAGTAGGCAGCTACCATCCCTAGGGCTGGGATAGAGGGAAGGGTGGAGGCTAGGATTATAAGAAATAAGACCCTAAGAGGAGGGCCTGAAGAGTCAAAGCACACACCTCTGAAGAGCTGTGCTGCTTGGCTGATGCTGGTGTCTCTGAGATGGGCTCAATAAAGCTGGTTCTGCAAGTGTAGGAAGAACTCTAACTGAACACTGCTGCTGCTATGGGGAGGAACTGCTGCCTGGGTGAAGAAACATTTTGGGGGTAATCTAGATAGAAACAGGAAACAGACAGGAAGGAGCAAGCCCCTTCTTTCTCCTCCAGCTTTGCAGTCTCTTGCTAGACAGCTCTATCGGCAGAGAGTAACAGGGAGTTGTTTGGCAAAGCAAAAATGATCTGCAAAGTCCCAAGAGAAAGTATAGAGGGTGAGTTTGTAGCTAAGAGACAAACATAATAGCTGGGCATCTCCTATGACATTTTCTTTCACCTCACCTTAGTCACTCCTTCCCATGATTATACACGTGAGCTTGTCATCACTATTACCGGCATCACCTCTCAAATGGTCATTCTAAGCATCTCACACTCTGCCAACCACCTCCCATATCAATAGCTCACCTGCTCTACTACTCCTGTTTCAGCATCATTTCAACCTCTTTAAAACCTCCAATCCACTGACCCATGACAGGACATTCACCACCCATCTTTGTCTCGTGGCTTCACTTTCCTCCTTAAACAACTTGGATTCCATGTCATGTTAATCACCTTCTTACTTTAGCTCCCTAGATTTTTCTCCTTGTGTCCTACTTGCCCATCAAAATGTCATCCCTAATTAAACCCAAACATCCCAGCCTCTTCATGCCTGCACCAAAGCAGATGAACTTAATCTAGTTTCACTTGAATTCCATAACCATAAATTTCAGGCAGGTTCTCAATATTCCTCAGCAATTTGATCGTATCCCCCAGGTGTATTTACTTTCCTCCTTTCCCAAATACTATTTCACATTTACAACTTCTGTTTTTTCTGCAATCTCATTCACTCCATGCCCCCATCAATGCCAGCTAATGACCGTTTCTCAGATGTAATGGCAAACATATAAAGTTATATGGTAGCACCTTCAATTTCCTGTCACCAGACAGACCAACCTAGCTATATCTGAGCCTGTACTTTTTGCTTCCCCTCTTGCAAAGTGTGTAACATGTCTCTGATTCTATCAAAGAACAGACCCTCAGCTTGGGGCTCTGACTTTCATCTCGTCTTTTCTTCCCAAGGACTTTATTTCTTCAATTCCCTTTCCTTATCTTCTGTAATCAATTTCCATCTGTCTATTGGAATATTCCTTATGGCCTATGAACACTGAAACAGTCAAGAGAGAGAGAAAGAAAGAAAGAAGAACATCCCTTGATTCAACAGCCTCCAGCTACTAATCCGTATCTGTCCTTGACAACAAGACATTCTGAAAGAGTAGACTATTGCAGCTATCTTTATTTCCTTATGTCCTAGTCTCTCTAGAACTCAGATTAATTGGACTTCAGCCAGCATTAACAAAGACATCCATGTTGCCAATAAGATGGTCATTTACCTGTCTTTATCATTCATGACCTCTCAATAGCAACGAACTCAGATGGCCACACTGCTTCTCTCAGTTTCTGAGACAGTCTTCTCTGGTTCTTCTAACTGGCAACTCCTGCTCAGTCTCCCTTGCTGGCTTCACTTCTGTTTGACCTATAAATGTCAGGATGCCCAGAGACGGATCCTGGGACCACTTCCCTGATCTATTTAAGCTCTTTCTCTATTCAGCCCCATCCACTGACTCCCAGTTTATATATTCAATTGTCTGTTTTTTCATCTCCACTTGGATTTCTTTTCAAATTTCATTTCCCAATTGTTTGTTGCCGGTGTACAGAAATGTAAATGACTTTTGTATATTGACTCTGAAATCTTGCCAAATTCACTTATTAGTATAGGAATGTTTGTAAAATCTCATAAGCCTTTCTATCTATACAATCATGGCATCTATAAATAACCATACATTTGTTCTTTCTTACCAGTCTTTACAATATACCTCACAAATAATAACCAAAAGGAAGCTAGTATAGTATTATTATAAAAGATAAAAAGCACTGTGTTAGTTTGCTAGGGCTTTCATAACACAATACCATAGACTGGGTGACAAACAGCAGAAATTTTTTCCCCACAGTTCTGGAGAACAGAAGTCCAAGATAAGTTGTTCGCAAGTTTGGTTTCTCCTGAGCCCTCTCTCCTTGATTTTCAGATGGCTATCTTCCTACTGTGTCCTCCCACGGTCTTTTCTCTGTGCCAATATATGTCTGTGTCCTAAACTCATCCTCTATAAATTGGATTAGGGCCTGTTGGATTAGGGCCTACCCATATGACCTCATTTTATCTCAGTTAACTTTTTAAAGGCTCTACCTCCAAGTATAGCTATATTTTGAGGTACTGGGGGTTAGGATTTCAACAGATGGATTTGGGGAGGGCACTATTCAGTTCATAACAAGTACTATAGGGATTAAGAGAGATTATATAAAATAAATGGAAAAGAATTTATAATAATTATGTGCTTTTGTGTATTTGCCAAAATAATCTCAAATATCTAGAAAAGATTTTAAGAGTTACAAAGAGAAATTGACAAATCCATAATGCTAAGGTGAGAGATTTTAAACGTATCTATCTCGGGGAAATTTTTGACCAAGCTTACCAAATATCAGGAAGGATATAGAAGAGACACATGTACACTTATAGGATACATTAATCCTCAAACATATTCAAAAATTGACTACTATTAAGCAATAATGAAATATCAGTTATTTGCAGTCAAAATCGTATCTATCATGCTCTCTAATCTTAATGCAAAAATAAATTAGAAATCAACAGTAGAAAGACAAAAAAGCCAAAACCAGACAGGAATAAAAATTTACTTCTGACTAACTTGTGAGTTCAAAGGAAACAATATAAAATATGAAATAGGACTAAAATATGTTCAAAGCACTGCAAATCACAACTTGGGGGATACAGCTAAAAACAAATTTGGGGGGAAATATATAGCCTTAAATGCATTTATTAGAATTCAAGACATATTGGACATAAATGAAATAAGAATTCAGCTTAAGTTTCTCAAAAAAAAAAAAAAGAAAAGAAAAGAAAAATGGCAGAATGAATTCAAAGAAAATAGGAGGGAAATAATAATGATAAAAATAACTACTAAAGTGAACAATAAAGGCAATATAGAAAAAACAAGCTGATTCTTAGAAAAGACACGTAACTTATATAAGCCTCTAGAAGACTGATGGCAACAAAGAGGGAAGAGGCACTAATAAACACTGCTTACAAAAAGGAAATGGACTTTCCTAAGCCCTGGGGAGCTGGAGGCAGATACTGATTCAGAATATCCAGGCACTGACTTTTTTTTTTCCTATGTGAAAACAAAGCCTTCCAGATGCTCAGCTTGGTTTAAGGTAGAGGAAAGCCCAACATTTAAAGCATTTCTTTAAATAGAAGTGGTAAGCAGTGAATCTGAACAAGTTCTTTCTGAAGAGCAATGTGAAAAGGTCAGCAGAGAAGCACAAAGTTAGGCTTCTCCGTTGCCCCAGACCACTCATTGTTGTCAGTGTCTCTGATCTCAAATCCTTAGAGGATTTCCAAGATTAGGGGAAGGTGCTCTAAGAATGACTGTAACTGCTTTTGTCCTATCTAGAGACATCCTTTCTGCTGGAATTTTGGGATATAAATTGGTAATTTATTCTCTGCGTGCGTGCGTGTGTGTTGGGTGTATGTTTCTCTTCAGTCTGCAGTCAGTAAGTGTTGCATTTGGTGTCGTAACTGGAATTGGTCTCACTCCCATCTGTCACCTCACCTTGGTTATATTTGGAAGGAGATCTGGAAGCCAAAGCAAAGAATTCTGAGGACCCCTGCATACAGACAGAATAGCCTTGGTGCCACTGAAGGAATGCTGTGTGACTGGAATTTACCCAGTTTTCTCCTAACTCTAACTCCCAACTGGCTCTGCCTGGTGGTTAGTTAAAGAGATATGAGCTGAGAACAAGGTGACCCCAGACATGGTTCCCTGGTTTCTCAGAACCATATAGCCTGGGTAACCAAGGATTTCTGAAGTCAGGGGAGGCCTAAAGTTTGTGTCATGGACCAGTTGTCTTCATCACTATCTGACACCTGGAACCACAATATTAGGAAAGGTTGAGGGACTGAGGATTTCTCAAACCCTCACCAGACTTCGGGTTGGAGACTTCTAGGCAGAAGTTGGATCATTGCTGATAACTTTTTATGTGGGAGGGAGTGAGAATGGACCTGAGAAATGTTTTAGTGGATGTGACTCTGTCTGCATACTTGATTTAAAAAAGAGGGGCAGATTACAAAGAAAGAATAAAAATTTTCTGTCTACTGTATTTTTTCTTAGAAAATAACTTACAGATATAATACATGAATATACTCTTACGAAACACTCAAACTGTATAGACATAAAAAGAGTAAAACCTTAACATTTTTTCTTTAGTCCTGTCACCCACAACACACAACTCCCAGAGAGGCTCTTGAGTCAATGGCCTGTGTCTGCCCAGTCTTTTTTAGTGTATTTACATATGTTTTACATGATTACTTTTCAGTAGAGTTCCTGTTTTAATATTTGTGAGTCAATCTTCCTGTTCTTTTCAGGTTAGAACCTCTAGCTTCAGGAAAAAATAAAATAAAAAAGAGTAGAGCCCTTGTTACTGTATGAGTTGGTGAAGCAAACTGAGGCTTATAAACAGAGTTCAGAGGACTGGGTCTCAGAAGCACTTTTCTGTTTAGAAGAGGGGCCTGCTTTCTAAGTGGAAAACTAAAAATTCAGTACTAGTTTTGCAACTTCCTGTGAGTCTATAATTACTTAAAATCACAAAAATAATAATAATTTTTTAAAAGCCAGCATGTGGTTCAACATACTTTCTTTTCCCTGGCTCTGCAGCTCTGGAAGCATGTGTGATGACAGAACTTCCAACAGCCTTGGTAACTGTGATGAGCAGAACCTCTTTGCCCACCCACAATAGATAAGTAGCATATGTGAAAAACATGTTTTCCTGGGTAAGCAAAATGCAACAAAAATAACAATGAACAAACAATAAAGAAAATAGACTGTGGCTTTCTTCATAGTCTCTCTTTTGGATCACTCTGGGGGAAGCCACCTGTCACTTTGTGATGACATTTGGGCAGCTAATGAAGAGGCACAGTGGTGAGGAACTGAAGTATTTGGCCAACAGCCAGTGTGGAACAGCAAGCAAAGGAGTGAGCTGACAACCAGGTCTTCCTGAGCTGAGCGTCCAGATGATGGCAACCTTAAGACAAAACTGGGGCCAGAGCACCCAAGCTAAGCCACTCCCAGCTTCCTGACCCTCAGAAACTGCATGAAGGAATACATGTTTGCTATTTAAGGCTGCCAAATATGACGGTAACTTGTTACACAGCAAAAACAAACAAACAAAAAAAAAAACAAAAAAAAAACAAAACACACTGGCAGGGCCCCATCATGACTTTTGACATTTTGGCACTTTTGCCTTTGAGGGGCCTTCCTCCATAATATTAAAAATTCTACTTATAACAGACACATAGATCAATGGAACAGGATAGAAAGTCCAGAAATAAATCCACACACACTTATCGTCAGTTAATCTACAACAAAGGAGGCAAGAATATACAATGGAGAAAAGACTGTCTCTTCAATAAGTGGTGCTGGGAAAACTGGACAGCTACATGTAAGAGAATGAAATTAGAATGTTCTCTAATACCATATATCAAAATAAACTCGAAATGGATTAAATACATAAATGTAAGACCAGAAACTATAAAACTCTTAGAGGAAAACATCAGCAGAACACTCTTTGAGATAAACTGCAGCAGTATTTTTTCAAACCAGCTCCTAGAGTGACAAAAATAAAAGCAGAAACAAACGGGACCTAATTAAACTTAAAAGCTTTTCCACAGCTAAGGATACCATCAACAAAATGAAAAGACAACCTACAGACTGCAAGAAATGGTTGCAAATGATGCAACAGACAAGGGACTAATTTCCAAAATATACAAACAGCTCATACAGCTTAGTATCCAAAAAAAAAAAGCAACCCAATACAAAAATGGGCAGAAGATCTAAATAGACATTTCTCCAATGAAGACATACAAATGGCCAACAGACCAATAGGCAAAAATGCTTAATATCACTAACCATTAGAGAAATCAAATCAAAACTACAAAGAGGTTGCACTGCACTCCAGTCAGAATGGCCATCATTACAAAGTCTGCAAATGATAAATGCTGGAGAGGGTGTGGAGGAAAGGGAACCTTCCTACACTGTGGGGGTGGGGGGAATATAAATTGGTGCAGCCAGTATGGAAAACAGTATGGAGATTCCTTAAAAAACTAAAAATAGACTTACCATACAATCCAGCAATCCCACTTCTGGGCATATATCTGGAGAAAACTCTAACTCAAAAAAGATACATGCACCCCAATGTTCATAGCAGCACTATTTACAATAGCCAAGACATGAAAGCAACATAAATGTCCACTGACAGATGATTGAATAAAGAAGATGTGAGATACACACACACACACACACACACACACACACACACACACACACACAGAGGAATATTACTCAGCCATAAAAAAGAGTGGAATAATGCTATTTGCAGCAACATGGATGAACCTAGAGATTATCATATTAAGTGAAGTAAGTCAGACAGAGAAAGACTAATATCATATGATATCACTTTTATGTGGAATCTTAAAAAATGACACAAATGAACTTATTTACAAAACCAAAACAGACTCACAGACATAGAAAACAATCTATGGTTACCAAAAGGGAAAGGGAAGTGAAGGGAGGACACATTAGGGGTTTGGGATTAATAGATACAAATTACTACCCATAAGCAGATAAGCAATAAGGATTTACTATATAACACAAGTAACTATATTCAATATCTTGTAATAACCTATAATGGAAAGTAATCTGAAAAAATATATAGATATAACTGCATCACTTTGCTATACACCTGAAACCAACACAATACTGTAAATCAACCATACTTCAATTAAAAAAAGAAAAAAAGAGTAGTAAAGATAATTCTGTAAAAGAACAGAGGAGACATGCCTTACCAAATATTAAAACATATTATGAAGTTACAATAATTATTCTGGTACAGAAAAATAAAAGAATAGAAAGTTGAAAAGGAGGTCCTGTACATATAGAACTTCAGGTATGACAACATCTATATGTAAAATTAATGGAGAAAGGGAAGACTATCAGTAACTATTGTTGGTATAATTGGTGTATCTGTAGGAGGAAATTTTTTTATATTAAATTGACAAGTGTAACTACATCAAAATTTTTTTTTATTCTATGCAATAAATCACCATAGCAAAGCTAAAAGATAAGCAATCTTTCAGTTAAAAATGCTAGATTTTTATTTTTGAAATCTTTTGATCTTTCCTCCTTCTCAAGGCTATACTAAAATATGTATGAAGTCATAATTGAATATATAAACTCACAAGGGCAAAGAGACTGGAAGAGGAGGTATCAGTGGATGAAAGGTTTCCATCCATTTTCAGGAGATGCACAGCAAATAGATGACTGGTAACTGATTTAGAGGAGAAGAAGAATTTGAAGCCAAAATCCATAGGGGACTAGGGAAGAGAAGGATCCAACTTATCAAACTTGCTTCAACAACCTGGAGAGGCATAGGACTCAGAGTGGCTAAGTATGGCCGAGGGTAGGGTGAGATGTGACTCTGAAAACATGGAGATTGCTTCAGAGTCTGCATGGAGTGAGGTTGGATGGATCCCCAGATTCCTTCCCTCATTCCTTGTACAGTCAGGAATCCGACCTGCAGGCAGAAAACCAGCAGTTTCTTCTTCAGAGAGACTGGGCACAGCCCAGGAGGAAAACACCACATACTGACACCCGAAGGTCCCTAAGTGAAACGTTCAGTGCTCTGCTCTGTCCTAAAGTGAAGCCCACTGTCTGACAAGTCAGCTCCATGCCACCAGAGCTTCCAGTCAGCATTGTTTGGGCTCTCCTTGAATAGAAACAATAAAATGAGGAATGCCAGACATTTTCAGAAATGCTCCAACACAATCAGAGTTCAAATAAGCTAACAGGAAAAATAAACCTGTCAAAAAGGAGATAAATCATACACTGGAGAAAATATTTTTTAAATGTTTTGTATCCTCAAAGAGATACTAAAAGATACTATACTTGTATATAAGAACAGGATGCTGAGAGAGAGACAGAGACAGAGACAGAAATGAAGAGTACGAATATCCAGACTGAAGCATCCACTGAATAGCTAACATAAGAAATGCTAATCCATTCTCATCTTCATGAAACTCCAAATCATCACAAAAGTTCAGAACACTAGGTATGAAAAGATCCTAAAAGTTTACAGAAAGAACAGATCACAAGTATCAGAACAACATCAGATTTCTCAGGAAGTCTGGATCTAGAATAAGATGGAGAAATATTTCCAAAATACAGAGAGAACATGATTTGAAGCTACAATTAAATACCCAGCAAAACTCACAATTCAGTGTAAGTATAAAATGAAACCATTATTCTATTATTATTATATGTTATTATACAATCAAAGTATTCTTCTCAGATATTACAGGATGGACTCAGGCAAAACTAGGGAGTAAAATTAGAGCAGGATCGAGGGGAAATAGATCCAGGAAAGAGAATGTTAAGGGAAGAGCTGAACACTAACTATAAGGCAGGCTGAGAAGTTAAAAATATAATCATCAAAATAAAATATTCCATGAAAGGTTTTGAAGATAAGGTCCAGGAAATTTTCCAAAAAGTAAAGCAAAAAGAAAAAGAGAAAGTGATAGAGAGAAGCTAAGAGACGTATAGGACTGATGCAGGACTTCCAACATTTGATGAAGGGGAGCTTCAGAATGAGAAAGCAGAGAAAATAGAGGGAAAATGAAAGAGATGGAGGAGAGAGAGATTGGAACAGGACCAAGAGCTCAAAAGGGAAGGGCACTAGGAAAAAGAGGAAATTGAAAAGTATATGATCAGATGGAGCATCTGGGGAAAACAGACAATATGTTATACAAGGGAAGAGGCAATTTGAACTTCAACACAAATCTATATGGTAGAGAAACTGTAATTACAGTATATGTCCTGTGGCTCTCCAATATAAGCTATTTGTGGAATTATGACATCAATACTGGTTATTTGACTAAAAATAGTGATCAAAGTATATTGAGAAGGTGAAGGAAAAGAAGTAAATGTAATGCAAAAAGGAGGACATTTTTATCTGTCAAGAGAGAAACCATTAGATAGTATCTAAAATTTAAAACATCAAGAAGTAGCAATGTAAGCATATTATTTAGGAACATGAAAATTCCTAATAGAATCACAGCTAGGGAAAAAAACCCAAATATGGTGATTTTGGAGATCAGGAAGGAAGGAAAAGCAGTAGAAGGGATTTCTTGTTTTTACTATAATAAAATACTAAAAATACTACTGGGGCAGATCTTGGTTGTGTGGCACTTGAAACTCATGTAGTATGGTGAGGGTGTCCCCTATAAGCAACAGAATGAAACTTATAATTAAAAGTTAGTTATAAAAGTGAGTATTTACTTAGAATAAAAAATACCACAAAAATTATAAATTTAAGGAAACTGCAAATAGCACAGACATCATAAAATACAGAAAAAAATAATATTTTAATTCACTGCCTAATACAGCCCTATAATACATTTTCTGATATTTTTGGATACATATTTCTTGATTACCTCTTCATTTGTAATATGAAAATAATGTAATGGCACTTCCTTTAGTGGGAGGGAAAAGATCACTCAGTCTTTCTTTAGCAAGGGTGATTGAAATTGTTCCTTATTACTGACAGTTTGGAAAAGTTTCTTTAAGCTTCACGACTTGTTACTGATAATGTCATTTAAATTACTAGCACTTATGACAAATTTGGGAAAAGCTCTATTCACTTTCTTTAATACAGGAGCAGTAAAATGTCAAGGCATTTAAAATTTTCTTGTGCTGTGACTAATCTTAAATACTCTTTAAGTTGAAGATACTCATAAACCAATTTGTCATCAATTCTTTCTGTCACATCAGTTGTCACTACAGGTTTTGCAGTGATGTGTTATGTATTGATGTGGTGATTTATTATGACAAACAAGAACCTGGTCCTCTGTTTATAATTTACATGTCTGATCATTGGAAGGATTTCCCATAGACAAGTTTCTGACTCTATCAATTTCAAACCTTCTTTCTCCTTTCTTACACATTTCCAGTGCCAGGAAAATAGAGCACATTCATATTACAAGATGACCTCTGGCCCCAAACCTTCATGACATATTAGGTGAACCAGACAACAAACAGAAGTATTCCTGAAAATGACTCTGACACCTCAGCGGCCAACAATAACTTTACTGTCTGTGGAAGTGATTGCAAGCCATGTAAATACACCCCATGAAATCCAAAGCACCTCCCCTTAGTGAGATCCCAGTAATCCCAGCACCACCCAACAAGAAGGAAAGTGGGAGCCAAAAGAGACAGTGGTCTCAACAGATTGTCATCAACTTATCTTGTTTTTGTAAATTTTATGAAAACAGGTGACTATGTGACGACTTTACGCCTCTCCCAGGACTCAGGAAAGAACCCGTGCCAGTGAAGGCCCTGAAGTTCAAGCTTCAACAGTGTCAAGGGAAATCCACTTTTGGATGTAAAATTATTTTTTTTAACTATCTGCATGTATTATCTTGATAAAAACAGAAAAGGGAAAGAAAAAAGCACATTAAATAACTGGGAAAATAGTTGAATCATACATGACAAATAAAAGATTAATATCTAGACTGTATTTTTTAAACCTCATATACATTAAAAAAAGATAAATAAACCAATAGAAAAATGGTAAAAGTTACGGCACATGTTCCACAAATAAAAGGATATAAAAAGAGATACACAAGTGGCCAGAAAACAAAAGAAAAGAATGATTTTAGTAACCAGGGAAATGCTAATTTACAGTAAGAAACAGTAACCTGGAGATGTGTTAGTAAAAATCACATGATGGGATCTTGTACAATATAAATTACAAGCCTATGGAGGCAAAGCACTTATAGGCATAACATTTAAAACTGTAAGTCTCAAGAGTAAGACGGTTTGTTTTGTTTTGTTTTTTATGTTTGTTTTTATAGGGGGAGGTAATTAGGTTTATTTATATATTTATTTAACAGAGGTACTGGGAACTGAACCCAGGACCTCGTGCGTGCTAGGCATGCGCTCTATGACTGAGCTACACCCTCCCCCAAAGAGCAATTTTCTTTTAAAGAAGTAACTAAAATAAAACAAATTGATCCAGTAAAAAAATACTATCACAGTTTTAAGCATCTTAAATTCCTACTAAGAGTAAACAAAGGCCATGCCTGGGTAAGAGAAATGAAGTTTTCTTGGTGAAGTGGGTGTGGTAAGATGTAGCTTCTAAACCAGGGAGAAGGGGTGTGGTGAGTATCATCACGTTTGAAGACTAATGTTGTGACTTCAGAGGTAGATGACTCACTGTTCTTTCCATCTGGATTAAAAGGGAAATCTGCTTCTGTTGCTGTTTTTAATTTCCTTCTTTTGTAAAGAAGCAGCTTGTATGCCTCCAAATAAGACCAGATTCCAGGAAACACTAGTCTGCCGCACTTGGCTGTACAGTCCTTATTTTCAATCCATGTAAGTGTTTTTAACGCCACATGAAGCAGGGAAAACTGTGGTATGTTAAGCTCCCCTTCGTGCTAGGTTTGCAATCTTGTCTCTGAAGGTGAAACGCATATTCCTTTAGGCCTGCTGATCTTGGGGTTTCACATTCATTTTTCATCATTTCTTTCAAAGAGCATTATTTCAAGATCCTCCTCCAGAATTCAGGCTTTCTATTTTTAGTTGATCACTTGGGTTCTTAAAACCAGCAGGATAACTCATGTCTGGGATTCTGCATTAAACATTTTAAAAAACTTGTAATTTCAAAATGATCTAGACTAACAAGAAGTTGGGAAAGTAGTGGGCATACCTTCTCTCAGCTTCCCCCCACCCCACCTGCCGTGATAACGTCTTACATGACTATAGTCCCTTACCCAAAGCAGGAAACTGATGTTGTCTCATTCATTAAGCATTTTCACATTACACAAACTTGGGACAACAGTTTGATATAACCACGGAGAAAGTGAACTGGGATAAGAGAAAGATGAAGGTGTGTGTGTTTGTGTTTCTCTATGTTGCATATTTCTCCCCAAGTCACTGTTTTCAACTCGATGATGTCTGTAGTGTCATCTGGTGACACTAGCAAGAAGCACAGTCACCTTCTTATCCCTTCTTTTTTGTGGCAGAGATAACAAAGGCTCATCCGTAGGAGACACGGGAATCCTCTATCAGGTGACTTTGGCTGGAGGACCAACCTTTCCTGGGAACTGCACTGGAGTCTAAGACCCACAAACATCCTTCCTCCCCAGTCTTCCATTTGGGATTCAACCTGCATTGGGGTCTGATGATCCTCCCAGCCCCTCCTGGCTCACTCCCCGTGTTCTCTCACAGGTATTTCTCCTAATAAATTTCTTGCATGTATCATCCTTTCTTGGCATCTCTTCAGAGCATTATAACTAACACATACATCTTGGTGGTCATAATTCTAACAAATTCAAACATTGCAGTCACTGGCTCTAACAGAAGAGCCTATACCATTTCTACCCCCTTCATAATTTTTGTAAACCCAGACCTTATTTCTCCCTCATCTCCTCTGTCTTACAAATGAAGTCCTTATGGGCCATCTTGGCTCAGCCTTAAGCTGACATGGGCGCCCCACTGGGTTGTAGGATACCCATCTATGCTAAGCATAGTGTGAGTGTAGGGGTCTTATTGAATGTTTTGTGGGTCAGATGGTATGAAGTCCCACCATAGGGAGGCCATCTCTGCCATTTCAGTGGTCTCACCCCACGGCCTCCTTCCCTATACTGGTCTCCTTAGCTCTTGGCAGGTGATCTCCACGCACAAACTCCTGGAAAGTCTAGTCTAGCCTTATCCTTTCATCCTCATCCTGTCCCAGCCTGATGGGCTTCCCTAAAAATGGCAAAACCAAACACACAAATGAATAAATATATGAACACTGTACAAGAGTAGCATGTCTAAAAAAAGAAATGCCAGAAGTCAGAAGAACAGGAAGTCTGGTTATCATACCAATACACAGCCCTGTCTGCCCTCTCACCTCCCCATCCCATCCTCTCTACATCGAAGCTCTTCCCTCATGTCACAGATGGCACCTTCCAGAACTTAGAGAGGGAGGAAAAGAGAGCTCATATTGCCAAATTCCTCATATATGCTACTAGTGAGTTTTGATTGTTAGGTATTGTTAACTCTGTTTTACAGATGAGGAAACTGGGGCTCAGAGTGGGTGAGTTATTTGTCCAAGGTCACACAGCTAATAAGAGGTAGAGGCATGATGAGAATTCAGGTTTACTGGATCTCAAAGCCTTTATTTTTGCATCCCCACACTCCTTTTAAAACCAACTGTAATAGAACATAGGAAAAGAGGTACTAGAAACAGGGGTGAAGAAGAGGTTGTGGATGAGATGTGGGAGACACTGTCAGTGCCCACCCTGTATCCTCTCCATTTAATCCCAAGCTCATTGTCAGAGTTCCCCTACAAGCCAGTAGCTTCTTGTCTCTCTCAGCCAAGGGCATTTTCAGGCTCTGGGAAAGAGAGCTTGGACAACATGTGGGCAAGCTAAAATGCTGGGACATTCAAGTCCTGGGAACAGATCTTATTTTTTCCCTAAATATACACCTCCTCTTCTTTCCCCCTCTTTGAGTGGGACAATTCTGAGTCATGGGCCACTTGGTTCCCCCAGGGTGGGACTGAGGCCACAGCAGTAACCCTCTCCTTACATACCCTTCGTTGGTTTCCTCCCTCCCCCCGCCCCACCCCCATTCTCTCATTGTGCTTCCTGGGACCACCTCTCAAATAGACTACTTGCATTTAAGTCCTCCCTCCAAGCCTCTTTCAAGGGAATCCAAACAAAAACAATCCAATACAGCTCTTTGGCGAGGTGACATGAGCATAGTTCTCACTCTTTGGTAACTCACCTTGTCACCTGGGTATCCTCCAAGTTGCTTAGTCTGGTATTTGGGACCCCCTGTAATGTGACCACAACCTCACTTCTCACCATTTCTGTGCCCCGTCTTCTCCGGGGAACCTGTCCTCCAGCCACACCAGGTTACTCTCTTTTCAAACGTGCCCTGGCCATCCATTTGCTTAGGTGGTTCCATCCACAAGCAGTTCCCTTCTCTGTAGGTCTAAACACTGCCTGACATCCACACCTCAGCTCTGTGCCAGACCCTGTGCTAACTGTTTGACATGTGCTACTAGTCATGATATTACTCACTAGCTGCTTTAACCTGTAAACCTCAAATCTCAGTGGCTTACCACAATAGAAGTTTATTGCTCATGTGAAGTTTGATGAGTGTTTGGAAAGTTTCCTTGTATCTTGTGGTCCCATGATCTTCTAGAACCTTAGAACCATCTTCTAGTAAGAACCAGAAGGATTCTTGCAGGGGAAGATGCAGGAGGAAAGAGAGCCATAGAGAATCACATGACAGGTCTTTACAGGTCATGTGTTTTACATTAGTGTTTTCCTATTCACCATTGCCAGAACCCACTCACATGGCCTTACAACACTGCAAGGGATTCTGAGAAATACAGTCGAGCTTTGGTTCCCTGGGGAAAAAGAGAATCCATTCTGGTGAGTACATTTATTAATTATTTTCTGCCATGATGTATTAATTCATTTATGCCTCATAACAATTTTAGGGGAGGCACTATTATTAAGCCTTTTTTATAGATAGGTAAGCCGGGCACAGAACACTTTAGCAATTTGCTCAGAATTAAACAATAAGTACATGTCTGAGCCAGGATTTGAACCAGGTAGTCCGGCTCCAGCTTTTAACATCTGTACTAATGTTACCTCCTTAAACACCTCCTCCCCCAGGAAGTAGTATCATGAAATACATTAATAAACAAATCAGCTAAATCATTCTCTTTTTCAGAAATGCTGGTCCAAGCTTTCAAAACCGAGACTCAGACAGCTTCACTTGGAAAAGACGTCTTCAAAACTACCTGTCCCACCTATCAGCTTAGGGGTGAGGAAACTGAGAGAAGTGACTTGCCCTGCAGCACCAGCACTGGGAACACAGTCTCCTGATTTCTATTCTGCTGCTTTCCCGGCCACATCCTGCTTCCTCCCGAAGCCCTGTTTGTATTGTCAGCTTTCTTTAGCACCAATGGACAAGGTCATACTCAGTTAAGTACTAAAGCGGTGAGCTCTGCCCTTTTCTCTCTTGCTCCCTTGCAGTGAATTTTCCTGTCACTTTCCAAATCTCTTCTAAAAGCCACATACTTTAGTTCTGACAGCTCATGTACCTGCTGGCAACAAATATTTCTTATTTGTGGTGAAGTAAGTTCATAAAATGAAGGAGGAATTTCAGTCGAGCCCTAGGAGTGTTTGTGCATCAGCAAATTGCCAGTTTTTTCTGTCACTGTTAACAATTATTTTTATTTTGGGGCCCCACTTTCTAATAGGTGACTTTCTAGATTCCCTCTCTGAACCAGGGGTCATTTGGTTTGTGTGTGTCTCCGAGCTGACCAATCTGTGCTCAACAACCATGCCTGCAAAATCCTCTAATTTTGTCAGCTCACAAAGCTAGCACACAAGAAAATAATGGCTTTCTTTTGTCAGATCTATGCAAACAAAAGGCTGGCTGTAGGAAAAACAGTGAAAAACACCATTAAGAACATTTTTTTCTTGACCTTGAGATCTTGCTCTTTCTCAAGATGGTGAAGACTTAACAGAGCCTACAGTTAGTCCCAGGGGTTTTCATTTTTCATTGTATTTGGTTATATTCTTCCTAGTTCTACTATGGAGTCTACCTTTAAAGACTTTTTGCCGTCCTATTATTTGCTGTTAGAAAAATTTAAATGACAATAAACCCATCTCACCTGCAAAATGCTTTTTTTTTTTTTTTTTTTTTGCAAAAATGCTTGGGAAATAGATTTTCTTTTTCTTTCTTAATATCAACATTTCACTACCTAGTCGTCATTTCTCCCTGGTCCATATTTTCTAATATTTAATACAGGATGAAAGGGATCTTGAAGAAATTTAGAAGTCAAGGCACAGCTTTTCAAGGAATTTGACAAATCTTAATTTGTTAAAATGAAATCTTAGTATCATAAAATGAAACATGTTTTCTCTATTCTCAGTATTTTGACCATTAACCAGGCTACACTGAATACCTATACATTCTTGTTTCCTTGCTCTTGGTCTCAGCAGAAGTCCGGCAGAGGCTATGGGTGTGCCCCCAGACCTTGCAGTGTTCCCTGGCTGACTTCAGTTGCTGGGATCTGCACCTCTGTTGAGGATTACTTTCCAGAACTGATATCAGATGGTCACCAATGATGACAATAGGGTCCTGCTCGGTTACACTACTATGTAACATAAGTGCATCCCAGAACAAGGGTCAAGAATATTTAAAAATTTTTTCAAAAACACCTGGAACCTAACGAAGTAAAGTCCATCATGCCTGCCATCAAATAAAAGAAATTACCAGGCATGCAAAGAATCAGGAAAACATGGCCCACAATGAAGAGAAAAGAATCTATTAACAGAAACTGACCCAGATATGACACTTATGATAGAATCAGCAGAAAGAGACATTCAAACATTATATTCAAGAAGGTAGACAAAAGTATGTGTATATTAAGCAGAGACCTGAAAGGTATTTTAGAAAAGATCCAAAAAGAACTAAAAACAAAATATACAATGTCTGAGATTAAAAACCATCACATGAATTCAACCCAACAGCCTGACTTGATTATTCTGAAGCGGCTAGAGACTGTATAATGAAATTACGTGGCTGGTACCACCATCAGTTCACATCCATGGACTAAATGTGCTTCATAGTTTTTCTACCGTGTCTACGGGCAGCCCTCTCCCATCCCCTCAGCAGTTTCTCCAAGCCTTCACCATTCACCATCGCCCCTCTCCTGACACTCATTAAATAATGTGGGGACTGCTCCACAGAGAAAATGGAAGCCATCTGACAGGGTGTCTGCATCAGTTCTTCCTTCTGGCCTCTGGATAGCACCTCCTGCCACCTTCCCCCAAACACACCTTTATGATCTCTGAGACTTTGATCCACCCATCATCCCCTTTCTCCTATATTTCAAGCTCTATTTCAATTCCAGCATTTTCCTCTTAGCTTATAAATACGGTATTTCTGTTTATCTCAAAATAATCCTCCCTTAGCTTTAGATTCTGCCTTCTTAAAGAACAGTGCATATGAAAGTATAAAACTCTTAGAAGAAAACACAGGGTGAAAACTTCATTACACTGGATAGGACAAGGATTTTCTGGATATCCTTGGACACCAAAAGCACAACCAGTTTGTAAAAATAAACCAATTGGACTACATCAAAATCAAAAAATTCTATGCCTCAAAGGACACACGCAACACAGTGAAAAGGCAACCTATGGAACAGGAGAAAATATTTACAAATTACATATGTGATACAGGATTAATACCCAGAATGTATAAAGAACTTTTACAACTCAACAACAACAAAGTAGCCTGATTAAAAATGGATTCAAATAGACAGTTCTCCAAAGATGATATACAAATGGCGAACAAGCATATGAAAAGATGTTTAACATCACTAATCATTAGAAAAATCAAAATGACGTGAGCCAATACTTCATATCCATTAGGACAGCTACTATAAAGATGACAGAAAATAAAAAATTTCAGCAAGAATGTGGAGAAATTAGTTGTTTCTAATTTCTGTGGTACTGCCTCCAGCCTCCAGGGCAGAGGCTGGGAATGCACAATGGTGCAGCCACTATTGCGAATAGTAAGATGGTTCCTCAAAAAATTAAAAATAGAATCCCTATGACCCAGCAATCCCACTTCTGGGTATTTACCTAAAAGAACTGAGAGCAGAGTTTCAAAAAAAATAACTGCACATCCATGATCATAATATCACCATTCACAACAGCCCAAAGGTAGAAGCAACACAACTACCCACCGAAGGATGAGTGGATAAACAGCATGTGGTACAGGCACACAATGGACGACTATGCAGCCTTAAAAGGGAAGGGAATTATAATATATCCTACAACACAGATGAACCTTGAAGACTGTATTCCTGTGCCAGAGCTGCCCTACCAAAATACCACAGACGAGGTGGTTTCAATGACCGAAATGTACTGTCTCACAGTTCTGGAGACGGTTAAGTCCAAGATCAAGGTGTCAGTAGGTCTGGTTTCTCCCAAGGCCTCTCTCGTTGGCTTGCAGATGCAGGCTTTCATGCTTGTTCGTTTCTCTGCGTCCAAATGTTCTTTTCTTATAAGGACATCAGTCAGACTGGATGAGGGCCCAACCCAACAGCCCCATTTTAATATACTCACTTCTATAAAAGTCCTCTCTCGAAACATAGTCCCATCCTGAGGTGCTGGGGTTAGGGCTTCAGTACGTGAATGTGGGGGGTGGAGAGGAGGGGAGTACACAATTCAGCCCACGAAGGCCATTACGCTAAGTGAGATAAGCCAGTCACAAGAAGACAAATGCTGCATGATTCCACCTCTGTGAGGGATCTAGAGGAGTCACATTCATAGAAACAGAAAGTAGCAGTTGCCAGGGGTGGGAGGAGGCAGAAATGGGGAGTCGTTGTTTAGCGGGTCTAGAGTTGCAATTCTGCACGATGAAAAAGTTCTGCAGTTTGGATGCACAACAATGTGAATACACTTAACACTACTGAGTCACACTTAACACTATTGAGAATTATACTTGGAAATGGCTAGGATAACACATTTTGTTACGTGTTTTTTGCCACAATAAAAAATAATAATTAAAGAAAAAAGAAGAGAGGACTGCGATTGTGCTACCTTCCCATCTCCCATTCATGACGGCTTCGTCGTCACCTTCATTACGTCTTGGTGACATTTATCACTCTCTTCCCAAGAGTCCAAGCAAAAAACCGCACAGTCATCCTAACCTCCTCTGTTCTGCCCACACGCCTCCACTTCGTATCACTCAACGAGGCTATCTCTTCAATGTCTCTGAGTTCTGACCCTGTTTCCACTGCCACTGTCATGGTCACACCTCGTCCTGGTCTGGACAACTTAACACTGGTCTCTCTACCACCAGTTTTCTGCCCTGTGACCCACTCTTCTAATGCACTGTCTTCATTGACTCAAGCTGCTATAACAGAATTCCACAGGCCGGGTGGCTTATGAACAGAAATTTCTCCCCCACAGTTCTGGAGGTTGGGATCTCCACAACCAGGGTGTCCACAGATTTGGTGTGTGGTGTGGATCTACTTTCTGGTTCCCAGACGATCCTCTTTTTGCTGTAACCTCTTGTGGGGGAGGGGGCAAGGGGTCTTTCTGCGTCTCTTTTATAAGGGCTTGAATCCCCTTCATGAGGGCTCGGCCTTCATGACCTAAGCACCGACAAAAGGCCCTGCCTCCCAGTACCATCACACTGAGCATTAGGGTTCAGCATACAAATTTGGGGGAGGGGACACAAACACTCAGTCGATTGCATCTACCCTCTGAACTGCCACCAGAGAGCTCCAAATCACAAATCTGATCATTTGCCCCCTCTATTTAAATGTCTCCAAAGCTGCCCTGGGATAAACTGCAAATGAGACCACCCTGGGCCGACCCCTGCCTGACTCTGCAGTGGGGGCTCTCCCTCTCCCTGCTACACATCTTCTTTTCTGCAGCCCTGATGAAAGGGTTGAATCCAGCATGTGTTCGTTGCCTCCACATTCCAGGCACACTGCCCCTCAACTGTTTATCAGACTTGGCTTCTGCTTGTCCTGAATTCAGACCTTCATGCAGACAAGGCTTTGTCCCTTAGTGCACAGCACTTACCTCTTCCCACAGTAACGCCCTCTCTGGGCAGCAGGTACCTTCTTAGTTGTCTCCATGTCCCCTCAGATGCCGCATCATTGAGAGCAAAGACTGCACCCTTCCCTCATGCTACACAGATTACCGAGCTGATGCTTGCCGCACACCCCGGCGCTGGATCTTTCTGCCCTCATCACCAGTGTTTAGAAGAGTATCTGGCATGTAGTGGGAACCTGAGGAATGTTTGCTGAATTAAATGTTAAATCTTTAAGTTTAATTAGCATCAATTAATTATCTTCAAAGTGCCTGCGGAGGATGAGGCAAGATGCCACCACTCGGAGCTCTCAGTCCAATGAAGGGAAGAGAGAAAGTGAATGGTTCAAGTTTTCCAGCAACACCTCAGGGAAAGGAGATCAGCTGAGCAGGGGCCTTGGGGGAAGGGGAGCAGGAGCCACAGAGCCCCGAATGGGAATTCAAACAGCAAACTTGGGCTTTCGGCTCCCTTTGTCACTGGGAGATAAGTAGAAAATGCCGTCAGTGTAAGTGAGAGGTGAGTGGGAGTCTGCACCTCCTGCGTCCTCATCGTGTACCTGTTCCATGTTGTCATCATCTGTGAAACTGTCTTCAGTTGCTACCTCTCTCTGGGGACAAGCCTGAGTCCTCACAGTGTCTGGAAGAAAACTCACTGTTGCTCTTTAATCTCCCCGGCTGCGTTTCATCTTTTCCAAGTGTTGGCAGCTCTTCCCATCATGCAGTGCCCCAAACAAATGCTGGGTTATCTTCCTGGCCCTTTGCCAACTCAGAGAGTTCAGAAGAGTGGTGATTTTGTCATCTTTCCCTGAATGCGAAATTTCATTCCAGCAACCTCTGCCACAGGCAGCTCGGTCAGATCCGAACCTGTCATCTCTCCTCCCTCCTTTGGCGCCATACCCCAACTTTCCTATCAGTCAGGAATGCCAATATACACTCAGGCTCCCTCCTCCAAAAAAATGTATGACTTAAGTTATGCTACAGTTTTAATGCCAAAAACCTCAGTGGATCAACCCAACAAAACTTGCTCATTCTTGCTACATGCCTGCCTGGCACAGTGCAGCAGGGACACTTGCTCATGGTGGCCAGCAAACACATGCTGGATTCAACCCTTTCATCAGGGCTACAGAAAGGAAGGTGTGTAGCAGGGAGAGGGAGAGACTGGACTGCAGAGTTAGGCAGGGGTCGGTCCAGGGTGGTCTCATTTGCAATTTATCCTGGGGCGGCTTTGGAGGCATTTAAATAGAGGGGGGCGAATAATCAGATTTGTGATTTGGAGCCCTCTGGTGGCAGTTGAGAAGGTAGATGCTATGGGCTGAGTGTGTCGCACAACATTTCTGCACAAATTTCACCGGCCAAAGCAAGTCACTTATCCACATCTAATTTAGAGGGACAGAGAAATGCAGCCCCACCATATACCTGGAAGGAAAACTGAAATGTTTGTGAACAACCTCACTGACAACAGTCATCACTATGCACGCAGTAGGCATCCAACAAATATTTAGTAAGCAAATAAGATGCAGCAAACATTTAGATCAGAGGTTCTCAACCTTAACTGTGCAAGAGAATCACTTGAGAAGCTTTGAAAAAAATCCAGAAAACCAGGCTGCACTCCAGACTACTTAAATTTCCATCTCTGGAGATGAAACAAGGGCAGTAGGGTTTTGGTTAAACTCCCAGGTGGTTTCAATGTGCAGCCAAGTTGGAGAACCATTGGTTTAGACTCCACCACAAACATCATTCCACAGGCAAGCCTGGCTTAAGTACTTGCATATGCATGCTGAGGGCTGGCTACCTGTATTTTAATTATGTGATATCTTGATTCCCGAGTGGAATTGGTCAATAAAAGGAGTAAGTTTAAAAGCCCCAAACTAGTTATGTTTCCAGTAAGAACATGTTCTGTCGCATACCAGAATACTTGGCATTTAACTTTATTCTCTATTGCTTGTCAGTGCATCATGTTCATTCAAGAACTGCTTTCCCAGCTGGACAGGAAGGTCCTTGTGGTCAGAGACCATGCCTACCATTTTCAGACCCTCAGTGGGACACTGAGTTGACCCCAAGGTGGGTGCTCAGTGCCTGACAGACTTGCAGGTAGATGTCCTGGGCACTGTCCTGTTGCTTTCCTGATACAGTTCTCTCTGCCATGTGGCTTCACTCTAGAGAAAGACTCTAGGTTATCAGGGTAGAATGTTTGCTTCCATGTTTACATTTTGCCTTCTTCCAAAAGGATTCAAGGTAAGGGACAGAACTTTTCATACATTTTGCCAAAGGCCATTGCCCAATTTTAGGAGTAAATAATAAGCAGAATATAATGATAAAAATTAATTAAAACTGTGAAAAATAGGCAAAATAATTCTGAGTTCCTATGCATAAAATATGCAGTGTGCCTGAGATTCTGGAACTGAGAGACTTTATCACTAGTACTGGTGGGTCTTCACTCACTAATTCTACTTAGTATTTGTCCACTGTCCCCGTTTACTCTTTTTAAAGTAGCCTGTGCAGAAATGAGAATCTCCAAAGATAGTCACATACTTATTCCACTGTAACTTACTTCTCCAAGAGCATTCTTGAATGTCTGCTTCAGAGCCTTACTCCCCCTCCCTGGGAACTTATGCCATGATTTTAGTTAACCTATTATCTAATTATATGACCAATATGATCTAATAACAAATCATGTGAAGTATTCTCTAGCTCCGGGGGTCTGCAAGTTCAAATATGCTAGTTCAGAAAGTGCCAGGGCTTCTCGATATATCCCCAAGGCACTTGGAAACAAAGAAGCCCAAGCAGTCACTCATCTATGGAAAAGTGCGTGCACATAAGTCTCCCAAGTGCTGTTTTGGGGAATCCTCTTTTCCCTTTGATCTCAGTTGCTTTTTCTTGATCCCCTATTATTCTTCTCTTGGCCTTATTTTCATTAAGCCTTAACATGACCAGGTTTTATTTAGAGGGAGCATAATTTATTAACAGTACATGATCAAGTTTATTAGACACACACCCTACTGAAACTAGAACTTACCTGAAGTCATCTTTGTTTTTCCCTTCAGTCCTTTGAATAGTCTTACCCACAGCAAGTACTCAATAAATGTTGAAGAAATGAGTAAATGAATTATACTGTATGACTTGAAGCTCCTGGTATTTTCCAGCCAATTAGGCTTTTAATTACTCTTTAAAAGATCAAGATCTAGCAGCATTACTTGCAATAATCAAAAGGGAGAAGCAACCCAAGTGCACATTGACAGACAAGTGGATGAACAAGATGCAGTTTATACCTCCAGTGGACTATTATTCAGCCTTAAGAAGGAAGGAAATTCTGACACAGGCTGCAACATAGGTGGACCTTGAGAACATTGGGTCAAGTCAAACAAGCCAGTCACAAAATGGCAAGTACAATATGATTCCACATATACAAGGTACATAGAGGAGTCAAATATATAGAAACAGAAAGTGAAATGGTGGTTGCCAGGGGTTGGGGAGTTACTGTTTAATGGGTATAGAGTTTCAGTTTTGCAAGATGAAAAAATTCTGGAAATTGACTGCACAATAGTATGAATATACTTAATACTACTAAACCGTGCACTTAAAAATGATTAAGACAGTAAATTTTATGTTATGTATTTTTTACCACAATTAAATTTTCAAAAAATCAAAATCAACCTAATCCCCAAAGCCCACATTATTTGAAGTATTTGCCCAAAAAACCCTTGGAATTTAGTTTCTACTTTGTGTTTGGAGGAAGCACATGGGATGGTGCATGCCACACTTAAAAGAAGATTTAGACAAGACAAACTAGTCAGGTAAATAACACGGCATAGAGGCCTAGTGACAGGAATTGGAGATGGCTAGCCTAGAGAGAGATTTGGTTTAGAGGTTACCAATTTTCTCAAATAGCTGAATGGCTTAGCCATGTGAAGGCGGGCTGTCAGATTCGGCCCAGTTTCTTCCAAAAAATGGAATTCACACCGGGTGGAAGCTCCAGAGAGACAGACTTCAACTCAAACTTTTTATAAAAACTCTGTTTAGAGACAGAGAAGATGGCGGAGTAGAAGGACGCTCGCAGGTCACCCTCTCCCACAAATACACCAAGACCCACATCTACAGACCCACTCAGCCAACCAGAGCACCTGTGGAACTCCGACAGAACATCGCCCTCTTCAAAACATAAAGACGCCAAAAATCTGGTAGGAGAAAAGGAAAAAAGAAAGAACAAAAGGCAAAGCAGCTCGGGACGGGTCCCGTGGGGAGGGAGCGGCAAAGGAGGACTGGCGCTCGCTCGCTGGGTCTCCCCTCTCCAACTGAGAAGCCAGCGGACGGAGGGGGAGCCTCCGAGGCTCGGATCTGTACAGAGCAGCCCTTGACTAACAGAACTAAGTTAAACGGGCACAGAGCGTCCCCCTGACACCCAGCCTGAGGCGCGGGCCGGCAGCGGCGGGCAGGGCCAGGCTGCACAAGCCAGGCGGAGGACGGGGGCGGCTGCATGGAGGCAGCCCCGGGGGAACGCAAGGGGCTGCCCGCCGTGGCTGTGGGTGCACAGGGCAGAACAACCTGGGCCCTCCATAAAACAGCAAGGTTGATGTGCTCTCGGGGGAAGGGTGCACACCCCCATCTCTGAAAACCCGCGGAAAGTTTTCGGGGGAAGAGAGGTGGGGCTCAGGCACAGCCACCACATCCTCCGCGCTGACCACTCAGGCGGGGGCGGGAGCGAAGCCTGCATCCGCACCGAAGGGCTTACCAGCCTCAAAGGCCAGACTGAGACTGGCCTGCAGCCCGGGGCAGATAGGATCCTTCCATCCTGGTCCCTCAGAGAACTTGCTCCACAAAGACAAACAAGAAGCTGGGTTTTGGCTCGGAGCAGGGACAGGGCTGTCCCTCGGTCTTCCCCGAGCCCACCTACGGAGCGCCGAACACGGCGGAGCGCGCAGCCGCACAGAGAGCGGAACTACAGAACTACCCGCGGCGCAGGTAGAGGGAGAGCGCCCCCCCCCCCCCCCGCCTTTCGGGCAGGAACACAGCCCCTGACCTAGGTGCTGGGAGGGGGCACGACCCGCCCTCCTACCCGGCCAGTCTGCAACATCTGACTGCGGCATCCGGAGGGGCAGCGACCCGCCCGCCCACAGCAGAGAGCTGCACCTCACCCAGTGTTAGGAGGAGGCGCGATCAGCTTGCCGACAGGTGCTGGGAGCAGCACAGAAGAGGGCGCCAACGGAGGGCCTCTGAAAACAGCAAGCTGAGCTTCCAAAACAGGACGAAGACAAAAAGACTTCACATTAAAAGCAGACAGACTCCAGGAGAACACCGACAACCCCCCCCTTTTTTTTTTAAATCTGTTTTTACCTGTTCTATTTTCTATTACTCTCTTAATCTTTACGTCTTAATTCATTTCTATTTCTCTTGGGTTTTGATGTCCTGCTATTGATTAGACACAGGTTTCAAATACATCTATTCATCTCCCCCCCCTTTTTTTGTAAAGGTTTCAAAAGGACGTCTCAACCCGATTAATACTCTGCTTCAACTCACTCTTCTATTATTCATTATACACTGTTTTCAAACCCTCTTTCTCCCTTCTTTTAAAATTCTTTCTCTCTCTCTCTCTTATTTTTTTTTTCCTAAGTTCTATTCCTAAATACGCATCAGATAGATAAAATCCTTAAGGACCAAAATAAACAACTGATACTCCATAAACCACAGTGCCAAAGACGTATGAGCAAGATGAAGAAGCAGAAAAACCTTTCCCAATTAAAAGAACAAGAGAAATCCCCTGAAAGAAAGATCAACGAAATAGACATCGATAGCCTACTAGCTCAAGATTTCAAAAAAGGAGTGATCGAATTGCTGAAGGAATTAAAAGAGATAGTGTTTAGAGATATAAAATATGTCAAAAATGAAATTGAAGCTATAAAGAAGAGCCAAGTAGAATGGGTAAACTCATTGACAGAGATGAGGAATGATCTAATAGCTGTGCAAAGCCGACTAGATAATGCAGAGGAACGAATTAGTGATCTAGAAGACAGGGCAATAGAAAGCACCCATTCAGAACTACAAGAGAAGCAAATAAAAAATAATGAAAATAGCATAAGGGATCTATGGGATAATATAAAGCGTCCCAATCTTCACATAATAGGGGTCCCAGAAGGAGAAGAAAGATCAAAGGGGATTGAAAAGGTTTTTGAAGAAATCATGACTGAAAACTTCCCAAACTTAAAGAAGGAATCAGATATCCAAGTACAGGAAGCTCAGAGGGTCCCAAACAGGAAGAACCCAAATAGACCCACACCAAGACATATCATAATCAAGATGGCCAGAGTCAAGGATAAAGAAAGGATTCTAAAGGCAGCAAGAGAAAAGCAAAGAGTAAGTTACAAGGGAACCCCCATAAGGCTCTCAGCTGATTTCTCTACACAAACACTACAGGCCAGAAGGGAGTGGCAAGATATATTCAAAGCCCTGAATGAAAAAAAGATGCAGCCTAGGATCCTTCATCCAGCAAGGCTATCCTTGAGGATAGAAGGAGAAATAAAGAGTTTCACAGACCAAAAAAAGCTGCAGGAGTTTAGCAACACTAAACCCATGCTAAAAGAAATACTGAAAGGGCTATTCTAAATAGAAAAGCAGCAGGATGCTACAGAAATGAGAAACACACAACTGGAAAGGTGATAACTCATGAATTACAAATAAAGTAAACATGAAATTATAAAAGAAGACATACAAATCACTGAGAGTGGGAGAGGGAGGCAGGGAAACATAGAATATTTTTTTCTTTCTTTTTAAAATTTTTTTAACAGTAGGATGGGTTTGAGATCATGTTACTATCAGTTTAATAAAAACAGTTATAGTAATGGGTTGACAGATTTACAAAAAAGGGTAACCACAAGCCAAAAATTTATAAAGGAGTCACAAAAATTAAATAAAATCCATGATAATACAAAGGAAAATTACCAAACCACAAAAGGAAGAAGAAAGGAACAAAGAGGATATACCAATTCAACTGCAAAGATAAGTTCAAAATGGCAATAAACACACATCTATCATTAATTACTGTAAATGTTAATGGACTAAATGCGCCAGTCAAAAGACACAGAGTGGCAGACTGGATAATAAAGCAAGAACCTTCAATATGCTGCATACAAGAGACCCACTTTAGGGAGAAGGACACATATAGATTGAGAGTGAAAGGATGGAAAAGGATATTCCATGCAAATGGAAAAGCCAAAAAAGCAGGTGTTGCAGTACTGATTTCAGACAAAATAGACTTTAAAACAAAGGCCATAAAGAAAGATAAAGAAGGACATTTTATAATGATTAAAGGAGTGATACAAGATGAGGATATTACACTCGTGAATATATATGCACCCAATATAGGAGCACCTAAGTACATACAAGAATTACTAACAGAGATAAAGGGGGATATTGATGGGAATACAATCATAGTTGGAGATTTTAACACTGCATTAACATCACTAGACAGATCTTCCAGACAGAAAATAAACAAGGCAACAGAGAAATTAAATACTACAATAGAAAAACTAGATTTGGTGGATATTTTCAGAGCATTACACCCCCAAAAAATAGGATATACATTCTTTTCAAGTGCACATGGAACATTTTCCAGGATCGATCGTGTACTTGGGCACAAAAGAAACCTCAACAATTTTAAGAAGACAGAAATTATCTCAAGCATCTTTACTGACCACAATGCCATGAAACTGGAAATAACAACAGAGAAACAAAGGAGAAAAAAAGGAAAGCATGGAGATTAAACAATATGTTATTGAAAAAACAATGGATCAATGAGGAAATCAAAGCTGAAATTAAAAAATACATTGAGACAAATGATAATGAAAGCACAACCACTCAAAACCTATGGGACACAGCAAAGGCAGTGCTAAGAGAGAAGTTTATAGCGATACAGGCCTTCCTCAAAAAAGAAGAACAATCTCAAATAAACAATTTAACCCACCACCTGAATGAATTAGAAAAAGAAGAACAAAAAGCCCCAAAAAGCAGCAGAAGGAAGGAAATAATAAAGATCAGAGAGGAATTAAATACAATAGAGATTAACAAGACCATAGAAAAAATCAACCAAACCAAAAGCTGGTTTTTTGAAAAAGTAAATAAAATCGACAAACCTCTGGCCAAACTCACAAAGCCAGACTTCAGACAATACTATAGAGCTACAGTCATCAAGACAGCATGGTATTGGTACCAAAACAGACATATAGACCAATGGAACAGAATAGAGAGCCCAGAAATGAACCCACAAACTTTTGGTCAACTCATCTTTGACAAAGGAGGCAAGAATATACATTGGAATAAAGACAGTCTCTTCAGCAAATGGTGTTGGGAAAACTGGACAGCAGCATGTAAAACAATGAAGCTAGAACACTCCCTTACACCATAGACAAAAATCAACTCAAAATGGATTAAAGACTTAAACATAAGACAAGATACAATAAACCTCCTAGAGGAAAACATAGGCAAAACATTATCTGACATACATTTCAAAAATTTTCTCCTAGAAGAAATAAAAGCAAGAATAAACAAATGGGACCTAATGAAACTTACAAGCTTCTGCACAGCAAAGGAAACCAGAAATAAAACAAGAAGAAAACCTACGGAATGGGAGAAAATTTTTGCAAGTGAAACCGACAAAGGCTTGATCTCCAGAATATATAAGCAGCTCATACGACTCAATAAGAAAAAAATAAACAACCCAATCCAAAAATGGGCAGAAGACCTAAACAAGCAATTCTCCAAGGAAGACATACAAATGATTAAAAAGCACATGAAAAAATGCTCCATATCACTAATTATCAGAGAAATGCAAATCAAAACTACAATGAGGTATCACCTCACACCAGTCAGAATGGCCGTCATTCAAAAATCCACAAATGACAAATGCTGGAGAGGCTGTGGAGAAAGGGGAACCCTCCTACACTGCTGGTGGGAATGCAGTTTGGTGCAGCCACTGTGGAAAACAGTGTGGAGATTCCTCAAAAGACTAGGAATAGACTTACCATATGACCCAGGAATCCCACTCCTGGGCTTGTATCCAGAAGGAAATCTACTTCAGGATGACACCTGCACCCCAATGTTCATAGCAGCACTATTTACAATAGCCAAAACATGGAAACAGCCTAAATGTCCATCAACAGGTGACTGGATAAAGAAGAAGTGGTATATTTATACAATGGAATACTACTCAGCCATAAAAACCGACAACATAATGCCATTTGCAGCAACATGGATGCTCCTGGAGAATGTCATTCTAAGTGAAGTAAGCCAGAAAGAGAAAGAAAAATACCATATGAGATCGCTCATATGTGGAATCTAAAAAACAAAAACAAAAACAAACAAACAAAAACAAAGCGTAAATACAGGACAGAAATAGACTCACAGACAGAGAATACAGACTTGTGGTTACCAGGGGGGTGGAGGGTGGGAAGGGATAGACTGGGATTTCAAAATTGTAGAATAGACTACACTGTATAGCACAGGGAAATATACACAAAATGTTATGATAACTCACAGAGGAAAAAATGTGACAATGAGTGTGTATATGTCCATGAATGACTGAAAAATTGTGCTGAACACTGGAATTTGACCCATCATTGTAAAATGATTATAAATCAATAAAAAATGTTAAAAAAAACAACTCTGTTTAAATGTGAAATGAGCTGTCCCAACATGGAGTTCCCCTCAAAAATAGATCTTCATAAGTAATCTGCAAAAAAATAAACAAATGGGACCAAACTAAAAGGGTTTTGCACAGCAAAGGAAACTGTGGACAAAACAAAAAGACAACCTACTGAATGGGAGACAATATTTGCAAATGATGTGACTGATAAGGGGTTAATATCCAAAATATATAAGCAGCTCATACAACTCAACATCAAGAAACACAAACAGCCAGATTAAAAAATGGGCAGAAGACCTGAATAGACATTTCTCCAAAGAGGACATGCAGATGGCCAACAGGCACATGAGAAGATGCTCAACATCGCTAATGGTCAGGGAAACGCAAATCAAAACCATACTGAGATATCACCTCGCACTTGTCAGAATGACTATCACCAAAAAGAACACAAATAACAAATGTTGGCGAGGATGTGGAGAAAAAGGAACCCTCATACAGTGTTAGTGGGAATGTAAACTGGTGCAGTCGCTCTGGAAAACAATATGGAGGTTTCTCAAAAAACTAAAACTAGAACTACCATATGACCCAGCAATTCCACTCCTGGGTATATACCCGGAAGAAATAAAAACACTAATTCAAAAAGATACATATACCCCAATGTTCATAGTAGCATTACGTACCATTACTAAGATGGGGAAGCAACCTAACGGTCCATCAACAGATGAATGGATAAAGATGTGTGTGAATGAATATATATGTGTATATATATAAATAAATGAAATGCTAATCAGCCATAAAAAATAAAATCCTGTGAAATCTCGCCAGTCGCAACAACATGGATGGACCTGGAGGGTATTACACTAAATGAAATAAGTCAGACAGGGAAAGACAAATACAGTATATCATTTATATATGGAATCTAAAAAATGCAACAAACTAGTGAATATAACAAAAAAGAAACAGACAGACAAACTAGTGGTTACCAGTGGGGACAGGGAAGGGGCCAGGGGCAATACAGGGGTAGGAGATGAAGAGGTACAAACTGTTATGTATTAAAATAAGCTACAGGGATATATTGTACCACACGGGGAACACAGCTGGTATTTTATAATATCTATAAATGGAGGATAACCTTTAAAATTGTGAATCACTGTACTGTACACCTGTAACTTGTATAATATTGTACATTAGCTATACTCCAATAAAAAAAAAAAAAGAATAGTCCACAAAGTTGCTTATCTGGGTGCTATAGAAAAGTACTGGCTTCCGGACAGCCCCAGACTCCCTTGCTTTTCTTTGAGATGTCCTGCATTAACGAAGGTTCTCCCTAATGCTGTCACCTAAATAAAGTCATCTCTTTAATTTTGCACTTGCCTGGCCCAGTTTTGGCTCTGTAAATTGGACGGGATGGGCCCTCATGTTCAGATCCCCATTAACTCCACCTAAGTAACGAGACCTGGTGAAGCCCTCTGCACTGTTCCTGATGGGTGGTGATTCGGGGACCCAGTGGTAAGTCCAGCTCCTGGGCTCCTACTGCAAACTCTTGCCCATGGGTAGGGCAGCAAAGATTTGACCTGGATTCTCTTTGAGTATTTGGTGCATTTCTGATGCCTGCCTCTCTTGGCTTTATGGTCTGACCTTTTGGTGATCTCTGTAAATGGAACGATGGTTCATAGAGATCATGTCTCTGTTGGGTGAAAGATGAGAGAAAATCTGGTTTGTTAGTTCTCCCTGTTAGTTTGTCCATTTACCTTCTTTGAGCTCAAATTGCTTAAGAAGTCATACTCATTGAAGAAAACAACTCTATTGATATAGTTCAGTGAGTTTTGTAATTCTGGGTTTATGCTTTATCCGTGGCTGAAAGTTTAGCATTGAAGCCAGAAGCTCTCTGCGTCTGTGTGTTCTTATGTAATTCAGAGAGACCTTTATCTCTCACTGTGTCCATGTGTAATATTTTCCTATGTCCAAATGGTATTACCAAATTACATTATTAAATCCTGGCCCCTCCCTTCTCTCTGAGACATTCCTTTTAATCAATATTCTTCTTACTGTAATAGCCTGAAATTTAAAATCACATGTGTAACACACCAATTCCAAGTACATTTCTGCCTCTTCAGCTTTTTATATAAAAATACTGTTTTAAGGTGCACAACCTCATGTTTGAGAGAGAGATATATATATGTATATATATACACAAGCATGTATATACACACACACACACACACATTGTAAAATAATTACCACAATCAAATTAATTAACACAGCCACCACTTCACACAGTTACCTTTTTTTATGTTTGGTGTGAACACTCAAGATCAACTCTCTTAGCCTATTTCAAGTATACAATAAAGTATTATTAACCATAGTCACTATGTTGTACATCAGATCCCCAGAATTTATTCCTCTTTTAAGTTTGTACCCTTTGACCAGTGGCTCCCCATTTTCCCCATGCCCCAGCGTCTGGAAACACCATTCTATTCTCTGGTTCTGCGAGTTCGACTTTTTTAGATTCCACATATAAGTAAGATCATATAGTGTTTACCAATTACTCCCCAATAAAGCTGGGGAACACTTATGACATGATTCTGCGCCCTCAAGAGTTTGTAAGGAAATTGCTCAGTAAGATACACGATACTCCTTGGAGCCAAACTTCATTTGAGGTTCGTTATCACTTTCCAACATTTATGAGTTTAAGCGAAGTCAGGTTGTATTTTTGCAAAGGGAACACAAATATTGAATTTTCCAAGGCTTCAGTTTCACATTGATAGTAATAAGACTTCAGAATATGGAATAGCTAGGAAGCATAACCTCTCAAGCAGTAAGCCTGTCATCTGCATTTTCAGCATTATTTAAGGAAACACAAGGCGGTGCTGTCACACGTGATTTAGGCAGCACGAGCAAGTGTACTGGAAAGCTGTGCCCTCATTCTCTGCTCACACTAACCTTACTGTTTTAAGAGGCATGAAAAGAGAAGTGCTGGATGTGGTGGAAGCTTGTTGTGGTAGGCTCGTAGTAAAATGAGTTCGGGTAAGTTTTACTAAAATTTTATCTTGAGTTTTCTCATGGAATCAGAGGTGAAAGCTCTACTGTGAAGAAGCCCTACTTTGAACTTTTGTTCAGTCAGCAGAGAGGGTGTTATCTGAGCTGCCTAAAACCCAGTGTAGGCATCTGAAGTAGAAGCAAATCCCTGTTGTCATAGATAGGCACGTAGGTAGGTAGGTAGGCAGGCAGACAGACAGACAGAGTCCGGATTTTCAGGAGGGTATGATTCATCCACTTAAGAACAATGAAATAGTCTTTTGGTGTAAAGTATATATAGCAATTTCATGTTTCTAGCAGCTTTTAATACTCTCATAATAGGTTAACATAAGATCAAGAAGGACAATTAATAAATTAAATTAAATACTGTAATGAACTTTATCATAGGAGCAGTATCAACTGACATAATTTCAATTGGTAATTTTCTGTAAGAAAGATCATTGAATAAACATGTGTTAACAAAAAAAGAATGTTTTTTACCGTGACACTATCATGCTATGCTCCACCAATATTTGTATTCATATTATCAGTTTAAAAAACTCAAACACTTTTGGGTTTATCTTTCCTATTAAACTTTATGATGGAATTTACAGTAACATGTGCAATACTATAAGTTCTTTGACAGAATGATCTTCCACTCAATGCTGAATCTACGAATTAGGTTAAAAAAACAAAACTGGCCAATTGTTGGAATTAAGTGGGTTTCTTTTTTAAAAATCACTGATATAAAAAGAGCATCATTTATTTATTTATTTGCAGAATTCCTCTTTTGGTAATGAAACCAACACATAAAGAGCTATTGCTTTATTTTTGAAAATGCACAAGAAAACCTGGAGTTGAAAATCAGTGAAATTAATTCAAAACAAGGGTGGGCAACTACAGATCATAGCTAAGAACTGTGTTTTATATTTTTAAGGGGTTCAAAACCTAATTGAAACCAAAACCAAAGAAGAATATGTGACAGAGACCACATGGGGGACTTCAAAATCTAAAACATTTACTATCTGGACTTCTATAGGAAAAGTTTGCAGACCCTTGATTTAGAACAACAATCTTGATCTCACTGAAAAGTCATGCTTTACAGAGTGGTATGTATGTGCACCTTGTGTCTTCTGCTTCTCATGCTCTCAGGGATATTGGTATGACCCCAATAGCAGATGGTAAATACTGATATTTTGGGGAGATTCCTGTGAATTGATATGGAGCAATTTCCAGGATATACTAAGTGTAAAAAACAAAGCCCAAACACCTATGCTATCTTTCACATGAGAAAGAAGGATATAAGCAAATATATGTGCATCTGCTTACTTGTGAAAGAGAAGCATAGGACTGATAAAACCAGAAATCAAACCCTGTAAGTTACTACAGAGAATGGGTGGGAATGAATTGGAAAAAAAAAATGGGAGAATGGGAAGGAGGTGGCAGGAATGGGGAGAAAGTGACTTCCCTCTGAGTATATATATATATATTTTTTATAGCTCTGACTCTTAGAATCCTAGCAATATTTCACATACCTCAAAACATAATTAAAATCAGTCAGAACATAGAGGGAACCCAAAATGGAATACAAACAGTAAAAAATGAACCTAACTGTATAACAAATGAATAATGTAACTATTTTGAAGGGGTGGGGAAAAAAGCAACTAATCTAGGTAAGTTTGGAAAACCTAATTTGGCCTCATACCATAAGGCTAAAAGCTAAAGATACTGTATACAGATGCCATAGCTAGTAAATTTGTTTTTAACAGGGATGTGGGCCAGCTATTCTGAAACTATTTTGTGTATATACTAGAATTAAACAAATAAGCACATCTAGATAAAGTGAGTCAGGTTTTTCACTGTCAGAAAGATGCTACCAATAAGGAAAGGGGAAAGACAATTTCAAAAAGAATGAACCCTTGGTATTGTATTAGTGTCAAAAGTATCAGTATAAACTCATTTGTGTGTGTGTGTATGAACGGATAAGTACAGAAATATAGAGATATGTAAGGATTAGTATACGGACACCAAGTTCCTTGTCTGTTGCAACAGCCTAGAAACAATGACATCCTAGTAGCCGTGAGCTCATCTAGTGCTCAGATCCTGTTTTCTAAATCTCATTCTTAAATAAAAGAACCATGGTACCTGGAGAAGTGGTTGATTCCAGGACCAGAGCAGGCAAAATACAAGGTGAGGCTGGAGCATCTTGGTATGCCAGAGAATACAGAAATGCACATGAAAGGAGGCGCCATGTCAAAGATACATGGCACCCGCCCCCCGAAAGAACTCCCAGTGGCCAAGCTGGAATAATTGTCAGCAAGAAAAGAAACAAAGGTAGCACTGGTTTATAATCTACAGAGTAAAATAAATATCAGTGAGGCTACACTGATATAAAGACATAATTTAGTAAATAAATGGAGTAGAAGAGACAACTCTTCTTTATAGAAGAAATCCAATTAATAAGTATAAAAGGAATGGGAGAAATAAGGAAAAAATCCACAGTAATAATATCTGTGTAGGTATTAACAGATGATAAAATTAGTGGGTGAAGGTTTAAGAAGTAACAGGATATTTACATCACCTTAAAATTTCTCCCCAAAGGTATTTATTAATTACAAATGGGAAAGTAGTAATTTTAGCATGGAGAAACTAGTAGATACCATGTTAATTGGTAATCAAGGTTAACATCTCCAGTAATAAGACATCGACATCACGCACTGCCTGATATGGTACACACGGAAGGATATAACATCACTTTCATAGTACTCCTGCTGAAGATGCCCAACCTCATTGAACCATGAGAAGATATCAGACAAACTCAAATCTGTAGAATGAGACACATTCCACAAAATAACTAGTTAGTATTCAAAAGTGACAAGGTCATGCTAGTCAAGGGAAGACTGAGAAACTCAGACTGGAGGAGATTCAAGAGATGCAGCAACTAAATCCAGTGTGGGACCCTAGATTGGGTCCTGAAACAGAAGACAATGTTAGTGAGAAGTCAAAGAAGCTTAGTAGATGCACTGTATAGGATTATACTAACGTTCAATTTCCTCACATAGCCTATCGTGGTTATGTAAGATGCTCACATCAGGGAGGCTGAGTGAAGGACAGACAGGAATTCTCTGCACAGCTCTGCCACTTTTCTACAAGTTTAACACTATTTCAAAAGGAAAAAAGGTTTTTGTAAACCCTGTTGAACCTGAGGTTCCTTATCAAAAAATGAGTGGTCTGCACGTTGTATTTTATAAGATCTATTGCGGATATGAAATTACCAATCACCAATCGCCACACTAGACAAACATCACCCCTCTTCCATCAGCACATGTACTGAAGCAATAAAGGTCATCCTGACTTACTAAAACAGTGTTGTTTCTGTTGAGGGTAGTACTCTAGTGTACATACATTACTTTGAAGTAGTTACTAGGGTCCATAATTCTTTAGAGAAATGAACCAGGTCCCTCCTAAAGGCTGGCCATTTTCTTACCTCAACTTAAGTCAATGCTGGAAGATTGAATAAGACCAGAGATTACTCACATCCTATGGCAACAACAGTGTCCATAACAACAGCCACCATTTATTGAGAATCTGCTCTGTGCAGGGCACATCAGCAGGCTGGGTATAAGGAGACCTCTAATCCCTTAGAGCCATGCAGTAGGAACTTGTTCCTGACTCCATTTCTTCCAGACCAGGAACACGGGGCTCAGAGGAATCAAGCAAGTGGAAAACCCAGGATGTGAACTCACTGGGGTAGAAAGCATATGATCTTTCCACCCTACAATTCTCGATCTCTAGGTATAAACATGCTGAGGAAAACAGTAACAGCAGCAACAAAAAAAGGGCTCAATTCCTCACTCCGCATCTTTATCTCAGAGTTGTAATACAGGGCAGAGAAGTAATAAAAATGCAGCTCAGGTTTCTCAACCCTCTTTTTTTAAACTAAAGGTTTGTTAAACTTGGGAGGAGGCACAGAGAGAAACAGAGAGAGAAAGAAAAAGAATGAGAGAAAGAGAGGAAGGAAAGGAGGGGAAAAGAGGGTTAACCTTGCAAGCTCCATTAACGCCATAGACAAAAGCTCAGGGTCCTCCGAATTATCAAATACACACATACTCAAATTAAACGACTTTCCCTTAGTGCCATCCATATTGTACCACAGAAGAAAATACTGTCTTCATTATTTGCCTTTCTCCTGTTTATCCACTGAGGAAGGGAAGGTTCTTCTAGAAAGAAAGCAAAAATCTTTCTTCAGTCCCTTAGCTCCAGTTCATGGGCTGTTTTTATACAACAGTGCCATCTACTGGAATGGCTCAGAAATACAAGATACCAGAAATTTTCTGCTTCACTTATTTTTAAAACGAGCTGAAAAAAAAAAGGTAAGATCTCCATTCTCAATTATTGTTATCAACGGCTCCATTTTATTAATAAATATGTTTGCATGGGGAAAAGACCTAGTCAAATCCTGGGTATACACCAAAACCACACAACAGCCTACAAAGTTGCTCACGGATTTCACACTGAAACAGAAACAGACACCCATCTGGGAGTCTGAGTTTCTTTTTCTCTTGAAATCGAAAAAAAATCATTGCCAAGAAATTGTTCTTTGTAAAAAGATAAGAACATTTAGAGAGGCCAAAGGGCTACGTAATCACCATAATTCTCCTGCTAAAAAATAGCTCTCCTTCAGATTTCTCTATGCTTTTATTATTTACAATTGTGGACTCATACTATATTGTACTATAAATGCTTTCTTCCATTAGTAATAATAATAATGTAGTTATTATTATATATAATCATCATAGTTTCAAATATTTCACTTATATACATACACACACACACACACATACATATATAATCACCACTGTTCTGCAAATGTTAATCCTCGTGGTTTAGGTCAATGCACATGACCATTTCATTTCACTTCAGCAAGGTCTCAGAACATCTCTAAGCAGGGACTTGGATCTCTCATGAGTGTTCATCTGCTCACTCAGCCCTAAAACACCTTCTATTAATAAGACAGCAGAGGAACAAGAAGCAAAATTATTTCCCAACTCTCTAGGTCCCCCCTGTTTCAGACTGTCCTTCATGTGGAAGAGGGGAAGGGAGGCTGAGTCTCAAAACAAAATAAACGAAAAGACCGGTTTCAAAAATCTTCTGAACCACAAGTCTTCAGTGGTCTCTTAAATATAAGACTAAACTGGGAAAGACTAATTCCAATTTGAAGAGGAACATGGAGGTCACTGGAATTATCTTGAATGCCTCTGCTTTTCACAGAGAAATGTGTAAGCCACAAGAAACTGCAAAATCTAAAAAAAAAAAAATGGTATTATTACAAACTAGGGGTTATTATAGCAAGGACCCTCAACTCCTATGGGTTCAGTTTGTAAGTGGTGGCCTTCCCTCTCTGTTTGCTTGATCTGGGCAGGGAGCATATGTGCCTATTTTGTAGAAGCTGGAAGACAATTGTATTTTTAAAGGCCTGATAAAGGTTTATGGGTGTTTTATATCTACTTCATTGACACGTTTTGGCTTATATTAATGATTTACTTGATTCTGAGGTCTTGTTTGGGCCTACAGCCCTCAATTAGAACATGATTCCTGTGGGAAAATACGCAACACTTAGCAATGATTTACTTCACAAAGTGGTTTCCAGGACAGCACTGGGGAAATAAAAAGTAGTTTGTCTGTACTTGATTTTGGCATTGCCAACTAAAAATTGTCACTTGCCGTCTGTTTCTACAAGAATGAAGTTACAAACCACTGCAGTCGCTGACCTTCAACACACCCTGAAAGGAGTTCAGGGCCAAGATCATAGTGCTCTGTGCTCTGGGAAAATCTGGGAGAACAGGCCTTTAGATAGATTATTTTCAGGAGAAGATTTTAAGAGCCCAATTTCTTGCATCTTCTCATGTTTAGAAAAGCACAAAAATCATTACTGAAGACATCTGCTCCTCATGACTAGCAAGTCTCTGCCAAAACGTGTGCGTGACTGCACATACCCTCTTCACCAGAATCACAGATATATGGACTTCCCCCTCTTCCTGTTTGGAGCAACTGCCCCAGAGCTGCCTCTGAGAGGCTGTCTCCAGGCTAAAGTCCTCACACCCCAAGTACAACTTCACTCACAACTCTCTTGTTGTGCATTTTTTTTTTCAGTCAACAGAATTCTGTAAAGACAAATGTGATTCCTCACATATTACAGAAGGGAAATGAAGTCTCAGAGCTTGAGGGACTGTGTCTCATAAGCAGCAGATCAGAGGCAACCCCTCAGTCTTCCTTACACAGTGTATTTTTCTTAGGTTATATTCTTGGCCTATCCTTGACCAGAGCAACAGTCAATTAAATGAATGAATGAATGAGTGAATAAATAAATAAATAAATAAATAAATATGCATTTCTGATCGTGATGTACCACAAGTTTCTTTTTAAACTATAGCTTGTTTTAAGATATGTCATTCTCTGAGTGTTTGTGTTTGAGTGGACCCAGTGCCAGATACTGTGACAGGCAGGGCCTGGAGAGTCAATGGCAAGCAAGACACAATCTCCAAGTTCAAGTTGCCCACAGGCTGGGGGGAAGGGGAGTCAGACCACAAAAGGAAACTGTAGTGCATAATGAGAATTGTTCCCAAGTAGTGCAGACCAAGATGCCATGGGAATGTATTACTTGGGAGTGGCACCAGCCCAGCCTTGTATGGCGTAAATAGTGGATGGAGGACATCAACAGTATTTCCTGGAGGAACTGAGAGATGAGCTAAGACCTTCCTTATCCCATCACCAGCTCACATCTGATCATTACCTGATCAGCATCCGGCATGCACCCAAGACCCGTTATCCCATTTAATCCTCACTATAATTCTCCAGGGGCAGTACTATTATTCCTATTTTGTAGATGAGAAAACTGATGCTTTAAGAAACCATGCAAGTTGTCTGATGTTACCTAGCTAGTAAGTGCTGTGCCTAGGATTTAAACTTGGTCCGTCCGACCAGTACATGCAGATCATTACCCACTACATCGGGCTGCCTCCACTCTTACATTGTTCCATTGTGTTTGGTGTAGATGAATCTGAATTGTGACTTCACCTTCATATGTATCTGTAGTTCGCTGTTTCACTTGTTTCAACAAGCATTATCCATAAACAATTTTTATTTAAAAAGGAATGTTCTTACTTTTAACTACTATGTTAATAGGCTGAAGCTAGCACATTGCCTTTTTCCACTGCTTACAAAGGTACATGGTTCTTGCACAGTTTCCCACATGCAGTTAACATCTGGTAAATGGGGAGGGACCCTTCAGTTTTGAATTGATTTGGTGGCTCCAGATCCCCTGTTTTCTATTCTAAACCCTGCTTGACAGATTTGCAGCTCTTTGGTTGGAAGGTTGTACAGGCAACACAAAGGTTATGAGAAAAGAGATTAGTCTAACCTTGGTCTGATTCCTTGACTAATCTGCAAGAGGAGGTAAGTGTCCTCTTATACCAGCATGAATCAAGGCCAGCCAGATGAACTGCTATCCAAAAAAGAGGACACTGGAATATTTAGCAGGATGTAATCAGCTGGAAGGTAGAATATGAACAAAGCATGATTAGTCCAACATTCAGGAAGCAGCAAACTGCTTTGGCCAAATTCTCTAATGGGGCACAACAGTGGGCATGGTCTGGCCCCTGACTTCCTTCCTTCTGTAACTTCCCCCCATCCGCCTTCCCTCCCCCATCTCTAAACCCCACCACCACTTGTGATGCAGCCACAACCAACATCCTGCAGCTCCCCCTACACAAGGCAGGCTCTTTCTGACCTCCCAGCTCTTGCAAATGTGTGTGCCTCTCTCTTTCCCTGCCAGCTCCTTCCCCTACATGCCCTTGACCTCTGACTTCTTACCCTTTCTTCAAGATTAATTCACACTCAGATCTTCTCCTGAGATTCCCTTGAGTCCTCATTCAGGAGTTTTCTCTCTGGGCTTCCCATGGAGTCCTCTGGAAAGCTTTACTCTTTTTCTGAAAACATTGCTCCAATTACCTGTTGCATGTCTGTTTCCCTGATATGCCATACAGACTGGAGGACAAGAATCATATTTTATTCATCTTGTATTCACTTCACTGTGAACAATACCTACTACAGGTTGGGTACTTAATAACTGAATGGATGGATGGGTGGATGAACGGTATTAACCAAGGACTCAGTGCACACACTCTATCAACTCAGAAAGGAAACCCCTCAGTCAAAACACCATCAATTACTCAAAACATAAGGATAGAGGAATTTCAGGCTTCATGAAGTAAACATTTAAGAAGGTATAGTCATAGAACCCTCTGCCTGGTGATTTACCCTCAGATTAGGCCAGTTGTTATAGCCCATTGAACAAGACTAAAAATGGAAAAAAAAATTATGAGGTCTATTTAAATACCATTTACAGTAGGGGAGGATATAGCTCAATGGTAGAGCACATGCTTGGCTTGCAGGAGGTCCTGGGTTCAAATCCCCAGTACCTCAACTAAAAGAAAACAAATAAATAAACCTAATTACCTCCTCCCCCCAAAAAAACCCTAGTTACCCCCCCCAATAAATTAAATAAATAAATAACCATTTACAGATTTCCTAGAAGTAACAATGCCACCTTAAGTAGGCAAAACAAAACTTAAGAAAATGGCACATTCTCGAGATAAAAGAAGGTGGCAGGCTCTGGATATGGTAAAGGAAAAACAGATCATTCTACTCTCCTCTCGGCTTCAGAATTCTAGTCCTTCCCCTGACAGACAAGAGCTGAGAAGGCAAAGGGGTTTAGTGCTCTACATCCGCGTTGCTGATGAAAGTCCACAAGTGAGGAAAAAGAAAAGACACTGCTCTCCGGGCTGAAGGGAATGAAGCCCTTCAGCAAGACTGCACATAAGACCTGCAGGAGGGAAGTACTCTACTCTTGCTGTTTCCTTCCCATTTCAACGTTGTTCGTGAAACAGCACCCAGGCCATAGGAAAAACGGACCAGGAAGGTGTCTATCAGGCAGACTCCATTATAACTGCCCCCACTTGTAGCACCTCTTGTTAACACAGAGGGTTTTGTGTCTTTAAATTCTACAGGTCTCTGCTGGTGGTGCCTTTACTGCTTGCCTCTGGGGAAGTGATTATTGCAAATGTGCATGATTTTATCCACAATATACAGTATCGTGTGAAGCTTGCTTTCATTGCCTTCAGCCTTTTCTTTCTTACAATTTATTTTAATACATTTCGAATTATTATCCCAAACATTAGCCAGCTGGCCTGCTGGGGTTTCCTTTGCTGGATTCCGGGTCTCTCTTTTTCTAATCCTCTCTTCATGGATAATCCACTCTAATGCTTCTTGGCTGGTGAGGGGGTTTTGCTATTACTACCTGTTGATCAGAAATTCACTTTGTCCTGTGTAGGTGGTTCTAATTGTTCAGTAATGAACACCTTATTGAATCAGCTGAGGTCAGAGTTATATTCATGAGATTTTCTTTCTTCTTTCCAGATTTCTGGATGCGTACTTGTCTTTTCAATTTATTTTTTCTTCTGAGCTACAACTTGGCTGGTTTTTGAAAATAGCCTCTAGACCCCCTCCCTCCAATAAAAGGGGGGGGGGGGGAAGAACAGTAAGAAAAGAGAAGAAAGCTGTATAGTAAGACCTGAGAAAGAGAAACGCTTTTATTCCAGCTGGTCAGACACTAGGTATACATCGCTTTTGTCTTTGCCAACCCCTGGGCCCCCAGGGCCTTGCTTCGGGCTCCCTCCTGGTGAGAAGGTTGGAGAGTGCCTCTCAGACATTATAAGGGGAGTCCAAGAGAAGAACAGGTAGCAGGCAGTGTTTTCAGTCATCAGAGGCTGCTAGGATGCAAAGGAACAGGGGAACAAAGCAGGGTCCCAATGTCTTGCTGTCCTCCTGGAATTCCTGAAGTCCACTCACAGTCAGAAGCTGGTGTGAAACCACGTGGCGGGAGCACCAAAGCTAAGGGTTCCTGGTGGGAGTCTCGCCAGCAGCAGACTTTCTCCAGGATCCTCTGGGGAGAACCCAGAATGAATGATGCTTCCTAACACCTGTTTCAGGAAGAGGTGCCAGGGTCTCTAGTCGGTGCACTTCTGTAGAATCTGTAGTCTGTATTCGTCCTAAAGTGTCTGCAGTTTACAACAGGATAACCACTGGCTACATTTCACTTGAAAGTCCAGAGAGGTTTTTAAAATTCTCATTATATGTTTCAGAATAACACACTCTGCCCCCGTTCTTGATAGCACCACACCAGGAAAGGCGTCCATTTACTTGGTCAACAGCTACCTTTTGGAAGTTTTAAGGCTTGTGTGAATACTTCCTCAGGGGATTCTGTTATTTATATCTGGTGATTCTCTGAATCCGGCGTATTGCCTGGCACTTAAGAGGTAATTTTTAAAAAGAGGGAAGAAGACAAGGAGGGAGAGATAAAGAAGTAGGGGGAGAGGAAGGTGAAGGGGCGGGGGAGAGAAAGGGAGGGAAGGGAAGATTTATGCGCTCATTACAAAGACTTGGAAAACGTCAAAATATACAAAAAAGAAAACAAGAGTTACTCAAACTCCCACTGAGAAATACCCCTTGCTAATGGTTTCTTCTCTTTACCCTTCTGGCCATTTTCTGTGCTTATCTTTTTGTTTCACTGTTTAAAAAGCTCAGATCACACTGCATATGTGTTCAACTTTGTATCCTATCCTGTCCTTTCAGCTCACATTCTACTGCCAGTGTTTCCCCAAGTTCAAACTGTTGAAAGTAACATTTTCAATGGCTAGATAATACTTTACTCTGAATATACCATTGCTTCTTGACTCATTTTCCTACTGTCATTTGTGCTGCTTTCATATTATGTTTAAAATATTCTTCTCCTCTGAGGTGTGTTACACTTTCAGTGATTTTTCAAACATGTATGGAACAGATTTATTATTAGCCCTTGAAATTATATTTTATTTAGTATAAAATGTCACATTATTTACAGAACAGAATTGAGTTCAACATTCAAATACACCCATACAAATGAGGCTATTACTTGCCGTGGAAATAAAAACAAAAGTTTAACACATATTTTGAAAATAATAGGTTTTCTTTTTAAATACTTGATCTTCTATTGGTTATTGGTCATTTTGAGCCACATGGTTTCATTCTGCCTTCCCACTATATGCTATTTGTGAATATGATTATAATACGACTTTGACAAGACTTGTCCAAAATCAGTGTACTGATTGGCCGTAAATAACTATAATTTAAAAAATCTTTACTGATGCTATAGCTCTTCAAATACAGATCCCTTACCTTTAGCATTTCATAGTCAATTCTTTTTGATAGCTTTGCCAGCTAACTGCTTTGGGATATTTTCCACAGTTAAAAAGTTAAAATTAAAATAACTTTGAAGATCTTATATTTAATGTTGATTTTGCTGAGCTGCCTCCTCTTTTCTTAATGAAGTTTGTAAAAAATTAACAAATACCATGTACATATATTTAATAAAGGTAAGCAATATGATACACACAGCTAGTCCTAAAATTAATTAAGAAATTACATTTTTCTAAAAACAGCCAAGGTGATGGAGCTTTAAGACTTTTCTTAGGAAGCTGAGTAAGTGCACCTGCCCTCAAACAATGCTGGGCCAGGAGTTCAGAAGAAAGAGACACTGACCAGTTTGCCTGTATTTTAGTTCTAAATTTCTTGGCACCAGTGTGACATGTGATCATGTGTTTGATGAGGAACTGTCACCTTGACCTGCAGTCACTGTCTCTGCAAACATTCCTCTCTGGAGAGACTCATGGGAGTGTAACAGAGACCAGTCAGATAACAGCTGTGGAGAGAAGGTGCCGCTCTGAAAACCGCACTCCTTTGGGAACGGGCCAAGAATGGCTCCCATCCGTGGCTGTGCTTTACCTCCATGACTCCAGCTGTTGCATTTCATGGTGATTCTTTACCGATGGGAATGAGTGATTCTACTCTGAGGAACCCCTCCTGGGTTAAGACTCTACTGTTTTCATCACTGTGTCCACAGAGTCTAACAGAATGCCCAGCACACTGAGCGCTCCATTTTACTATCTGTTCTAAGAAGCAACAGGTGAACAAAGAGGACTCTAATTTAGCACCTTTTTTAAAAAGTTGTTTGAAAAAAATATTAAAGCACTTCCAAGATGTGAGTCATTTCAGGACAATCACTAAAAATGATTTGGTTGAAAATATTTTCAGTCTTTCTGGGGGCTTGTTAAAAGGATTGAAGCTGATGGACATGGTGGTCACGGTGAGAGGTAACGACACAAGTGAACAACAGGCTTCAAACACAGGCTTCTCAGATGCCTGAGTTTTTCCACAGGAAGCTCTAAATTGAAGTATCATTTGTTCCACAAGTTAATGATCTGATGAATTTTTTATATTTCATGTCCTGAATAATTCCTCCTTCTTTTGCACATAAGTATTGGGGGATTGAGCAAGTGTACTGAAAAATCTTTCTGAAGTATGTGATTTTGATTTCTTCCCAGTCTGGTCTCCCCTGCAGCCAGGATGCTGATATCTAAGGCATGAGAATTGCTGTTTTATCCATTTGTGTCTTTCACGGGGCTTGACTTGTCCAGAATAATGTGTTCAGTTCAAAAAGAATTGGGTTCAAATCTTAGGTTTGCCACTTTCTAGCTCTGTTACATTGGGCAAATTTTTAAACTCCCCATGCCTCGATTTACTTATTTAGAAAAAACAGAGATTACAGTACCTACTGCGCTGGGTTGTGAAGATTAACTGTACTCATCCTTCAATGTGCCTGACACATAATGACTGTTTGATAATGGTGGTCGCCATTGCTTTCCCCTTTTAACTTGTCCCTGTGTGTACTTCCCCGAGCACTTGGCATTCCATCTTCACCATTTTGTTTGACTGATTCCAGTACTGGCTGGACTTACTGTAGATGTTTCCAGCAGAAAGGCCCCCAATGAGATAAATGGAAGCAAATGGCCTGGAGAAGGCTTAATAGCTGTCCTCCAAGAGAGAAACTGATGATGGCACCCAAATATAGTTAAGACAGAGTTTTTCTTGCTGTAACAATGACCCAACTAAACAGTGATAGCTTTAACAGCATATTATTTTTTAACTATTTCTTAATATTATATTATTTCTTAATAATATATTTTTTATTTCTTAATAATAATTAACATCAAGTTAATTATTTCTCATGTAATCATTGAGAAGAAGAAGTTCATGATGCCATGCTGTTGGGGACCTGCGTTCCTGGATTCACCATCCTTCAGGCCATTTTCATCTCATTTTAGGTGGACAGTCTACCTGTGCCCCTTCCAGCAAGTGGGAAGGAGAAAGAGGACAAGACAGAGCACATGGACATGTTCTTTCCTTTTAAGGACACGACCTAGAAGTTGTATACATCACTTCCACTTATATATCTTTCACCAGAACTTAGTCATATGGCCACAAGGTAAAAGGAAGCTAGGAAATATGGTCTGTATTTCGTGAGGCCATGTAGCTAAAATTTGGGAGTTCTGTTACCCACAAAAGAAGGGAGAATCAATTTTAGGAAAGAAACACCAACCTCTGCTCTAGATATAGTCTGGCATCAGCTGCAAAAGTTCAGAGGAATCTAATCTTTTCAATGTCCCATAACTGATCATGTTCAGGGAAACTGACTCACACTGAAAAGCTCACAAGAGCCTGGTATATAGTCAGAATGCAAAAAAAAAAAAAAAATTACTATGACAAATATTATTTCCAAGGAGGGTAGGTGGCTGGGTTGCTATAAACACAACTGTTTCATGTAAGCTGCAGGTCCTTCAGGGGGTGAGGTGCAAATTATCAGAGGGCTGCTTGGTGAGCAAAGAATCAGAACCCCTGCGTGCACAATGGCATCTGGCTCTGCTAGTCTGCAGCTTCCATCCTCACGCTAGATGGGCTACTTAGGCTGGCTCCTCTCCCCAGCAGTTTCCAGGGGACCTGCCAGTTGTTACCTCTTGGACTCTCCAAAGGCCATGTCCTCTTTAGATACGTTAATAACTCACCAAGTGCAATCCCTTCAAAGTCAACCTGGGGGTCCTCTCTGCCTCTCCTTCTCTCTGCTCTGATCCATGTGTGTTGGTTTATGGTTTTGACCCCATCGACCTCTCCACTTCTATAATACTTCGAGCTTTTTGATATCATTTTATATATGTATTTATAGCTCCTTTAGGGCAAGACCCTCACCTCATATCCCCTGGCATGCAAGTTCTGCAGTAGTGTCCCAGCATGGCACTCCCCAGTGTGTGTGACGTTGGTGATGGCCACAGGATGACAGGTACCTCCGTTGGCACAGGTTCATGTAGTAGCCGTCACCTGAGCATGAGGTGGTTAAAAGCACCCTAACAAAAGTAAGGCTGGTACCAGCAATAAATGTTAATGAAAATTTAATGACACGGGATAGTCAATAAATTTAAATATAGAAGCTGTGGCTTTTGCACTTTGCAGTTAGAGTAGGAATAAAGAAAACATATATGACCAGAGAAATGCAAATCAAAACTACAATGAGGTATCACCTCACACCAGTCAGAATGGCCGTCATTCAAAAATCCACAAATGACAAATGCTGGAGAGGCTGTGGAGAAAGGGGAACCCTCCTACACTGCTGGTGGGAATGCAGTTTGGTGCAGCCACTGTGGAAAACAGTGTGGAGATTCCTCAAAAGACTAGGAATAGACTTACCATATGACCCAGGAATCCCACTCCTGGGCTTGTATCCAGAAGGAAATCTACTTCAGGATGACACCTGCACCCCAATGTTCATAGCAGCACTATTTACAATAGCCAAAACATGGAAACAGCCTAAATGTCCATCAACAGGTGACTGGATAAAGAAGAACTGGTATATTTATACAATGGAATACTACTCAGCCATAAAACCCGACAACATAATGCCATTTGCAGCAACATGGATGCTCCTGGAGAATGTCATTTTAAGTGAAGTAAGCCAGAAAGAGAAAGAAAAATACCATACGAGATCGCTCATATGTGGAATCTAAAAAACAAAAACAAAAACAAACAAACAAACAAAAACAAAGCGTAAATACAGGACAGAAATAGACTCACAGACAGAGAATACAGACTTGTGGTTACCAGGGGGGTGGAGGGTGGGAAGGGATAGACTGGGATTTCAAAATTGTAGAATAGATAAACAAGATTACACTGTATAGCACAGGGAAATATACACAAAATGTTATGATAACTCACAGAGGAAAAAATGTGACAATGAGTGTGTATATGTCCATGAATGACTGAAAAATTGTGATGAACACTGGAATTTGACACAACATTGTAAAATGATTATAAATCAATAAAAAATGTTAAAAAAACAAAACAAAACAAAAAAAAAGAAAACATATGTTTTCAGAAATGTTAAGGTGACCTTGCTACTTTCCTCCACACTGCATTAAGACTTCCAGTCTGAGATGGCTAGTTTCCCACAGTAGCTGTGTGTGTGAGCGCGCATATGTGCGTGTGTTCACACCCATGTACGCGTACTCTACTTCGGGCTTTAGTGAATGATGCGGGGATGCATGACTAGCTTGGTGAAATTGGGTACTTAGCAGTACTACGACCAGATGCCCAGTAAACAGAATGCCAAACAAAAATGTTGGCACTTCGTTCTTTTGGAGAGGTGACTGAATCTGATGATTCTGTGACAAGCTGGTTTGAGTCTGGATGAAGTCACAGTCCATAAGCCCTCTGAACCTAGCAGACCAGCAGAGCTATTAAATGTGAACAGTTAGAATTCGCAGCCCAGGCATCTCTGTGCCATGGAAACAGGAATGGAAGTTTTGATGAGGAGGAGAGATGGGGAACTTTTAAGCCATGGGCACTGGGAGTGGTAATGGGGTGAGGAAGAGGGAATGACCAAGGGCCAAGAGCAGATCTGTAAGGGGTGCCCCGGGGCTCAGACAAAGGGAGAAGCTGGGGAGAGCACACACTCAGAAGGAGGGTGACCCTGATAAGAAGAGGGAAACAGTAATTTGGGCCAGAGTCAGGATCCAGTCCCTTGGATCACAAGGGAATGGGACCATTTAGGGAAATTCATCAGGAAATGAAGAGAAATAGAAAGGCAGATGGGAGGAGCAGTCAGGTCAGGTGAACTTCCCCCCTCCTCCTTTGGCATCCAGCTTTGTGGGATGGGGGCCTTTTAGCAATATCACAATCCACATATGTGAAGAGAGGGGATCCATGCTACCATTAGAGGGGGGCCATGCTGAATATGAGAATGCACGATAAGTAGAAATTGCTGGTATAGGTCCATGAAGCGCGGGAAAGGGAATGCTTACTACACCCTGATGGCAGTAAAGACATAATGGAGAGACTCAGGAAGAGGGCCTCTTGGACACCTATGGGAAGTGGCCTCTTTTGGGCTGAAACGTTCAGTAGAGCAAGACGTACACCTTCCTGGGGATCTGGGTGCATACATACTTGACTACTGGTCGGGCGGGCCTGGCTTGTGACCGAATGAGTCTGCCCAGCTTTCAGAGGGTTGAGAAACCAAGTGGCAAAGTTACAGTACTTTTTGGTTTACCTAGCAGGTTGGTTGGTTTTTGTTGTTGTTGCTTTGTGGTTGTTTTGCAAATCAAAAAAAAAAAATTTTTTTTTTTGGCAACATGTTTGGAGGCTACAAGAAAGTAGTGAGGAAAGAAAGAGCAGTTGAGAGGATATAGAAGATGCTCAGACGTGGGTGGAAGGTCTCCCTGGAGCCAGACAGGGATGCGATTGAGGGCAGAGCATTAAGGGAAGTCTAGGTGCAGACAGATAGATATTGGGGTGGTCAGCCACTCCATAAATAGCTATTGAGTGCCTAGTAGGTGCTGGGTCTGTGCTTGACAATTATCGATAGAGGTCACCTTGGGTTAAGGGATTAAAGAACGGTAAAACATTTAAATAGCTTTGGGGGTTAGCTTTGACTTTTGACAAGCAACAAACCAAAGGATAGATAAGTGATCGCCTAGTGGAAACTGGACAGCAAGAATGTGTGGTGGGACTTTAATGTCTAGAGTTAGCTAGTCCATATTACGAAATGCAGAGAAACAAAAGACAAAGACAACACTAAACCCAGCAAGACTTTATAAAAATAGCAGGGTTTAGGAAAAAGTTCAAAGCACACAGAGAGACACAACATACTTCCAGGCTCCTTTTTGCCCTGGTGTTTCCCTGTTGTTGTTAATAAAAAATGCAATTTCTGAATTCCCAAGAGAAGTGGAAAAGAAAAGCCAAATTTGCAGTTGAGTGAAATCACAGTGTCCCAGTACAATACAGGGGCCTATTTCTAGCAATAAAGATGAGTATTAAATCATTCAGCCGGCCCCATTGTTTATAATTCTTGCTTACATTTGCTGTCATGCATTAGAGTTAAAATTTACACCCTTTTTTGAATGCAAGAAGTTATTTTTATTTATCCTTCTTTGTTAGCGGTTTCACTTCACAATAATTAATCAAATCACCAAAGCAGCATCAAATTGGGGAGTGATGATTTATTTGCATTATTTGGCTTTCCTAACAAGATATCTCAGAGGGTGAGGACTCCGCTATAACATGGCCCTCTTATTTGACGACAGGTTACAATTTTCTTGTAATGTTAGATGTGGTTCATCTTGATAATTATGCTAAATTAAGTAGTCCTACGCATTATAGAAATGTATGTGAAGATACATTAACCAACATTAAGAATTTTAATTAGGTTCTACATATTATGGAATACATATTAAACAAGAATTCAAATTTTCTCCTTTTTCTAGTCTGTTCTGTTCCACGTCTTTCTCTCTTGCTACTCAAGTTATCATAAACAGAAATGGGTCAGAAAAGCAACTTAACAGTTTCTATGAAATCTGAGCACAACACGCTGCAGGAGGAGCAGACATCAGTGGAGAGCCATGCCCTGGTGCTGGGAACTAGATCTGTCCCATCTGGTCAAACTGGGCTTTGTGTCCACATCAGCTCTGTGACCACAGCTCTCTCAGTGAGACTGGGGATCCTTATAACAGTGAAAGAGGGGGGCCTGGAGGACCACATCCTACTACTCACCAGGGGGTCCTAGTCCACCAGACACTGGATCAGGCTTGCTGAGGTTCAGGGGTTGTACTGGAGGGGCTGTGGATGCCCAAGACCTGATCTCCTCCCAGCAGGAGAGGACTGTTAGAAACTTGCACTTTGCCAAAGCAATATTGAAGAAAAAGAATGAAGCTGGAGGAATAACCCTCCCAGACTTCAGACAATACTACAGAGCTACAGTAATCAAAACAGCATGGTATTGGCATAAAAACAGATATATGGATCAATGGAACAAGATAGACAGCCCAGAAATAAACCCACAGACCTATGGTCAATTAATCTTCAACAAAGGAGGCAAGAATATACAATGGAGAAAAGATAGTCTCTTCACCAAGTGATGTTGGGAAAACTGGATAGCAACATGTAAATTAATGAAGTTAGAATACTCCCTCACATCTTACACAAAAATAAACTCAAAATGGCTTAAAGACTTAAATGTAAGACAAGACACAATAAATCTCCTAGAAGAAAACATAGGCAAAACATTCCCTGACATAAATCTTAGCAATGTTCTAGGGAAGTCTATCCAGGCAATAGAAATAAAAGCAAAAATAACAAATGGGACCTAATCAAACTTACAAGCTTTTGCACAGCAAAGGAAACCATAAGCAAAACAAAACAACCTATGGAATAGGAGAAAATATTTGCAAATGATGCGACTGACAAAAGCTTAATTTCCAGAATATATAAACGGCTCATACAACTTAATAACAAAAAAACCCAAACCACCCAATCCAAAAATGGGCAGAAGATCTAAATAATCAATTCTCCAATGAAGACATACAAATGGACAACAGGCACATGAAAAAATGCTCAGTATCACTAATTATCAGAGAAATGCAAATCAAAACTACAATGAGGTATCACCTCACACCAGTCAGAACGGCCATCATTCAAAAGTCCACGAATGATAAATGCTGGAGAGTGTGGAGAAAAGGGAACCCTTTTACACTGCTGGTGGTAATGCAGTTTGGTGCAGCCATTATGGAAAACAGTATGGAAATTCCTCAAAAAACTAAAAATAGAATTACCATATGATCCAGCAATCCCACTCCTGGGCATATATCCAGAGGAAACTCATTCGAAAAGATACACGCACCCCAATGTTCACAGCAGCACTACATACAATAGCCAAGACATGGAAGCAACCTAAATGTCCATCAACAGATGACTGGATAAAGAAGCTGTGGTATATTTATACACAGAATACTATTCCACCATAAAAAAGAATATAATAATGTCATTTGCAGCAACGTGGATGGACCTAGATGTTGTCATTCTAAGTGAAGTTAAGCCAGAAAGAGAAAGAAAAATACCATATGATATCACTCATATGTGGAATCTTAAAAAAAAAAAAAAGAAAAAAGAAAAAAAAGGACACTATGAACTCATTTACAAAACAGAAACAAAGTTGCAGACATAGTACACAATCTTATGGTAATCGGGGAAAGGGGGTGAGAAGGGATAAACTGGGGAGTTTGAGATTTGCAAATGTTAGCCACTATGTATAAAAAAATAGATTAAAAATAGTTTCTTCTGTACAGCACAGGAAACTATATTCAATATCTTGTAATAACCTTTAATGAAAAAGAATATGAAAACAAATATATGTATGTATATGCATGACTGGTACACTGTGCTGTATAATAGAAACTGACACATTGTAACTGACTGTACTTCAATAAATAAATAAAAGAAACCATGGTACTGAATTTAGAGGAAACACAACTTAAGCAAAATGATTACAAGGTCTGCAACATGCTGGACCTCTGGACTAGTTTTTTTGGTTTTGCTTTGTTTTGTTTTTTGCAAGCAGCTGAAACCAACTTTGACTACTTGCCATGGTCAAATTGTGTCCCTTCAAAATTCCTCTGTTGAAGTCTTAACCCCCAGTCCCTCAGAATGTGATTGTATTTGGATGCAGGGCCTTTAGAGAGGTCAGTAAGGTGAATGAGGTCATACAGGTGGACCCCAACGCAATGACTGGTCCCTTTATAAAGAGAGATTAAGACACAGAAACACTCAGAGGAAAGACCATGTAAAGATGAAGAAGGTACCCATCTATAAGTCAAGGAAAGATGCATTGGAAGAAACAACCTGCTGACACTTTGACCCTGAACTTCTAGCTTCCAGAACTGTAGGGGGATCCCCTTCTCCCAGGATTCTCAAACCTCAGCTACAGGACAATGTTTTTGGATTTTCTCCCTGGAGACCTGAAATTAATGAGATTTGACTCTAAACACTTCAGCTCCTAAGTGTCTCAGATGTTGCCCCCTTCCAGGCTCAGCTGTGGTCAGGTGCCCACTCCTCCACTGGTCAGCCGTGGCCAGGGGACATAGTGCAGACTGACAACAGGGCCCCCTCCTGTGTATCAGAGCTTCCCCTAGAAGGGGTGCCCACTGGAGCTGAGCACTCACCTCACTGACATCCCCATTCGCAGTCCCCTACCCTGCTTCCCACTCTCATCTCAAACTCTCCCTTGGCCCCAGGACTGTCCACGAGGCAGCTGGGGATGTGCCTCGCACCTCTCTTCTCCTCCACCTGTGCTGTTGTTGATTTGAAGACACATTTCGTGCTATTTGTCCTGGGTCTAAAATTGCTGTTACGGTGTTACCATCATTATCATGGAAATAAACATTCTCACTGTCTCTGGGAGCTACACTGGACCCTGATTCTTTGCTGCTTTGTCTTCTAAAATAAATATTAGTGCTTGACTATCTTTCTCCTCTGCTTCACTGGCTTCCTACTGCCTTCAGAATAAAATCCACACTTCTTCATAGGACTTAGAAGCCGCTTGTTGTCTGGCCATTTCCTTTGTATTGTCTTGCCTCTTACCAGAGCCCCACCTAGCACTGAGCTTCTCATTTCCTGAATTTGACTGCTACTTTACACCCCTCTGTCCTCCCACACATTATTTCCTCTGCCTGATCTTCTGTCTTTCCCCTTCCACCCAGGTGAATACTGGGCTTGCATTTTGCAAGGTTTGACATAAAAGTCTTCTCTTGTGGGAGACTCCCTTCACCTTCCACTGGTCCTTATCAATGACTTATTACTTACACACCTACGCAAACACTGGACAGCTGTTTTTAAAATCCATCTCCCCTGTGAGACTATGAACTCCCCAAAGGCGGTGGTTGTGTCTTTGTCACCTCTGATCTGTCATCTCAGACCTCGTGGGTGCTCATTCAGGTCTGTGCTGCTGGATGGGCATTGATGATGCTACATGCTACACAGAGCAGCTCATGTCTGCAAACCACACACATGGTAGGACTGGTCTCCCCTGGTACAGCTTAACTCTGCAAGTCCCACAACACGCCATCATGCAGTCTGTGGGTGAGAGGCTCCCTAACAGACAAATGGCAACACCCTGTGGTTTCGCTACATCTCACAGCATAAATTATGTAAATGTAGCTAGCATGACTCTAGCCAGATTCACATGCACAGAAATATCCCATGAGGTGTTTTTCCTAAGTTGACTTGATTTCTAAATCTGATCATCAGTCCTGCCAGCTGGGAAATTCAGCCTCTTTCTTTCATCCTCCTGAGGCCATGTATTTAAGTGCAATGTGGAAGTTACACAATTGGAAAGTATCTATCTTGACATAGACATAGATATAATTGCACACATATTTTTATAGCACTATATTTGAGGCCTCACAGAACTGAATCAGAGAAGGAAATGGGATGGGATGAAATGACATGGATGTATGTACATATACTTAACTGCAGAAAACTATGTCCTCTATCCTTTGTGATAAGACATGACAGCTCAGTGTTAAAATTTGTTTTAAGAAACTCCCAAGGGAACAAAGCTATAGGCTTTTTATTAACTGCTCTTTTAAAGGAATTTTTAGTTAAGAACATCATTTTTTCCCTTTCGCTCCTTAACAAGGGCTAGTCATTTTTCACTCTTACATTCTCATTCTTCCTGGTTCACCCTGGCCCAAACAGAGATGCCCAAAATACGGATCTGGAAATCATGCTGCTTTTAATGAGCTTTTAAATTGACTCTCTGTTTTCTTTAGATACAATTTAGAACCTATTAAATTAATAAACTTCAGAAACTATTGTATTGACTTTTTCTTTTCCTATGAGACTCACCTGGGCTTAAGGACAATTTTCAGCTGAATCTTAAGAAGAGATATTATCAGACAAAGGTGCATTATGGCAAATTTAAGACGTCTTTATCTTTTGCCAGCGGTTTTAGAATTATCAATCATATTGTCCTTTGTTTCTTATTAACTCTCTGAAATTCAGAAGAACTGTGATTGATACAAGGAAGGAGGAAAAATTTTAACTACCACCAGCATTTTATCCAAGGGAGGAATTTATTATGAAAATGAAAAAATAAGAACACAGTGTACTGGGAGAATTAAGAATGAGTTTTCAGGTCAGAGCTGATCAATAAGTCCTTTTTTTGTTTGTCTGTTCAATTCAATGATTTTCAACCAGGAACAATTTTTGTCAAATGCCCCCTGGAAGGTATGGGGAAAGGTCTAGAGACATATTTGTTGTGACTGAGAATGCGGTGCTCGTGACATCTAATGAGTAGAGACCAGGGATGTTGCTAAACACCCTACAATGCACAGGACACCCCACAACAAAGAACTATCCTGTCCCCAATGTCAACATTCTGAGGCTGAGAAACCCTGGTGTAACTCTACAAAACCTTTCCCTTTGGTTCAAGGTCTCCCCTATGATTTTATTCTTCAAGCGCATCCCGAGGGGGCCATCATGAAGGGGAGACCAGTGTTACTTTGGCACAATGGAGCCCCACCTTCTCATCCCCTTCACAGTTTGGTAGAAGAGACTTGAGGGACAAAATCACTTTCTGCAAAGCTATTTTTCACAAAATGTATTTATTGCAAACCATTTATCTTGCCCATCAGGTAAACTGCTTGCTTTGTTTCACTGAAAATGTTGCTGCTCCTTTAGTGGACTAATGTCCCCTGGGTACTTCAAAGGGCATTCCAGGGAGGTAATGTTTTCAATGGTGAAGTCTAAAGGTGGCAGCCCTACCTTTGCAGGAGTGCCCCTGGGGAAGAGAGGAATTTAGATTTTCCTGCTAGTTTAGCACAGTCTCTGTAAGATAAGCATGGCATTTTGTGATGATCTTGTGCTGGGGGTGGCAGCAAATAAAGAGATCAGGAGGAGAAGAGGGAGATGACGGGTGGGACACAGCTTGTTCCCGGAAGGAAAACCGTCAACTTCTCATTCTGTCCTTTATCATTATTTTTTCATGACTCAGAAAAGTTGCTTTCGATTAGACTTTATTTTGCAAAGGAAATATTAAAGAGTATTGGAAAGGATGCCAAAGTATAAGTCTTGCCTTAGGCACTGTTACGTGTTGAAGAGTATCCTCCAAAAATTCACATAGAGGAGTCCCCAGTACCTCCAAACAGACCTGATTAGGAAGGAAGTTTAGTGTAGATATAATTAGCTAAAGAAGGATGAGGCATGCTGGAGTAGGGAGGGCCCCTAATCTAATCTGACTGGTGTCCTGATAAAAAGGAGAAACTGCGACACAGACACTCAAACAGGAAGAACCCACATGAACATGAATATGGCCACTGACAAGCCAAGGAGAGAGGCCTGGAACAGATCCTACCCTCGAAGCTCTCAGCAAGAACTAACCCTCCCACTACCCTGATTTTGGACTTCCAGCCTCCAGAACTGCGAGACAATAAATTGTGTTGTTTAAGCCACCCAGTTTGTGGTAGTCTGTCAGAGCAGTCTTAGCTAACTCGTACAAGTACCCATGTATCTTGGTCCAGTCCTTGGTGAGTGTTCTCTGGATTCTCAGAACTTTGGGATTAACTAGAGCCTTGTTCCTCAAACTCCAATGTTCAATATGAACCATCTGGGGATCTTGCTGAAATGCGATTCTGACAGGGTGTGTCTGGATGAGACCTCAGATTCTGCAATTCTAACAAGCTCCTGAGTGATGCTGATGCTGCTGGTCCCCAGACCAGACTGAGTAGCAAGACTGTAGCATCCTTGAGCAGAGACAGTGGCTGCCTCTCAGCTCTTGCTTCACACAAGAACCACTGGGGATAATTTTGCAGTGAGAATATAAGAATCTCTGTGGATGGGGCCTGGGTATCAGTGTTTTTTAAAGGCTCTGCAGTGATTCCAATCTCTAGCTAGGTTTGAGAAACATCGAGCTAGGGTGTGATAAACTGGAGATTTATATTCCACCAGTAGGCTACTGGCTTGATGGAATCAGAAATGTGGAACAGAGGATATTCCTGTGTTAAACTTCTGGAAGAAAATATTTTAAATGGTGATTCTTTCCCCAAGTTTTATGTTTTTGTCTATAACAGCTCAGTGTAATCAACAGCTTCCTTCTCATCATAAGAAACCAGGAAACCTCTATTTAATAGGTCCTAACACACTAAATATAGTGCCCCCTGCACCCTTTCAGGCAGTTTTCAGACTCCTCTTCTTCCTTGGGAAGCTGGACCACAGACCCTCGTCCTCAGAACACAACTCTCTCTCCCTCCTGGTCTTCTCTTTGGTATTCTGGTTTTTCATGTCCCCTGCACATCTTTGGTTCTGGCCACTGATTTACTCCTTGGGTGGATGACATCCACAGCCCAAGTCCCTCCTCAGCTTAGCTCCAGAGAGCTCAGCCCAAAACAGAGCCCTGGGTCTCCAGTTCCAAAAGCAGGGGGGTCAGAACAGATAAATCAACCCACCCATCTACTCACCCCTCCATCTATTCACCCACCCCACCACCCATACATCCACTCACACCTTCGTCCAACTCTCCAAGCACCAGACAAATGCATCTACTATGATAGGTATTTGGGAATAAAATAGTGGACGTGACAGCCACAGTCCCTTCCGGCTCATCAAACCTGAAGTACATCAGTAAGGACAGTTACTGAACATTACACGTGGGAAGAGGATTACAAAGGAGGAAAGCAGTTCATTACGGGAGTTTATAAAAGGAGACATTAACCCCTCCATGAGAAAGCAATGAAGGCTCCTAGAAGAGTTGAATTTTAAGCTGAGACATGAAGAACAACTGGAGGTCGTTTATCAGTTAGTTTGACAAGAATAAATCCAACCAGAAAGAAAAGATCTAGTATCAGGAAAGAACACAGTACTTTTTGAGGAACTAAGATAAGCTCCGTATAACTAGAAGAGAGAGAGGAGGAGGAGGGAGCAATAAGGGGGGAGCCAATGATGCTGGCAGAAGCCACGTGGGGCACAGCCTGCAGCTGGGGCTCTACTCCAAGCATCCAGGAGTCTAACTCCACCAACTGGACTCGTAACATTCCTCAGGATTTTACTTTCCTTTTCTATACTCAATTCAAGGAATGTTTTTTGTGCAACCCTGCTATGTTATGCTCAGCACTGCACTAGGAGCTGTGGGGCCTGAGAAGAGATGCAAAAGCAAGGAAAGGTTTGGAGTCTGCCTTTGAGGAGCTTGTGGTCACAGGAGAGGGTAGTGCCTAACGCAGGATGACGGAACCAAGCGAGCTCCCAGGTGGGAAGCAGCATGGGGTGCAGAAGAGAAGGACTTGGATATAAAAGAATACTCATCCATCTATCCAGCCACATGCTCTCAACTATTTAGAGTATCTTATAAACATAAACAAAAAGTGCTTCGCTATAAAAAGTAGCCTCAAACTGAAGCTGAACTTTGTACGAAGTCGGCAGCTTTGATTTGGGGAGAAGCATTGGTTCTGACACGAGTCCTGAACAAGACATCCTTGTGTCCCTTTGCTCATGGTCTAGACCACCCTCTGCTTCAAACCACTTAGGACAGAAGAGCAACTCTTCACCTCTGTAATGGTCAGTTTTGCCAGAGTCAAGAATGAATGAACAATTCCTGTAGAAAATGAAATAATGGTATGTGAACAAATGTTTAGTACCCAGGGACTTCAGTCAAAGATAAAGGAACACTAGGGCTAAATTACAGGGGAGGCCTCAACTTTGCTTTTATTTATTCTGTTCCTGTCAGGCCCTATGAGTGAAAAAAAATTATTTTGTTTTTCATCCTTAAAATGTTAGTGTGCAAATTTAGACAGCTCTACAGGGGCACGACCACAGCGTGGAGGGGGGTTAATGCCGCACAATCTGGCTGAGCAGCAAGAACCAAGAGGCGGGTTATTGAACTTCATTCCCTGTGAGGCTTTTTCCTTAGTGGGATGACTCAGTCCCACAGAAACCCACAGTAGGGGGACCTACTTGGGACAATTACACTGAATCATGTGCTTTCCCCAAACAATTTACTCTGTGGGGAAGTCCCCAACTTGGGCCTGCCATCCTTTCACAGAAGCCTGATTTTATTTTCTTTGCCTCAGTGGGAGAGGAAATGGATGTGATCACTGTTGGACCCAGAAAGAGCAATACATACTAGACACATGCATCTTATAAACATCTTTTTAAGCAGGCTAAGGGATTTTTTTTTCCAAGTCAGAAGACCGCTTGGAACGTGTTTACTGCTACACTGGTGTCAAAAAGCAGCAAATACACTGAGATGAAGTAACTCAAGGAGAATCAACGGGGGCCAAACCTTCTTCCAGGGATGGGTGTAGAAGACAGAGACAGGAGGGCCAGGTGGGTAAGCACTGCCGCCAAGGTGAAGCCTTTGATGTACAACCAAAGTAGTACCGATCGTTGTATATCTTGTGACCAGAAATTAATGGATGTACATGCAACATTCATTTAATTTGCCTAATTACAATTTGTTCACACCCTCACCACAGGGCTTTGTTACAAATGATTGCCCAGCCCAGTCCACTGAGGGGAGGGCGGAATGGCACTCCACAGTGGTTTGTGGGGGAAATTTGCATAGAACATCTCCCCTCCCAAATTATTAATTGGCTCCTGGGGAGGCCCTGGTTTCTGAGGTTCCAGTTAATTACTGTTCATGTCAAGGTTAAACATCTGCCCATGGTAAGCACGGGGTACCTGCTAGCCCGTCAGCACGCACGGCGTCGGCATCCTTGTGTTTACATTCACAGCTAGGTAGCTCGTGTCAACACATCCTTTCCATGAAAACAACAGCGAATGTTGCTGTGACACTGTTTAGCTGATTGCTGAAGGTTGTGTGGGTAGAATGTAAACAAGAGGAGGGAGGAGGCACAAGGCAGTCTCGCCTGTGCAGGGCTCACAGACAGGGAAACCTGCTCAGCTGGGGACCGAGGCAGATCCCCTGCCTTCCCGTCCTTGCTGAAGGGCCAACGCCCCCACCCAGTGTTGAAAAATATTCCTACTCATCTCCTGGTGTCTCCTAAAATTTGGGAAGCATGCTGGGTTTCTTGGAAATGAAACGATCCCTTCTCCCATCACTGCCATCCCACCAGATGACAAGATCCCGTTTAGGAACACGAGATTGTCCCGTCCTCATTTTAAATGTACTGATGGTTTAAAGACCAAGTTTTGAGGGCAGGAACAATCCTTGTCAAACTGCCTGCCAGTGTTGTAAGCATGTGGATGTCAGTGCTTTTGATATAACTTGCAGGATCTTTTCAGACACGCCTATGTCCTTTGGGACCTTATAGGTAATTTACCTGAATGGAAGAGTGAGGCCAGTTGGGCTAAGAAGCAACCCCACTTCTTGGCCTCCACGTCTCTCCAAGGCTGATCAGTACATATTACACGCACTAAGCTATCTTTGCAATTGGAAAACCACATTTCATTTTTCATAGCCCATGTCCCATTGGCTATTTTATCAGGTGGCTCCTGCTAGGGAGACACCAATTTTAATAGCAAGAAGAGATGGAAAGAAAGAAACTAACCTAAAAGTACAATTTTGAAATAAATCAAGAAGTGTTCTGGAACAGGGGTCAGCAAAATACAGAAAACAGGCCAAATCTCGCCGACTGCATGTTTTTGTAAATAAGGTTTTACTGGAATACTGTCATGGTCATTCGTTTATATATTGTCTGCTGTGGATTGAATTGTGTTTCCCCATCCTCACACCCTTCCCGCCCAAATCCTACACTGAAGCCCTGACCCCCAGTGTGACTGTATTGGAGATAGGGCTTTTAGGAGGTAATTAAGGTTAAATGAGGTCCTAAGAGTGGGGTCCTAATCTGGTAGGACTGATGGCCTTATATGAAGAGAAAGAGATCTCACACACTCCAGGAACACACACTGAGGAAGGCCATGTAAGGGCACAGGGAGAAGGCAGCTAGCTGCAAACAGAAAGGGAGGTCACACGAGAATGTGACTGTGCCAGCACCGTGATCTCAGATTACCAGCCTCCAAAACTGCGAGAAAATAAATGCCTGTTGTTCAAGCCTCCCAGTCTCTGGTATTTTGTTACGGAAGCCTGAGCAGACTCAGACCTCATCTGTGGCAGCTTTGGGGCTGTGGTAGAGTTGAATGGTTGGATGGAAACTATGTGATGTGCAAAGCCAACAAAATGTACCGTTTGGTCCATTACAGAGACAGTTTGCTGACCCTAATGTAGAACACTACCTTCTTAAACCATTCTTAGAGACTAAAACCATTATATAAGTAAAGAGGAGGAAAACTATCAGGACGTATTAAAGCAGGCAGCAATGTAGCACTTACACAAGTGAATATAGACAGTAATTAATATAAAGATACAGATTTGAAAAGATAACAGTTGATACATGGCAAAATGTAGACAAAAATCCATCACTGATAGTGGTGAATTGAGAGAAGTGAAAGAACACAAGAATGTGAAGTCTGAGGCAGAATTTTGTACCTATGGCTAATTAAAAAAAAATTATATAACCATATCTTTTTTTAAAATTGAAGTATAGTCGATTTACAATGTTGTGTTAATTTCTGGTGTACAGCATAGTGGTTCAGTTATACATATACATTCCTTTTCATATTCTTTTACATTGTAGACTATTTTAAGTTGATGGCTATTTTTAAATTGCTGCTTTCTAAAACCAAGGAGTGTTACAAATTTAAATGTCTACAGTAAACAGGTAGTATGTGGGCACCTCACTGAGAAGAGCTTGCCCTCTGCCAAAATGGGCAGATAGAGCTCAGCTCTAGCTGACTTTTGTCATTCCTAATTTTATTTAAAAAACTAAAACCAAAAACAAAACTCCCAATTCTTATATGAAATCTCCCAATTTTTAAAAATAAAGAACACTCAGTCCCACAGAGCAGTGTGACTAAAATCCTTGACCCATGAGCCCCTAGTTTGTAATCTTTTTGTTATAATGTCTATTATATAAAAGATGTTTTTAAGAAAAAGAGAAAGGAAAAAAAGAAAGAATAAAATATTTCCTTTGGTGATATTCTGAATAGTCCTTGGGGGCATATCTTCTAGAGATGCTTGGGTTTCATACAGGTTCAGGTGCAATATTTTGCCCATGTTTCCAAAGTTAGCCAATGAATTAACCATTGGGGTGACACTTAAGCCCCATTAGTCCCTCATTTCGGGCAGGTGTAATGTGGCGTGATGCATGAAGTGTTGACTGACAGGCTTTAAATGTACTTAATTGCTTTCACTGGAACAAACTATATATATACATATATATATTTATGTGTGTACATAAACGTGTATACACACACACACACACACACACATATGCACTTTTTAAAAAAAGTGAAACCAAGTAAGGCGGCGAGATCGTGTTCTAGGGAATCTTTAGCTCCCAACATCAATATGCCTGCAGAAAATCCTAAATGATGCTGAACGAGGACATCTGCAGTCTGGCTGGAGCAAGAGTTTGTAAAAATTTATTGCCTTGTTTGGTTAAAACAAAATTTTCACTGCCTCTGGCACATCAAAGTTTTTTTGGTTTTTTTTTAATGTGATTGAGTTGCTTTAAAATGATCAATTTTCAAGAGACATAACTGGAATAGAGGGTAGAAAAAAGTTGTCTGAGCCCAAACTGATAATGAAAGGCAGAGAGACAACCAGAGGACCCTCGGCTTTGTGAGGACCTGAGGTTAGGTTCTTTGTGGCCATTTTGCTTCTTTGGAAGCTCAAGCTCTAGATGGTATCTGACACAGATGTCATATGTACTAGAAACCATCTCATCAGAAGGATCAGGACCAGTATTGATTATTTAATCAAAAAAAGTCAAAGTGGGGAAACATTTTTAAAAAGATTCACACATAGCTTAAACATTTTAATGTAAAATTATAAATGAACATTACTTTGCCAATTCAGTTTTTTGATGGAGGGCCAAGACCTTGCTTTGAAAACGGATCCTTTGATTAGATTCCTCAATATCTTTCTTGCATTAACTACACACACAATCTCTCATGTACAGTTTCCAGCCTGCTTTCCTCAAAGTGAAGGGAAGAATTAATACAGCAGCAGAGCAATCGAATATGTGAGTAACTCCAGACTATGATTATTTCCCCTAATCTATCATACTTGGCTCATCACTAATTTGATGGCAATTTTTAGAGAATGCATTTTTATTAAGTATTTCCAAAGTTTCAGCTTTGTTTTCAAAGAAACTACAGTTTTATTCTCACATTCATATTTCATTGCTCTATGTAATACTGAATTAAATTCTGTAATTATTATAGCAACCACAACTGGGATATATAGGTTTGGGAACAAATATGACTATTGGTTGGGTATTCAACTCAACTGGTGGGAGAGGATGTGAGAGGTTATATTTGAAAGAAACCTACTACAGGCAGACCTCAGAGATACTGCAGCTTCAGATCCAGGCCACCACGATAAAGCGAACATCACAACAGAGTGAGTCAAACACATTCTGAGGTTTTCCAGTGCATAAAAAGTCATGTTTACACTCTACTGTGATCTATAAAGGGTTCAATAGCAGTATGTCTTTTAAAAACTGTACATATCTTACTTTAAAATATTTTATTGCTAAAAAATGTTAACCATCATCTGAGCTTTTGGCAAGTCATAATGTTTTTGCAAAAGTAACATCAAAGATCACTGATCACAGGTCACCATAACAAACATAGTAATAATGAACAAGGCTGAAATATTGCCAGAATTACCAAAACGTGACACAGAGACATGAAGTGGGCAAATGTTGGGAAAAAATGGCATCAACAGACTTGCTCGATGCAGGGCTGACACAAACCTTTATTTTGTAAAATAAACAAAGGCAGTATATCTGTGAAGGGTGGTGAAGTGAAGCACAATAAAACAAGGTGTGCCTGTCCCTGGAAGCATTCAGTGAGGTCAATGTTCATGATTTACAAGAAAAAATAGAGAGCTTTGCTTAATTTTGTACATCGTTGAAAGGGAGGTCAGCTAAGAGAACTGCTGTAGGGCATTGCTTAAAGAAGAAAACAGTACCCAAGGGGAAGAAAGCCCCATCCCAGCATATGATACCTGAGATGGTTAAATATGAGAGTAAGAATGACTCCTGGCCAGTCACACATAAATAAACTTGCACCTCTCCTTTGGGCCCTAGTCCAGCTTCTCAGCCCACACTTCCAGTGAGTAACATATGGACTCTTTAGATTCAACCACTCAACCCGCTCCCAACTGCACATCTTATCCCCTCCCAAACCTGTTCCTCCTATGGCAGTCCCTGCTTGGGTGACTGACATCACCACCCACCCAGGACTTCCGCGAGCTAGGAGGAATCATCAGACAGCTAGCTCTCTTCTGCATCCCTTATACTCAACTGGACATTAAGCCATGTCCATTTTGCTTACACCTCTCTAATTTTGTCTTCTCCTCCCTATGCCTACTGCTTTGGCCCACAGACTTATTCCCCAGTCCTGCTCCCGTGTCTTCCACATTATCTGCCAGGATGATCTTTACAAACTGCGCTTCTGATGATCTCACTCCCCTGAAGAAATCCTTTGATGGCTGGCCATTGCCATCAGGATAACGTTCAAATTCTTCAGCCTGGCATTCACAATCCAGCCTCTGCCAATATTTTCAATGACACACCTAAACACACGCACGTACTTTACTCCAACCATACGGAACGACTCCCCAGACACATCAGGCTATTTCACACCCTCAGTTGTTCCGCTTCCTCTGTCTGTAACTCCTGTCTTCACCACGGCCCCCAGCTACCTCTGCTCATTCATTAGGACTCAGCTCATGGGTCCTTTCATTCTGTTTGAAAAGTGTGACCTGAGCCCTCCCAAGTGTGGGCCTGTCCTCTGTACCCCTTAGAATGCTATTAAACTATTTATTGAATTCAGTTATGGTTGTGGACTTTCTGGTCTGACTTTTCTATTAGACTGATGCTTCTCTAACCATAGAACATACTTTGTCATCCTCTGTGTCTCTTGCATGAGTATAAAGCCTGAAACTTGCTGAACTTGGTAGTAATTTGTTAAATGAATGAATGAATGGGAAAGGTCATAAAAAGAGATTATACTGCACCTTACTCACTAGAATACTCTTATTAGTAGTGAAGTGATATACAAGTGAGTAACATAATTAAAGGGCAATTGATTTTAAAGTACACAAGTTTTTAAAGTTTCTTAAAAGGTAGAGGAAGGAAAAACATGGGTACAGGGGATTTTTCCTGTATATTAAGCAAGAGCACTAAATTACTAACATATAATGATAAAATGATGTTGTGGTTTTTATTATGGGGAATCTGAGGTTTATATTTAATGTATGTATTAAACACACATAAACATATAAGAGTATTACAGAGAAAGATGCTGTGAAATGGTAGCTATAGTATAGTTATTAGTACCCCTTTTGAATTAATAACAAAGATTCTGCATAGATATATATAGAATAAATATATATGTGATTCTGTATATATAATAGTTATTGTATACAATTATATATATTCTATATATGCAGAAGAATTTCATATACAAACAGAATTATATATAATATATATAACTATATGTAGTATATATAGTCCTATATATAGAATTGATATTTTAAAGCCATCATTGTAAGACTGAATAATCTTGAGACATAAACATCAGGTATGACAAAAATGAACCTTTGGTTTATCTTTTTGTGAACAGTTTGTTGAAATGATGAAATTTATGAGAGAACACTGCAAGTAATCACATAGCTAATAATCTCAATGCAAACTGAGAATAATTTAAGAAATGGAACAAAAGTACCACTGTGACCAAAAGTTGCCATCTAATTATTTTCAAATTTTAATGTACATAGGAATCAAATGAAGATCTTGTTAAAATGCAGGTTCTGATTCAGGAGGTCTGGCATGGAGCCTGAGATTCTGCATGTTAACAAGAAACAAGGTGATGCCAATGCTGCCAGCCCACAGACCACATTTGAGTGGGAGCAGTGTACCCCAGTCATGACCAATCACAAGAACTCCCTGGGATGTTTATCAAGACATGGATTCCTAGACTCTCACCAACTGTAAACACATACAGGCACATACCTATATTTATGGAACAGAACTTTGAGGGGAGGGGACTGGGAAGGTTACTAATATGTAAATATATATTCAACGTATTTTCTATGGAAACTCTCTGATACTATGAATCCCTCAGTTTCTAGAGATTACTCAGAGGCTTCTTACAAATTTTAGATATCTGAATAGAATATCCAAACCAAAGTCCTTGGACAATTCTTGCTTTTCACTTTTGAGTTCTAGGTCTTTTTGTTAGCATTGTGCCATTCCTAATTATTTGATGAAACAGACTAATTCTTCAAGTTTAGAAGATTTCTAGATAAATCTCTGGTTAAAATTCTTTCTGTCTCAGAAATATTCAAAATTTTCTCTTTTTTTTATCCCAAACATTTATCTTGGATAGGAAAACAGGATCCAATGTAGTATGATTGTTTTGGTTTTATAAAAACTCTCTCCCCCTTTTTCAACTGTGTACCCAGTTAGTTGGATTCCTTCTTCCACCAACAATAATGATGACAGTGATGAAAACAGCAAATACTTATGCAGCACTTACCGGATGCCAGCCACTTTCTAAGTGTTTTACACCAATCCTTTCTACCAGTTGATGTGGGGAATATCATTATTTATCCCCATTTGACAGATAAGGAAACTGAGACACAGAAGTACTTTGCCTAAGATCACACAGTTCATGAACAATGGAGCCAGAATTTCATTTCAGACAATCTGACTCTGCAGTCTGAGCTCCTGACCATCATAATTTGTTGTCATCATCAATACTTGAGACTAAGATTTCTGGTGTCTGAACCCTCTTTATTTTACTGTCATCTTCAAGTGTCTACTTATATTCTAGCCCTCATTACCTTCACTGCGGTGCCCGTCCATATAAAGTTTGGCAGGACAACAATTTTTAATTATGTATATATGCTTTGCATGGCTCCAGGAGACATCATTCCTGTTAGTATTCCTGATAGAGTGGTGTAGTTATTAGAATTTTCTAGAAGATGGTAGTGAGGTGTCTTGAGGTGTCTTTTGCATAATCTGAATTTTGGCATCTTCAATTATATGGCTGTGGTAGACTGGAAAACATGGCCAGAATATTTTTTATATACTCCAGTCAAGAGAGATGGAGTCTATCTCTCCATCTCTTGAGTCTGGAATGCCTTGTGACTCGGTCTGACCAATAAAATGTGGTAGAAGTGATGTTGTCCATGTTCAGGAGTGTAGGTTTCAAGAGACCTTGCAGCTCCTGCCTTCATATTTTGGGGAGCCCTTCTATAAAGTAGTTCAGCTCAACCCCTGGAGGACAAGAGGCCATAAGAAGAACTGAGGTCTCCCCACTGACAGCTCCAGGAGACAGTCAGACATGGAGAGAATGGCCCTCCATCCTGTAATAGCCCCACAGCTCAGGTCCAAGCTGGCTCACCAGCTGAATGCAGCTGAACAACTGAGCTCAGATGGGCCTGGTAGACTAATTTCGCAGCCAACCTACAGAATTATGGGAATTAAGAAACTGTTTCAAGCTCCTAAATTTTGAGGTTGGTTGTTAGGCAGCAATATATACATTATATGATAGTTTAAAAGATAAATAAAATTTAAGGTTATCTAACCATCTTTCTTACTAATGATACTTGGAGAATTGTTCAACATAATAGGGCTTTTTGATTCAATAAAATAATTTTGTATAAAAGCTGACCACATTGGAGATTTAAAGGGACACATTTACTCTTCATGATTTCCAAAATCACCTGTTTTCATAACCAGCAGTAACAAAGACCATTAACTAAATGCATCACCACAAATTCTGAGTTATCATTGATTTTATAATCTGAGATATGCAGCCAGTGGACAGAAAAGTTATCTTTTATAGTAAATTTGATAGTGTGTTAAAAATAACATAAATCCCCTCTTTTAGAAAAGATAATATGATATCAGAAATATGAATCTCCATGTAAGAAGGGATTCAACTTCTAATTAAAGGGAAACTATATAGCAATCTCCATGGATCTAAAACCACTTTTTTTTTTTCCAGTTACTGTATTGTAAATCCCTTCTCTGTGTTGGTAAGGAAACTTGTCAAATTGTTTTACTACAGAGCTTGTCTTTTCCCACCTAAATTGTAGACCTTTATATTTTTATTGCTGTCAAAAGTTTGTAAAATACATTTCAGATAATTGTGGAAAATCATAAAACCTGCCTGGGGTGGGAAACCGCAATAGTTCACAAATTATACTCACTGTTAATCAGTCCAGACATAACTGAACTGCAAATGAACTTCCTTTTATTTTTTTTTCTGCCACAAGCTAAGCCCCATGTTCTCCCACACGTTGATTTCTTATAAAGGAACAACAGACTTTCTTTTGTCTTTCCTCTGCAGTGGTCACAAATATAAAAGCTTCTGACAATTTCAAAACCTTGACACGCAGCACAGCATTGCTGACTAGTCTGAGAGCAGTGGTAATCTAACACCACCTGCAAATAGACTGATACCTGCATGACGTGACCAGACATGATAACCATATGGAACTATAATGTTATAACAGTTACACAACTACTAGTAAGCCCATAGAAGAGCAAGACTGCTGGTGGGAAGGTCATGTGTCTCCTTTACTCTTGGTGGAAATTCCAAAGATATATGATAATTTATTATTTTGTGTGCTCTAGGTCCCATTGCAAAGTGTTAGTCATTTAGAAGTTTTCTTGACATCACAAATTTTAAAAGTAATTGACCTCATAAGCAGTCAGCTGTCCTTTTAGCTTCTATTATTGGCCTTTACTATGAACCATTAGTAATCTATCAAAAATTGGTAAAAGTTCATAGGAGTTCATTCAATTTTTTTCATTAGTTCCCAAGAGACTATTCATGCTAAATCTTTGGTTTGGATGTATAATCAGCTTTTTTTTAGTTACCATATATGTAAACATTTTAGTTAGGACTCTAAAGGATTTATAAGATCTTGTGAGGCTTCCATCAGATGTGCACACTAATTTGACCCATGCATTCATCCATATAAGGAACTTTCTCACGTACTACAAAAGCACTGAAGAATTCCAATGAGTCACTCTCAAACACTGCCTGGAATTTTAAGAAAAATGTTTGAACCCAGATGAATCTATTGTTTTATAGTCCTTAAGACTGTTAATAGTTCCTGCTTGTTATTCTTCTATGGTCAGTTTTCCTTGAGAAACCATCAATGAGGGTGTGAACAGTTTTTACATAGAAATGTAGGCCTCACCTCCGACCCCTGCCAGATGGTGTCACAAACACTTCTAGACAAAATGAGCTCAGCCACCCTCCCATCTATTTCCACATCTGGTGTGAATTCTGATGCCCTCCCCAAGATATCTAATTCTGGGGGGCTTACACCTTTATGGTTACCTCGAGCTCTCTGAGCTTCTTCTGTGACTTTAGTTGATTCTGAGAATGTTTTTACTCTCTTGAAACTGCTGTCCCTTTAATGATTTCAGCCTAGATGTGAAATTCAACTGCTTTCCTTGATCGCCAAACAAACAAACAAACAACTCTATTCCCAGAAAGCCCTTGAGTGAAGTCTTAACTTCAATGTTCGGAGAGATTTTAGGGAAGGATTTTTGGGATAGATTTTTACAAGACTGCGAAACATAGCAAACAATTTAAAATTATTTACTAGACATTCTTGGTTCTTTTGTTTAAAATTCAAACATTTTATTTTAAAAGATAATGCATGCCTTCAGCAATACATTCAAAATATGCAAAAGTCAAAAATGAAAAGTTCTTCCTTCCATCCCTTACCTCAGTTCCCCTCCCCAGAGGTAATCACTCTTATGAGTTTTTTGTGTATCCTTAAGAGCTAGAAAAAATATTAGACCACAATTTGCTTTTCTCACTAAGTACTGAATTTTTGAGATCACATATAATCATACAGAACTGCCTCAATGCATGCTAGTCACTGGATGTATGGTAATTTATTTAACCAGTCCCCTTTGATGAACATTTAGGTGGTTGCTAATCTTCTACTATATCTAGTATATGTATATCTTAATTGTTTAGGATTAAAAATAACATTGTTATTATTTTAATTTTAATTATTTGTAAAATTGGTTTGTAAATGTTTAGGTTTACTAGATTTTATGAATTTTTTCCTTTGTAAACAGTTCAGTTTTCTTATCCTATATTAAAATTGTGTGTGTGTGTAGTTTGTGTATTAAAGTTAAGATGTATATGTATTCTGCTTCTGGGCTATTTACAGTTTTATGACAATTCAGTTACTGTGTTTTTCTCTTCCCGATGTAGGCTCAGGATGAGCAGAATTAAATTTCTATAGCAGAACAACTATTAACACCCACTCCTCATATGCATATAGCTTTTTCTCTTTTTCCAATTTCTGGACTGCCTTAAAAATGAATTACAGTGGGAGCCAAGTTTCTCACTGTTGAAATGAGAACTTACAGATAAGCAAGAGGAAGAGAATAGGATGACCCATATGATAATAAAGAAGAGTTCATACTGATGTCTCCAACTCTAATCTAGCTTAACATGGATACAGATGGCTATATACAGAAAATACTTATAGGTATATGTCTATGTATAGTTTATTATACATGCATTTCCTTGCTCTGTCTGCTGAGAGGGTCCAGAAGCAACAACATCCAAGTAGCACTGAGCATACCTTGCACCCAGATCTTGGTTTTTAATACCATTAATCAATCAAAGTAACCAAGGCTCCTTTGAGAAATGGCTGATTCTAGGACCCAGGCGGAGAACATACATGGTGAGTCTGGAGCATCTGGTAGTACCAGAAAGTAAGGAAATGGTTTTTAAAATGAACAACGCAACACAATACAACATAACCATAGGAGCCAACTGAAAGTGTTTCCAATATGAAAGCTGGAAAAGTTTCAGTAACACAATAAATAAAGTAGTATTAGATTATAACCCAAAGTATAGAATAAATAAATATCTGTGAGTCTATACTGATATAAATACATTTTTGAAGAAATAAGTAAGTGGTGGAAAAGAAATAAATACCCCTTTTGCAGTTGAGGAGTTGGAACACAAAACACTACTTTTTAAGTGTGGGCTGTACATTGTGACTTCTTTCCAAAGAGTAAAGTATAGAAAGGAGGGGAAAAGGAGTAACTCTACAGTGGAGAAATGTGACAAACACTATCCTAAGGCAGGTGATCAAGGTCAGCATGGACAGTGATAAGTCATGTACCCTTTATATGATGTGATGGAAATGACACTTTGCTTCTTCCTCCCCAAAACACATAATCCTAGTCTAATCTTGGGAAAAACATCAGACAAATCTCAACAGAGGAACATTCTACAAAATACCTGACCAATACTCTCAAAACTCTCAAGGTCATCAAAAACAAGGAAAGTTTAAGAAACAATCAGCCAAGAAGAGCCTAAGGAAATACGATGACTAATTGTAATATAGCATCCTGGATGGGATCCTAGTGCAGAAAAAGAACATTAGGTAAAAACTAAACAAATCTGAATAAAGTACGTTCTTCAGTTTATAATACTTTATCAATATTAGTTCATCAATCAAATGTGCCATACTAATGTAAGATGTTAATAACTGAAGAAACTGGGTACATTTGGGTATATGAGAACTCTATTTTCTTCGTGATTTTCCTGTAAATCAAACTTCTAACAAATAAAATTTATTCTAAAAAATGCATTATAAAGTATTTATGAGATGGGTTAAAAATAAAACGAGATCATGTATCTACTTCCCCGCTCAAGAAATGATGCTGACCAATACAAATGAAGTCCCCTGTGTACCCCTTCTCATTTACATTTCCAACTCCCTTCTCCCAGAGGTAACCACTATCTTGGATTTGATATTTATCATTCCCGTGCATTTATTGATACTTCTAGGACATATTGTTTTGAATGTTTTAGATTTTTGCATAAATAGCATCATATGACACCTGTTTTTGCAAAGGTTTCGCTCAATATCAAGCTTACATGATTCATGTCCATTTATGTAGCTCTAATTCGCTTATTTTTTCTGCTATGGAGGCTTCCATTATATGAATATGCCCAAACATATTAGTCCCTCTGATGGACTCTTAGCGTGTTCCATCACTCCTGCTGCTGAAAGCCCTGCCATTCACCTTTCATTTGACACTAGGGATTTCTCATTGGCTGATCCATTCTACACAATACCCCACATCTCAATCCAGCTGTCCAACTCCTCTCTCCCCTGCTCACTTGCTTCCTCGACCCCTTCCTCTCAGATTGGCTTTTGGAACCTCCACAGTCTCTTCTCCTTATTATGCACAGCTGTGTAGCTCTTCTGCTACTTCTCCTAAACACAAATCTCAACCTGACTGTGTAGTTACAAACCATCCAAGACCTCAGTTTAACGAAAGGACCCTCTACTTCTTCCCTAGCACTCCCCTGTCCCACATAACACTATTAAAAAAAAACCAACCCATCATTAAAAAATTCCTCTGTTCAAATGTGTTTTAAAATAATCAAAATGAGAAATAACCATAGTTCTTTAATAAAAATATATTCAACGACCTTGGATATCTCAACCTATTAGTGAGGGCAGTGAAAATATCATTTTAAATATAATCTTAGGTAGTCTACAGAAAACAAATTTTGAATAAATGAAGTTTATATAAATAAAGCACATGGTTCTCCAGAACTTGGCAGAATCTGGAAAGAACGAACCAGTTGGGGGTCAGTTGGGTATCAAAGTAAGCTTGTCCTATGCAAAAAGGAACACATGCCAATTTTTTATGTAATTTCTATATCCTCTGAGCATATTTATGTCCCTCTTCTTTCCATTTAAAACCATTCATATGGATAAAAAATAAGTTTTCTCTTCAAAGGGACACAGAGAGAGTTAAGTGTGGACAACAGCATCTTTCAGATAAATGGAATTGGAGTTTGGAGATCCTTGAATTCTAAAGAGAGGAGTGACTGTTGAACCTATAGATAGCTCTCTCAGCTGCATTCCAAACTATAGAAAGTAATTCTCCTGGTATTAAGATACAAAAAAATTGTCACACTTAGATTTACATTGAGAGATAATATTTAATAAAATTACATAAAATCTACACTGTTCTCTCAATTAGGAACCTATTTTTAGCTGTTAAGAAATGCAAGTGGTGTTTTTGCCGTATTAACCTGACAACTGCACATCAGATGCATGAGAAGGTGAAGGTGTGTGTATGTATTTGTGGGGGAGCAGTCTTGGTGATGAGAACAGAACTGAGGCTAAAACAGTAATTTAAGTATAAAGATATGAATGGTTCGATTGGGGAGTGACAGTGAGGATGGAGGAAAATGGAAAAGACTTTTACAGTGAACTGACACCACCACTTGGCAAGACTGATTAGCTGATAGGGAAAAGGAGTGAGCAGAGTCAAGATAATTTCACACTTGCCAGTGTAGGGGACTGGATAAGAGTGGCACCACTGACAGGAATGGGAAAGCACAGAGCTGCACCACGTAGAGCACAAAGATGGCACTCAAAGCAAGCCAGCCCAGAGAGGACTGGGCACGTGAACACTAGATCTCCAAATGAGAGGCTGGGGCTGATTTGACAGCCAGGAGAGCAACAATCAAAGGAGACTGAAGGAAAAAAAAAAAAAAAAAAAAAAGAAACCAGTGAAGGGGATAGGACAAAAATTGAGTACCATAATATGGAAGCTAAAGAAAGAGAATATTCAATGGTCAAATACAGTCAATATGGGGCTTAGAGGAGGCTCTTGACTACAGTACATAGAATAGTTGTCTCTGTGTCTCTGTATCCCCAGCTCCTGCTCCCGATGTACACTGCTTAATTTCTTCAATGACATGATAGAACCTCTTTCTGTTGTCCTGCCTTAGTTCTCTGTGAGAAGGAGGAATGTAGTAGCCTCAGGGCATAGTCTACCCAGTGAGTGAGGACAAAAAGAGAAACAGAAGATGTCCCACCCCACATGTTTGATGAAGCCTTGTCCTGAAATGCCTCACTTTCAGATGCTTCTGAAGAGGATGGACATTTAGCTCAGCTGACTACGTAACATCCTTGTTTCCTTCCTCCATCTCTCTATCCATCATTTCTTTCATTCATAAGGTAAGGCTACGCCTGAAAATTCTCTTCAATATCCTGTTGTATAAACCCCCTTTAACTCCACGTTTTCATACCTCCCTCGACAAAAGTTTACTGCTCACTAGAAACATTGACCCTATCCTTTCATAAGTGTATGATTTTACTAATCCCTCTGATGAACTGAGTTGAAATTCTTCACTGAGAATGAAGCAATAAATGCCCACAAAGCCACACCCCTCATCCATTTATTCAGACACTCATATACAGAGCACCTACAACGTTCCCGTCACCAATACAAGTGCTTGGGATACAGATTCCAGTAAGACACAGTCACCGTTGTCAAGGAATCTTCAGGACGAGATAGGTAAGTGAGTCAGTCTTTCTAAGCTTTCCCTAAAGAAAAGATTATCAGGAAATAGGGCTGCTCCCTCTCAGGATTGTTTTCTGTTTGTTTGTTTTTAATAGAGATACTGGGGATTGAACACAGGACCTTGTGCATGCTAAGCGTGCACTCCACCACTGAGCTAGACCTTTCCCCCAAGGACTGTTTTTATTTTATTGCTTCAAAGGGGTGTTCTTTGAAAGATCTAGATTTAATAAAGAGTTTTTCTGGTTGGTTGATGGTTTTAGAAAAATATAGTTAAATCTGGAGTCCGTTATAAATATCACACTCAACTTAGTTTCTAGGAGTTGGTTTATGTCTGGGTTGAGTTTAAAAATAGGTTAACTGTGAGATTTGGTAAATGATGAAAGACAAGAAAACTTTCACATGCAGATTTAGGAAGTTGTTGCTGGACTTACTAATGATGATGGAGATATTATCCTTGGTCTGGGTCTTTCGTGTCTTCTATTTAGAACCTGTAATTCCTTAGGAGCTTAATACAAGTGAAATAGCAACTAGAGTGTAATTCTTTTCAAATGCTCTTTTTGCATTGAGGTTTCTTTGCCATGTAGGAAAATTGGGCAGATTGGACAAAGAATCCTTAAAAAAAAAAAAAAAAGATGCCTTTATCTACTGCTTTGTTTTGTGGTGGAGAATCATATGGAAAGCAACATTCTAGCTTCCTTTATGCACCACTGAGGAAGCTGCTAGTCTGGCTTTCCCTAAGGGGAGGATGACCGGTCTGTGGCCATCACCCCCTCTCTCCCACCACTGCAGCAACCTCACTTTGTAATTCAAATCAGCCTCTCTTGAAAAACAAGTGAAGTAGCCTTAAATCTTCTAAGGCAGTTAAGCAAATTTTGCATTTTATGAGCGAGGATAATCCTTTCACATTTTCAGAAATAAGTTTAAAAGCCTGTGTGCCTGGTGAGCAACGGAAGCTGCGTGACAAATGGGGACACCAAGCGTCCTCCAGGCAATCTGGGTGACATGCGGTAAATCCTCCTGCTTTGGCAGGTCTGCAAGTGTGGGGAGAAAACAAGATCAGTTTCCTCTTGGCCTCACAAAGGATCCTTCACTCCTGATTGCCGTTCAGCCAGAGGAGAAGCTTAATGAAGGAGGTGCTGAAAGCTGACAGGAATATTGGAAATGAATATAGAGAAAATGAAAATACTATGCACCAAATTGGCAGAACAGAAGACCGAGTGACTACCAGTGGACACGAAAACAGAGCGTGGCTGAGTGTTTTCTCAGGCCAGCTGGTGACAGCAGAGCGTCTGCATGAGGAAGTAGTAAAATGAAAATCCGCACGTGGGACAGGGTGCTTGGAAATCCAAGTTATACCACGGAAGGCAGGGCATCAGTTGGAAACTGAGGCCTGCCAGCATTATGAAAAATAAGCACAGCTATGGTGAAAGGGAATCTGAGTATCTGATCTGGGGAGGAAGGAGAAAGCAGAAAGACAGTGTAATGAAAGGTAAACACCAAACAGGATCTGAAGCTGGAAAACCTTTCATCCCCTCTTTCTGGTTGTTTTTCTCCTCTGGCTCCTAATTTGTTGCTTGTTTGGTCTATAATTGGTCACTCTCTTCATGTTCTCTATTTTTTCTTTGATATTTTCCTTCTGTGAGTTTACAAATATGTCACCGAAAAATAACATTACAATTCTGGCAGAAAACTATTACAAAATGGGGAAACATTATGCTTGACAGTTTTAACTGGTGTTAGTCACAAGTATGTCCACAGAAATATGAGAGTCACAGGACAGGAAAATAAATGCACTGTTAACAATAAGCAGAAGAAAAGCAGCAAGGGTGTTAAACTACTCGCTTTCAAGGAAAGGAGGTCTGGTCATTTCAAAAAATAAACAAATACACCATTGAAAAGTACCTCCTCCTAGTGAGAGAGAACCTCTGTGTTTAGCTGAAGCAGCAAGACGACTGTCCACAGCTCCCTTGTCTAACACATCGCTGTCACCCCCACGCCAATCCCACAGAGAAGTACAGCAAGTACTCCCCTGGCCTGAGCTCAGGTCAGGATAGAGTAACAAGAGCGTGCTCCATTTCCGAAGAAATCTCCTGAGGGAATCTTTATTGCTCAGGGATAACCTGACTGAAACGAGTGAACTCCGATGACATTGTTCTATCAGAAAAGTAGAAAAGAATGAAGCCAGAATAAATCTATTAGGAATAAATCCTATAGGCTAGACTTGTTTAAACTAGAAAAGAGTGTCAGTGGACATAGATTTGGGCAGCTTTATCCATCATCACCTTGACTGACATAGCAGGGGATAATGGGAATATGATAAGCTATGTTACAGCTATCTAACCAGTAAATGATTTAGGTATTTTTACTATCACCCTGACTGACATCATGAGAGGTAACACGATGAGACTATGCTATGTGAGCTCTAGCCACTGGACCACCACCAAACGGGATGCTGGCAGTTGGTTTATAGAATGTCAGGGTTTCCTTGCCTGCCTCCAACAACAAACCCTCAAGTGAAGGCAGAATCTTTTTATTATCCTACCAACAGAATTTGGAGCTTTGGTTCCAAGTGGAATTCGATCTTTGCACGGGCAAGTATTTGTCTGGTTTTGAGACTGCTTTCCTGGAGGTGTATAGCTTTGTATCACAGAGTTTTGCTCTTTAATTTTCCCAAAGGTGAGTCTCAGGAGTCTGAGGTCCCGAGTGGAGGAGTCTATTCTTCCCCCACTGCCTAACACCTTCCCTCTGTTACCAGTTTCAAAGATGATGCGGAAGAACAGGGCAGAGAAACTAGCAGAAGGGACAAAGGGGGAGCATGGGGAGGCGAGCGAAACAAAATGGATTATGAATTTGAAAATTGCCAATTATCTTGTATCATCCAGCTCAGAGCCCTGGCACAATGATCAGCCACAATCCAGATTTTTCAGCTTAAATGGCTTTACATTCAAGCAAGCAAATTAACCATAAAATAGGGGGGGAAAAAAAACAAAATATCCCAAGAAAGAATAAACTGCAGATAATAAGCACCAATCTGGTGTTGAATGCAGCCCAAGATACCAATTGTTTTAAGTCACGACAAAGACAGCTGAAGGCTCATCTTGTGGATGCAGAGCGAGGATGATTGCCTGCCATGAGTATCTTCTCTCACAAATAACAGTTTTTTCGCTCTTAATTTTCTGCTAAATTGGAAGCTAACTGCTTCCCACATTGTCATCGGAACACCTGCAGCTGTGCTGGATTTCTGCACACCATTTCTTTTAGGTAAAACAGCACCCCACTTCCTTCAGCGCCTCATTATGCCGAGGTCTTCCTTTCACTGCGCCGCAGCACTAATGATTCAGGCAGGCTGGTCAGTCATTAAGTGACAAGCAAATGATACCGTGTGCAACGTGTGAGTAATCGGTCTGAACAAATGAAATCACAGACTTGCCTTTCCCATCATTCATTTCACAAACAGTAGCAATGTGCCGCACAGCAGGTAGTTCGGTTAAAACCAGGCTTGTAAAACAAATTTCCTGCAGCCGTTTAAGTCAGCGGCGATGGAAAGGATGCTTCAGTAAGGGGATTGCTTCAGTGAGGGGATCCGGTCATGCCCAGAGGAGTTAACTCAGAAAGGATGAGGTGGAGGGAGACAGGGAGGGAGGGGTAGCGGAGAGAGAGCTTCGCACATACATTAGAGTAATTAAGGGTTTCCTGTCTTATTGGTATGTTTTTCCTTTGTATGGATCTCAGAAATGACTGTGGGATTAGCAAACCCCAAACAGACAGCAGACACTCCTTGGTGCCTTGTCAGGAGGTAGCAGTTAAGAGGCTGAAGCAAAGTTCCCAAATAAATATTCTAAATTCAGAGTCACAAAGATGTCACAGTCCATCAGATGGACTGCTAGGAAGAGAGTGATGCAAATCACAGTGATTTAAAAAAAAAAAAAATGACTTTTATTTTTGCAGTAGAAGCCCTTTTGATTCATCCGTTATTTTGTGAACAGTGCCACCGGCTTCTACTATCAGAAACCCAACTTGTTTCTAAAGCTTAAAACGGGTTCGAGTAGCCTGAAAAAAAAGAAAAAAAGAAAGAAAAAGAAAGAAAAGAAAAGATGTAAAAGAAAAGAAAAGAAAAGATGTAAAAGGATGACAAGAAAAGCCGTGTAGTCCGAGACTTTGTACCTTGGGCCCTCTGCCTACTAGGCCCCACACCCTGCCAGCTGGGATGGGAAAGGGTTGCTTTCTTGGTGGGACTGGAGGCATCACTCAGGTTTCACTCCCAGTGTCAATCCCACTGGCTTTCTTTGGACCGAGAGCCCTAGCAGATAAGGGGACCAATAGCGTTTGGTTTCAGGTGTCTTCTGAGTCTTTCGTAGCAACACTGTGGGGATGCAGGAGGACAGCCTGGTACTAGGAGTGCCCCACCAGCTCTCTCCTTCCCTTACCAGCAAGAACAAAGCTGAACAGGGGCTCATACCCAACACCTCTTTCTTCCCTCTCTCTGGTAATCCTGATTTGGGCTTCAAACTCAATTGTCATGCCCTGGTAGGCAGCTAGGAAAAGCTCCAGAAGAGGGTCTGTGTGGTCTGTGCACACAGAGAAGCTGTGCAAGGCGGGGAAGAGGAAGTCCACTGGCCCAGCTCTGGTACCAGCCCCCCAAGACTCCCACCCTGCCCAAGATTGGGGTTGTATTCGGCCTTCCTGGACACCCAGAGGAAATTTAGTGTCCACAGCCTCCCTCCAGCCCTGACATACTGCAGAATATAGAATGCGTTACAAGGAGTAAAAGGAACAACATTCCTCAGTCAAGAAAATTTGAACTCTGTGAAGTTCCCTTTGGGTAAGGCCAATGTTCTCAGTCTGGGAACCCTCTGCAAATGGCTCCAACAAGAAGATATAATTAACAAGGAGGAGATATAATAAACAAGAAAACAATATAATAACCCATTCTTGTCAATGGACGATAAGGCATCCACTGAAAAAGGCATCTTTGCCATAGGACAATATACTATCCCTTCAACACCCCCTCCAACTATGCCCAGCCATGAGTTTACCAAAATAAGACTGGTGCCAGGCTGTCTTTGAGTTACAGGAAGAGCGCACAGATTTTTTAAGTTTTCAGCAGAATGTTATTAAATTCGTGCATGCTTATTGTAGGTCAAACAGTTCAGAAGACTGTATAACACTCCTCTGTGTCCACCTTTGCCAAGAGTATAACCACTGTTATGAAGTACGCTGTGCACCATCTCAGACATTTTCTGTGCTTATACCAACACGGATGTAATCACACCCCACATCCTGTCCTGCACTGTGGGCACCTTTCCATGTCAGCATATGTAGATTTAGCTCATTCGTTCTAGCATCTGCAGAGTGCTTCAGACTGTGGGTGCATTTAAACTTATTTAAACCAATCTTCTACTGAAGGACAGTTACGTTATTTCCAATTCTTAATCTACTGAAAATGACGTGGCACTGAAAATTCTTGTACATACATATATCTTCATGCGTTTGTGTGAGTATAATTGCAGGGTAAATTCCTAAAAACAGAGTTATCAAACAGTATGATCTTTGCCAATCAGACAACTGATTCTTCTTCACATTCAATCTTATCTTACTAAATATGAGGTTGGCAAAAAACAGATTTACAGACAGAAAACAAACGATGGTTACCAAAGGGGAAAGAGTGAGGAGGGATAAATTAAGGGTTGTGGATTAACAGACACACATTACTATGTATAAAACAGATAAACAACAAGGGCCTACTGTATAGCACATAGAACTATATTCAATTTCTTGTAATAACATAATGGAAAAGTCAAAGAAAAATATATATGTATGTATATGCATAACTGAATCACTTTGCTGTACACCTGAAACTAACATTGTAAATAAACTATACTTCAATAAAAAGTTTAAAAAACACCCTAAAAGTAAATAAATATGAGATTGAGAATCATTTCACATTTCAAAAACATGTACAATTTTTTTTCTGTGGCTTGTTTATAAGCTCATTTTTTTATTGATTTATAAACACTTTAATGTATGTTCATGTAGCATGTGTTAAAAACACTTTGTCACTTTTGGCTTTTTTATAATGATTTTTGCCCTAAAGAAATATTTGGTATTTATGCAAATATAACAAATCTTATCTCTAATGACTTTGGGGGCATTCGTTATGTTTGAAAAGTCCTCTCCACTCTAGTATTATGAGAATACTCTTCTATTTTTCTAGAATGTTTATGGCTCAATTCATCTGGGATGAACTGTAGTTAAGAAGAGAGTGAGAGATCCAGCTTCATTTCATTTCCATGTGGCTAGCCATGGCCTAATACCCTTCATTTAGGGGCAATGTGACCCCTCCAGACTGTCCTCTCATAGAAAAGTATGTTCTAAGCCTGGCTGCTTTAATCACAGATCTAGGCACTAACATTCAAAGCTACATATTCATAAGTTCTGTCCTTACATGTCAACAATCTCAACTTAACATAAACAAGATGTTTTAAGCTTGTTTTTAAGATTCTGGGACTTTTCAGTTCTGCTGGTGCTGGTCTGCCTCTGGGTTCAAGATTGGAACACTGCCCACAATTTCCCATTCAGTGTGCTGAAATGCAAAAAGTTCTGGAAGCCCACAAGGTTTTGTTTTAATGTGCTTTTGAATTCGTAAAACCTAAACCTAACCATCATGAAGCTATTTATAGTCTCTATTCTCCTTAGGCTGAATATCTACCCCTTTTCCTTCAGATCTCAATATAGAGAATGCACAGTATGGTACTCTTTTAAAATGGAAAAGAGTATGAACTTCAAAAACTAAATTGGTCCTAAGCATTTCGGAAAGGGAACTGTGGTTCTGGTAAGAGTCATTCATTGTCTCCCATGAGAAAAATGTTTGCCAATAAAAAGAGAAGAACGGAGTGTTGTGAGAGTTAAAGGAAAGCAGGAAAGAGAGGGTAGAGATTGTGAGACCTGAGTTGAAAGGAGGAACTGCTTTCATGGACGACTCTTCCTGTTCACAGCTGCCCAATTACTATCAATCAGACCTTAAGCTCAGTGATATGGAGTCTGAGTTTTATTAGGTGAATAGCAGTCAGGAAATCACTCAGATCCATTGCAAACAAAACAAACCTGAAAGGCCTTAAGATTTTGAATAACTTCAATATGAAAAAAGAAGAGACTAATAAAATAACATTGTATTTCTGCCTTTCTTCAAGGCTCTCGCAGTACTTCCTGGTTCTCTGATGAGGTTTTGTTACTGTCAAAGGATGGGTCCTGGAGATAGACCCTCCCAGACACATGCTGCATAGGTTCTAGAGCTCCTTCAGCTATGGGTGTCTGATCTAAAGGACCAGGAATAAAGCAGGCAACTGGCCTTCTGTTAGCTGAAACCAAACAGAAGTAAACACAGTCGCCTCTCAGTATCTGCAGGGCACCCCCGCAGACACCAAAATCCAAGGATGCTCAAGTCTCTTATATAAAATGGTGTAGTGCAATGAATACAGTTGGAAGGAAAGACCTGAAAGTTCTCCACTGTGGTTGTACACTAGAGCCATCTAGAGTTATATTTTAAAAGGATGGACTGCAGAGACACTTCTCCCAAAACTTGACTATGATTAGAATCACCTGGAGGGCTTACTAAAATAAAGTGCTGGGCCCCACCCTCCGAGGGTGTGGTTCAGCAGGTCTGGGGTGGGGCGGACAATGGACAACTCTGACAAGTTCCCAGCTGACACTGGTGCCGAGACTTCACTTTATGGTCTTTATTTAATTAGTATGTGGAGCAACTAGGGTATTGTTCATTTTTCAGAGTTCCTAGGATGATTCAAACATGCATCCAGGCTGCAGAACCACTGAGCAAGGCAGGGAGCTTTCCCCATGCAACCCCGACCAATACAGCCCACATTTTTCTCCCCAACAGTAAGGAGACAGTCCTCTGTATCCTTCAAGTCATCAGTACCTTATCTGAGGTGCTAAGGTTCTCTCTACAGTTCTAGAGGAAGCAGCAAAGTTACTTTTTTGAGGAGAAATATTTTCCAAGTACCAGATCAGTGGGTGATATGATTGGGAATAGCTTCGGAAATATTAGGGAAAATCTAATTGAAAACATCCTTTTTTTTTTTTTTTTTTTTTGCTTAGAAGCATAAATAAATTGGAAACATAAGAGAAAGTCAAGTTCCTCATAAAATGGATAAAGAAAATTTATAATGGGCTATTGCTTAAGAGCCCACTATAATTTGAAGCCTATCTCTGTGCAAAAGTAAATTTTGCTCAAAGTTGCAACGAAGGAGAAACTCCAGAGACTGCACAAATGATACCCTTAGAAAAGAAATGACGTAGTGATGATTGTCAGTTCATTTCTGGAAACCCAATAATCTACTCTTACGAAAAACCTTTTAATAGAATCGTAAAGATGAATGTCAAGAGTGAGTGAGGCACTGGCTTTGTTTGAAATTTCACGTTAACCCACGATTTTGTTTGTCTTATTCCTCATTGTTGGAAGAGGCAGGCGACATCCTGCAGCATGCTAATGCACTCCCTAGCAGTCTGTGACACTAGACTGGTTTGATTCTCTCTTATCTGTTGATTTTTTTTTTTTAATAGTTTCTGGCAACATGGCTTGGCTCTGGGATAATAGTCACCTGGTACTGCCAGAAAGAAATCGGGAATTTTCTCATCTGCCTTTGTTTGTTTTCCAAACCCGCTTCAAGGACATGTGGAATTGATTCTGATGGACCATGAAGGCGTAAGGTAGAGAATACAGACTTCGCTGAATGAAACAGAAGAAAAGGAAAGAAGTCTCCAGAATGAATCAATACCGCAGGACTAGTTCATTTCTGTGCCAGCCTACTGATTTATATGCTATGGCAAGCCTTACCAAGTCTGCTATACATTATATTTCACTGCTCTGCAGTCTGCACTCAGGTGAAAATGCCAGCTCTCCCACACATTAGCAAGAAGACCAAGAACAACAACAAAGATTGATGTCTGGCTTTACAAGGAAAGACTGAATTTAACTTTAGTAGTAAGGGCAGGAGTGCCCCTTAATTCCTTCTCTAATGTAGCTATTATGCTCAAGACACTGGGGTTGACTCCATTCCTTCAGTTGGTTGATTTACAAGACAGTGTTTCACCAGCAAGTGAAAACAGGCTTATCAAGTAGTTTTATTTATTTGGACCTGAAATACCTAAAAACCTAAGAGACAGGGGAATTTGGTGTTTATCTGCTTTTCAGCCTTTAACTGCCTTCTTAGAGGATAACACACAGGTCCATGTACTGTGGGGCAGAAGATAGGGCCAGTATTGCTAACAGGTTATCCTAAGTCCCTCATTGGGTGGCTAGCCATCTATGCACAGGATTTCCTTTTACCTCCCTCCCCCTATATGAAGGTCATTTTGCCCCTCATACCAACTCTATTACATGGCTAGGAAGTGAAAGTGAAGAAGGTAAAATGCAAACTGTCAGGTTTGCAATTTGCTGGTTGGAGGCAGCATAAAGTAAAGCTTGACTGTAGGAAGTCAAATTACAGTGTGGTGACAGAGCAGAGCTCTGGTGTCCTACCCCTTCTGAGTTATCACATTCTATGGAACTTTCATTATCTTGACTCAAAGGTCCCCATAAAGCCCTAGGGGGTCTGATGGTGGGAAGATAGTGAGGTTTTCCTTCTCAAATCCCTTTGGTTTCTCTCCTTGCTACCCACCCATCTTGACATGCTGTGAACTGGGCTGAAAGTCAGGAATTAGGATGCTCCCTTCTCCGAGTCTTCAAAGCCATTAGAGGCCACCCTACTAGGGAGTCATCCTTCCCATCAGAGTCCACAGCACCTCCCATCTCTTACATTATCTTAGAAAGCCCTCTGCTCTGAACTTCTGTCAACTTCCAGGCTTCTCCTGGCTGAGTGGAATCCAACAGATTCCTAATTCTCTGTTTTGTGTATCTTCCCAGGCTTTCTCCCCAGTAGCTCAGGTTGTAACCCTCAAAGGGCTGCGACTTGCTTTACTATCATATTCACCTGGATATATATCATAATAGGTCTGCTTCTTCTTTTAGACAAAAATCTAGAGTCAACCCTGAATAATGTATCATTTGTGATAGCTAAAAATGATGCTTGCTGCTTAGTGTACAGAACCCAGAACTTCCAACTAAGATGGCTATTTGAGACATAATAACTGCCGAGGGAGGAGAATCGAGCATAAGGAGTGCATACAAATCAGCCAGGAAAAGACCAACAACCCAAAAGTAAAAGGGGCAGAAGGAGAGGAAAAGATCATTAAAAAAGAGAAAACTTGAAGTACCAATCAACATTTGAGGAAACTCAACCTCACTAGTAATCAGGGAAATCAAAATCAAACCACCATGAGATTAGCAACAATTAAAAAGTTTGATCCTCTAAAATATGGACAAGGATGGGGGATGGGGGGAAAGGAATACTCTCAGGTCCTGCATGTAAGCATGTAAACTGTCCGTCCACATGGAAGAGGAAACAGCAATGGACAGGGAAGGTGACAGTGCACTTGACTTATAGCCCAACATTTTCCCCCAAAGCATACATCCCAGAGAAGGTCTTGCAGATGCACCCAAGACATTGTTCACAAGGATGCTCATCAAAACACTATTTGTAATGGCAGAAAGGGAAACATTCTAAATGTTTATTAATAGGAAACAGAGAAATAAACCATAGTATATACTCACATAATGGAAGCATCCACAGCATTTAAAATGAATGATCCCGAGATTCATGTCTCAATAAGAATAATTCCTGAAAAAAACAATGGAATACAATGTATCTAGAGTTTAACAGCACACAAAGTAGCACAGAAATATGTGTACTATTTCTAAATACATGTCTATGTAGTCGAAGTATTAAAATACAGATGGAAAAGGGAAACACTAACATCAGTATTGATACTGTGGTTACCTCTAGAGAGACTGGGAGATGGAGACACCAAAGGCTGCAATGGAAGCTTCAACTACATCTAAAAGATTGTATTATTTTAAAAAACAAAGCAACATGGCAAGATGTTTATGTTTATTAAATATGGGTGGGCATAGATTTGGGTGCTTTACTGTGTATCTGAAATATTCCTCTTTTTAAATCATTATTATCATAGTAGCTTCCATTTAAGTCAAAAATGGATCTTTTAACCTCTTAATATGTTGGATGAAACTAACAACTAAATTGAGTTTCTTCTTCCCTTCTGGTTCTTGGGCCTCTTCTCTGCAGCTTTTCCATGAAGCACAGGATAAAACCCAAAGTCGTAAAATGGATAATCTGGACACGGAGGACTTGGGACCAGCAAACTTCTCCTCAGGCTGGGGCTACAAGTCAGGGCTGAGCTTCCAGAAAGCTCTTTTCGTTTCATTCTCCTTTAAATGCTACATAGGAAGAAACAAAAGGAGATGCCCCCCATAGCTTTAAGTCAAACCCTTAATTTTATTTGAATATAGTTTTTTTGTCATTTAATTACTGCCATTTTTTCTTTTCTCTCTTTTTTTTAAAAAAAGCTTCCCGATTGCTGTGTAATTTTTGCTTCTATGCAGATTAGACTGAAAGTCCAGGAAGACCCAGCCGCATAATTAAGGACAGGACAGAATTTCCCACTTTACACCCATCTTCCCCCATTTAAAAAATGACATTTTCTGTTTTCTAATCATACACTGTTGGCTTTCAGGTTTTCACTTTAGACAAATATTTTCTGCTCAAAACCTGCTGCAGTGAATTTGCAGCCTTTCAAGTAAACACGGATTTGAGTTGACCAATCATCTCCAGAACTCACTGGCATTTTCGTTGCAGGTCCAATTCTAGGAAGTAACAGTGGGGACCATACGAGAAATTTCTCCCTCATTTGGGGCCCTTCCTTGAGAGCTTTTGCAGGACTTCAAATTAGAACTTATAGATTTGGAAAGACCTTGCTGCACCTGGATGTCTTTTGTTGCCTCCCTGGCCTTAGAGGCTAAATTACTTTGAGATATAGATGCAACAACAATGGGTTATCAGTATCTAGAAAACAGGTGACACACCTAAATTTGGGAATTGAGGAAAGTTTGATACAGGGACTGTTTACAAAGATGCTATCAGGGTAAAGGAGACCATAAGACTAGTGACCTGGGGCTGTTACTACCCCCAGGCTTCAACAGGCAAGGCATGTGGGGATACTGGTCTAGCCAGAGAGGTGTCTGGAGAGGCTACTGGTAAGAGCTGTGTCAAAAGTGGTCTACAGGGAAAAGGTTGGGAAATAAATACCTCAAATCACTTTCTTCCCTCCCTCCATTCTCTTATAGGTGCTCCCCATTGGCCAAGCCCAACTGGAACCAAAAGGCAGAGCAGCTCATTGATTTCAGGTCAGCCTTCCAGAGCAGAGAGTAGAGCTAACAGGGAGAGTAGATTTCCAGCACACCAGCCTATACAGAAAAGGTCTATGAATGCACTTAGGTGTCTACATGCTTAACATTTCCCACAGACTAATATGCATTAGAAATTATCCCAAGGATAAGACATTCTCCATGTGGGTGGTTGAGGCAGTTAAGTTCCTCAGGAAATTTACGTATTATCGGGAGATGCTCTGATTCCCAAACTATTCCACTAGTGGGGCATAACAGTCAACCGCCTCAAATTATGCTTTGAGGGTATAAATAAAGATGCTTCATCACAGGAAGGGACAACACCTTTTGCACCGACTAGGAGTGTAATAAAACAAGAACAAATGCAAATGGCTATGATAATAGCTGCTTTCTGACATCAAGAAGACTTCTTTTTTTGTACTTTAATGTTTTGTCGAGCATTAATGGTGATATTTCTATTGACAGAGATGTCTGGATCATCAAAGAAAAAGTGTATTATGTTTTCTTCAATGCTAAGATTTAGTAAAACTTATAGGTATTAACTAGGGTACATTATTAAATTTGAAAAAAATTGACTGGCTGCAAAATATATTATTGCCATGTGAGAGCTATTACTAAAATGAGCAAAGGCACAATTCTTGTTCTCCAAGATAAAAACAAATGGTCCTATTCTGCTGACTAGGAAAGTTAATATTCTAGACACAGGTGGAGGCATAATCACAGCCACACTCTACGCACTATCTACACCCCGTGACTGGTCCTGCCTGAGCCCTTTCCCACTTAAACCTCCTCCTTCCTGCAGTTAAAGAACATAATACGCATGTTTCGTGCTTATCGGCATCCTGGCACATAGTGAGTGTTCGATAAATGCCAACAGTAGTAGTAGTAGTTGTAGTGGTAGTAGTAAAAAATTTTTTTAAATAATTACAAAGAAAGTTCATAGAGCATTCAGAAAAAGAAAGTTCAGTTTAGTTAGAAAACCCAGAAAATGTTTTATCAAGAAATTAACATTTGAGATGACCTTTAAAAATGAGCAGATTCTAACAACTGAAAAAGAGAGTGAAATTGGCACAGTACAGGGTCAAGGGAATGGCATTTGTGAAGTTAATAATCTGGGTCATAAATGAGATTCATGTACATTTGTCATATGCTTGGGCTAAAAGATTTTGGACTTAATTAGGTTAACACTGGAGATCTATTGAAGGAATTGGGAGGGGATGGCAATAATAATAATAATAACAAGCAGCTAACAATTACTGAGCACTTCTTATGTATCAGGCACTGTTCTAAGTCCTGTGCATGTGTTAATTCATTCATCCTTACAAACATCCTATGAAAGAGTTGATTTTAACGACTGCATTGGGTTAGGTGCTACAGGTGATTTCAAGATTATTGATAACCTCTGAATTCATTTCCATACTTGCATAGGCAGGGGCGGGGTTTTCTTAGAATTTTGGAATGTTAGAATTGGAAATTGCTTTAAAGTTATTAACTCATTTACTCTTCACAATTATCCCATGAGGTATATCCTATCATTATATCAACTTATAGACAAAGAAACTGTAGCAGAGGGAGTAACTTGCCTGCATTCACACAGCCAGCAAGTAGCAGTACCGACGTGCATGATTTCAGGTAGTTTAACTCCAGAGCCTTCACTGTGTACCACCACTATGCTGCTCTCTCACACTTAACAAACATCCCTTGTAAACCTGTTAGTTGGCCTTAACTGAGTTAAAAACTGGGGCTACAGAGATAGCTGAGGAGCAGCTCTTGTCTTCAAGGACTCCAAGGTTTCCTGGAAAGGAGTCATAGCCATAGACCATTAGAGTGATCATGATAAAAGCTACAGTGGAGGCACTCGACAGGGGTCTGGGGATTCAGAACTGGGAGTTCACTCTCTGGAGGGTTCAACATAGGTTTCCCATGAGAGGTGGCCAATAACTAGGTCAAGAAGACAGTGCACTGGTCTGACAAGGGTTGGAAGAACTCATCTGGCAGGAAAGCCACATCTGCAAAGATAAAGAGGCATGAAAGAACATGGTGGTGCAAGAAATGGCTGGGATTGGTTATGGAGATACCAACAGCTGAGAGAGTAGATTCAGAAGGTCTTAGGACTAGGTTGGCTGAGGAGTAAGAAAATGGGAGGATGGCAGGATTCTGGTCTGAGGCAGTGGAGTAGAAAGCAGGGTGAGCCACAAGGATAAGGATGGGAGACATAAAGGTTTAGAAGGAGGGAGTCTAGCAGGAAAGCCAACAATGTGAGTTCAGACACATTCATTTGAGGTAGGCGGAGGACTTCCTGGTGGAGGTGTATGCAGCAGGCAATTGGAAGTAAGGCTCTAAAGGCAAGAAAACTGGCGCTGATTGTGACTTCCAGGGTCTGCCATAGTTATCTGGAATATATCATATCATTTAATCATCATGAAAGTTAAACAATTCCACATCTAGAGGGCGGTTTTGGGGTGTCAGTGTAGAATGTAAGGGACAAAGCCCTTGGAACTTCATGATGACATTTTCTCAGAAACAAAACAAGAATTTTGGAATTTGATCTTTCGAGGAGGAATTTGTATTAGGGAAAAGTGAAGCAAATTACTCAGGCAAAAATATTTTAGTTTTTAAAAAAAGAAAGCAATTGTACCTCAAAAGGGAAGAAGACAGTGTCTTTAATTATGGTTTGGTGCTGGCTCTGAAAGCAATTTAGGAAGACTTCCCTAGTTTCCTTAAAGTGGTATCTGCTAAGTAGGATTGCAAAATGCGGTGGATGAGACGTAGGCTTAGGTGGAGAAGAGGGAAAATAGGTCAGTGGTTTCATTTCCAGCGTGATCAGGTGCAAGTTTCTGTGAGGAGAAATTGATTTGCAGGCCCGGGATAAGGGTGAGGCAACAAAGGCACCTAGGGACGCTGAGGGTAAGTGCCCCCTTCAGTTCTGTGCCCTAGATGCCTCCCTCACACCTACCTGGTCCTGGCCCCGGTGCTCTGATTAAGAATCCTGCAGCAGCGGATTAAGTGGTAGGTGGAATTTAGTCCAAGGGAGAAGAGAATGGGACAGAGTGATCAACCCCCAGGTATTCCTGCACCCCAGGTGTCAGATGATGAGGACAGAGCCAGTGTTCTCCACCCCACCTGAACACGGGAGCCATGTGGAGAACTTGTAAAGAAACCAAGGCCTGGATGTCCCACTCCAGAGGTTCTGATTTCACTGGGTCTAGAGTGCGACTCAGACAACAGGTATTTTTTAACTTTTAATATTCAGATAGGGTTTTGAAAGGCTCACCTCAAAATGATGATAACTACAGGCAGAGGGAAGAGGACAACATCAGGAGGAATTAATAAAAAGGCCACATTTAGGCTAACAGATTCTTACCTTTATGCTTGCCCTTGGAACGGTCAACAAACCTGGTTACTACTCACAGCTCCAGGCCCATTGTTAAAACTAAAGCTATTGATCTTCCTGTTCCTACTTTATTCCAGTAATCAAAAGCTATAATCATGCTTGGTCTCTGAGTTGATCTCCAGGGAGAAGGTCACAGAACTGTAACCTTACAGAGTAGGCTAAATACCAAGACCACACCTTGGGCGCTCACATAACAGAGGAACCTTTGTGAAGACTCTTGAAAATGAACTCTGTCAGCAATGGCTAGAACAGGACAAAGGGGTTAACATGATGTAAGTGTGGATAAAAGCAGGTTGAAAACTGCTTATTATAAACACGTAGGCAACATTCAAAAGATAATCCAGTTATTTCCATGAATACCAGATCTGGGCTGTAAACTACAGAACGCAGGAGAGAATACAATCATGAAGTAAGTACAGTTCAAAAGCAGAGAACTCCCAGCAAAAATAAAAAGGAGAAACCCACCCTCCTTTACTTTCCATCTTCATGGAAAGTTTTATGCTCTTTTTTTTGCCCCCTTCTTTCTCTCCTAGTCTCCTGACACCCTCTAATTAGCGCTCTCATCTCTGCCTCTGGCACCGTGCTTGCTGTAGGTGGCTGGCGTGACATCGGATGCCTGCCCCTGCAGTGCTATCAGGCACCCTGCGGCGCACAAACAAAAAACCCAGAAAGCCTGACCCAACTATTTTCCTATGAATAGAACGTGCTTTCTTTATCAAGATAAAAGGTGTTTGTGTGTCTATTTGCATAGAGATGTGCTATACATATAAGCATAAATATAGGGGACTTTGTGCATGTGGACTGCATGTGAGTTTCTTAGTCTATTTAAAAAGGTTCGGGGTCAGAAATATTTCAGTGTGTCCTCAAATAGGATTGGAAACTCCTGAAAGACTAAACATTTGTCCTCCATATTTGAAAGACTAGAAGAAAAGAGTGAAATTTTCTAAGAAGTAAGCCAGAGGTGAGTGAAACTTCCTTCATCCTGAGGTTAAAGAAGTGTGCCATAAACAGTTAACCCTCTCTTTCTTCCAGCTTCTTTAATGACATCTTAAGGTGGAACTTCTTCCTTTGCCTTGGAGACAGAAATCTGCACACATCCCTGCACTTCCTGTCCTCTTTCACCTCCAGTGTAGGATCCAATGAACTTATTTTCCATGACCAGATATCCAATTAGTATACATCGAGTGACTACCAAGGGCTGAACATCCCACATCATTGAGCAAAGGGCATGTCAGATCTCATTGAAGTTTATTGTCCAGAGAGCTGTATCACCATCTCACTGGGAGTGCAGAGACACTGAAAGATGATGATGGCAGATATACAAAAGAGATAAACAAAGTCCTACTGTATAGCACAGGGAACTATATTCAATAGCTTCTAATAACCTATAATGAAACAGAACATGAAAAAGAATATATATATATATAATATACATGCATAACTGAATCACTACACTGTACACCAGAAACTAACAACACTGTAAGTCAACTATACTTCAATTTAAAAAAAATTTTAAAAACATAATAAAATCCATTTCTAGCAAGAACTAAGTCAGTTTAAGTGAGAGTCTTCCATCCTCCATGTCTGATCACCCTCTGTATCCCAGCAGCTCCTCAGCCTCCACTTCCCCCCAGATGATGTCCCATCACCCTGGCCTATCTTCAGCAAGAATCCAGTTAGGTTCGTTTAGCCAAAAGTCCTCTTACTCTGGTATTTTCTCTTAGCAATTTCTATCCACGACAACCCCCTGCCAACCCTGCTCCTTAGCTATAAATTCCCACTGGCCCACACTATATTTGAAACTAAGCTTAGCTCTATACTGAGACTCCTTTTCCCCTATTGAAATAGCCCTGAATAAAATCTGTTTTTACCTCTATAACTACGGTCCAGCTCGGTTTTTCTTTAACAGGTACATGTGTATGCATGTGTTTATGTCTATATGTATACACAGAGCTACACTTAACTTATAATAACTGCCTCTCAGGGAGAAAGACCTTTGCCTTGTAAGCATTTTAAAATTACCATTCTGAACTAAAATGAGTGACTGAAGCCAATAAACTTCTCAACAAATTTAGCAAGGAATCATCTAGACACGAGAAATTTTCATCTCAATACTTAACTGCATTCACTGACTTCTGTAGTATAAAAAAAAGTCAGATATAACTCATTTTTGAAAAATCAATCTGAAAACTCCCCTTTCTGCTGAAAAAAAGGGACAGGGACTTTGAAAATATTATTGAAAAGTGGGAAAGTTTCTGAAATTTCCCAGGATGGATGGCAAAGTCTTTGTTTGCCTCACACCTCCCTCCTTTTCGACCTTCCCCACTGTGGAGCTTGACTGTATCCAAATGTTTAGACCATTTTATGAAAGAGCTGGAGGGGAGGCCTGGGTACAAAGGAAAACAGGGAGATCCCCTCTGGGACTAGGGAGACCACTCGAGTCAGTGGGAAGATTGAAGACTATTGACCGGGGCTGCGGAGTGCTTGCTACCTCCTAGGGAGAGACGCTTCTACTGATGCTGCAGTCTGAACTGTACCTATATTCTTAAATTTAAATAATTTAGAGGAAAAATACTTCCTGTTCATTCTCTCCTCTGAGTCCCCATCTGCAGGAATATTCTAACAGAAAAGTTGACCCCTCAAAACTTCAGAGAATCTGGGGGCTGAGGGGATATGGAGACAAGTCCAGCCTGTGTAAGCAACAATAAAAATAGTGACATTCATTCTCTCTCTCTCTTTCAAACGATGAACCAGCTGGGCCTGCTAACATTTTCCTGGACCCTATAGCTTTAAAGGACAAGCCCCAAAGCCCAGGCCTAAGATTAGGATAGAATCATAGGATACTTGCTTCTTTTTAAAATCTGCCAGGCCAAGGCAATGGTAATTGTCAGCATTCATAGGTAGGTCTCATCTATCACTGACTGGCTACATTAGGATGATTCTAGTTTTATTTTAAGTAGCAAATGGATAGAGATTTTCATGTGACTCAGAGAATGACACAATTGTTAGTTAATAACCCACATTGGAAGACAATTAAACACAATTTTCCAGACATGGCTCAAGATATACCTACCAATGGGTAAAGAAAACATGTCTGGGAGAAGGCTTGTGGTAAGTCAAGAAAGCAGATACAAAATTCGGTAAAACTATCCTGTTCACCAGAGTCTTCCAAGAAAAAGTGCCTGCCTGGCATGATGGCCTGGTACTTAGGTGCCACAAAAATTATTTACTAAACAAGTAAACAAGTGATTTAAGCTATAGAAAAATGAATTGGGAAAAAAATATTGGAAAGAAAATGCCTGTATGTTAATAGTGTTTTCCTGTCTCTTTTGACTTTTTTGTGCTCTTTGTACACATTTTCTACAATAAGCAAGTATTATTTTTATAATTTGAAAAAAAAAGAATAACAAAAACAAACAAGGTCATTTTGTTTTCTAATTCCTCAGTTTGTCCCATCTGAAGCCTCTGAGGTCGTTTTCCCTCTAGCTGGAGATTAGTTTTATACTTTATCCTAAGAAGGAATATTTTTTTCCAATATTGAAAATACAACTGTAAGGGGAAAAGATTCTCTTTGGCTAGGAAAGCTTAAGACAAACCAAGCAAGTTAAAATAGAACTTAACAGAAAACTACAAACTGGGCTTGATAACAACCTACTAGGAGTAAATAAGTAAACTGAGAAAAATCTGTCCATAGAGTAGGAAATGACAATACTTCAGTAGGTTAGTGGTTCCCCTGCCATTTATGTTATTATCATTGCAGATTTGAAAACTGGAAGGGCTGATGAAACTTTGCAGGCTGTCTGAGATCTTCTGAGCGTTAATTTGCAGCCGTTCATTCCATCACTCCTGCATTGGCATCATCAGCTTGTCATTCACAGTGCCTCTGCCTGAGGCTGGTTGAGGTTCAGGTCAAACTTGTGGCAAATAAAAGACTCCTAAAGTTCCTCCAGTATTTAAAGACTTGGCAAATTGTCCTGACTTTTTCTTATGTGAAAGAATCTCATCAAGTCACAAAACATAAGGCATTCAACAGCAGAGCTCCCCACTGATCATCTGAAATGTCCTTGAGGGGACCATATAGGACAGCTTCAGCAGGTTCTGGAGAGCAAGGCCATCAAGAGGTACTGGGGAGGAGAATCTTTCATAATCTTTGCCTAATATGCGTTGTATTTACATTTGTCTATAAAATCTCTAAATCCTTTCACAGCATTAATCACCTCGACCTCCAGAACTACCCTTTCAAGTAAATTTGGTGGAGTGCATCACCCTCCTTTCACGGTTGGGTATTCTGAGGACCCCAGAGATGGAGTGACTTACCAACCTTTACCCTGTAAACTAGGAAGCTTGGAACTGTGTTTAGTTTCCTTTCAAAATGCCACACTGCCTTTCTATGTCCTGCAGGAATTTCAAGAGCTGAAACACTTACACCTATGGCACTGAGATACTCCAAACATCATTGGCATGAAGTGAATAGTCCCCAGTAACTGATCCAATTTGACGTGTACATGGGCAAGTAATTTTCTGTTCGACATCATCATCATTAGCATCCAGTAATTAAAGTTCTTGTCCCTTTAGCCCAGAAAAGCCAGTGGAGAAGCTGTTCAGGTAGTTCTGATCCAAATTTCACTGATCCAAGAGGCTTGGTTTTTCCATCTAAGGTTCAGTAAAGCATACATGTAATTGCCCATGGAGAGACACTGAATTGCTGGCCCTTCTGAGGTTTGCTGGCCACCATGGGTTGTCCTGTTCAGACCGTCATCTGGCGGCTGCAGCTTTCAAGCAATTACCCATGGCCACTTAGTGACAGTATTAGGAAAGTTAAGCTGGGATTGTTCCCAATTTGTAATTTACCTCTCGATAAAAACTGAAAGTTAGAAAGGAAGCTAGCTTGGCTGCAGCCTCTAAGTGTTTTTGAAAGACACAGCTGGGGCAGGTGGGTGTGAAGGAAGCCATCTGACTGAGAACTTGGATTAGCTGGAGATGCTGGGGGAGGATTTCGAGGCAGCCCCAGGAGCTGTTTTCAGAGGGCAAAGGAGCTACTAGTTTTAACAGGGGGAAGTGAACAATTTGTGCTAATCCAGAGGGTGCCTCTCTTTTATGGATGCTCAGACTAGACCCTGTGATCTCTGCCCTTTTCAAACATGTTTTCTTTACTCTCCTTTGATAGCGCACCTGAAACCTGGGGCCAACAAAGTAAACATTTAGGACTCTATTGTGTAATTCTTATTGCTGAGTGTGACCATTTCAGACACTCAAACTGAAAGAAAGTCAGCTCTATCTTAATTTTTAATCATGTCAGGTGCTTATTTGTTTTAAAAATTCTTTCTCATTCAAAGAACTTTATAATAACTGTAATAAAAAGAAAAGAAGGAAGTGAGGGGGAGAAACCATCCCCCCATGCTACTACCATCGCTTTCACTTTCCCTCCATTACATTCATTTCAGGGAATTTTTTTTTTAATTTTTCATTAAACTACAGTAAAAAAAAAAAAAAAACAAAAACCCAAAATGTTGAAAATTCAAAAAAGAAGAATTTTAATTATCAAATTGTACAAATTGCATTTAAATATGGAAAGAGTGTATATGTGTGTATAACTAAACCACCATGCTGTACACCAGAGACTCACACAACACTGTCAATCACCTATACTTCAATTTTAAAAAGATTAAAAAATACAGGGGCAAGGCACTACCATAAACCAAGAAATAAAATGTATTTTTAGAGCACTCTCAGAAAAAAAAAGTTTTCCAGGAAAGATGCTGAATTACTTCCTGGGACGGGGTTTCATCACTACAGTCATGATAAGGTGGCTGGCTTCTGGAAGGTGACAACTGTTTTGAACCTGAGTGAATTCCAGAAGGACCCCAGGAGTCCTCAGGGGGCGAATGTTGAGCCACTTCCCCACCCTATAGCACTGCATGTTTTCCCACCTCTTATGGCTCTTTTCCAAGAATTTCTGACATTGGAAATTAGCACAGTTCCTTATAATTTAAGCAAGACTTAATTTAAACAAATGGTTCCATTACCATCTGGGAAAGGCCTGACAGACAGCTGGAAAAACCCATGAAAATGTTTAGCCTGTTTGGCTCTACATTTCCCTAATGCTTTGCTGTGTGTCTCCTCCCAGCTGGCAGCTATCACTGGGCCTTCCTCGTCCTCCTTGCCCACTTTCACCTGCTCAGCTTGAGCTTCTGTACTTCTTCTCTGTCTCAGTTTCCCTCTCTCTCGATTTTTTTTCTTCCTTCCCTGTCTGATGGGCTCCTGGTGCAGTGTGCAGCATATCCTCATAGGCTTAATTTTTTCTTTCTTTCTTTCTTTTTTTTGGGGGGGGGCAGGTAATTAGGTTTATTTATTTATTCTTAGAGGAGGTACTGGGGATTGAACCCAGGACCTCATGCATGCTAAGCATTCACTCTACCACTTGAGCTATACCCTCCTCCTTCTCAGGCTTATTAAGAAAGGTTCCTGCAGGAGGTATTGTGTTCTTGTTCACCTTGAGCAGTAGAATTTTAATCCACAGGTAGGGGAGGGTCAAAAGTGATGACTTAGAAGAAGAAATGAAATCACAACCAATTACAAATTTTTAAAAGCTGTCAGACACCAAAAGCAAAGGCAACAGAAGTAAAAACAAACAAGTGGGGCTACATCAAACTAAAAAGCTTCTGCACAGAAAAGGAAATCATCAACAGAATGAAAAGGTAGCCTGCCGAATGGGAGAAAATATTGGCAAATCATGTATCTGCTAAGAGGTTAACAGCCAGAAGGCTATGTTAAGGACTCCTGCAACTGAATCACACAAAACCAAACAATTTGATTAAAAAATGGGAAGAGGGTCAGAACAGACATTTCTCCAAAGAAGACATGTAGATGGCCAACAGGTATATAAAAATGTGCTCAACATCATCAGGGAGATGCAGATCAAAACCATAATGAGGTCACCTCACACCTATTAAAATGGCTATCATCAAAAAGACAAGAAACAATCAGTGTTGAGGAGAATTTGGACAAAGGGGAATCCTTGTGCTCTGTTGGTGGGAATGTAATTTGGCGCAGCCACTGTGGAAAAGAGTATGGAGGTTAATCAAAACATAAAAAACTGAAGTACCATAGGATCCAGCAATTCCACTTCTGGGTATTTATCTAAAGAAAACAAAAACACTAACTGAAAAAGATACCTGCACCCACATGTTTATAGCAGCATACTGACAAAAGCCAAGACATGGAAACCACCTTAGTGCCCATAGATGGATGAATAGATTTTAAAAATGTGGTATATACATATATACAATGGAATATTATTCATCCATAAAAAGGGGAAATCTTGCCATTTGAAACAACACAGATAGACCTTAAGGGCATTATGCTAAATGAAATAAGTCAAACAGAGAAAGACAAATATATGATCTCACTTAGAGGTGGAATCTTAGAAAAGAAAAACAAACTCACAGATCCAGAGAAGAGATTGACGGTTGCCAGAGGTAGGGGTTGAGGGTGGGTAAAATAGGTGAAGGGGGTCAAAAGATACAAACTTCCAGTTACAAGATAAGTAAGTCCTGGGGACGTAGTGTACAACATGGTGACTATGGCTAGTAATACTGTGTTGTATATTTCAAAGACGCTGAGAAAGTAGACTTTAAAAGTTCTCATCACAAGAAAAAGAAATTCGTAACTATACATAGTGATGAATGTTAACTAGGCTTGTGGTGGGGGTCATTTTGCAATATGTACAAATATGAAATCACTATGTTGTACCCCCGAAACTAATATAATGTTACATGTCAATTATATCTCCATAAAAAAATTAAAAGCTGATAAACATCACAAACATGACAATCTAGAAACACAGCATTACATAATTATTAAAACAAGAAACATATATATATATAAACACACACACACACACACAGACACACACATAAATCTATTAGTTAACTGACCAATCCACCATTATTTTTTCCTACATTTTTGGTGGTGCACTTTCTAGGTAATAATGATTTTTGTAATATCAAATAGAAGCAACTCATTTACTCTTAATGCAATATAAATTTTTAGGATTGTTGTCAATTTAGGAAAACTTCTATTAAGTTTTGTTTCAAGAGTAAGTCTTAAGATTTTAAGGTAGTAATAATTTTAAATACTATAAATTGAAGACATTTACAAATCAGTTTGTCATAGATGTTCTTATTGTGGTGGCCCATTGTGATTTAAAAAAATTTTTTTTTGATCTCCGACAGGATAAAACCTCCACTTTGACCCAGCATCAATGAGAACGAAATCTTCTACTTATAATATTAAAGTTCTGATGATTGCACAAAGTTTATACAAACTAGCTTCTGGCTTTGTACATTTCAAATCTATTTCTCCTTCATTACATACATACTTTGGTATCAGGCATCTTTGTTTTACAATGCTGGGTGAGGAAACACGGTAGACCATAGGGATATTCATAAAAGCCTTCTCACACTGGGACAATTAGCATAACTGAGCATAACTTATTTCTACAGGAAAGAATTGGAACTAAATAAATACATCCCATGAAATCCAAATCAAACGTATGTGCAATTCAACTTCCCCTTAGCTGGATCCCCCAAATGACCGCTGCCACGTCTCATGTCACCACATGTAAAGTCACTGAAGAAGAAAAAGAGTGGTTTTAACTGGTTACAGTTAAAATAGCTTATTTTTTCCAGCTTTACAAGAACCTGTGACATGTGAACACATTCCCAGGTTACACCCAGGACCTTGGAAGAAGCCATATAAATGCAAACCTCTGCACCTGCAGCTTTACCCATTTCACTATGGTCTGCCTCTACTATAGGAAAAGTTCAACTTGGGTTTTTTTGGAAGTGGAAAAAAATTTTCAGAATGACAGAAAACTTATTCTATAGTGAGGACTCAATTCAGGTGCCTTTACGTATTTCTGCAGATAAAAATCCTAAGCTTTGTCCAGTGGCTGTCTGTACAGACGCAGCTGCTGAGTCAAGTTTCAGACCCACAGACCATGAGAGGCACACGTGACAGTGCAGGGAAGGGGGGCTCGCTGGACCAAGGACCTGGTGGAGCAGAGCAAGTGAGAATCACTTCAGTTCGACTCCAGACAACTCCAGCCCTGCTCTGGGGCCCCAACATTACCCAAGATGTCGAAATAATCACCATCTGATCTTCAGCCAGCAACTTCTTTCAAAAGCAAACAAAACCAACAAACAAAACAATGAAAACATCCACCTTTCTTGCACCTCCATCTCACCCCAAAAACCTCATCTTTTTCTTTGCCAAATCCTTAACACAGCCAACAGGAGAAAGGAGAGTTCTTCTTATTGTTTGCTGGATGGGAAGGCACCTCAACTTCCACTTCAGGGGTGCATGTTTATTAGCCATGCTCCTCTATAATGGGTCCTGATGTCTGTCTTCTGGGTCTTCACACTGAGAAACCAGTGAAAACTCGTCCATAGCAGGTTAGGGAACGTGGGCTGATCCAAGAGGGACCTTCACTGAATCACCCACAATGTGACTATGGAGAGTGGTGGAGCGTGATCTGTGTTCCTTTGCTCAACGTTTTTTTTTTTTCCTTTCAGAAACTGCACTCTTTGTATGTTTTGACCCTCAAGAGTAAAAGGGAGAATCTCAAAAACTTACTGATGTGTAGAAGTGAACTGTAATGTTGCTGAGCTCTCTTCCCACAGCTATCTCCCACTCTAATTTCCCTTATGAAACAACATCCAAGAATCAAAAAAATACAGTTTATAAATTCATTCATAAAAATGCATTCACAAATACTTGTCAAATGCCAGCACTGAAGATTTAACAGTGTACAGGGCAAAGTTCCTGTCCTCCTGGTCATTACATTCTAATGAGGGAGGACCTAAATTGGGAATGAGAGAAGAAACAGCCTCGTAGGGAGTGGGGAATGGTGGAAGATGAGGTGGAAGTGGTACCCTGGTTCATAGCCACTAGAGTTTTGAGGGCCACAATGAGGGGTTTGGATTTTATTCTAAACCACTGGAAAATTGATGACATGATCTAGCAGCTGACATTTTAAAAGGCTCACTCTGGCTGCTGTACTGAGACTAGACTGCTGGGGGCGTACAGAAGCAGGGAGCCTTCTTTAAAGGCTGTTGGAATAAACACAAGCGAGAGCTGAAGACGGCTTGATCTAGGGAGGTCACTGGCAATTTGCTTTTGTGCATCAGAAAGAAGAACTGAGAACCCACTGGTACACAGCGATGACCAATGTTTGACCAAATCTGGACCCAAAACCCCTGCTGAGTTTGCAGTGGCCTCCAGGTTAATAAATCTGCAAGTTTTCTATGTCTAGCTCTAATCTGCAGAACTTGCAAATCAAATCAGGGGTTGGATTGATAGACCAAGTGTCCAGGCTTCCCTTATTTGTTTGTATAAACTTCAGAGGATAACAAAGCTTTGGGGGCTAGACAGACCCGGAGTGGAGTTGATACTCTGCTATGGATAACAGAGCAACTCCAGGCAAATTTTTTAACCTCAGAGTCTCAGTCTCCCAGGGTAGAAATGGAGAGACTGATGTCATTCAGCTATGGGAAGAACAAATGAGACAATTAATGTAAGTAAGGGTTTAGCAGAGTGGCAGGCATTTGGTAGAAATCAGATCTGAAAGATAGCCACATCAGTGTGAAAATGGCCACTTTCTGTCCTTTGGAGGTAAAACCACTTCTGCAATTCTCTAATTACCCGGTGAAACATCTTTTAAAATAGGACTCAGATTCCCAGTAAATCTCTAGAAAATTGATTTAATGCGACTGATTTTCATAATTAGCATATTTCTGAGTAGGGACTGCACCAATTGTGACACCAGAGGTGTTTTTAAAATGCAGATTCCTAGGCATTAGTTCCCATTAGTTCCAAATAAGAAACTCTAGGGTGAGGGCCAGGATCTGCATTTAAAATACCTCACCAGGCTGCCTTTCGAGAACCATCTGTCTGGGAGCTCCAGGTAGGTCCAGGGAGAAGGGGCCACAGGACCCCATCAGCCATAGAAGAGTTGGATCCAGGTCTCAGTCCTGCTTTGCAAGAAAAGGTGGCTGCAGGAGGCTCAGCCGCTGACGGGAACAATTTTTCATCTTGAGGAACATTTCAGTCCGTTTGGGAACTAGTTATTTACCTCTCGGTTTAGTGTCCCCTCTCCCAGGTACCCCACCCCCACTCACCCCATGTCAAGCCTGCGGAGCCCAACCTTCCTGCATCTTGCAGGCTCTCACTTTCCCGACTATAGTGACACCTGCTGAGGCAACACGGTATGTGCGATGTGGCGACTGCTGCTGGCGGAGCATCCTGACAGCTGCGCGGGGCCGGAGGACCTCACAGGGCAAGGGACGCAGGCTGTCGCCTGCCTGAGGATCGCCAGGGCCGCTGCACGAGCGGGCCCTGGGGGAATTTCAGAGTGGCGCTCCACTGGCCAGCGAGATCTAGCTGAAGGACCAGGTGTCTTAGAAAATCTAAGGAACAGCGCCCTCCAGCGCCCGCTAGGGAATTAGCGTTTCCCTTAGAATTAAATGAGCCTCCCAGAAAGGGACAGCTGTGATCCTATTGTCCAAGAGGGGAAAAAAAATGCTTCAAAATGGGGAAATTGGGGGACAGACAGGCACACACAGGGAGATTTCATGTTAAGAACAGGGTTATACTGCACTAGCCAGGGATCTCCCAGAAAATGAGAGAGAGACCTGAATAACTTCCCCTAGAACTGTGGAGGGAGCAGAGCTCCGCCCACACCTTGATTTTGAACTCTAGGTCTCCAGAACGGAGAGACAATCTCTTTCTTTTTAAGCCACTCCGCCTGTGGTCAACTAATTCAGGGGCATGTGGGATGAGACACATGGCACAGTACCAGCTACGAGTGGTTTCCCAATAAAAGTTATATTTTATTACTAAAAAAGAAGAAAAAAAAAGTGATTCTGTACACTGCCTCCTTAAGTAGGGATTAAATCTGAGGAGGGAAAGGAACAAAGCAGGGCATTCCACCCAGTGGACGGAGGCTGGGGTGGGCAGTCGTGGTGGTGTGTGCCAAGCCTCTTTGGCTCTGGCTGGAGGCTAAGAGACAGTGGACAGATGGTCACCATTCTTGGTCACTCCTGATCTGGACAAGAACCAAATGAGGGATCCAGAGGCAATGGTGTGTTCAGCTCTGATGTGGCTCTCCTCATCTCTAAAGCCCTCTGTGGGGGCCTCAGTTGCCTTCCATGAATTGTTGCAGCCCTTTCCAGTCATAAGCATCATTGCCCTGGAGACGAGAGTCCATTGACTCAGACCCCCCAGAACTGCCTCTGTGTATGTGTGTGTGTAAGGTTCACTGAATCACCTGAAATGAATATTAATGAAGCAGAATAGAAAGTTCCATCATCATTCTCAGAGCATAGTTATCTAGCTGCTGGTTAGATAGTACCACCTTGGAACAGGAGCCCCACCTCTGCAAGCCAGTAACTTCCTTCACTTCTATTTGTCTGCCAGAGAGAAGGAAGGAGCCAGATTGCTTCCAACTTCCTTCTGTGCATGTTACCTGAGCAACTGGGGATCCACTTCTTTCCTGCCAGCCCCATCATACGCTGTGCCTGCCCTGGGGATGGGAAGCCCGTTTGGTAAAAGTTTGTCCCAAGGCAGCTGGCAAGCCAGGTTTATCAAGGGAGTGGGGTATCATGCAATCTCCAAGGAGCTTCTCCATTTTAAAGCCAGCACTACTACATTCAGGTCACTGAGCAGGTAGAGATCACCTGAGGGATAGTTGTTCCGCAGCTGCAGCTGCTCAGTGCCAAATGGAATCATCCCAGTAGGCTGGGCTGACTTCCACTGCTGCCCGAGGACCTTGCAATTTCATGGCAAGTTGGGGGAGTTAATCGGGCTCCAGTTGGACCATGGCATTATAAGTGTGACCTCCCGCTAGCTGTTAGCTGACGTCAGTAGTTAACAGTGGGAGGCCTTTAGTTCCAGCAGGAAGCTGGCATTCCAACACACTGCACAGTTTAAACAAAAGCTCCCTACTGACATCCCACCCAGTTCTTGAATATCCTACTTTCCCTTCAGGCAGTAAGGGAAGTAAGGGGCACTAGTCTTAGGTTCACAAAAGACTCTGCTGTGTGAACTTGTGCAATGATGCAACCTCTCTGAACTTCAGGGCTTTGGTTTTTCTTCTTTAAAACAGACTTAATACCTCCTAGGCTTTTTGCAAGAAGTTGTGAATATTTGAGGAGAGCATGTATTCAAAGTGGTTTGTGAACAATAAAGAGTGATATGCGTGTAAATCCTCAGCAGGTGGGAAACTGATCACGTGTTATCAACATATTCTGTAGCTAGGGCGGGGCTTGTTGACCTTGGTATGATGGCTTTGCATACCTGTCTTTATAGAATGCAGGTGAAATTAAACAGGAAAAGTAGACTGAATAAGGGTAAAGTGAAATGGACTAATTGATGGGCAGGGATTTATTATACTTTATCTCATTTAATCCACTCAAAAATAAAGTGAAAGAGAATTAACCAAATGTTAAACGAGAGGTTCTCAAGCTGCCTCAGTTTAATGGTGTTCCTAGAATGTCAGTATCCTTAGGAAAGAAAATACCTAACACTGCTATTGATAATGTAGTCAGGTGCAAACAATTTAATCCATACTGATAGCTTAACAACCTTGCACCTGTTGGACCCTGCATAGCTCAGATTTTGGAATAAGACTGCCAGCTTCTTTCTTGTTCCTCATTGCCTTCCACACATTGCTAGTATTTTATCACAGCTGAAATTATCACTTGTCGTCAGTACGACATCATCAAAAGGAACGTAGCGATTTAATACCGAAACTGAACTATCTAAAGCTAGTGGTTCACAGTGTTGAACAGATTTTGCTATGTTTCTCAAGATACATAAAAATCTCCGAGAGATTCCTGTGTGAGTTCACTGGTACCCTAGGGTGCCTCAGGGCACCGTTTGGGGACTGAGGCAAGAAACCAACGCTCAAAGGTGTGAAGTAACTTCCAGGCGGAGCTTGTCAAATGTTAACACACACAAGCGTCCCCTGTGGGTCTTGTTACACTGTGGATTTTGATTCAGCGGGTCTGGAATGGGGCCCAACAGGCTGCTTTTCTAAGGAACTCGCGAGTTTGGAGGGTGCGGCTAGTTCATGGACCATGCTCTGAAGCGTGAGCCTTTAAGGGAGGCATCCAGGAGACATGAAGCAACGAGTGAACAGTCCGAGTCTCCACAACCCATGCTCTTCCCCACAACCAGACTGCTTCCTCCGTAATGACGACTGTAGGAACACTTAAAAATGGTGTTTGAGTTCCCGTTTCTAGCTCTGCCCGTAAGGAAGCTTCTCTCTCCCGTCCACACAGTAACAACAACAAAAAAAACCCCGAACAAATTGAAAAGTGACAACTTCTTAGATCCATCAGAGAATTGAGGTCACAGGCCCCCAAAATTGGAGAGACAAACAGACAGATACAGAGACTCACAACTTACCGGAGCAGAAATGTCCATGGAAACCAGTGTCAGGGGAGGAAAGGCCAAAGTGTAACTGACGAGTGGTGGGAGGCCCAGTGGGAACAAGTGTGAGCGTTAAAGTCCCAGGGAGGCCCCCACACTCCCGTGAGCGTGACCTCCAGGAGCCCTGCCCGGTTCTCACAGGGAACGTCAGAGAAAAATCCCCTCCTGCTTCCAAAGGGGGCGGGGAAAAGAGCCATCCTTAAATACACCCAGAGAATTCCACTCTTCTTAACAAGGCCCGCCCTCAAGAGAAACTAGTTTACCAGCGCCTAACCTGCTGGGGTTTTACCAGCTCCTAATCACCCTGGGGGATGGGAAAGGCCCAATTCAGCCCTCTCTAGCCCCTGTCTCACCTAAGAGGGAAAAACCAAAACAAAACTGAGAAACTTTCACTATTTACAATAGCCAAGACATGGAAGCAACCTAAATGTCCATCAACAGATGACTGGATAAATACAATTAAATTAATTCAAATACAAATACAATTAAATACTCCTCAGCCATAAAAAAAGAATAAAATAATGCCACTTGCAGCAACATGGATAGACCTGGAGATCATCATTCTAAGCGAAGTAAGCCAGAAAGAGAAAGAAAAATACTATATGATATCACTTACATGTGGAATCTAAAAAAAAAAGCCACAAACTTATTTACAAAACAGAAACAGACTCATAGACATAGAAAACAAACCTGTGGTTACCAGGGGGAAAACAGGGGTGGAGGGATTAAATTGGGAATTCAGAATTTGCAGATACTAACTAATATATATATAAAACAGATAAACAACAAGGTCCTTAAAAAAACAAACAAAAAACCTCCCCAAAAAACAAGGTCCTGCTGTATAACATAGGGAACTATATTCAATATTTTCTAATAGCCTATAATGAAAAAGAACATGAAAAGGAATATATATATATGTATGTACAGTGAATCACTACGCTGTACACCAGAAATTAACACAACATTGTAAACTGACTATACTTCAATTAAAAAAAAAAAACGAGGAGCTCTTGAAAAGGTCACAGCCCGGCCGGCTCACCAGAAGACTGTGGTGTCATGGTAGGACCACAGGAGCTTCCCTTCCACATCACCTTCATATCGCCGGGGCCCCTGTATAACAACAGGGGATGACAGCAGAGAGAGAAGATTTAAGAAGCCTCTGGGGAAACCCAGAGACAACAGGGGAGGCAAAAAACAAGAGATGCTGGAGGATAAGTTTAGCCTCGAACACTGACAGCTACAGCAAAGAGTAAACACACCCCAGTCCCAAGCCAGACAAACACAAAACCTCACACCAATGGCCTATCTCCCTCAGTTCCTTGTACCTAGTACTTCCTGTCAGGCTTGTAATAAAAGCAAATGCTGCCAGAAAAATGGTGCTGAGACTTGGCTTCAAGCCAAACACAATAAGCTGAGGTCTGCCTGGACTGTTCCTGGGACCACCTCCAGCTTGGCTGGCCTGTGGGAGCCCCTATGCTTTCTCAGGGGACACATGCCCTGGCCTTGAGTGCAAACCCTCTGCCCCGCCGGCAGGAGACAGAACCCCCAGTTCTGTGTGTGGTACCTGCCATGCTCCATCACACCGGGCAGGGCTGTCTACTCAAGGCAGAAGCATTTGGCTGTCTCTAGATACAAACAGTATGTAAGAAACTCTGTAAGTCACTTGCAGAAGCAATTCGACTAAGTGACACATTCATAAGATATTTACTTAAAGCAAGTCAAAGCTATTCAGTAGGACAAACAATAACACATGGGCAACATTATCTCACTGCAAAGAAGAGTTACCTCAACGTCACTGACAGACGCGTGTGGCAATGAGAACATAAGTAAAAACTCATCAAAGCCCTGGTCCCCGTGGTCCCCTGTCAGCCATCAGAATCTAGGCACAAACAGAGCCGCATGTTGGAACCAGTAGAGGGTCAACTGGAAAAGGGGGTCATCCGCAGTTGATGGTGAATGATGCAGCAGTGATGGTAACATAGGGAAATAAACTGCTATCTATCTACAATCACAAGTGCCTTTCTGAGGGTGGACCCAGCAAAATGAAAGGTGCTTCCATCCTGCTCAGTTCCTAAGTGGATTTGGATATGGAGAGTTTGGCCTGGAGCTGAAATGGAGGGTGTGGGAACAGAAAGGAGCTGAAATGGGAAGAATGTGGTTTTGCTGCTGAGGGGGAGGCAGGGGAGGAACTGAGTGGCAAGCTGGAGCCTGCATTATGGAAAAATGGCCAAGGGATTTTTTTTTTTTTTAAACAGGGATATCTTGAATTCAATGTTAAATTGTATGTGTTGCTATAGTAACGGGATGGTATGAGATGCTGACTGAGATCCATTTCTGACTCTGGCAGTTATAAAGTGGTGCTGTGGTGACAGCAGTATATAGGGCACTGTGGAGAACCAGGTCCCCAGATCCTCCAGGGCTACCAGCATGCATAGGGAATCTACGAAGATGACAAGTTAGACCTGCAGGGGTGACCAACGCCAGATATTAGCAGTCACATAAAGGGAGACCAGTGTGCAGTAAAGGGTACACCTTGCCCAAAGAAAGGTTTGATCCAGGCTAAGCTCCTGGGAGGTAACCTCTGAACCTGTGGAATATCTTGCTGGATAAGTGTCTTTGTTTACCTGGCTGCCTTGGACCACACCAATAGTCTATGCCAACAATGTGATTTATGATGGAGGCCCTGGGCCATATGGTATCAGCTCGGCTTCTAAGGGCGGAAGATTAAAGTCATTTGGGTGGTCAGCCATGCCTACATGCCTGACCCCCAATAAAAACCTTGTATACCAAGGTTTGGGTGAGCTTCCATGGCTCGCAATAATCTGGGCATGTTGTCACACATCATTGCCGGGAGAAGTAAGCACTGTTCCATGCCTCCCCTGGGAGAGGACCAATAGAAAAACCATGCCTGGTTGCTCTTTGGCTGTACCCCCCACACCTCTGCTCTGTGTTGCAATGTCATAATAGTGAGTATAATCACTTTCTTGAGTTCTGTGAGTCCTTCTAGAGAATCATGGAACTTGAGGGTGGTCTCGGGACCACCTGAATGGCAGCCTATCTCTTCTTCCCCTCACCAAGTGAAAAGAAAGGGTGGGGGCAGCAGAGCATCCCCATTCCCTCTAGGTACTGCAGGCTCGGATCCTGGTACCCTACCCTTCCCTGAAAGGGGAGATACTGACATGAGAGCGAAGGTTTAGAAATAAACAGGATGAAATTTTGCAAGCAGAAGTAGACCATTACAGTAACATAGTGAGTGGAAAGTAAGAGCCAGCCTGAGATGTGGAGGGAGCCCACCTGATGCTTTAACAGAGGCCAGTGGGAGGAGAGACTGAAGCAAAGGCTCATACTGATGCTGTACTATTTGAGATGCCTCAGTGAAGCTGACCTTCCCACAAATGTTCCTTCTGCACAGGGCAGTCCAGACTGCACTTTAGAATCACCCTAGGCCTTATCTCCAGAGATTCTGTTTTGATTAGGATGATCTGGAGGCTTGACATTACTATTTCTTAAAAAATTAACTTTATTGAGAAATAATTTACAAACAATAAAATTGCTGATTTAAAATGTACAATTTGTTGAGCTCTGAGAAATGTACATGCTAAAAACACTACCATAGTTATGATGAGGAATATTTTTACCTCTCCAAAATGTTTCTGTCTTAGTCTGTTTGGGCTGCGATAACAAAATACCACAGACTGGGAAACATGCAAAGAACGTACATTTATGTCTCGCAGTTCTGGAGGCTGGGAAGCCCAAGATCAAGGCACCACGGTCAAGTTCTGGTGGAGGCCTGCCTCCTGGTTTTTAGTTGGCACTCTCTCTCCACAACCTCACACAGTGGAAGGGGCTGGGGAGCTCTCTGGAGCCTCTTTCACACAGTGTGAATCCCATTCACGAGGGCTCTGCCCTTCAGATCTAATCACCTCCCAAAAGCCCACCTCCTAAGACCACCAGCTTGGGGGTTAGGATTCAACATATGAATCTGAACCAGAAACAGACTCACAGACATAGAAAACAAACTATAGTTACCAAAGGGGAAAGGGGGGAGGGAGGGATTGTGATTAACATACACATACTACTATACATAAAACAGATAAACAACAAGGACCTACTGTATAGCACAGGAAACTACATTCGGTATCTTGTGATAACCGACAATGGAAAATAATCTGAAAAATAATGTATAAATACGTATAACTGAATAACTTTGCTGTATACCTGAAACTAACACAACATTGTAAATAAGCTATGCTTCAATACAAAAAAAATTTAAAAACAAAACAAAAAACCCTATGAATCTTGGGTGGGGGGCACATTCAGACCACAGGCATGCCCTTATGCACCTGTACAGTCAGCACATTCCTCTAATCCCTGGCCCCTGACAGTGACCTAATTTCTGTCTCTATAATTGCGCTTTTTCTAGAATGCATATACACTGAATGACATAACATGCAGTCATTAGGTCTAGTTTCTTTCACTTAGCATTATGCTTTGAGATTCATCCACAGTGTGCTTATCAGCCATTTGTCACTTTTTATCACTGAATCATTTTCTAATCTATGTATATACTGTAATTTGTTTATCCACTTACCATTTGATAGCTATTTGGGTGGCTTCAGTTTTTGGCTCTTATGACTGAGTCAGCTACTTTAAGGACAAGTCTTTGTCTTGACATATCTTTTTATTTTTCTTAAGTAAATAAATATCTATGAGTGGCAATGCTGAATTGAAAGGTAAGAATCTGTTAAACTTTATGAGAAATCGCCAAACTGTTTTCCAGACCAGCTGTACCATGTTGCATTCCCACCAGCAATGTATGGGAGTTCCAAGTCCACATCCTTGCCAGCACTGGTTTTATCTTACAGATCCTCTTTTATCAGAGTCTGATGATTCTTTAGATTAAACTTTCCCTGTTTAACCCCCTGTGTGGGTTAAGCTCCAGGCTGGATGTAGGCAAACTGATAGAGATTTTCAACTATGAATTCAATTGCTTTAGTTGATAAAGGACTATCAGGTTATCTATTTCTTCTCAAGTAGCTTTGTTAGTTTGTGTTTTTAAAGATATCTGTTGGAGGGATCTATGTTTAATATCTTGTAAAAACCTTTAATAAAAAAATGAAAACGAATATATGTATGCACATGCATGACTGGGACATTGTGCTGTGCACCAGAAATCAACACATTGTAACTGACTGTACTTCAATAAAAAGTAAATATATATTTTCAAAAAGATATCTGTTGGAGAGTGATGTCATCAAAATGAAGGAACAGAAGTTTTCTACTGTCTTCTCCCCAAAGAACACCAATCTGAGAATCATCCAGAGATCACAGAGACTGTAGAAGTCTGGGAATCCAGTGGAGAAGTTTCAGCACATCATTGGAGCAAAAAAATCCAAGATTTTGTGAGCTGCACACATGGACAAACCTTTAGCTAGACTAACTAAGAAAAAAAAGAGAAGACTCAAATAAATAAAATCAGAAATGAAAGAGAAGACATTATAGCTAATACTATAGAAATACAAAGGATCATATGAGATTACAATGGACAGTTACATGCCAAAATTTGAGAACCTAGAAGAAACGGATATAAATTCCTAGAAATGTACAACCTACCAAGACTGAATTAGGAAGAAATAGAAAATATAAACAGACCAGTAATGAGTAAGGATATTAAATCAGTAATCAAAAACGTCCCAACAAAGAAAATTGCAGAAATAAATCATTACACTGGTGAATTCTACCAAATGTTTAAAGAAGAATACCAATCATTCGCAAACTCTTCCAAGAAATTAAAAAAGAGGGAGCACTCCCAGGCTCATTTTATGAGGCCAGCATTACTCTGATACCAAAGCCAGACAAGGACACTACAAGTTAAGAAAATTAAAGGCCAAAATCCCTGATGAATATGATGCAAAATTTTCAACAAGATATTAGTAAACCTAATTCAAAATCACAAAGGATCATACACCATGATCAAGTGGGATTTATCATTGGGATGCAAGGATGGTTCAACACAACAGTAAATGTGATATACCACAGTAGTAGATCATACACGAAAGCAATTGTCTATGTGTTATAGGAGCTTGCTGGAGTTGCAATGGAAATACACAAGATGGCACATGGCTCAAGTGGCCTGGGAGGGAGGGAGCAAGGGGAGAGGGCTCACAGCAGAAATGGATAGCCAGAGGAAGTGAAATCAAAGGAGAAATGGAAAGGATGGATACAGAATAGACAGATGAACAGAAATGGAAGAATCCTCTAGGAAGATAGTTCTCAAAATCCTAGTTGCATGTTATATATTTTTAAAAAATAATATACATAATTCTGAGGGCTGTGAATAAAGAATCTAGTCTAGGCCTCTCTCCTTGGTTTGCAGATGGCTGCCTTCTCCCTGTGTTTTCACATCATCTTCCCTCTATGAATTGAGAGAGATCCATAAAAAAATGAGATGAGATGAGAGACATCCAAATTTCCCCTTCCCACAAGGACATCAGGCATATTGGGGCCCCATCTGACTACAGTATGACCTCATCTTAACTAACCACAACTTCAATGACTTAATTTCCAAATAAGGTCATATCCTGAGGTACTGGAGGTTAGGACTTCAAAACATATGAATTTGTGGAGGACACAATTCAACCCACAAAAATGTATATAGCAGTGATAAGTAGGAAACACATTTTATAAAGACATGTCTTTAAGAAGAAAAGCTCCTGAATCCCAGCTTTGGGAAGCAGATGACATGACCCCAGTGGCTGCTGGCCAGTGTGACATGACATTCCCTACCACAGAATGCACAGCAGAGCCTCCTCTGAAGCCCTTCTCTGCCTTTCTCTGAAGATGTACCCACTCTGGTGACAAGTCAGACGGAGTGCTCAGCTAAGCGAGTCTCAAACTGCAGAACAGAACAGGCTACAGTGTGTGGCCAGCATGAAGTCATCTCACGTTGGCTACAAAGAAAGACTGGCCGCTTCCCAAGTGTGGGATAATTTTGCCTTGTACGTCTAGAAGGAGTCCCAATGGAAAAGAAAGCAAGAAATATTGAGTGAATACTGCAAAACTGAATTTTTTTCAGTATTCTAAAACTTGGTTTCTTCAACTGAAGTCCACTTATACTCCCTTCAATGTATTGCCTCAAGCACAAAAATGATGACCACTACTGCATTAAATAACCTGTAAGCTGAAAAGACTACACTGCTGGCTCTTCTCAGCTGATTTGGAGGCACTAGTGGGCTCTCTTTGTGCTCATGAGGTCTCGCTTTGGCTGCCTGCCAATCTGACAGCCTCCGAACCCAGCGCCCAGGGCATTCTGGAGCTGAGTCAAGCAGTAAGAGGGATGGGGTCTGATATGGGACGCCTGGGTGAAGGTTTTACAGATTAACTTTTTTCCGTGACTCGCACGCATATGAGCCACCAGATGGCGCTCCAAGCTCATACTGAACCTGCTGAAATTCAGCATCAACGGAGCCCGGCCTGCGTTCAGGGCTGGCTCACCATTTGGGCACCGCGCCTAAACCTACCATACCTTTAGGAATCCACGGAAGTATTTTAATTTCTTCTAAAATCATGAGAAGAAAGGAATATAATATTCAGGGATTATATTCGTCTTTGTAACAATGCAGTTGTAAAATATGCTTTCATATATATACATGCTTATTTATATATAAATATATGTGTATTTATTATTACTATTTCCAGTGGAGGAAGGGGCCCAGGAAGGCAAAGTGCCTAGGGCCTACGGAAGTCATAATACAGCCCCGATTGTTTCTCTGCATCACATCTGGAGTGTGGATCCAAAATGTTACTGAAATTAAATGCAGGTCCCAGAACACATCTCTCCCTGTGGGCATCTTTCAAGACGCATGCATTTATGTATTTGTTTAACTCAACAGATTAATTCTCATCACATGTCCTCTTGATTTTACCTCCTAAATCTCTTTCCAGTCTGTCACCTTCCCTGAACACCTATGCAGCCCCCTTAGTCTGGGCCACTGAGACCTTTCTCTTAGACTTTTACAACAGTCTCTACCAACCTCTCTGCTTCCAGTCCCTTCTCTAAGCATCTAAAAATTTCAAAAATCATTTTCCAAAAGTCAAATATGATCATGTCCTTTTTTTTTTTTTTTTTTTTTGCTTTAATCTAAAACTTGCCATGATTCTCCACCACCTAAAGTAGGGGTCTCTCAAATGGGGTGTGTGTTCTTGAGGAAGCAGGCAAGATAACTCCTTGGAGCACAGAAAGAAAACAGAACTTCTTTTTATATTCACCTATTATCTGCTTCTTTAAACATTTTTGCTGTATGCTTTACTTATTTACACAATACATGTGCATTATTTATCCGTAAGTATACATATATCAGGAAAGGTGTTAGTTTTCAACTTTTTTTTTACCAAAAGGATGCACCATTGAAAGTGTTAGGAAACTTTGAAAGTGATGTCTAAGCCTTTTCAGAACCACACTTAGGGCCTTTCTGGTACCAACCAAACCTACTTTTAGGATCTTCCCTGCTTAGTTCTAGCCACACTGAACATCCCTTAGGAGCTCTAAGCTGTTGAGCTTTCGTGCATTTACAAATAATGTCCAGCATCAGCTGAACCTTCCTAGTCATTACCCTCACCCGATCAAATCCACCCTTCTTTCAACACCCAGCCCCCAGGCTCCCGCTCTCTGCAGGCTCTCCTGCTCACCCATGTGCTGCCAGCTGTACCATATTTCTTTGTTTTTTCTTTCTCCTTTATCATGTTCTGAGGTGCGTGGATAGGTATGTGGGTGTGGGCCTGCAAGTGCACAGGTACCCACAGAAGGGTTGAGTTGATAAAGCAGCTCTTAGATGCGCAGCACTGTGCTAGGTCCTATCTATGTGCCATTTCAATTCATCTCTCATTTAGGTGACCAACTCCTCCTGGTTTGCCTGGATCTTTCAAGGTTTTAGCTCTGAGAGTCCTGTGTCCCAGGAAACTCCTGTCTCAGGCAAACCGGGATGGGTTCTCACCCTACACAATAACCCCATTCCACAAAAGAGAACGCTAAGAGTCAGAGAATTTATAAAAACTTAGCTAAGCTCACAGAGCTAATCAGCTTTGGGACCGTCCCTCGGAAAATCAGTACTTTTTACACCACAGCACATTGCCCATTTGTGGGCAGGCACCATGTCTTATTCAACTTTACATCTTCATGCCTGTCGTGATTCTTGCATATATTAAATATATGATGGATGAATGAATGAAAGAACTCTTTAACAGAGAATCAAAACAGTTGCTACACGGTGACCTAGTGACCTACCCAAGTCGTGCCTCCACCTTCTCTGTGATTGCGCATCACAGAATGTTAGAAAACTGGGCTCAGAGAGGATAAATGACTTGCTCAAGGTCACAGTTTGGGGAAGAAGGCAGATGGAGTATGGACCAAACTCAGGTTTCTTGACTCATACTCCAGGGATCTTCTTTCTCCTGGAATACCGAATGAAATAAACCAAAGGGCAGAGGAAAGAGTGGCAGAAACCTGGGCTACTTTTTACTATATAACTGAAAATGCTAAGCAGCTTGGCATCGCCAGGATTTTGTCCACTTTAAAAACTCTTTGACTGGAAACTTTTCTTAAAAGAAAAATAACACTGTTAAAAAAAAAATGTCTGTGTCGGGAGGGCTAAGTACCAGTACGTGAAATGCATTAAGTGCCACATCTGTCATCCAGAGACAGCCTTGTTTCTTGTCAATCCTCCCACTCCCACCCCGAAACAGTCAAGCCTTGGGGCCAAAACAACCTGACATCTCCAAAACAGACGAATTGTTTGGAGACCCAGTGGCCAGGCACTGCCAGCCAGAGAAGGGGCAACACCCCCCGCCCGCGGCCTGCACAGCTCTGAAATACCCATTTATCTCCATCTTAACGAGCATCTTTTGGCTTCCAGGCCATGTTTGTGCTTTGTCCCTCATTTTTATCGACCTCTTTGATTCTGAAGCGAAGCTCAGGCCGGGCAAATGGGGATTTCAATGCACAATGGAAAACAAGTTCCTCTAGGGCTGTTGGCTGATCCCAGCATCTTGACTCTGGCCTTTGCAGAGTTGTGGCCCCAACCCCGCCTGTGCCAAAGAACAAAAGGAGTCCAGCGGCAACTACTGGCGCCAGTATGGGTGACTGAGGGGACTTTCCCTTCTTCTCCTTCTGGATCTGCCCTCAAGGCTCTTTCATGGAAAAGAGGAGGAGGGGAGGAAAGGAAGCTTGGTCTTTCATTCTGTGTGCCCCCAAATCTGGCGGGCTGCACGCTGCCCACTGAGGACACATCTGGGAATGTTCCAGATGCTTATAAATGGCTGGGGCAGCAGGGCTGCTAGGCCATCGTTGAGAGTCGCGGAAATTCTTAGCCCTCATGAGCTCTGTGAATGGCCAAAATAATGAGCCCTGACAGGACGGGTGGAGAGACAATGCGGGGGTGGAAGGTGAGCAGAGGACGAGGGTTCTCAGTACCCCTAACCGGCGAGCGTGTCGTTTCTGAGCAAGGATCCGCTATGGCCTCCCATGGTCTCCTCTGAACTGTGGACCCTGTTCAGAGCCTCCAGGAAGAACGGGACAATGGTGGTCCCGAGACCCCGGACTGACTGCTTCTGGCACAGACCTCAGCCCTGGCTTACACCGGAACCTGCTCTGGTAAAGTGAATTTGGATTTACCTCAGCAATAAGCATTCTGTAAGGTGCTGAAACCACTACCAGCTCCTCGGATGGGCAGACCCCAGAACATGGGGAGGAGCCACAAGTGACCTCCCTCGCCTCACCCCAGCTCTGGGAGATGCTCACCACCTCAGGCTGGGTCACTGGGACCTGAAGCGGGCAGAGCTCGGCCCGCGACGCCAAGGGCACCGCAGAGCCTCCCGCTGGGCAGCACCGCTGTGCCATCAACTATGTCCTTTACCTGGGCCTGTGACGGTTACCTGAGGGGTAAACCTGGGGCATGAGAGGCACCCAGCGGAGGGGAATCCACGCAGGCCAGCTTCCCTGGGGGTGCTGAGACGGGGGCAGGAGGAGAGCCGCGGAGCGCAGAGCAGAGAGGAGCCGCAGGCGCGGGCGGCCTCATCCACTGCGCCGCCAGCTGCGTAAAGAGGGAACGTGCGTCTGGTTCCCGGATGTAACCGCGGGTTGAGCACAGCGCCTCCTAGTGGCTGGACGGCCCACTCGGGGATCCGTCGTTGGGAACAGCCCGAAGGCCTGGGAGCCCGAGTGCCTGTAGGCTTGAGCGCGGCTGGAATGGAGCTGGCGGGCGTCTCTCGGCGAGTCGGGTAGGGATGCGGAGCTGTACCCAGAGGAGAGGCTGAGGAAGGAGGCAGGGGTCAGATCGGGAGGGGCCGTGGCAGCCTTGTCTGGGGCTTTTCACTTTCTCTAGAGGGTCAGTGGTGTGGACTAGGGTGTGAGGACCTGCCTGATCCACCCTTCTCTGGCCCTCACCCGCCTCAACCCCTTAGGAGACAGCAGATGACAGCATCTGCCTGATGCCTTCAAGCGTCAACATTCTCCAACTCGGCTCCTTTCTCATTCCCTTGATTCCTGTACTAAAAAAAAGACTGCATTGTAAGGGAAAAATAGAAAATACGAACCCACTGGACTGTGGCCCGGTAAGGCAGAGCAGCCAAGCCATTGCCTCTTATTCACCACAGAGCCTCACTGTGTCCTTTGATTTACCCCAGGGCCTCGAAGAACACGCATTGACAACGGACGTAGATGCTGCGCAGGATCGGCACATGCCCGCCAGGTGTCGCTAATGTCTCACGTTTTGGTCCTGACGGCGCACTGTGTGCTGAGCTGGGCATTTTGTAGATAAAAATTCCTCTCTCGCAGGAATGTTCTGAAGATAAAAGGTTATTTCTCATAAAGGATAACGTTTGTTTCTGACTGCATAATGGAAAATTTGAATCGAAAGTCTGGGACTGCCTTAAAGTTGGCTCCCCAGGATTTAGATATGTCGTCTTTCACCTTGGCTAACTGCAGCCTCCGGAATCTGTGTGGACAAAACTGCAACTCTTTTTTCTGCATTTCTTCTGGGAGGGAAAGCCTAAATCAGAAGGCAGCACCAACGAACCTGTGCAGTCGCAGTTGAGGTGTGGTTGACAGAGGAAGAACGTCAGGGGCCTTTGTGGGGGGCCCCACGAGATGACCTGATGCCCCACCAGGGGTGGGGGTGGGGGTATGTTTGGTGGGACTTGAAAAGGTTCTGTGCTCCAAAGTTATCTGCATGTCTGTGCCAGGAATGCTTAGAGCATGGACCTGGAGGTTTGAAGGATCATTATTTAAAGTCAACCAAGAGCATAGCCTCATCTGACAGTGCCCCAGCTTTCACCTTTGACTCTTAAAAAAATCCAAGAAATGGATGGTTGAAGGGCCAGAAGATCTAGCACAGAAGCCAGAGCTGTTGTAAAGAAACTCCTTTTGATTCCTGCCCGTGTCCAGTGGACATCTCCAACCCAATCCATCCCAAATTGGGTTCTTAAGAGTCTCCTTCAAACCTGCTACCTCTGAGGTCTTTCTCATTCGAGTCAGTTGTAACTCTATCATTCCGATTTCTCAAGCCCAAATCCTTAGGGTTAATCTTGACTCCTTTTCTCCACATGGCAGCAAAGTTTCTCAGACCTACCTTCTCTATACATCTAGAATCATCCTACATCATACCACCCCGTGCCACCGCCCAGCAGAATCACCATAGTGTCTTGCTTCGATTATTCTCAACATTTCCTAAGTCATTTCCCTGCTTCCGCCCTCTCCCCTCCTAGGTCAGTTGAAAACTCAAATCGCCAGAGCCATCTTGTGGTAACCCACGTCAGAGTATGTCACTCTCTGACTGAAACCTTCTGGTGACTTCTGGGAGTTAGAGGAAGCATCCAGGCTCTAAGTGGTCTGGCAGAGTTCTGTCTGGTCTGCTTCTCTCCCCTCACCCACTGGCTCCAGCCACTCCTGGCCCCTTGTCGGTCCTTGACCTCCAAGTGCACTTGCTCAGCTCTCTGCCAGCAAGGCTTCCCCCTCAGGTGTTCGTGTAGTTGGCTTCTCTCCTCCTTTCCAGTCTTCTAAGCAAGGCTGCATTCATTGTAGGGCTGCCCCATGACGGAGAACCACAACTGGGTGCTCAGACAACAGACATGTATTGTCTCACAGTTCTGGAGGCGTGAGTCTGAAAGTGAGGTGTTAGCATGGCTGGTTCCTTCTGAGGGCTCTGAGGGAAGGATCTGTTCCAGGCTTCTCCCTTGGCTTGTTGGTGGCTGTCTGCATGTTCAAAGAAGTTGCTCATTATCTTCTTTGACAATCAAAAGAACTGAGGATGGGAGAAGGTAAATCGCCCACAGCAGAGCAGAAGTGTGGGTGCAAACTTCCAGCATGCATCCAGGAGTCACTGTCAACATCATCACCACCATTGATAGTCATCATTTGAGTGTCTGCTAGGTACCAGGCTCTGCACCAAGAACTTCACGTGCATTTCCTCCTTTTATTTCTCATGCAGCCCTGTGAGAGAGGAAGCAAATAACTCCCATTGTATGAGGCGCAGAACAGCAGCTAAGATCAAAGTGGGAACTTTTGCCAGTTCTCCCAGCTCTAGATTTGAACCTGGCAGTCTGGCCTCAGAGGCTCCACCGTTAACCCTTTTCCTCACCCTTGAGGCAGCCCACGTTGGATGGGCGGAGAGACAGTGCAGGGTGGTTCCCCAAAGAGTCAATTCCCTGCTGCAAGATTCAGATGGGGATGAGGGGGTTCCGTGTGGGATGGGGTCATCCAGGAGAAGCCTTACTTAGGAGGTGGGGACAGATAAGCATGATGTGTTCTGGAGGGGAGAAGAGCCTGGCCAGACTTGGGTGCTGGGTCCGGGCTGGGTGCCTAGGAGGGAAGGCGGGGGTGGAGGGAGGGCCAGCTGGCAGGAACCTGGAATATAGTGACAGCTGAAAGGAGACGGTTCACCCATACTGTGGACCCTCCTTCCCCCTCGGGAAGTAGCGGCCGGCTTAGTACTCGGAAGCAGGCCATGCTGGTTGATCGCAGAGGCTTTATTTGGCTATTTACTGCAGGACTTCATCTCGGCTAGGACTGTGGAGTCAGCACCGGGCACAGGACCCGCAGGACCAGGAAGGGGCGAGGCGCCCCTTCCCTTCCCGCCGAGGCCCAGCCCAGGTCAACTGAATACAAAGGACCATGAACAGTTCTCGTTTCCCACATCAGCCGAGTCACTTCCTGAAACAAAACAAAATGAATTATCTCTAACAATCACCATCCTGCACCAGTTTTCTTAACAACCAGGGGCTGGAAGGGATCTTAAAGTTCTTCTCCCAGAGCCTGAATTGCCAGTTGGTTTTAGGTCTGTTTGCATATCTCTGAACAGGAAGAGCTCATGATCCCTTAGGGCAACTCTGGTGGCCTGTGCAAATCCCAGCCCCCTTCCAACCCCAGCTATCTGTGCATCCTTGTCAGTCTGACTTCAAGATTTAATGCCTTGAAAGTAGCAAATAAGTCTCACATAAATTTACTATTTAGCAAATGTTTGGTATATTTTTGTTAGCAGAAATCAATTACTCTCTCTGCACAGAATAGTAGTTTAAAGGGAGCCTCTAACCCTCTAACCACACATAGACAACTTGGGAACCTCTAACTTCCAAAAGGTAGAGGAGGGCTCAATACCACCTCCCAGGGTTGCATCTCAGGCCCGCAAGGCTCTATGGCTGGGATGGCCTTAAGGGTCTTCCTGGGAGAAGAGAAGTCCAGTCAGGGGAGCCTGGTGTTCCTGCCTCTGCACTTCCATGGTGGAAACCTGGTGATGTTGGGAACAGCCCCACCCTCGGGACCCCTTCCCTCTGCACGGGGTATCTGCCCTGCCGCTCATGAGCGTGCATTTCCTGTGCTGGGAAAGGGAGCGGGCGGCTTTTCTGTTAGGTAGGAGACATCGTGCTGCCTTCAGGAACAGGAATGCTTTACTGCTGAACACTAACAAGTCTAGACCTTTTTTATATATATATATATATATATATATATATATATATATATATATATATTTTTTTTTTTTTTTTTAATGGAGGTGCAGGACCTCATGCATGCTATAGCACTGAGCTATACCCTCCCCGAAGAATTTCACTTGTTGAAACTAGTAAATGGAAAACAAATACCCAAGTGGCTCACTGGAGATCCAGAAGACCTCAAAGAACTGGACCAGACCTGGAGTTCTCATTCTCTGAAATAGGATTTTGTAGCTAGTGCACCAGAGCCAAGACCAGAAACCATTTTGAGGTTGGCTAATGTGAACAAGAACCAGTTTCGGAGTCTGCAGGAGCCTTCATCTTCCCAGTACAGACAATCCCAGTGAAGAAAATCTCCAAGTGTGCTGAGCAATGGGCATTTCTCTGTCTTCTCCAGTTCCCGTCTGAAGCTGGAGTCTAGGCTTTCCGTTCTTTTCCTCTCCTGCCTTGCTCCAGATTCCAGGTGGGCGCCTATGGATGCAGTGATGAACAGGACAAAGGAGGAACGCTCAGTGGTCCTCCTCTCTCCGCTCCCCAGTGTCTGGGAGGCAATCCCCGCTCTGCTCTCTTCACATTTTCCCTCGTTTCACAGAAGTGCCACTTCCTGGTGATCAAGAACCCAAGAAAATCATCTGGCCTTCTTCACGTTTTCCCACATAAAGACCAGTTCTTTGCATGGATAGAGGGCAACAGATGGTTTCACCCATTAGGTACCATGAATACAAAGTCAATACTGTTGTCCACACGTGGGCTGAGTGAAAGGGCAGTTTATCAAGAAAGAAGTGTCCTGGAGACATATTAGCCTAGGTGAAATTTTGCCCAGGTCACCCCCCATCCCTACCCCACCATCCAATCGCAGTGGCTTCTAATGATGGCGTTTTATTTCTTGCTCAAGTTGCACATCCTTCATAAGCTGGAGACCCAGGCGGATGGAGACATCATTACCTGGAACATGGACGGTCTCAGAGCAGAGGAGAGATGGCAGCCACAGGCTACCTCAAAGCTTCAGTTTCGAAGCCACACAGGTCGCTTTTTTTCACTGGACAGAGGAAGACGCTTGCTGACTCCTGAGTTCAACATGGTGGCTACATAATCCTCTTGCAGGGAGGGGCTGCCACAATGCCAAAGTCTGAGCTTGACATCAATGGGCAGGAAGCAGAATCCTTCTGGAGGGAGGGGTAGAGAAGACTTTGAACAATAGTCTACCCGAATGTAGACAGGCCTCGCCTTCTCGTTCCTGCAGAGCATCGTTGCGACCCCTCTGCTTCATCCTCCCAGGGCTCTTGTGCTGCCTCTCGTCTGGCCTAGGGCATCACCACCAGGGCATGGAGCTTCCCAGCTTCCCTCAGTGTTGGGCTGCTGAAGAAGGGAGAGTACTTGGTCCTACTCGAGTGGGCTGAGGTGATGACAGGGGTTGCTGGGAGTCTCCCAATCCCAGAATATGACAATACTGATGGCAATTTCCAATGTGGGGTCTTTAGGTTCTGCAATAACTCAATGCCTGAGAATCTCTTCACCTCCTTGGAGCTCTCTCAGTGAGCAAATGATTTCTGAGTCCCAGACATGAGAGCATAATACGAGGCCAGAACACAGGCTGCTAAGCTCCCAAACATCAGACAAAGCAAGAAGCTATGAGGCATGAATGGCATCTTTAACATAATCTTATATTTGGAAAAGCGGTTTAAAAAAAAAACACTTGAAAATACAAGATAAGGTAACAGTGACTTATGTAAGTTTTCACCTTATATTGCTTGGCCATTTTTACATATAAATTATTGCTTACTAGCTTTGATAAATACACAGCACAGTCATATATACAGAAGCAGAAAGCATGAAATATGAGAGAAAATACTGTTAATGGCAATTCTGGTAATTCCACATGTGTTTCATATTTACCAGCTCTTCTAATGGTGGAAAACTACGCAGTGTAGTCCCTGAGAAGTTAAGACAGACACCCTTATGGTGGGTTTTCTATCTTCTAATTGTTAACGCAAGCTTACAGTGTCACAGCAGTCTTATTTAATGACGCATTAAAAGGCAAGAGTCCTTGTTTCAGGTCATCCATTTCATCCCAGTATTTAATAACAGTGTCATACGAATACAATAAATAGGCTATGCAAATAAATACTCTGCTAAAAAATGTTTAGTTTGTACAGCTTTGCTTTATACAGTAGTACACTTTCTAACTTTTTGGCAATTTTTAAAACCTTTTTCTTCCCCTACTGGTTTTAAGCACAATGGCCCACTCGTTACGAAGCAGGCTGAAATTTTAAGGACACGTCTTTGAAGCGTTTAAAAGAAACTCCATGTTAGACAACTGCAGTGGACCTGATCTTCCCTATTTTAATGTTTTGCCTAGTTTCTGAGCAGCCTGGATTAGCTGTGCCATTGGGGACACTAAGCTTGGGACTGTGGTGTATGATGCTTATGACAAAATGACGGGGCTGGGCTGGGGCAGCAGAGAAAACCCAGCCCCAGGGGTCAGAAGCTACTGGCAACCTCTCTTTTCATGCAACCGTTTCTCCCTGCTTGGAGGTGACTATGCATTAGCATTAACACCTCCCTACAAACTGGGAGGCGCGGGGTTTCACTTTATCCTCGTGCTTCTGAGTTTAATGTATGCTCCACCTGACTTGCTTGTGGATAGGGGTCTAGGAAAATGAGTTTATTATAAACAGACACTAGAATAAAGTAATGCAGGCCACAATATTTATCACTACAACCATTTGGCAACTGTATACATTATAACAATGAGTGAATTTAAAACACTGTAGTCTTTGGAGTATCTGTAAATGTTTACGGGAAAAATTTTTTAAATTTTGGAAAAGTTGTGATTTTGCCCATAGGAACCTGTCCTGTGCTGACTTCTAAGAGGGCTGGTTTGCTAGAATACTGACAAATCCAAAGACCCACAGGACTGTCTGAGAGTTGTGCTGTAGCAAGAAGAAACCTGCTTAGAAGTGCCCGTGCACCACTTGCTGGTGAAGGCGGCAGATTACAGGAGATTTTTCAGAGTGAATGGAGATTTCATGTGATCGTGAAAATCTAATAGAGCTGTAAAGGAGCTTAGATGTCTTCCAGCCCACCCTTCTGGCCAGAACAAAACCTATTCCAAAGAAGCCTTGGCAGATACTTGGAGAAGGAATATGACCCATCCCCATCAACAGGGACCCTGCCTCAGCCCCGTGCAGCCTGCTCACTTGTACAGCTCACATTCACCAGAAAGAGCTTCATGCTGTGCTAATTCTGGTTCCCACGATTCTGCTTTGAATTCTTTAAATTCCACATTTAAGTCTTCTCAGAGCTTCGGAAATTTCTGAGAGCTGCTGCCTGGGAAACCTCTCGAGACAGATGTTAAACTTCAGAACAATTTGGAGATACTGACTTTCAGAAGACAGGGGTGGAAAGCACATCTAGACTAAACAAAATCCTCCTTTCCTTTTGCTGCCCCGAGAGCCACAGGACCTCGGCTGCAGGAAACGCAGACAAGCGCCAGTTTCCCCCCCACCTGTTTCCACCCCTACCATGTGGGACACTCTGACTTCACCCTCACAATGCTTTTCAGCACGATGTAGGGTTCATTTGGCCATGGATGTATTTGAATTGAGGTCTAAGCAGCAGGTGCTGGGTTGAAACTGTTCTCCACTGGAGCAACTGAAATAGTTTTAGTTGGAGCAATGTAGATTGGATATGAATAACAATTTAAATTGTAAAACACAGAGACAAGATCACAATGGCCTCATGTGATGAGACTGGCCAAATGCTACTCCCTGGCATAGAGAAAAGGCCAGAAGACACACCGGGCTGTAAGGCCACACCATCTTCAGTAGCTCCCAAGGGAAGAGCTTTTCCAGTGTTTGATCAGCAGTAAAAGATGTTGCCTTTCCCTGGTTCTGATGGCTCTGATCTCCTCCAATGGGTCTCATTCCATTCCCAGCAGCCTGCAGCATTTCTCTGAGTGGACCAGCCCTGCATGGTGCCTTTCTATAAACCCTCATTACTTTTCAGGACTGAAGCATGACATGCTGGAACAGATTGAGTCTCTTTGAAAGTTCTACCCGAAATTTTCTCTGTGCAGTTCCTTCCAGTGATCTCTCAAGCTCAGTGTGGTTCCTGAGCCCAGGAAACAGCACTGTCATAAAGGCGTCAGAAAGCATCAGACACAGCCTCGTAATGAGGTGCTGATGAGACAAAAGCGAGCGGTTCTGTACAGGCACTGAGGAGATGGTCAGGCAGGAGCAGCGACGGGGGCACCAGGGGTGCCCGTGAGGGAAATGAATGGAGCTAGTATGTGAAGCAGGGCCCTTATGTTTTAGCGAAGGGACAAGGATCTAGCTGGCAGGGGTGGATTTCATTACTGCATCCCACAGGCTTTTCTGTTCATTTGAAGGTTGAGGGATATCCTCTAACCAGTTCCTGAGAACAGCAAGAGGTCTTAATTACTGTAGGAGCCCCAACCTGTAAAAATGGGAATAAATAGAGACTTAAAAGACTCTCAGACTTTGAGGGAAAAAAAGACAAATTATAGAAAGGCTCCCTGCCTTGGTTGGGAGGTGGACTACAGGACTTCTAAGTGTCCAACATAAATCAGACGTTTGGATATTTGGGGACTTTTTTCATTTGCTGAAAGACAGGCAATCATCACTATCCCTTGCTCTTCTCTAGAGGTTGCCAAGGGCTTCACACATCAAATCCCACTTAACCTCCCTGTGCTAGCTGTTCTCAATCTGCAGTCAGGGCATGAGGCTGCCAAAGGCATGCAAAACAGGAGGGCACCGCCAGGCACAAGAGGGAAGACCGCTACGATTCCGTCACTCAGAAAACAGTTTCAGAGTGCCTACAGTGTCTCAGGCATTGTGCTTTTCTTGAAAATCATATTGTATCCAAGGAGAGATGAGAGCCTGCTTGCATGTGTAAAGAAAATCCCCAGAAATTAAACAATGAGTTAATTTCTTAAAGATGACTATTTTTCCGTACTGGCAAAGCATCTTAGTCTAACTTGCCTACAGTTGTAAATCAGCTGTGCAGAAACGAATTTCACCTGCAAGCATACATCCATAAGTGACTGTGGATGGAAAGAAATGCATGCCTTGATATTTCTCTTCTGGAGATCAGAGCTGAGATGCCAGCACCAGTCCTCACCAACTCCCTAGACACAAGTGGCTTTTGGTGATGTCATAGTTCATATGGACAGAGACCACTCCTTCTCCCTGGAAATCTAGAGACGCCATCACTGTCTTCAGGGGTTCAAATGAGCTCTTTCCTGACAGCCTATCAACAGTAATCCCCTGCCAGGCTAAGTAAAACTCCTCCCTGTCTCATGCACACTCTAACTGAGATACTGGGTCACTGTGTGACAAGACACGTGCTCTCATCTTGACGCTGGCACATCTCAAAGTGAAAACTGGACTGGCTCAACAAAGTGATCAGAAGAAACCAGACTTCTCCATTTCAAGAAAGCTTCTGACTCTCTTTCTGCCTCCTCCTTCTGAGAGCAGCCTTTCCCCACCTCTGGATGCTGACATCACTTCCCCAGTATGCTGGGGCCGGCTTTCCTGTGTGTGTTCTGTGATATACTGATAAAACTCAGCAACTTCTGTTCTCGCAGGAAAGCAATGTGCTTGGCACTGCCATTCCCGGAGCTCCCGGGGCGGTGGGGCTCACACCCGCGGCTCGATCCGGTGCGAGAGCTCGAACAGGGACTGCTGGCTGTCAATGACGTAGAGGTGATTAACATAGGATTTCAACTCTTGGTGCTCTTTTGGAGACATGTCACCTCCTGTTTGGGGGAGGAGAAAAAGACAGTCAATCTCATGAGAGCAGAAATGCTGTTTCTAAATACCAGTAAAACCCCATATGAAGACTTACAGTAAACCCAGAAGGTAGACCCTCATTAGGCAGGATCCCAGAAGAGAGATCTTTATCCTAACAATGGAGATGCTTTTTCAGCTCAGACTAGATCCCTCAGGTCAGGTAATCAGACTGGCAAGATTATTTGTTTTACCAACATTGATACAGCATTTCCTCCTAACATTATGTGCTACTCCCTCCCATTACGTTATCATCCCCTCCACAGAACGGGATACAGCACAGACACAGCAAGTAAGTGGCAGAGCAAACTAGCACCTGGGCCATGAGGCTCCGAGTCTACGGTCTCGGCTCCACACCAAGGAGCCCATTACAGCGACTGTCCCTTTAATAGGCTCTTATATCGCAGACCAGGATTGTCAGAACTCACTGCTAATCTGGTGACTGCACAGACACAGTAGTTCTCTTTCTTTTAGATTTTGTACAATCTTTTGGTGCCCTTATTTTTTGGGGGAAAAAAGTTAAAGGATCAACTGAACGAACAGATATCACAGATGTGAACTGAAGGTATGATTAGTAGGCAAAGCAAGTTCAGAAACTATGTGGATATTTCGTGGGGAGGCTGGCGAAGTTACCCCACAGTGAGACCATGTAACCGTGGGTCTCCTGCTTCGTGGGACTTCAGATGGAGGGGAAGGTGTGAGGCTGGATGGAGTTCAGCTTGAGCAGGAGGGTGGGGCCCCTAGGAGGCCGAGCATTTTAATGCAGACATTTTTTCTCTTTGGTGAAAACCCATGTTTTCCTTCTCGATGACAAATACATTTTATGAAGAAATAATTAAGGTTTGTATGTCATGGATGGCTTGTAATTATTAGGTTTAATAGAAACAAGGCTTCCTGGTTTCAACAGGTTAAAGCACCAGGAGTTAAAGTTTTTACCATCTCCCTTGTTTGGTTTAGAAAACATGATGCTACCAATTTTTTTTTTTGCTACTGAGGCAATTTTGTTGTTAACTTTCCAGCCTTAAAATGATGGCAGGATTGGCAGGGAGCATATAGCTCAGTGGTAGAGCACGTACTTAGTATGCATGAGGTCCTGGGTTCAATCCCCAGTACCTCCATTAAAAAAAAAAAATAATAAACTAATTATAAAAAAAGGTGGCAGGATGAATGCTTCCAACCATGACAAGTGAGACTTGCATGGCACTTTGTAAGTGGCATGATTAAAATCGTATTATTTTATCCCAAATGCTGACTTTGGTTAACTCTGCCTAGACAAACCGTCAAAATAAATTTAGAAAATTCAGTCCCAAGTTACTTAAATCATTATTGTTAAATTTCTCCTTTGCTTTGTGCTATGCAGACTTACTCTCTGGTGATGGGAGGTTCACGGCAGGGTCAAGGCCAGCCACACCAGTAAACCTTCCTGCCTGCACTTGCAGTTTACATAGACCAAAATCCTTGGTAAGTGAGACTGAGGTCTTAGACTTCGCTGAGTGCCCATAAATACTTGGGAAGCAAAGCAGAATGGAAGAAACACAAACCCATTCCTCATCAGCATTGTTATACTCGAACATGTGAGTGAATCTCTGTGCCAGTGTTATTGCTATTTCTACTGCAACTGCTTTGCATGTGGGTAGTCAATGGAGAATTACATAAGCACAGATCAAATCATGTTAGTTGATGTGAACACTTAGAAAATTAGGTCCTGTATTTATGATTCTCTCTTTCAAACAACTTTGTAATCCACACAGAAGTTCAGTTGCTTTGTTGGAGGAAAATATTGCCACCCAAGACCAGCTTGGACAGAAAGAAAATTCTTAAGAATATGTACCAAATTGTTAGTAGTCTTTTCCTTAGGATGTGAGACATTGATTTTTCTACTTCATAGATACTACTGTGTTGTTGGAAAAAAATTGGTTTGCAATGAGGATGTATTATTTAACAAAGTAAATTTTAATTAGCGGTCACTTTTGATTGATTTATAATTATTAAAGCCTTAGTTTCCTGCTCTGCATCCACAGGGTGGGTAATCTCCCTTCACCAGTACTGGTGTCAGGATTCCACTGTCCATGTGACAGCTCCTTGAACTCAATACAGTTGATTTCCTTCCTTCTTCCTGCTATGTTTTAACACCATTTAAACATAGTGTAAATCATTCCTGAGATTTAAAAAGGAGCAAATATTCCTCCATACATTCATCTCAGTGTGGAATCTACAAATGGGCTCAGAAAAATACTCTTCCAGTGAAAGGCAGCTCCAGATAGGAAGTTTTTCTTGGAGAGGAGAAAAGATTCTGGAAGGCTGCTTTACGCACATTTACAAACTATATTCTTATTTCCAGGAAGGCTCCAAGCAAGGAGGTTAGGTCCAGGTCACTCCTGATAAAGCCAGGGGTCATTCTGAGCCAGTGGGCAAGCAAACACGACTTTCTGGGTCAAGGACAGAGTGGGAACTTCTGACTGTCTAAAGTCACTCTGTGCAGTGGACACTGGCTGCCAGGACAGGACCTAAAGCTGCCATTTCTTGTTTTACTCTGCATCCCAAATGTGCGGTGATGAAACAAAGAGAGAATACAGTATATGCATATGATGTGCATATTATATACTACAATCTGTTTAAATTTATTTCCACCAAATACCAACTTACAGTAAATGAACAGTCCACACCCCACTTCAATCACTCACCAAACTGGTTAGTCCTGCAGTGTCTCAGGGTTCGGACGGTGTCTGCAATCATATGCTGGAAGGCAGAAGAGGAAACACGTGAATGGAAGGGTGGTTTTGAGAGTTGCCAAGGGAGCAGTGCTGTGAGGACGGCTGGACTGTCTAACACCTTTGGGTGTAAAGAGAAGAGCTATATTTGGAGCTGAGCCTAACTTTAATTAATTATACTGAGTTTGGATGACAAAAGAATATTCAGACCTTGTCTACAGAAACAGGAGCTCTCAACCCCAGCTGCACAGATTCTAACTGAGCCACAGGAAAACCTGCTGTAAAGAAATGCAGCACAAGACAACCTACCAAATGGGAGACAATATATGCAAATGATATGACCAGTAAGAGGTTAATACCCAAAATATATAAGCAGCTCATACAACTCAACATCAGGAAAACAAACAACCTGATTAAAAAATGGGCAGAAGACCTGAATAGACGTTTTCCCAAAGAAGACATACAGATGACCAACAGGCACACGAAAAGACACTCAATGTCAATAATCATCAGAGAAATGCAAGTCAAAACCACAACGAGACATCACCTCACACCTGTCAGAATGGCCATCATCAAAAAGAGCACAAATTACAAATGTTGGAGAGAGTGTGGAGAAAAGGGAACCCTCGTACATTGTTGGTGGGAATATAAATTGGTACAGCCACTGTGGAAAATAGTATGGAGGTTTCTCAAAAAACTAAAAATAGAACTACTATATGACCCAGCAGTTCCACTCCTGGGTATATATCTGGGGAAAAAAAAAAGAAATAAAGAAAACACTAATTCGAAAAAGTATATATACTCCACTGTTCATAGCAGCATTATTTACGATTGCCAAGCTATGGAAGCAATCTAAGTGTCTATCAACATATGAATGGATAAAGAAGATGTGGGGTGTGTGTGTGTATGTATGTATGTGTATAAACAAACCAGGGAATATAACAAAATGAAACAGACCCACAGATACAGAGAACAAAGTAGTGGCTACCAGTGAGGAGAGGATGGGAGGAGGGGCAAAATAGGGGTATGGGATTAAGAGGTACAAACTATTATGTATAAAATAAGTAAGCTACAAGGATATAGTACAATACAAAGAATATAGCCAATGTTTTATAATAACTACATATAGAGTACAAACTTTAAAAATTAAGAATCACCATGCTGTACACTAGTAAATTATTTATAATGTACATCAAACATACCTCAATTAAAAGAAGAAAAAATTTTTCAAAAAGTATATAATAAAAAAAAAAATGCAGCAAGCCCACCCTCAACCTACCTGTCCACATTTGCTTGTACTTTTCACTTCAGGTGCAATTTCCCCTTCTCCCCATGAAGCCTTTCTGAGATGGCCCTTCCAGATGGGGGAGGCTCCATTCCCAGCCTTCCCAGTATTCCCTGTACAAGGCACGCTGGGTTTGTGCTGTGATTACTAGGGAACTTTCCTCCTCCTCCAGACCAGGTGCCACGGGAGGGCTGGGCGTGCCCAGCACCTACCAGGTGGCAACACACAGTCACACATACACGCTGAGTGGAGGCAGTAACTTTTGTGGAATCAAAGATGCAAGGAACTCAAATGGTGACAGGAAATGAGATATTTGTGAACGATGAATATTTTCTAAAACATGGATATCTATACAGAGGCCGTTTCCTGTTTATAATGGTCATTCCCTTTTACAGTCTTCACTTATCTACTTTCAAGTTCTCACTGATCTCCAGGCAGTTTCTTAAACTCACGGATCCCCTGGCCTCACACTTGTGTCTCTGTAACCGTCTTCCAGCTCTCGCTACCGTTTTCAGTTCTCCAGGGTAAAGGAAAGATAGCATTTAGGACAAGACCAATCTCCACTGCAGTTCCGCCTGCATCACTGTCTGAATAACCTCCAAACACGTCATCCTGTTCTGGTCCTCTGAAAGTCTACAGTGACGCCAAACATGGTCTCATACGAAACCCAAATATCATCCTGGTATTCAAGAATCAACGTTACCCATGATCTGGTCCTTCAAACCTTCCTAAATGAGCCATCTTTTTTTATTTCAATTGAAATATAGTTTACTTACAATATTATATTAGTTTCAGGTATACAACATAGTGATTCAAAATTTTTATAGATTATACACCAATCAAAGTTATTATAAAAGTCTGGCTGTACTGCCTGTGCTGTACAATATATCCTTGTATCTTACTTATTTCACACATGGAGTTTGTATCTTGGGCCACCATCTTTCATGTCCTGCCTACACACACCGAACTCAGAATTGTCCATGCACAGCAAATCATCAACGAAGTACATCTAAAATAATAGTGTTCATACTAAGAAAATTTTTTTAACTTCAAATCCAGCAGATCTACAGAAACATTCTTTGAATATGACCTCCTTACTAAATTGTTCTCATGGGAGGCGCGTCTATTGTATTTCTACTCAGTAGTGAAAAATTCAACAGGACGGTGATCACAGCAACAGCGTGAGTTGTGCTGGTGAAGGAAATGAAACCTGACGCACGTCTGTGAACTTATTGTCCAATTGCCTTCCCCGGATTTCACCGCTTCTCCCAGGACAGCCCCTCATGTCAAGCTGTGGCGTCACCCCGATTTCTATCACGTGCCATGAGCACAGCTGATGCAGGGAAGGCGGCTGGAGGGCGGCCTTGAAACCCGAGTCCTGATCCCATCTCTGGGTTTTCTGATGGGGGAGGGGGGCAGCTATGACAAAAGATGATGCTCTTCACATTGAGGGATAAAGAGGAGGGGAGAAAGCATTTGCTTCTTCATTATTTAACAGTGTGAGGCTGGAGCATTCAGAGGTGCAGAGGCAGCGAGGGGAACGATGGATATCTTGTCAGACCCAGTGAGCACTTCTAGGTCTCTGTGTCCTCTGACTTCATGTGTCGGCCTGGAGCAGCCAGATAAAGACAATACACTGAATTATCTGCTCACTGGCTCAAGCTAATATCCATCAGGAGGGACTGGCTTCCTACCAGTTAACTCAGTTAGGTGCTATTGGTTCATTATTGTGAAAGATGATCCTATTTTAGCTTAAGTGAAACCCTGTCTTCTGGTAAGAAATGTGCCTTGAAATGACTGACTCTATCAGGAAATTCAGCTTTTTTACTCTGGCATCCGAGTATAATAGGACCGTGTGTGATACAAAATGGAGTTTTGTCCTTCTGGAAAAAACTCTAACTTGATCCTGTCTTCTCTCTGTAAGGAGAGGGTCAGCACGAAGTGTGCTGTATCTTAACTGCCATCTGCTTTGAGGACCAGAAACCAGTGATACCAGAGTCTGCTCTCTTTAGAAATAACGTGCTAACAAACCCCAGGGGGAGGTGGAGGGACTAGTGCACCTGCCGTGCGCATGCACAGCTGCACTTAGATCCCAGTGGCCTTTTTAGTAAGAGTTCTCTTAAGGAATTTAAAATTTAAAATAAAAGTTTATTTATGCCGTTACTTCCTTGAGCTTTATTAAGGGATTAAGGGCACATACAAGTATTGACCCTAAGAAAAGTACTGTTAGACTTTGTTCCAATCCCTACAGTTAGTCTGAAGTCTTGGCACCTGGGCCAGCAAGACCTAGACTACATTCAGTGGCATTAAAAGGCTTCTGAACTGTTGGAGAAAGCAGGGGAACACTAGAGATGCTGGTCAGAATGGAAGAGAAAAGGGTGTAGGAAGCCTTCCACTGCTCTTTCCCACTCATGCCTGTATCAAATCGTTCTCTTGCTTTGGCAGCGCTGTCTCAGTGGAATGACGCAGTGAACTGCACCAATCACTGGTTCCTTTTGCAAAGGAGGTCAGCCCCCAGCCTGCCCCGAACAGTAGACAACAGTCAGCTTATAAAGAGTACACCTGTTCTCCCGTGCTCCCTCTGGCTTAGTCAGAGGGAAAGTTAGGCCTTTAGAGGGAATTCCACCTGGTGTGACACACCTCACCCCACATCTTCACACACTCTCTCCAAAGCTTACTTGGCACTCTCAAGCAGACGTGTGGCCAGGATTTGAAACAAATATTGACCAAAGGCTTCATTGTCCTGTAATCATTTCATCAACCAAACGCTGGTGATCACCCTGCCCACAGATTACCAGAATGCTAATGCCTACAGTCTTCAGTTGCAGACAGGTGCCCTGTGATCTATCAGAATATTACACAGTGACACAGACCAAACCTGTAAAGAGTAAGTACGAGAAAAGCTAATACTTTAAATATCCATTTCCAGCTGTGCTGGTTTGAGTGTAGTATCTAAAATAACTAAGCTTGATTCCAAAGCACTTAGCGCAGAGAGAGGCTTGAAAAGTTATAGTCACATCCACTTCAAAAATAACTAGCCAGAAAGTGATCATCTTCCAGTAATTACAATGGAGCTATGCAAGACATTCCGAGACGTCAGCCTTCCAGATGCCAGCTGCTCGTGTTTCCAGGTTGCACTGGCTCTGTGTCACCTCGTCTGGGGGTGACGCGTTAACCTCACAATTAGAACTGGGCACTTATGAGGCAAAGGTCAGAGTCCAAGCCTCGTCTGGACTCATCAGCTGGTACTCTGCATGGTCATGGGCTACGGCCCTTGGCCCATTCAACTTCTTCTCAAATGCCTGACCCAGGCTCTCAGGGAACCCGGAGCCTTCTCCCGAAAGAGTTCACACAAATCCATTAACATGACTGAAAAGGTCATTCAAAGGCCAGGGCCTATGGACAGGCATCACTGGTATCACCTTTAGCCGCGCACGCAGTCTAATCCACGACACTAAAGTTCACCTGTCAGACAAATCCATTCTACTTAGTAGCCAGCTAGGTCTCTGCAGCACTCCTGTTTTACAGCTGCTCAGCTCTCACAGGCAACTCCTCCTCTGCCCTCCGCTGCGCATGAGAAAGGCAAGGGGGTGCCCACTGCATGACAAAGCACCTGGGAATGTCCTGGAGATAATTCAGGAAGAGGCATTTCAGTAACCTGTAAGGAAGGACTGGCCAGGGACCCCTTCCTCAGGAGCAGGGAGGGCACTCTGCCCTGCGGCTTTCTCCACAGTGGTACCATTTGTCCACAGGCTGTTGGCGGGGATCCTTCCTCTCACATGCAGACCCTACAAGCCCCATCTTCATATCCAAGACGGACGTATCTCCCCAGAAGGAGAGCTTTCTCCTGGGCCTCAGAAGCAGAACATGCCAAGACACCGAGGGAAGCCTTTAAAGCAGTAAGGCTGAACCTCCTAAGTGGGAGATCCTGCCAACAGGACCCTTACATTTTGAATCCTTGTTCAAATACACTCAGCCACTAAAGTTAATCTAATGAAGTTTGTTCAAAAACAAAAAGCAGACTTTCACATTTGGCTCTCAAAACCTCTCCAGTACACTTATTTTTAATTGGAGTACATTTTATTGACAATTCACAACCTGCAGCAAATAAATCACACCCCCAACCCCGCCATTTAATTGAGAAAAGTGCTTAAGCCATTTGTTTCTTGGAGCAAGAAAAGCACAATTTCCCTTACAGTGGGAAAAAGGAGAAGTAGTGAAGTTTACATACCAGTTTTTCAAAATTGACAAGATTATCCAAAAACGTTTTATTTCCTTCATGAATAAATGTTACATCTGAAAATCAAAAGCAAAAAGATATATGTACCATTAGGAATGGATCATGACTCAGGGCTGAAGTGGTGTACATGCAATGTAGCTTACAAATTTTTCTTAAACATTATGGATTATTTCATGCATTTGACAAGGCAGCTTGAAACTGAATCTGCATAGTATTTGATATGAGAGGGCGTAAGTTATGTGTGTGGGGAGAAAACACTGTAACATTCCCACCAAGTATCTGTCTTGCACTCAACAATGAAGGCTTTGACTTCAACCCGCTTAATATAAGCTACCACTATCCTATAACTTGACTGGTTCATTATGTTTTTAGGCCAGAACACTGAGCAGAAAAGGACTGAATACCCGGAAACAAACAGGATTTTAATATTTACATGTTTGCTTTTTAACAATCCCTGGCAAAGTATATGGGACTTGCTTTACTTAAGACATTAAGGTTTAGATTTAGATGTTTAAATTTAGACTTTTGGTTCTCAAAGCAAGGGCCTGACTGGGTATTCAAAGGGAGTGAGAAGAGCAGGTTTGAAAATGGCAAGGTTTCTGGGCCCATTCAGCCACTGGAAGCAAGCATCACCGATGGAAACCACATAAAGGAAAGGAGGATGAAGGTACATTTTCAGAGGAAGGGAATGTTACATTTGATTTGAGCCTCACTGCATCTGAACTGACAGAAGATATTCAAATAAAAACCTTTTGGTTTTAAAAATCACAGGAGTGATAGGGATTTGGGAATTACTTTCAATAATGACGGCAGCTGAAGCTCTGGAAGAGGATGACATAAAAACACAAATCAGAGGGTCAAGGACTGAGCATGAGGGAATCCTCACAGACAGGAATCAAACTAAGAAATGCTCTACAATGTAAAGAACGTGCAAATAATCAGGTTACATCAGATATGGAGGGCAAACCAAATGAAAATAATTTTCAAAAATCTTGTTAAAATAGCAATATAAAAGAGGGAAATGAACAGCTTAATATTCCTATAAATAGAAAGGGAGAGCATTTGCATTTAATCAAGACTTTGATTCTGCTGCTCCCTATGGGGCAATTACGAGCTAGGTGCTTGGGAAAGCTGCCTCCAACACATCCAGCTGCTGAGCTTTGACTTCCCACCCGGGGGCGACACCAGTTACATAGTTACACGAGACACTGGTACAACCCTCTTCTCAAGGCATCCTTTCAACGGAACTTGCAGCCTGGCTAGACAGCAACCTCTTCCTAAGCTTTTTTCCTTTTTTACCTCCTTTCTTTTTTTAAACTGGTGTCCTAGCAGGAAAACAATTTGGAATTATGCAGTCATCTGACAAACTCCTTTTATTTTATTATCTTCCATGGTTTTGCTTTCAGAATAGAATTGCAAGCTCTCACTCTGAGACCCAATATTCAGAAAGAGTAGCCAACACAGGTTTTTTTTTTTTTTTTTGTACAGCAAGTAAAGCACTGTGTGCACTCTACCCACATTAAACACCACCCATAAGCCTAGTCTCTCCTCACTCCCGGAGGTTGTGGATTACATGAATGATGACAATAATACAGTTTATAATGACTAACAGTGTCAAATATGGCATTAATTCATTTAATCCTCAACTACAGACTGTAAGGTAGAGCCCTAGTAGGAAAGCATGTGAAGAAACTACGGTCCAAAGAACGAGCACAGCTGACCTAGGATCACAGCTCTAAGACTCAGAGCCAGGATCCAAGCTCGGGTAGCCTGTTTGCTCTCACCACCGTGCCTCTCTGGTACCTGGAAGGACTTGGACGTCTCTTACAACCTGTTATAGTCAACTTGCTGAATTCATGGGATGTGGGGTGCCTCTGCAACTTTTAAAAGCATTTCCTTTGTCTGTCGCCCCTCTTATCTCTTCCCTCTCCTCTAGCTGGGTGGTCTTGCTTAACCTCAACTCTCAAGGGCTTATCGAAGTCAGCAGATGAGGATGGTGGCTCTATTGAGGGTGGGGGTTGTTAGGATGATGCTGGCATGAAGATAAGGCAGGGAAGATGCAGCTGGCCAGGTGGGGAGGGAAGAGAGGCTGGAAGGGGCTGCTGCCCAGAAGGAGATCTAAATGGCTGAAGGTTTTGATGCAGATGAGTGGCAGGTGTGTGATGAGGAAGGCGTGAGAGAGATGAACCAGCAGGCAGCTGAGCTCAGAAACTGGGAACTCAGGACTTAAGTCGGGGGCTGTGGAGCAGTTCAGGATACCCACCGGGATCAGGGTTCTGGAAATGAGTACCTGCCAGACCCTTCTATCTGGAGACACCTGAACATGCTCCTAACACTTCGTATAATAGAAATGATGCCATCTGAAGAGATGGCAAATGAAAGAGAGGGAAGAAACATACAAGTGCCTTAACATCCCCCTAAACCTGCAATAGTAATCTCCACTCTGAGATACAGACACAGCCTCAGGTTTATCCTCAGACCTACCTGCTGATTATTTACTCTATTGGAGGGAATACCATCTCCAAAAACACCACACGATACAGACTATTCAATTGCTTTAGAACCTGAGCTCAGCTGGATCCTTTTGCCAACACTTACGTAGGGTTTCCCAGTCACTAATTTCTGAACTGGATTCCACAGTTGAGGGGGAAGTAAATCAAAAGGTAAGAAATTCACCGGGAAACAGAAAAGCTGATGGCTGAAAGCATTTTAAGTTTATGTGCTTACTTGATAATCTGCATGCTGTTGGGAATTGACCATCTCAAAAAAAGTGAAACAGGGGAGCCATAATCTTTCTTAACACCCACAGAGTTCAATTTGGTCTTTTTCTCTAACCAAAAGCAATCCAAAGTAGGAGGCACAAACAGATGTGTGGGAAGTTTTCATTAAAAAGTTAGTTGCTCTAATGTGGTTTACTGCGAATTTTAAAATAATTTTGTAGCTAACAAAAGCTAAGAATTAATGTCGCTTATGCTTTTCAAAATGTCTCATCTCAGATGTGATATATACACATTTAAAATTTTACATTTCCTTTTTTCCTGTGGAAATTATTTCAGACAAAAACGGTGGCTTTAAATGCAACACAGTACTAATGTTTATTTTTATAATGACGAAAAGATAAAGGAAAAATAAGTGCTTGTTTAAACTCTAGAGAGCTAATTTAAAAAGAAAAGAAAAAATGTTTTCTTTATTAGTGTGAATGAGAGAAGGTATCTTCAGTAGAAAAAAGAGAAATTTGTTTTGCTGCTAACAAAGAGGTGTAGGTAAGCTCAGTAGAGCAGAAAATTGCATCCAAGCTAAGATGTTTAAGTGTGAGACACCTGACCACATTAAATATTTTAGAGGAAAACCCACTAACATATAGCAGAAAGCTCGGCTCACATCTAATTAAGTTAAAGGGACACTGTTGACTATTTTCTCAATACCTGAAAAACATTTATTGTTTCAAAAATTTGTCTTCCTAAAATCAATTCCTTTCCTAGACCTGTCTTCGTTTCCTATTTTGCCTATTTGTGTCTAAATAATTCTGTTACTTCCCACGTGCCACCACCTCCACTCTCCAGTTGGTATTTTATTTTAAATAAAAATCAAAAGCCTGAATAAACTATCTCAGAAATAAATATGAAGAATAAAGTGAACATTTAAGTTTTACAATCTCTCCTTATTTCATCCATTTACATTTAGCAGAATCTTTTGAGCTTGAATGAAGCATTCTGTGTGCCTCTCAACTGTCCTAATATATTATTGCTTCACAGAAATTCTTGCTTTATACAAGATGAAGGTTAACTAAGCAGCTGCAGGGATGCAGAACAACTCAATAATTTTCCAAGGTCTGGTTGTTCTCGAGAGAAGCAGAAAAGGGAACATCAGCTTTATTGCTGGGGGGCTGGTGATGCGGGGTGGGTGGGGAGGAGGATGTCCAGGCCAACTAGCAATCTAATTTCTAGGTAATTCATTTCCAGAATCACCTTTATGGGTGTAGGCACTGGGGTCTGATCCAACAGAATTTACAAGCCTCTGAAGGGCAGAGGCAATAAAATTCCCTTGGTAGGAATCAAAATATGGCCAAGAAAGATGACCAAATCCCTTTTCTGCGGAAAGCACACAGGTAGGATATATACCAAATGTCAGGAGCATGGGCCAGATTACAAAGAACTTCCCTCTAATCAGTCCCTTTGGTTTGAATGAGCCCACTGAGCTCTCATTAGTAAATTTAACTAACATGTTTCATGATGAGTTATCTGGTGCTGTCCAGAAGTCAGTGGACTAACGTGGTTCAGTCACACACTTTCTCAACCAGATTCTTGAAAGAAGAAAGCACATTCTCTACCAGGATTTTTCAAACACTGTATTGCTTGTGTTGACCCAGGTATTTCTCACACAGCAGCAAGCCATGGGCTGGATCTCTGAAATTTAGATTGCAAACGGACAACATGACTGGTCACTGTTTGGGTTCTTAATGCCAGCCTTACTCTTGGTTGAATTAAGTGGACTGTAGTCTCAAAGGAAATAAGACAGCGCTTAGAAGGAGAATAAAAGAAAAACACAAAAGTGTCCAGGGCCAAGCTTTGTGAGTTGAGTGAAGAAGCTCTGAAGTCTGCTCAAGCACAGTGAAGCATTTTAGGTATCTCAGAGATAACTGAGCATTTGAAAAACAATTACAAGCCAACACAGTTAGGTCTGAATGTCAAAATTACTTTAAAGAAATAAACTCAGAGTCCTTTATTTGCCCTCTATAGTTAGAGCGATATGTTTCTGGAATATGGAATTACACAGCATAAAAGATAGAAAATCATTACCTTTAAGCAATAAGGGCATGAAAGGGATTTTGGGAGGCTTCATCTTTTTAAATGCATCTCGGTAGGCTTTGTGATTCAGGGAAGGATCCTGCCGAACCAAGCAGATGACAAAGAGAAAAAAATCAATGTGCTATAGAAACAATTCTAAATCCCACTTTTGCTATACAATTTGAACATGATTTAGATATAGCGTGGTCCTTCCTAAGAACAAAGTAGATAAAGGTTTCCTAGGAGAATAAACTCACTAAATTAAGGCAGGAAATCTAGGCAATGAATGAAAGTCAAGTTATTGGTTGACAATAATGGGAAATGACTGCAAAGGAGAGACACCTTTTGATTGCCCTATTATTTTCCCTCAAATAGGTTCTTTAAGCAGTTTCCTCTTCAGAATTTCCATCATGAGGTAACCCCAAAGTCTTTTGTTAGGCATGCTGCAACGAAAAACTGCCTTCATAATGCACAGATAACATAGAGGAAACTAGAGAACAGTTTTATTGTGTTCCAAAAAGAAGACTGTACATTTTATATCTAAACCTAAGAAATGGTAAAAAGGGAAAAAGTCGAAAAGAACAATGCAGGAGAAAGGCACACCGAATTTATGCTGATTAAATTCGAGGCTTTGAAATGGATTATGCTTAAAAATCTGTCTTCTGAAAATCAGACCAAAAGGACCATTCTCACTATCTTTTTCCACAGAGAGGAAGAAGCATTAACTATCAGCTTGCTTCACACCATAAAAAGCAAAGCTACATTTTCACACACAAGTGAACTAGGCTAAGCTACCAGCATGGGAGAGGGCGGATACCGACCACTGACATCCAGAAAGAAACTTGACACTGGCAATCAATTTGAAGAGTAAGTTCACTGTGGCTCAACTACTTACTGTTAAACTTTCAAGTTCAGAGAAAAGCTTCTTAAACTTTCCAGGGATTTTCTAAAAACAAACGAACAGAAAAGGGCAAAGAAGTCAGTTATTTTGAGAGGCACTAAGGGGAATGTTTGTTAAGCTCTGTTTACATACATCACATTTCTGAACCTAAATACCTCTATCACTTTGTTCTACCCTGACTGCTTCTCATTATGCAATTTTCATCATTCCTTAATGTGATGTTCCTTGGGAATGTTGCTAAAGACAGTGTAAAATAAAGAACAGCCACATGACTCAGGAATCTAGCTGGTTAGACATTCCACAAGCTGGGGAGGTTTTAATAAAAATCTGGATTTCAGTTCCATAGCTTACCTTTTGACAAATGCTCTCATCTTCTTAAACAGTCTAGCTGAGTGGGAAATAATCATGTTGGCTGGTGTTTTTTGTACATATGATATAATTATGCTTCACAGCAGAGGGCTGAATAGTGAAACACCATGAAAACCTTAAGTGATGATACCTGTACTTCAATGGGTAGAATCACTGAAGTGTACAGATCAACCACACCCACAGCTGGATGAAGAACGACCGAGGACAGAAACATATGCCATCCTCCCTAATGAAAATTCAGGCCTATGGAAGAAGGGTCTGGAATTTTCTAGCCTGCTTTTAATGTGGTTAAGTGAAAAGCTGGATGCCTTAGTAGTCAGTCTGAATTTGAATTCTGATTCCGCCCCTTTCTAGCTGTTTGTTTAGTTCGAGTCTCCAAGTTCTCCGAAAGATGTGGAGACAACTCATAAGAAGCAGGGCTGGTGCTCAACAAATTCCAGCTATTAACACTAGTGACAACGTTCTCGAAGATGTGTGGGATTTTCCATTTCCAAAACAAATCAAAATAATGAGGTAAACCCCACAATAATCAGACTTTTAAACTTTAGAAATAGACTTTCCAATTTGATAATGTTGAATCTGGACTCAGTTTATCACAGCAAACAGGTTGTTGGATATGTTTGGAAACTACTGTTACACATACCAGCACACATGTATTAATAAATGGAAGACAAATCAAATGAGAAAAGATAAAATGTCAATGGCTGCAACTGATTCCAGTGGTCCTTCTGAGCTGCATATCTTAGTCTGCTGGAAATTCCACACGAATGTCCCAGTGGCACCTCAAACTCAACATATCTAAAGACAAGCTGATCTACTCCAGGGGTTGGCCATGGGCCAAATCTGTTTGCTTTTATAAATAAAGTTTTATTGGAACACTGGCATGCTCATCATTTACAGAGAAAACACGTGGCTGCTCCTGCACTGCACTGGCAGAGCTGGGTCACTGCAGCAGAGACCAGATGACCTGCACGGCCTAAACACATTCAGAAACTGGCCTTTTACTCAAAATGTTTGCTGCCCTCTGTTCTAGTTCCTCAGACCTACTTCTTTTCCTGTATTGCCTATTAGGCAATATTTAGGGTAGTGTGATCACTTGCCAGGGCTGGAAATACTGAGGTCACCTCTGCCAGGGATGCCCACCCCCAGGGCTCCCAGCAACTCCAACTCCAACTCCACCTCCAAGGCCCGGCTGCAGGCTCAGCTGCCCTCAGACAGAACAATCCCTCCACTGCTCTGCTGTGGTCCGACCGGACCTCCTTCATCACAGCACGCTGTGTCCTAATCTGGCCCATTTTCCGTCTGCCACGGCGCTGGTGCAGTGCCCTGCACAGAGCAGGCAGTCAGTGGGCACACGAAAGGCACGCTGTTTGAATTGAATTGAATTGTTCTCTTCTACATGCCTGCTAATCAAAGCTTCTCTCTGGGTTTAATTTAAAATTCCACTCTCCTCCCTGACCCTTGCTAGCTGTCTGTCTTCCTCCTGCTCTGATCAATAGCCGCATTTCTTGTCCACCTCCTTTAATCTCTCGAAGTGCATGCGCATCGCGTCTGCTTAACCAGAGCTGCGGGCCTTTCGAGTCTTTTCTCTTGAATCCCTTTAAGGAGCACTGACCCTGACGCTCCGGTCACCATGGGGCATTCCATCAGAGTATGGCCCCTGACACAAAGAAAGTGAACCCAAAAGTTGCCCAGAGACCCACACTGAGATCTAATGTGAGAAAAACGGTGGTGGGCCTGTCAGCATCTCTCCTGTGGGAGTGTGAACTGGGAACCAGGAAAGGTATGGGGCAGGCCGTGCTGGGAGCTGAGTCTGAAGGACTGAGGAGAGGCCTTGATGGTTAGAGTAAGGATGAGGGGGGAACCGGTACCAGGAACAAGACAGGCAGTCAGGAGGGAATGGAGGGAGAGAGAACCCCAAGTCCAAAGAAAGAAGGTGATGGGGCTGTGGGGGAGGCAGAGGGCCCTGCATCTCTTTCTGGCTTAATTCAGGGACACCCCAGTTTCAGCTCTCCCCACATATACCCTCAGAGCCCAAGTTTCGGAAAGTGCGTTGACTTGAGCGGCCTCTCTGCATGAGCCCACAGCCTTCATCACCCTACAGGGACAGGCAGAGCCAGGACTGGGGAAGCCTGCCACCTACCACATTGTGCGGGCAGCTTTCTAAGAAAAAGAATACAAAATTACTTCATTTTTGCAAGTTTTACAAAGATACACTTCATCGACATGAATACACTGCCAGGAGCCCTGCGAGGGAGAGATCCAGGAGCTCACCATTCATCAGCTTCTCAGCAAATCTGCTTTCTGGACACACAGGTGAGCTTCTGAAAGGACCATGTGGAACTGTAACTAAGCCCTGAAGGGAGTAAAGCCAGGAACTAATTCTAGCTGGGGAGCATTTTATAATTTTTGTTTCTTTCATATATATAGAACAATTTTAAAGAACATTTGCTCAGAATAGTCCCTACTGACTTGAGACATTAATTTTTAACTCTTCTTTTTCTAGTAGTACTTATTTCGTTTAAACCATTTAAGTCAATTTATTTTAAATAAAGGCTTTTTAGGTGGAACATTTCCCATTGCATTTCATCTGTCTCCCAATCCCACCCTCCGTATGGACCCCCAAGGCTCACCTCCCAGGTCTGGGACAGCCGGCTGACGGAAGCAGTGTTGAGACCCATCACAATAGCAAAGAAAGAATTCAGGTTTCTCTGTGCTTTGCAGCTACGGGATAAAAGAAAGCAGAAGGCACTTTGAAGCCACATCCTTTCACCAGATGATCACAAAAGATAAAGCTGCAAAGACTCTCCTAGGCCACAGAATTCAACGTCTAGGGCAGGGCTGAACTCTGCTCGATGACCTCTGTACTCTTGACCTGTGGGACGGGTGTTACTCCCTCAACACAACTGATCACAAATGCTTCAGCAACTCCAGACCTTCAGGAAAAGATCTGTGCTCTTGATATTCTCTGGACACTCACAAGATTCCTCCTTTTAAAAAACCTATTTTCGATGCATTTACAATTTCAACTGAAAACTCTCAGAAGTTTATGTATCCCCTACCCTCATTATAACAGCTCTCTGGTCCTGTCTCTAATTCGGATCTGCCTTTCTTTTTTGACAAACAAGTCTCTCTCAGCTCACAGGTCTAAGCTCCCCCTCTCATTACATTTAGGTATATTTTCTTTGCTTTCAACAAAATAGCTACTATGATATGTATATATTTAAAGTATGGCATAGAGGGAGGATACAGCTCAGTGGCAGTGTGCTTAGCACGCACAAGGTCCTGGGTTCAATCCCCAGTACCTCCATTAAAAAAAAAACAAATAAGTAAATAAATCTAATTACCCCCCTCCAAAGAAAACAAAAACAAAACAATAAATAAAGTATGGCATATACTATGGGGATACTCTCCCACATTTCTCATTTAAGGAAATAAAATGCAAAATAAGACCATGTTGAGCTCCATTTACTGTGTCAGGTTATCTGCTCTACACAACGTCAATCGTGCCTTTCAACTTAATGAGTCAAAACTCCACTGATTTTCAAAGCCAGCTGAGGGGCTTGATACAGCAGAGGGAGGTTGGGCTTCCAGTCAGCTGGAACAGCCTGTGCATCCCAGACACTCCTCAATCTAGGATGTATTAGAAAACAATTTCTTTCAGATTCACAAATATATAGAGAACAAACTAGTGGTTATGGGTTGGGGGAGATACAGGGATGGGGAATTGGGAGGCACACACTATTAGGTGTAAGACAGGCTCAAGGATGTTATTAGACAGCAAGGGGAATATAACCAATATTTTGTAATAACTGTAAATGAAAAGTAACCTTTAAAAATTATATAAAAATAATTTTTAAAAATTTAAAAAAGGAGACAACTTCTTGGAGGCAAGTTTCTAAGCCTGCAAAATTATTCTAACTTTATAATTAAATATGAAAAAATATGAAAGTGCTTAGCAGCAAGTTGGGTGCATAAAAATTACTTGGGTACCCAGTGTGGGATGTCATCTCTTCCATAACAACTCCTTCAATGTCTTAAATAGAATTTGGGAATAGTGTATATATAACTCTGCCTCCTGCTTTATCAGTTACATAACGTGTTACCTATTATGGATTCTTCACTGTCATCATTAATGGCTATATAACACTTTATCAAAAACATATTTCATAATTTGTTTTCTTTTCCCTCATGGCTGACATTTAAATTATTTTCAATTAAATACAATTCAATACAGATTGAGACAATAAATATCTTTGTGTATAAAACTTTTTACTGTATTTATGGTTTTTTAAAATTAAGCTAGATTTCTAGTCAGAACCAGGAAACTGGTTTGGGCTCTTAAAGTGGTAATACGTAGAGCTGGTGGTGCCGGGCCGGTCCTGCCTGAGCAGCCTGCTCCCGGCCTGCACACTCCCAGGGCAGCTGTGCCTGGGCATCAAGGCAGTGGGGGAGTGGGGGTCACACCTGGGAGCATTTTGGAAATTCTATACCCATTAATAGGGGAACCTGGAAAGGCACTGTTGCCTCCATCCCTACTGTTCAAAGCATCTGGGTGAACACAGTCCTCAGGACCCCCACCGCTGAGTCTCCACGGGCCCCGGTCTGTCTGTCTCACAGTCTTCCTTCCAGTTTTAGACTCTGCCTCCAGTTCCCTGGTAGGCAAGAGGACCTGAAACTTAGCCTAACTGGCTCCTTCATTTGGTTTCTGCCAACTTTCTCCTGAGTAGACCCCACTTGGTATATTCCACGAATAAACAAACAAGACTCTTCCTAGTCTATGATTTAGAAATCCACCTATTTCTCAGAAACACTGGTGCCTAAAGGCGTCAATACTGCAACTCTTCTTTCCTTATGCCATCACTTCCCTCACTCCATCTTCCTATCTCATCACAACCTGGAAAGTTCACCCCAGCCAGAACAGACTTCAGTCAGCTCCATCTCTTGATGGGATGATTTGAAATGCCAGGCTCCTCTGTCAAGGTTTTTGTGATCAGTGAGAACTGCTGCACCCCTGTCTCACCTAGAAGCTCGCTCTCACTCCCACCTTACTGCATGATGGAAGCCCTGATGGCTCTGTCGTTTCTCATCACTCAAATGCCTAGTGTACAGCAAGCCCTTCAGACAGCATTTGTTGGAGCTAAAAACAAGACCTTTTTAGGGAAATAGTTTTATTATTATTCATTATAAAAAAGTTAAAAATTCTTCTTTGTATTTGGCATCATTTAACTATATGAAATCTTAGATACAATTCTCAATCCTTTTATCTTTCAGCTCCCCATAAACAGTTTTCCTGGTTCATATCTCTTTTTTGTCATATTTAAAATATGAATCTGTAAGAAGAACACCTGAATCTGTAAGAAGAAAAAAGAAATTAATATAGACACGATTTCTCCATAAGACAAGAATTTTTTTTGGTAGGGGAAGGTAATTTGGCTTATTTATTTACTCTTAAAGGAGGCACTGGGGATTGAACCCAGGATCTCATGCATGCTAAGCATGCACTCTACCACTTGAGCTATATCCTCCCCCTATAAGACAAGTTGATACAGTACAAATATGGACTACCATCCCCATCTGGAGCCCTCCTTTACCAAGCCTCATTCATTCCATCAGAAGAACAGACTGTCCGACACTAAAACATTCCAGTTCAGCGAACACTCCTTTGTGTGAAGAAATAAAGTCCACTCAATCCACAGAGGAGGGGGATGGGATTGGTGAGGAGGAAGGAAACATGAATATGCAAATAGGATGCCGTAGGCAGGGAAGACACTTCATGATCACAGAAATTACTGTTTTCCCTCGGCCATTCCTACTACTGTGATTGTGAAGAATTTAACTTTCTGTTTCTTTTGGCACTCTCTTCTACAGGCTAGGGATAGAGAGCAGTATAGCAAATAATTGAAGAGCATAGGGCCATATGGAGAAGGTACGAATATACGTATTTCATTTCCCTGAGGATAGACACAATCTTATACTGGGAACTAAGCTATGTGGTATCATTTTACTCGATGGGGTATTAATGCCCCATTTCACCAAGTAACTGGCATTTATAAGAAACCTTTTGACCCAAAAGAGCTTCAACTTTAAGGAGTTTCATAGGCTATTGTAGAATGTGATGGCCAAATTAAAAAAAAAAAAAAAGCAGCAGCATTCACCATAAAAGCAACCAAGATTTAGGCTTATCTGTAATCCATCTCTCCTTCCATTCCCAGTCACATCGAACAGCAGGTCAGGTACTTCCATTATCTCTCACCCAAGTAAACCAAATATTCTGCTTCTGGGGTCTCCTTGCCTAGAGTTCAGTCTCTGTGCTACTTTCAGATCAACCTTCCTGAGGGACAACTCAAATCATATCCAACTCCTGCACAAAAACTTTCAAAGAATCCCTAGTGTCGTCTCAGTTCAGTCCAAACTCTTCAATCTGAAAGTCAACGTCCTTTCCAATCTGGTCCCACCTTCCTTTCTGTATCAGTGTCTCACGGCTTCCTTACAAATACCTTCCACTCTGGCCAAACTGGACGAGGTTCATTTCTCTGACCACACTCTCTCTGCCTCCAATGCGCTCTTCTACGTCTTTCCTCTGGTGAGTTTGACCTCCATGGAGAGTGTGCTCTCTTGAATTCTTACCCAGAATTCAAATGTAGCTTCAGATGCTACTCTGTTCCAAATGTTGTTCTAATCTATCTTTCCCACGTCTTTGGCATAAAGCTTCCCTTCCTCTAAAGCCCCCAACAGAATTTCATCTCATAATAGAGCACCCTTCCCCTTGTTCTATTTTGCAAATTAACCATTTGAGTTATAGAAAGTATCCTCCCAGCAGACAGTAAAGTCCTGGAAAGCAGGGCTTTGAGTGTAGGCTTACTGTAATTTCCCCACAATATCCTCCATGGATGTGCATATATAATGAGTGATCAATACATATTTCCTGAATATATTACACTGACATGTACTCAAAACTGTTTGATATAAAAACTACTTTGACAAGTAAAGGAGGAAAAAAATGAGAAGACTAGGAGGTAAAAGGAACTGGAAAATATTTTGGTTCTGTTGGGAAGCTGTCCCAAGAGTAGTCTTAGGATGTTAATTTGGCATTTTAAGAGATGCTCCCGGGAAATTACTAAAATACCATTCTACCAGCATTTATTGAGTCACTGCTATTTACCAAGTTCAGTACCAGGCACCCCAGGCACAGTGATTGATTAGAAACGGTCCCCATCCTCTGGAAGCTAACACAGCCCAATGCAAGAATCCTATATAAAAAGGTAAGTTTAATCAGCATAATGAAGAAGTTTTAAAAAAGGGCAAAAAACATGTGTGCACCATGGTAGGGGGTGGTTGTGGTAGGGAGTAGTTGACCTTGCATTTGAAAGTCAGGGATGATTTCAAGAAGGAAACAATATTGGTCTTGAAAAATCACAACAATTTGCTGGGTGGAAGTGGCCATTCTAGGCAGAGCCAACAACACACGTCCGGGCTTCGATAACGGCATGCAAGGGAAAGGGACAGCCACTTAGAGTGACTGCAGCGTGGGGTGAGGCGCAGAGGTCGGGGAGACCAGATGGTGCAGAGCCTGCTAAGGAGTTTGCAAAGTTCATACTCTGGGCATGAACGAGCCAAGAGCAGAATCTTGGAACGCATCTGATTTTCAATGATTCTCATTCACTGCTACTTCCCCCATTTCCCTAACCTACTGTAGCTCACCTGGCCACTTTGTAATTTACTTGCATGATGGCCCCATCACACGTGCACTGCCTGCTTTTGTCTATAGCAAAGAGCAGAGTGCTTCAGCTTCAGTCTGGTATTCTGACATTTACTTTAAGATATACATACTTCAAAGGCAAAGACAGAAATATTCAGAAACAGACCTTTTCAATCACTTGGTCACTTAAGTCAATATTATACTTTTGCATCCCAACTCTTCTTATAATTGCAAGAAAAAAAGGCTCAGGAGAGGAGAGGAACTGCATTTTTTACCACTAGAAACTCACTGAGCGGCAATTTTGATGAATTTTTTCACCAGCTGCACTCGCTTGCCCAGCTGGCTGCAGAGCAGAATCTCCGTGGCCACCCAGAGCTGGACTTCATTGCATCTCTGCAGCAGAAAGCTGAGGTTCATTGTGTGCTCCCCGCCTCCTTGTCTGCTGAATGTGAAGTAGATCAGCTCTTGCTGAAAGAAAGTATATTTATGCCAGCAGCATTTATTTTTATAGCACAAAGTCAAGTTGATTCAAAATTCAGTCCATTTTTAAGAGCTATGGCAGGTAGCCACTCTCATACCATGATATGTTATGAGAACATAGCAAACAGCAATATATTAAATTCAAGACAATTTATCTTGACTTTAGAAATGCCCTATTGAATAATGTTCACATAGTGAACTTATATAAATATGTGAAATTTTTTAGAATGTAAGAATGATGTGTTTCATGAAAATCTAAGGCATTCTAAAGTTTAAGTCATAAAGTTAAGTCAAATCCAAGCTTCCCAAACTCGTTATATAGGCAACTTCAAATGAAAATGAGTATCACTAGCATTTGTTAAGATGCACATTAGACCCTCACATTTCAGTGTGAATCAGAATCACATGAAGGCCTGTTAATGCACAGACTGCTGCGCCCCAACCCCCAAATATTCTGAGTCAGTAGGTCTGTGGGCTGGCCTAAATCTGCATTTCTAACAAGTCCTCAGGTGTGCTGATGCTGGTCTGGGTACCCATTCTTTGAGAACCACTAATAGAAGACACTGTCAAACCATAATCCAAAAGAGAGTGCGATTAGGACAAGACACAAAATTTACAAAATTGAGTTAGACCAGTAACTATTGATATAGACTGGTCATATGCAAAGCAATGGAAGAAATTTGTTTCTAACTGGATGGGTAGGAGGTGTATGTGTGTGCAGGTGTGTGTTTTACAGGAGTAACTGACATTCTCCCACTGCATAAGCAGGGACACATCCTACTCTATTAACATTTCCAAAGTCACAAGTCATTTAGCTTGAATGAGTTCACTACTTGCTCCAATGTAGATCATCACGCTGGAATATTTCTGAGGAGAAAATATGAGGATATTTAAAAGACATTCCAAAATAAAAGTGAAGCTTGGGGTTCCCTAAGTTGGGCATGAGTTCCTTCTTCAGAAGGAAAGGCCTTTTATAATGAAATATTTCATGACACAGCAAAGCAACCTCAACACACTGTAGCACAGAAGCACCTCACTTCTCATCTCCTGATTCCTGTGAGGCTTTCCACCGGCCATGGTGATTCATTAATTGTCAATAGCATTTTGTACCTCACCCATTGTTTTATAAGTATTTAAGCTGTCCTCGGGGAGAGGGTGATGGACATGAAAATTTGAAATACACCTCAAAATTTTCAAGAAAGTACTTGAAGTCTTGCAGCATAGTCTAAATTTATGGAATGTTCTTAAGAATGGGTATGTATGTGTAAGTATATACAAAATGTGACTCATATAAGTACTGTAAAGGTCCTGGAAAAAATTAAAATATCATTATCAAAGGTCTCCAATGTACAATGTTTCTTCAACCCCATTAGAGCTTTATCTACATATAAATATATACAAATGCAAATGTTTTCAAACAAAAAAAATACAGCATATGTATACTACATCACACAAACATACAATTGTATTAGGTGCAAATGAAGTATGATCATGCCTTCTGATTTTCCTAGTTTGGGGTCAGTCTTTCAATGTATTTTTGGGCTGTAGTATCCTAGATTATGGATCTTTTTAAAACCTAGTCATGCACAAATATTCTTCAAAAAGAATTCACAGTTAAAATCGCACTAGCTTATTTTATTGTTCCATTCTTTACTTACCTCGTGAATTGAATTGAAGAGGCTCCAGTCAAAATTCATTAATTCCAGAGCAAGATCCCAGGTGTTCATTCCCAAAATCCTAACCGACCTTTGCTGTGATTCCTCATTGTCTGCAAATGGGTTCTAAACAGACAGAGGCAAAAGGGTCCTCAGTAAATTCCCAAACGTTTGGCACTGAATTGTCTGGCCACAGAAAGGCACCAGAGGCCCACTTAAAGAAGCAATCTTGTCTGAGTGCACTTACCATTTTCCCTGGTCTGTTCGCCTTCAGTGAGTTATAGTCAATTTAGGAAACGGACTTGGAAGCAGTAGAATGTGATCAATGATACTTCACTGAGCCGCCCCTCCCCCCGACATACACATACACATGCACGCACGCACACACACACACACACACACACATATGTGCACATACAAATCTGATTATAAAACACTGCCCCAGCAGACAGCATAATGAAAGCTAAAGCCCTGAAGTCACTGCGGCTTCTGGTAAGAATTAATGTGTCAGCAGGGTTAGTATAAAAACAAACAAAAGAAATGTCACGGTGCACTTCAATAAGGACAGACATGGCTTTTACAGAAAATATGTTTAACAAGTCTCATCCCAGACACACATTTACAAATTTGATTAAAATGCCCATGGAAAGCAAAAAAAAAAATTTTTTTTAAATAGAAAATAAAAAATAATAGTGACTTCATTTATACCCCATGGTGGATGATTATTTTAAAGTATCAATTACTTTCCCTGTACAAATAGCTATGAGTTTGCTAATAATAGTATGTCCTTAAAATCTGGCATAAAATTATTGAACGCTACCACAAATGTAAATCTATTGTCACCGTGAAATATATTAAAAATTATTTGCAGGAGGGGTGGGAATAGTTCAGTGGTAGAGCATGTGCTTAGAATGCATGAGGTCCTGGGTTCAATCCCCAGTACCTCCATTAAAAATTTTTTTAAAATAAAAATTATGTGGCATCTTTTTAAAATATTTGATATTTTCTAATAAAGATATAAATTCTCCCATTTGAAGGGTTGGACTTGAATAGTTTATGATGTTAAAACAGTTCTTGGCTTGGAAGAAAGAGAAAGGGACTGCAAAAATAAAGGCCATAGCAGGATGAAGGGAATACTGTAGATTCCAAATATTAACCTCTATTTCTTGAAGTGCTAAAAAAATTATTTGCTATAAGTTTCCACAAGAGATTCAATGTAGTTCCCTGTGCTATACAGTATAAATTCGTTGTTTATCTATTTATATATATTAGTTAGTATCTGCAAATCTCATGTATGACTGAAGCATTATACTGTGCACCAGAAATTGACACATTGTAAACTATACTTCAGTAAAAATATATATACAAAAAAGTGAAAATTAAGTATTCAGTATTGAATCCAAAAAAAAGAAGAAAAATAAATTATCCACATTTTCAAATTTTTATGTTTATGAAAAGGTTTCCTAATTTTAAAAAATGACAAGATTTTCACAAGCTTTTCCACAAGAGACTTGATTCTCTTCAGAGCAGGTCAAGGCATAAACCATCCCTGTGTCCCCAGAGTGGGATACAGGGTGGATCGAGCTCAGTAAGGTTGTAAAGAATGAATTCAGTGCAAACACTGAGGCGCTGAGGTGTGGGAAAGCCTCCCAGGTTCCTCAGAGATTGGTCTGGGTACACTGGGACCAGATGGACCCACGCTGCACCCCAGACATTCAAAAAGCCCTGAGTTGAAGTAGGGGAAGACGGCGGAGTAGAAGGACGCTCGCAGGTCACCCTCTCCCACAAATACACCAAGACCCACATCTACAGACCCACTCAGCCAACCAGAGCACCTGTGGAACTCCGACAGAACATCGCCCTCTTCAAAACATAAAGACGCCAAAAATCTGGTAGGAGAAAAGGAAAAAAGAAAGAACAAAAGGCAAAGCAGCGCGGGACGGGTCCCGTGGGGAGGGAGCGGCAAAGGAGGACTGGTGCTCACTCGCTGGGTCTCCCCTCTCCAACTGAGAGGCCAGCGGGACGGAGGGGGAGCCTCTGAGGCTCGGATCTGTACAGAGCAGCCCTTGACTAACAGAACTAAGTTAAACGGGCACAGAGCGTCCCCCCGACACCCAGCCTGAGATGCGGGCCGGCAGCGGCGGGCAGGGCCAGGCTGCACAAGCCCGGCGGAGGACGGAAGTGGCTGCACGGAGGCAGCCCCGGGGGAACGCAAGGGGCTGCGCGCCGTGGCTGTGGGTGCACAGGGCAGAACAACCTGGGCCCTCCATAAAACAGCAAGGTTGATGTGCTCTTCGGGGAAGGGTGCACACCCCCATCTCTGAAAACCCGCGGAAAGTTTTCGGAGGAAGAGAGGTGGGGCTCAGGCACAGCCACCATATCCTCCGCGCTGAGCACTCAGACGGGGGCGGGGGCGAAACCTGCATCCACACCGAAGGGCTTAGCAGCCTCAAAGGCCAGACTGAGACTGGCCTGCAGCCCGGGGCAGATAGGATCCTTCCATCCTGGTCCCTCAGAGAACTTGCTCCACAAAGACAAACAAGGAGCTGGGTTTTGGCTCGGAGCAGGGACAGGGCTGTCCCTCGGTCTTCCCGGAGCCCACCTACGGAGCGCCGAACAGGGCGGAGCGCGAAGCCGCACAGAGAGCGGAAATACGTTGGCACAGGTAGAGGGAGAGCGCCCCCTCCCCCCCCACCCCCCACCCCCGCCTTTGGGCAGGAACACAGCCCCTGACCGAGGTGCTGGGAGGGGGCACGACCTGCCCTCCTACCCGGCCAGTCTGCAACATCTGACTGCGGCATCCGGAGGGGCAAGCGACCCGCCCGCCCACAGCAGAGAGCTGCACCTGACCCAGTGTTAGGAGGAGGCGCGATCAGCTTGCCGACAGGTGCTGGGAGCAGCACAGAAGAGGGCGCCAACGGAGGGCCTCTGAAAACAGCAAGCTGAGCTTCCAAAACAGGACGAAGACAAAAAGACTTCACATTAAAAGCACACAGACTCCAGGAGAACACCGACAACCCCCCCCCCTTTTTTTTTAAATCTGTTTTTACCTGTTCTATTTTCTATTACTCTCTTAAATTTTACTTCTTAATTCATTTCTATTTCTCTTGGGTTTTGATGTCCTGCTATTGATTAGACACAGGTTTCAAATACATCTATTCATCTCCCCCCCCTTTTTTTGTAAAGGTTTCAAAAGGACGTCTCAACCCGATTAATACTCTGCTTCAACTCACTCTTCTATTATTCATTATACACTGTTTTCAAACCCTCTTTCTCCCTTCTTTTAAAATTCTTTCTCTCTCTTTTTTTTTTTTCTTTTTTCCCTAAGTTCTATTCCTAAATACGCATCAGATAGATAAAATCCTTAAGGACCAAAATAAACAACTGATACTCCATAAACCACAGTGCCAAAGACGTATGAGCAAGATGAAGAAGCAGAAAAACCTTTCCCAATTAAAAGAACAAGAGAAATCCCCTGAAAGAAAGATCAACGAAATAGACATCGGTAGCCTACTAGATCAAGATTTCAAAAAAGGAGTGATCGAATTGCTGAAGGAATTAAAAGAGATAGTGTTTAGAGATATAAAATATGTCAAAAATGAAATTGAAGCTATAAAGAAGAGCCAAGTAGAATGGGTAAACTCATTGACAGAGATGAGGAATGATCTAATAGCTGTGCAAAGCCGACTAGATAATGCAGAGGAACGAATTAGTGATCTAGAAGACAGGGCAATAGAAAGCACCCATTCAGAAGAACTACAAGAGAAGCAAATAAAAAATAATGAAAATAGCATAAGGGACCTATGGGATAATATAAAGCGTCCCAATCTTCACATAATAGGGGTCCCAGAAGGAGAAGAAAGATCAAAGGGGATTGAAAAGGTTTTTGAAGAAATCATGACTGAAAACTTCCCAAACTTAAAGAAGGAATCAGATATCCAAGTACAGGAAGCTCAGAGGGTCCCAAACAGGAAGAACCCAAATAGACCCACACCAAGACATATCATAATCAAGATGGCCAGAGTCAAGGATAAAGAAAGGATTCTAAAGGCAGCAAGAGAAAAGCAAAGAGTAAGTTACAAGGGAACCCCCATAAGGCTCTCAGCTGATTTCTCTACACAAACACTACAGGCCAGAAGGGAGTGGCAAGATATATTCAAAGCCCTGAATGAAAAAACGATGCAGCCTAGGATCCTTCATCCAGCAAGGCTATCCTTGAGGATAGAAGGAGAAATAAAGAGTTTCACAGACAAAAAAAAGCTGCAGGAGTTTAGCAACACTAAACCCATGCTAAAAGAAATATTGAAAGGGCTATTCTAAATAGAAAAGCAGCAGGATGCTACAGAAATGAGAAACACACAACTGGAAAGGTGATAACTCATGAATTACAAATAAAGTAAACATGAAATTATAAAAGAAGACATACAAATCACTGAGAGTGGGAGAGGGAGGCAGGGAAACATAGAATATTTTTTTCTTTCTTTTTAAAATTTTTTTAACAGTAGGATGGGTTTGAGATCATGTTACTATCAGTTTAATAAAAACAGTTATAGTAATGGGTTGACGGATTTACAAAAAAGGGTAACCACAAGCCAAAAATTTACAAAGGAGTCACAAAAATTAAATAAAATCCATGATAATACAAAGGAAAATTACCAAACCACAAAAGGAAGAAGAAAGGAACAAAGAGGATATACCAATTCAACTGCAAAGATAAGTTCAAAATGGCAATAAACACACATCTATCATTAATTACTGTAAATGTTAATGGACTAAATGCGCCAGTCAAAAGACACAGAGTGGCAGACTGGATAATAAAGCAAGAACCTTCAATATGCTGCATACAAGAGACCCACTTTAGGGAGAAGGACACATATAGATTGAGAGTGAAAGGATGGAAAAGGATATTCCATGCAAATGGAAAAGCCAAAAAAGCAGGTGTTGCAGTACTGATTTCAGACAAAATAGACTTTAAAACAAAGGCCATAAAGAAAGATAAAGAAGGACATTTAATAATGATTAAAGGAGTGATACAAGATGAGGATATTACACTCGTGAATATATATGCACCCAATATAGGAGCACCTAAGTACATACAAGAATTACTAACAGAGATAAAGGGGGATATTGATGGGAATACAATCATAGTTGGAGATTTTAACACTGCATTAACATCACTAGACAGATCTTCCAGACAGAAAATAAACAAGGCAACAGAGAAATTAAATACTACAATAGAAAAACTAGATTTGGTGGATATTTTCAGAGCATTACACCCCCAAAAAATAGGATATACATTCTTTTCAAGTGCACATGGAACATCTTCCAGGATCGATCGTGTACTTGGGCACAAAAGAAACCTCAACAATTTTAAGAAGATAGAAATTATCTCAAGCATCTTTACTGACCACGATGCCATAAAACTGGAAATCAACAACAGAGAAACAAAGGAGAAAAAAAGGAAAGCATGGAGATTAAACAATATGTTATTGAAAAAACAATGGATCAATGAGGAAATCAAAGCTGAAATTAAAAAATACCTTGAGACAAATGATAATGAAAGCACAACCACTCAAAACCTATGGGACACAGCAAAGGCAGTGCTAAGAGGGAAGTTTATAGCGATACAGGCCTTCCTCAAAAAAGAACAATCTCAAATAAACAATTTAACCCACCACCTGAATGAATTAGAAAAAGAAGAACAAAAAGCCCCAAAAAGCAGCAGAAGGAAGGGAATAATAAAGATCAGAGAGGAATTAAATACAATAGAGATTAACAACACCATAGAAAAAATCAACCAAACCAAAAGCTGGTTTTTTGAAAAAGTAAATAAAATCGACAAACCTCTGGCCAAACTCACAAAGAAGAAAAAAGAGAGAGCACAAATTAGCAAAATAAGAAAGGAAAATGGAGAAATTACAACAAACAAAATAGAAATACAGAATATCATACGAGAATATTATGAAAAACTATATGGAACCAAACTGGATAACCTAGAGGAGATGGATAAGTTTCTGGAAACATAGTGTCCACCAAAACTGAATCAAGAAGAATCTGAACACTTGAACAATCCGATCACTAGAAAGGAAATAGAAATAGCAATTAAAAACCTCCCTACAAATAAAAGTCCAGGACCGGACGGCTTCACCGGGGAATTCTACCAAACATACAAAGAAGAACTCATACCAGTCCTTCTCAAACTCTTCCAGACGATTGAAAAGGAGGGAATACTCCCAAACTCATTCTATGAAGCCACCATCACCCTGATACCAAAATCAGGCAAAGACACTACAAAAAAAGAGAATTACAGGCCAGTATCACTGATGAACATAGACGCCAAAATCCTCACCAAAATTTTAGCAAACAGAATCCAACAACATATAAAAAAGATTATACATCATGACCAAGTGGGGTTCCTCCCAGGGACACAAGGCTGGTTCAATATACGCAAATCAATCAGTGTAATACATCACATCAAGAAGAGAAAGGACAAAAACCACATGATCATCTCAATCGATGCAGAAAAAGCATTTGATAAAATTCAACACCCATTTATGATAAAAACTCTCGCCAAAGTGGGTATAGAGGGAACGTATCTCAACATAATAAAAGCTGTATATGACAAACCTATAGCCAGCATAGTACTCAAAGGTGAAAAACTCAAAAGCTTCCCACTAAAATCTGGGACAAGACAAGGATGCGCACTATCACCACTCCTATTCAACATAGTCCTGGAAGTCCTAGCCACAGCAGTCAGGCAAGAGAAAGAAATAAAAGGGATCCAAATTGGAAAAGAAGAGGTAAAAGTGTCATTATATGCTGATGACATGTTACTATATATAGAAAACCCTAAAAGGTCCACACAAAAGCTACTAGAGCTGATTGAAGAATTCAGCAAGGTAGCAGGTTACAAAATTAACGTTCAGAAATCAGTTGCATTTCTTTACACTAACGATAAATCAACAGAAGAAGAAAGTAAAGAAACAATCCCCTTTAAAATAGCACCCAAAGTAATAAAATATCTGGGAATAAATCTAACCAAGGAGGTGAAAGAATTATACACAGAAAACTATAAACCATTGATGAAGGAAATTAAAGAAGACTTTAAAAAATAGAAAGATATTCCATGCTCTTGGATTGGAAGAATCAATATTGTTAAAATGGTCACACTGCCCAAGGCAATCTACAGATTTAATGCAATCCCTATCCAATTACCCAGGACATATTTCACAGAACTAGAACAAATCATAATAAAATTCATATGGAACCATCAAAGACCTAGAATTGCCAAAGCATTACTGAAGAGAAAGAAAGAGGCTGGAGGAATAACTCTCCCAGACTTCAGACAATACTATAGAGCTACAGTCATCAAGACAGCATGGTATTGGTACCAAAACAGACATATAGACCAATGGAACAGAATAGAGAGCCCAGAAATGAACCCACAAACTTTTGGTCAACTCATCTTTGACAAAGGAGGCAAGAATATACATTGGAATAAAGACAGTCTCTTCAGCAAATGGTGTTGGGAAAACTGGACAGCACCATGTAAAACAATGAAGCTAGAACACTCCCTTACACCATAGACAAAAATCAACTCAAAATGGATTAAAGACTTAAACATAAGACAAGATACAATAAACCTCCTAGAGGAAAACATAGGCAAAACATTACCTGACATACATTTCAAAAATTTTCTCCTAGAAGAAATAAAAGCAAGAATAAACAAATGGGACCTAATGAAACTTAGAAGCTTCTGCACAGCAAAGGAAACCAGAAATAAAACAAGAAGAAAACCTACGGCATGGGAGAAAATTTTTGCAAGTGAAACCGACAAAGGCTTGATCTCCAGAATATATAAGCAGCTCATACGACTCAATAAGAAAAAAATAAACAACCCAATCCAAAAATGGGCAGAAGACCTAAACAAGCAATTCTCCAAGGAAGGCATACAAATGATCAAAAAGCACATGAAAAAAATGCTCCATATCACTAATTATCAGAGAAATGTAAATCAAAACTACAATGAGGTATCACCTCACACCAGTCAGAATGGCCATCATTCAAAAATCCACAAATGACAAATGCTGGAGAGGCTGTGGAGAAAGGGGAACCCTCCTACACTGCTGGTGGGAACGCAGTTTGGTGCAGCCACTGTGGAAAACAGTGTGGAGATTCCTCAAAAGACTAGGAATAGACTTACCATATGACCCAGGAATCCCACTCCTGGGCTTGTATCCAGAAGGAAATCTACTTCAGGATGACACCTGCACCCCAATGTTCATAGCAGCACTATTTACAATAGCCAAAACATGGAAACAGCCTAAATGTCCATCAACAGGTGACTGGATAAAGAAGAAGTGGTATATTTATACAATGGAATACTACTCAGCCATAAAAACTGACAACATAATGCCATTTGCAGCAACATGGATGCTCCTGGAGAATGTCATTCTAAGTGAAGTAAGCCAGAAAGAGAAAGAAAAATACCATATGAGATCGCTCATATGTGGAATCTAAAAAACAAAAACAAACAAACAAAAACAAAGCGTAAATACAGGACAGAAATAGACTCACAGACAGAGAATACAGACTTGTGGTTACCAGGGGGGTGGAGGGTGGGAAGGGATAGACTGGGATTTCAAAATTGTAGAATAGACTACACTGTATAGCACAGGGAAATATACACAAAATGTTATGATAACTCACAGAGGAAAAAATGTGACAATGAGTGTGTATATGTCCATGAATAACTGAAAAATTGTGCTGAACACTGGAATTTGACACAACATTGTAAAATGATTATAAATCAATAAAAAATGTTAAAAAAAAAAAAAGCCCCGAGTTGGGACATAACACTGACCTTCGCTTACTGATTTGGAGGTGAAGGATATTTTCACATGGCTCTTTACCCCTCCTACTTTCTCCCTTAATGCGCCCCTGCCCCTGGCACTGCCCTCTAGTTATTCAAGGCAGACCATCACCCTCTCCAAGAATCACTGTCTGTGTCTCTATTCTTTTCATACAGGGCCATGACTCCTAATTTCCAAGATGAATTTAGGCACAAGTATAGTGGATATGAGGGATTTCTCACATTACCCTTCCCTTATAATGTTCCATTTTGACTGAAATCTTTTGGAGATAAAATACATAAACTATAATTCCATCAGGGAAGTTTTAAGGGGTGTGTCAACCTGGTGGGGGGAACATTTGAGCACAGGGTGGCATCTGGCTCAACTCGAAACATTTCGGACATACTTCACAGCACCTATTCCTCCCGTTAAGACACTGCTGCTCGCCTGCCCTCCACTCTTGCGAGCCTGGCCCTGGACCGTGGTAGAAGAGCGCTCCGGGAATGCATGCAAGGGAGATGCAAGAGAAGTCTGTGTGGCCCCGGGGAGGGTGGGGAGACAATGCGGTCCCTCCATCACCACAGCAACCGCATATCAGATCCTCCTCCCTGGGGAGGGGTGCAGTCACATCACTCTCACTATTTACTCAAAGATGCTGTGCAGCACCCTGTCTGTCACCTTTCACTGCTGGAATTACATCATGTATAGACCCAAGTCCTGGGACCTGGGGAAGGACACTCAGAGCTGGGAAGGCCCACGTAAGACAAACAGCTTCCCTCTCCTTTTCTCGCCCGCGAGGTACAGATGAAAGGAATGTGCAGGAGCTCCAGAGTCAAATGTAACCAGACTGAAATCCTAACCCTCTCCCTGACTTGGCTGTGGGGAACTAGTTACTCAGCCTCTCTGAATGCCACATGGTGAGTGGGAACGTTAAATGAGATACTGCTTATGAATTAGTACATACGCGTCTGGTCATAATTGTGAAAATAATCGTGACTAATATTTTTATGGTAGCTTGATTATTGTGTAGATAACTTTACATAAAATGTTTTTATTATAAGCAGTTTTGGTTAACATGCATGGTATACAGATTCCTCAGTGATAACAGACCACAGGAGCCAGCTGGAAAGACCCCACCCTGTGAGGACTCCATGGAACAGACCAGGACCCCGAGTCTGGACGATACAATCACAGTCTGGTAAAGCCTGCTCTTTGTGGGTGACGGATCTGAGGCCTGGCCCTACCATTCAGAAAGCAACCATGGGACTGAGGTTTTGGGGATCAACAACAAATTATCTAGTGAGATGTAAAAGTTCTTAAATTTAGGACTGAAAATAATAACATACAGTGTGGGTTCTACATTTCTTCTCATGATTATTCTTCATTGGCATCTGATGCCCCCCCCCAATCATGAGCCCATTTTACACAAGGAAGGCTGATAATCCCCCCTTTCTTCAAGGGAACAGCACACTCAAAGTGCACCCAATGCACAGAAACTAAGGACAGAGTCTCTTTCCCCTTAAATCCACCCACGCAGGGGGCATTTCTCAGCCTAATAACCAAATACTCACCAAAAAAAGAAGAAATGGAACTAAGATTCCAGCGGAAAAGTCATATCTCTCAAATCCCTTGTTGCAGGGGCTCAGAGAGAAGCAGGATCTGACTTAGGAAGAGTTTAGAATTCCTAAAGATGGGCCTGCCTTTGATTTGCAAAAGTAGTGTTATTTGACAAGTGTATTATTGGCGACAGGAGGAAATAGTTGGACGTATTTTTCTAACTTTCACTTTAAAACATACAAATATATGTTCTCAGTCTGACATTTATGTCTCTGTGTTTCAAGTACAAGGCTAAAGGTCCTTACCAAAGTGTCAGCCAGGTCCTTCCGGTAGACAAATATCCGATCAGATGCATCAAGGGATTTGGAGATGTCCAAGTCATTTGGCTGGAGTTCATGCTTCTCTTTATTAAAAAAAAAAATAAGAGTAATTAGAAACACACGAATAGTAGTAGGCATTTATAGTACATCTAAAGAGTGAAACTTGCCAAAGAGTAAGATTTAAAAGTAAATAGAATGTGAAGTAGATTTAATTCAGTTCTGCAAATGCTATTCAACGACACCAGATAATCAAAGCTCATTATCCATAAAGTGGTACCCTCTTGGATTCTTTCTTATATTTAGTCATTCTTTAGGACACAGAACAGCTTAGGGAAGAAAGTAAAATTCACTCATAATCCCATCACTCTAAAGTAATCATGATAGTAATATTGGTAAAAATTGGGTATATTTTTGTCCTGATCTTTATGCAAATGTGTGTGTCTGCACACACACATAAAGTCACAATTATTATTCCTACATATGCATTAAAATCATTACAGATACATATGTGGATATATTTGTAATTATTTCCTTATGTGGTTTTATATGCTGATTTTCTTCCAAGTACTAACCCATTTGTCAAAATTATTTATATATGTCATGTGTAATTGGTTATATAACAGTCCATTATACTATCATTTAATCGTTCCTCTCTTGTTGAACATTCAATGGTTTCTTTTTTTTTTTTTGGTCATATAAATTAGATAGCAAAATACATACTAAATACTAGCACGGGGCCTGGCACATAACAGGGGTTTGATAAATGGGATCTATTATTACAGCAGCCATAATATATATTGCTGAAGTCAACATCCTTGTGCATAAATCTTTGGCTCTTAGAGATGAATTTCTTAACATAGATTCCCAGTAGTGAAATTATTGGTCAAAGGGAATGAATATTTTAAAGTTTCTGATACAGACTGCCAAATTGCTTTCCAATTCTTACACCCACCAACACTCATCATTACTTTTGATAAATTTGCTGTTTTGCTAAAATCAAAAATAGATTCTCAGTTTATTTTGTATTTCTTGACTGCTAACAGAGCTGAATATTTTTCATATATTGTTCTTCTACTTCCCTATTGTTCCTGTCCTTTGGCCATTTTTCTACCAAAGCTGGACTCCTACAGCACAATAGGCTTCCTCATAGAAAAGTGTCTTCCCCTGCCTACAAAATGCAGACAGGAATCGACTAAAGGGATATTCAAGTTTATTCCACTGTAACACAATCAGCTTCTCCTAAGGTAGCCCTTAAGTTATCCAGCAGGGATGGAAACACAGTACGCCACGTATCTTTCTCTAGATAATTTAATCAGTTCAAATGCCAGATTTTGTTTTGAACTTTTCTGCTTGATACAGAGTACACAAATGATAATCTAATATGTTCTTTACGGCCCAGAGTTACAAAGATCAATAGTACTATCCTGTCAGGCCGTTGATGTTTGTAGTAAATTGTCCCATGTGGCTGGGCTCTGAAGTTCTTCCACCTCCTCCCTCTTTGTTTAGCTGTAATTTCTTGCAACCTTCTGTGTGTCCATATAAGCCTTAATCTGAATTTATAAGAGCCATTCCGTACCTGCTATGGAATAAAATGCCACGGCTTTCTGACAGTAATTTTTCCATTCACTAAGAAATTTTTTTTTCTTATTTTCAAGTTTGTCACTATACTACAAAAGATTAAAGATGATAGAATTTTAAGCTCTGAATAACTGGGTAGGTTTCTGTTACTATATGCATATACCTACCCTGGGTACAAAATAGGCAGAAATCTACTGAAAGCTGTGAGGCTAAAAGTGCCAGTCCTCTTAGAAAGATTCACAAAATCTACCACATGGCCAACATCTTTAAACTTTTTTTGACAAAAAGAAAATAACAGTAGATCTCTTTGTCATTTCATTTTGAAGTAGCATTTAAAACATCATTTATTAAAAATTATGTAACTAGAGCAGAGAATACATTAAGCTCTGTGAGCTCTTTTTTCTCTTCATAAAAACATTATTGTTTGGGGATACGAAGCTGCAGGCAAAAAGGTTCTTAACAGACAGAACTACTAATTGGTGGAAAATGATGGCACATTTCCAAATCTGTGAGATAATTCAAGAGATAAGCTGATAGCTCTAGTGATGATTAACTCTGAGTCTAGCCGCATTACAACGCCAGATGAATCTAATTTAATAGGGTGTAAAAATGGTATTTCACAGTCATCAAATAGATATTGGCTAGTAAAAGAGCCACTCATTAATTTCAAGATTCACGTATGGCCCTGGGCCACCTCTGGGTCATCCTCCAAGGGGGTTGGGTCTCATCTGTGCCACCAGGTTCACCCAGAGTCCTTCCTTCCCCAGAACCTTCTGTCTGAATGGGGACCCGAGAATTACCCTCTGTCTTGAGAGGCAAATGCTGGTTTTGATGAAGCTTAGTACTGTTTTGAATCATTAACTATTTTTGGTCACTTAAAATTAATATGCAACTATCAGATTTATCTGCAATATTTTGTTAAACAGTCAACCACTTTTGGATTAAAATTCATGTAGTCCACATGTTTCTGAAATTTTTGCTCTTTTTCTTTTGATAATGTTTTGATGGAATGTACAATTAGGGCCGAGGGAGAGGAAGGAGAGACTCACTTACTAGGTCCGGGAAGAAGGGCTGTCTGTTTGCATATGTAATTGACTAAATTGTAGGACCATTTTACCTGCCTCTGAGTAACAAAGCAAAGAAGTAATATTCCGTCACATAATGCTTTAGTACGTTCTGATCTTCTCCTGACTGTAGAATGACAACAAAGGGTAAACAGGAATGCCCTTTATCTGCTCCCCCTCCCCCACCCACCCCATCACTGGTTCATTAGTTCACATAGTTACTCCCATTTTTCAACTACTGAGGCTAAGTTTCTTTCTTTGTATTTTTCTCAGGGTTAATGAGATATTAAGTAAAGACTGTAAGCCAAAAAAGGAGGCCAGAAACACTGAGACGCTAAGATCTGACAGGCTCCAGTGAAAACGCTGGGGTCTGTTCAGGTCACATAGATCAATAGTGTCAGCTCGTAATCTGTGTGATCTTATTCAAAACAGACAATAAACCGTTCTCTGAGGATAAATAAGGCCCAACAGAAGGAAAAGCTATCACCAGGCCTCACTCCCCATGTCCACCTGAAGGAACACTGCCTGTGAGCTTTCGGCTTATTGTACAGTTTTTATTTCCATCAATAGGAAGTCTTTAAGTCTTAAATTGTCAGCCAGCAAAATGACTAGTTCAAGGCTGTCTTTCTTTTTTCTTCCGAAAGTAATTTCATCCTTTAGCAATTTCCCAAGCTAATTTAAATATGAAAACAGAAGGCTTATCTAGAGTACAAAATATGTAAAGCCTTATAACACATTTCAAAACACTGGCGTGCCTCTCTATTCAGTTCTTGGGGAGGAAATTCAGTATCCAACAGTACCCAACTGTTGTCATGGAAACATCTCTGGTAGGCAGCTTCTTGTTGTTCCTGTGGTCATCCAGCTGCGGACCTGGGAGGGATGCACTGCACGATTATACCATAAAAATGTCAACTCTCTCCTTTTGGAGGTGATCCAGTGAAAGATTAATATTCAAGGACAGAAAATCACTTACCCCCAGAGAATGAGACGGTAACCAGAGCCAGATCCTCTTCCGCATGCTGGATCTTTTCTGCCACCACTTTCAGGATCTCCTGGGCTGTACTGGAAACTTTTGCCTTCACACTGACATAGGAGTGCTCCGTTACATAGACGTGGCAAAAAACTGCACGGGGCGAAAGAATTGTGAGTGAACAAAGAGGTGTGACCAGGAGATACAGACTTTTTCAAGTCAAGGCACCCACCCTCCTATTCTCTTTAGTACAGACCAGACACAGCTAGATTTACATATTTATGTATGCGCACAGGCCCTGAGGGTATATGCATAGAAGTGCGTGCCTGCACACACGGGAGATGCAGACACTATAACGCTGGGGGACAAGCTTGAGCAGTGCATAGGCGGCCCGAACTATAAGGAGAGACCCACACCATGGAGGCGGCCTGACCACAACACAGGTGCTGGAGTCTGGGCCACACGACAGGACTCCGGAGTCCCTTCTTTGAGAGCCACTGAGGTCTCCCAAAGCAGTCTATTACAATGTCTTAACTCACACATTTTAATTTTACACTCCTCTTCCAGACCGTCACAGTGGTGCAATCAAGAACTCTACATGTTGTTATTCGAATTCTCATAAGCTTATCTAAAAATCTGTCATTTGCCATGGTTTTTGGCTTCAGCCTTCTTGACCATTAAAGAATGATGTGCTCCCCCGCCTCCCCATCAAGGTGGTAGTGAGTTTGGCTTCCAAATGGAGGTCACATTTCCAGCCTTTTTAATTTCCTTTTTCTTGTCTGCGGTGCTGATCATTATTAATAGGACATTATCACTACCAGGGTGAACAGGGCCCTGGAAAAATGTTTATGATTTGATAGGAGAAGCTGTTTTAATAGCAATGGAAATAACTGACAACATTATTTGCCTCTTATATCAGCTACTCTGAATGTATAAAACACTAGCTTCTTTAGAAAAGACAGAGGGACAATAATACACTTAGTCTTCTAGACTAAAAAAAAAAAAAGAAAAAAGAAAAAAAGGAGTACAGCTACTAGAGAAATTCACATGCAATTTAACTGGCACCACAAAAATAAACCCAGGATTGTTTTCACAGATATGCCGATGAAGCAAAAGACAAATTCTGAGTTTACTAGTACAAACCTCAAAGTAAACACACCACCAGGAGGCACTGACTGCATTTTGGTTTTGGTCTGGTTGGGTGTCACTAAAACAATAGCATCTGACAAAGAGTTGTTTGATGTGTTGTCAAGACTGGTGAGAGGCTTTTTCCTTCCATAGAAAGATGGAATTTTTGAGCAAGGCAAAGATACGGCCTGCAAACCACTTGTGTACAGCTTGCTTAAAACAATGATGAACAAAAAGAGGCCGGCGGGGAGTGAGGGGGTGTCTTGAAATACTCAGATTCTTTGACTCTCAGCTTGGAAAATTATACAATTAATTGTAAGACAAATGGGAAAAGGGGGACCAGCAACTGAGAGATTAGGAGAAAGGTCATTTCATTTGCTCTCCACTTGGCACAGATGACACTTTGGACACAAGGAGGGCCTTCACGGGCTGCTTGTTTACACAAACAATGGAACAGAAGAGGTATCCTCGTGACACGCTGTTGTTCAAGAAGTTGAGCAAATATTCAACGTCCACACTTATGGGTCTCAGAAAGTCTCCAAGTTACAATAGTGTGAATATCTGCATGGCTGTAAGCGTTTTCCAGCTCTGCACTTGACTCACTTCACCCAAACAGGCGGAAACCATTTCCTGTTCCGTTATAAAACAGTACTGCCAGAAAGCACGTCAGCACCTCCAGAGTGCTGCAGAGCTGTTTCCCCTGTGCTGATGGAGCAGCCCTCTTCAGGGCAGGTCACGAGCCCCTTGGGCAGCAGCACGGACAGAGGACATACTGTACGCGTGGTGCTGCCCGGCACAGCCCTGCCTTGGAGGAGTTTTGAATGTACATCCTTCCTTTTGTTATTCCCGCCAAGATTTTCTTCTTGAAATCTCGGGGACTGACTCAGCCAAAGCCCTGCACGCCACCTTCAGTGGACTTTCCAGTGAGTCAAGACACTGCGCTGATGAAGCAGGGGAGAAGGCAGCCAAGAGGAAAAGGCTGCCTTTCCTGTCCATTCTGCACCTCTCCCGGAGAGCGCAGGGCACTCCCTGCAGTCTCCCTTCCTTACTTCTCAGATTACAAATGTCCTTGGTCCCTGGGGCAGTCTTCTGTGATGAAGAAAATTGTAACGCCCACAGCAAAAGAAGAAAAACTATCATTTTGGGTGCTTATCGGAGGGGTGGGGCCGCTGGCAGTGGTTTAAAAGCAGACTGATGTGTTACAGGTGGAGAATGACGGGGAGAAGCTGCTACCCACCCACCCCAAATCCTCGTGCAAATCACACTCACATTCCTCTGTTTCAGTCACAGTTCCTCTGTGCTGGAGCCAGTTCTCCTTCAGACTGAATTGGTGGAAAAGGGCTTTATTCTGTGAGATGGGAGAACAAGAACAATGAATGAATGTATTCCTGCCCTTTGGAAAACCACAGCTGTTTGCAACATGTTCCAAAAGAGTGTGCCAACTTTTTTTTTTGATATGAAACCCACCCATCCAGTCTTAAAGGAATAAACTGGGAGTTGCCTCAATTAATGCATGTGGAGGTGAAGAGTCAGAGCCACATGACAGATCTTGGCCAAGGCTAGTGGCAGGGAAAAAGCCCCTAAAATTATTCCCTGCAACATACTGGAGAGTATCAGTGTGATTTTTAACCTCTGGCTGCTACAAATATTCACAGACTCTTCTCCTGAGGAAAACATGGTTTCCCCATCCCAATATCAACTTTGCTTTTAGATAATGCAATTTTGAGACAGCTTCATACTTCTGCTGTAGTACAATAACTTGCTAAAGGGAAAAAGGTAAACTATGCAGTATGATTACCCACCTGATACATCAGCTCCTACAAAACTTGTGCCTGACACGTCATTTTGTGTTTCCCCCATCATGCCGAACAGGAAACATTCATTCTTGCAACCATCTCTCTCTCTCTTAGGTTGAAAAGTGGAAACCCTCTTCTGACAAGACTTTCTCACTTTTTTTTAAAATATATCTTTTATATATATTTTAGATTTTAGTTTTTTTTAATTTTGGGGAGGAGGTAATTAAGTTTTAAAAAAAACTCATCTTTAATGGAGGTACTGGGGATTGAACCCAGGACCTTGTGCATGCTAGGCGCACAATCTAGCACTGAGCTATACCCTCCCTCCCCACCCAAGTCTTCCTTACTCTTGCAGTCAAGATTCTTGTGTAGATTGTTTTCTGTTTTTACATCCATAGTTGACAATCGAATTTACATCATTCTGGGGACACTGGGGAAACTCTGAGACTCTAAAATGCACCATGGAAATGTGGAATATCAGAAAGTCAAGGGCACCTGCTGCAGTTGGATCTGGACCAGCCCAGGGAAACTGAAGTGAAGCAGGAAAGCTCAAGAGAGCTGCAGCCCTGCTTCCTGCCTGGCCCTGCTCCACAGGAGGTGGTGTTCCTTAACTATGAAGACGTGCCAGGTGAGGCCAGGTGAGGTCTCCAAACCCCATCAACCCACTGCAGAGAGAAGGGTCTGCCTTACCTTCCTTTGTGGTGAATATTCATCAACAGTACTGAAAGAAAAAGGACAAGAAGTCAGTCTTCGCCTCAAACCCAGAACAATGCAGTTATTGTCACAGAGACTACTTTGTGGGCACTGGACACAGGTTTTTGCTTTTTGAAAAGATAAAACACACAGTATTCATCAGTTTCCTATGTGTAACATACTTGACATTGGGCTCCAGATGTCAGGTGAACCAGGAAGAAAAGAAGCTATCTATTCAACAGGTATATTTTGCTTTCTATCCACAGAAAGTGAGCACCGAGTGAAGAGCTGGATTTATTCAGCCCACAGAATCTCTAAGTTTTCTCATATTTTGATAGCTTCTAGGTGAAATTATTGTTATTCGGAAAGCTAAATAAGTCAGCCACGGCAGATCTTTTCCAGAATGTTTCAGTTTGTGGTGGACTGGGGGACATTCTGCAGGGCCCCAGCTCAAATCTCATTCAAGAATCTAAAGATATTTCATAATCTTATACCAAGAATCACGTCTTAGATCATTTTCTTACTTAAATCTCATTTCTTACTTTACTTTCTTACTTAAATCTTATTTCTCATTTTAATGTGTGTTTTTCAAATGGAATGTATTAAGTTCCATTAATGTATTTAATGCATTTAAATGTGTATCAAACCAGAACTAAATCTGCCCAACTGTAACAAGGCCTGCCTTGTAGCAAGACCAAATTCCATGTAGGAGATTATTTTGATGTAAACATTTCTTCTTTTTTGTTGTTTCATTTGTTCATATTTTCATACTAGTCTTATGCTATGGAAATTTATTATAATGTAGACTGTGATAAAAGACGACCACCCAAATTCACAGTAGTTGTTTCTAATACCTTGTGCCTCATTTCTGAATTTTTAAATGTGTGATTTTCATGCTTGGGGATTAAGGCTTAGACATGATTTGTTTGCTCCCTAAAATTATTTACATAGCCATTTATTTGCCACAGGATCTCCATTTACTAAAATGAAGCCAGGCTTTAAATCTCAAATCAGTAGTCTGAAAGGCCTGAATTAACATTCTCTATAAGAAGTACATTTGTGACTGCTGAAATCTTAATAGAAGTTTTTCACACTTGCAAACAGATGCATTTTATGTTTATATTGTAAATCAGAAAACAATTTTTCCCTTCAGATGAACTTTGCAGCTATATCTGAAACGTGAATAATGACTTGTTGTCCTTTACCAAAATTAATAAGGAGAGTTAGTGTTAAAGTCAGGTATTGACAGCTTGAAAGACTAATGACAGATACCTCAGGGACACTTGGACATGACAAAAGGCATTGAGGAAACGCTGTTCTTTAATCTTTTTAAACTGATAAAGAAACCTCAGGGAATCCATAAAATTGAGCTTTTAAAATGCTCCATGACTTGCTGGGACCTATTTGTAAAACTTTTTTTCCTATTCCATGAGAGAGAGCTATGAGCCCTCCAAATGGCAAGTTAAATATTTACACTTTTACAATTAAATTATAACGTATCACATAATTGTTCTTATGCACCCACGTTGTCATGGCTCAGTTTGTTTCTATCATGTCAAACAGGGTTAAAAAACAGCCAATAAGCTTGATCTAGTGTTCATTCATTTTGAGCTAGAAAAACAAAACAGACATTTACTAGTAGAAAAGGAGGCATCAAGATGAATCTCAGAGTCAAAATGTTCAAAATGATCTTTAAGAGACATCCAAAGTTTTGTCACATTTACTGCTCCTTTCTTTCATTAACTGTGATAAGCAAAATTAAATACTCACTGCCGACGGTGCATTCCAAGTATCTTTTGAAATTCTTTCAGTTCTTTTTCAAGTATTGGATATTCATATACATCATCCAGTACATTCCTATAAATGGTCTGGGAGAAAAAGAAAACGGCAGCTTAATTGGTTTAATGCCTCTTTTGTAAGGACTAAGACTCATACAGTGGTTAACTTGCTCAGGGAAACAGGTGGGATTCAGGCCAACGCAGGGCATTAAACCAGTACCTATGAGATCCTGAGTGGGTTCCACCTCCTAGGCCCACACTCAGCTGGAGTGGCTCTCTGGAAGCTTTTAGGGGCTTCAGGTAAGGAACACTGGAAACTTAAGAGATTTCTGGCTAACTATACAAGATTTCCGTGCCTGTTCTGTATGTTTAGAAATAATATCCACATAATCATTTTGGAGGAAAAGACATCAATTGGATTAAATGACCCAGTTGTCTTTAATCAAAGAGTTGGTTTACACCAGTTTTCAACTGGATGTCTAAATGACACCTGAATTTTGAAATCAAAGTGATTTCTTTCATGAAAGGTAAAGTCAGTTTAGACACTGCCTATTCTGAAATAGAACTCTTCCTTGCTCGAATTCCCTTCTACCCCTCTCTATACTAACCTGCACAGCTAATATGGTTTTGGTGGCCAAAGGAATCTGACTGTTTACAAATCATTTCCAGAGAATCATCTGTGTTGAAAAGATACTGCAGCCTAATAATGACTAGTTTATTTGAAGTTTATCTAACTTCAAATGTGAATCTAGGTTAGTATCTTTGTTACAAGTTATTATTACTTCAATTTCTCAAAAAACACCATGTCCTGAAAAGGTTTCATAATGTATACCTTGTCAATATAGTTTTTAAATGATAAATATAGTTTTATCCCATTATTATAGCTATGGGGCTGGTTAGTTTAAACTTATAATACATGTCAACATACTAAATAGTATCAAGTTTTAAAAGTATGTTTTATTTTACCTTCCTTAGTTATTTCATTTGCAATCAAAATTCCCATGACTTATAAAATATATAACCTTAAATTAAAAGATTATTGTAAAATTTGCCTTTAACATTTATTCATATTGAATTATTTAAAGTTAAAAAATTTCTATCTATTGTAAGGAATATCAGGCTTCAGAAGTCAAAACAAATCAATACTTTGAATCATAACCTGAATATTACAAACAAGTTGGAGGATTGTAACCTATGAATAAGATTTTTGAAAAGCGTAACTGAAAATAGTATCAGTCATTTGGCATTAAACTAGAAGTTTCACATTACCTTTAAAAACATTTTTGAATGTTCATCTTCATGTAACCAGTCTTTGTACAGAGCAATCCACTGTGAAACAAGATGCAAGACCTTACGTTTCCGACAAGGAACATCTGAGTTTTCTTTGCCTTGAAACTTCTTAGCAGAATAGGTGCAGACGGTTAAGAAAGAATACTACGTTGTTGAAAATGAAAATATGAGGCAATCTGTTGACTCTTGTTTTCACAAAATATGCTAAAGCACTTTTTCCAAAAAAACTATGTGTATCCAAAGATGCAGGAAGAAAAGAATGTGCAGGGAGAGCAAAAGATGCTCACTGAAAAGAGCAAAAGTCAACACGAATGATTTACATAGACTTGGTGGCAGGCTGCGAGGATAAGGATTAGAGGATCACACTGACAGCTGACGACACAGTCCCCTGGGCAGCAGGGGTTAATGCCACCCCAAAGAGACGCCAGGCGGCCCATTCACATCAAGGGTGGTTCCAAGAGATCCGGCCTCGTTATATAGGTGGACACTGTTTCCATAAAAGTTAGATCAGAACTAGGCCAGATAAACTTTGATCCTCAGAAACCCACATTCCACGAAACCAGTTACTTCTAAAGTAGGCCCAAATGAGCACAGATTTCTGGAGTATCATTTGTGATGTGATTCAAATACCCACCCTTAGGAATCTACTTGAAAAAAATTTGGGTAAATGTGCAAACGTAAGTAAAAAAGAATTGTTAATTTTTATTTTCACCGGGACAAAAAGAATTAAATAGGGGTAACCTAAATGCTTCAGCCATTGAGAACAGTTAAATAAATTACTGCATATTCATTTAACAGGCTCTTCTAAAGCCATTAAAACCGATGGTCCAGCGGTACATTTACTGACACAGGACATTCACAATATGCTATTAAGTAGGAAAACAAGTAAGAAAAGAGTAAGTTAGGATGATCCATTTCTATTAACTATGCTTATTTATATGAATAATTTCATTACCTGGAAAGATATATACTGATAGTTAACAGTGGCTTCTTAAGTTAATGAGATTTCAGAGAATGTGAATTATTTTTATTGTATTTACAAGCATTTCCTCATTTGTATACAATGACTGCACATTAACTATGCTGTTAAAATTATATAAAAATAACAACCTCAAAGGCAACACACTTAAAGCCTTAGGAATGAGACAGAAGCTTGGTGTTTTCCAAACCAACCTAGTATTTTTGCTCCCCAAATTATCATTTCTGAGTATCCTGGATACACTGAAAAGTTAAGTAGGAATAGAAAATATTGTAATACCAAACACAGGTAGGCTTTGGGGTTGTTGGACAGGATTCTGTGTTCTTTAATGCTGATCTATAACTGCAAATTAGGAACACATTCTGTATCAGGCTTTGTAATTATTTTAAAACATAATTTAGTCACTGCCTCTTCAACCTGCAAAAATACATCAAGGTCATGTGATTTCTTTGATTTTCTACCTGTGAAATAAACTCAGGCAAACACATAAAGAATCTGTTAGAGTATCTTTCTTCTAGTGTTTCTCTTGAAAGGCAAAATATAAAGATTATCTTAAATTATTTCCACTGTCCTTTTCTTCTTTTCCTTTAACTATCATGGCTTGACTAATGATAAAGAAAAAACATCTGGAAAATTAACAAATACTAACAACTTCTTTCTTTTATGTCAGCATATGTAGGTGAAGAGATGAGCTTCTTACTGCGGCTGCATATCTGTTCTACAATCATGGACCAGCCAGATTAAGCAACTTCAAGGACTGAAACCTGAACTACTCTCCTCTACTCATAGTTACCACCGTGTAGTTACTTAATCTTGTTCTCTTCCCTACAAGATGTATTTTTAAAAATATTTACTGATTAAATTTACATTTGTACTTTCCTGGTTTTCTGTATCAGGGTCCATTCATTCTTGCACATTTTGCCCATGCTAGATTACACTGATGTACACGTTTAGCTGGGGGAGGGGACAGTGGGAAGGTATTAGGTGAGAGCTATACCTTTAGCATAATGCACTGAACGTTAGCCAACCGAGGGCTGTGAGCTTAAGTAATGCTTTTTTTTGATGATAAAAGTTGAAAAGCTTTAAATTTTATCACAGTAAAATATCCACGTGAGATATCCAAACACAGCACAAACGGCTCTAATCTGTAAGCAATGTTCAAAATCAACGAGGAAAAACAAACAAAAAAATAATTTAGACCTCTCCTTAGAAGGTGATAGCAGTAGAATATAAAAGATATCTTCACTAAGATGTACATAAATATATTTCAGATTAAATATGGATGCCATATTTTTGTAGTTTTTATTATTTCATAAAAGGCAGAGCCTGCAAATATACCGAAATAATCATGCAGGAAGACTCCTGGCTTAAAATGTCCTGTATTTCATGAGTTTTATAACTAGTAAAAAGCCTGCTAGGAACTGTAACTAAATATTCATATAAAATGTCCTGACCAACGACTCAAAACATGTTTATATCCAAGTAAAGTTCTAGAGATTCTTCAGGGGAATTCTATGAGGCATTAACCTATTTGATAATAATCACAAATAAAAATAGGATCATATTTAAAAACAATAGTTTGAAGGCATCTAATTTGCTGTAAAACAAACTATTATTTAACAGGTGGTAATTCTTTTGGAATTATGTTAACATTAAAATGTAGAAGAAATCAGCTCATAGGTAATTTTTCCAAAACACTTATAAAGAAGAACTTGACAACCTTGTAATTCTTGCTGAATTTCCTAGTAACACCCCTACTTGGAAGCTGTGGAAGAAGTCTGTTTTTGAAATTTTCCAAATTCACAACTAACAATGTTTCAAGATCAATTTTACGAACTGGTTCTAAAAAGTTTCAAAATACCTTTGTAGCTTTGTGTAGCCATGCAATACAGTCAAGCACTAAAAAGGAATGACTAGTTTTAGTTTATATATTTATTAAGAGGGATTTTACTTCGATTATGCCTTTATGGCGTTTTAAAGTATTCTCTTAAGTAGGAAAATGCTGTAAAGTGGGGAAGAAATGTAACAATTATTTATCAGGAGAAGATTATTACCAAGACCACTACCATCAAGGCTCAATCAAACTTAGGTATATGCAAAAACAAATAAACAAAAAAACCCTAACAACCCATCTTCCTAAAAATTTTCATGTGGGCTCAAGTGAAATCTTCAGTTTGGTTTAGTAAAAACCTGACAGTTAAAGAGGGCTACTGAAATACTTTTGCAGCATCTTCCTTAAACATTGTGAGGCAAGACACTCATTTGGAAACTTTGAATACATTCCCTTGGCTTGGCTTTCTGGCCTTTCATCTACTGCACCTGTTCTAGTTGGTGTATAAAATCCTAAAGCTTCCATCATCCTAAGAGAACATGCCTTGACAAAGCCCCGAAATGACAACTGACTTTGAGGGTAAGACCTCCGACGCGGGGAACCCTTGTCTCCCCTGGGGGCACCTGCCCAGAAACACACTATCACATACATATGTTTTCCCACCTGAGTGGTCTGGCACTAATTGGCTGATTGTTTCCTAAGTTCATGTATTGTCAGTCCTCTCAACCTCTTGACCCTAGGGTTTACCCAGTAGGCCAAGTTCATGTCCAGATTTCTAAAGCCTGGAGACAGAGGTTTGGAGAAAACATAATACGGGCAGTACAATTTACCCCTGACTTGGAATGTGGAAACAGCAGCTCTGCATTTCCAGTCCCCCTGCCTCTTCTGTCTCATTTCATCTTTCACCTTGGCGAGCACGACGTATTTGACATAGCTGTACTCTACTGAGGGGCTGAATAAATGAAGAAAGGCAGCTCATTCCTAAGGAGAGGCATCGGTGTGAGAGGAAGCCGCCGCAGCGTCCCGAGGTCAGTGAAGGATATTGCCTCAGCAGTGCCTGGCACAAGTCGTCAGTGGTCATGAAGACTGTGTACGTGAGAAGGAAGTCGTCAAGGAGGGTCTCTGCAAAGGAAGGAAAACAGACACAAAGTGAACAAATCGGTGATAAGAAGGGCAGCTGCTTACCCAGGCCGCAGAACAGTGTGCACAGCAGAAACATGATAAATGGTGGTGGCAGGAGGAGGGTGGAGGTCAGGAGCATTTCAGCCACAAAATATATTACATTATCCATTATTTTTACAAACTCCATATATAGAATGCCTCAAGCAATGAAAGTATTTTTTCTTTTTTATTGTAAGTCTCTCTAAACATACAATTTTGTCATTTTTTTTCCTAAAACATCATTTATATTTGTGGGTACAGAAACCAATGCATAAAAAATGTGCTTTTAAAAATAAATTTTATAAGATTTCTGAGGTAGGCACTCCAGACCTACAGGGAATGAAGCCTACATGTTCCAATAAGTAAAGGCTTTTTCTAAAGCCATTTACCAAGGTCTAGGGCAAGAACAATGGATAATAAAACCCAGAGGACACACATCAGGTTCCAAGGCCATTCACCTTTATCTCTGGAAAGCATCTGTAAGAAGTTGGGAAAATGATGAGTGATTTTCTTATTGCCATGAAGAGAAAGTTAAGCCCAGTTAAAAGTGGAGAGCAGGCATAATGTGTCATGACATACTCCTTCCTAATTTCTTTTTCCACCTCTTTAACCAACAAAAACAGGCTCCATTTTTATTGCCTCTTGGCTTATGATATGGAACTGCTAAACAGGAAAACTGACCTCCAATATAATTTCCAAAATGATAGAAAAGATTTATATTCAGAATGCAAAGTAGACTTTTTGCCATAGCACTCTTTATCTAATCTCCTTGCTTTAAAATGCATTTTATGATATTTAATTTTCGTATCTTCTACATTCTGGGTATCAAATTTTGAGCTATTTGAAATAGTAATAAATTGTTAAGAATCATGAGCTTGTCTACTCAATAGCACTGATGCTCTCTTACACCATAAATGTGTTAAGTACAAAGAACTGCCTGGTACAGAACTCTATATTGAAGACTGGAAAAATTCCAGAATTTTAGAAATAACCAGCAACATTTACTTTAAAAGTTATCAACGCAAAACAAGACCATGCTTATGAACACAAAACTCTGATAAAAAGAGGTTGTGAATGACATCTACATTCCTGTATCAGCTGCAGGGGTTAATTTATTTCTATGGTTTGTTAATGTTGCAAAATATCACAATAACCCTGATCCACACAGGTAAGTGGTTGCAATGGTAATGGTTGACAAAAAAGTTTGCTTTCAACTTTCAAGAGGCCCTTTAAATGAACCAGAGGTGTTAATGAAGAGTATTAGGAGAATTTCTTCAAAGATATTTATTTTAGATAAGTATTCCTTACTAAAAAAATAAATTTGACAAATGGCACCAAAACGTAAAGTAAGCCTAAATTTGTAAGGCTCTATCACACTGCAGTATGTGCACAGTCATTGGTCTCACTCACTATTACTCTGTGGCAAGAGCAAGTCCTCCAACAGATGTGCCTGGGCCTCGCTGGGCATAAAGAGACCCGTACTAGAAAACAGCGGGAACGTGGCTGACCGGACAACTGAATGTGAGTGGACATGCTCAGCCTGCATTCCCAGCAGAGCTGGGCGCTCTCTTCTGGGCCCCTGTTTACAAACAATTCAAATCTATGCACAGAAAGGCAGGAGAAGCTTTATTACAAGATCTACCCCAAACTAGTTAACCTGGCAGTGCAAGTTAACAGCTGGGCATTCTAGTGAAAAATCTGGACTATACATTGGAAACTTTGTGTCTCTTTCATTACAGTGTTTTAAATAGTTAAAGTTAAGACCCAACAATGGCATAATGTCTGAACTCCCAGGGTATTTTGGAATCCAACTTGAAAACTATCATTCTGGGATGCTACTGAACAGTAATGTTCACAAATGATAACATTTCTCTGCACTGAATATGGTTGATGAGAATCCTCAACTTCTCTGGTCTGAGTGGAAATGAACACCTTTTCCTTTTCTTTTTTTTTTTTTTTTGCATTCTTTGTTAGATACAGCCAGCAAGGACTACAGAGTAGCCCAGAATCTATTTTGGGGGTTTTCAGTGGGTCCCTAGAGATTGGAGCCAACAATACAGAGAAACCACTGGATGATAGCACTGAGAACCTCACACATGCAGCATATAAAATTCTTGGCGTGACATTCAGGTTCAGACTCTTTGGGATGGTCTTATACTTAGCTAATTTAATGAGGTTGGAAGTATTCTCTAATCAAGATTTACTCCATTAGCAGCTGAGAATACAAAGAAAAACCTTTGACATCACCAGTCATTCCATTCTGGAACAGTCTTAGATAATGAACTGAGTGACTATGAGAATCTGGTTGGATGGTGGCAAAACTGTCTGGCATTCAATTCAATTAATCAACTCACATATGATAATATTTTGTTAAGGGCTTTGACCTAGAAATGCTTATTTTCCCCTAAGCTATACCATATTTAATATTTAACAGCATGTACCTAATTACCTCTCTGCCATAGAAATATTAATTAAAACAATGAGGCTACATAAAAACAGCTCTAGTTAAAAACCTAATGAAAAGAATAACTAAAAATCCTAATGAATACAATGGATTCCCAGTACTCCTAACTTAAATCTTTCTCTATTAAACTACCATGATGTCCTGAAAACTTTCTGTATAAACAGCTTTCCTTTCTTCTTTTTCAGCATTGATACTCATTTCCTGCTCATGAAAGTAATTTATTGATATAATGAAAACAACACACTTCAAATAAAAGTGTATTTTATAATAACCATGCTTCAAAACAGGCTGTCCCATTGGTATTTAGAGATATTTTTAGAACCACAATGGCTATATAAATGATCCCCTTTAGACTACTAGCCACAATGGCCATTTAGAAAGACCAGCAAATCCATCGGCATCCCCATTAAAACACTATAATTATCTATTATATTATATAGTGCTTAATTAATGGTAATTTAAGACTAGGTAAAAAAGCACCTTTGTGTATAAAAAACATTTTTCATTTAAACACATTCAGAGTTGCCGTATAGACTAATTCTGAATAAAAAGATACACATTTTGATTTCTAGCTTAATGAATACCGAAGTATTAATATACAAAAAAACTTTTCTTTGAAATTCAATTCATTAAATTAATTACTAAATCAAATCCCAAGTTCTTGGCTCATCACTGACAAAAATATTCAGCCATCCTTTTGGGAATACCCCCATCTTCCCCAAAATAATATAGCATTTTGTAGTAGCTTTCTTAAATACAGTAATTACTGTTGCAGTATAGAAGCTACAGGCTTATAATAATCAAAACTGGAAGGCAAATACTATTATAGATTTAAGAAGTATGTAACTTGAAATAAAATATATCTATGTGCTGTCAAAATCTAAAGCCTTGATAGAAATGTCTTTAAAATTCATGCCTATAATTAGGCATAATGATGTTAATACAGAAATTTTCCCTATCATCTGCTACTGTTTTACTTTTAAGGCATAAGAAAAGAATTGTCTATTTTTATTTGATTTTACTTGACTGTATTTTTCTTTTATGCATAAATTATTTTCTATCACTTTAAGGGTATCAAGCATTAAAAATTTCCATTTTATTTCTGCAAAACACAAGTGTTTCTAGAACATGCCAGAGCTGTGTCAAAGTGGAATAGTAACTGTTTTGGTACAGATCCTTTTGATAGGGTTCTATTATGTAAATTTAATCAAATTAAAGGAAATGATCTAAATGTTTCCAAAAGGTCTAAGCTTAATGCTTTTTTTTTTTTTTTTGGAAAAGAAGAAAAAACAAAAACAAACCCTGAAATCTAGAAATTAAAATGAGTATAGGGTGACATAGGAACAATTACAGAAATTTACTTCAGTTATTTTTCAATACTGCAAAACACATTGCAAAAATGAAACTACTCATCCGTTAAAGTGAATTACCAAGAAAGCAAATGAAGAGAGTTTTGACAGACAACTGCCTATAGGAGCCATTTAATCTAAGTAAGGTAATGTGAATATTCAACATTTCTGTACTAACTCATACTCCCTAAAGTACTGTTAGCCGTTTTGTTTCTGCTTTCAGCTGCTGTAAAATTTAAGGTGCTATAAAATATGCTCTATTTAACCTTTATTCCAAGGAGCCAAGAAAGCTTTGTACTTGAAAAGGCCCATTTCTGGCCCTGGAATGTTAAACTTACCGTTATTTTTTGAGAAGCAATGCCAAAATGTACAATGTAATTTGATTAAACACAAACAAACAAAAATTAATGTTCACTTTTCAATCTTAAAGTGCTATGCCACTGATAAAAGCCATACTTGTTGCTCACTGTATTTTACGTTTCAGAAAGTAACACTAATGACCTCAAATGCAGCTGTTTGTCATAGTTTTTAAATTCACTCAACTCCTGCCTACTTTTACAATTCAACCAGAGTATTGCTTAGCCATTCAAAAACTGCCAAAACTTGGGATCTTGTTTTATTTTTAGGTATCAGTTGCACAAGAAACGCTTATTCATTTAATGCTGTTTCTACACCGTATCTTAAAAGTCATCCCTTTAATGACAGGAGCTTATTATAGAAAAGGATTGCATGGCCCTCCTTCAATAATGAAATCCGTTTTTATTTTAACTTGTAAAATTTGGTTTTGGAATCCCATCCCATTTCTTTAGGAAAAAACGATTTGAAGGTTTTATGTCCTTGCCTGTGTTTAATTCCACATGCTGCCCTTTAAAAATGTCACTAGGAGCACGGAGTATTAAAAGCAGCACTTTTATCTTCTCTACACAGAGAAAGGGTCATGGTGGCAGGTCACCCTGTCGTTACAGAAGGGAGAAGCCCCATGAGCTCTTGCTGTCCCTACCCCAATCAGCTGCTCTCAGTGTCCAGGCACAATTCATGTATCTGCCCAGTCTGCTGGGAAGCTCAGAAAACAGTATAAATCATGCAAAGGGAATCAGAGAGCTGGATTCCTACCTGCGTAGTAGCTAAACTCTCTGGGCCTTAGTTAAATCACCTATTAAGTGGATATCACATCCACGCCTAGCAGAGCTGTAGCAGCAATTAAACAGAACAGGATATCTAATGCATCCGGCAGAGAACCTGGCACACATCAGGCACTCAATAAATACTAACTGCTCTTTATTTTCCTAAAATAACATTATGTATGTCCTGTCCCAGTTCCCCAAGTGCCACCAGGCAACCAACACAAACTGTGTACTAAGGACGGACTAGATAGAGGCATTAGTTAAGGCGCTGGGGGTTGAGGGACAGGGAAGCACAACCCTGGTCCGTGGCTTCCAGCTCCTGATTAGAAAAGGAGCTGAGACATGTATCCCCATGAGATGAACCAAGTAAGGTAACACTGAAACTGAGCAGCACTAACCAAAAATGTCACATGAGATGAAGGAGACTTGGATATGCCAGGGAAGATTTCACCAAAAAGGTGGCATGTGAGATGACCACTGAACTTCTGGGAAGGATGGGTGGAGAAAGAGGTGGAGTGTGTGAGCAAAGGGGTGGATGGGTGTGTGTCTGTGGCTGAGTCACAAACCTGTGGCCTCTGAGGCTTATTTTGCCCTTAAAGATTTTTTGTTGTTATTGTTGGCTGACAATATTTGAAAATCAGAGATGTGGCACCACCAGGTCCACATCTCAGATGGCAACCATGGCTTAGAGCTGAGTTGTGCTCTGTCTGCAGGGTGTACTCCCTAGTTGCGCACAGTTCCACCCTGGCTGGCTTCACTCGTTCACATTAAGTATCTGTGGACATGTGAGTTTATAAGTCTTAGTCTACAGTAAAATTGTGAAACAGTAATGGAAGAGGTCATGTGGTGTAACTGAAAAGCTGGGTTAGAGCCAATTCCTGGAGGGTCTTTGAGCCCTAGACTAAGGAGCCTGGGGCTCGCTCTATAGGAAAAGAAAGGGAATTGAATGAAGATTGTCAAGGTGAGAAGTGACAGGAGGTGCAGTTTACACTTGTTGCATCCTGGAAGTCACACAGGATAAAGTAAGAATAAGGGGAGGGAGGATGAGTTCACTTTTAAACACGCTGAATGTTGGGTTCCCGAAATTACTTTAAGTGAAACTACTGAGCAAAAATATCAAACACCAGAGTTTGCTAAAAAAGGCTGGATGATTATGGGAGCTACTGTATAAAAAGGATGGCAGGGAACAACATGAATTCTCAGATTCAGTCCTAGGAAGATGCAAGCAGTGGTCCAAGGATGTTCATATTTGGGCAATGGTAGGAGAAAGGTAAGTTAAAGAAGAGAAAAGAAGAAACTGGAGAATTGGAAGACACAAATGTAATAGAAGCCAACAAGAAAGAAGGATTGGGAAAGAGAGTAGTTCATAAGTGTTAAAAGTTGCTGGAAGAAGGTTCATGAGACAAAACATTCGAAGGCCACTGGATTTGGTGTGTGGATGGTCCCTGGTCTGGTGGCTTTAGAGAGGCCCCTTGGTAAAGGTAGCAGCATACTCTAGTGAGACTGAAAGGAAATAAGGATATTCTGATAATCAGTTCTCACACCATCAACCACACAGTTTCTCCCCAAAGACTCTTCCTACAGTTGAATAGCTCATTGATCAGCAACAGCAGTTGCTCTCACAAATGAGCCAGGAGGACAAATTTCTTTATGATGATCAATGCAAGTATCATTTTACTTAACTATATGAATTAGAATGTGGAAACTGTCATGGGTATGAAGCTTTCAATACCACTCTGCCAGCATCTACCAAGAAAAAATATCACGTTGTCAGATTCACTCAGTCTAATGTAACTGACCTCTCTGAGTTGCTGCACCTTGTATGATTAACATAATATAATGCATTCCTAAGATACAAACTGTGTTCCTAAGCGCATGCCAATTAATGTCATGAAACAAAAATTAATTTAAACATTAAATCTTAAATTAGAAGTCTCAGGCATGATTATTTCAAGCAATAACTCTAATACTTGCATAAGCCTTTGAAAAAAAAGCATGATATTTTTATCTTCCTAGCTTTAAGAAGAATCTCTATAATCAGCTTTCTTTCAAAACTTGAAATACATCATCATTCTGAATATTAATTTTTCTGTTGGTTATTGTGAATCATTAGCATTGAATTTCAGACAAATAAAATTTTATTTATTCATTTATTTTTTGTTTCTGATTAACAGAAATTTTAGGGATACAAGAGAGAAGTTATTTTCAACAAAGTTTAGCAATGGATAATTAACTGCCTATTTTAAAGCTTAGAATTGGCATGATCACTAGATACATTCAAAATAAAAAAATATCCTGCAAACGTACTAATTTAAAATAAATACAACTTACATAACTAAGGCTCTTTCTAACCAATCTGGCATAAGACTGTATGCAAACTGAAAACTTCCAATACAAGAAAATTTACTTTAATGTACTGCCTGTTTGAAAACATTTCTAGAACAAGTATTTTAACCAGTGACTGACAGCAGACATGCCTTTGTGTCTGGTTTCCAGAAGAGTTATAGAGTTCTTTCCAGTATCATATAGTTGCTCTGTTTCTCATACAGGTGAAAGGGACACTTGTGGTTCAGGGGCACATAGAAAGGTTTAGTCGCAACAAATGACCAGACACCTATTACTTAGGGTTGATCACAATGCTCTCTGCGGTGGTGAAGACAAAATTGTAAGATAAAGTCTCAACTGTCACAAGGGTTTGGAATTTGACTGGTGAGATCATTAAAGGACCACACAGTGCAACCTACACGCTCTAACCTGATGAACAGTCCATCCATGCGAATGTCTGAGCAGACCTCTACACCCCACCCCTGCCCACCACCACCCAGCATACTTGTTTTAGCCCCAGAGACCCCCAAATTTGCTTTGAGCCACATCTATTCCTTACTGTGCCCCTGGAAGCCAGTGGTGGCTTTAGTGGGCAACGAGGAAATATTGGGAGGAAAGACAGTAGCTAGTCTATGTGAAAATAACCAAACCAGCCACCCTTTACGGACACATCCTGTAAGCTGTACCATGAGTTTCACTCCCATGATCTGTGCTCCTCATATCCACCCTAGAAGGTAGGTCCTATCTTCTCTTTTGTGGAATGATGACACTGAGACTGAGATAAGTAAGGAGAATAACCACCAACTTAATGCAAGCTACTGTCGGAAGGGGCCTAGGTCCCAAGGTGCCCCAGCTCTGGCTCTCACTGCACAATGCTCTCCTGAGGGTGTGGATCCAAACAGTCCACAGCAGGGGCAGGGGGAAAGGAAGTGCAGGAAAGCCATGGAATCCCGGGTTGGACACGGAGAAAACCACAGATGCAGGAACCTGCTTTTTATTGGCTTTAAATTGCCCAAGATGCCCCTAGGAAGTAGTTTTTTCATCTATCTGCCAGCATGTGGATTTCCTTTACTCCTACTCAAATGTCATTTTGTTGTGATTTTTTTAGTGAACAACTGGCAATAGCAAATAGCTATCAGAGATCAGCCATTTTGCTTTTCGAGAGGTAGAACTGACAATCACACAGAAGGATTAAGACAGTTCACACATTCATAATGCTTTTAAGATGTTTTCATGGCCAATTATACATATTTGTATTTAAAAAATTGAAACGTACAGGCAAAAACTAATAATTTTTTTAAAGGTCAAACCATAAAACTCCTCCTTTTTGTATACATAAACTTCTCCATATTAGACATTACAGACACTGAAAATCATTAGTCCCATTATATTTTGTTCACTCTTTCCCAAATCAAAAGAACTAACTTCCGTGTCAAAGTCTCGGCTGTCACTCACCTCAGTTATCACCTATCAACCCAACATACAGATAAACAGGCCATTAAACATATATCAACTATCTTTGGCCAAGATAGCTTTGCCTTTTGGCTAAAGGTGCTCATACAAACTCCTCGTCTCAAATGGTTCTAATAAATCAGTTTTGTTTTGTTTTAAAATAAACATACTACTCAAAACCTAAGAACATCCTTAGGCCTTTCTGTTTGCATGATTCATGGTGATTCAGGTAGGTAACAGGCACATATGAGTTCTGAAATATCACCCAGAATATAATAATATGATTATATAAAATTATACTGTAACCTGCTCTTATAAGAACAAATTTAATTTGTGCTATTGTTAAAAAAAAAACTTCTTCAAAGCCGTATGACATGAAATATTTCTCGGTATACGTAATTTATTTGTTGAAAAATATTTCTAACAACTAGTAGGGAGAATTTTGGAATAAAAGATGTAGAATTCTCAAGCATAAATTCAGTGGCTCAAATCACACATGAGAGAGGTACTTAGAGTTCAGTAAACCTTGAGAATTAAAAATACACGAGAATAGTGTCAATATTCACTTGTTGAGAAGAATATGAGTTAATCCAAACCATTTATAGGCTTTAAAAAAGTGATTATACAGTGCTTTAAATCACAATATGTTTATGTTACTTTGAAGAGACATATAATTATGGCCTTAGGTCTAAAGGATCAAAACTAACACAAGCTTTCATTTTAAAATTACATTTTCCTTTTCTTTAGGAATCACACTTTGATTTTTTTCTTGGGCATATTGTTCTCCAGCTATTTTATTTTATTTTGGTGGGGGGAGGTAATTAGGTTCATTTAATATTGTTATTTTTTATTTAACTAATGGACTGGGGATCAAACCCATGACCTCATGCATGCTAGGCATGTGCTCTGCCACTGAGCCATACCCTCTCTCTCGCTCTCCAGATACTTTAAAACCAAACCAAACAATACATTTCTCAGCTTCACATGTAGCTAGACGTGGCCACAACTAAGTTGCAGTCCATGAGATAGAAACAGAAGTCACGTGTGATGAACAGGTATGTCCTTGCCTGGTTCCATCATGCCTACCTGGACCTTGATACAAGCATCCATCTTGGTTCGTGAAATGCAGGTCAGATTCTAGGGACACTGGAACAAAGAGCTGTAAGGACTCCCAGTCCTGGCTGATTACAGAGTGGCCTTACCAGCTCTGGACTGTATTTCTCTATTTTTACATAAGAGTGAAGTATAATGTATACCTTGTTTAAGTCACCGTTTGAGTTTTTCTATCATATGCAGCCAAGCCTAATCATAAATAAGCTCTACACACAGAAAATTTTCAGGAACTCAAACACGTGATCAGTAATGTGGTCTGGTTCTCAAGTTTCTCAGTTACCACAAGCAGGAAAAGTACATTTAAGAGACAAGTATTGTGAATTTATCCTGATCTCGTTACTGTGGATTTCTAGAATGCGCTGCTGAAGACACCTTTGCCTTAAAGGTTTTTGATTACTTTTTTAAAAGAACAAACAATCTCTCAAGGAGATGGTAAAATAGTGTAAACTGTCATAGTAATTCTGAGATGTGCACTCGCATTATGTCAGTCAGCACGGGCAGAACTTGAACTTACTAAAATATTTCTACAAAAGTCCTCAGTGGTGAATGAAAATGGCTTTGTAATACCTTCAAATTCAAACCGAACCAAGACAAAAGATGTCACATTTTATATGTTCAACTCTTGAGAAACGATCCAAAATCAGGATGAAAATATCTTCACCCTCTTTTTCCCTCAGCAAAACAAGTGGCATTGGATTCATGATATCTGTAAGTCTGCTACACAGAAACAAAATATGTGATATCAAGCAAGACAGGAACAAAATTTTGGGGGAAAAAAACCTAACTTGCTCTAAGCACTATGTAAATCTTTCTTCATAACAAGTCTACTTAAGGCACACGGAAAGGGATGTAGTAAGAAGGAAAATACCAGATGCTCAACATTAGAACCACTACCTAGCATGAGCCATTCAACTAAATTTCTGTTCATTTCTAGCCTGAGGATTTAAGTAGAAATATCCAGCCAGGTATGCAACGGGCAATTTTAACTTGTGCTTTCCATCTTCACATTAAGTGAAGTTCATTTACCGAATCAAAAGATTCAAAAGTTGGAAGATTCACCAAGGACCCTATACGCTGAACAGACAAGAAATGCTGCTAAGTCTGCAGCAGGAACAGATACAGGATTGCTCTGAAAATAATTTTCTGCCACCATTTAGATTACAACAAGATATTCTGGGGATGACAACAAGATATTTTAGTTTCCCACACTTTCCGCTCACCCATACCTCACAATTCTGTCTCATTTCATATTTATTTCGGATTTGGGGGAAGGACTGCCAGCCAGATAGCAGCATGAAGAACGAGGCAAAAAGCTGCAAACAGAATGAAGGGAACGGTTTCAACTGTAGAGCAAGAAAGCCCCAAGGGCAGAAAATGAGGATAATGGGAAATGTGAGGGAAAGGTTATAATGAGAAAGACTGCAAAGAGAAATGAGGAAAAGCTCAATTATAGGTATGTTAAAGGAAAAATTCTCCACTCGAAGAATAGCCCTTCTAGACGTGTGCTTGTCAATTACAGCAATTCTGTGGTGCTGCACCCTTTACATGAAGCAGTAATTTGATTGAAACATACTGCGAAAGATAAACATGCAGTGATTATAATCAACAAACTGTCATCCACTAGCATTCCTTCCTCACACTATCTGAAGCACACACTCTCATACAGAAAAAAAATCACTATTTTTTTTCCATTTTCTGATAGGATGCTAAATTTTGCTTGAGGATTATCGATCTCACAGCATTTTAAAACACAGACAACATTTGATGATCTCCCTTTAAATCCTTCAGCTGAGGAGATGACACACAAGATTTCAGAGAGAGAAAGAGGCAGAAAGAGGAAAGAGAGTTTTCATCCTTTGACATTGTCTTAAAAGTCTCGAGTAATTTCATTTGCTGGTGTAACAGTAAAACGATGATTTTACTTCAATTACTCAATTGTCAAACTCACTTTTGACACAGTATACAGTCTCCATGAATTTCAGAACCTGCTACTCCTTTCAAATTGCTGCCTGCAAAATGCCAGACTTATATCACAAATTTAAACAAGTTTCTGGAACTACAGCTGGACACTGGCCAAATCACAAATATTTCTATCAAAGGATAGTATTAAATATGTCAACAGATCCCAAACTCACTGAGAAAATATGGTCATTTTTTAAAACTTTCAGATTTGGGAACAGCATTTTCTTCTTAAGGGAACAAAAATCCATTTTCCTTAAAAAAAAAAAAAAGAACAAAAAAATTTACAAGAACAAAACTCAGCACCAAGCTAACTGAGAAACTGCTATAAAGATGATAGACTATAGAACTATAGATAGAAAAACAGAAGTAGCAGCCTTTGTTCCCAAAGGGTATATATTAGGGAGGCAAAATATAAGGGAAAACTAAACAAAGCTATTATCTTTCTCAAACATATTTTTATGACAAAAACTAAAAGTTATACTGGATATGTGTTTCAAAAGCAATCTTAACCCTATGTCAAAGAGACTACACAGAGTTACGCCAGTATTTTACTCATATAATTATAAAACCGAAGACTACTGGGACCTCATAATTCTATGTGAACTTTGTGACTTACTAGACAGGGTTTCTATATTTTACATTTTAAAAGATTGTAATTTTACGTATTCTGATTCTTTGAAAGTGGATAATTTGTGTACATATTTATGGCAACTCTCAGTGTACCAGGGTATTTTATTATTTGCAATAATTTATTCACCAACCATTCTAGGTAATTATAACAACCACAATGAAAGAAATACCTAAGGTTCCTCACAGTTGTCTATCTAAAAAGATGAGTGTCAAACTGAATGTTTGAGGTGGAGGAAAAGCATTTCTGGGGAAGCAAACAAAACGTAAATAAAGCAAATAAAAGGTGCAAAGGTGAATAAAGGAGAAAGTCCATTCATTTCTAAGTCTTCCATTCTGGCCACAGTTTACACAGGGAAACCCTCATGGTTTGGGGGGCTGAGGACATCACCACCAGGACAGGCTTCACAGAAACAAGCAGTCACATGTGCATTTCATTTAGAACACAGTGTGAAGGAAACTTTCAAAGATCCTCTGTCTTACTTCCCGGCTGTAGGAACTCACTCTGGCCCATCAGAAAGTTGTTGATATTTTCCTTAAAAATATTCAAAGAAGAAAGTCTAAAACCTCTTGTTAGGATGCCGAAGATTTTCAAAATCCTTTGAGTCAGGAGACTAACAATCTAATTTCTAAGGTAATCCTTGTCCTTTGTGTATTTCATTTTCCATTTCCTATCTTCAGATCTTCTTGAATTTAACTCCTGACAGCTCTACAATATTTTAGTTTGTTTCCAGTGTGCTTGGGACTTGAACTTAAGTATTGGAAGAGATCATGTGCAGTAAATACAAAAATGATGCAACTAAAAAATGCATTCCAATGATCCCGTCTCATCCTAAATAGGGATTATTTCCCTGAAAAGTAGGCTGTACTCCTACTTACATCCTTATCCATTAAACATCTCCCTTTGCCCATTGGTTATCCTGTAATGAAAATGTCCACATTTCCATTATTAATCAGCGTATGTTAATGACCTTATGCCTCAGCTCTGTCTCACTTCATTTCACCTTGCTTCATTACCAACAAGAGTATTAATTAACCCACAATCTACTGGCAGTGTAACAGCATCAACTGCCTTGTTATCACACATAATATCACATGTTCAAAGGTGGTGTGAATAGATGAGTTCAGAAGATGAACACCGCAAATGAAATCCACAAAGACTGATTTTTAATCATTTCTCTTATGAGTGGTCTGATACAGCATCAGCTGAAACAAGGACCTCTTCCCCCACACGGCCCTTCTCTTGTAACCTTCTTGAAGCAGTTAGCTCAGCCAGTGGCCAGCCTGCTCACAGCTGGAAACCAAGAAGCAGGTCTTTGTGCTAGAGATTAGATCACTCTTTAGTGGCTACTGAAGCACTTGATGTGGGGTTGATAGCTAGAGCTGAATAGGTTTTTACTTCAAGTCTGCCTTTCATCCGTGATTCTAGTCAGTGGACAGAAAAAAATGGTATCTGGGATAAAGTTAGGAAAATAGGTGGGTTCATCTCCAGATTCAAATGATCGCTGTATCTCTGAAGCTGCTTAGTTAACTTCTTCCTTAGCATCTGTGTCCATCAGATGGAGATAATCATCCTGTACAAGCGTCCATCTAATGGAGAGGAAGTCTGCATGAATGGAGTGGTGGCAACTCCTGGCTGTCAAATCTGGAAGGGACCTCAGACATCATATGGTCTAAGTTCTTTGCTTTCACAAATGAGGCAACCGAGGAGGAAATTTTTACACAATTCTAACTATCTCATCACTTTATCACTCTTAACTTATAAAGTCTTCCAATGCTTCAACTACGGTAGGCAAAAACATTACATTCTCCCTATTAGCAATCAGGAGAGAAGCTAAGGGAACTGCCAAAAAACCAAAGCAAACCAAAAGCACAAAGATGATAGAGCAGAACAGAAACCATGTCCTAATATGAGCACTTTTACTCCTAGTTCTCGCTCTTGATGGCACTTTGGGGATTTTCACTGCCACTGTGGATCGCTGTTTCAAGCCTTCACTTTATCTGGAAAAACAAGCCTTCACTGAACAGTGGGGCTCTGTGTCGGCATCTGAGGCACACCCTGGGCAGCTGGAGGTGGTGCTAATGAATTTATTTAGTCTTTCATTGATTTTCTCATTAGCATGTGTCCAAACAAAATTAACCTAGTATTTAAAACTGACAGTTTCATAAAGCTGGAAAAGACCTCAAGTGGCAACCTAGTTCAGCTTTTTGTCTCTGAGAAAGCTATTTCCACAGGTCAAGATGGTATAAGGCTGATATCAAGCATTTCCACGGATGCAGGTTCTATGACTTGACTTCCTGCTGTAGCAAGTACCATCTGGGGATACCTATACCTACTTCAAATTCCTTTTTACTTCTTTTATTTACTTATTTTTTTTCATTGAAATCTATTTCCTTTGGTTCTGAACCCTGCCAAATAGGACGAGAAGTTTCATATCAATTCTCTGTAATACTTTAAAGACGTTAAAATATCCTGTAGCTTCCTTATTTTTAAAGACATGTGGATATAGTTATTCTAAACAAGTCCCTGTGATGAGATTGGTTATTTAACATCCGTTCATTTAACATTCATTATTTCCCTTTTTGTTTTTTGTCTGACTCCCTCCACTAAAATGTAAGCCCTGCGAAGGTAAGGAGTTTGTGTATTTTGTTTACAGATGTACCCTCACATCTAGAATAGTGCCTACACAACAGGTCAGAGATATCTGTGGAAGGAAGGAGTTAAATATTTCTAAGGTATTCATTCCTGTGCACTTAGAAATGCACTGTTACATTTTATTACAGAAACAATGTGTAAAGTTAAAGTAAAGGGATTACAGGGGACGGATAGTATAAGAGCTAGGATGTATTATATTTTATCACTGGAGGAAAACCGTCGCTTTTCTTCGGCAATAGACTGTTTCTGAATATCCCAAAACGGCTTGGTAATAAAACTCTCTGCAAATGGATTTTACTAGTAGGTGATAAATCGAAGCTATTCTATGGAAATGTTATAGCGTAATTTCTCAAAGGAACTTAAAAAGTTTCCCATTGGACAAGGTTATATACAAACATGCTTAAATCATCACCAGGTATGGCCACTGAGACTTGAATTCCAAGCTTGCTACCTCATCAACACTGTAACTGCTCTATGAGGCCAAAGAAACGCCAACAGTAATACAAGGTAACGTGAAGTCAGACCAAGTAGTCTAGGTCCATGTACCACGGCTAAGTGATGGTAATGCCAGCATAAAATGACCACAAGGTTCTGGAGGTCGTCTACCTGAATTCTAGGGTCTCCTCCAGATCTAGATACAACTCTATGGTTCTGTGATATACTTTGAAAGCAAAGGGACTGATATAAATCTCTTTGGATCAAAGCATTTTAGAGATGAAAGACACTTTAGAAAGCTTCTCAGGTACACCTTGCTCTCTCAGGCTGGTTTATTAATGGAGCCCAGATCTGGGACCCAAGACTGCAGAGTCTCATTTTGGTACCCTTTCTACTCTCCATGTGCATATTCTCCTTCCTTAACATGCCATTTCTTACAGAAGTAAGCACCCTTGGGCTGTGAGTCCTGAAGACCACCCAGAGATTTCTGAAGTGTGACAGAATCCTGACAAAATTCCAAGTGGGTTTTGCTCACTATATCATCACCTCCTCCTTCCAAGAATCAAGAGAGCGAACAGCTTTTGTGTCCAGTTTCTCTGTTTCCTCTGATTATTTCCCTTTTTTCAACCATTTCAGTGGATGGGTCAGCAATGCAGGCTTGTGAATTCTGAACGTCCCAGGCTGCAGAGGCTCCAGGGCAGGGACCAGTGGACAGGAGGCTGACGTAAAGCCCTGCAGAGGGACTGGGGAGGGGAGGTGGAGAGAAGGGGAAATGACGCCCCTAACTCTCAGAGGCAAATAGATAACTATTGGAAACTTGGAATATGTCTTTTAAAAAAGTGGGGAGACAGTCATCGTCCTAGTTCAATGGCTCTCACCCCCAGCTACACATTAGCAGCACCTGGGGAGCTTTTAAAGCTCGTAAGGCTTAAGCCCCAATTCAGGTCAAGTGAATCAGGGTCTCTGGGGTGGGACCTGGACAGTGGTTTTGAAAAAGGCCTCATGTGCTACTAATAGTGCAGCTGCGGATAAATCCACTGATTTATTTGTTACATGACACCACAAGAATAAAAAGATAAATCCAAGATAATTTTACATGCACGTTAGTGGCACAAAATCATGGAGAGCTTTACCACCATTTAAAAACTCCTGTGCCTACCCTCAGAAAGTTCTAGTCCTGCAGAAGCCATGGTGCTACAGGTCATCAAGGTCTTGCCACCTGCAAGAGAAGGCCTGGAACAGAAGCACCCAACATCTTTCCAGAAATCCTAAAACGTAGGGAAATCAAGGGAGAAGTTGTCTTCTCCCTAAATTGTCTTTCCAATGAACAGGGAAAAGGCATTCTTAATCTTCCTTCACCAGAAATAGGTATTGAGTATTTATGACAGGCTTGGTGCTGGCAGGAGGAAGAAGATAAAGTCACTGAAAACTGGGGTGCCTGTCCTGGCTTTACTCAAGGTTCCATCAGTATAATGTTCCAAAACAGCCATTAAGCTGGTGATGGAGAATAGCTTTTGGACTCTATCAATTGAGTGAGACACTCGTCTGATATAAATCAGGTACTTTCCCAGAGGTTGCTGCCTCGTTACAAAGGTAAGGGACTCACTTTCTCAATGACATCATCAGCCTATTAAGAGCTGTCGAAAGCACACCCCCTGCACTCAGGCATCCATGCCTGGTCAAAGCAGGCTGAACAGACATTTCCCCCAAGTACACAACATACTGAATGTTAACCTCATGAAGTAAAAACACCAGCCATACCTTGAAGAAAGCAGGTCAAGCCTCATAAGAACCAGCTGACAGGCTTTACCTGGTCCCACTACCCCATTCTCTGCTTGTTTCTCTTGAAAACCTGTAACCGTAAGCTCACCTGCTTCAAAAAGATGAATAAAAAACTAAAAAGTGGAAAAAAAGAGGGGAGTGAATAATATATTTCCTCCTGCATTTTCCCTAAGGTAGGTCCATCATGATGCTGATGTCGAAAGAAAAGTTAATAAGAAGGTTTTTCTCTGTATAATCCATCTGATACCATATTCCCACGCCCATCCCTGGACTGCAAAACAGAAATCGCCATTTCTAACAGAAGCATCTCTGGACAAAACAGACTTTATCCTTCCCAGGGCGGGGAAAGGGTTAAAGAGGGGCAGCAACCGCTGCAGACCCAGGCTGCCAGTGGGAAACTGCTCCTCCAGCTCTCCAGCAACTCTGCTCATATCAGACTGTTTTTCTTGCTTCTTGCCTCCCTTGTAATTCTCCTGGGCTGGGAATGCCCAGTGATGTCTGCCCTATTTCTGGGGAGATGAAAGATAAAACTGCTGGATTTTTCTCTAACATTCCAAATGCTTCAAGTCAGAACCTGAACCTTGAAAGAGAAGGAAATCTTTGAAAACAGCTTCAATCACTTTCCATGTTCACAAATAGATATCCAGTTACCAGACTCAAATAGTTTTTCAATTTTAAACAATGAAGAACTATTCATTCATTCATTCATTCATTCATTCCACAGATATTCACTGGATGACTTTTTATGCCTGTTCCTACCATGGAGGAAAGGTATGCACAGGGGATTATGAAAAGAAGCCTGGTTAAGTGTGGTGCGGATCACATCATTTAGGAAAATTGCTGGTAGGTTGCTTGTAAACATCTCAAGTATTATTTTTTGCTTTTAAACATCAGTTTGATATGGTGATAGACTACTATATGAATTGTTTTCTTTCTTTTTTATTGAAGTATAGTTGATCTACAGTGTTGTGTTAATTTCTGGGGTACAGCATAGTGATTCAGATTATATATACATATATGTATATATATTCCTTTTCATTATAGGCCATTACAAGGTATTGAATATAGTCCCCTGTGCTATACAGTTGGACCTTGTTGTTTATCTATTTTATACACAGTAGTTAGTATCCCAAACTCCCAATTTATCCTTCCTCACACCCTTTTCCCTCCTGGTAACCATAAGTTTGTCTTGTATGTCTTCAGTCTGTTTTGCAAATAAGTTCATGTGTGTCCTCTTTTCTGTTCTATTATTAATTCAGGTAACAACAAAAATACATTATCTCACAGGCCTGGCATTCTCCTTTCTATTCCATTCAGTTACGTAAACTTTTTTCCCATTTGCATGTTGCCATCAATTAGTTATCACTTCAACCTGTCCTTTGTGAGTGTAGGTCTCTTCTATTAGGCCTTGCACCTACATTTTCACAACTAAGTGACTTTTGCAGAGAAGAAATGGGAAATAACTTGCATCTCTTGTTTGGTTACCTTCCCCAGCCTCTGTTGGGTACAGGAATGTAAGAATCCAGAGGAGGCTCATCCCAGTCTTCAGGACCACTTATTTCCTCCCAGGTACCCTTTTCCCTCCTCATTGCCATCGGGGGCCATGTGGACAACCACCATATGGCTCCACCCGGCCCCATATGGTTCTGTCTCCCTAAAAGGGCGCTCAAGAACATAAAAACGCTGCTGTATACTTTTATTGCAGCCCTGTCTCATTTTCCTCCATCTGTCTTCCATATGTTTATGTGACTCTATTAGGCTCTTGCACACAGAGGCCTTTTATAATGAAGCTCACCAGCCTGACCAAGACAAAGAACTAGAATTCACCTCTGTCCATGAGGAGGGGCCTCAACTGCTTTAAACATGTGATTCATTTAGCATTCAAACTAGAACAAACTCACAACCACTTCTCTTCAATTCGCACACAAAATTGATTTCATATTTATACTTCTTTTCATTTTCACAACAAAAGCCACATGGTGGCTTTCCTGTTGTCTTTTCTCCAAGTGCTCTTAGCGAAGTTTTGAAGAAGTGCATGTGACTTCCACATCAATCACCCTCCAAAGTTGAGTTTTCATTTTCATAAAATTCTCCTTTGATCAGAGGAAAAGTTGTTACCATTTTTCCCCTCAAGTGTCTCTGCAAACATCTGAAGTTTCACATGTGTCCTCTGTAAACTCTAAGGCAATGAGCAGGGGTGAGGAGGGGCTGACCCCAACTGGGCTCTCCCTGTCCCATGAAGGTCATGCCACCAAGTCCTGGTCCTCTTTGCTGGGCTCAGCATGTGGCAAGAGTGACAGATTTGATCCCAGGGTTCATATAACTGAGAGGAAACTGGGGGATAACAGTCACCAGACCCCAGGTACAACACCATTTCCCAGCAGGAGACAACTTCCGGCATTACTGTCAGTAATGAGGGTGATTTCTCATTCCCAGTGTAGAACAGTGGGAACCTGTTAGTGGGCACCTAGGCCATCTTTCATGAAAAACTCATGACAATGAGAAAGAAAGAAAAGAGAAATCAAGTAGGCCTAGAAATAATGATTTCTACTCTTACTAATATGACCTAGACACAAAGTCTTGTCATATTCACTAGAACTGTGGTGCTGTTAAGAAGAAAGCATTCAAATGCCCAAACCACTCCCCATGTTTAAAGGTATCCTCTTTTAAGCAGATAATTTGCCTGTAATCTAGTCCAAACCACCGGTGTAAAGCAGTCTGGCAATCAGGACAAGGAAAATTATGGCCAGTTCCATGATGGTTATCTCTGATGAAGATAATCACAAATGCACAGAATATTAATAGACAGACATACAAAAACAACCCAGCAAATGCCGTGAAAATATGTTCTTTTAGCTTATTTGTGCATAAATGACAATTACTGATACTTTCCCTCCAACATACATACGCAAAATAAGGTACATTAGAATTTTGAGATCAAACAATAAATAACATGACTATAGGATGCATGACTGAGTCACTGGCCTTTTTTTCTTCCCCTCTGTGTACATATTTCACGTCTTTGTTTCTCTTAATGTCCTTTATAATGCATTACAGAGCCACACATCAATTAAGTTCAGACAAAACTACTGGGACCCAAGGAAACTCTAGTTCCCACCTAAGCTGTCATTTCACAATCCTGCCTGAATGAGAAAAACCTTGAGAGTTACTTTGGACTAATACAACCTAAAAATGCCCGTTATTGATGCAGTCGGTATGTTGCAAACTGTGGGCATCACAGGTGCTATGGTGGCAGCAAAAAGTGCCTTTTAGTCAGGGGCGCAAGTTACAGAGTTTAGGCTGTAGCCAGAGGCCTACTCACTGGAATAGCTGCTCCAGGCTGGAACAAGTGACAAATTCCGATTAAGAGAAGCAAGTTCTGTCCTTCTGTGATAAAGGAAGTAGGGTAGGTCATGCAACGGTCGCGTTTCCAGAATTGCAAGGGTGACAAAGCCAACTGGATATTTTGCTCCCAGATTAAGTAGAAAGGACAAGAAGTCTGATCAATAAGACTTAGGGAATTATCATTTCTGCTCTGAGAAGCTATGAGTATCATATTCTGCACAGCAGGGCTAGCTCTGAGCAGTTTGTAAACCACTTGGAAAAAAGGCAGAAGTTGATGCTAAGCTGATAGTTGCTGAGCAGTCGCGTTAATTGTTGACATTTCGGCCGGGAGGCTTACTACCCCCAGCTCAGTGCTTCCCGCAGGCCAGGTAAATGCTTGCTGGTAACCCCCACCCTTCAGATTCCTTCCCACTGAATAAATGCTATTGAATGCTGGCCTCTTGCCAACTGCCTTTAGGTGAGATCTGGTGAAAATTGCCAAAGAAACAAGAACATCTGCCTTCATACCATTTTCTTTGTACGGCTGCTTCCCAGGAGGCTGCTGGGATCTACATGCGTCCATTTACTGGATTGAAACAAAACAGCACGAGGCCAAGGGGGAGGCGCACAAAGCATATGCTAATTCAGCCCACCCTGGTTTCGCCTACCGCGGGAGACTTGCCCCTACGGGTGCTGAGCAGGGCAGCCACAGCTGTGAGTCTGGAAGCAGCAGATACCCGCTGCCTTACCTGTTTCTTTGTCCTGGACTTCTTCCAGGTGCAAGTCATTCAAAAGGTGCTCCAAAATCTTCTCCGGGGTCCCAGACACAACCACGTATCTGTCAGAGAGCAGAGAGTCCACCGAGTCATCCTCTGTGGAGGACTGTGAGCGGCTGCTCCATTCCTCATCCTCATCCTCCTCGTCAATATATTTGAAATAAGGCACATCGAAGGTAGGCAAGGGCAGCTCTCGGTCTGAAAGCGAGGCGGAATCCTTCCTCTCTAAGTGAGGGTCAGAGACCCTCAGCCGGGAGCTGCCCATTGTGCGCGGCTAGTAACAAAGGCATCCCCTAAACACTACAAGATCTTGCCATCTCTGTCCTTTCACAGGGAACCGAATCCATCTGGCTGCTAAGAGCTCCGCAGTCAGCTAGAACGCTCGCTCCGCTGGAGAGGCGGAGAAAAAAGGGAGGGAGGGAGGAAAGAGGAGGCAGAGCGAGCGAGTGAGATGGAGCGAGGGAAGGGGAGGCAGGCAGGGAGAAGGAGACAGGAGCGCGGGGCTTCAGTGGAAACTCACCTCCAATCACTCTCCACGCTCCCCGCCTGGGGGGCTGGGCGGCAGCTCTGCACTTTCTTCAGCACCAGGACATTCTGGTCCTGCTCCTTAACCTGAACGGTCGTCACTTCATCATCCTGCTTTCATTGCAGATGGGAGTGATGGATGGAAGAAGGAAAAAGGGAGAGAAAATTAAAGAGGGGGGGAAAAAAGAGAGCTACTAAAGCTGCGGCGTTTTCTCTAGTTGCTTTCCACTGTAATTTCTTTATGGATTCAGAACAAATTAGGAGAGTCTGGTCAAGAATTTCCCTCTAGTGATACAGTGACCAGACTCAAGTTCTCTGGACATATAAAGCATCAGAAAGACATCCATACTTTAAAGAAAATTGGAAAAAAATTAAACTGGGGATGAGACTCAGTTCATTTTTTAAACTACCTGAATGATCTGAATTAAGAAATTTAAAGTTTCAAAAAGACAACATACTAACTTCATGGGCACTATACTCTCTTTTACCTGGTTAATACTTCTTAAGCAGTCACTATATTAAAATTGGAAAATCATAACAAAACATCATTTAAACACGAAATAGTGAGCAAGCCATATTAAACAGTGGATACATAAGTCATATTTATTTACATCACAGCCTGACTTGAAAAGTGGGCAAAAAACCTACTCATTCTATCATTCAGTTCATTTATTTCCCCCACCCCACAAAACTGAGATGGCCTTCACATTTACCAGGTACTTGTTTTGTCAGAATACAAGCAAAAATGCATCTCTAGTTCAAATCTCATCTAGCCTGAAATTTGGATGTCACGGGTGAGTGCACTGACTTTCTTCACCTCGGTCCTTTTCAAAAAGGAGAGAAGGCTGAACAATCACTCATTTCTGCACACACAGCTCGCACAGCCCCGAGCCTGGAGTGGCCCGCTGACGTGGCTCTGTCGGGTCTGGCTCGCTGCTGACCCAGCAGTGTGGAGCCGGCCCTGAGTGATGAATGCTCCCAGGGTGTGGAGTGTGAAACCCTCCCGACCAGCGATGCCCAGCCAGAGGAAAGGAGCCGGGGAAAGCAGAGACACAGGTTACAAAACTAAGCTTCTGTGTTCCTGAGGGTCTGAGAAAAAGATGGAAGAGAAAAAAGTTGACAGCACATAGGCTTCACCTTAAAAACCACATTGCCTCTTGAGAAACGGAAACAAGTTCTAAGGCTCCTAGCCTGTTTCTGCTCCTGGCAGAAAATTCTACCTATAATTAGGTACAAATATACAAAAAGAACGTTTTCCCCCCAGTGGATAAAAAGTACTATTCCCTCATGCCTTGTTAATCAGGTCCACAGGTCTATCGGAGATACCAATGTATTTTATTCACCTTTCATAAGAATCAAAAGGCACTAGTCTTGTCATAATTGACAACCAAATAAACGAGAAAATTATGATTTCAACTCCCAGTGTCCTGATTCCTAAGAAAATGCAGCGGCCTAGTCATTTGAGTCCTCCAAGATCTTCTTAAAAACAACAAAATAATACTGGCCATTCTAAACAGCGATATAATTTCATGATCATTCTTTTTTAATCTTTTAGTCGCAAATAATTTTACTATGTAAAACTGATGTATTACATTTCAGCAAGGTCAGACGCGCAGTTACTGTGGCAATTAATGCTGGATATTCATTGTTAAACTCCCCGAGGACGGCAGTGTGACTCCTGTAACATGAATACCAATGTATAATTGCTATCTTTCATTTCTCCAAAGGGGTTCTTTTGTTATCCATGTGGCTGAAGTAAAATATGGTGGCTGGAGAGAGGGGCATTTATTGATTAACAACAACAACAAAAAAAGGGCAGAATTTGAGTCTGGGATACTGAGACGCCCAGAAACAAATAATTCAGTAAGCAGCAGTTCTGAAAGGACAAAAATCCTTCCCCCGTCTTCCTCTTGTTGTAAGCCAATACTCATTTCACATGAGCCTGCTGTCATTCGGAAGTACATTTTACATTCTCTGTGCATGTGATATATGGCATTATTAACTTCCACGGGCCCTGCACATACATATGGATGGGAAGGGCTTCTCTCATGTCTGTGTAACTAATATGTATTACAGGACTGTGCGTAGAGCAGCCACACTCTGCTGGGCAGGGGAACAGCTGAATCACACTGATGTACTATCAATAGCATCTTATGTCGTGGTGATACTTTCCATTTTGAAAACCTGTTAGAAAGTAAAGAAGTGAAAAAGCGGAAAGAAATCAATGCATAAAGGGAGACAAAAGACATCATAAAATTGCCATGAAACCATAAGAAGAAGGAAAGTTAAAATAATGCCTCCCAACTGACCCATGCGCCTTTACCTAACTGCTTTTCTTGAAAAAGAGCAGAAGTACCACAGTTGAGGTTCTGGGTATGAAACTTTACTCTGGTGCTTGCTTGGTAAAGAATAAAAGTATTTAGGGAACTAATGACAAAAAATATGTTGAATGACAAACAGCTTATGAAATGCAAGTAAAGCACTAAAATGCTTAATTTATAGTCAATCACTTGACTAATAGTGAGGGTCTCCTTTGGGTGAGGCACTGTGCTGGGTACTAAGTGGCAAGCAGAGCTGAGTAAGACAAATGCCCTGCCCTGAAATGACAAGGTAAGAGCCCCTCACAATGGAAGTCTAGTGAGCTCCCTAAGAGGGGGCCACACGCGAGGGGTAGAACCCATGGGATCGGCCAAGATGACTATAGAGGCAGAGAATGCAAATTGCATTAAACGGGACAAAAAACTGGTTCAGCTGAGACTGATGGATCTAGTTTTAGGCAACTGATGTTTCAGTCCTGATAATACATCACGCTGTAGATATTCAGCAAGCAGTTAGAAATAGAGAATCCGGCCTCTGGACAAAGGCCAAGGACACAGACAACTCTGTGAATTACTCAAGTTAGGGAGCAGATGAGACTGTTAAGGGGGCGCAGGAGAGAAAGGGGACTATGAAGATAGACAAAGGAAGAAAAAACATAGAAAGCAGGGGAAGAGGGTGGGGATCAGAGTAACGGAGGAAATCTACATATAGAGATTCTGAAGAGTAAACCACGATGAGCCTGGAGATGTGGGAGGGCACTGTCTCAGGAGATTCAAGGAGAAAACCTGTCTGATGTTGTCAAATTTACAAAGATGATGAGTCTATGAAAAAGTGATGACGGGACAACGTTTGGTCCAGAGGCGGGAAGAGGAGTATTAAGGCGTGATGGATGAGGAGGAAGGGCACACGCGGGGAAGATCACCTCCTGGGAATTTCACTACAAAGGGAAGGAGTCAGGCTGAAGAAGGTGCTTGGCCAGGAGACTCAGCAAGGTGAGGGGGCAGCTGAGAAGAGGTGACACATCATGAATACACACAGCGGGGTTAGGCTATGAAAGAACTGAGATCTCCTCCTTTCAGAGAGGATCCCAGGAAAGAAGATGGGTTAAGATTTAGGAGAAAAAAAAATTAAAGTAGGGAAAACAAGGAAGCCGAGGTAGAACAAATGGATGGTTTCTAGCTTCTTGATAGAGTGGGAATTGAGACCATCTTCCGGAAGGAGAGGGTTCAGGTGACGTTGGTGGCCTAAAGAGAAAATTGTTGGGAAAATGGCTTTGGTGGGGGGTGCAACAAGGAGTAAACAAGTTATGAATGAAAGGATTGCCAAATGGCTTCGTGATGCTGAGGGCAGAAAACACATGTTTTTGGTTTATATGGCCTTCTGCTGAAGTGCTCAGAAACCTGCAAGGGGAACAGTCAATGATGGGGCCCCCAGAGGAAGGGACTGGCAAAGGGGCGACAAGAAGGAGTGAGGAGAGGGGTTCTGGACCATCAGCACACATGCCAACAGCTCATCACTGCATGGTGTCTGTCTGGTCAAGGAAAGGAGTGACCAAGAGAGGAGCTGAGAGACGGGGGCACCATGGATGGGCTGAGGACAAGTCTCCACAGGAGGGCAGGGGGCAGGCAAGTGGCAGAGGAGGAAGGAGGTGGAGGTTTTGATCAAGAAGGTGAATCTCTGAAGTGGAGCAGTTCAGAGCAGTGAAGACAGAGAAAGAGAAGCAGCCCCTGACACCTAGGAGCTGGCCCGGTGCCTGGTCTGGGCCTCAAATTCTCCTGTTGAATGTCAATGATTTTGTGAAAAATCAACATCAGATAAGGCCACTCTGTGACCATGGTGGAACAAGACAAAAACACAGCCACCTGGAAACTATAGCTGAACACAGACAAAGCATACACATTGGCCATGTTAGAAAGTACAGGGAAGCCCAGCTAACGAGTGACTGCTGCTTCTTTTCCAATGACAGCGTTAGCTCTGCCGCCCTCCCTAGAGATATGATTTAAGATATCGGCCCAGAGGTACCCAGGTTCCTGATCTAGAGCAAAAGCCCTGCTACTTTAAGCCCTTCCCGAAGCCACCAAACACAAACCCAAGTCCTTTAAGTGCTTTCCTCTAGCACCTTCTTGTTCTGAGCTCTCCCATGGCTCCCACGGTGTGAGGTCTCCATCACTGCACCACGCAATAAACCCAACTTGCTCAGTTACAGGTGTGTTCCTGGTGGTCTCTGGCTAGAGGACACTGACCACTGATGAGCGTTCTAAGATGCTGCCCTGCCACTGGCACGGAGTGGCGTGGAGACGGTGGTTACTGGAGTCAAGGATAAGATGCGTTTCCTTGTCAGGGGGAAGAGAGAGTCATACCCAGGAATATTCCTGTAAGTGACTACAGGGAACAGGGCTCAGAAGATGGGTGACGTCGGAGAAAGAATGCCTGAGCAGGAGGCACAGACCTCAGGAGAACAGAGACTTCTGCAGGGGCAACACTGAAGAGGAAGGCGCAGTGGGGAGCGCGGCGTATTCCCAGAAGGCACTGTGCTCCCCCACGCCTTGGCCCGCGGCGCTCAGCCCTGGCTGGTACAGGCTGAGTGAGAATCCTCCCCTCTCCCTGATACACACCCAGCTCCCAGATCTGCAGAAACCAGGCCATTCCCATACTCTCCTGAAGGGATGGTGGGAAGAACAAGAAACTCCAACAACCAGGCCAGACAGATTCTTCACAACTTTGCCAGTAGGATGCAGTCTGGGATGAGCGGGGAGCTGGGGGAGGAGAGGAAGTGCAAGAGTAAGCAGGTGCCCTCCGCTGACAGCAGGGGAGGGTGAGTGGTAAGAGGGAAAGCCGCCTAATCACAGACTCACGTGACCTTGTGAACAGAGTCTACCAGAAATGTGAAGACAAAGGAGGGTTACCAAGTTTTCCCTGCTCATCCTCATTCCATTCTTCAGGTGACGAGCTCCGATTTCTTCTCTTTCTACGGCTGCACTGCTCTCCTGCCAGTGAATTCTGAATGAGTAATAGAACCAGTCCCATCGACTTACTTTAACTTTCATGATCTAGATCAGCTTTTAGACTTCTAAATCAAACTTTTCCTCATTCGTTTATTCACATGAAAGACATCTATTTTTAAGAGAAGAATACCTATCGAGTAATAAAAATATTGATTTTTTTTAAAAAAAGGAAGGTAAAGAATTGACATTCACAGTTTTGTCGGTCTAGGCTGTCCTGAACCAAGTTTCTGACTGCATTTCTATTTTCACTCATCACCAGTGCTAGCAAGAAAAAGTGATTACTAGGGGATTTCTCAGGCCTGCCGGAATTGCCACAACTGCTTGCTAGGGTCCATTATCTCTGATAATGGAAAATCTTCCTCTCCCAAGTGTTCACATAAAGCAACCACCGGCATGCCGCACAGCATCGTGTCCCTGCTGCTCTGTGAGCACCGACTCTTATAAGAGCGCTTAACTGCGGGTTCGTGGATGGGCTCTAGGGACTTTATACTTTTTCTGAAAGTATGTAAAATGTTTATGTGTAGGCACATTTTCCCAGGCAGAGTCCAGAACTCTCGGTGTCATGGACGTCTACGAACCCCAGAAGGTACTAACTGTTCCGTACAATGAAATTTCTACCTACCACCTCATCTAAGGAGCCTTCTTTGACAAATCTGCCAGTAACACTGCCTATCCAGTTGGGATGCCCCAAGAACCTTGTCATAACATCCCTCACACTGACCTTGGATTATCTGCTCCTTCTGGTTCTCCAGTACATGATGACATCTTGAGGGCAGGGACTGTGACTTCTATTTCTCTTCCTAACACACAGCTCAGGTCCTGGCATGTGATACTGACTTGATAACGGTTTGCTGAACGTGCAGGTCAATGGGTAGGAAGACAGTGGACGAGCAAGTGAGTGGCTTACCTTTACAAGGCAGAATTCTCTCTCACATGGCTTGGGCTCAATGGTCACCCTCCTCGGATACCTGCCTTACCTCTCCACTCAGCCACTTTTTTGTTACAATGCTCATCACACGAGATAACTGTGTTTTAAACTTGAGTGTTATACTTATTCAATCTGTCAGAATTCGATCAAACTAAGCTGACCCATAAGAGGCCACATAACTCATACAACGCTGGGAAGGCAGTCACTAAGTGGTACTGTCCCTCAGTTCAGGGCACATGGGAAAAAGGGTGTGGGTGTGAACAGGTCACACTCTGGGCTAACTCATGAACTGGGCAAGGGATGTATTTTGTGCCCTCTAAGCTCCCCTTCCTGCCCATTAGGCCCCAGCCAGGATCCTCAACATGACCTAGTGCTCCATCATCAGACTCATCTGAGACAGGCAGCACCAGGGAATCTTTCAGATGGAGAACACACAGAACCACCCAGCTTGACGCCATGGCATTCAAGAAGTTGCACAAGTAGCACCAGTTTTCCCTCAAGTCTATGAACAGTCACTTATTCACAAGAAGGCATTTGCTATGGACTAAATGTTTGCATTGCCCCTTCAAAAATTCTTCTGCTGAAACCTAATCCCCAATGTGATGGTGTCTGGACATCGGGCCTTTGGGAGGTGACTAGGTCATGAGGGCAGAGCCCTGTGAATGGGGCCAGTGCCCTTATGAAAGAGGCCCCAGAAAGAGCCATTGCCTCTTCTGCCATGTGAGGTCACAGAGTAATGACAGCATCTATGATCCAGAAAGTGGGCCCTTGTCATATACTGAATCTGCTGTCACCCTGATCTGGGACTTCTCAGCCACTAGAACAGTGCAAAATAAATTTCTACTGTTTACCCAGTCTGTGGTGTTTTGTCACAGCAGCATGCACAGACTAAGACAGCACTTAGAGCCAATAGCTTGTTATAACTCCTTCCATCTCACAGCATTCTTGGTCAAACTTTTACTCATCCTACAAAGTTCACTTCAAGAATCACCTCCTCCAGGAAACCCACCCCTCTTCACCTCCACACTGAAGGTGTGGCTGGCCCTTCTCTGTCCATGTGAATCCTGCTGACTCTGCAGATTCCGAGGAGCATATATGGATAAACCTCTCTGTCTCCCTTCTAAAGCATAAGCACATTTGTGGGCAGGCACCATATCTTCTTCAACTTTGAATTCCCAACAAATAGCCAGGTCTTAGCACTTCACAGATGCTCGAAGAAAATTAACTAAATGAATCACTGAACAAACAAAAAGAGGAATGGATAAATGTGTATTTCAGAGTAAAGGTTGAGACACCAACACATTCAGACTCAAAGGATACACTTTGGTGAATTCTGATGGTGCTGACATGGAGGACAGTCTGCTGAGAGGTGCTCTTCCTAAAGAAGGGTCACCCAGCTACTGAGGTGATGGGTAACACTGGCTGCCCTATCCTGCGCCTTGATCATCAGCTTAGCTGGGACACTCAAACAGATACAGGTAAACTGAAAAGAAGAGTTCTATGCTTGTCACACTGGACACTGATAAAGACAGACAAGGAGTTATGAGATCAAAATGATCTGCTTAGCGGGGAGGGAACAGCTCTGTGGCAGAGCACATGCTTAGCATGCACGAGGTCCTGGGTTCAATCCCCAGTACCTCCATTAAAAGGAAAAATGACCTGCTCTAATTCAGGCTCTTGGCCTGAGGGTGGTTAATGTGAAAATCACTAAGGCAGCCCCAGGACTTCGCCAAAATCCAAAAGAACACATGGTAAGTATTTTGTGGAGGGTAATGCTTCATGCAATCATCAGTTATTGGACCATTAAGAAAAGCTAATATAATTTCATCTCACGGGGTAAAGGTAACCACAGCTCAAGAACTAAAGAGACAGCAGTGCCACACCAACAAAGAGACCCACTGGGGTTGGGCAATGAGGGAGGGATCCAGCCCTGAGCAGGCAGATAAACCTACATTATTTAGTGAGGGTTTACCACATATCGGGCAAAGCTGAGAGTTGAATATCCATTATTTTATCTAATCATTACAGCAATTTCTATGAGCTAAATACTATTAAAACCCCATTTTGATAAAGTAACTTAGCCAAGCAAGATCACAGGGTGAGGGTGTGGTCAAGCTGAGACTGAGCTCGGACACACTCAACAACAGAGCTCTTAACGAAAAGCACAGACATCCCCTGAAGATGGTCACTAATACGCATTAGAGACTATCACAGGGGGCTTGGTCTACCCTGGTGCTGACTGCCAAAGCAGGCCAGTCTGCTCGGGGTGAGGCAGCAGGCTTGTCAAAGTCATGCCGAGTTCTCAGAGAAGAAGAGGGGTGACAAGGGCTGAGCACGGTGTCAGGGCCACAGCTAAACCAGCTCAGGCCAGGGCAGAGCTCAAGACCCAGCAAAGGGAGAATGAAGGGCTGGCAGGAACAGAGTTAAAAAAGGCAGGGATTAGAGGAGTCCGAGTCTGGTTCCCAAACAATTAGGGTACTCAGAGACATGCAGACTAAGGCTGGGGCTTCCGATGCATAAGCTGCCCTGGACCCAGTGGGCTCAAGCACTGGGCAGACGCTGAATTGTACACTTTAAAATGCTTAAGCTTATGCTATGTGACTCTTAACCTCCCATAAAACAAAACAGGGCTGTGATGAGCCTGTGGGCCCAGGCGTTTGCTGACTAAGGTACACGGGACTCTGCCCCAAACTGCTACAAGAGGGTCTGGGAAACATGTCTTTTGGGGTACAGTTCAGGTAGCTGGAATGTCTATTAAATAAAAAAAAAAAAGATTGGGAGAATGAAACCATAGTAGGAAAGTTTAACTCTCTGAGCTACCCTGCCCTGTGGGCAAGGTACTGCAGGATTACTCATGATGTTCCAGAAAGGTGACCTTCCATTAATGGGTGGCTAGTTAAAGGAAGCAGACTGAGGCTCAGTTTAAGGAGGTATTGATGATAGAAGCAGATGAGCTGTCTCTCAAACTGGAGCAGAACCTGTCAACGATATTACTGACAACTGATACGGTTCTTCAGTGAGTGAGGCTGGACAAGATGACTTCGGTATTTTTTCCAATATTGAGATGCTACAAAATTCAGTTGTCTTGACTCCACTTTTCTCAGAGAAACTCAAAGTGCCAGCTCTCCTAAGTAAGAAAGCTGCATGTCACTTGGTGGTCAGCTATCTCTCCTCATCCTGTACTACAGAAATTCACACACAGCTTAGCAAACCAAACCACCAATGCCCGCATCTTATTCTCTTCCTGTAAATGTGGGGACAGCAGAACTGGAATACTTATCAGGGGAAAAAAAATCTCCTCTGGCCAAGAATAATTTTCTCTGAGAACAACCTTCACAGAATTTGCTGACAATGTATCTCATGATTCTCTTTTCTCATGGAAAAAAAAGTAAACAGAGCTTTAAGAGAAGAAAAAAAAAGTCAAAAGGATATTGCTGGCAAAGATAGACCTGATTAAGAGAGCACACTAAGGGAAAGATTAAGCAGATGTGTGTCAAGGTGAGCGATGGTTTAGATTTACCAGACTGCCAAGTGCTGGCCTGACAAACATATCATTTGTGTGGGTGACTCTGGCAGAGAGTATTTAAATAATGATAATTAGTTCCCTTTTTAAATCCTACACATATTATGATTAATAACTTACATTAAAACCCAAATGGCACTAATAGGATTCATCATCCCCAAACTTACAAAATCTAGGTCAAGTCTGACTTTCATAGGATGAAAGCAAACACAAAGTTGTTATGGAACGCTCTGGACTAGGTTATGTTAGCATCACCCTCACTGACTTAATCTAATTCCTGCATACTTTATTGTCTAAATGCTCCTTCTGGTCTAATACCTACATCAACTTACTACAATTCAGATCCTACAATGTGCTTCATACTCAACACTCCCCATGTGACCCTTGGGAGTTATTAAATCACACAGGTGTTACTGGGGTTTTTTTTTAATCATAAAAGCTTACATTTTATTAAATCTTTGCCAGCAAGCCCTCTAGTTCCAGTATAAAAGTTCTTGGTTGATGACCAGATTTCTAGGTGGAGATGGAGGGGAGAAGAGAAAGGAAAAATGGCAAGACAAGGTCCACTCTGACAGGTGCTGCGTGAGAACAGGGGCTTGGTCTGTTTTGTTCTCTGTGCCGTCCCTCCACCCAGAACAGCAGTGCCTGTTAAATGAGTGAACGGCCTGGTGAATGATGGATGAGCAGGCAAATAATACACATCGAAATGCCCAAGATCAAGGACAGAGAGGTCAGCCAAGGCCAGGAGGAGGGGTTCAGCCACAAAGAGAGTCAGTCCAGGGAGCAGGCTAGGGTAGAATGGAGAAATTTCAAGAGTTAGTTAATGCCTTGTGAGGCCCTAGTTTTCGGGTGGGGAACCTGATTATCTGCAAGGAAGCAGTCAACATTCTTTAGCATCAGAAAGTCTAAAGTCTAAAATGCCAGCAGCAAAAACAAGGCATGCCGTCAGCCATGGTCATGGGTGAGGCTGCTGCCTGCTATTGCTTCTGATGTCCCCTGGTTGCAGATATGGTGCTTATTTCATTCTTCTGAGACTCAAGAGTTACATACACTTGCTCTGCTTAGTGGGCCCAGGGCACTGTGCAAAGGCTCAGCTGGGTTAGGAAATTACTAAGACTCACCCCTTGGCTTCTCAAGTTTCAAGAAGTCTAGGTCAAAGGGCAACTGAAGGCACTGCCTTGTGCATACGTGACCTGATAGAGGCCTACATGAAGGTAATTCAGAAGAAATAGGATGCCTTCAAATTCTAAATTAGATCATTAAGCATTTCCTAACATGACTGGGGTCACTGGAGAAAAACTTCATCTATCAATACTTTGAACATGTGCATTCCACCAATCCACAGCATCCAGGCAGACGGTTTGCACGGTATGTTCATGGCAGATTCTGTCACACTGGGATTTGCAGAAAGCTGGGATGACTTAGAGCTGGAACGGCCCTTATTTCTACTTCTCATTATTGATACAGCTTGACGGCCCTCAAAAGAGAATACATGTTAACCTGAGACTAAAAACAACCTAAAAATCTGAAATTTTGCTTCCTAGGAAATTTTACAGAAATGACAAATACAAATTTTACACAGAAATAGCTTCTAGTTCCCAAGAATTCTCAAATCATTGTGTGTGTATGTGTGCCATACATGTAAAGTTATTCTAAAGGGAAAAATATCAATATTGACACTTTCCCCAAGCAGCCCAAAGATGAGGTGAAAACCTATGGTAAATCATGACTCGGACAAAATTTCTACATGCTAGTTGCAGATATACTTATCACCTGGGATCCGAATAATTCACAGAAGCAGTTTTACAGAAGCCTTTAAAATCTGCATAACAAGAGGACACACGGAATTTTAGAGCAGCAATTGATGGCTTCTCCTGACTGGTTCCTATAGCTTTGGCTTCTCCTCCCAAATTCCTTTTGCATGAAATTCAGTTGTGTTTGGAAATTCCTCCTGATTAAGAAAAGATCTAATTTATAAACTGAAATTACTTGAAAAATCTAGCTCTTGACTCTGGACAGACCCAGTAGATGTATTCTTCAAATCTAAAAACTATTGGGATATGTGAAGTTTGCTTAAAGAGTAGATCTTCAGTGTTCTCACCACACCTGCAAACACAGACAGACAGACACACACCCCTCCCCTAATGTAATCATGTGAGGTATGGATATGTTAATTAGCTTGACTGCAGTAATCATTTTACAATATGCGTATATCAAAACAACACATTGTACACCTTAAAAACATACAATTTTGTCAACTGTACTTCAATAAAGCTGGAAAAAATTTTTAAAATAAGAAGTAAAGTATAAATTAATACACTTAGAAAATGGAAAAGCTTCAAGTCAGAACTCTGTAACTCTTTCCAAATCTCTTTTGTGTGTATGTAAATGCGCATTTACACATGTGTGCCTGTGGATACACTTGTGTGTACACGCACATGAATGCATGTGTAACTTCAGAGAGGGCAAGTTGGTAATAAAAAGGGCAGCCTCAGTCCTTATGGAAGTTATGGAATGAAAAATTCCTAGTTACCATAGCAACTGCTAGGTTACATGACACAGGAGCAAGGAGATACAAAGCATCTTAAGCAAACACTCTTGTTTTTTCATGCTTTGCACATTCCTTGGTGTTTTTAGAGTGGCACGCCTGAGGTCTCGGCAGTAACTGTCTCTGAAACCTCATTTCACAGTTTGAAACAAGACTGGGAGAAAGGTAAGACTATGTCACTCTTGGCTTGCTGCACAGCCAGAGAAAGCTGGTATTAAAACAAGTTAAGAGAATTTAAAATGCAATGAAATATTGCTAACTATCCGAGAGACAAACAAAAAGTAGGAGGTAAAAAGGAAGAGAAACAAATAAGACAAAAATAAATTTGGTTGCAGAACAGCAGGTATTTCTCTCTCTTTTTGGAGTGAAGGATGTGTGGGGAAGAGAAGAATGCCTGAAAAGAAACGGAAGTCTGTAAGTGGTAATACAGACCAAAAATTTTTCTACTTTCCTGAATATGAATATGCACTTAGGGCACGGCGCCAAGGAGGATTCAAATCCTCGTATACAAACCTCCTTGCTCCATAAACCATGACTCACTGAAGTTTGAAAGTTTGTGTCTACTCTTTACCAAGTATGTATTCTCCCAAAGGCTTGTCCACATTTATAAACTGATGAATCTCCCTGTCTTTTCTGCTTGTCATTTCCAGGTTAAATTCCCCACAGCACAAAACCTTTCATTTAAAACTTTAAATCTCCACTGTACTGGAATCCTGAGGCTGGTACAACTTTGGATTTGCACAGATATGGTTTGAGTGCTTGAACTTGGGAAACACTTCAAATCATCCACAACTGCCTTTGCTACTGAATTCAGGTCCACAGAAATTGACTGAAAGCCTAGCGCTAGACACTGGGGATAAAAGTTCACATAAAACACAGAGATTGCCCTTAAAGAGGAAATAGCCTTTCTAAGAGAGAGACATGGGAGAGAGATAAATTTGCATGTTTGAAAGTAGTGGTTTGGAGCTAGGCTGTGGGTAGTAGTTAGTTAATGAACTTATTAGCCAGTATAAATAAATAGACCCCTTTCTTGTTATTTCTAGGAGTTCAAGGCAGTAAGATCTAGGGTTTTGTTTTATTTTGGTTTTAGCTTGTCATTATTTGGAAGTATTATATCTCAATCCTCTTCAGGACATTCTGAACTCAGAAAAACAATTCCAAATATTTAATGACATGACTGGAAATATGGCTTTAACACCCTGATAGCAGGTATTTCTAGCTGGATGCTAGAGCCCCATTTGTCCCATATCAACAGCATTTCACAAAAAGTAAATTTTTAGAAATTCTAGCCATAGGAGTATTTTTAGAACATAAAAGAACAGAATGATTCTTGGCATTGATAGGCATAGTCAATCAGAGTAAAAAAAAAAGGCCACTCAAAGTCTCCTGAGTAATCAACTGATACCCACTTTAAAATGGTGACATCAGCCTCCAAAGTGTTCAACATGCAGAAGTATGGATGCTGCTGAATTTGAGGGGTGGTCTTCAATTTAAGGAAGGAATTTTAGAGCTAGAAGAAATCTTCGATCTCTAATCTCCTACCTTTATAGATGAGAAAATGGAAGCTCAGAGAGGTAATGTGGCTCATGAAATTTGTACTCAATACATTTAATTTGGGGGAAATTTATTTATAGGATTTCAATTTTCCAAGAATAAAATAGACTTTTTTATGCTGAAAACAAAACAGTAAAAACGTGAAAATAAGAAAAAATTTGCCTGTGATAATTAGTCAAGAAATCTTACTCTTTACATTACAAAAATAAATCTGAGCTGTATTAAAGGCCTGAGCAGAAAGTGCAACTCTAGAAGAGAGGAACATAAAATTGAGCATCTGGCCATTAGGGGAAGGACTCTCTAATTTTGAAGGCAATTTTTAATATTAAAAAACATGAGTCAACAGTTTTGCTCACATATGTGTAAAAATAGTAAGAAACAAACTGGGGACATGTTTGTTCATACATGTAACAAATATGACAAAGATTTATGCCCTTAATATAGAAAGAGCTTATTTAAGTCAGTGAGAAAAACGCCAATGGAAAAATGGACAAAGGAAGTAATTAGGTTATTTACAGAAGAAACACAAACGGATTGATATAAATTGCAAATATTCAACCTCATTAAGAAAGAAACGTAAATCTGAATAAGATAATATTTTCCCGTTATCAACCTGACAATACTTAGTTTTTCCTCCTAAGAATCATAATAATCAATGAGGGTGAGCGTATTGCAAAACAAGTATTTCATGTAGTGCTGATGAACATAAAAATTGGAACAAGCCTTATAGAAAGTAGTTGAGCAAAAAACATAAAAGAGATGAACACAGTTCATTCCTGTAGGTAGTAATGACTTAGCTAGGAATTTACCCTTAAGAAATAAAAGCTTAGGTAAAGATTTTGGTAGAGATGTACATCTCAGATCATTTATAACAGCAAAATTGAAGCCTATTAGCCCCTAGATGGGAACAGTAGTTAAGTGAACTATGTTATGGAAACATAAGGAAATTATCATAACATATACTTGGATATACCTGGGAAGGTGAGGGGAACAGTGATTAGTTCTCACTAAAGCTTTCTTCCTTGTAGCTTTCTATTATTTCTAAATTCTCTTTACAATTAGTAGAACAATTTTAAACAAAAAACTCTTTACCAGAAATGTGCTATAAATTCCAGCAAGCCGCCTGATGCCTTGTTCTCGTATGTTAACCCCCTAGAAACCTCTTCAGGAATGAAGCTTGTTTTCAAAAACAAATTCAATCAGTAAAACAGGTCAAGAACTATACAATATACTAATTTTAAAAATACGTTGTAGCTGGAAAATGGGGAAGTGGGGAATGGTCAACACCAACAATATGTAACTTCCCTTAGATTTGAGATTTATGCTCTTTGCCATTTATGATTTGGGTCTTTACCTGATCATAATCCAGGAAGTAAAAGAGATGATGTTTAATTTAGTAAATGCCTACAAGAAGGTGAAGAAATAATTTTCTAGCAATAAACACCTTATTCAAAGTACACCCCTTACCTTCTTCTCTCTGCTTGTCACCTTCTTTACTTTTTGTTTTCTCCTCCTTTTCCCTCACTAAACAGTGGGTGCCTGGGGGGCTCAAATCAGACCTTGCTCACTTATGTCTCTGTTCTATTGTGTGTGACGCCTGGTTCATTGGTGCTCAACAGATGCTTTTCTCCATGAACACAGGCAAGAGGAAATTAATCTACGCCAAATACTTGCTCAAAAATTTGCTCTGTATTTGAAAAGGAGGAACTTCTATTGAGATTAAAACTTATTTAGGCCCTCAACAAAGTCAACTTTGTGTGTTGTGGCTGAATGACCACTACTGGTAGCAGCAGGCTAAATAGCTATTCGGCTGTCTCCCAACCTCCCCCAACAGGATTCTTTCTAATCCTGTCTACAAGCTCAAGCATGGGAATCCGAAATGAACTGCTAAGAGTGAAGAAACTAAGTGTCTGATTGATGAGGGACCCTGGCCTCAGTCTGAAGACCTCAGTGCAGTTCAGTAAGTGATCAAATTCCCCCAAGTTGGTGGGTCACCACACTCAGCTAAGGAACGTGCATTTAATTCACTCAGGATCTTCCATAGGCTAGTGTTACTCAATTCTTCTTCTCTTTCTGGGGTCCCCCACACTAGGAAGTCTGCAGCCTGCCAGCCTCTAACACTCAGAAGGAAAAGACACCATTCCTGGCTTTTCTATTCTGGATTGAAGCAGTCTCAAAACTTAAGTCTGGAAACCAAACCAAACCAAACCAAACAAACAAAACCCCAAAAAACAAACCACAACTCTCACTCCATTCTTTCCCAAAGGTTGTGGTACATCAAAGTAGAAGTTGGAGCAAAGACGCAAAAATGGCAAATCAAAGACGGGGTGGGGGTGGGGCCCAGGGGAACAAGCAGCTGCAGATGTTGAACACACCTAGGGCCACTTGGATCTTTACTACTAAGAAGGATTTTCCCAGGGTGTGGTGAACTTTTCTCAGGTCTGTGCAGATCTCCTCCCTATGCCAAGATTATGAATAATACCAAAGGACAGGAATTTGAAATTTACTGACTTGGGACAGAAATGAGATCCACTTAAAATTGAGATACAGGTCAGATCTGATTGCCAAATTACAATGGAAATGGCATTTAACAGTTCAACATGTCATGAAAGGTCTCTGTCCACAAGCATCTGGCATTCAAGTGCAGTCTTCAAAAGACAGTCAGAATAAAACTGGCTCTCTGCTTTGTCCCAAGGGTTCTTCTCGTGGATTTTAAGGATTAGTTAGAATTCTGCCTTGTCCAAGCTCAAAAGCTTCCCTCTTCCACTTTGTTGGTGTACCCCTTAATCTCAAACTTGTAGGTATAAATCAGCACCAACGTGGGCCCTACGTGCTCTGGTCTCTGCCATCTTATATCCTGCAGTTCTATTCACTTACATCCTTCACAATTCCAGTCATACAAAGTCCAAGAGGAGAAAGTGCTATCTCCATGGTTTCCATCACCCTCTTGGTTCCCATGATTTTAGAGCTGTATCTGAGTAATGTTTCAATACAGAGATAATTTTTAGATTTGTGCTTCCCTATGAGTGTATGAGAAGCACGGAATGATCCCAGTTACTTTTTGCTGATAAAATTGCCTGTGCCTGCTTTCAGGAGGTGCTGTGTTACTTTTCTGATGTGATTACTGCTAATAAGTAGGGGAGAAGCAGTTCAACAGAGATGCTTTACTTGGGGCAAGGGTCATTTCAATCAGGCTAGCCTTCCTGTAGGGCCCCACGAAACCAAAACTTCAGAAACCCCAAGAAATAAAAGCACAGAGACTGAGTCATGCTTTTCTCTGACAAACCTGAAGGGTCTCTGATAATGACTATTTTCATTAATGATTTTTTGCTTCTGATAACAGAGGCTAAAAGGTATATATTTCACTAGAATATTATCAACAGAAATATTTTAACATCTTCCTGTCAATAATGAACTTCCAACAGAATTAATGGATCGTAAAGTACTTATTGCCCATTTCAGAGGATACTCTTTATAATCCTATTTAGCAGGTGCCGGTTTTTGAGGAAACTCTTATCCAATCAAGACACATCGTATCTAAAAAGTTCTTTCCAACGCTTACGACTCTCAGAGGAAAAATCCAGGATACTCAGGTTGATCGCAAAAAATAACACATCATCACAGTCCCCCAACTTGTCACAACAGTAAGTCCACTGAGCAGGGAGAAAGTGATAGTATCCATCAACCATAAAATTCAGTTTGGAATATTATTATGCATCCCATCCTGTGGGGGTCATTAGAACTCTTTATCCACGAGAGTATCAATACAAAGCTTGTTTCAGCTCTCTAAATCCTAGCCAAGGCAAGATCAAGAGAGGTGTTAATGAATCATCATCCCTATGAAGTACCCTTCTCATCCTCTTTCATCACACAGGGTTTAAGTCTTACCTGGAAACTTTCCACCCCACCTCCACCACTGAGGTCACTAAGATAGGTTTCTATGACTCACGAAGTTTTCATGAGCTTCCTGAGAAATCCCTACCCTCAAGCCACCTCCTGCCATCTTAACTGTCTTATTATCACTATTGTTATCCCCCTCTCTGTATTTCTTGGATCTTGAGGGGCCTCTAATCCTTCATTCTGACTCAGCTCACCTCAATCATGCCCAGTCATTCCTGGAACCTGAACATGTTTACAAGACTCTGTTAAAACTGTTGAGCCTTGTTCACTTAATTATGGACAGATGTACAATAAATGAACATACACGCCGTATCTTATTTCTCCATTTTTTTAAAAGTCAGGAGGGAGAGATGGGAAAAGGGATAAAAAAACACAAAAACCTATTCCAGGTAAACCTCAGTGCAACAGCATCAACTTCTATAGACCGTAACAACAAGCCTTTTTTTTTTTTTTTTTTTTTTGCTTCAGTAATGGAGTGGGTGATTTTTTAAAAATTAAAGGCAAATTTTTATGTAATGACAAATAAGAACAAGGCCATGTTTTAAGTAAAATATGGGTATTGAATGTGACTTATTAGAGAAATATGTACTGTACACTTGCCCACAGTCTGTTATGTTCTGTTATGATATTTTCAGCAATCTTCTATTTTTGCTATCTTAAAACAACATTTAGGGCTGCTGTATGCCAGATGGAATTTTTCCTTTCCACCCACTTCCCACTGCAAAAGGAAAAAAAGGTTCTTTGCATCCCACATGGAAATCTTTTATCTATTTCTTTTCCTCATCTTTATCAGCTGAAGTATCTGAATCACTCAGAAATCACCAAACTCTGGCTGAATCAATATGAGGCTAATATCATACAGCAGAGTAAGTACATCTCACGTGAACACACATGCCTGCAGGGGGTTTATTAAGAGAAAATATTTACGTTAGAGGCAAGCTCAAAATTCATTTCTGTAAAAACAGGACTGAAGCAAGGTCAACATTTTACAGAAAAATGATGTCGTGGTATATTTTAGGCTAAAGCTTATAAGTTAGGATTGAGCTATAACTGGACATTCTGTCTTTACAGCAAAGCTTGAACGTAAATTTACACTGGTTACTGCTTCATGCAACACCAAGAGAGGAAAGGACAGAGAGCTTCAAAAGGACTGAGTGTGACCCACTCTTTGCTTGCAAACCTGTTCCCACACTGTAGCAGAGGAATCTCAAAAATTCAAATCTAATCCTTTCTCTCTTTCCCTTTCTTCCTTCCTTCCTTCCTTTCCTCTTCTTTCCTTTTCTTTCTCTCTCTCTCCCTCTCTCCTGTTTAAATTCTTCCCAAGAGCTCAGTACCATTCTGAGCACATGAAGCCTTGCATCCTCTGGCCCCTGTGCCTCTCCTGCCCAGCCCTGCCTCCTCCCCCCACCCCTTGGCTCCAGACACTTGGTTCTGCTGGCAGAGTCGCAGCATCCTGTCTCTGCATGAGGCCCTGCCTGGCCTCCCACACGTTCTTCCCCCTGCCAGGAATGCCCGTCCTCCCTCACTTCTGATAACTCTTCTGACTCTTCAGATTCTGTCTCTTCCTCAGGGACACAAGCACATCTCCCAGGACCAGTTGTGCTCCCTGAGACAAGCTTCCGTAACAGCCTGGACCTGAGTGTACAGGTGACCATCAACTCAGCCTCTGAATTTCTTGCAGAGTGCTGTTACCTCCCCGAAGGCAGTGATGCATCAGGGCAGTCTTTGGGGAATCAAGGCACAATGGATGCTGGTACCTGTGTCTCCATAATCCTTGATGTCTCTTCACGTTTCACTTCTCCAGGACCCAGTGGTACACAGTAGTTATAAAGGACTGTCCATCCCCCTGTGAAGGCCTGTCCATCTGTCTGTGCCTCTTTTCTCTACCTTTTTGTCTGAAAGCATCTACCAGAAACTCAGATGAAACCCACTCACCAAAGATTTCTCCTGTTAACCTGATGAGACAACAATCTACAAGATATTAATATTGTTATATTAATGTAGATCAGACCTCGATAGGGGTAGAGGGAAAAAAGAATAAAAGGTAGCCGATATCTGGAGAAGAGCGAAAGCAAAGAAAAACAACCTATTTTCCAGTATTTCACCTTAATGATTCCTCAGACATACTAGAGATGATATGGCTACTTTAAGTTTACAGGTATAAGAACTTAATAAACCTGGGAGCAGCATCTCTACTGTAGGGAATCAAAGATCCTTGGAGAACATAAGTTTGACAAATCCAACTGAGTATCAATTTTCTTAATCGGGCCTTTTAAAAATAAACTTGAATATTTTCAGGAAAAAATATCAAATATCATAATTCCTCTCCCTTCAACAATACTGAAACTGATATTTTTAAAATGCTGAGACTTGCCATGGCCTCTAGTGAGAGCCTAAAAATCCAGCCAATGGGCAGATGGCTCCACCAGGCAGTGGGAGCACATCACTGACTCCCACCAGTGGCCAGGCTGCCATTTTTCTGGAAGGAACAAAACAAAATAAAACAAAAGCAGAATTTAAAGCAAACCAAATTTGTAAACCTTGCTTTTGAAAAAAGAGCTCCTTTTTGGATTGCTGCAACTGGGACTCGGTCTACCAGAGGTAGTTTCCTCTCTCTGAACACCTGAAATTATTTAAACGCTTCACTAAATACTGTCTTGAGAGGTTACTCATTTTCCATGCGTGACTTTTTTCTCCAGCTAAACTGTAAGGTTTTGGAAGGCAAGAACTACCTTTCACCACTTTTGTGGTTACTCGGTGACCATATTAATCCTGACTAAAAATGAACTAAAACGACTCACTCAAGGATGCCTGTTTCCTCTAAAAACGTATGTACTTTAGGACCAAACCAACACAAAGTTGGGATTCTGTCATTAAGAAAAATAACATGGTTTCTACAAAGGATTTCTCAGTTGTCGGCAACTTAACATATTATGAATTGCCTATTACATCTGAATTCTGGCTTTCAATACTAAGCAACAATGTTATAACATTCTATTTGTCTTCAAGTAGTTTCTTTCCTTTTTTTTTTTTTCAAGTAGTTTCTTGATTAAACAAAATTGCTGGTGAACTTTAAGTAAGCCCATGATTGCTCTCGATTTTACTTGCCTAGATGTATAATACGAGTTTGAATACAGAATGATAAAACCATTTCCTTTTAGCATTTCATACAGAGTTAAAAGAGAGCTTTCACTTTATATTAAGCTTTAAAAACAAACAAAGTAATAGACCAAATGAAAGCTGGGGAAATGCAGAGACCAAGTTTTAGTATGTGAAGTAAGAGTGGAAGTAGCCAGAAAAATTCAAACCACTTCTTCCCTATTAATCCATGAATAGTGAACCCTTTGACGCAGACAGGATTCCAGGATGAGGCTGCAGGAAACAGGGAAAAGGAAATTCCGGTTGAGGTTGAGTGATGGAGACCCTACCCTGGCAGCAGACCATGCCAAGATGCAGCTTCAGAATGTGCAAAATCCCCTTCCCACCCATATTTCACGAGTGAATTGGAGAAGGGGAAGGAAGTCGGGCGGGTCCCCAGACTTAACAAAGGAACTGAAGAAAGCAGGCTGGGGAGAGGTAGGGATACAGACAGGGTCCCGAGGGAAAGCACCGCTTAGCACGGCTTTCAGTGGCACTTTACAGACCTCCATTTCTGCAGTCTGGAAATTAGTATGTCAAGTTTAGGTGCTACTTGTTGGTATTTCTACTCTCCAAGTTAATACACTACAAAGCACCAACTACATTCCTGGAAAAACAGAGTTTCGGTTTTCTGGTAAACAGTGCAATGTTATTCCAGAAAACAGTACTCACATCTAGAGAAATATTTCAATCCAGCTATTACACAGACACTAAAATATGAATGGCTTTTACATTCTTAAAGTTTAAATTAGGACTCAAAATGAGCTAGCACCATAGCATCCCCCTTTCTCTTTTCCTTCCCACACCCACCACCACCATCCCTTCAATACACAATCGCTCCATCTCTTTCTTCCAGGACTGACCTCCTGGTTGCCCCCCTTTCTCGGGACATCATGATTCTCGTCATCCTGGCCTCATGCCCACCTGTCAGGCCTCCCTCGTGACCGCTGCTGAGAGAAGATGCCATCCAGGGCAAGCAGACTCAGTTCACGCTTAGCCCACCTTTGCTGAATCTTTCATCTGCCTTAGCTTTCTGATCTGTCATGCTGAAATCATGCCACTTACCTCACAGAAGGCTCCCTCATCCTCCTTGCTTATGACAACTAGTGAAACAAGTCAATAGCTCTTCATTATTTCTAGAATAAGGTGACACTTTTCAGCCCTCCGAAGCCTCCACAGTCTGGCCCAACCTCCTTTCTCACTAACTCTTCCTTCTCCTGCCCCCAGGTCACCATCTCCCTCACCCCCACTCTTGGTATTCTGGTGACAGAGAATGGTTTCCATTTCCAAAAAATACCTTGTATTTTGACATTTCGGTGCATTTTCTCATGCTACTCTTTCTGCTAGGAATGCTATTCTTCCATTTGAATTGCTTGAATCCAACCTAAAATCTACTTTAAGGTCCACATCAAACACTACCTCTGCCATGACAGAGAATCCCGTTTCTCCAGGAGTAAATCCTTCTTCTAACACCTCTGTATCTCTCTGGGATCATCACCATCTCCTTGTATCACAGTTACTTGTATCAATGTCTTTTCTCCACAATTGGACTATGTTCCTTCAGGGTAGGAACCACCATAGCTTCTCTAGATCCCTTACACCACCAGCTTTAATAAAGGTGTACTGAATGAGTAAATGACCAGGAGTATTCTAGAATAACAGTACAGTAACACCAACTCAGACAACATGGGTCACAGTTCTCTAGAAGGCACACACATCATCGCAGCCAGGGCCAAAGCTTTGGCCAAATAATCCAGCTCATTTTGAGGTTACCAGAAATTCTCCCTGCATTAGGTACTGTCAAAGCATTGGGATCTCTGAAGAAGTGTTCCCCATACTGTTAGCCAGAACCCACATCTAACAGTCTGTTAATGAGATAAACACCGTGGGCTTTAGCATACATCTCAGACCCCTGAAACACACTGCCGGCCAACAAAGCAAGAGAAATGCCTTATGCAGCTTTTTGGCAAACTGACCAACCATCCTGGTGATAAACAGCACTTTCTCGTGTCTATCACTATACTAGAAAACCTTGATAGAAAGTCAAAAATTGCTTAATATAAATTAGCACACACACCCCTCCATTACCAGTCATCAAATTCTGTTAATTTTACCATCTAAATGACTCAGTATCTGTGGCTTTCTCATTTCCCAGAGCACCACCCTGTTTCAGGCTTCCATCTCTCACCTGACTCAACACAATAGCTTCCTGAGGGTTCTCTCAACATCTTCCTCTTCCCCACTCAATTTTTCCTCTAAACCAATGCCAGAGAGATCGTACAAAGACCACATCTGATTATGCCACTTCCCTTCTTTGATGGCTTTCCTCTGCCTGAGAGGCAAGTCTAAACTCCTCAGAGTGGACTGCCAGGTCTTTCACAACCGAATTCTAGCCTCCCTCACAGCCCAGCCCACCCTGCTTCATCTCCCAAAAACTGCCCAGGGCTCAACTCATACATCTTCCTGCTGGTCCCTCCACCTTCAGTGCTCTTCCCTGCCCTGCCCTTCTATGACCATCAGTCAACCTTCAAGGTCAAGCTCCAAAGTCCCCATCTGGCAACACACGCCCCTTCCTCTATGGATATAACCATAGAATTAAGACTAGAAAATATGACGCCTACGTCAGAGGCAATTTCTTTAAAGAATTAATGTTATCTCATAATCATAATGTTTTGAAGAAACAGCCATTTATGTCTTCTCTCAAAGTTCTCACAAAATTTTCAACACTTAGGAATGAGTGCCAGCTAATTTGGCCTACCACTTGTTCACATAAAATGGGAAGACTGCCTTTTGAGAAACTCGTGATATTTGTACGTTTAACTTTTTATTGTTGTTTAATTTCAGAAACACCTTGGCAAAAGCCCACAGAGTGAAGGGTTTCTCTGAATACACTCATTTAGAAACATGGCATTTACCAGTTTAGGAAAATATTAGCTATGCCAACTCAGAAATCTCTAAGCCCCTTCACTTTGTAACAAGATGTACCAGCAACAAAAGCTTTGCTCTGTCAAGTTCACGTCTGTCCCTGTGCAGCAGCACCTCGAAGCCGCTTTCTCACGTTGGCACGTATGCACAAAGGGGACGCGGCATTCTAGGGCTGAAGAAGCAACACGGTTTAGTGAAAAAAAAAAAAAAAGACTCAGCAGGCAACTTGGATTCGAACTCAAATTTTATCACTGTCCGCTTGAATAACTTTGGCCCAGGAATGGTAGATGAGGCAGATGAAGCATTTTTAAATCACAAAAGAAAGGAAATCTGTATGTAACTCTAGGGTTTGGTCACTGTTATTGTTATAACAAGAATAGGAAACAGCAGACCTGAGTTTACATTAAGTAAACTGCAGTTTCCTCTGTGTACTCTGTGTGTTATAACTGAGTTTCCACGAGTAAGAACAGGCGACTGCTATTGAAAAGAAAGTGAGGGCAGGAAAAATGAAAATACCACATCCGTCTCTCGGACGCTGTGAGCTCAATGTGCCAGCAGAGGTATAGATAGATCAGGTGCTTATGACACAGAAGAATGAAATAATCTACCAGATGGTTTTTATTCCTAATAAATGATGGTAAAAAGTGGACGCATCTAGTGTCAAATAGCCCATTTGGTGGAGTGCTATGTAAGTATCAGCCTTGAGAGTTGATGAGTTCAGCTGGTGTCACCCTGCAGGAGGGCGAGCACAGAGTGGCTAAGTTCATATTTATTACTAAGGAAGAAAGATTCTTAATAGTCAGCTTTCCTGACTTGAAGCTTCTGTAGGAAAAGTCTACATCGACAGGGTCATAATTCCAATATTTATTTATCTATCATCTTTCCTCTCAGAAGCACACACACTTCAGAGCTGTTAATGCATCCGTATTTTGACATTCATGCAAGAGGTAAAAAAACCTTAGTGTTCTTTTTTTACAATCTGAAAATGAAGGTTTAAAGAGAATAACGAGTGCATGACCATAAGCAGAGCTGCAAACTTTCTACCACTACATTTACAATTCGTGTTAAGTCTTTCCAATTATCAGTACCAAGTTCAGATGTCTATTACTATATATATTTGGAGGATATTATATTCTCATTAGCTGTAACTATAATATTCTGGAAGAAACTAATAAGGCAAAACACAGGGACCTTTTTAATAAGCATGAAGCTGTTTGTGGGCTAAGGCTGATGATTTCTAACCATGGTGAAGTGGTACTTCACTGTTGGTTTGATTTTAAGATCTTGCCCCACCCTCCAGTTGTCACTGATCCACTGAATCAAATGTGCAATCCACTGTAAACCATGTTATCTATTTTAAGGATCACTAGGAAAGAAAAATGCTCCCAATTAAACTAGGACACGTTTAGGGGAAGGGTATAGCTCAGTGGTAGACCGCATGCTTAGCATACATGAGCTCCTGAGTTCAATCTCCAGTACCTCCATTAAAAAAAAAACTGGGACAAGTTTTCAAATCATCAACTGTTAAGACTCATCCTGACTTCAGAGATGCTAAAATGTGGGGGGAACGTGCATCTTGCCATCAATAAAATATAGCACATGAAAACTGCTGTTCTTCTAATTAAAATGGATCAAAAGGAATATTGTTTGAGAAACATAAGACATAAACTAGGATATTCAATATTCTAAAGATACAGCAGAGGTTAGGAATCAGTCTTCAATACAGTCAACCTTCAGGGTGTTTTTAACAACTCAAACAAGTCCCTTAACTTTTCAGTAGTTCCTATAAACTTTTCATTAGTACCTCTTGAGGTGAAGGTTCCTAAGACCTCCACGCGCACTTAAAGCCAATGGTCACCTCTGAAAAAACTGCAATCACAAGGCTTTCAAACTGCCTAATTATTCTCCCCCTTGAGACACCAATTGTAACGATTCGATGCTCACTGTTAGAGATGTGTTACGTTATTAAACTAAACGGCTTGCCATCCTTGAATATCTCACCCTCCTCGAATATCTCACCCTCCTCTCCTGCTCAGTAAACCCCTGACATTTGTATTGATGGCCCTAGAGCAGAAAAAGCAGGAAGTAATTTTTTCTCCCCTGGAAAGGGTTGAAAATAAAATCCCAAGGAAAAATTAAAGCTAAAGAAAGACATGTTCATAAGCACTGAGGAATTTTCCCCTTCATGAGCAATCTGGATAGTTCAGCACTGAGAGTGAAGCCTTACAAACAACAACAGAAAGTCAACAGACAACAACGTACAGCAGGAGAAAGTGGTCCCATTGTCTCCCCAGCGTGACGGCAGCGGTCTCGATTCTAAGGCTTAATCTGAATAACTGCTTTCAGGAGAACTGAGCAGAGCGTCCCTTTCCTCCAGTTCAACTACATGCAAACAATATGACTGTTGTTGGAACACAAAAGTTCATAAGATGCTGGGAAAACTCCCTTCTGACTCCCTGACTCCGCAGGAGCATCTATAATCTGTTCTTCGGCTCTTATCTATTTCTTGTGACTTGGGATACATTTGTTTGGTAACCAGATCCACCTCCTGTTCTACACACAAAAGTACACTGCAATGTCTTTTCAAAACTCATATTCCGAAAACTATCTAATGGGATGAAACCTCCAAGTCAAACCTGAAAGACACCAAAGAGACATGCATTCATATTTGCTCCCATGTGTTTATATTTCTGTATGATTTACTTCTGTGAAGAGTTCTCTCATAAATCCAGGGTCATAAACCACTGGCTTAGAAAGCTATAGTAGCTGTTTTCTTTTTTCTTTTTTTTTTAACTAAGAAGCATACTTTTGGAAGGAAAAAAAAAATCTCCAAACCTAAAGAACTTAAAATAAAATATTATTTTCTTCAAACATATAACCAGGCAGAAACACTGTCCATCCCTTCAAAACTGAATCCCCAAGAGGAAAAGGGCTTACGTGTTCGGATTTCTCCTGTTCTTTTTTGTCCGTCTGCAAACACTGACAGTTTTCTCTTGCCAGCTTCTGGACCAGTTCAATTCGCCCGATATCATCTTTCTCCTGAAGCTTGCACATCACCCCTGCCTTGAGAGTTGGAGAAAAAGCGAAGATATACTTAAATCCACAGTCCCAGGACATGACACCACCGCACAAGTTCACCTTTATAATAAGCTCATCTTCTCTGCCACCTGGATTAAATCATGTCTTGGTAAAATAATTTGCCTTTCCCAAACCGAAATTATATTAGCTTAACCTCGGAGAACGCCATACTGAAAGGCTTAAAGTGGAGATCATTTATCAGTCTACTTTAAGAGAGTGAAAGGCAGAGCCAACTACATCATTTGCTACTAAAGGGTGCTCCTGATCTGCCACTATTTGTTCCTGACAGCCTGTTTCCTGTTACATAAGCCCAGCAAGAGGTTAAAAACTCATGGGAAAGTTAGCCAGGAACTACTCCAGCAACAAGGGTGAACTGATACAGAGTACTAAAAATAACAGTACATGGCCTCCTAATCCTTGAGCTCCACCAGCTCATTCCATGTACAAACACACAGTTAACAAGAAGATCGTAAGATCATTTTTTCTTTCACAACTGGAAAGTTACTATGGGGCATTATTAGCAAAATACCTCCAATGTTGCATGAAATACAGTAGAAAAGGTTATTAAAAATAAACTGCAAAAACTTAAAATTTCATCAGGGTTTAGAAATGGTTCATAAAGCATCCTATGTTTTGTTAACTCCAAAGTACCAAACAAAAATAATATGGAGGGGAATCTAGGACTTTGATCAGAAAAAAAAAAAATATATATATATATATATATGATCATTACAACACACAAATTATGAACTGTTTCTGCTCAAATTCTTTCAAAAATGGTTCATCCTGACATATCAGAACATGATCTAATAAAGAAATCTGAAGTTCCTCTTGGCAGAAATAGCCTAAACCATAAATCTTAGTTTTACCCCATAAAACCTACAGGACTTGAGTGGATTGAGCAACATTACCCGATACAGAGAAGGGGCCAGCAAGTGATCACAGCTTCAAGTTCCTAATAGTTTGTACTAAAATATGCATTTTGTTGAGTGAGCATAAGCAAAATGAACCATCCATGCAAAGCAATGACTAAATATTTATTCCTAAGGGCAAGGACACCTCCTTATCTAGCAGTTTCTCCAACAAATAGAAAGGAGACAAACAAATCCACAAACAAACAAACAAACAAAAATCACTGAAGTGGCCCAAATCAGATTCCCATGGGATAGCAAGTGGAATACCTCCACCAAAGTCAGATTTATTTTTATAACATCCCTTCACAAGTAGTCTTCCAGCTTGGCCCCAATGTTTCCTTGGACAATGATTTCAGCTTATCTTAAGACAGCCTGTGCTCTGTTACAGAGCCAGAATCACTGGAAAGTCCCTGATCATGCTAGACAAAACTCTGCAACCACTGAACTTCAACCGTGAGCACTAGTATTGCCTTTTAAAGCAACTGAAACTATGTCTATTTTTTATCCAATGTGACAACCTTCCAAATATTTAAACGCCAATATTTATGACAGATTTCTTATTGCATTCCCCGTGTATGTTCCCCTAGCTCCCTATTTTACTCATTCATTCACTCACTCAGCTGGTTTTTCTTGAACAAGCACCACGTGCCAAGACCTATTACAGGTTCTAGGGACACAGTAGTGAGCAACAACAATAAAAACAAAGTGTCACATGTCATGGGGCTTAAACTCAACAAGGGATGTGGATTACGTAACACAGAGATATGGAATATTAGACGGTCATACATGACCAAAAGGGGAAAAAAGCAGGGTGAGGGACAGAGAAGTGTTATTAAAATAGGAATGTCAGGGCAGGATTCTTTGGTAAGATGTCATCTGAGTGAAGATCTAAAGGGAGTGAAGAATGTTCCAGGCAGAGGAGCAGAAGTGCATGGGCCCTGAGGCTTGGGTGTGTCTGTCATGTTCAAAGAAGAGCAAAGAGGACAGCAGGGCTGGAGCAGGGCTGGAGAGGGGGACACTGGTGGGGCCACTCAGACAGGGGATGCTGGACCAGATCGTGTAGTTTCCTCACAGGATATGAAAGGGCTTTAGATTCTTTTCCTGAACAAGATGGAAATACTCTGGAAAGTTTTGATCATGGGATGGGCATAATTTGACTTACACTTTCACAGGATCCTTCTGTCTTCTGGGTTGAGAAAATACTGTTAAGTGGGGAGAAGCAGTTGAAGCGAGAAGACCCATTGGGAGACTGGTCTTCAGACAAGAGAAGGCCTGGAATTGGTGGCTGCACTGGAGATGGTGAGAAGTAGTTATAACCGGGATATATTTCAAAGGTATGGCCAGCAGAATTTGCTGTCTCCAGGATATTTGGCCTGAGTGACTGGAAGGTTAGGGTTGTGATTTGTTGGGATTGGGAAGATGGCAGAGAAAGTCTAGGAAGGAAGATGACTATTAGATATCCAAGTGGAGCTGCCGGGTTGGCCGTCTGGAGGTCCAGAGAAGTCTAAGCTGGAGACAGGACTTTGGGAGTCATCATAGTGTGGATGGTATTTAAAACCAGAGGAAGGGGTGAGGTTACCAGTGGAGTGATGTAAACAGAGAAGAAATCCATGAACTGAGTCTAATATTTAGAAACTAGGAAGATGAGGAGTAATCTGAAAAGGAGAATGAGGAGAAGCTGGTGATTTGTGAAACAGGTATTTCAAGGAGGACGGAGTGAAAAAACAACCACTGCGGCTGAAATAGCAACTAAGAGGAGTTCAAAATAACTGACACTGAATTCAACAAGAGTAATTGGTGACTTTGAATGTAACTTCTTTCTGAGAAAAGGTGGTAGTGGGAAAAAGCTTTATTAGTGTGGGTTTAACAGAGAATGAGAGACAACTCTTGAGGAGTTGTATTACAAGAAATGGGGCCCTACTTAAAGGTGGATGTTGCAGGGAGTTTTGCTTGCTTGTTCAAGGTGAGGGAATATTCCTGCATATTTATCTTTATTAGAAATCATCCAGTAGAGAGAGAAATTTGATGATGAAGGCAGGAGAGAGGGCAATTTACGGAGCAATGTCTTTGAGTAGGAGAGAGAGCGTAAAGGCCTCCTCTCAGCCAGAAACACGAATGTGAGTATTTCATGCTCTGTACCAGGAGGGGAGGGGGCGTACGGGGGTGGCTGGTGTAACTGGTGGTGGGAACACGTAGAAATTCTTTTCTGAAGGCTTCTATTTCCCAGAGAAATAAGAAGTCAGGTTATTAAACAAGAGTAAAGACTGTGAGAAGACGCTGGAGATAAGAGAAAAGAAGGCATGCAACAGTCCTTTCAGTTCCAAAGGTTGGTAAACTTTTTTTTAAAAGTGTAAATATTTCTAGGCTTCACGGGCCATGTGGTCTCTGGTGCAACTACTCAATTGTGCAGTTTTAGCACAAAAGCAGCAAGAGAGTCTGTAAAGGAGTCAGTACGGCTGTGTTCCAGTAACACCTTATTTACAGAAACAGGCAGTAGGCTGTGGTTTCTCAACTCCTGACTTAAGAGAAGAGGAAATCGGACAAGGGAAGTAGAGTAAGATTGCCAAGCACTAGTAAGGATCCACTGTACTTTGTTTTTAGGTCTTTTTACCCTCACCATCCTCCTTAGGGCATACTGGTTTGTCAGGACTTCAGTGGAGCCCACAGCCGGAGCCAGCGCTAAATACACGGGCCAGTCTTGAAGATGCTCTTTTAACCAATACCAGTGAGTAAAAGAGGGTCAGTGGTGTTAAGGATCCTCAATTCACACTAAGAAGGCAAGGACATTATTCAGGGAAATTTCTACACAAAAATGATTAACATCCTTTAACTGTTTTGACACTTAAAGGAATATGTTTCTGTTATCTGGAAAATTCACTTATGTCGACCATCTAGGATTTCTTCCCTCTCCATCCATGTCATCCTCAGTGTTTAATACACTGCTGTGCTAGAGGAGAGAGGTGTTAATGACCCAGCCACCTCTGGACCTGCTCCGTGGTTGTTTATTCAGTGGTGTGATGAATTGGTCCTAATCTCTGTTTGCTCCCCAGGGTGGCACCCTGTGTAATAGAGGGCACGTGTGGGACTGGGGCCAGGCAGGGGTGGTCCACGGGAGGAAAGCACACAAATGAGCTAATTCATTTGGCAAGTGGGAATGAGCCTGTTACCTCTTCTCACCAGCACAGGCTCCAAAGCAACCGGGCTAAGCTTCAGCAGACTCCAATTTGGAGAGACAGCCTTTCCTTCTGTCTGTGGGTCCCATATATTTTTTAAAAAACAACTGATAACATATCATCAGCAATAAAAGGGTAGAGGAAATTTAAGATACTTTGTTTTTTTTGGTTTCTGTGTGAACATGAGTTGTTTCCTTAGGATAGAGACTTTTCTTTCTTGAGGAAATACGTTTTTATTAGAGACTTGGGTGCACAGATCATGTGTTTTAAACACAAAATGCTATTACTTTAAAAACTGGGTTTCAGATTGACTTAATTATTTTATACTTATAATTAAATCATCCTGTCATTAAAAAAGGAATATTGCTGTCTTGATTTTCTGGTTGCTGCATAATTTCTACATGCATTTTCACAAGATCATCAATTCTTTAGCACTCCTCACATGCAACTATCAAAAAAGGCTTTCAAGGAGGGTTATGAAAGCTTCTTCATTCCCCAGAGAACTTCAAGCCCAGAGAGATGCCCGTATATCCTGGTCTTATAAGGCTTATTTCCTCTTTGGAAATACCATGCTCAGCCAGATGTTCTCTGGGGGGTTCCTTTCACAGCTCTGTAATTTAGTGATTTAATTCAAAAAAGCCATGAATTTATTAATATATTTTGAGAGCTTTGTTATGGCGGGAGAAGCAAGATAGCTAACAGCCCTTGATCTAGACTTTCACATTCCTGGACTACTTAATTTATCTATGTGAAATTAATTATAAACAGTTTACCTAACACTGCTAGGCCAGGAAAAAAATAAAAAGATTAATGTGTAACCGTCAGAAGAGTTATTTAAGAGCCTTATTTCAAGGTCCTGCTTTGAAAAAAAAAATCTCTAATGCATAATTAAAGCTATTCATATGACTTCCAGCATTTGAGAAGAGAAATGTTAAGAATGTAAATGCAAAGTCTGTTTCCTTTACAAATGGAATCATAAAAATGTTCGGTCCATTCTGTCCACAGTAAAATGAAACTTGGACAGGATTCCCTTCAGAAAAGCGACAAGCATGATAAATGAGCAACGTTTACGACATGAGGTGAGAGAGCACAGTTCTGTGTCTGGAAGCATTTTCTGCACTATCGTGACCTTAAAAATCACCTTATCTAAACATTTACCAAAAAACCTCATGCAAAAACTGCTATCAAGGGGAGGAAAACCAGCATAAAAGAGTCCACCTCTCATGAAAGCACTTTTGTAATAACAGAATGCTTTTTAATGCAAATGCAGGGTATTCGGGGAAATTCTTATTGATTACTACATAGTTGATTCACTTCTTCAAAAATTAAATCCTGAATAGCAATTCATCAAGTTTTCTTTTTTTTTTTTTTTTTTTTGCTATTTTATACAGAAAGTCCAAATGACAGAATAAAACACTGATGGGCTGTGATGCTATATTATATTACTAAATTGTATGTGCCTGTTTCTAACACAGAAAACAGTAAGAATTCTTTCCAGGAAAATTCAGAAGACAATTAATAATAAAATAATAATAATGATAACGAAATAATTTCATTTTATTATTCATTTTCTCAAATTTCTTCAGAGGAAGAAAACTATGACAACTTTCTTACTGGTTGGAACAGAAAAATACACCCTTTGATAATTGGGGGAAGGATCAAGATGCACGCAGAGGGAAAAGTGCGTAAGACAGAAACTGAGACATAAAGGCAGGCTTACTAATGCCCAGGGCACCACTAGTACAGGCCTCAATCCCCATGCCGGAGCATCAGAGAGCCTCATTCAATGACTCCTAGTCCCTCACTGGACAGGAGAGGCGAAGCAAGTTCAGGGAGGTTCCTTCCTCTGCTTCTCCTCCCTTGTGGAATGACTTATGTTAATACACCACAGTGGTCAGGCAGACCTGTCCTAGGCAAACACTGTGTGATACCGTGTTCTGCTGGAGTATGGGAGGGAAGGAGGCAGAAACCACAGTTACGTGGAATGTTTATGTTACTTCCTGCACATACTTTCTTAATCATTATACTTACATGATTATTTCTTCAGGTGAAAATAAACACATTATATGTTTACACAATTGATGAAGTAAGGGGCTCATTTATCATATATTTGATTCTCTGAACGTTCAGACTAGAATACGGAGGTCACCAATATTGTACCATGGTTTGACCTGAAGGAAATTACAGCTCAGATCTGTATACAATACTGACCATTCTGCCAAGCAGGGCAGCAAAGTTGGCAATAATAAAGTAGTTTAAAAACAAAGAGAGAATAAGCGATTTTAATAAATTCTAACATAAAGGATTTAAAAGGATCACCTGTTTTGTATGATTGCTATCACAGACTTAAAAAAGAGCTTTCTTCAGTGTGTTTTTTGAAACTCACACTTTGGCTACTGATAAAATAATCGTAAAATAGTTGACAATCAATTTGTATAACAGTTATCATCACTTAATATCAAAATGATTGATTCCAATAGGAATGAAAATAATCACTGAATCCAGTGGTCAATAGCCACCTGAATGAAAGTGAGAATTTCCAAAGTTCAAAATGTTATAAATTGTTCATTGCACATCTCATTATAACCCTTAAACTAGAACCTGGCAAAAATTCTGCACATTTTGATAAAGATTCTTTAACCCTTTAGTCCTGTATAAAGGGTTCTAACAAGTGAAGGGTCTACAGTGTTTTATGTGAAGACACCATAACGGGAGACAGAGTAAAACTGCAGCCCAGTCATGTCAGATACCTTAACTATTCAGACCAAAAGCAACATGACAGACAGATGATCATGATGAGAAAGATAACGGCTCCTGGAGACTAACTTTTTTGGAGTACTTACTACGTGCCAGGCGCTGGTCTGACTGCTTCACAGATGCTCATTTCATCCTCAAAAGCACCCAGCAATGATTTCTACTTCACACATATTAGGAAGGCAGTTGAGCGGGGTGGTTAAAAGCAAGGATGTCAGAGCCAGACTACCTCGGTTGGATTTCTGTCCCCACCACTTATCAGCTCCTCTGTAAAGTGGTGGTAATTATATTATCTGATTCATAGGGTTTGTTGTGAGGTTTCAATATGTTAATAAAAACAAAGAGCTCAGAAGACTGCCTAAGGCGTTTGAAGTGCTGCCTAAGTGTTAACTCTCACAGCTCTGACAGAAAAGGAACACGGGGCACAGGAGAACAGGGTGACTTGCCTGAGGTGGCTGTGGTAGAGCCAAGAGAAGGAGTGGGTGGTCTGCCACAGGAGGCAGTCTCTCAACCTCAAGGAAATGCCTAACACTCAGCCAAAGTCTTTTATGTGCCAGGATGGCAGGCATTGTTTTATGTTCATTTCATGACACTTTACAGAGATGAAAATCAAGCAGGCCAGTCACTGGCTAACATGGTGGGGACACTTTGGTGACCAAGACATGGATGCCACCTGACAGGAACTTACAGGTTTAGAGGCACTGAAGAACCTGCCTACAGGCACCAGCTACAAGGAAGAAGGGCTGAGACACAAATCCCAGTCTCCATTCTTCACTCTGCCCACAAGTCCCTGCACTAAAACAGGAAGTTTCTTAGACAGAAAAGATATTCTTAGTGAGAAAAGGAAGAAAGGTACCAACGTATGAGAGGAGAACTAGAGCTTCCTGGTGGGTGGGAACCTGTGTACAACAAGGCCTAGCCTCTCTGGGGGTAGTGACTGTCTTAACCCTTTCTACAGCCAAGGTTTTCTGCAGCCCAGGGCACCCTCCCCACAGTGACTGACATACTCCATCATGTGCAGGGAAGGAATGAAAACCAACTTGCACTTAACTTGTTTAAAATATACTCTGGAATGAAGACTGCAATCATGTGAAATACTCACCACAGAGTCTGGCATATAGGAGCTCAATTAATTACATGCATATACATCAAATATCAGATTAATACACTGTTGTGTAACGTGCACACAGGTATACACCCACAAGCACACGCATGCATTTGTTTCTAGTTCTGCCTAGATACTGGACGGTGAAACTCTGAAAGTCTCCTTTCAGCTCACCTTGTATGACTTGAACCACTGGTGATCCTACCCCGAGCATTTGGACAGATGGACCTGCAGAATCCAACCAAGAAAAGTGGCACTTCTACTGGGAGGAGCAGATCAAGCTTTCTCAGACACATCAGAGGGAGTGACAGCTGTCTCAGCTGTAGCACTCATAATTATGCATCCCAGTGAACTTCACTCATGACTTTCCAACCTAAACAGAACCTTTTCCTGATCTAATTACTGACTCGCTGGCTTCAACTGGTTTCAGTTTTAGCCCTCGGTACATCCTGTAAATATGCAGTTATGTCACCGTTGCTGGAGAAAAACCACAAAATCTCCAAAAGCAAGGTCTGTGGATCCGACTGAGATACACAGAGGAGTAAAACTGCATTAAAGCCAACTCTTGTCCACAGAGTAAGTCCAAAACAAAGAAGAGCAATTTAAATTTAGAAACTAAATAATAAAGAAACTGTCCCAATAACAACCAAATGCTTTAAGAAGTCTTTGAGAAAGGAATCCCTGCCCAGGTTTCCTCGGATGTCTGCAGTGTAATTTCAGTATGAACTTGTGGGCTACCATATCCTGAATATTACTGCAGCAAAACAATTCCAATCAAGTCCTTATATGAACTTATTAGAACATGACAACCTGTGCAATCTTGACTGAAAAAGCTAATGTGATCACTCTGACCAGAATCAACAGATTTACAACTTTAAAGGTGAACTGCAATGGGTCAACCAAGCTAAGAGTCTTTTTTTCAGCTTTACCGAGATATGCTTAATATACAAAAAGTCACACACATTTAATGTATACATTTTGATGAGTTTGGACCTGCGTGACATCATGACACCATCACCATAATCCTGAAAGGCCATTTCCTCTGTAACGTCTAGTAGAACAGAGCAACACCCTGCAGGAAGTGAGGGCTCTAAAGGGCTTGTCTGCTTCCAGAATTTTCCACCCCTTTCTTCCTGAGAGTCAAGTCTGTCAGATTCTTCACCGGGGCAGTTCCATGAACCCCCTGCTCTGTACACACCATGACTGATTTCCCAGTAGTAGACTCCCCTGGACCCACTCCTTTCTTGTTCTCATGTATAATAAAGTCTCGTGGCTTATTTATTCAACATACTTCTCTTTTTAATCCTCATAAGTCTCCTATCAGGTAGGTTTAGAGATGAGTCATTTAAAACTCACAAGTGAAAAATTCACTACTTAATGTAGCCAGGTATTTAGCCATGTCACATAATGGGACAGCTGGGTGTCCAGGAGGTGGAATTCTGAGGAGTAGAGCTGAACTACTATGAAGTTGCAAAAGAATGTCTTCGTGCCCCCTGTTCTGCTTCTTTCCCTGCTTTCCCTGCTGTCTTGTCCGTACCGAGAATCTTTAAGGGCTCTGCTTTTACATAAAGCTAACAGTGGACAGCACTACTGCCCAAAGTTTATGCTGCCACAGTATTTGGAGGTCAGTTGCTACAGAAAGAACATCCATGCCAGGAGGTGACCCCTGGGGGTCAGCACAGAAACCGAGGCAGGCAAGACTCGCACTCATCTGGCCAAGCCCGGGCTGATTCTCCTCTGCTCCAGGGCATGGTCTGCCCCAGGGTGGTCTCTCCTGATTCTTCACTGACTTTGCTTGCTTTCTCTGGGAAGTGGAGTATTTTTCTGCATCTGTCCACCCTTCCATGAATCAAATCATAAATGTAGTGAGCAATTTTGGCCTCTCTTGTGAAATATCTCTTTATCAAAAATAAGTACTTTATTCCCACTACATGACTGCTTTGCAGAACACAAAAGGTAAAACCTCAATCATCTGCAAGCACCTGCCCTATCTCACCACTCTCGACACAGCAGAACGGCGCGATGAGGGGCTGTCACAGAACTTATCACACCTGGGGATCTGGAACACCTTCAGACTCTGTCACAGTTACGTGTTTGTCATTGTTGTCTTCATCTCGTTCAACTGCTTAAAGAAGAAAAGAAAAAGAACAACATTACACAAATGTCGCACCATACGAAAACTGTTTCGGGTCATTTTCTTTTCAGATGGCAATGTGACAAGAAAAAAATTATGTTAGGTATTCACAAAATGTAAATATCTGTATTTGTTTTTATTATTTAGATGAAAAGTTTAACTAATAGCACTGGGCACTTTTCACTGTATTTTCTCATTTATTAAATCAAAGGCATTGGAGAAATCTGATTGCAACTTTCCTCATCACCTCAACCCACTGAGACAACAACATGTCAGTACTGAGCTTTACCCAAGGGGAGCTGGGGTAGAGATGAAGGCTTCTATCAAATTCTTGTGAAAACACCTTTTTTTTAAAATGTTTTTTATTGAAATGTAGTTGATTTACAATGTTAGTTTCAGGTGTACAGCTAAGTGATTCAGTTATGTGTATATGTGTATATATATATTTACATTTTCACCAACATTGTAGGAGGAGAACATTCTTATTTTTAAGTGTGATTTTTTTGGCTAATAGTTTAGTGTTACATAATATATATATACACACACACACACATTTTTTTTCTTTTCAGATTCTTTTCCATTATATGTTATTACAAGAAATTGAATATAGTTCCCTGTGCTATAAAGTAGGTCCTTGTTGTTTATCTATTTTATATATAGTAATGTGTATTTATTAATCCCAAAACCCTAGTTTATCCCTCCCTGCCCTTTCCTCTTTGATAACCAGTTTGCTTTCTATATCTGAGTCTGTTTTTGGTTTGTAAATAGAATCTGTATCATTTCTTTTTAGATTCCACATATAAGTGGTATCATATGACATTTGTCTTTGTCTGACTTACTTTACTCAATATGATAATTGCTAGGTCCAACCATGTTACTGCAAATGGCATTATTTCATCTTTTAAGGTTGAGTAACACTCCACTGCATACACATACACCACATCTTCTTCATCCAGTCATTTGTTGATGGACATTTAGGTTGTTTCCAATGTTTCGGCTATTGTAAATAGTGCTGCTATGAACATTGGGGTGTATGTGTCTTTTCGAATTATAGTTTTCTCCACATATATGCCCAGGAGTGGGATTGCTGGATCATATGCTAAGTCCATTTTTAGTTTTTTAAGGAACCTTCATACTGTCGTCCATAGTGGCTGCAGCAATTTACATTCTCACCAACAGTGTAGGAGGAGAACATTCTTTTTTTTAAGTGTGATCTTTTTGGCTAATATTTTACTGTTACATAATGAAGGAAGCACGATATTTTATATTTGGATTTCTTCATGCACTATTACCACCAAATTCCAAACTATGGGGTCTTTTTTTTTTAACTTTTTTTATTGATTTATAATCATTTTACAATGTTGTGTCAAATTCCAGTGTTCAGCACAATTTTTCAGTTATTCATGGACATATACACACTCATTGTCACATTTTTTTCTCTGTGAGTTATCATAACATTTTGTGTATATTTCCCTGTGCTATACAGTATAGTCTATTCTACAATTTTGAAATCCCAGTCTATCCCTTCCCACCCTCCACCCCCCTGGTAACCACAAGTCTGTATTCTCTGTCTGTGAGTCTATTTCTGTCCTGTATTTACGCTTTGTTTTTGTTTGTTTGTTTTTGTTTTTGTTTTTTAGATTCCACATATGAGCGATCTCATATGGTATTTTTCTTTCTCTTTCTGGCTTACTTCACTTAGAATGACATTCTCCAGGAGCATCCATGTTGCTGCAAATGGCATTATGTTGTCGGTTTTTATGGCTGAGTAGTATTCCATTGTATAAATATACCACTTCTTCTTTATCCAGTCACCTGTTGATGGACATTTAGGCTGTTTCCATGTTTTGGCTATTGTAAATAGTGCTGCTATGAACATTGGGGTGCAGGTGTCATCCTGAAGTAGATTTCCTTCTGGATACAAGCCCAGGAGTGGGATTCCTGGGTCATATGGTAAGTCTATTCCTAGTCTTTTGAGGAATCTCCACACTGTTTTCCACAGTGGCTGCACCAAACTGCATTCCCACCAGCAGTGTAGGAGGGTTCCCCTTTCTCCACAGCCTCTCCAGCATTTGTCATTTGTGGATTTTTGAATGACGGCCATTCTGACTGGTGTGAGGTGATACCTCATTGTAGTTTTGATTTGCATTTCTCTGATAATTAGTGATACGGAGCATTTTTTCATGTGCTTTTTGATCATTTGTATGCCTTCCTTGGAGAATTGCTTGTTTAGGTCTTCTGCCCATTTTTGGATTGGGTTGTTTATTTTTTTCTTATTGAGTCGTATGAGCTGCTTATATATTCTGGAGATCAAGCCTTTGTCGGTTTCACTTGCAAAAATTTTCTCCCATGCCGTAGGTTTTCTTCTTGTTTTATTTCTGGTTTCCTTTGCTGTGCAGAAGCTTCTAAGTTTCATTAGGTCCCATTTGTTTATTCTTGCTTTTATTTCTTCTAGGAGAAAATTTTTGAAATGTATGTCAGGTAATGTTTTGCCTATGTTTTCCTCTAGGAGGTTTATTGTATCTTGTCTTATGCTTAAGTCTTTAATCCATTTTGAGTTGATTTTTGTCTATGGTGTAAGGGAGTGTTCTAGCTTCATTGTTTTACATGGTGCTGTCCAGTTTTCCCAACACCATTTGCTGAAGAGACTGTCTTTATTCCAATGTATATTCTTGCCTCCTTTGTCAAAGATGAGTTGACCAAAAGTTTGTGGGTTCATTTCTGGGCTCTCTATTCTGTTCCATTGGTCTATATGTCTGTTTTGGTACCAATACCATGCTGTCTTGATGACTGTAGCTCTATAGTATTGTCTGAAGTCTGGGAGAGTTATTCCTCCAGCCTCTTTCTTTCTCTTCAGTAATGCTTTGGCAATTCTAGGTCTTTGATGGTTCCATATGAATTTTATTATGATTTGTTCTAGTTCTGTGAAATATGTCCTGGGTAATTGGATAGGGATTGCATTAAATCTGTAGATTGCCTTGGGCAGTGTGACCATTTTAACAATATTGATTCTTCCAATCCAAGAGCATGGAATATCTTTCTATTTTTTAAAGTCTTCTTTAATTTCCTTCATCAATGGTTTATAGTTTTCTGTGTATAATTCTTTCACCTCCTTGGTTAGATTTATTCCCAGATATTTTATTACTTTGGGTGCTATTTTAAAGGGGATTGTTTCTTTACTTTCTTCTTCTGTTGATTTATCGTTAGTGTAAAGAAATGCAACTGATTTCTGAACGTTAATTTTGTAACCTGCTACCTTGCTGAATTCTTCAATCAGCTCTAGTAGCTTTTGTGTGGACCTTTTAGGGTTTTCTATATATAGTAACATGTCATCAGCATATAATGACACTTTTACCTCTTCTTTTCCAATTTGGATCCCTTTTATTTCTTTCTCTTGCCTGACTGCTGTGGCTAGGACTTCCAGGACTATGTTGAATAGGAGTGGTGATAGTGCGCATCCTTGTCTTGTCCCAGATTTTAGTGGGAAGCTTTTGAGTTTTTCACCTTTGAGTACTATGCTGGCTATAGGTTTGTCATATACAGCTTTTATTATGTTGAGATACGTTCCCTCTATACCCACTTTGGCGAGAGTTTTTATCATAAATGGGTGTTGAATTTTATCAAATGCTTTTTCTGCATCGATTGAGATGACCATGTGGTTTTTGTCCTTTCTCTTCTTGATGTGATGTATTACACTGATTGATTTGCGTATGTTGAACCAGCCTTGTGTCCCTGGGATGAACCCCACTTGGTCATGATGTATAATCTTTTTTATGTGTTGTTGGATTCTGTTTGCTAAAATTTTGGTGAGGATTTTGGCGTCTATGTTCATCAGTGATACTGGCCTGTAATTCTCTTTTTTTGTAGTGTCTTTGCCTGGTTTTGGTATCAGGGTGATGGTGGCTTCATAGAATGAGTTTGGGAGTATTCCCTCCTTTTCAATCGTCTGGAAGAGTTTGAGAAGGACTGGTATGAGTTCTTCTTTGTATGTTTGGTAGAATTCCCCGGTGAAGCCGTCCGGTCCTGGACTTTTATTTGTAGGGAGGTTTTTAATTGCTGTTTCTATTTCCTTTCTAGTGATCGGATTGTTCAAGTGTTCAGATTCTTCTTGATTCAGTTTTGGTGGACACTATGTTTCCAGAAACTTGTCCATCTCCTCTAGGTTATCCAGTTTGGTTCCATATAGTTTTTCATAATATTCTCGTATGATATTCTGTATTTCTATTTTGTTTGTTGTAATTTCTCCATTTTCCTTTCTTATTTTGCTAATTTGTGCTCTCTCTTTTTTCTTCTTTGTGAGTTTGGCCAGAGGTTTTTCGATTTTATTTACTTTTTCAAAAAACCAGCTTTTGGTTTGGTTGATTTTTTCTATGGTGTTGTTAATCTCTATTGTATTTAATTCCTCTCTGATCTTTATTATTCCCTTCCTTCTGCTGCTTTTTGGGGCTTTTTGTTCTTCTTTTTCTAATTCATTCAGGTGGTGGGTTAAATTGTTTATTTGAGATTGTTCTTTTTTGAGGAAGGCCTGTATCGCTATAAACTTCCCTCTTAGCACTGCCTTTGCTGTGTCCCATAGGTTTTGAGTGGTTGTGCTTTCATTATCATTTGTCTCAAGGTATTTTTTAATTTCAGCTTTGATTTCCTCATTGATCCATTGTTTTTTCAATAACATATTGTTTAATCTCCATGCTTTCCTTTTTTTCTCCTTTGTTTCTCTGTTGTTGATTTCCAGTTTTATGGCATCGTGGTCAGTAAAGATGCTTGAGATAATTTCTATCTTCTTAAAATTGTTGAGGTTTCTTTTGTGCCCAAGTACACGATCGATCCTGGAAGATGTTCCATGTGCACTTGAAAAGAATGTATATCCTATTTTTTGGGGGTGTAATGCTCTGAAAATATCCACCAAATCTAGTTTTTCTATTGTAGTATTTAATTTCTCTGTTGCCTTGTTTATTTTCTGTCTGGAAGATCTGTCTAGTGATGTTAATGCAGTGTTAAAATCTCCAACTATGATTGTATTCCCATCAATATCCCCCTTTATCTCTGTTAGTAATTCTTGTATGTACTTAGGTGCTCCTATATTGGGTGCATATATATTCACGAGTGTAATATCCTCATCTTGTATCACTCCTTTAATCATTATTAAATGTCCTTCTTTATCTTTCTTTATGGCCTTTGTTTTAAAGTCTATTTTGTCTGAAATCAGTACTGCAACACCTGCTTTTTTGGCTTTTCCATTTGCATGGAATATCCTTTTCCATCCTTTCACTCTCAATCTATATGTGTCCTTCTCCCTAAAGTGGGTCTCTTGTATGCAGCATATTGAAGGTTCTTGCTTTATTATCCAGTCTGCCACTCTGTGTCTTTTGACTGGCGCATTTAGTCCATTAACATTTACAGTAATTAATGATAGATGTGTGTTTATTGCCATTTTGAACTTATCTTTGCAGTTGAATTGGTATATCCTCTTTGTTCCTTTCTTCTTCCTTTTGTGGTTTGGTAATTTTCCTTTGTATTATCATGGATTTTATTTAATTTTTGTGACTCCTTTGTAAATTTTTGGCTTGTGGTTACCCTTTTTTGTAAATCCGTCAACCCATTACTATAACTGTTTTTATTAAACTGATAGTAACATGATCTCAAACCCATCCTACTGTTAAAAAAATTTTAAAAAGAAAGAAAAAAATATTCTATGTTTCCCTGCCTCCCTCTCCCACTCTCAGTGATTTGTATGTCTTCTTTTATAATTTCATGTTTACTTTATTTGTAATTCATGAGTTATCACCTTTCCAGTTGTGTGTTTCTCATTTCTGTAGCATCCTGCTGCTTTTCTATTTAGAATAGCCCTTTCAATATTTCTTTTAGCATGGGTTTAGTGTTGCTAAACTCCTGCAGCTTTTTTTTTGTCTGTGAAACTCTTTATTTCTCCTTCTATCCTCAAGGATAGCCTTGCTGGATGAAGGATCCTAGGCTGCATCGTTTTTTCATTCAGGGCTTTGAATATATCTTGCCACTCCCTTCTGGCCTGTAGTGTTTGTGTAGAGAAATCAGCTGAGAGCCTTATGGGGGTTCCCTTGTAACTTACTCTTTGCTTTTCTCTTGCTGCCTTTAGAATCCTTTCTTTATCCTTGACTCTGGCCATCTTGATTATGATATGTCTTGGTGTGGGTCTATTTGGGTTCTTCCTGTTTGGGACCCTCTGAGCTTCCTGTACTTGGATATCTGATTCCTTCTTTAAGTTTGGGAAGTTTTCAGTCATGATTTCTTCAAAAACCTTTTCAATCCCCTTTGATCTTTCTTCTCCTTCTGGGACCCCTATTATGTGAAGATTGGGACGCTTTATATTATCCCATAGGTCCCTTATGCTATTTTCATTATTTTTTATTTGCTTCTCTTGTAGTTCTTCTGAATGGGTGCTTTCTATTGCCCTGTCTTCTAGATCACTAATTCGTTCCTCTGCATTATCTAGTCGGCTTTGCACAGCTATTAGATCATTCCTCATCTCTGTCAATGAGTTTACCCATTCTACTTGGCTCTTCTTTATAGCTTCAATTTCATTTTTGACATATTTTATATCTCTAAACACTATCTCTTTTAATTCCTTCAGCAATTCGATCACTCCTTTTTTGAAATCTTGATCTAGTAGGCTACCGATGTCTATTTCGTTGATCTTTCTTTCAGGGGATTTCTCTTGTTCTTTTAATTGGGAAAGGTTTTTCTGCTTCTTCATCTTGCTCATACGTCTTTGGCACTGTGGTTTATGGAGTATCAGTTGTTTATTTTGGTCCTTAAGGATTTTATCTATCTGATGCGTATTTAGGAATAGAACTTAGGGAAAAAAGAAAAAAAAAAAAGAGAAAGAATTTTAAAAGAAGGGAGAAAGAGGGTTTGAAAACAGTGTATAATGAATAATAGAAGAGTGAGTTGAAGCAGAGTATTAATCGGGTTGAGACGTCCTTTTGAAACCTTTACAAAAAAAGGGGGGGGGAGATGAATAGATGTATTTGAAACCTGTGTCTAATCAATAGCAGGACATCAAAACCCAAGAGAAATAGAAATGAATTAAGAAGTAAAATTTAAGAGAGTAATAGAAAATAGAACAGGTAAAAACAGATTTAAAAAAAAAGGGGGGGGGGGTTGTCGGTGTTCTCCTGGAGTCTGTGTGCTTTTAATGTGAAGTCTTTTTGTCTTCGTCCTGTTTTGGAAGCTCAGCTTGCTGTTTTCAGAGGCCCTCCGTTGGCGCCCTCTTCTGTGCTGCTCCCAGCACCTGTCGGCAAGCAGATCGCGCCTCCTCCTAACACTGGGTCAGGTGCAGCTCTCTGCTGTGGGCGGGCGGGTCGCTTGCCCCTCTGGATGCCGCAGTCAGATGTTGCAGACTGGCCGGGTAGGAGGGCAGGTCGTGCCCCCTCCCAGCACCTCGGTCAGGGGCTGTGTTCCTGCCTGAAAGGCGGGGGGGAGGGGGGGGCGGGGGCGCTCTCCCTCTACCTGCGCTGCCGGTAGTTCTGTAGTTCCGCTCTCTGTGCGGCTTCGCGCTCCGCCCTGTTCGGCGCTCCGTAGGTGGGCTCCGGGAAGACCGAGGGACAGCCCTGTCCCTGCTCCGAGCCAAAACCCAGCTCCTTGTTTGTCTTTGTGGAGCAAGTTCTCTGAGGGACCAGGATGGAAGGATCCTATCTGCCCCGGGCTGCAGGCCAGTCTCAGTCTGGCCTTTGAGGCTGCTAAGCCCTTCGGTGTGGATGCAGGTTTCGCCCCCGCCCCCGCCTGAGTGCTCAGTGTGGAGGATATGGTGGCTGTGCCTGAGTCCCGCCTCTCTTCCCCCGAAAACTTTCCGTGGGTTTTCAGAGATGGGGGTGTGCACCCTTCCCCGAAGAGCACATCAACCTTGCTGTTTTATGGAGGGCCCAGGTTGTTCTGCCCTGTGCACCCACAGCCACGGTGCGCAGCCCCTTGCGTTCCCCCGGGGCTGCCTCCGTGCAGCCACTTCCGTCCTCCGCTGGGCTTGTGCAGCCTGGCCCTGCCCGCCGCTGCCGGCCCGCATCTCAGGCTGGGTGTCGGGGAGACGCTCTGTGCCCGTTTAACTTAGTTCTGTTAGTCAAGGGCTGCTCTGTACAGATCCGAGCCTCAGAGGCTCCCCCTCCGTCCCGCTGGCCTCTCAGTTGGAGAGGGGAGACCCAGCGAGCGAGCGCCAGTCCTCCTTTGCCGCTCCCTCCCCGCGGGACCAGTCCTGAGCTGCTTTGCCTTTTGTTCTTTCTTTTTTCCTTTTCTCCTACCAGATTTTTGGCGTCTTTATCTTTTGAAGAGGGTGATGTTCTGTCGGAGTTCCACAGGTGCTCTGGTTGGCTGAGTGGGTCTGTAGATGTGGGTCTTGTTGTATTTGTGGGAGAGGGTGACCTGCGAGTGTCCTTCTACTCCGCCATCTTCTCCCGGAGACTCCAAACTATGGGGTCTTAAATCTACCTCTTCTCCTATATCTCTCCAGCCTCTCCCTATCCAAGTCTGCGTCACTCTTTCTGCACTGGTGCTGTAATCTCCTACCACAAGGTCCCTGACCCCAGCTCCTCTCTAATACAGTCCAGCTTGGGCACAACTGCTAAATCATTAGTCTCAAAAAATACACCAACAAGTACCACGCTTTGACCTCTGTATCGTTATCAAGTCTGAACCCTCTGCTCATCACTGGAGGTCTTCCTTGAGCTCCCCAGCTTCCTCGTCAGCCTCAACTTCACACTGACATTCAACTTCAAAACATACTGTACCCAGCTCTGATCCAAACTTATTTCATTATTTTTCTCCTTGGACAGCTTGCTCTTCCATTTTTAACAAATATGTACTTAGCACCTATTACGTGCCTGGCACCAGGGTTATTACAGTCAACAAGACAGAGAAGCCCCTGATCTCGTGAAGTCCACACACGAGCTGGGGGACAGCTGATGGACAAGGACTACTGCTCCAACAAGTAACAGTAAGAAATAGTATGATAAGAGTTTTTTAAAATACGATGAAATTAAAGATCATGATAAATGGGGAAATGACAGAAAACAACTGAGGGAGGTCACTGTGGAGAGGAGGACAGGGATGGTGCTTCTTTTAGCAGTGATACTGGGGCTGAGACCTGAGGGTTAGACAGAGCCACCCGTGGCAGGTGAGGGGACACCAGACAAGTCTGGAGAGAGCACAGACCACAGTCAATTCATATTTTTGACTAAGAACATGGGGAAGCACTGAGGAATTTTAAATCAGGAACTGCATGGTTTGATGTCTATTTTCAAAAGTCCTTTTTGCCTGCTTAGTGGAGGATACTTAGGAGAAGCAGGAAACAGGGAGACCAGCTAGGCGGCCATTGCCATCGTCTGGGTTAGAGATGACAATGGCAATGAGCTAGAAACATGGGGGATATGAGTTGTGTTTTTAAGACAGAACAGACACAAGTTGCCAATGAAATGTATACGAGAGGCATGGGATTGTAGGGGCAGGGCAGGGAGATGAGGAAGAAGCAATTGAGGTGACTCCTAAGAAAGTTAAGTCATTGCTTGCACCCACCATTGCACCGTCCTCTCCATCAAAGGCAGGCCCCAAGCACACGAACCTCACTGACAGGGAGGCCACCCACTGTACTTTTTGGATTCAGTTTGTACTGTTTTGTATATTTTTAAATACTGTGCTCTCTGCTCTGTATTTTTAAAAATATCATTTCATGTACCTTTTGCTTTTAAATGCCTTTTATGCCCACTGTGAGGTGCTTACCAAAAATGCCATGCCTGCACTGTGAGCTCTGTAAAAATCAACTGAGATGAACAATGTCTTCCCAAGTGACCAAAATGGCACAACTTGACTACACCTATGTATATGAGCTATGTCTTTTATAACCATTTATGAAAAAAAGAGGGGAGGGAAATTCTTCTGTGAAACTTCATGGCTGAACTGGGATAACTCCTACCAGCTGAACACCTAAAGGCACGGAAGGAACAGAGGAAGTGGGCAGAAGCTTTTCTTCTATTTTCAGCAAGAAAGTTCTATTCACACTGGTTCAAAGGGAGTCCTCTGCTGTTACTGTTGCCCGATTAGGAGGAAACTTAAGAATAAAGAAAAAGCACTCATGTTTTCTCTGAAAGTCTAGAGGCAAAAATGCAAAGGGAAAATAAAATACAAAACAAACCCCAAAATTCCACTTAAAAATGCAATGAGCTGTGGTAGTAAGGGACTCCACTAGCCCACTGAAATAATATGAGAAGTCTTTCCTCATCCTGCAATGGAAAGAATTTTCCTAGAGGGCAATCTGATAATGTACCAGTGTGGAACAGCTTTGCCCACATGAAGTACCAATCATACCTTGGCACTTAATTTATGCTTTATTTTAATTTTTGCTCTTTAAATAAAGTCTTGGTTTTGAAGAAAATAAAGAAAATTAAATTGTGGAATACTGTTGCCAACTAAATTCATGTTTTTGTTTTTAAAACAACAATGTTTTGATGTCTAGGCATTTCTTTTTCTCACCTTATTATGCTGCAACAAAACACATACCGGACAATGAGTAAGAATCTCATGATTGAGAGTTAACACTATTTTTTGAGATTTAGACATAAGCTTAGTATATGTAAATAGAACCAAAAGAAGAGATTAGCCTAAAAGCACCCTTGGGATAAAAATTTTGTTCTATATTTCTAGCTTTTCCTCAACAACAATGCTACATTTCTTATCATATCTTTGAAGACCTCAAAATTGGTTGCCCAGAGTTACACTTTGCTTATCAGAGTGAGAATCAGAGACATAAGCGAGTTAAAGGGACGTGACAAAGGTAGCTCAGCACCAGGCATAACAAAGAGACACTCAAGTTCTCGTAGACTCTCACCCTCAGCACACTGACAATGAAGGAAAGAGCGTGCTCTCCTACAACAGATAACATTATTTTCTTGGAAATCCTGAAAAAATATGATTCTAAGAATGCATTTTAGCCAGGGGTTCACTTGGGGGAAAAAAACTTTATTTATCCTGGACATCGGAGGGTTTATAGTCACCCCATGAAGTCGCATGACTGACACAGTTAGCCACCTAAAAGAGAATGCTTTACTGGCCCTTTAAAATGAAGATTAATGTCAAGGAATACATAAGGAAGCAACTTTTCATGCCTCCTCGTAGCACAGCTCCTGTGGTCAAACAAGGAGGAAGCAGTTATTCAGATTTCTGAGCTGAATTCTTTTATCTGATCAGAATAAGAATATGCTGGGGGAAATTTTCCTATGCAAATATTGATTCTGGGATAGTTCCCTCCAGGGGAACACAGACAGAGGAATGACAGCTTCTGGGACCAAGGGAGGCTCGAAGCCTCATTCTCTGCCAACACAAACCACCCCCTTATCTCTCAACACACAGAGTCCAAAAGCAAGAAAAGGCCCTTGAAAATAACTAACCACAACAAAAGTTACAGCACAAGATCTGAAGCATATACTTTGAAAAATAAACATGAGAGTCCACAGGAGAACAAAGACTATATGTGGATTAATTAGCACTAATTCACAAAAGGATACTTAGTTTAATTGTATCTATTTGTAAGTTAGCCAAGAGCAATTCAAGAAGAGTTACTGCTGACAGCCTCCAAGGGTTCCAGGGCTTGCCCAGATGTCACTTTCTTGCTGCCTTGAGGACAACAGGTTCTTTTTCCCTATGACTTACTGGGATGGTTGCTAAGAAAACTCTCCTAATAATTCTATTAATGTTATCATTTAAACACAAAGGGGATTCATGTTCTTTCAAAATGATGCTTTAATTTCTGATCAGTTCTGTAAAGGTGAAAGCCAAACCAACAGGTCATTAAATACAATGACTGTAATGCACTAGATGAGTATAGTCAAGAGTGTCTTCTTTAAAAATCAGCCAAACTATTTTTTTTTTAATTTACAAATCAACCAGAAATCTTACTACAGACAGAAATTTAGCATTTCAAGTCCCAAAGTGAGAAATCAGCAAACACAGTTAAGAAAAGTAATTTGTTGAGTTCTTTGCCAAGAATTAAAGTTTTGGCAATCATAATGTAATCTTTCACCTCCGCAGTATTTTCACAGAGTGAAAGCTATTTCACAAAAGGTCTCATCTGATGTTCGCACAACCTGAAGAGCTGGGCGTGAAAAATTTCATAGATGAGGTTAGGTCACCTGTCTCAGTCCTCCCCTGAAAAAAATGTATGTATCTGAGGCAGTTCAAGTTGCCCTCAGTCAAAGGCAGAGCAGGGCAGGCTGGTCCACCCGCACATCTGCAAATCCACTCCTTTGGCTCCTGACCAGTATTTATTTTCATTTCTTTTCTTTTTTAATGAAATAGAATCGAATACAGTAGAAAGAACAGGGGGAAAAAAACCAAACAAACCCTAAAGGTCAAAATGCATTCCAATTAGTAAAATTAAGTATTTTTTACAAATGTGAATTAGATATATACCTAGTCGGGCTCTTTTCTGTGTCCTGTGGGTTGTGGACATAAAAATGTTAGGAAAACACTGACGTATCTCCAGGCCACAGGATGCAGAACCCAGTTCCTCATTATCCAAATAACCAGCTTTTTTTGCTACCATTTCTGGACAAGGGTCATAATATTTACTTGAGGAGCCCCCTCAATGAGAGGCTACAACCACATTCAACAGGGAGTGCCTTCCCCACGAGAGGGCACGGGAATGAGCTTCCAGCAAGAAATGCTGACAGAGTATTTTCACTTTTAGTTACCAGCACATAATCACGGCTGCTTCCAAGTGCTCAAAATTTTCCTATCCTTTAAAAAGTAAGGGGAAAAGCAGTTGCAAGCTTCACACCTCATCACTGTGGTTTTTTAGTATTAAAATTTGAAAAATAATAGTCAGCAGTCACCACCAAGTGACGCTATATAGTAATTTTTTACTTTTTAATGTTTTATTTATTTTTCCAGTTTAATTGAAAATAACTGACACACATCACTATATAAGTTTAAGGGGTACAGCATGATGTTCTGATTTACAAATACTGTGAAATGATTATCACAACTGGTTCAGCTAACATTCATCTTCTCATACAGATACAGCAAAAAAAAAAAAGAAAGAAAAAAGGAAAATATTTCTCATGTGATGAGAACTGTTAGGATTTACTCTCTTAACAGCTTTCCTATATACCATACAGCAGCACGAGCTACAGTCATCACACTGTACATTACACCCTTAGTATTTATCTTCTAACTGGAAGTTTGCATCTCTTGTCCACTTTCTTTCACTTCCCCCTCCTCCCACACTCTGCCTCTGGTAACCTCAAGTCTGATCTCTTTTTCCATGAGTTTGGTTTTTTCCTTTACCCACTCATCCACTGATGAACGCTTAGGTTGCTTCCATGTCTTGGCTATTGTAAATAATGCTGCTGTGAACATAGGACATAGGTGGGTGTGCAGTTATCTTTCTGAGTTAGTGTTTTCATTTCTTTTAGATATGCTTCTAGAAGTGGAATTTCTGGATCACATGGCAGGTCTTTTTCTAATTTTTTAAGGATTTTCCAGACTGTTTCCCATAACGGCTGCACCAATTTATATTCCCACCACGCCACCATATTATCATCTGGCCCATCCAGTGCCATTTGAACTTCTCGTTGGAAGCTGACCAATGACCACTACATCTCCTTCCCAGTCTGTTCAGACTGTCAGCTGAACTTGAGACTGTTGTTTTAAAACTCTCTTTTCTGGGTTCTTATCATCTTGAAACCCTCTAAAAATGCAAGTTTCCTGCAGGCTCTCTTTTCTCTTTGTCTCCTTCCTCCGTGATCTTATCTGTTCCTATGGTTTCAACTTTCACTGTTACGCGGGTTATTCCCAAATCTGTGTCTCCATCTCTGCCCTCCTCTCTGAGTTCCAGGCCACATCTCCAGTTACACGCTGAGCATATTCATTTCACAGGCCATCATGTGTCTGCTCCATACGAGCTGCTGGGATAGGTGTGGTGGCACAGCCTCTGCCCTCAAAAACGAGTCATCAAATTAATAGGACACGAGGACACAAAGGTCTGAAATTGCATGCATCACACTCACTGTATTACACAAGCCTCTTCCTGTTCCTGGGGTCTGTATTTTCAGTTCATATCACCACCAGGCATCTTCATGCTCTTCCTTCCCTGCCATCCTCACATCCCTCTCTCACTAAATTCTGCCACTTCTTCCTCCCTGGCAGTGTCATAGCTCATGACCCCACCACCTCTCACTGGGGCCACTGCTCCAGCCTCTTAGCCAGCCTCTCCCTTGATTCAGCCTCCACCCAGCTGCCTGAGGTCCATTTCCAAAACATGAGTCTGATCATGCCATGCCTCACCACCCCTCCAGCCTTTTAGACTCCTGGCTCTAGCCACTTGGAGAACATGACAGTCACACAAGGAGCTCAATACCAATTCAGGCTCCACAGCCCCATCCCTGCATCCTGGATGCAGTAAGGCTCGGCCCAGGGATGTGCAGGCTTGAGAGCTTTGACACCTGTGCTCCCTCCTCTGCTAAACACTGGCCAACATCCAGGCTAAAGCCTCAACCTTGCCTTGAAGGCCAGGCATTTGGGTCTCACACTCTCCTAGGTGCACCTCCCACATTTCTTTGTTTCTCGCCCGGAATGCCCTTGTCTCCACCTTCACTCACCAGGTGAAGTTCTTACCCACCTTGCTCTCCAGCTCAAACACCTAGTGAGAACCCTTCTGAGTCCTCACCACCTGCACCCTTGTCCCTCGACAAAATGATGAATCCTTTCCACTTGGAAACAAAGCTCTTTTTCTACACAACTACTGTTTTTCATCTTGGTGTTTTACAACTACCAACACAAACATGTCTTTACTAATCTCCATCACAAGCTCCTCAAGTGGGAGAGAATAACTTCCAGAAGTAGTGCTGCTGAGTACTGGTCTCTTCAACTGAACGAAGGTGACCAATTCAGAAACCATTAAACAGATACAAACAGAATCAAGTATCACACCCCGTCTGAGGGAGAGGGTAAGATTACAAAAGAGACTTCGAGGGAAAGGGAGATTCTGACAGGTGAAAGAGGTGGAGAGGAAAGGCAGGCGAGGTGAGGTTCTGGCATAAACAGAGGTAACAGGGAGAAAAGCACAGGATCCGATGCAGGACCAGTGAACAGTAGACCGTTGGAGCAAACTGCAAAACAAGGCTGGAAGAGTGAGTTGGGCTTGGATGTTAGGCTGAGAAACCTGGAGGTCATTTAGTAGCAAGTGAGGTGAGGTGATGTAGGCAAGAGAAGTATCGCCGTCAGCAGGCTGGATATATACAGCTCCTGGGCTTTCCTGTGTTCTAGACACAGGCTCTTAATGCAGATTATCCCGCTCAGTCTTCCCCACATCCCTCTGGTAGAGGTGCAGGCAAGGCTGGACTGAAGTATGTGGCCACTGTGGGCAGGTTAATAATTTACTACCTGTTTATGCCGACATTTGTTAATTATCTGTGTAGTATTTTCTTAGCAGGGCTAGTGAGAAACAATTTCTCTTAATAAAAGGTGAGCATACTTCTTGGAACTCAGCAATTTACTTCTTCTGAACTGTCCCGTTTGGTCATTTTCTGACACTCTTAATTCTTTTTCCCACTTATTATTTTCCCAACACACTTAGTAAGGAAAGAGGTAAATTTTGTAAATGCATTAAAATCATGTTCCCCAAACCCAGCAAGACTCCATGCATGAAGCTAGCAAGTCTCCAGGTTGGTGGGCCGCCTTGGTTCGCCTTCGGCAACGTGTTGATGTTCACTGACAAAGAGACGTAAGCGATATTCAGACCCAGCAAAAAGCATTAACAAATTTCCAGTAGATATGACCAATTTCCTTGGCCAAAGCAGAATCCTCTTACATTTTAACAGTTATTCAATTCACTTCATGTAGAAATCTGAATTTAATGATAGCATATCTGTTACCCCAGTGATGTTATAGAGCAGGTATATGGTAGGCTTTCTCCTTAATCAGATTCCAAGTGCTGTTGTGATTATTCTCATTTCACAGATGACAAAACTGAGGCTGAGAGATGCTAAATAGCTTGCCCAGAATTACACAGGAAATCAGGGGAGGAGAGTCAAGCACCCAGGTATGACTCTTTATCTGCTCCAATATGCTATAAAAATTTGAATTGTTTAAAACACATTGAGCAGGAGTGAGACTGAGACACAGAAAACAGGAGTTTTACTGCAAACAGTCTAAGCAAGAATTGACTTCAATTTCCTACTAGGACTTCAGTCTCTTTGAAAATTAGAGACATAATAACATATTTATTTTTAAGCGCTGCTACACAGCCCCTCCCCACCAACTCTCAGCATGCCTCTCCATTCGCGGATTTATACAGAGCAGGTAATAAATGTTTGCTGCATGCAAGAAATGTATTACTTTTACCACCATCTGAATACAGGTGTGCTGATATTCTTGAAATTCACAGCACTCACACAACATACTAAATCTATAGTACGGAGGCCAAAATCAGAGGTAGTTGAAAAACTGCCATCTCCCCTATCAAATGTTCCACGCTCCGCACACTTGGCTGGAGGTGGCTCAAGCCACCCCTGGACACTGGGCTGCTTCCCTGCCACCTTACTGACTGCATGATTTATCCCTACCCTCAGGCACAGAGGATTCCATTTCAATTCTTATGCCTTTCTTTGCCTTGTAGTCCAGTGGACTCTTCAAACTTCCTTTCTTCCACTTCTTAATAGGTTTCTACCTATTAGGTATATTCTCTGGAGTCACATTTAATACATGTCCAGTCAATGGAAAAGTTATTCAACAGAGAAAAATGATGATGTCACCAGAGCAAAGTGTATCCTCTAATTAGAGCATAAACATTTGCTCCCCTGGGGACGGTAAAAAGGAGCTCACCAGTACTTGAGCCCAGTAGCCTGTCCGGTTGCCCTTCTTACGAGGAAATGTATCTAAAATAAACAAGTCTCCTTTTAATGCAAAGATGGCTTGTGCACAATCCAACTGAAATAACACCTCAATGAAACACAACTGAGTTAAACTTAGCAACAATTTTCTTCCAACATTCTTCTCAGGAGGCAGAAAGGCTTTCATTTTTCAAGTGCCCTTCAAGGATTGTGTTTCTGATGACAGGACAGGTTCAGATATGAGCAGCGATGATGTTCATTCATTAAAAACGATCCCAGCACACTCCACTACTCTTCCACGACAGTTTCGCTCACGAATTAAAAACTTAAAAGATTATCTCAGGGAGTAAGAGAAAAGTGATTTCTGAGCCTAACTATGTGCTGGTGGGAAGCTTCGTGCTTTGTGCCATCTAATTCCTTCTTACCCACAAGAGCCCCAGAAGCATGTGCCATTTGCTCCATTTCACAAAACGAGGAAACATGTGTCTGGAAGACACGATGCCACAGTAAGTGGCTAAGCAGAACCGAACCTGAGTCTCTTAACTGGCTTTTCAGAATTACAAAATTCTGCCTCAGGGACTGTAAACCAGAAAGCACAACAGGTCAACACTACATGGATACGCTTGTTAACTAAGGTTTTATAATAGATGAGGAATCTACATTTCAAAAATAACATTGACTACTACTTTCTGCTACTCATGTGATGCTCATTCTTTTTGTTGTTGTTGTTTCTGAATTGCCCACAACTCTATTGCCGAATCTTCCCACTGACATTACAGTGAAATTTTAAAACATTAGGAGAAACCACCAAGAATCCTTTAAAATCCTTCTGTTTGCAAATACAAGCAAAGACACCCAATAGTCCAATCAAAATCGATCAGTCAATGGCAAGGAGGTTGGGGGAGGGCAGAAAAGAAGATTTGAAAATTTTCCTTAACCTTCATCAAAAGCTATTCCTGCTAGAATTTAAAGAAGGTTTTAAAATTACACATTTGGGAAAAAAATAGGGCATCATTCCTACAATATTTCTAGTAAATGACCTTTTGTCAAGCTACATCAACTCACCAACCTTCAGCTTCTTTAACCATGACCCCACAGGGTGGGCGCGTGGAAGAAAGAATGGGTGTCAAGGGCTTTAATTAAGGGCAGCTACTTTATGCTGCAAAACATGCAATGGGATTTTTCTCTTGCATTTATTTTCATCTGTAAATGGGACCTTTTTTCTTAATTAGACCCATCTGTGCCTGAGGAAGAGTGGAAGATAAGGGGCAGAAAAACAAAGCCAGTGATATTTGTATTCTGACATTCAAGGTAGAATTTTGTAGCAAGACAATAGACTTGCAAAGGCAAAATCCATAGAGAATGTCCCCTTCCTTTGCACAAGAGCCAACTCTGAAAGTGTCAGATCTCAGCTCTCTCTCTCTCCTGAAATGGCTAAGCCACAGGTTTGTGCCTCTCAAGGTGGTCAGGAAGTCATGGGCTAGAAGAGCTCCAGGCTGCCCTCGTGTTGCTGCAAGGAGACTGCGGGGAGGAGCAGGGGAAAGAGGCAGAAAAGATGGAAGGTCAGAGCAGTGGGTCTGATTCCCCAAGCGGGTCTTGGGCTCTGCATCGGAGGTCGGTAGATGGTTGAGGGGACACTGAAGACAGGGCTGCTGGTTTACACACAGATGGGGCTATGACACATAGAGAAGACTGCTTTAAAGTCGACCCACAGCCCCACGCGGGAGCCGGCAAACTCACAGCGGATTCGCAGTGAGCACCGTAAGGTTGGGGCAGACAAGGGGCTGAGCATCTTTTTCTAAGTTGCTCTTCTTTCCCTGGCCGGGAAGTCTGCAAGGACTCAGAAGTTTCTTCATGCCCTGGAGAACAGACGCCTGCAATGGAGCTGGTCCTCACAAAGGGCCAGGGGCTGGATAGAGTACATAGCAGGGAAGCGGTGGGGTTACAGCTCCAGCAAGAGGCGATACGGGGCTGGATAGCCAGGAAGGTCCAGACACTGACTCAGCCAAATGGGCCCCTGACCGCCACTGCAAATCCCACAGGGCAGCAGCCATTGGCACAGGCACTTCTGCAGAGACCAGAGGAGGCCACAGGCACTGTGGGGCTCCAACGACCCTCACACGTCAAAAACTCAATGGTCTCAGAGCGGGGATTTAAACTAGGCCCAGGCAGGAGCAACATCCTGAACAAACCATTTATCACACACAAAAAAGGTTCAAATCAGAAACAGCTAAAATATTGCTCACTGCCAGTAGGTAGGACCAGAGCACAACTGTTGAAAATAAAGAACAAAGCATTTCCCATCTACAATTCAGTGTAGTGAATAATTCTGAGAATCTGTTACAATGCCATTTTTAAGTATAAGTGTACGTGCTCTAATGGCTCATAAAATAATCTCGTAAGATTATCAGTTAAGAAAACCAAGCCAAGATATATGTGGAAAGAAAAAAAGTTTTAAGAGAGCCCTGGCTATCAGCCCAAACTATTTTTCACAACCATGTCGAAGGCAGTGAGCCACATTTCCTCTCAAAGAAAAGTATATGTATTTTGACTTTTCATATAAAATTGATAAAACTACAGGTTATTTTATGTGTCTGACTTTTCTCTTGAAATACCAAGGTAATGAAAAACTACACTAAAATAGGTCTTAGGCTAAATTCTGTTAGAGGGGCCTGGACCACTGATATAAATGTAATCTTTTGATGAAACTGTCCACTTGGTTGTAAGACTAACCCTGAAATTAGTTGATTCATGTAGGCCTAACATTACCAGCAACATGAAGCAGGTTCAATAATTTGGATTTCGGTCCAAATGATAAGCGTGAATTCCACACCCACAGTTAGTTTCAGTGATGACTTGGAGAGGGCTGGAGGGTCTGAGGTGCCCAGACTCGAAGCCTACAGCCTAGGTGTGCTGCTCGAACACCATAAGACCAGATGATGGAGTCTGCTCCTTCCCAGACCAGACAAGGTAGACACTCCCCAGGGGCCTCAATCTCTGGGACAATGCCCTCCCCACCCACCTCCACTGTCAACAAAAGGGGTTCTCAGCCAGGGCCTACGGACAATCTCCAATCTTTCCTAATGTCCCCCCTTGCCCTCAAAGTTGGAAATCTGTTTTCTTACTAATATGTGATAAATTAGGGTTGGCTCTGTAAGGCCTCCCCTCAGACAGAGGAAAAGAACCTTTGCTTAGCTCTACCTTCAAAACTATGATATAGAATGGGCCTTTTAAAACACATGAAAACAAAACTAAAAATCAAAATGAAATAAATTGGAACATAAAAAACTAAGATAGTAGTTGTATCTCTCATGGTTTTCTCTCTGTTGCAGTTAGAGTGGAGGAAAATGGGCAGCATTTCTGAAAACTTCCATCTGTTCCTAAGGGTACAAAGATAACTTCAATTTCAAATTTCTCATAGTCATTTTTCTACCAGAAAACAATACCATGAGAAGATGTAAATTTCCTCCATTGATTTTAATGTCTTAAAGTGAATGCTTCGTTTTTATTAAACATTTGCATTTTTAATAGATAGAAGTTAGTCCCTTTTTGGCAAAAGAAGAACCAGACAATCCCCTCAGTTCTGCTGACTTGGGATCTGCCCATAACTTATAAAGACATGGCTTTGGTTCAGTTGCATTTATTTAAAACAAAGGTTAAACTCACTTCCCCCTTAAACCAGTGCAAACCACCACCCCTCAAAGTCTTCCTTATAAGTTTAGTATAGAAAATTCAGTGAGAATGTTTGCTTATTCCTGAGTCTGCCTACCAAATAAAGCTTGGTAATAATTCTCTTCACTTGCAAAGGTTTTATTGCTAATGCCATGAGAGCTTTTAATTCTGTTCCCGTTCTCATGACAAAATTTCACTCAGGTCGAGAAATACTGAAAAGTTGGGCAGCTGTCCAACAAATGAGTTAGTAGTAAAAGTATAAATAACATTTTGATTCCCTCTATCGTACTTGGTTCATTAGACCAACACCCTTCATAAAACACCAGCTCACTCTCTGAGACTGCAGATCACACAGACTTTGTAATGTGTCTGTCAAAGCATGGCATCTAAATCACCCGGGAGAGAAGGCTGGTTAAAAATTCAGATACCAGGGCCTCCATCCAAACTTAATTGGAGTGGGAGTGGGTGGCGGCAGGGCAGGAATTAGCACTACTGTTAACAAGTGCTGCAGGCCACTGCTAGGGGAGTACCAAACCAGATAATGGTAACGTGGACTTTAATAAAAGAGAAACGAGTTTGAACTCAAAAAAAAATTTTTAATTTGAGGACCCCTGCTTTAGAAAAACAAAATTTTTAGTTAAGGAGGAATTTTGATGCAGCTGTTTAGAAAGAAACACATAGGGTTTTGTTGTTGTTTTTTTTTAAGTTATCTATCTATCTCTGCTTCCTCATCTCCAACCAAAAAGACTTAGGTCCAAATGTATTGCCGAAGCTTAAGCTGTACCTTGTAAGCCTCCACTGACTCCAGGGTCAAAATTTCTGTCACCAATCTCATTCCAAAAACAGATCTCAATCACATCAGTAGTATTAAAATGCAGGATTTTTATAACCTATCTGCAAATTGCAAATAGTGAGAACCACAATTTATCTAGCCACTCACAAAGACAATGTCTGGTTTAGAAATTCTCAAATGTTAAGTATTGATGTGTTGTATAAATGGAAACAATAGTACATGAAGTAAATCTCACTTTTATCGCAACAGCATCTCTTTTTCTGGCAGAATTCAGCTGAATCAAATTGGGTGCTCTGCATTATGCACATCATTTAACTTATATTCACATGCACTGTGCCCATGTCATTTTCAGTTTTACCGAGGACTGCTCCATTTTCATGGCTGTTTACACAACCAGACTTTTAATGTGATGAATGATGGACAATAGCTGGGTCATGTGGCCGAGACAAAGATCTCCCTTGATAGCTTACTTGTCAACACAAATGACAGCAGAAAATGTTCCGAGTGGGAGGAGAAAGAGGGCCTTCTGTAGATCTTCACCAAGGAAAATGTCAAAAAATGAGAAAAAAGCTTGGAAAACAAATTAAATTACCAGCCATTATTATTCGTACATTCTTATTGAATAGACATCAACGTATACCAAGAGAAGTAATGTTGCCTAGTACCTAGTACTTAGGACACGAGCTGCAGGCCCAGCATGGCTCCCCCAGCATCAACCAAGCCCAACCTCTTCCTTTCATAAAAAAGAGAAACTGAGGCTGAGGGAAGCCTGCGACTGTCAGAGCCAACACTGGCCAGTGTAAGAGTCCAATTTCCTGACTACATGCTCCGGATTGCTGGGTTTTGGTAGCAGACTGTTTACCAGACTACAGAATTTCATAATTTCATAAAAATAGCATATAGCAAGGATTCTTCTTAAGGAATATTTTAGTTCATAAGAGATAACTTTAGCTATGAATACAGCTTTCCATTTAATTATCTAATTGTCTTTTTCTTTTACTATTTCCTTAACTAGTCTAATACTTAATATCTTAATACATCTATAAACTGCTTTTATTTTGTACCTTAGGGGTATACAGAAAAGCAGTTACAGTATTACAAATTGCAAAAATGGATTATAGGTCAACCCCCTTTCCTGCCCTCATCCAGGCTCCACCCCGACAAATGTAAACTATCATTCAAACACACAGAATTAGTCAGATGCAGGACTTTAAGTGGATGCACATCCTTTTGGGGCACTTTGTAATGAGCATACTAGCCTCTGGGGCTGGCCTCTGGATGCAGGATGGGATATATCATATGTTCCTCTGGGAAGCAGCTTCCAAACCCCAGAAGACCAGGAACAAAGGAGCTGGCAGGCTTGGGAGAAGCTACCCAGTCAACAGTGTATTAAAGACACCCATCAGTTGCTGCCATCAGCTAATTAGTTCAACTAACGCAAAACCTAAATCATTAAAGAAAGTGGCCCTGACGGCACTGTTGGGCTCGGACTTGATGTCACTAACTCAGCAGGGTGGGAACAGAGTGGTTCCATAGAAAACAAAAAGCTGTCCACACTGGGGAACTGGAATGGGCTGGGACTTAATGTTTTCTGCAAGTCGAGCCCTGTCAGGAAGTTTCGCACAGGGAGACCCCTGTGTTTATGCTTTGAAATTTAAGTCAATTTAAATATAAATTGCTCTCCTTCTTTTTGTCATTATGAGAAAGAAAGAAAATGTGGGTTTCAGATCTCTGGTGTGCAAATGGTCATTAACTTCCATTTGACCTTGGGTGTAGAACTAATATTGAATTTATGCACAGGATACACTCATTACACTCATCTAGTTTCCTCACAGAAAATATGTTCCCAGGAGCTGCAATGTTAGAAGCCTTTTTTTCAGCACTCAAATAGAAAACCTGAGTCTCCCTTTCATACCTCCCTCCTGCCTTGCACCCACCTCTCTGCTCCAAATCTCAGGAAACTGCTTCCCAAGGGTTGGCCACACTTATAAAACACAGGCAGTAAGGCAATAACATATTGTGATGACATAACTGAATATGCTATACATGAATGCTATGTATGCTGTAACTGAATGATGTAAAATCACTGTCCTGGACCACATGAGACTAGGGAGCATCAGTGCTCAGTTCTGCTTCCCAGTATCTGATTCCCTAAAACAGGCACAAGCTCCCATTTAGAGCGATAAATACCCTTGTCTACGGAGCCTTATAAACATTACATACCGCCACTGATGCACCCCTGCAGTGCGTTTTTTAAAACAAAAGCCTCTAAACCTTGCATTCTTGAATACACTCTGCTGTGGTTGTCATCATCACTCACCTCCTTGGCAAATCTGTTCCATTTACTCTCTTAATGGACATGACCACGTGAAAGGATGCCTTGCTTTCTGATTTCCTAAATTCTAAGCAATCCTCAGGGTTAAGGAGTCCAACTCCCTGTACTTGTTACTCTTCAGACCTCTTGCTGTTCAGGAGAAATCAGGGCAAAGGGCTATTTTCTTTTATTGTATGTCACTGAATGGTTATTTATCATTTCGACTTAATAGCTCTAATTACAAAAGACAGTGTCATAGGATTTTTTTTTTTAAAAGGCAATTTTCCTGGTATCCCAGTGGGAGAGTTAAGAAAAATTCACAAAGCATCTGCTTCGTGCATTTTTAATTGTTCCTGGGTTTTACCGATGCTATTATTTTCCTGATTGTACGATTTTTACATTTTCAAATGTCCTTTAACTTTGCACTGCGTTGAAAATTATGGTACCAAAACTCTTTTTATGGTTCTGTGCCCTTTAAAAAAAATAAAAGGAAGATACAACTGGCCACGGAACTGATCGCTGTTCAATAAGAACATGCACTGGTGGAGATGGGATGTGAATGTACAAAATCTGCCAGCAAGCAGGGACAGAAGAACAGTCTCTGGAAATGTCAGAACAAGGCATTATCACAGCACCAGAGAAGAGGAGAGATTTTACAAACTTCAACAATCAGCGTGGTGTTAGGAGAAGCTTGCTCTTCTCCGGAAAACATCCTAGGATCATCAATCACTCGGGAAGACCAGAATGTGGTGTTGATTATTTTAGGGGAAAACACATGCTACTTCTTTCCTCTTGGTTGACAAATGCTAAATAGCATGGTCAGTGGGGAAACAAGACAATCAGTGTGGGTCTGTGCTGACCACAAATGGGAGTGGTGGCCGCTGGCCAGAACACAGCATCCAGGAGGTGGCAAAGGAGAAGAAAAAGACAAAACACAAACTGTGTGGAAATATCACTTCTGAGGGAACAAGGCTCACCCTTTGAAGACAGGCTAGGAAAGAGTTGGGAAATTTTAAGTGGTTGAAAATACCACTAAAAATTAAGCATAATATCTTAATTACTTCAAATACAGCCAACAGGCTTCTGCCATCATGAACGAGTATTTTTTAGCTTGAACATTCATTGTTAGAGCACTCAGAGATTAGATGAAAAAAACATTCAAGAGGAGATTACCACAGCTTTTAGTTTAAAGAGCATTTAAATTTTTCAATAACAAGTTAATCACAGGAAAGCAGAAAGGTAGGAGGAGTTTGAGATAATCTGAGCAATAAATGTACCAGCATTTAAGTCTTAGTTGGCCCTTAATTTTATTATTTCTGTCTACTCTAAAATCTCATTTTTCATGTGTGCATTCTCCTATATATGAGCAATGTGTTCACAAAAGGATAAAAGTCAAACACTGTGCTACCTTAAAAAGGAATCTGTCAACTAAAAATAAAAAGTAAAAAGTTAGAGGACCATAATAGCTGGAGCAATTCCATAGGCTTAAAGGTTATTTTTTTCTTCTAAATGTGCAAAAGGAAAAGCTTTTCTCTACTGTTGAAAATAATCAGTCAATCTGTTTTATTTCTCATGACAAAGTGACAGGAATGTCTTTCCTTTGGAAAGCTTCTGCCCTAAAGGAGAATATGTCTCTCCAATTGTGTCAGACCTCAAACCTCACTGCAGAGCTTCCTGTCAGCACCGACTTGCCCCAGTCTCACAGACACATACTTAAGAAGGGGGCCTAAAACTGCTAGAGTTCATATAACCTGTTATTGGTGACCAGTGACTGTTACCAACAGTAGATCTTCTAAAGCTGGGAATTAGCCAGGCTCCCAGGGTGATAAAAGGCCCTCAGATTGTCTGATGGGTCCACCATGATAACCAGATCCGGGGCTTGCCTGCTTGAATGTTTTACACAAACACACACACACACACACACACACACACACAGTTCAATGTATGGCAAACAGTAGTAACCAGGTTGTTGAGATCACATACCCATTCAAAAGCCTATTTAAGTTTCAGTACAGGATTCAAAGATGATAAAACAACCAAGAGGATCTCTAAGGCTAGGAGAAATAATTTTATTCGAATGTAAAATGCCTTCCCTCTCATCCTTTCTGGCCTATCAAAACTAATAGTGGCTATAAAAAACGAAAACTAAATGCAATAGGTGAAATCATTTCATACAATTTTATGTTACACACACACACATATTAATACCCCCAAAGAAATAATAAAATATCTCAGTAGAAAAATAACATTTTAACCTGAATCCCTGGCTGATTTGTTTTAGAAAGAGGAAAAAATGCTGTTATTCTACTACTTGAAAAGTTTATGAGTTTTTACTCTATTCTTTCCCATTTCCAGGAATAATAATTCAAAAATGGGAATGCCATTTCTCAAACCACACCTTTACTCCCCATAATCCAGAAAAATCCTAACAAGGGAAGGGGCACAGTGTAGTTGGGGAAACCAGAGAATGGGTGTTGGGAAATCTGGGTTTGCATTCTGGTGGCAGACTTCTAGCCTGTGTGCTCTAGGGCACAACACCTCCTCTCTAAATCGTGAGACTGGGACAATACAAACAGTTCCTCCTGCGGTGAACACGTGGTGCTGGTGCTCCCCCAGCAGCTGTTCCCTCTTCCGTTGGTTTTCTCAGGGGAGCACACCTGCCCCAGGCTCAGTGCGAGGGTCTCATGGGGGGCTGACGGGACCACTCTATCCTCCCCTCCACCCATGCTTCCACTGCTCCAGAGATGCGCCATTCAGCCTTCTGGGGGGGTCCCCCTGTTGGATCTACCAAGAAATAAGTTCTCTCCTTCTGCTGAGACTGATTAATTTCATAGATTTCCGGAGCCAAGAAACTCCCTTTGTGATTTTCAGTTTGTTTTTCTCTCACTTGTACCTAAAAGAGTCCTGAATAAAATATCCTCAAGGTTGTGACTCCATTAAAGATAGTGAAGGAAATTAATGAAAATATTCATTGTTATAATTAAATACTGGAGCTGGGGGGAATCTCTGAGGTTACCTGATTCTACACCAACCCCCTCATGACACAAATGGGAATCACTTTACTAAAGTCACAAAGGCATTTAATAGCATAAACAGAGCCTTTCTTTTCCAAACATCAACATCCTAGATACTCAGTTTTAAAACATTTAAGTAGGTATGGGCTCAGCAGAGAGTGAAATATAAAAACTGCCAAGGAGGTTTACCAATAATGAGATTTCTGCCTTTCCAGAAATAGAAGTCCATCATGGCACAAATTTCATATGATCTAAAGATAATGAGAACTAAATGTGCTTTGGCTGTGGATTCCCTTGAAAAGGGGAAGAAACATATCTCCCAAGGCTCTAATTGGGTAAAAATTTACAGTAGAAGAAGCAGTCCAACAAAAAAGGAAGAAATGCAAGGATATCCGTGCTAATTTGTTAAGATCTTGTGAAGCCTTAAAGATGCTATTCACGTCCACTAAGGTTAGCATTTAGAGGTGAAAACTGTTTAAAGGCACATCCTAATGGCCTCTTAGAAAATTACAACAAAATTGATTTTTTCCTAAACTAGAGCCTTGAATCATTTATATAATGTATTGATTGGCAGTTACTTTTATTTCTGTTTGTATGGTGAGCTGAAGCCAAAAATTTTCTTTACACTAATTCTCGTTTTAATAACCCTTCGCAGTGAGACATAAATCTGGCATGACCACCTGAGCCCTAATTAACAGTTTTACTGCAAGACATAAGATATTAGGGTCATCAATTCCTTCTTTCAAGTTCCAGGTGTGCCAACCATCATTTTAATACTTTTTTCATTAGAATTATTTCTTTTTCTTCCTTTTTTAAAAAAAAGACTCAGTTTTTAAAAACAATACACAGAAATTACCATTCTGCAGCTAAAATTCTATTTAATTAAGGCTGTGCTTAATAGTTCTTCATTTTTTTATCGCCTCCTAACTACACAGTCATACAGTTTCCTTTTTCAGACAGCCACTGACTTATTAATGTCTTTTTTTTTTAATTTATGAGACATACATTGTGATTTAAGAACAGCAGAAACCATATTTGTTCTTGCTCACTCATTGTATCCTCACGGCTTACAGTGTAGCTGGTATACAGTTGGTGCTCAATTAGAATTTGGTAACGGAATGAATGAAGACAATACCTATGACTTAGGCTCTCGTCTACCTTTGCCACTGTTACTTTTCATCCACTCTCAATGCCAACTCAAGCAGCGGTAATGTAGGGTGAACCAGGTCTCTACATTTCTATATTTGGATTCTTCAAATATTATAATATCACCTTGTTGGTTATGTTTGCCCCTAGATTGTTTCCCAAATTTGTTGTGGTTTGAAGGATGTGGGACAGAAAGGTCTTTGTTTTTCCCTAAAACAGTCTTCTTCACTTATATTACTTTTCTAATCAGAAAACACCCTCTGTTTTGTCAGGGACAAAATGAGAATGCCAACTATCACTGATCTTTTTCAATTTATATTGCAGGACCCTAGCTATTGTGAAAGTATGAGAGAGAAAAAAAAGAAGTTAAATGGATTAGTAAGACAGAAACAAAACAGCCACAACTGACAGATGCTATATCTGCCCACATAGAAAATGCAGGGTAATTTTAAAACGAGCTATTGATATTCATTTGAGTTCAACACTTTTGCTAGACACAGAGTCAAGAAACTCATTCAGCAAAAAATAACCAATTAGAAAAGATAATAATAGACACAGATCTCAACAAACTGATTCTAATGTACATATGGGGTGGGAAAAGACCTAGAATAGTCCACACAATGTTGAAGGTGAGAAACAAAGCTGGAGGACTGACTCTACCCAACATCAGGACTCACTACAAAGCTATAGTAATCTGGACTCTGTGGTATTGGTGACAGAAAAACAAGTAGATCAATGGAACCCAATTAGAGAGCCCAGAAATAATCCCACGGAAATACAGCCAAGTGATCTCTGACAAAGGAGCAAAGACAATAAAACGGAACAGAGATAGTCAAGTCAACTTCACACCAACCTTTTACTTTGCACAAGCTAACCTGTGTGGGTCTTGCTTATGCTTCCTCATTTCCCTTCACCTCCAGAAATTCGAACTTCTTAGCCTGACAAAAAACTACTTTTCATCTTGTTCATGTGGCTCCAGTCACACTCACCTCCTTGCTGCTCTTCAAACACACTTTGCACACCTCTGCCCAAATGTTCTTGACTGGACATCCACAGGGCTTACCCCCTCACTGATCTCAAGTCTTTGCTCAAATGTGTGCTCTCAGGGGCCTTCTCATCCCACTCTGTGTAAATTAGCAACCCCCTTCTCCAGCCCATCTGTATCCCCTTGCTCTGTTTTTCTCCAGCAATGACATACTGTCAGTTTCCAGAACCAGCACCAGCTCTAGCACAATCTATTTCTAAGATCTGCCTTCTACAACCTTTATACTGATGTTCTCCCTCCATCTTTGCCTCCACCTGCGCAAATCTCCATCAGCTAATGCTGTTCTCTGAGGAGCCCTACTCACACTGCCTGGTCACTATTCAATACCCTGTGGGTTAAGATCGCTGTTCCCTGCATCCTCCTCTCCACACTTACAGCATCTAGTCTCTTTGTCCTCAACATCAGCCAAATCAACAAAAATACGGTATAAATGTAACAAGCTAATTCATACTAAGGTGTGTTGGATTCCAAAAGTAACTGAGAGAAAAGCAAGTGTCTAGAGTTTCTAGCTAGAAAAGGAAAGATGTAAAATGTGTGATTTCTGTTCTTAGGACATTTCCATTCCATTTATTTCTTCAAACTTTGGCAACTGTTTGATTGTGTCAGAGTGTTGCACCTGAAAAGTCTTACTCTAGTTTGACATTATCCAAGAAGTATTTGTCATTCTACTTAGCACTGACTTCCTGCCTCTGAACAGCACAGGATGCCTCCTCCTAATACTCCTCTGTTCAAAGCAAGTTCTTTCTACCTCACTGAGTCTCTATTTCATATTGAATTCCAGCAGAGCATGGCCTTCTCTCTTCAAAATGTATTCAAAAGCTCCGTTTTCCTTCCTACATATCACAACCACAGATTGCTTCTGACAGGTATTAGGAATGAGAGCCATACAATCAGCCCTACAAAAAAATGCCTGCTGTTATATGTTATTAGACAATTAATTATTTTAGAAGAAACTACTTTGAGATGAAAAATATAACTTAAAAAAAGACCATATTTATGTTATTTATTTCACTCTGAATTGATAGCTAATGCAATGTGGTTTGCTTTCTTTTGTTGGGTTCCTAGACTTTTTCCATGCTTGCAGTGGACTACAACCATATTTTTAATTCTTAATTTCATTTTCCTTGAAGTATGAAATATAGCAAGACAGTGACATTTTAAAGAACTATTTATATATCCTGTGCTATTTTGATGGTAGAATAAATGCTTTTTAAAACAAATGGAGGTACCTTTCTGCATTCTACACCAAAGCTTCCTGAGAGACATTCAACTGCTCACAACCACATGAAATGTGAAATATTCCCAAAGAATTAGAACCTTCCTCCAGCCCCATGAAAGACTACTCACCAGACTTCCTCGCTTTCAAAGCAATAACTGCTGCTAGTTCTCTCTGCACCTAATAAAATATTAGGGGGAAAATCAAATTAGAATAAGAAAAATGCAGCTATCAAAAGCAGTACTTTGTTTTTAGATATGCAACCAAAGTTAAGCGCTATTGCAGTAAGAGCTGAGTTTCCTGCCATGAACCTCTGCATAGGAATTTTAGACCCCAAATCTGGAAGAATCTGATCGACTTACGTTAGAAAATTAGGCAGTTGCCAGAATGGATATACTGGAAAACACTGGTACATATACCGTGATGATGGGCAGGACCTCAAAATTACTATGTAACATACAAAAATAATGCAAATAAATTATTAGAACAGGCATAATACTGAGGCATAGATATTAAATATTCCTTAACCCTCAAAGATTCTAATTTATACAGAAATTCTAGAAAAATTGAGGTAGGTGATGCTAGTTTAATTGGACCTCTGTCCAAATACAATGAACATTCACTTGAGGCCTGACAAGTTTACAGCAACTATTTTGGACAATATGCTGCATAAAACCAAGTGCTATCAACACACAGGCAGGTAAAATGGGAATAGACAAGACGACCTTCAAAATCCTGAAATTCCACTTATTTGTCCAGATTTTTGCTTGCTCACTCTCTCTCTCTTTCCCAACACACACTCCGAATGTTTAAATCCTTTCTCAAAAACATTCTCAAAGAGACAAAAGACAGATACCAAAAGAGATAACCACAGTCACTTTAAAGATAACATGGGGGGAGGGGGAGACAAGAGAGATAACATGAGGCTTATCTTTGGGAAATCTATGTTTGGTGGCAACCACAGTTGCGTGGTAAGCTCATTCCTCTTCAGGAAACTTTAAAGCTTAGGGGAGAGAAAGTGTGTGTGTATGTGTGTTTGGAGTGGTGGTGGTAGTGAATTTGGAAGGGTCCTGCAGCTTAATATATTATACTAATTACATTTTAAAGGGAGAGCATGAAAGTTCAAGGTTAAAGAAGCTTTGCTATTGAAATTAATATAATTTACATTCATTTACTTGAAGGCAAAAGTAGCCCAGGGAGACACTAGGACTGTGCTTAGGACCTATTTCACAATGGTCAGGGTATCGTCACCCCTGAAAAAGGCAGCCTCCCCCCATACTGCTTTATTGCCCTGCTTTCCCTAGCGGGCCATTCAAAAGGGTATACTCCTGATTTAGCTGATTCTCTGATACCTTACGACTTTCTAGGACAATTATACTGTAATGAGAAAGTAATCAGTCCCTCTCTAACCGTGGGAATCTGAGATCTGAAAATGCTCACGGGTAGAAAAATTTAGTTAAAGAGCTTATTGGGAAAAAGAGAGCTAGAGGAGATAGAAGTGATGATTAATCAGAGTAAAATCCTCATAAAACTTTGTGTGTAGTAATAAAACAGCAACAAAATAAAATATAAATTAGTGCATAATTTATTTGAAATTGTTTATAAGTTTTATCGTAGTACCACCATCTCTTTTCAGGAGTCTCCTTGGTCACAGTGTTACAAATATTTAGAGGTGGACAAAGATGCAGATTATAAACACTCACTGGGACCCTGTTAATGCCTTTTCAATTTTATGTGCTCCCTCGGAAGACTCCACTGCGGTTCAGACAGGAAGAAAGCAGAGATGGAAAACGATGCATAAGGTGGATCACTTAATTTGCTTACAGGGGACCAAAAACTGTCTTCTCCACTCTCCTCTTTTCAGTTCTCCACACCTGAAATTCTCTTCATGAGCTCTTCAGTCTTTCCTCCTCAAATTAAAAACAGGCTCAAAATAGAAATAGCTCAGAAAAGGAAAGTGTCCTATTCCCAACACTGTATAAAACTACATCTTTACAAAGATTTGGTGGAGAAAGAAAGGGAGAGAAGGGATGAGCAAGAAACCAACAGAGCATTTTTGGGGAGCCAAGAAGATGAGGGATGGGCAGTGAGGAAGACAAGAACTTCAAAGTTAAATTTAGAAGGAACCTAAGCTTTTTCTGTTTTTTTCCTCTTTTCTTTCTTTTTCACGTACAGTACACGAGATTACTCTACTGTACTACACTACATCCCTTGAACATCTGCAGTCAGGGAGGGTGGACAGGTTATATAATGGGGTGGGGTACAGAATAGCTTCCATGTCTCTGCCCCAGGAGGGAAAAGGTTTTTGACAAAAACCCCAAGGGTAGTCAAAACACAAAGGGGAAAGCACTTATCAAGCAAAACACAAACTGGGTAAGATCCCATTGTAGGCTTCTATAGCATCTTCCCAGCACTTTTTTCCCCCAACATGCTAGCAATCATTTAACTCATCATTTTCAATTGTGAATAACGCCTGTGTTCTGGACAGAAGCTCCATTGAGGTGGCCGTCTTTTCATCACATTATCCAGCCATCAACACTCATTCACTGACCCACAGGAGGCAGATGCAGAGGCAACCTTCAGAGAATATAGACAGAACCCAGGGGAGAGAAAAAGCTGCCGGAGGGAGGAGAGTGAAAATCCAAAGAGAAGGTATTTCCCCGCTAATAAGCGACTCCCAGCAGAAATCTTCAGAACATATCAGAACTTAAAGCATCCCTTAGCAAATAATTGTTAGGTTTATACTGTAAACTAAAACTCTGAAAAACTGCAGAAACAGAGACTAGAATGTTCTTTAAGCACTAATAAGGGACCTGTTGGCACTGATAAGGAAATATAACACTCAGGCACCAGTCAAGTCTTCAGATGTCTGAAATCCTGGCCCACATTTTGGTATCAACTTCCTGTGGACCCTGAGCAAAACCCATCTAGCTAAGATGCTCCTGAATTCTTAACAGTCGAGAACCATTTAAGGTAATAAATGTATTGTTTCAAACCATTAAGTTTGGAGGTAGTTTGTTTTGCTGAAAAGTCTTTTACAGATGATTATTTTCCTACTCTATCTGTGTTGCTGGTTAACGTAAGTTTCTCTCACCATGACAAAAATGGAACCCTCTTCTCAAAGCAGGCTCAAAAAACGTATACAGAAGGAGCCAAGAGCCATGTTCTGATATTTGCCATTATTTGTATTTAATGCGGGTGCTAAACCACTGCCTGGGTAATCAGAAGAGACGCATTGTTATGAACCTGACAGGAAGTACATTATCACATTGGCCTTCCCTTTTACAAGCCTTCCCTCCAATGATCTGAAACCCCTGAAACAAGGTGTATTCCAGGATTCACTGTTTTAGACAGTTCAGAAAGGCACCCTATCTATATCATACCCTAGTGAGGTCTAGGGCAGTAACTTGTAATCAGAAATCAGACACATTAATACTTCTGCAATGAAATGTATAATCATTCATATCAAATGAGATAAAGACAGACCAGGAAAAGCCTCAGGATTTCCCACTAAATATGTTCAGTTTAGGTTAGATTTTGTCACCAGGTTAAGTTATGAAAAACTTCTGTTTCTCAGAGCTTTTGTATTTCAGAGCTGTGAATATCGGATTGTAAACCTCTACCAATTTTACGCTAAAAGTTTCTCTCCATCTTTTTCTCATGCTTCCTCTTATCAAATAGCTATGCAGCCACTATGTTTTGTCTACTAAGAAATGCTTTCTTTGTACAGCTTGGATTTTCATCTATTTTGAACCTGACTGTACACTAGAACCACCCGGGCAGCTTTAAAAGAAAAAAAACTACTGCCACTCAGGCCCCAGCTAAATCAGAATCTCCGGGGGGAGAGGTCCAGCCATCAGTATTTGCTGCTGTTGTTTCAAAGTTCCCTAAGCGATTCTATTGTATCCAGGGCTGAGAATCACTGCTCTATTTAATAAGACATCGTAGTATTCCCAAGGCTCAACCTTGTAATCTTGTAATCATTTCAACTCACAATCCATCTTTACTTTTTGCTTTGTTCTCCTCCAGTTTAATTTCTTTGTAAAGTAACATGGCCTTCACTGTGTTTTAGGCATTAAAACTATGCTATAATCCAATCAAATGATAAGATTCAGTTATCACATCAGCAGTTTGACAGACACGATCTACTCAAGCACAAGGAAAATTGAAAGGGAGCTTTTTAAGAAGCTTAAACTTAAAAACATAGTTTGCTCAATATAAAAAGAACTATACAATGCAAAACATGTCTGTAGCTTAGGGTATATTTGCTCTTTTGACTATCTAAATAGAGGGTAATTAAGAGACTGATAAAACATATCTCAAATTTTTCCCTCTCCCCTGGGTACCCACCAGAAATTTTGAAATGTATTAAAACATTAAAATGTTTTGGCTTTCTTTCTTCAATAACCAGCAGGGTTGTGCACAAAACAGCCCTGAAATTCAACAAGAATCAGAGCCAGTCTTATTTCCAGCATTCTGTATTTTTTCTCTGACACTTTAATAGTGCCTTTGGCCTCATACTCTGAACATTCACCAAGCTGTTTTGCATCAACGAGGCAACAGAAAGTGCTAAATGCAAACCCTGTGTGCCAGGGATCACGTCTGTGGGACAGATTAACTGAGAAGACATGGCAGGCTTCCTGGAGGAAGAGGCCCTTGAAAACCAAGTGTGAAGCTAGACATGAAATTAAAGTCATTTGGGGAGGATCAACCAATAGTGGCAAACTCTCAGCTAACCAAGAGGTCATCCTTACAAACCAGTTTTAAATAGAATCATGAATTCAGATTTCCTACAGGTTTTTAGTAAATCTACTAATGTTAGAAACACTTAAATTTTGATATCAGTAGAAATGTTTTTAAAACAAAAAACCCATTTCTCAATTTCATAAATTAAATGTAAGAAGAAACATAATCCAATACTCTTCCCTGTTTTATTCCCAAACATACTCGCTTTTAAACCACTGTAAGATCTTAAGCTAGTATGAACTTTTAAGAATTCTAGAAAAATAAATACATATGCTTCTTAAAGTCAGTAGCATACTTTTAGACAAGATACATACTGAGCAGTGATGCTGGCTGGACTTCTGCCCTATGAAGAAATACCTATGGACTAAGTAACAATTTTCTTTGTTCCTCAGAGGCCTGTCTTCCTATTTCCAAGTTCACTGTTTTGTTCTCAAGAGATAAAATTGCCACAAGTCTGACACATGGATAATATTGTGATTACCTGTTAATGTCAACCAATAATTTGAAAATTTACAAAGTTACTTACCTGTCTAGACCCTACTGTTGTCCACCTAATAGTTTATTTAACAAATAGTTAGTTGTCTTCCCAGTAATTGCTCTCACCACATCAAAGATGCATTTGCTAAGCATGTGGGGATGATTAAATAAGCTTATGCTCACTCATCTATTTCAAGGCTATTAGGGGTATTTTAAAAATCTCATATAGACTTTGTTGAATACATACAAATATGCCTATTAATTTTATTATAACTTAGATAATAGCTGACCATTCAAAGACTAATACATATATAGAAGTGGCCTGAACTACAAGATAAAGTGGAATAAAATCCTACACTTAGGTTTTTAATGTCTGTTATTTAAGTCTGTTACACATGTATAATCTACTATTATAGAGGTCCACACTAAAAAGATGTGATTATTTTTAGCTGATTATTGTAAGTATGGTATAAGTTAATAATGAAAATGAAGTTAGAATGCATAACAATGTTTTTAGGAATATCACTAGAATAACATTCAGGTCACCAAAAAATGATGGACTCCAGTGAGATCAACATCTGATTTATATCCGGTTTGAAGTACCATTTGTTTTGGTTCATGAAGAATCAAGAGTATCCACAAGAGGACCACCAGAGGGTAGTCACCTCCCTGCAGTAAATGCAATGGATGGAGCAGTCTTCATTTACCTCATCTCTGCAGGGCTTGGCATGTTACCCATTCTCTTCTTCTTAACCACTGGGATTCCATGACACCATATGCTCCAGGCTTTTCCCTTTTCTCTCTGGCTGCTACTTCTCTTCTCCCAAGGCTCCCCTTTCCTCTACCTTTAAGTTTTGATGATCCTCAGTAATCTATCCTCAGCCCTCTAGACCTTCCTCTCTTTCTGTTCATACTCTCTGGGCAATCTCATTTACTTACAGGGCTTCAATTACATCTGTATCTTCAGGGCCCTAAAGCCCCCTATCCATCCATCTCCAGGACCTATATGTCCCACTAGTAGCTCAAACTCAACATTTCCAAAAAGTAAAGTCACTATCTTCCCATCTCTCTCCACCCCATAACTCTGCTCCTTGTCCCATCTACCCAGTCAGAGAATGGTACCACCATGTACCCGAGGTCTCAAGCCAAAAAGTGGGGTATCCTTGACTTAGCTCACTCACCATCTTCTCCCAACTCAGACTGCTGTCTCAAATTTCTCTCTCTTTATACTACATCATTCTTTAACCAACAAAAAAATACACATCTTAAGATATCCCAACTCTTGCTAAAAAAAACTCTGCAGACTTTCCACGACACCATAACAGAGTACAATGTCTAATATTGCCCACAAAGTGCTCTTTTCATCTGGTCTTTGGTATCATCTATTTCCATATCTCATCTTAAAATCCATGTTTAAAAAAAAAAATCCATGCTCCAGCCTTTAAAATAAAAAACTTGCAATTTTCTGAATGGGCCATGACCTTTTCTTTGCTCTGAGACTTTGACATGCTCTGTTGTCTGGAATATGCCTCTCCACCTCCCGTTTGTGTGGTTGTCACTTACATGTCCCTCAGGTCCCAATCTAGTTGCCACCTTCTCTCGAGTGCCCCCACTTCCCCAACCAAGCAAAGTCCTCCCTGTTTATACTCCAATAGCTTCTATACTTACCTCAATTATGGCATTATCACATGCTAGTGAAATCTCTTCTTTAGCTGGGGGTCTCCAATAGTAGATTATAAGCCCACTGAAATGGACTCCTTTATTCATCATTCTACCCTGACTCCTGGTACCACTCCTGGTACACATATTTGTGATCAAGAATGCAAGTGAATTGTTTGCAGTTGCTGCTGAGAAGAGAAGACTTAGCGGGGGAGTGTGATTATTACCTTCAAGTATTTGAAAGGTTGAGGGTAAAATTCAGACCAATAGAGAGAAGTTGCAAAAAGGCCCATCTGAGCTCTATGAACTTTCAAATAATCAGAGCTACCCACAGTGGACATGGTCTACTATGTGAGGTTCAGTAGAAGATGCTTTATATGGGAAGGTAAATATCAGAAGCAACCAGATCAAGGATTAGTTCTGAAGATTTGTTTTATGAATGCCTCCTTTCCAAATCATCCACTATCAAAAGAGAACAAGTGTGAGCCTCCCAGGGGAGGCAATATCTGTCAGCCTGCAGCTGAACAGCTGGTGATGTTAGAGCCATCTAATCTACCCAGCAGAGCCAGGGGTAGTGCAAATCTTAACAAACAGATGAAAAATAACTGTTGGAGGCCGTTTCTTATTGTGGGAATCTCATAAATTTCATGGCACAAAGAACAGAAGCAGCTACAAGTGTACCGTCCGAATGAAATCTGAAAAGAGCAGGCAAATGACACTGACATCTTTTCAAAAGAGCAGGTGTACCTGCTCCTTCAGTCTTCAAAGCTGCTCTTATAACTCTTGATCTAGTGATTTCCCCAAAGCCCTAACTGCTGATCAATCAACATGAATTTCTTGACAAATAAAAAGTTCATATATATGAAATGCATTTTAAAGAAATGACTATATATTGGACATTCTGAGTTTTGCTATAATGATGAAATAAAACATTGGTTATATTTACATCATTTTAAAAAATTTTTTTATGTCTCAAGTTATTTTTTCCATGTTCTGTTAAGACCAGAGTATTTTCACTCTATGCCATATTTAAATGATTCTTCAAGATTTATATGATACAGTTTACTTAACAAAATATCTTTAAAGGCATAATATAATTTATAAACTCATGTCTTAGTACATTTTTTATTTCACATTACATGTCATTCCTTATACGCCTTTTCTCAATCACTGAGCTTTCTGGAGGTAAAGTTCTGAACTGCAGCAACAGTATATAGACGTGCTAGAAATCTTCTATGGTAAGGAGCTCCTATCTGTAGGGTCAGTTCCCACTGAGCCTTGTAGGGATGGTACATGAGGAACTCTTGCATTAGGATGAACCCCAGATCAACTAAGACCCTTTTCAACTAGAAAGTCTATCTACAAGAACAGCTAACATGGGAGGCTTCCTGGAAGAATGAGATTCAGAACCCAAGATCTAATAAAAGCCTAAGACGGGAATAGGAAACCTCCACTTATTTTATGCCAACCTTGAGCGAAACTCTCGGATTCTGGTTGTTGGGGTGGAGTCACTGCTCCCCGCTCCACAGCATGGGACTGTGATGAGAATTAAATGAGTTAGTACCTATAAAGTGTCTGGAATGGTCCCTGAAACAGTAAGTGCTGTCTGAGTGTTAGCTATCATCACCGTCATCACATTATTGTAAGTAATACAGTCAAGCTTAACAGTAAGTTATAACAGAAGGACAGTCTAATCCTTAGCTACTTTTGCATTTCATATGTTTGAGCCCCTTCTTCCCACCTAATCATAAACTCCTTGACCACTAGTATTGATTCTGCTTATAATATTCTACCTACATGGCTCCTGTGTTGCAACTAGCACAGAAGGGACTGATATGTTTCATGGAGAAGCTGGGAACAGTGCCCACAGTGCTTCTATTTCCAGAGTTTACTTTAAAAATAAGCTTTTCGATTTCCACAGAATTCCAAAGCTTTTACAGATGTAGGAAAGACAGACTTTAGTTTTAGAAATTCACTTTGAAATGTCAGAAGGATCAATCAACTAGCTGTGGCCTGGCAGCTTTTGACATCTGAGAGGTAACTGCTGTTTAAAGAGTCAAGGGATTGTGAGTTTGTATTCAACAAGAAATGTGTATTAATTTCCTATTTCTGCCATAGCAAATTACTACCAACTTAGTGGCTTAAAAGGACATTCATTTATCATCTCACATCTCCCTAAGTCCAGGGACAACATGGCTCGACTGGATTCTCTGCTTAGAGACTCACGAGGCAAAAATCAAGGTATGGGCAGGTCTGTGTTCCAAATGGAGGCTTTGGGGGACAACATGCTTCCAAGTGCCCCCAGGCTGTTGGCAGAATCTGATTCTTGCATCTGTAGGACTGGGGTAATCATTTCCTTGCTCGTTTTCCCCTGGAACCTGCCCTTAGCTCCTAGAGGCCTCTCTCTGGTCCTTGCACGTGGGCTCCTACTGCTCAGAGCCAGCGACACCATGCTGAATCCTTCTCACGCTTGGAATACTTCCTTATCCTCTCCTCTGCCATTTCTCCTTGTCCCCCACCAGAGCAAAGTCTTTGTTTTAAAGCTCATAGTGTTAGACTGGGTCCAGGCCTACAATACAGGTCTGTAGTCTTAGTTTTATCTGCAAAGTACCTTTTACTATGACTGTAACGTTCACAGGTGCCAAGTAGTGCATTCACCTTTGGGGCCATTCTACCTACCACAGAATGGTAACACAGCTCCTCAGAGCCTTCCGGAAAAACTAGCCCTCAACACCTTTTTAGGGTTTCATAGTAATGTGCTAATAGAGTCTAGTCCTGGAACATGATTCACCTGCTATAAAATCGTTACCAGAACATCTCTGAGTTCACACAATGGAAACGAAAGGCTTGAGAAACAGTCTGAATAAATTTCTAAATTGCTAAACCACGTAGCCATGTTCACAGTATTTAAAGATTCCTAACAGGTTAAAAATCAAAAAGCTGTTTAACAAAACTTCATAGGTCTCATTTTGTAAAATTTCTTCAAATAAGAAAGGAATTCTACAGCCAAATCCCAAACCCCATCTATTCAGTAACTATGAAGTACTTTAAGAGAAAACAATGTAGAAAATTGCTTTTTGAACCCTAAATTGTTATTTTCAATGAATGTGGACTCAATTAATACTTCCTGTCTCAAATGCTTCACCTCTACTACAAATGACAATACACTATGCTCTGTGAGGCTGAAATGTGATAGTGCGTGAAACACTTGCACAAGGTAAGAACTCAACAAACAGCTGCCATTCTTAGCCTTTCACCCATATCTCACTTGGTCTTCTTAATTCAACAAAAGGCTAATAAATTAACATCTGCAAGCAAGTTCCCTCAACAATTTCCCCCCACAGAAGTTCATCTCTGTGCTGTTTATCTAGCAAAAGATTGAAAATAACTACAACATTCAAAAATAAGGGGATGATAAATCCATGGAATGGGGTACTACAGAACCACTATGAATACCATAGGAGGTACTGTAGTCACTGAAAGTATATTAAGTGAAAAGTACATACCGCAAAATAAAAAGGTCATTTTTTAAACATATTTTACAAAAAAATATACACACAGGAAAAATAACCTAGAAAGTAATAAACACTTAAGTGTTAATACTGACTTATTTCTAAGTGGTTTCATTATGGGTATCTTTTTTATTCTGGAATTTTTTAAATTATAAAGCTTTATGTTCAAGTTAAACAATCCAAGTGTCAGATAAATTTTTAAAAATATCAAAGTATAATCCATGGTAATGACAACTCACTACCAGATTCACCATCATTTTGACACTTAACAAATATAAGAATAGAGTTTACCTTATTTCTACCCAGTATCCACATAACATTTCCTTATATTCTGATTTTTACAGTAATATAAAATAACAAACTAATTTAAAATCTACTTTATTCCATCACCACCAAAAACTCAAGTAATTTTCACTTTTTTATATGCCTCCTGGGCCTGTTTCACATATGGACATACTATTTAAAGCTGTAACATTGAGTTAAGTACGCAACATTACATTTCATCTAAGCAGCTATAAGTTCTATTTTAAATAAATGCACAAAGAAATAATCCAATGTGAAATGTTCACGGACCATCCTTTCAAAGCTCCTTCCACTTCCCTCAGATAGGATTTCACAGTAACACTTCCCAGGCCCATCATTGTTAATATACAAATTGACAGCTAAATGGTATATTTCTATTCCTTATCAATTAAAAATGTCTGTTTTGTATTGTATTATCATCATCTTGGGAACAGACACCCAAATACCATAATGTACTTGTAAATGTACATACACACACATACACACACACACACACACACACACACTTACATTTATTCCCCTATTGACAAGGGATTCATTAAGACATGTTTTATCCTTGAATGGGTTCTATGTATGCACTGACATCTTTCCAAACTGATGCTTTTAAATAAATGTCCTCACACTGGGCTCATTTTAGTAGGCAAAACACCACGTATTATGCTGTTCACCAAAACCGACTTCACAAGGCTAGAGTTAAATCAGGATACCACGTGACTTGGGCATGTGCACATGGTTTCTTTGGCTATAGAGACAATAACTTAATTTTTAAAAGTTGTGTGTGTGCACATCTGTACCTTTTGGTATTTAGGGATCTATTCCCAGGATGAAGAAAATCACTTTGATATGTAATTGACACAGAACATATAAAACATTTTTTTTAATTGACAAAGGATAGAAAAATACCATTCGGCCATCTGTTCACGTATTCACAGTCATGGGCCTGTGACTTGTCTCTGTGAGACCCTACCTCAGGGAAATGGAACGAGCTTTCACCAGCTCTCCTGGTAGGTCCTGGCTGGAGACCTATAAATCCACAGCCAGGGCCTCCCTAAACACGCTGGCAGCTGTTGAGGGCAGCTCTAAAGCACAATGAGGTAGGCACCAACAAGCCCCAGGGCTCCTATAAACAACCAGCACAAGGGCAGCCACCCCAGAAATGGGCTACAGAACCTCTGCTGCCTTCCTAATGCTCCTTGACACCAGATCTGTCTTCTAGGGCCTCACTTGACACTTCCTCTCGAAACCTAATCTACCTGGCCTTTCTCCAAATCACAGAGTAGCTCTTAAGCCACTGGAAGAGCTGGAGGCAGGCTAAGGATTCCAAGTAGGAATTTTACGTTCCTTTCAGATAAGAACTATAAGGTAACAAGATGTTCATGATCTTGGTGCAGCCAGACAGAGGGTTAGTCACTCCCTGAGGGAGTAACTTACTTTTATTCTCTGAACAAACATGCCCATTCAGGTCTGTGGTGGACTTAGAAAAGGGAGACTAACAATACCCTGCTTCTCCGTTCCCCAGAAAGGAAGAGGCAGATAGCCAGCAAAAAGGGTGAATGGAAGTATTTTAGCGTTTTAGAAAAACATATTTCTAAATGTGATAAAAAAGCATCACTGAAGTGTCTCATCATGTACTCACTGTGGCAGATTCTCCCTACTTTCATCACCTTAAGATCATTTATGGACCTTACTAACTTGACAAACAGTCTCTGGATAAGTCTCCAAAATAATAACTTTTTAAAGACTGGTCAAATCCTATGCTATTTCTGCTTCCTGAACCAGTACCAATGGGAATGTTTACAATCAAAAAAGCTGTCACCTTATCTTCAGATACTACTGCTCAAAAAGGAGTTTCTGCAATGTATCCCACCCAACTTGTGGATTCATCAAGAAGGACCAACTAAAGGAATCCCAGCCACTTTATATGTTTCCTGACCCAGAAAGGGTGTAGACAGAGTCCTGAGGAAGACACACCTTCAGGAAAATGGCTCAAGTTTCAAGTGCACGATTACATATGGCAAAGGAGAGGAGTTTTAAACGAGTGGAAGCAAAATATGAGAACAGGTAACATGAGAGGAATGAGAGAGCTGACAAGACAGAGAATCTTGTAAAGTTTGGGTCTTTGAGTTTCCTAGTGTCATGCTTTTGGTGACACAAGACAAAGGGTTATTCATGAAGACCCAGTTCCTTATGCCTCTGTCAGAAGTATTTCCCAAGAGAACTCTATCTAAGGAAAAGATGACATGGGAGAAGAATCAGAGGCCCAAGTTAAGAACAGGCCTTAGTTAATGAGAATAAAATCAGATCCTGTAAAGCAGGATCCCAAACAGGGAAAAAGTGAGACGACGACTTTCACTAGAAAGAATGCTAGAACACACAAGAGGATGAGCTCACAGCTGATGTGAAAACTGGTGGAGTCACGTCACAATTTCTGGTCACTGAGCAGGGAAAAACGTTTTTGTGAAGCTGACAACCTGCTGCAATTAGTTATAATCACCTCTTTTTCCCTAGAGAGGTGCAAAAGGGAGTTCCATAGCAGATTTCTTTTCCTCTAACATTTTCACCAAATGTTATATATCCTAATGTGGCTGTCTGCTTCTTGGGGCTGGTCCTGCTTCAAGATCTTCAAGAACTTACGGCAGTCACCTTCGTGTATAATTTGGGTTTGATTTTTTTAAGCTCAGTGGTATTTCTCAGAGTCTCTTAAGACTCCATGAGAAGGAATTTAAAAAATAACACTCAGAAGCATCCAACACAGAGGTTCCTCATTGAAGTTGGATGAACTGAAGAAAATGAGCAACTGGGAGAAAAGAAGCTGTAACAGAGAAATTTGGACTGATGAAAATTAACTATATCAGCACTGATAAAGAATATGAGGGTGTAAGAGTGTCTAGTTAAATAGTCCCAGACTTAAATTAGACTCTGTTCTCATCCTCACTGACCTCTCTTCCTAAATTCTGTACACTTGATTTGTCATTTGAATTCATCTCTCAAGACATGTCCACTAACTCTTCGCCACTACCACCACCAGGGTACTGATTTATTGCCAACACTCAACACTGTTCTCTTTTACCATCTGAGTGATGGTTGATTTCCCTGGGCCAGGCAGCACAGAGGACCACACCACATGCCCCTTCTGTCCTTTTATAAACACCACCCATGTAACCATGCTATCAAACAGGCATCTAATATGTAAAATTCACAACTTAGCCTAACTCACAACACCGCAGTGGTTTAACAGCTAAACTGTGTGACTAAAAATCACAAACTTCACTCAGATGTTTGTGTTTTCTTATCTCTATGACCTTCATCATGAAAAGTTAGCCTGAAGTAACAGAAATAGCCTAACATGGTTTGTTTAGGATGTTGATTGTAAGTAAGCATGAGACAGAAGTCCGGAACCAGTTTTCACCTCCTATTTTAGAATGTCCGTATTTCCACTTCCTGTCTTTGGATGCTTCCCAAGTACTTTCTCAGTTCTTTAAAATGCATCAAAGTTTAGCTTATTTCCTAAATTTACTTCCTAAGAACTATGACTTTGAAAGCAGTACTTCATTCGCTGTCAACTCTTCCCAATGCCTAGTTTACCCTGGATTGTAATACAAATACATAAAAGCCATGTCATTGATACTGAACACTTTTTGTCATGTACACTGGAAAAATTCGTATTTAAAACTAAAAAAAAGACTCAGAACTTCAAGGACAGGAACTCGTAGACTATGTCATTCAAGGGCCCTTCTTAGCCTGCTGGCTTCATCAGACTAACAGAAACTCACAGGGAATGAAGAAGAGGTTTCCAAGGCAGCAAGCTGTGTAAGGTAAGAAGATACTAGAAAAGCAGCTAAGATGTTAAGGTAGAAACTACACGGACAACAGAGAAAGCCAGACTGTTTGCAGATAATGATGCCAGTGTTTCTGTAGACTTTACACAATGGAAGGGGTCTACTATAGCCATGTCCTTTCTGCTTAAGCTGAAAACTTCCTAGAGTTTTACTGTTTAGGTTTTGGGATGTTGTCAGGCACTTAGGAGGGAGGCTCCTACCTGAAACTCACCAGAAACGTAGCTAGAACATTTTTATTGTTCGTGTTTGTGTAAACTTAACAACTGTAAATCTGACTGAATTATCAAGGCATTTTTATTTCTGTACATATACTATCTTCTCATGTTCCTTTAATATGAAAACTCACTGTGTTTTCCCCCGAATAGAACTTTAAGTATTATTTTTTAGATGACAGGACCTTTCTCTTTATGAACCTAAGCTGAGACTAAGAAATAAACTATTTAAAAATGGCAAAACCTCCAAGTTTGAGTAAAAAGAGGTGAATGCACAGGACAGTGAACTCTGTTGTGGGAAACTGCTGCCCCGCCGCCAGCGCCCCGTAGTTACACAAGCCTTTGAAGAGCACTTTCACAACTCTGCGTCACAGCTGCCACTTCTGCTTTCCTCTAATGCATTTAAGGGTCATGGTAGATAGCAACGTTACTTGAATGATATATGCAAACATCTCCCTTCCTGCATGATGTCAACACCTGGACAACAAAGTTTCTCTACCACTGCCGACAGGATTAACTACATTGTGAAGAGGTGAAGCACAACAGTTCCTTCAAAAATGCTTATGCAATGAACAGAGAAATTTTACAACTTAGTCTAGACCACCACTCAATTTGGCCAAGGTCATACTGTTGCAAGAATTAAGAACCAAGGTCCCCATCCTCAGTTCAAAGATAACCTCACTACTCTGGGCCAATCAACCATCAATTGAGGAAATGAAATTTTCTCCTCTGCCCTTTATTTTCTTTCCTACTCCAGCACCTTCCCTCAATTTATTCAGTCTTTTAGTGTGGAAACTTTTCCAGTGAGATTACCTCAACCAGTATATAGCAAACACTGCTGTTCGTCCCTTCTTTTTAGAGGCTCTCTTGAATTTGACTCTTACGGTACAAACCATTCAGGATTTCCACTTCCTCGCACTGTCCTCTAATCTCCCGGCTGCCCTCTGGCTGTGGGTGCTCCCCAAGACTCCCACTTCCATTCTACTCTTCCACTGACAACCTGGAACTTGTTCCCATAACTTTAGCCCTGATCTTTCTGAGTTCCAGATTCTTATCTCCAGGTGTTTCCCAAATATTTTTACATTCTTATCTCCTCAAACTCAGTATGTCCAAAAATACATCCTCTCTTCTTCCACATATTTTCTCAACTTCCTAAGAGTATCATCACTTTTCCATCCATGCAAGTTCAGAACTTCGATGATCTGACTCCTCCACCTCTACCTAGTCCTATTGATATTTTTAAAAATTCTTTGTGCTCCTTTTGAACTCATTTTTCTTTTGGTTCCCACAAAAACCACCATAAACTAGGTTTCCATCAGCCTCTCAATCAGTCTCCCCATCTCCAACTCACCTTCTTCATTCTTAAACATCTGCATCGCCATGTTAATCTGCTGTTCCAAAAGTCTTTCACTTTTCTTGATTAGGCCCTTCCTCTCTAACCAGGTGGGTCTACTCACTGTTTTCCCACTGTTACTCTCCCGTTCCTCTGCCTGCACACAATAAACCCCACAGCTAGAGCGCACCTTCCCCTGACTGTCACTTGTTCACATCCTGACTGCCTTCGGTGCTGGTTCAAGTTCAGCCTCTTCAGTGCAGCTTTCTGTCACTGTTCTTGGATTTACTATCTATACATCACTATTTGGGGTGCTTAACTGCCAGTCATTTTATATGTTAATTTTTTGATGTGCTTGTCTTCCTGGTATGGCTGTAGGAGCCACATCTTACGTGTCTTTGCCGTTTCTGAAACTTACCTGATAACTATCACATTATAAAAAAAAAAAATGAGGCACAGTAGTTAAGAGAACATGATTATGAAGTAGAAAATTCTGAGTTTAGATCCTGGCTTTGTTCCTTTCTCAACAGGTGGCCTTGGGAAAGTTTCTTAACCTGTATAAGGTTTCATATGTATAAAACAGATAACATGCCTATTTCACAGGGTTGTTGAAAAGTTTAATGTGTATGTCTGTATATACACACACACTCACACACACACAATGTTTAACATAGTATTTGGTCTTTAGTGAGTAATTTTTAAACAGATGGCTATTACGATTTTGCACAAAATAGGCATTCCTCTTTGGTCAATATTTTAAGCTGCAAAGGTCACGTTAAGTATTATTTCATAACATGTTGTCAAGACTGCACTTCATGTGAAGTTTTATACCACTGATCCCTATATTTAGCCAAAAATGACTTTTCTAAGTTACATTCCAGAAGAGTAGGAAACACAACTTTTAACTTTCAAGCTATGCCCAGATGCCAGGACTTGGTGTATGAAACTATATAAGATTGGTTTCATTCCACATACATATGCCAATCCAGCGTGATTTTCAGCAACGGTCATTTTTTAAATGCAGTTAAATAAGAACTAAACAATCTTTGGGAAGGCTAAAAAATTTCCAGAAAGCCCAGCCAATGGATAAAGATTTTATGAGATAGGATTGCTAGAGCCTGTCAAAAACCAGAGCTCAATAATTAGCAACTATGGCCAGCTTTTTCTATGAAGAAGAGTGTAAGTCTTCTGTAACAAATCAATTACCAACTCTAACTAATGGCTTTAAAAAACATAATTAGAATGTTGCAATCCAGTACATTAAAAACTAAAGGCCTGATCTTTGTTGGCTGAGGTAATATTTTTTCCCTAATGAAACATACAGTCTTTTCTCCTTCGTGCAGCAGGTCACAACTTTCCCTAGGTTAAGTCATTCCATATTAAAAAAAACAAAAAAAAAAACAGATATCATGCCTCTGCTAAGGTTCCAGGAACTTTCCACCCAGAATCTCTATGATCTTGCAGGAGAGGTTGCATCAGAGTAGAGCAAATTAATGCCATTGTCTTCTTTTGCCTTGATTTGGGCCTCCCACAATGATAAGCACGCGCAGGGCAAGTGTCTCTCTACACCACCACCCAAACTGCCTCCCTGCAAAGACCCCAGCCTCATTATTTCTGCACCCCTGGGCAGAGCAACTGCATGGCCTTACCGCAGACGTCAGACGAGCGAGAATTTCATCGCTGCTTTCTTCTGAGTCTTCCATTTTCTGATGAGACCTTTGTAAAACAAAGAACAAAGTCCTCTTCAGTTCTGGTTACTCAAGTATATCTACCAAGTTATGGGGAATACATGGCAAATAACTGCATTATCGTTTAACACATTAGTGAAAGTATTTATGCAAATAACAAGGTGATAATAATGCCACAGGAAGACAACTCTGTTGCACCCCAACTGTTCCTTCAAAATCAATTAACAAGAACCTCTTCACCACACATCAATTAAATCTTGAGGACTGAGTACTGCTCTCCAAATGACATTACAGAATAATCCTGCTACACCAGATTTACAAATACAGGCATGCACCAAGCATAAGTAGATGGCGACTGTCAGGTGGTTAAGTAATGAAATTTCCTCTAAGTCAAAGTGAAATCCAGATTCTGAAAATATGAAGCATGAATTTTCCACTACATTTGAGTTTCAGCCAAAACAGATTTATTATGAAATGGTCTATTATAGGCCTAATATGGTGATAGAAATTATGTGGAATCCAACGGCAAAAACACTTTGCTCCTTTTTATGAGACCATAGCCCAGATGAGAAAATTATGCCTATAGTATATAACTAAAAAGATATACAACATATTTCACAGTACAAGATCAGTTTGTTTAGGAAAATCGCCTTTCTAATGTAATTCATGAAAAAACTGTCACCACACAAATGTATATGCTAACATATAAAAAATCTACTTAAATCTTATAAAATTCCTTTTTTTCCCCTTGACTTGGTCAAAGGGAAAAAACAGTTCATTAATGCCCACTGAGTATATGTAATTGTCTCCCAGATCTATTTCCATAAGCAATTCCTTTCAACACCTTCCGTGGACTTGCAGGAATTGGTGGTAATTGCCCTGCAGAGCAATGATTGATTGCAATCTCAGAACCTGCAGTGGACCAGCTGGAGCGTTGGCCTTGCAGGGCAGGAGGGCTTCTCCTGGCTCATGGGAGAGCTCAGAAGATGCTCCTTATGAAAGGAAAAGCCAGTCCGATCAATTCTGACATTGGCTTCCTTTTTCTGTAAATGTTATCAAACTCTTTCAAAGGAAAAAAGTCCCACTCTTCAAATCAGAGCAATGAATTACAAATTATTGCCTTTATAAGAATTGTATGATACAAGTATGAAGCAGTGCACATGCTGTCAAATAATCATTTTGCAGCAAAGCATCTGAAACGTTACCTTGCTAGTAAACATTTCAAACAACGAATTTTATTATTAAAATGAGGTATTCACAAGGTTTCCATAATACATGAAGTTATACTGAGAAGAGATTTGCAACCCTTTATAACCAAAGCCACCAAATCAGGTATATATGGTTAAGCTGAGGCGATGGAACAGATCTGAGAGGAAATTAGGAGCTAAGGGCATTAGACCAAGAGCACCAAACAAGGGCCTCAATGTTTCGTTGTGTCTGGAGTGGAGCACGGGCTGTCTCATCCTCTCGGGTTTCTTAGACCCCAGCAGGTACCCGGAAGATTAGTTAACGTGCATGAGGCATTTCACACTAGCACCGATTGTCAAGAATGTGTCTTCAGCAAACTGCTGAAAGGAACTCAAAACTCCAAGGGAAGCTCTTGAGTATGACTGATAATGGTTATTTGATGAGTAATGGCCAAGCCGTTGCCAGGTTAGTAACAAATAATTTCGTCTCTGTGGCAAGAGAAACTTTCATCATTCTTCCAGCACAAAACATACCTTGGCAGAAAAGTTTCTTAAGGAAATATGCATAAGAAAGACGGAGTGAGGATCTCTGGAAAGCTATCCCACAGCCCACATCTCATTTTATAACCTCAATCACCACAATTTGTACCGAGAACTCCCAAGTCTTTCTCTAGTCCCTCAATCTCCCCTGAGCTCACTTTTTGTTTCCGTCTGCCTTCAAAGTGGCTCTAGGTGGCAATTCCAGGAACTTTATTTTCACCCACGTGGGGATCTCATAGGCTCCTTAAATTCAATATAACTTGAACTCCTCTTGTCTCCTGTCCTCACTGGTTCTACCTCTTGTCTCTCTGCCTCTCACAACTCAGCTTCACAGTCACCTGCATTCCCCACCTTCCCAGCCACCAGGTCCTCTCAGGCTCTGCTTTCCTACGATCCCTCCCCGTAAGCCTCACTGACAGACCCTCACCTCTGCAACTTGTTTTAACCACCTTCTAACCCACTTGTCTCTGGTTCTCCTTCTGTTCCTGATCTTCTCTACAGGCCAGGATTCTCCTTCCACAACTTGGAGCTGGTCCCGCTCTTCTCCAGAACCTGCAGGAGAGCTCTAGAGTCCAGAAACTCTTTCTGCTGGTGAGTCCCAGGCCCCCCGCCCCAGCTGGCACCCGCACAGCACCTGGCATACTGGAGGGTCTCGGGAGCAGGACTCAGGGGGACAGGCAAACAGTGGGAGAGCTTGAAGGGGGAGGGAAGAGAGAAGGGCAACACTCGACCACCTTCCTTCCTTCCTCACTGCTGTGGCCTCTCTTCAGCTCGATACAGAAAGGCCCAGAAAAACCAGACTCTCCTCAGTAAATGTATTTTTACAAAAGAGGTAAATTCTGATTATTTTATGATGTAAATACACATCAGTGCAACCCAGTCAGACAAAGTTCCCATGTATCAGGTCAATATAGATAATGAAACAGATGGAGCAAGAGAGAATAAAGAAAAGAATCAGCTGTATTAGGTAGGATGCTGTTTTATACAAGGGACTCAAGCATCCATGGATTTTTGGTATCCATGGAGGTCCTGGAACCAACAGATACTGGTTATGATGGTACTTGCATATTTCCCTATTATTACTAAAGGGGGCCGTGCTGCTCAGTGAATAAGAGGGGAAGATAGAAGCTCTGGTTAGAGAAGGGAAACAAAGAAACCCTGGCTGGACTCAGCAGGCAATGGCAGTGACAAGTTGACATAAGGAAGAGAAGACCCCAGGAAGTGACCCCAGGAAGGAAGACCCATCCCTGAGGGTTTGTGCCAGCAAGAAGCTCTGACCCAACAGGCGCCCCCTTATGAATTCTCATAGCTGCTTCTCAAGATCTCTGCTTGCCCATGCCTGACCCAGGAACTCCCCAAGGCAAATGTCGAGTCCTGGTGCCATCTAGGGCAGATGTCTTTATAAGTTTGAGAGGTCTGCAATATCTAAGGGTACCCCTGTGAGGACACAGGGATGGCAAAAGCCTGCGGTCCTCTGCCCCGTCCCTCTAGCCATCAAATAAGACACATCATCATTCTATCAAGCCCACCAAAACAAAGCAAACAACTGCCCTCCCTACAGTCTTCCCCCACTTAATGAATGGCAACTCCACCCTTCCAGTTGGAAATCATTCTTGACCTCCCTCCTCCTTATACTCTACACCGTATCCACCCCCAAATCCCATTAGCTCTCCTTCAAGGGCTATCTCCCATTGGACCATTTTTCACCACCTCTACTCCTACCAGTGTTACCAGAGGCACAAAATCTCTTATCTGGACCCAGGGGCCAGAGAGGTCTTATTAATGTGTAAGTTACATCATGTCCCCCTTCTGCTCAAAATCCTCAACTGACTCCCCATCTCCCTCCGTATAAAGCCAAAGCCTCTACAGGGGCTGACATTCCTGGCTCTCTTTACTCCAATCCAGTCACTCTTGCTTGCCCCTTAATGCTCTTGTCCTGCACTATCCCCTTAACCTAGAACACTGCCCTCACACAGCCACACTGCTTCTTCCCTCATGTCCTTCACGTCTGTCAGCCTCTTGGAGAGGCCTTTACTGACTCATTGCTGTATCACTCATTTCCTACTTTATTTATCTTCATAAGTTTTCCACTGTTAACCAACAGAAATCTGCTTATTTATGAAACCATCTGTCCTTCCCTTAGACTACAGGCTCCACGGGAGTAGAGATTTCTGTCTTCTTTGTTCATGGTTATGTTCACAACACTTAGAACACAACCTCACTATTGAATGCTTCAGCAGGAAACATTCAATAAATATTTTTTGAATAAATTAACTGAGTGCTTTAAACTTCAACGAATGCTCTGTTACAAACCATCACCCCTAACTACCGCTTTACAGATGTTAGCTTCTTCTCTGTGGTCAGTTCAACTGAAGGACCCTGCTTATACTCAAAAACTATTTCCCTCAGCTCTTCCATCATCCTCCCAGCTCCCTGCAGAAGTCCCTCCTTTCCATGAGTTTCTTGTCATTAAAATCCAACATGAATGACTTTCTTATATCAAATACCAAAGAGTGGGTAACTTTCAAAATATCTTAAATAAAATAAGAGCAACTAATGACCACCCCCACCTTTCCCCTCATCTGTTTTCCCTAAGAAATAATTAGTGCAGACTTGGTGACAGTTCCCAGCCTGGCCAATTCTTTGACAATCACTTACACAATTCATACTGCAAACAGAGAAGAAGTAGGAAGTTCCCCACCCAAAAAGGTCTCCCAACACAAACTCTCAGCTCTGAGAGGGCAAAATAGTGTGTTGAATTCCAATAAAAGCCTTAGGAAGTGGCACATAAGAGCCATTTTCCGGGCAGTGGAATCTATTTTATACCAATCAGGTCCAGTATAATTTCGAGACACTTGGATTTAACTGATATCCCTGCCAAGGGGTTCCCGGAATTCTCTTAGTGAAAATGCCTTCATGAGAATCAGTATAATGGATTTGAGATTATTCTAATGAAGTTTCTAAAAATGAAGCTTACCATAAATCTCCTACACAAAAGAGAAAATCCCCACTCCTTAATCTGGTTTTGACCAACACATCTGTACCTCAAGATTCAAAAGCACCAATACCATCATAAAGTTGGAAAACCCTACTTGCTTTTCAGTAGTGGAAGGGGTTTCCTGGGATTTCATGATGGAAAGCTGGAAGCATTTCTTACAGAAATATCATCTCAATAATATCACTTTACGGTGTATGTTGATGAAACTTTAAAAATGCCCAAGTTCTCTATCTGTCTCAATACTGAACAGCATATTCACTTAGCTGCCAAGTGCTACCCCTACACACACAAAATGGTTCCTACAGGAAAATGTTCAGTGCACCCAACAGCTGTAAAACAGACAAACATTTGCAGTCTGGTGGTTGGAGGGGAGCAGACTGTGCATAACTGGCACATGCTAATCCAGCCGAGGTGTCGCACACGAACCTCTAGGCACACCGAGCCAGCGCTACACTGGGCACATGCACGTGACAGAGGAAGCTAGCAATATGAGATGTGTCCTCAGTCAGTTTTCATAGAAGTTGCTATTACTGCCATCCCAGGGGCTGTCATTTATTTGTTTCTGAGTGCTTCTTACATGCACATTACACATCAACCTTTGCATTAAACAGAGATATTCTTGATCAGGACTTTATGAGGGTGGGGAACACACCTGTATCCCAATCAGAATTCTGATGGGAAGAGGATGTTCCTGGGGAACTGGGGGCAGGCCTGTCCACCACCTCCCACCTCAAGCTAGGCTGACGCTCCCTGTCCTCCCCTGCCCTGTTTGGTTTGGAGGGATCTGAGAAAAACACAACTTTTTGGATGGACCTCAGACTACTCCCACTAGAGCCTGGTGAAATTCTAGGGTATGGAATAAACCAGAACCAAGACAAACTATTCAGGAATCTTTCAAACATGATCCCCCAACAAATAGGAGATACACAGCACACACATATGGGGAAAAAAAACACATAATATTTAGTGGGCTGAACAAAATCCATCTTTAAGATACTTTGCCAACACAAGTAATTCAGAGGTGTTTTGGGAGAAGTGGAATCCAAGGTGAGGTTCTGATGGAAAAGGAGAGGCCCTGGAACTCAGCAGGATTACCAGCAAAAGGAAGTAGGAAATGGCAAGAGATAAAGGGCCAAGGCCAGACCAATCAGGGCCTGTCTGCTACTGCTGAAGAGTTTTGGTTTTATGCTGAGGTCCGTGAACTCTGGCTGTAAAGCAAATGAGATGGATGGAGAAATAACTAGGAGAACATACAAAATCAAAGGTAGGTTTGGTTTCTTGCCATTATGATTGAGAAAACCATTTGCTTGCAGAAAAAGGACAGCCAGCAGAGAGTGAGGAACTGAGAAAGCAGGAAGGGGAAGTCTCCAAGGAGGGGAGGACCCACAGCAGAAAGAAAAATAAGTCCTGAGCAGAAGGAGACACTCTTCCTCCACCAAGCTGAGAAGAAATGATGTCAAGTCAGTGGACAACACCAGAATTCACATTCTCCTTGGATAACCCAGAGTTCACTCTATACTTGTGGAATGTCAGGCAAGGAAAAGTATCAGAGACATTCTCTCTCAGAAATATTTCCTGGGCCAGATTTAAAAATATTTTTCCTAAGAAATTATGGCCAGCAAGTCACAGGCACCACAAAAGAGAATGTTCCTCAAGGGGCACAGACTCAATGTCTATCATATCCAACACCTACTGAACCCAAGAGGATAAAATGGTGTCGTATCTGACACTCAAGTACTGTCCCACATACATCTTCCCATGGCATTTATAATCTGGACAGGTCTGTTTTGCTTATCAAAGAAAACTCCTGTGACAAAGAATGAGAACTGAATTTTTCTTGGGATCACTGATACGAATACAAAAACCTGTTCAACCCTCTCAAGAGAGGATAATTTTTCACAGCATTAGGCTATTAGCTATGCTTATAGAGGAAATTTACCAAACAGTAGTAAATTGTGAATGTGACAGGTTTTATTAAGGGTCCAGGGTATATAGTTACATATTCATCCAAAATTGAATAAAATTAGTTATTACTGATCTTTTTTTCACATTTTATATTGAGGATTTGAGGATAATGTTTAATATTTAATTAAATAGCTACATTTCAAATGTTTGTACAACCAAGCCTAAAAGTTCAATTTTTGTTGAAATTCTTGTACTATTCCTATATTGATGTAATCTGATAAAGATAAACCATCTGTTCCCACACCTGGAATAAGCCTTGTCCATAAACAATGGAAATTTTGGAGGACTGAGTGCTTCCTGGGGAAAGAGAATGATGAGTAATAACAAAGACTAAGACCAGCTGATTTCACAGCACTTTTTAGACAAATAATTTAAAGTGATAAATGGAAATTTTCTTCACCTATGATACTAATGCAAAACTTACGCCAAGTTCCATCCTGAAAAATTCTTTGAGAAAAACTAAAGGCATGTTTGTTTACTCATCCAGTATTTCCTCCTCTCCAAAAATCATAAAATGAGAATCTAATTAGGAAAAGTCAGGGAAGCAAAGGGTAGGTTGGGGACATAGGAATGGCAGACTTGAAGTTGCTCTCCCCAGGTAGAAGATGTTAATCTAGCACCATCTCACAGATATTCAAAGATGCCAATGGATTTCTTCTACTGCTTATGTACGTAAGGTAAAAGACAAGTTAGGTGAGATACGGAGAATAAAGGGAGCAGGGGTGACAGGGTAGTGGGAGTGGTAGTGTTATTGTACATAGGGTGCTACGGGGAAACAGGGACCTGAATTTTGGGAGCCATCACTGTGGAGTTGATATTAAACACATGACTGGGTGAGGGAATGACATCGGAGTGAGAGTAGAAAACAAAATCTGAAGACTGAGCTCCAGGACACTCCCTGTTTAGAGGTCAATATGTGTAAATTTATGTTTTATTATAATGCAGGTATGGTGAGGCCAACAGACCAGGAGATAACTGCCACTGAAGAGATAGTTCAAGTTGGGGAGAATTAACATCTTAATAATATTGAGTCTTTCAATCCATAAACATGGATAGACCCTCAACTTTTTTAAATCTGATTTTTAAAATGAAATGTTTGACATACAACTATTGCACACACTTTCTTAGATACCTAAATATTTCTCAGTGTTTTTTGTGCCAGTGCATAGAAATATAATTTTGTATGTTGCCCTTGTAGCCCGTGATCTTGCTAAATCCACTGATTAGTTCTAGTATGTTTTTCATAGACTCCTTGGGATTTTCTACAAATATAACTATGTCATCTGCAAAGAGAGGTGGCTTTATTTTCTCCTTCTAGTTTGTCTACCTTTTCTTTCTTTTTCTTTTCCGCCTTATTGCACTGGCTAGTATTGAAGAGAAGTGATAAGTTAAGGCAATGTATTAGCCTTGGTCCAAACCTTAGCGGAAAAGCATTTGGTCTTTCACTGTTAAGCATAATGCAAGCTATATATTTTACGTAAGGTTTTATCAGATTAAAGAAATTCCCTTATATTTCTAGTTTTCTGAGAATTTTTATCATGAATGCATGTTGAATTTTTTCAAATGCTTTTTCTGCATCTATGGAGTTTATCAGGTTTTTCTTTTTTAGACTGAATCTGATGAATTACATTGATTGGTTGAACCATCCTTGTATTTCTGGGATAAAAACCGTTTCATGATGTACTATCATTTTTATATATTGCCAGGTCCCATTTAGTAACATTTGTTAAGAAAGACCTTTGTGTTTACATTCATTTTCTCTTTCTGAACTTTGTTATAATAACACTGGACTCATAAAAGCTTTAGATTACTTACATACAGTCATGTCTCTTACAAGGCCAAATACAGTACTTTATACAACCTGTTAGTAAATGCCTATTAAGTAAGTCACTCAGCAGAGTATTTGTGACAAGTGGTTATCTTTTCCGAGACCCTCTATTTCCTGCACCTTTTCCTTACCTAAAAATTAAGAAGAGTAAATTCAATTACCTAGGAAATTCCCTCCAGATATAAATGGTTTTGAAGCCAAATTTATGGAATTTAAGAAGTGCCAGCCAAATGGTGACAGGTTCATGCTCAATAAAATCTTAAAGTCCTGATAAAATTAATCTGGCTTCTTTAAGTAGGTTTGGAGGCTTTGATTTAATTAACTGTCACATTTCCTATCCTTTTACAAAGCCCTTTCTGTAGACTACTTTCATAGAACAGTAGATTCCAACCTTGGTGTGCATTAGCCTCACCTTTAGAACTTTACAAAAACTACTGATACCTATATCTCACCTCTCCATCTCAATCCTAATTCAGTAGATTTCAGATTACACCTCTTTATTTTTTCAAGTATCGTGGTTGGAAACCACTGCCATAGAGATCATTTCCAAGTTTGCTTTTTGCCTTTAATTCACACTGCTGCCACCAAGTAGAGAGGCCTGTCTCTTTGGCAAATTATGTCACCTTTCCTGCTTGAGCTTCCTCACCTGTAAAATCGTAACAACAACAGTAACCCAAACTACTGTTTGTATACATCAAATGAGTCACATATAAAATGCTCAGAATAGTGTTCTCCATGTGGTAAGTATACCTAAGTATTAACTATTACTGCTATTTTTTTATTATTGTCACTGCCAGGGCATCTTAGGCCAAGTGACCAAGCCATTTGTTCCTCATCTTTTATTAACTGGGGACCCCTTAACATAGAAACAGGTAACAGATCCATATAGCCTCTGTATCTGCTTATTGAGCAAATGTGACAAAAATGTTACTGTCAATTCCAGTAAACTATTTTACTTGTTTTTGCATCATCTATATACAGTCAAGTCATTCTCTTTATTCAGTATAAAGATGATGCCTGGCTTCCCTATAAATTTACAGACGCCTGCAATCAATCTGAGCCTCGCTCCCTCTGGCCCAAGGTCTGAGTTCTGCTGGTTGTGACCCACTACTCCAACCACATCGAGCTGCCTTGTACTGTCTCAAGATGCCACCAATCTTCCTCACTTCATGCCCTACACACAGTCCCATCTACCTCAAGAGCCCTTCTGCTTCTCTGTCTCGGGCATGGGGTCATGATTAAGAAATTCATCTTCATCCTCTGGACTGAGCTTTCCCTAGAGTGGGTCAGTGAGGAACTGAAGGTGAGCCACACCATCCAGTTGAGTACACTGCTTGTTAACAGTAACAGCAATGAACAGGGATGGTTGTTTTAAATAGGCTAGAGTCAGTGAAGTCAGGTTGGGATGCAGTGAGAGGGAGCCGTTTCAGCAGAGGTCGGGGAACTGAACAGGATGTCTGTGGAAGCCACAGCCAGACCTCAGGAGCATCAGCAATGCCAGCAGGTATCCAGGAGGGCACACCCACCAGGCAGGACCACCAGGCACTGATCAAGCCGAGAGAGACAGAGCCAGCTTACATCAGCCCCAGGCTCTGTAGTAACAGCGCCCCCCAGTTTCACTTCAGGGGTCACCAGGGAACTGGCTGCCCACCCACCGGGCAAGATCAGTGGGGATGGGAAAGGGACCACCCTGACGGCAGAGCCTGGTCTGCGAGGGTCAGGGCCTACACCACTCACCATATACCCAGGGGCTGTCCTGCTGAGCAGCAAGGAGAGGGCGCAGGGAGACTGACATTTTTAACCAAAATATGCTATACAGCTAACTAAAGAAACTCTTAAAATTACTTTGAATAATTTTACTGGATTAAGCTAAAATTTGGGGGCTTCTCTTTTTCTTCCTTCTGGCTCTCTGGCAGGATGGAGGCCAACAAACAATAGAACACTTAGAGAAAAACAAAGACACTACATTTTTCTTTACAGGTCTGAGTATAGCGTGAGTGAAATTTTAGCAATCCTCTACAACTCTTTTAACTGTAGCATAATGTTAAGTGCCCTGTAATTGGTAGAACATGGTTTTATGTACCAGGTTCACAGACTCCAACTAGTCAGAGCACTCCCAGTCCCACCCCTGGCAAGCCGGGAGCTGCTGTAACATAGGCAGCAGAATTTTAAAACAGCCAAGCCTCCTCACAGCCTAAATTCTCAAACAAGTGTGTTAGAAACATGTCTTACTAGCCCTAAGGGAACTGTTAGGTTGCGTTTCCCTACCATCCCAATAAAATTCCCAACCACCCCAATAAAAAAAGAGTTAGGAAAAAAGTACATTCTGGATGACTTGATTCGGCTTTCAGTTTGAATAAGATACCATGACTGTTACTTTTTCCCCTGGGGATAGTACCCTTGACAACGGATTCACTCACTTCTCTCAAATGATCTACTCGGCTTGGATATAAAAGTCATTTTGTATAGAACAGGAATTTTGTTTCTTCAAAGTAGCCTAGAAACTTGCAATGGCTCCATTTCTCCTCTTGCTATAAACATTTTATTTTATATGGGAAAAAATCTGTTTCTTTTTTCTTTTTAAAAAATGTACTTTTAAAGAACAGGAATGTTTTTATACAGAGACATTAAGTAGTTTCCTCACATAATTTTAAAGAGATTTAGAGAGAAGACAGCAAATTAGAGAGACCTAATGTAGAGCTGAATTGACAGACCTTAATAGCCTTCAAATATCAAAAAGTTATTAAAAGAACCACAGGACTGGGTGTTCAGCTCGTGAATGGACCATGTAAGTTAATGACTCAAGATGACTTTAGACGGCATTTCAGTAAAATGGGTAAAAATGAATGGATAACACAGTAGAATGGATAATGTAGGACCAAGAATGACATAAAAGAATGGATTTTTTTTTTGATGCAAACAGCAAAAGAAGTAAGTTACTAAAAGTTAAAGCTGACATAGACTGCAGATATCATGGAAGTTTTGTGTTCAAAGTAGGACTTGGGCTCCCCCTTGAGGGGTGGGTAGAACTTGACCAGACAAGCAAAAAGCAGAATGTCACGAGGACATGAGGGGATAAACAGATGTGGGATGGGGGCTAGAATGAATGGAGATCGCCAGGTTAGAGCCAAAGTTACAATGGGACTGAATGCACTGAACTGTAGGAAGGGCTATGACCACACAGCTGGAAGAGGACAATGTCCCTGGGCATCTTGTCTCTGATCATAGTTCATTCAAAGTCCGGATACCTAAACTTTGGCTTTCTAAGACTGGCCCAAAACATTTTACCACAGCTTAAACGTTGGTTGATAACTCTAAGTATAGAAAACATACATATGTTCTCTTGCTCCAGAAGAGACTTGCAGTGGTTCGGGAATTTTATCTTTTTATAGTCAGTACTTACACTATGGGAGCAGACAGGCCTACAGCTTCCCGATGCCAGGTTTCCCAGAGAAACTGCCACTCCCAAACGTACATGTTCACACCAAAGGAAAAAGGACATACTGCTAAGGCATGGTACAGTGACCATCAACTCCAGAGGCATGACGCTGTGCTCAGTGACCGGTGTGACAAAAGACTGCAAGCAATCTGGAATTAATATTAGGAACCAAAGTTTTAAAATATTTTCATTTTGAGAACCTAGCATTGACTCAGGGTTTCCCTATAACAAGGTCATCTCACTCCCTGGCATTTCAATCTGCTTCTTTCAGTGAGGGGAAAAGGAGTGGGGCTAAACCCATGGGGACTGCTTGTGAGTTTATCTCAGATGCCCTTCTGCCCCCATAGATCTGGGTATGCCCCGCCGGGACTGCGCACACTTCCATCTTGCATCCAGGATGGGAAATGGTTAAGAGCTGCCAGAGAATGACAGTCCCAGAGTCAAAGTAAGTCACAGCCACCACTAGCTTAAGAAGCATTCCACTCCTTAGAAAGCGTGTTACAATTTAGTGAAATGCTCCTTGACTTTTCCTGGGAAACTTCTGACCTATATTAAGAGTACATTACACTAAGAACATTTTCCATAGTTAAACAATCGAGTGATTCATTATATCTGAATTTTGCTTTACCACTGCAAGGTCCTCTATAAACAGCAGTGGTTCCAGCGGCACTGAATTCATAATCATTTCAGAGTCAGTCTAACATTTTTATAGCTTCTGATTGTAACGTCTCAGAAAGGGAAGCTAGAATGACCCTCATAATTTCTGGGCACAAACTCCAGCAGGTGTTAAAAGCATAGGCGTTAGAGCCAGACAGACAAGGATTCAAACCTTAACATTCCACACATCACTTGTGTGACCTTGGACAGGTTAGTTGACTTCTGTGCCTCACTTTCCTCACTTTAAAATAGTAATAACTGCCTTATAAAATTCATCTGAAGATGAAATAACAAACATAAGGCATTTAGAATAGCTCCTGCATAAAATGCATTCTCTATAATCAACCTATTAATGTCTCATTAATATTCTGACACTTACATCTTTTCTAAAAGCCTGATTTAACTGTTCAGTATTAATTGTCCTTTTTAAAACAAGAGTAACTCATCTTTGTTATGGTTGTAGGTGTTTCTCCCTGACCTATTTTCTTACCCATGAGATGAGGGTAACACCACTTGCCCTGCTAATCTCACAGAACTGCAAGAGTCATCAGCATGGCAACGGATTCTAAAAATTGAGTATGTAAAAGTTATTAACTGAATTTTTTAATCTGCAGTTCATTACACTGAAATAAGCTTGCCACTGATGATGTAGATAAACACAGGCATGTCAGAATCACCATATCATGACTTGAGTCCTGTTCCCAAACTTCCTCTAACAGATTAATTTTAATTCATTTTAATCATATAGTGATTCAGCATCTTCATGTGATAATGATTCACATGTTTTAATTTGTCAAATGTTGCTTCTAGATTATTTTCAGAAATGTCTGTTGAGCTCTTTCTTAGGAAAGTCACGACTTGGATAGAGGATAAGATGTCAGTTATTATTTTATTCCAACTTAAGCTAAATCATGTTTATTCCTAATTTAGATCATGTACTCATATAGTGATGACTAAATTAGAAGCAGCATGGTGTAGCTGGCGGGGCATGGACTTCGGGGATGTGAATACCAGTTCAGCCATGTATTCGCTGGATTGAATTTTTAGCCTTACCTTTCTGAACTTGCATCTGAGAAATGGGAACAGAACAATTACTTCTTATAGGAGATGACATTAAAGAGCAGAGCACTGTCCCCAGCCAAGGGGAACGTTCTCTAGGTGAGAATAATGTGACAATAGAACAAAACAGCATGTACTTACAGTTCACAGATGCCAGCTCTACTGGGAATGAGAGGCACAAGCTGCAGTAACAGTTTGACACCATTTTGCCATTCCTCTTCTCTTTCAAATTCACAGTACAAGTAGCTACACTCATCAGATGAAAACTGGTAGAAAACATAGGTATCTTGAAAGTGTAAGTGCTGGTCCACTGTTGAAAACAATAAAGGTGTGGATTAGTTTTTTAAGGTATATCATTTAGAGAGTCATAAGCCAAATAATAAATTGAAAGGCCTCCTAATTATTAGGGAGAAGCCAGGGGTAGAACTATAATTAAGTTCATTCACATTCACAATCCCACTGAGTTAAAAAAAGACTTAATGACCAACCTATTCTTTTTACTTGAAGCTCTGGCCAGAACACTCACATGCATTTTATAACTTTTCTGCTGCAGGGACAGGTGAAATCAACAGCAATTCAAAGAGACTAAAAGAAAAAAATTTTTAGCATCCCAAAGCAATGCATTTATTTTTCGTGGTACACAAATATAACATTATGGCAAGTTTTAGATTAGTGGTTCTCAACCAGGGACAACTGTTCCCCCAGGGGGTCATCTGGCAATCTCTGGTGACATTGTGGGTTGTCACAACCAGGGGGTGCTACTGGCATTGGGTGGGTAGAAGAAAGGGAGGCTGCTAAACATCCTGTCATGTCCAAGACAGCTCTACATAATTGAGAATTATCTAACACAAAATGTCAACACTCCCAAGGTGGGGAAGCCCTATTTTAAAAAGAAATCAAGAACTGGAGACATTTCCAAAAAAACATTAACACAAAATGTTTTGCTGACCAGAAACCTGAACCTCCCAAGCAAGCTGCTAATTATATTCCTCAAAGGCAGTGAACTGACTTTCTGAACAAGAGCATCAGGTGCTAGGTGTTACTAACGTTACACCCGCATCCCCCCTCACACCACTCTTTCACAGTGGGACGTGGGGTGTGCCTTTCTGAACCTTATTATGTTCTCTGACCCTCAATACTTATTACCTATAGACATAAAGGGCTCCCAGTGACCAACCAACACCTGCATGACAAAGCTAAGTAAGGAATCCAAGTTGCTTGATTTGTAATTCTTCCACTCCCTGGGCTTAACTAAGAAAAGAGACATCCACCATCTATTTTAGTTTCCCGTTAACATCCATTTTCTTTTTCCTTTTTTTTTTTTTAACATTTTTTATTGATTTATAATCATTTTACAATGTTGTGTCAAATTCCAACATCCATTTTCTGTTCTGTTTAAACAGCTAATTTTCATCGGTCGTATTTCTGACTGTTGATGATTACTTAGTTAATTAAAGTGGCATACACATTCTACTCATAAAATCAGTTTCTGATGATTATTCTAAGTACAGCAAGACAAATCACACGTTTAGAGCAACGAAGGATGTCACTGATTTTTAAAAAAAAAATTGTGAGCAGAATTTTGAGTAGAGAAGGTAGGGGTAGGGGAAAGCCTCTTATAGGTAGTTTATGAATCAGCAGGTACCTAACGATTTTTATAAAGGGTGTGAGAAGTAATGAAAGATGACTTATCATTTTTATTTATAAGATAATGCAAATTTTTACCTGCAAAAACAGTTTCCATCTAGATTATAATATCATGTAGAAAATCAAACACATTTTGGTCAATAGCCTAATAACAACGATTCTGTGCCTTCAAAACATGTAATACTAACCTGATGACATGATTCCCATGTCCAGTAGGAGCTGCCAAACCCCTATGGCCATAGATCTGCACTGGACAAAAGGACAGTGTTCCAGAAGCCAGTCTACCAATTCTGATCCAACACAGCTTCTCCTGGACAAAATCAAAGCCATTCACAGTAAGACACTGTTGCCAATCATTAGCCAAAAAAATGGTATTTAATACCATCCCTTTCGTGTGCTTGCCTTTTTAAATGGACAACTCAAATGACATATAGTTCGTATTCATCTTTCAAATTTCAGCTCAAATATCACTTCCTTGCAGAAGTTTAGAATCGTATCTTCTTATACTTTTTCTTCAAATCACCTAACATTTATTAATTACACATCTTTGCAAATGAATATTATCCACTTCCCTCCCTTGAGAATAATTCAGGAGAACAGGGACTAATGTATATATAGCTCATGATTAAACCCCCAAAATTTGAACAGTCCAGGTACACAGTAAGTTCTCTAAATAACTATATTTGAATAAATAAAGGAATAAATGTAGCAGTCCTTTAGAGATAATGCTTCTGCCTTGGCAAGACAAGAACCTCAAGCTGGTGGTGATAAACTCTGGTTCAACCATTTACACATTTTTATCTAGTCTCTTCGAGAACAAAATAGCTCCAAGGTTAAAAAAAATTGGGACCATGGTGAGTGGTAAAGAGTAACAAAACTCTGTATCACTTTTTTTTTTTGTATAGGGTTTTGTTTGCGACTCTTCAACCAGAGATTGAACCCTAATATTTGTCTCAAAGAACAATAAATTTGACTGCTAATCTTTTTAACATAGTCTAAGCAATTCAGACAAGCAGCCTAGATCATAAACCCATAAACCTAGATTGTCTGATGGATTCTGCTAAACATATACAAAAAACAATCAAACAAACTTTATGCATCCATCTTAAAACACACAAGTGTATTCAAAGAATGCCCCAATCTGGGCATTACCAGTAGTATTTTCACATCTACTTCTCCATCTTTATCAGCCTCAGATGAAACACCAAATGAAGAAAACTTTCTGAAATAAGATTTTTCATTTGCAGATATTTCATTGAAACCCACTCTCTCCTACGAAAAAAAGTCACCAAAATGTTTTTCTAAAAAGACGTATCATGGAAATGGCTATCTTTTTTCCTATATTTGTTATTTAAGGACTCAAAGATGCCAACATTTACTTGTATTCCTAAAACAGAAAAGTATTCCCTATCTTTTGCAATTGGCATAGTCATAAATACCTAGAAATCACACAGCACCAACAGTATGAAGAAATGCCATGACATGCTACGTTTTCTCAGGTGATGTAAAAATAAGGTAGTAAACATTGCTGCTGAGGTATCTGAACAAATATTCTAGCTTTTGATAAAGCATCACTTCTTTGGGTAAAGATGTGAAAGATACTCTGAGGCCACTCAGGCAATTTCAGATGTACTCAGTTGCATAATAGCATGAAGACATTAGAAAGATTAACAATCAAATAAATGCATGTTTTTTGAAACAAAACAGATTGCAGCTAAACAGGCAATTAGACCAAACCGTCAATATGAACTTCTAATTCTATAGAACAGCTTTCATGTTTAAAGGCTTAAAGTGTTAATTCCTCAACACGTCTGTCAATAAGTCAGCATCTTTGGGCTTGTAAAGCACTTTTATCATCTTAATCCTTATTCTGAGAACAATACATTCAGCTCCTCAGCCTGCTCTGTGTCTGACACCACCTGGAATATGGCAGAATGCAGTAAAACACTTACTCAAACTAAACCGTCAAGTTGCAAACAGTGACTAGACAGATGCGTTGGCTTGTTTGTTCACAGGTGATGGAGAAGTTTCTCAGACCAGGGCTTCTCAACTTTGTGTTTAGTAGGAGTCGCCTGGGGCATCTTGCTAACGTGCCTATTATGACGCAGTACGGCTGGGTGCCACCTAGGAGCCCTCATTTCTAACTGGCTCCGAGGCTGATGCACCAAGTCCCAGTCCCCCAGCCCTACCTTCTCCCTGGGGAGTTCTCACCCTGTTTCGGGGGGCGGGGCTGAGTCAATAGGCTTCAACACAGGAGCACCATGACTGCTTTCGCGAGTCATCATTAGTTAATAACTGGGCTCCTGCTCTCAGAGCAAGCTACTGTTTCAGTTGCAAATTATCTCTTTCTACCCTACCTCCAATTTATCAAGTTATGTTTCGAATCGCTTTCAACAGTCCATCTGCACCAGGCAAAACATCAGCAGGGTGAGGTAAGCCCTGCCACTAATGTCACCAAAGCAAACAAAATGAGGTGAGCTGCCGCTGCAGTTAACTCACACTCCTTGACTTGCTGACCTGGGCAGCAACAATCCTTTTAAAATACCTAAACCTACAGGGCCGAGGGGAAGGCGGCGGGGAAGACGACTGGAAGGGAGGAATGTGAACACCCACAGCAGCTCTTACTCCCCGCGTATTTTCAGTCTTGTATCGAGTCCAGAAACTGTTCCAAGTACATGTAGATCTGACGACCGCTGCAATACCCGACAGGAACACTGTGATATGGAGGTGACTGGCTACAAGGCCAATGTGACTGCCATAAGAAAACATTAATTTTACTAATCTCTGGAGTTGAAGATTTGGTTTCTCTTGGCCTCCCTCTGTCTCCGGTTACATTTTTAGCAATTAATTCAGAGTAGTGCAGACAGAACCCTCATTTCCAATGTAAATGGAATGGTGGTATTCAGAGACTTATTTGAAGGCTCAGAAACTAGGGTGACTTTTCCTATAGTGCAGAATGAAGGGACAACATTTCAGTTTTGAAAGTAATTGTCATGTGGTACATAGGGAACACTTTGCCTCAATTTACTATCAGACAAATGAAAACGACCCAGCCTAAGCAGTCATATTAGTACCCTGTCTTTAAACCCAGAGCACTAATCGGACCTTAGATTATAGAAGAAAGGAGGTTCTAGCCTGACCCATCAGGAATCTGCAATAGCACAACCCACGCTCTCTGCACGTTCTACTCCTGCAAACCCTAAGTTTTTTTTTTTACTTGGGTGGATGGTGCTTTCCCACGAACCTGACTAATGCACACACATCTCCCGATTCTTTTTTCAATCTATACCCATGGAGGCCACAAAGAAACAAGAGTGAGAACAAGGACAGATCCTACACGTAGCCTTATGTGGTAGCTAAAATAAATCCTATGAGCCTGCTCACAACTAGACCCAAAGACTTATACAGACATACCTCGTTTTACCGCACCTTGCTTTATTGTGCTTTACAGATACCGTATTTTTCACAAATTGAAGGTTTGTGGCAACACTGTGTCTAGCAAGTCTGTCAGTGCCATTCTTCCAACAGCATTTGCTCACTTTGTGTCTCTGTGTCACATTTTGTTAATTTTCACAATATTTCAAATGCTTTGCCAACAAGATTATGACTTGCTGAAGGCTCAAGTGATGCTTAGCATTTTTTAGCAATAAAGTATTTTTTAAATTAAGCTATGTATATTGTTTTTAGACATAATATTATATCACACTTAATAGACTACAGTGTAAACATAACTTTTATATGCTCTGGGAAGCCAAAAAATCCATGTGATGTGCTTGAATGCGGCAGTCTGGAACCAAACCCACAATATCTCTGAGATATGCCTGTACGTGCAGCTTTAGGTTTTTTAAAAAAGGGGGAAGAAATCAGACTTGCATAAAGTTGATACCATCAAATATTAAAAAAAAAAAAAAAAAAGGCTTCATGTGAAGTAATCCAGCTGTCAGCACAGCCCCTCCACCAGCCTGTTGTGTCTGTTTGGCCTGGCTCTAAACTAGTGGTTCTCAGACCTTGGGCTATGAATTCCTTATGGAGGAAGAAGGTTGGGGGTGATCTTGGAGCTTTTTCGAGAGGTTCATGATTCCATATACACAAAAGCATTGTTCGTCAACTGAAGAAATCATGTCTAACCTATATGAAATATCAAAACCCTATATAAATACTAATGCAATAAATTAAATATGGGATATAAAAGTGTTAATTTCATTGTAGTTCTCCCATCTCCACCACAAAGTTGCTCAATGGTGTCTAAGAGTACAGATTCTGCCAAGTTTTTAATTAGAAACAAGTTGGCGGCGTGGGATAGTTACTGATGGGGAAGGGACATGAAAAAATTATCTAGGGTGTGAAAATCCTCTAGATCGTGATGTGGATAGTTACATAGGTGCGGGCAGTAATGGAAAATTCATCAAGCTGTACCCTTAAGATTTGTGCACTTTACTGTATGTCAACTGTGCCTCAATAAAAAGGGGGTATTCTTACACAAATAGGTTGGGAACCACTATCCCCAAAATCCAGGCCATGATGTAATTTTCCCCATCTGTGGCAAACGGAAAAAGAGAAAATATTATCATGAGTTTGTGACAAAGCTAAATTTAGTTAACCTAAAGAAACGTCTTCATCTGAGAATCTTCCCTGTTTTTTGGTGTCGTTTATTCTGAGTACTCTTCCTAGTCTTTACAGTATTGTAATTTCGTTTCTGTAAGAAAAAATAATGGTAAGAAATAATAGTGGTTCTTTCTCTTTTCATTTTTGTAGTTTCATTTTGGTATTGTCAGGTGTGGTTTAATACCTTTACTTGGCAAAAAGCTGGTGATTCACTTGTTTTTTCTTTCAATGGCTCCATGCACTGAAAACATGTGTTCCAAATTTTCTAAGTGGCCATTCTGTTGGTCCAGCTGTACTTTAAAACTGACCATATACCTATCCATTTACTCTCATGCCTCTGCCCTTACTCACTAGCCAAGACAGAGAAGTGCCATCCCAATGCCAACCCGCCCCTCCCCCTATTTGCAGAACCCAAGGGGGCAGCTCATTCTCACCTGGAGAATGAGATTAGAAGCTCTCTTCCCATGGGCCTCCAAAGGGTCCTCACAGAGCCCTGACAAGGTCCCTGAAGACGGGACCTATATTTAGTGAAGTCCCAGTGCAGCACACACTCAGTAAAAACATGATAAAACATCTCGTCTCAGAGGAAGCAGAGCAGAGACCGTCAGGAGCCCCTCCATACATGCAGCCGAGGATTCCACACCCAATCTTCAGACTCGGAGTCAGACTGCCAAACACTTGGCGAAGTTTAATGAAGAGAAGTCACCACCAGTATCCCAAATGGACACTTCAAACAGACAAGCCCTCCTCCTATTGAGAGAGCCTCTCTCTCTGTGATCAAGGTTATGACTTTAACACGTTTTTGGTTTTTTTCTCTAGAAGAATTTTCGACAAGGTGTGAGGAAACTGTGTTACCTGTAAAACCCCTTGAGGTTCACTCTGTCCTTTATCAGGTCAGCTGCCTGAACAATAATAATATTCCTCAATGCTCTTCCTGCACAGGAACAATTCTCTCCATAAATCTAAATGGAAAAGATAAAGATTCACTGTGAATTCAGAACAATAACGTGACAATTTGTGAGCTGCCAATGCATACCATATAGAAAAAATTACGGCCAAGTCCCCAAGCTTACAACACTTATATCTCAGCCTACATAGCTACAGACCTAAAACTACCTATTTATTTTTGCTATCAGACCATTCATGCTATTACGCTATAATCACAATTTTCCAAATGCTAAACTGCTTTAACTATAAATAATCTGCTTTTACACAAATTTTCAGGGTAAAATATCTCTCTTTTAAAATACAATGTTTCCATCAAAACAGCAAATTGAGGAATATTTATATATTAACTCTGCCATATTGATAATGCACTCATGTGAAGGTATTAGAAGGTAGGAAAGTGCTTTTTTCCTATCCAGTGAGCATCTCACACCATGATACAATTTGATAGCAGGCTGCTGTCTGCTTTGCTTTTAAGCTTCTCTCAATTGCATAGTTCAGTTAATTCCAAGCATCCTGGTTTCATCTACTTCAGATTCCATCTAGCAGATAAAAATTTCATTTAGCTTCTTTTTTTAATCTTTCAATTTGCCCATATGCATCTCTGATTCTGGGAGGATGAAGGAGGATAGTCCTCAGATCTGGAGAGGTCTATGTCCTACTTTATATACTACCTCTTTTCTCTATAACTGGTGCCTTCCTCCACAGGGCAACTTTGCTTCACAAAGGAAGCTAAGTGAAAATAAACTGTCCTCCTAAGTAAAGGCACATGAAAATGAATATGTATTGGGTGGTACGTGCTTGCATCTGTTTACTTGTTTCTTGCTTAACTCTTTTTGCACCCACAAAATTTTGTACCGACAAAATATTTTCTATCTTCTCCCAAAGCCCCCTTAAGTTTCCTGTTATCACCTCCTAAGCACAGCCTGGTAAGAAAGGGAGAAGGGCAGGACATGATTTATTTTGAACATGTTAAAACTATTTTTTGTTTAAAAAAACTTGAACAAGTCAGATAACAGAAAATATGACTATAAAAGAGGAATGAGTCACTGACACTTGACTAGTCCCGACACGGTACCGATGTTTATTCACTCAGTCATTCAAAACACATTGAATGAGCAGCTGTCAGGCCGCGTTCTAGATACTGGGGATGCAGTAGTGAACAAGGCCAAAAAGGACCTGCCCTCAACAAAGCTTGGAGTCTTGTTATTCTAAAAAAACACAACTCTTATCAGCTGATTTTTTAACATAACACAATGAAGGTATGCCCATCTTTTATCAGCGGGCATACAGGATGTTTTACTATTAGACAACTATAAATATAAATAATCCCCTTTTACACAAAGTTTTCAGTGTAAAATATTCACTATTTTTAAAACACAGCATTTCTATCACACAGAAAATTGAAAATATTTATACTATATTGAACACTGCCACTTGGATAATGCATTCATAGAAGGGACTTGGATAATGGGAAAATCTGTTTTTTCCTACCCAGTGAGTTTCTTGCTCCATCACACAATTATCAGAGCAGCTCAGACACCTTCAGCTGTGTCATCCCAGGTGAAGGAGACAGTGTGATGGGGAGCAAAGGGAGTACCTACAGCTAGAGAACTCTACACCAGGATGTGTGAATCATTGTTTCAGAAAATGCTGTAAGAGACAAAAGAATCTTACCTGGGAAGGAGTATGTTCAAGGTATGGATTGGAAATTCTTCTCGATAGAGTCTATTTGAAAAGAAAGAAAAGGGGGAAAATTAGAACCAAATGGAAATCTCTGTGCAATCAGGACACAATATATGCAACTGCGACAGGCCCAGCAGTTGTCCAAGCCAAAAACGTGCTGAAATCTCAAGTCATGGGCCTTGGAGGATTAACATCCTTATTCTCAGTCAATGCAAGTGGTCAACATACATTCCAGTGAGATAGGACGTTCCATGCGAACGGCTCCCAGTCTAGAGAGTACAGCTTTAAAAAGTGTAATAGAAAGACTGGGATGTTTGTGTATTTGTCTCTTTATTCACAAAGCAATTTTGATTCCACTTCTCCTTTCCCTTCCATTTCCACTTTCACCCACCTAAGTCCAGCTCTCATCACTGCACACGTGGACTGCTGTGTCAGCTTCTCAGCAGATTTTCCCCACGCTCTAGTCACGCCCTCTATCCTGCAAACATCAACCAACCAAAGTCCCTTTATCGCCCCCTCAACTGACAGTGGGTCTATTCTTGCATATGTGCATCAATCCAAACCTGCAACGCACCCTTCTGGGCCCCCAAAGTCTGCCTCTAATAGATTTCTAGTATTCCTTCTACCTGCCTATGTGGCTTCTTTGATTCAACCAGATCTACTCATCAGAAGAAGCTGCAACTCATACCTGCCTCTGCTCACACCATTCTCCACATTAGGAAGTCCTCCATCTTCCCTGAACCCCACTGAAGTCCAGGTCTGTACAGTTACCTCCTGGGTGAAGCTCTGTCCATCTGCCCCAGTCCACTGTGGTTTGTCCCTCTTTGGAGCTCTTTGGTTTTTGACTATTTATGTGGTAGCTCCAGGGTGCTCCACATTGTTGGCTGTCCTTCTACGCATGCATTCGCCCCAACTAATCCAGAAGCTCCTGGAGGGAGTGCTGCCAGCTTGGCCTGTTTGCTTTCACAGCCTCTAGTACACAACCTTCTAGTCATCTATTTATAGATATTTATATCTCTGTATCAACTGAGTATTTGCTGAATGATTTGAATTGTAGGAGCTAAATTTTCCTACCTAATAATCCAGTAAGCAGCACCATCACCCACACATGTTTAAGCACAATAGAAAACTATTATCACTTTCCAGTGTGTTTAGGAAAAAGAACAGAGAAACTAACATTTACTGAGCTTCCAACCTACGTTTAAAAGGTCTTTACATCTCTATTCCAAAGATTGCTATCTTTTGAGATCCAGCATTTCTTAGTCTGCTCTCTCCACTTCTTAGAATCTCTTACAAAAACATAGCCTGCCACTCACTGTCTTCCAACATCTGAACCTTCTACCAAACTTTAAGACAGAATTCCCCTTCCAGCTCTTCCCCACTCCATACAGCTCCCATACTAATCTAATTAAACTGAAATGTGTGGATTCTTTATCCAGAAATGCCACTGGGTACAGTCTGCTAAAAAATATGCAATGGCTTCCAGAAAAAAACCATATAAGGTAGACAGGACATTTTTAATTGTCATGTATTAAAATAAAACACCCACCTGCCCCTTCTGGTCTAGTCTATACAGTCCCGATCCGCCCTTCCTAGGTCTTCTGTCGTCCGAGCTGAAGGTATTGTATTCACTTACTGAAACACTGAACAATGTAAAATCTGCATATGCACCAGATTTGTAATATGAAGATGAATCGTCATGAGAAGCAATTTTCTCCCCCTAAACAGACTTTCAAAAATTAATATGGCAGGTCAGAACTGACCATCTTTATTACTCACCTAATTGCCTGAATCAGCTCAGAAAAGCAACCACTTCACGTGATCTAGTTAAAAAGAAAGCTTTTAGGTAGACACAAGTTCTAAAGAACTAGGTGGGGGCACTTTCACAAAAGACAGCAAACTGCTTCCTTTTTCTCTGCTGCCAGCCCAAATCTGGCTTCCTCAACACTAGTGTTACACTCGCACAATTCCCCTTCACAGAAACTTCCCCTGTGGATGGCTCGTTTCAAAAGACTGGTAAGGTGAGTCAAGAAAGCCATGGGATCCTTCTATGCCGACCAGATAACAGTGTTAGATCAGCTACTAGCCCGCAGGGAGTCGACCAGAGCAACACAACAAGAACTGCCTTTAACAGGACACAATACCTAGATTTGTTGTCAGAGACTCCTGAGAAGCCGGCTCTTAACCGGTCCCAAGGGAGCTCTGTTTCATGAACGCGCTAGGACAGCAGCTCTCAAGCTCAGCTAAGTGTGGGGAAGCTAGGTGCTCTCTGCAGAGCTCCCGAAGGGACAGATTTGCTCAACTGAAAATAACCACAACTCTGTACTTTTTTGAGACCACTTTATGTCAGTTGTTGGTACTGACTAAAGATAGCAAGTGCCAGAGACTTAAAGAAAAAAGAACATGGAGGAATGAATGGTCCATGCATTACCTAACTGTTAATAGATATTGTGAAAGAACTGTTATGTAATTTAAAAAATAATTTTAATTGAAGAGCAATTGATTTACAATGTTAGTTTCAGGTGTGCAGCAAAGTGATTCAGTTATATGTATACATACATACATACTTTTTCTTTTCAAAATCTTTTCCATTATATGTTATTACAAGATATTGAATATAGTTCCCTGTGGATACCAGTAGGCCCTTGTTGTTTATTTTATACATAGTAATGTGTGTCTGTTAATCCCCAAACCCTAATTTATCCCTCCCCATCCTTTCCCCTTTGGTAGCCGTAGTTTGTTTTCTATGTCTATGAGTCTGTTTTTGGTTTGTAAATAGAATCTGTATCATTTTTTTTAGATTCCACATACAAGTGATATCATATGATATTTGTTACATAATATCATATGGTATATTTGATCAGGGGGCTGCCATGGGCCAACTTACAGAAATACGAAAATCACTGCTCTAAATCACCGTACAAACCGCTCTCTTCCAGCATTTACCTGAAAGAGGAGCATAGTAGCATCCTTGAAGATGCTCCACACTCCATTCAACAGTCTTTCCCTGCTATACCATGACCTAGCTCTTTTCATCCCATCTTTGGCTCCCCTGGTTTTGCTTTCTCTCTTAGCATCCCAGGGCTTCATCTCATAACTCCTGTGGCAACTAAATTCCATTCATTCCACTTACGAAGCACCTACTGAGCTCCTTGCCAGGCACAGTGGGAGCTTCCAAAAATACAGGAACAAGATACCTTCCCCTAATTAGAAACCCATTTACCATTAGACACAGGATCTAAAGAACACTTTAAACCCATAAATTCTCTCTGTTGTTCCAGACTTCCTATGAATTTACTCTATAATCTTGGATGGCTGGTCCAATTGACGCAGGTCTTTTAAATGGCTCTCACCATGTTATCTCAAATACAATGCCCAGACGAGATGATTCTTTTTCCCCTTTTATTTCCAATTTCCTAGAATTACTTAAGCTAGATGCAATGATTCTTTCATGAAAGACTTATACATACCATACAGAGAAGACGAGTAACAATACAAATGAAATTAGATTTTAATTCAAATTTATTTCTTCTCCTTTCCAATTTAATGACACACGGAAGACAATTCCCTAAATGATTCCATGCAAATCTCATATTTTAAACATGTGTTAGAAAATTGCAACTCTTTAATATTCACAAATGAACTTCCAGGAAAAAAATAATGGCATAACTCAGAAGGATAACTGGTTAGCAATCATATATCACCTTTGTTTTTTAAAAAGTTAAATGTCCACTAAAGCTAAACTATAATTGTCTCTGAGGCTAGGTCTGAACCAAGCATGGAGCTCATTCCAGTGTCCCTGGAAATATCGTGTTAAACTCCATGGTAGGCTTAAGGATCGTTTTGTTAATCAGCTCTTAAAGGATATGCCTGAATGCTCTCCTTGGATTGCATTAAAATGCTTAGGCTACAAGGGGAAAGAGAAATGGAAAAGACTGAATATTACTTCAATCAGCACAGAAGAATGACCTGCTCTATTACAAATAGGAACCAACAAGATCTACCCAATTTGTCGATAACTTGAGAATTCAGTTCACAACACAACTTTCTGTCATCTTCAGCCATGGTCCTTTACCCATTCTGGGTGACCAAGGAGAAAGGAAGGTGTTAAAGTGGAATAAGTATACTTAGATTTCTTACAATTCTAGGACGCCAAAAGCTCCCTAAGTAACTAGAGGACACGTGTGTTAAGAGATCATAGACTAAAACAATGAAGGCTGTGACCCAGATGGCCATGCAGCAGAGCTCTAAGATGGGGGTCCTTTTAAGCCCCGGCACACACACACGTCTCAATCAAAGTTCGGTCCAGGTTCAGAGGACAGGATCCCACCCAGCCAGTGTGTCGGCCTGAGAAGGACATGGGCATCACAAGTCAGGTATAATGCAAACTGGAGACACGAGCCAGTGGCTGATACGGAAGCACAGGGCAGGGCACCACGACTCCTGCAAACTCTGGTCACAGTTCAGGCCCAGCTGTTCCTCAGGGCCCTGAAGGACATGCTCACAACAGGCCACTTGTAACAATATCTTCTCAACATAGCCTGGCCAAACCAAAGTGATGTTCTCAAAATGATATTTTTCTGCTGCCCTGTGACGTGTTAAGAAAACAGAATGAACGGGAAGGTGCTAGAAACGCTTACTGAGTACCCTCTTTGTCTTAAGCACTTGCCCATATTAGGAACTGCACCCCTCTATTCCTATTTTTACCCTTAAGCGTCAGAGAAGTTAAGAAATTTACTTACGGCCCCAGAGCTGGAAAGCTACAGAGCCAGGATTGGAACAAAATTTTGATTGATTTCAAAGTCACCACACTACTGTAACATGCTGCATGTTATTAAACAAGACTCTTTACTATACGCTAGACATTGTACTAAATATTTTGCATGCAACAGATTGCTTAATTTTTGAAAAACTATTACGGTATTACTAATCCCATTTTGCAGATGACAAAACTAGACTTAAAGAAGTTAAGAAATTCATCCTGGTTTGCAACCCAAACCTGTCTTTAGTTACTGCCCCATACATTTATCCTGTAACACAGAATGTGATGTGCATGTAACTGCATGAGGAAGTCACGAATGGTCTTCTCTGCTAGATCCAGCGGTTCTCAGCCCTGGATGTAAATTAGAACTGTCTGGGAAACTGAAGAAAAAAACACACAGGAGCTCAGGTCTCACCCCAGACACAGAATTAGAACCTATAGGAGAGAGACCTGGGCAAGTTTTTTCCAAGCTCCCCAAGGTAGTTTTAATGTGCATCCTGGCTTGAGAAAAACTGTAAAAATCAGAGGTTGAAACTGGCCATTTGACCTTCTCATCATGTACTTGTACTGTGAAGCTTGGTGCACTCCCCAGACATCACCTCCCTCACACACCCGGCCGAGTTCCAAACACTGCAGCGGTACAAATCATTTGAACAACAGCCCTGGGATCTGTCTCTGAGCTTCTGAGTCTGACTTGTGTAGAACAAAGAGCCAGTGTCTCGGTGAATCCCACCTTGCACCTGTGCACATGGTATGTGTTTTCTATCTATCCCATCCCAGACATAGCCCTAAGCCAAGGTACCTCCTGTCTGCAGAGCAGTGCTGTACATATGTAACTTCTGAAAGGACATACACTTTTAATGGCAGCCATAGCATCAGACTTCATTTTTACTTCCCATTATTAAAGGACTCTCTTCTAGTATCAACATGTTTGCCCCACTTAAAAGCTAAAGTAGAAAATTAAAGTGGGGCCTAGGAATACTTATAAATATTTCACAATCTTGCCTGCCTAGGGAGATAAATCAGCAAGAATCAGCAGCTTCTGGGAAATACATACAAAATAAGTACAAAAGAAACAAATCCCAAAGCATCATCAATTTGACTTTATTCATTCCTTGGGAAAATATCTTCCTTCTCACTGTGTTTACAAACAAGATAATAATTTTGCCTAACAGGGTGGGCTTCCTTGGTTAATGTCATCACAGAAAAGCCTTTACAATTTAGGAATCAAGTCGCTAAAGACTTTGGGCCAACAATTCAATAAGCAGCTTAGTTACCTTCACTTGTCACTGAATTCTCTACTTGGAGTCACATCAACCTACCTAGCCACACGTGGATTCCAAGATGAACCCATTCCACAGCAGCCAACGTTAAGACATTCCCACTGGCCAACTCTGAGACCATTTGACATCAAAACAATTAAAGTATTGTATTATAATCCATGGCATAAATATCCATGAGTCCATACTGATATAAATAACTGAATAAACAAACATGGGGTTGGGGGGAGGTGGGAGATGTAGGGGTGGGGAGACAGCTCTTCCTTACAGAATGACTTCAACTACTATATGCAATGAAAGGGGAACACACAATATTACCATTAGGCAAAGACCACAGTACTAAATGTTGCAAGCAAGAATCATCCCATGGATGCCAAAATTAGGGAACAAAAGTATAACAAGATACAGGATATCTGCATAGTGTCAAAATGTCTCTCCCAAAGATATTAAAGAGTACAGAGGAAAAAATAGTAACTTTGCAGTGGGGATTAGCAGACACTACCTTAACTAAATGACAGAAGTTATCACCAATCATGAGACTTACTGACATCACTTGCCTGCTGATATGATACACGGAGAAAGGCACTTTTATGGTATTTTTGTCAAAATGCATACCTGAATTAAATAAGAAACAATCAGACAACTCCAAACTGAGAGGCATTCTTCAACATAACTAGCTTGCACTCTGCAAAAATTATCAAGGTTATGACAGACCAAAGAAAACTAAGGGTTTATGCCAGATTGGAGGAGATCAAACGAAACGGACAAGGAAAGGCGGTGCGACCCTGAACTAGGATAAGGACCTTAGTAGGACAGCTGGCAGACTGTGAATAAGGGCTGTTATTTGAGTTACTCAAGGCTATCAGTGCTGGTTTTGCCAAGTGCACTGTGGTTACATAAAACAACATTTGGGGAAGCTGGGTGATGGTCACAAGGCAACTCTCTTTGTACTATTTGTACCTTTATGTCTGAAACTATTTCAAAATGAAAAGTTTTTAAAAAAAAGTAGTGGCCTGTTTCCTTCCCACAAATAGTCTCAAAAAGAAACCAATCAAATATTATTTCAAAATAAGGCACTGGCACTTATTCTTTACTAAAAGCTGCTCTCAGCATAACGTTATCATCTGAGGTTGCACAACAGGATGACCCGACTTGCCTCCTTGATCACTCTGGCCTCTAGCAGCTCCACACAAATCAGATCAATCTCCCTAAAAAGTCTCCTACCGATCATCTTGTTACTTAAAAATAAATTTTATTTTAAAACAAACAGTTCCCTACATGCTCAGAGACAATGCCCCAAGTCTTTACCCGAGTGGCCAATCTCCACAATGTCTACATAACCCCAGATGCACATCTAGCCATGCAGCCTGTCCGACCTTCACCATGCCAACTGTGTGCATTCTCACCTCTGTGCCTGAGCCCTCGCCAGGCCCTCTGCTCCCCGTATGTCTCTGCATTTCCACATCCTGCCCTTCCTTTGATCCACCCAAATGCTGCATTGCACTTACCCAAGCCTTGAGCCTCCTGTGACCCATCTCTTCCCCAAAATGCTCCACACTTGTCTGTTTATTTTCCACTAATATAACACTGCCGTGCTCCATTTGCACGTGTACGCAATTTCACCCCAACCAGACTGGTAACCCCCCAGAGGGACTTCTATCAATCTAGGACCTTCTACAGGGTGTGATGGGCTGAATATCCAATGGCAACTTCTTTCCAGTGTCCCACTGCCCAGTGACCCAGACTCTTGAGGCCAAGTGGTAAGGCCTGAAATCACCACCTCACAATCTATGAAACCCATCGCCCCCTCCGCAACCCTCCCCTTCCTTTCTTGCATTTCTCAAGTCTGTCTTAAGTGGTCACTCATGAAGCAAGAGTATATATAGAGTATATTTTTATACACTGAATAATTTATGTGCTTGTTTTAAAACTTGAAGGTCCACTTGAATACCAATTATTTCTTTGTAGTGAAGTCCACTTCAAAAAGTCATTTTGTGTGGGGTCTTCGAGAGGAAATAACATTCACTTTTCCTCTCCTATGTGCAAAAGAAACATACCGTGGAGTAGGCACCTTTCTTCCCTTTGCTGGCTCTGGAAATAAATTAGTCTCTTAGGTGTTGCTTATCAATTTGTACATAAATTTTTGAAAGCTGCAGAACAATTAAGGTGAAAATACAGAGCCTTCTGGAAGAAGGAAAACTTAAAAACTAGTTCTCATTTTTATTTCTCAGTTACACGACTAAGACATGCAGAGACCCTCAGAAAGGCAGCACCAGAAAGGACACCCCGAGGCAACCTGGCCCATTCCACAGCCTTCATCTAAGCGATGTGTGTCAGGCAGGAATCTAGATGGGGGGCCACGGTCCAAACCCAGCTGCTGCCTGGCTTTCATGGTGTTACTGGAACACAGCTGTGCCTGTGTTTTTACATATGGCCTCTGGCTATTTTCCTGACAAAAATATTTACTCTCTGGCCTTTTACAGAAAAAATTCACAAATCCTGGTCCAGATTATCAAATTTTACAGAGAAGGAGGAGCTCTGGAATCTCCCTAGCAATATATTCCAGTGTGTAACAGTTATTGACCAGAATTTTTTTCATTTTGAACCAAATGATCTCTTGAAGCCATTTAAGATTTCCTCCAAAATTGTTTAAGGAACATTTCCATCTTCACTGACAAGTTATATAAAAGCAAGAAATAGGTCGAAACAATTTTGGGCTCCCAAGATTAAAACAAACAAACAAGGAGCAATTAGTTTCACTAACTCCTTTCAAATTAGGAATTTCCTACCTATACCATAACGTAGACTAGTAAATTCAAGAATGTCAGTTATTTCAAACATCTGAATCTTGTACACAGTATTCTCCTTGCCAGGAATGCCTTTCTCCTCATACATTTAAGGTTTCATATAGTTTATGTTAAAATGTATTCATATGCTCAAGACCCCCCACCCCGATTAGAGTTTCTTAGTACTTCCAAAGCAGTTAGATTCCAGACACTTATTTACATTGGATCTTCCCTAACTCATTATAAGAATCTTAAAGATAGGGTCTATATTCCACTCATATTCATAAATGTCCACAGTGTGGAACATGATTTATTGCATACAATTCATTCTCATTCAATGCCTGTAAAGGGAAAACAAAACAAACAAAAAAAAAAAACCCAGCTCTTAATACCTTAATTCTTATTACCTTCCGGAGTTTACGGCTCCTTGCTCTGTGCATTGCACCTTATTCTCCTGGGAGGCAGCCTTGCCTGGTGGTTAACAGCAGAGCTCTAAATTTGCATTGCTTAGATTCAAAGCCCATCTGCACCACTTAAAAGTTATGCATCAGTGGACAAATTGTTTAACTTCTTTGTGCCTCTGTTTCCATCGCTTCAAATGGAGGAAATAAAATATGCTCATAGGGCTGTTGTAAGGATTAAATGATGTAAAACCGTGGTTCTCAAATCACTTGCATCAGAATCACCTGGCGGGCTTATTACACCAGATTGCTGGGCCCCCTCCCAGAGGTTTTGGGTGCAGTAGGTCCGGGGTGAGGCTGTGAATCTGCATTTTAACAGGTTCCCAGAGGATGCTGGTGCTGGTGGACTACACTTTGAGAACCACTAACTTAAAATATGAAGGCACTGACAACAGTGCTCACTGTATAATACGTGTCCAGGGAGCTCTGACTATTGTTTCGGGCGCTCAGCAAACTTTACTACCATTATGCACATGAACGTGGATCCTGCTGAGAGCCTCTCCAGGGACAGGACTGTAGCTTCTCCACCCACGACCCTAGGACATGGCAGAGTGCCCGTGACAGAGCAAGGCCAGTGGCTCCTCACTCAAGGTTCCTCCTGGTCAGAAGAGAAAACAGAATTTGTGGGGGAAAAAACTCTCCTCTGGGCCACATCCCCAGGGTTTTCACAGCAAGCATCTTGCAGACATAGGCTGTTTTATTCACCCATTTGACCTCTGGGGGTGAGGTCCGTTTCCCATACTTGGGAGTCTAGAAAAGCTAACTCAGAATCTATCAGTTTTCATAAGGTTCTTGGGACCATGGTCCCTTCCCAAAAGAGCACAGAACTTCTATGGGCTTCTGTCAATGATAACAACCTGCCACCACCACTGTTTATAAAAGAACTGAATTTACCTAGAGTTTTAAAGACAAGTTTTATCTGGCACTGCCAGGTGGCAGTCCTGAAGTTCATTTTAAACTTACCCTGTCTTCTGGTCACTATTGCTCCTCCTTAGTGCCCCCACACCCTTCAGCTAACAAGTCATTCTAGAACTTGCAAGGATCAATATTAACCTTAGCAGCTTACAATTTCACATATACAACTTATAAACTTCATGACACTGGCAGTGATAACAGGGCTACGACACAGAGCCTCCACAATTTGGCAAATAATCCTAACAGCACTGCTGTGATCTCACGTGCAGACTTTTCCGTATCATGGAAGGTTATTTTGCAGCTCCCCCCGAAGTCATTTAAAGCAGGTGGGAACTCCATTGCTGCCTCTCTTGTGCGATTCCACTTTGAACAATCATTCTCTTGATGGAGATTATTCAAGAACAGAGACATCTCATCTCGCCATCTGCCACGGGGAGCAGGCCGACGTCTTCCTTCTCTTCTTGCTCTGATCACAGAGAGTCATGAGCTTGGTCGGCCCTCACTCACTTCACAAGGCCTCAGTTACTGGCACTGACGTCTTACAGGCTGGTGAAACTTTATTTGTCCTGGGTCACATGTCCCCCTTCTTCTCGTGTACTTGTCTTCTTTCAACCTGAGTCCACTGAAAGCTCACAGTGGAGCCACACGAGTTCCCTCCCCTTCTACTCCTCTGATTCACTCTAACAGCCCTGCCATGGAATCAGACTTCACTCACATCTTGTGCATATTCCTTTTTAGTGTTTCCAGTGATGACACCCTATTACTTCTCCCACTTTGTTGACATCAGATTTCACCAAGTGCAGGATTCAAAACAGACTCATTTCCCCCCAGGTTCCCTCTCTGTGATGAAGTCATTTAAAGCAGTTGGGAACTCCACGACCGCCTAACTTGCGCGATTCCGGCTTGCACTGTGATGCACCCGTGCTGATGAGTGTCTCGCCCTGACTGCATGCTTACACTTTCAGTCCCTTGACATCAATTTAGATCTTCGCCCTCCACTGAATCACCTTCTTTCTTGTCTTCCCGCCAAGTTATTTCTTCTAACTGCTCTAGATATCCTTTCTTTGCTCTAGTAAGTAATCACAGAGTCTTTGAAGAAACGCTTTCCCCCAACTGCCTCCCAACTTTCTACTCTGGTACAAAGACCCACGACAGCCCAGCAAACACAACCAGTGATCCCTTCAGCCAGAATGAGAAATAGAGCCCATACCCGGCAGGTCACCCAACAGTGGTCAGACGTTCTGGAATTCAAGGGGATCTCTAGTTCTCGGTCCCCTCTGGAAATCCCCCTTTTACCAGAACAGGCATCAGCAGCTTCCAGTCAGTGCTCCCAGCTCCCAGCTCCCAGCTCTCCTGGAATGCTACTAAAACCACCTGGCAAGGATTCATCTTCCTCTGGCCCCATCTCAGCCGCTAGTGATCAACAGTCAACTACACTCCTTCTCCAGCAGCAGCGGCAGCATCACCTGAGCCTTCTGGGAAAGGCAGAGTCTCAGGTGCCACCCTAGACCAACTCAATCCGAAGACGAAGCTCAGGAAGATCCTAGGTGAATCCTGTCACAGTACAGCTTGAAAAGCATTCTTGTCTGCTACCTAGATACGAAACCCTGCTTCTGCTGCAGATGCTTCAAAATCAAGGCATCAATAAAGGTTGTCCAAAGAAAAGGTTATGGAGGCAAAGTGAGTTTTGGGGATGTTGCTTACTCTACTCTCCCTCCTTTAAGCTGAAAAACGCACCTAAGCAAATTAAAGATGTTAAAGAACTCCTGCAGCAGATACACCTCTTCAATCCAACATTTCTCAAACATGTCTGACCAAGGAGTTCCAAAAGTTTATTTATCTGTTTTTATGAACATCTGTTACTGTCCCAAAGAATATTTATTGGTGTTAACAGAAAACAGTAAATTAAGAAGCCTGTCTCAGAGCACAAGCAGTCCATTCAACAAAGTATTGCATTTGCTTCTCCAAACCTCTCCTGCTGGCCTGTTTATCAAGGACTTTTAAGTACATGCGTTAATCAAATGTAGATGTGATGTTGCCACCTACCCTCTTGCTTGGGGAGGTCAAGCGGAGACCAGCCTTGGCCCCCAGGAAGGACATCATACAGCCAAGGTGAACAAGGGGAAGAGGCCAAACACCAGAGCTACCTCACTCTCTAATTAAAGCAACCTGTGATTGTCCCAAACTTTCTGGACATATTTTGCCTCCTCTCTTTACTACTTTTTCATCATCTCCGAGGAAGACATTCACAGTCTGATTTACACATACTCTGCTATATATATAAGATCTAAAAGCAACTTCAAGTTTTTGGGTTCACCTCTCCTCTTGAAGCAGAATTACTGTAAGAGGTACTTCATAAGGGATTCCATTTTTAGAACTTCCTCAATTTTTAGTTTTAATCAGACTTCATTTAAACACTTACCACTGCACTCTTTCTCCTTTCTACCTGCATGAAATTAGGTAACAAACTTAATACCTTCTCCAACTCTACTCAATCACAGCCCTGATGTTTTAAGAGGCTCCTCTCAAAGTATGTTAACATTGATAATCTGTTTCTAAATGAAAGTTCCAAAGAGAATAAAGTGTCCTACATCCCAAAAGTAGGTGACTGAGGAGTTAGCCGACACAATGCATATGAATGACAGAGGAAGAGACATTTTGTTAGGGCACTTTTCACCACTTATAAAGGGATTTACAATCCTTGGTTACCTAAAAACACTCCCCGCTCTGTTACTCCTCTACCCCCACTCCTTTCCTCCTCCCAGTCCAGGTATCTCACCAAATGTAATGCGGCCATTACAAATATTTTAAAGAACCTGTAAAACATGGCAGAATTTTGGTGAAAAAAAAAATTTTTTAAGTAAGTAAAGCTAAAGAGACAGTATAAGGTAAACTACACTTGAAAAACAAACAGAAAAGAATATATCAAAATGCTAATAGTGATGGTCTTTGTGTGATTACCAGTGGCTTTGTTTCTCTTTTCAAACTTCCAATTTTTCTACATTAAATAAATTCCTTTTATAACCAGAAAAAAGATAAAACCTCCACTCACAGCACGATCCTCTACCTCCAATCCTCCAACAGAAAGGCAAGGCTGCAGAGATGAAAATGGTAATCCTTTATGCACAGAGGGTTAAGAACAACATGTCTACATCTACAGTCAGAAAAGAATCCAGATTTAAATTGGCTCTAATGGAAGTGTATTTATGGGTTTGGAGAGGGAGATAAACCTCTAGGTAAGGAGCCAAGAAGACAGGGCAAGTTGAAGATTCTGCTAGGAGAGATGCTGTCACTTGTTCCCCTCTTGGCTCCATGGAGTCCAGTTTGCACTCTCCCTGCCTGCCCTAGACAGAGAGGGGTGTGGGCGAGACCCAAGGATAGAAAGAGGGCGACAGAAGATGATGAGAGGCTGCAGTGGAGACATGGGGCAGCCCTGCCATTTCTCAGTGACCCTTGGTGGGTAAAGGATATAGAGCTCCGCCCAAGGTTCCTATAGTACTAACCTCAGTGCTCAGTGTCTGTTTTGTGGCCAGTTTGCTGAAGTGTTTAGGATCCCCTTCTGTTGTCACTGACCTCTGAATACTCAGAGCTAACATCATCTAAAGAAAGCAATTCAGGAAGTAAATATCCCAAAGTCAAATACCAATAATTTGAGGGTTCGCCGTGATGGAATTCAATGGTGTGTACACAGCCAGGTTAGATATCAGCCTCCAAGGGAAGAACGTGAGGTACACTAAATGGATTGTGATGTGACAGTTACATTAGTACATGACGTGAAGCCACGTGGTCAACGCAGCTTCTAATCAAATCTAACTCCCTCCTCTGTCCCAGAGAATAGGTACTGCATTCACCACTCTCGGATATGCAAACTGCACATCAATTTTTTAATAAATTGTGATCCTCATGTAGAGGACACTGGCTTCATCAGAGCCACTTGCAAGAATTTAAGTTTTGATCCTGGCCTCATGGCCTTCATTGTCCATCACATTCCTTCCTGAGTCCTGAGGGATGACTCTCCAGTTCCAGACAAGAGCATGTCAGTACTCAGATCTCAGCTTGCAGATTAGGACCAAGTCCTTGACACATAGGAGGGAAAGGAATCCTAAAAAGGCTTTAAGCACATTTCAATTAACTACTTTTCCATGCAGGCCTTTCCCTGAAGGTAAGATTAAATCACCAACAGAGCTGTTTTTAAAGCAGTTCCTAAGCTAGAATGAAAACTTTTGTAAAACTCATACATGGATGGAACATAAAACTGAATTAGACCAAAATCTTTGCAAAAGAATACTAAGAGATTGTTAAAATCCTAGGGTAAAAGCATGCTTATAAAAGCATACTTAGAATAAAAGCATACTTTTATACCCTTCTGGCTTTAAACCCACATACACTTCTGGAGATTAGATGCATAACAATGTGAGTGTGCCTAACACTATTGAACTGCATGCTTAAAAATGGTTAAGATGGTAAATGTTATATGTATTTTACCACAATTAAAATTTTTAAAAAATTTTAAACCATATTTGACAGGTTCTGAAATTCCAAATTTACTTAAAAGTGATAATCTCCAAAACGAAATAAATAAACACATGACTAAAGCCATGCTGTCCAGCTGAAGGCTCTTCGAGGGCACTCTAACTTCACACAAAGAACCGTGCCAGGCAGAGGTTCAATACCTTGTCAAACCTACTTCATTTCAATGAGGTTTTAAATGGCAACGTTAGAATGTAATCACGAGCAAATGACGCTCCAGGAGTTAATTAACACAATTGTGTACCTGTGTTTTCTCCTTATAAATATATTTAAATGCATCACAAGAGTCATTCGTCTATATAAAGCCTTAAATCTGAAGGTGAAAAGGAGACTGTTTCCCCTGCAAAGAACAGAACTCTGTGCTCTCCTGGCAAAGCACCTACTCCCCCCACTCCCACCCACATTTCTGCAGTCAAGTTCAACGCTAACAAAAGGTTTCCAAAAGTCGACCCCTATTTCTTATTACTGACTATATTGAACACACAGAGGGAAACTTAGCTTTGAAAGCCTTCCAATTATAAATTCATTCTATGACTCATGGCAGGCAACTCCTTTCACGTAACTCTCATTTAAGTCCTGTGTATCTCAAGTTGGACAACAAACACTTCGCCACAATCCCAGCCCTATTACCCACTGGGTAAAGCATTAAATTTTAAATCACCTCCTCTCTGGCTCTCTCACACTCTTCAATGCCTGAGGGAGAAACCCACGACAAGGTGAGCAGACACACAATTGGAATAAACTGTGGATGTTCAAAAAAAAAAAAATTGCCTTTTAAATGCTTTTGACTATGACCCACAGTAAGGAGTATACTGTATATGATGACCCAGGTCACACAAACATATGGATAGCCATATATAACTGAAACAAAACACTTTTAATCATCCTCTTACACAGCCTGCTAAATGAGATAAAACCTGAGCCCATCAAGTTATTTTATATACACTCATATTAAATAATAACATTTCATTATAGTGATTGTACAATTCTTGTGTTAGTCAACGAAAAAACATTTTTTAGCTACTTGAATCTTTAAAATATTCAACAGATACATATTTAAGTATTTACACATTTACATATTCAAAATCTGTCTGAATTGCATGACCACGTACTCAGACATTACGTGTGTGTCTGTGTGGAGAGAGAGAGTGTAACTAACCCTGGGATCCAAAACAGCATATTCAACACATGGGCTACAGCTAGTCATTGTTTATTTTTTTTAAAGTAAAGCTTCTCTACAAATGGACTATGCCCTGGTTTGCCAGAAAATCAACACTCTTAATAATCTGACTTAAGGGAAAGACTATTTCAATGAACCAAATTGAAGAGGGAAAAGTATATGTATTGTGAAAATCTCTTGTTCTTTTAAAAATATTAATTATTAATAATAATTAAATAACATTAATAAACAATAGTATGAATTATTAAATATTAATATGCTTAAATATTAATGCTATATTTAAAAAGAGATGGGCTCTTAAAAACCTTCACAGAGGTAGGGTGATTCATCTTCTATTATTTTGGCTATCTCTCTTTGAACAAAATAACAGGAGGAAAGAGCAAAGGGGATGTTAATAATGATCATGAAAACACAGTATCAAAAAAAAAAGTGTTAAGTGGCAGAAGAAAGCTGACTGTACTCTCACGGAGGCAGAGTAGAACTAGAGCCTCAAATGTACAGACTGATCTTTATGTGCTTCTGTTGTTAACCATGTCCTGGAATTGGTGTATGAGGGAACCACGAAGAACTGAAACAAAGCCCTTGAACACAGGCTGGCAATTGTGAACAGACAAAAGCTGGTTCCAGGAAAGATGAGGTTGTGGGCATAGAAGCAAAGTCTGCAGCCCAGAGAGCAACCTAGTATTATATTTAGCAGCTAAAAGTCAAAATATATGTATATGTACACACAACCTCAACTAGAAATGCATATTCACCAAACACTGCGATACTGCTTATTATTCACAAGTCACTCTTTCAAGCACTTTTTACAAATATTAATGCATTTCTCCCTCATAACATTTCTCCTTGGAGGCACAGAATGGCTAAGTAACTTGCCCACAGTCGTTCAGCTGGTGAGTGGCAGAGAAACTCAGGCTAGCTGTTTCCAGTATTTGTGCCCTTAATCCTTACATTCTGTGGCTTCTTCTCTGGAAGCATCCATGGTTTCTGCCCCTTTTGAAGCCTACCTCTCCAGTCTTCAAATAATTCTGCAGGCCGACCTCCAACATCCTTCTAGTAATTTCAGGGTTGGTTTCCCTTGTTTGCCATCAAGACCCCTAAATGATTCAGTCCCAAATCCAATTAGAGAGACAAGCTCAGGTGAACACAAAAGCCTCCCCTGAACTCTGGCCCAGTAACAAGTCAATTACCTGAGGGCCCTGGGAAGAGGGAGGCAGGCAAGGGCGAGCACACAGTTGTCCTGTAAATGAGCCAAATCCTCATCCTACCAGGGTAGGAGGCAAGAACTTTCAGGAAATTTATGAAAGCAAGAAACAGTGGTGTTTGTTATTCTCTACGACAAGCAGAAGGCAGGTGGATTTGCATGCTCAGCCTCAAAAAAGTTCACAATTTTCTACCCGAGTCTACTGTGACAAGCAGCTACGAACATCTTTAGGCCATAGTTCCCTGGACTTCCCACACAGAGAACTTTAAGAACTGGAAAAAGTCAGGCACGATTAAAGGCAATACTCTCCTTTCTATCCAATCAGCTGCCCCCTCTCATGTGGGCTGTCTTCTACCTTATCTTCCTCTGCCTGACCCAAGGCTGGTACGGGGGCAGCTGGCACGATGCTCATCTGGCACCAAAGGTAGGAGACCTGGCACTGAGCAGATGCAGCCTGAGGACAAGGTGTTGGGAGAGAGGGTTCGGGGAGAGCATCTCTGGGCAAATCAAAGTACTGTCTATGCAAACTTTGTTGCCTAATAACTAACCTTGATTGTTATTTTACACCTAGCTTTGTTCTTTTCATACTGTAACAGGAAGTTTAGCTTTTAAGATCAAAGAACTGTCAGTGGCATAACTGCTCAGCAGAAGCAGTGTTTGCAAGTCTTCGTTAGAAGGATACTGTATGTTGCATCTCATGGGAACTGGCAGATCTGTTCTATTGCTGACAGGCTACTTTCATTTCTTTCGTGAAGCCTTAAAAAAAAGATAAGCCTGTTTCTTAGGGCTATATCCCAAATGATTTGCTTAGATGTGATGCAGCACATAAAACAAGACCATATATCACCCTTATCAAGGTAACATGGACCTAAACCTGCAAACGACAAAGCCCAGCCCTTATGCCACCTCCACTCAAGAGTTTTCCCCTCATCTCCAGCCCAGGGACATAGGTTCTCCCCATCTGTGCTCCCTGGGCATTTTCTGTTCTATCACAGTCATTACCACGCTATGTATTTTGTAACTGGTACAGTTTTGCAAGACTATACTATGGAACAATGAACATGCATATCTCCCCAGCTGGACTTAAAAGACTGAGATTATGCCTTTATTCATATCTGAATTCTCAGCTTCTGGAGCCTGAGGCAGACATCCCTAACATTCCTAATATTTGTGCCTCATTTCTCCTTCGAAGCTCTTGAGAAGAGGACACTTCCCCGGTGCCTTGAAATGAGTGAGGTAATATGACTTGCTCTGGACAATGAGATGTGCGCAGAAGTCACTTCAGGCAGGAGCAATTAAATGCCCTTGTGAAATTTTCCCTTCTTTCTTGACATTTCACAGGCATCATGGGAGATGATGACATAGAAATGTCAAATGACGGGAGAAAAGCCACCGCATGGAGGACAGCCACCCCGCAAGCACCCAGACAAAAAAACGGTCCTCCTATGAGCAAGAAATAATCTTCTGTTGTGTTAAGCCATAAAGATTTTGGCATAATTTTGTTACTGTAGCAAAACCTAGACTATCCTGACAAATAAGAACAGTAGGTGCATTATACAGATTTTTAGAAAGAAGAAAAGATACCAGGGAATGCAAGAGTAAGGATGACTCACTGGATCGCAGTCTGGGATGTGAGGGGTGGGTCACAAGAAGCTGCCTGCAGTGAAAGAATGATTTAAAAAAATCATTAATCCACTTTACTTTGTCTTCTGTTTAGCCTTGTACTCCCAAAGCTAATTGCTTAAATGAAGCTTCACTTATTATGGTCATTAAGAAGTGATAACTGATTTTGAATTTCACAAGCTTACCTCTCACCAGAGCACTACCTTCTTGTATATATCCTTTGACAGAAGACTCTATTTAAAGGAGGTAGTTTTGAAAATGTAATGCTAATCAGAAATCAATATATTTGTAAGCTGTGCATCCCCCAATGCAGACCAGTTTGACAGTAGTTTTTCAAGCCCTTGCAAAAGTTCCTCTCCTTTTGGGGTGTTAAGGGAGGGAGGAGGAGAGGCTGACAGAAATGCTGCAAGAGCTTAAATCATCTTTTAAAAGAAAAAATTAAGGGAGGTTGGACGAGGGCCTTCCTGAGAGTCTTAACTTGATGATCTTTAACATGAAAAAGCGGGCTTAAATCACTCAAACTTTTAAAAAGAGCATCTAGCATCTTCTTCCATAGGAAACAGCCCTCAGCTGGGGCCAAGTAAATGGTAAAGGGGTGAAGAAATAGGAGGGCTGCGCGGGGAAACAAGGAGGGCAAACAATCAGATGAGCTGATTCAGAGGAGATGGGAAAACAGCCCACGAGAAAAGCCTTAGGGAACAAAGCTTGGGGGAGGAGGAGGAGGAGGAAAAAACAGGAACGACAGAGCCAAACGAAACCAAGCCCAAAATGAAGAAGGATAGCTCATTCCAAGGGAAATGAGTAAGGAGATGATGAGTCCTCAAAAAACCAGGAGAAAGGCTCACAGAGATTCCGTGGGGCCAAACCAGAGATGGAGCTACGGAGCAGAGAAGGGCTCCTTCCCCAGGTAGGGCATAGGGAGGACTTCTCTTCTCGAGAGGAGGTGGGAACAAGGTAGATCAGCAAGAACTGTCCTCACTCCAGGTCTGGGACTGGAAAAGAAGCCTCTGACCAGGGCCCGGCCCTGCCCACTCCTCCACTCTGAGCTCCTCTTTGTTCCCTGGACAAGACCAGACTCTCTCAGGATCATGTGCACTGGACCCTCTCTAATTTCCTCTGGTTGGTTTCCACTAACAGGTGATGCTCACACAGCACCTCTTCTAGGCAGCCTCCCCCTAGGAAGGCACCATCCTCTTCCCGGCAGATCAGTCTTCTCTTCCTCTGTGGCTTCCTTCTCTGGGTGCCCAGCCACCAAGCACAACTGGATATATGACCAGAAAGGAGGGAAAACTGAGCAAAAACAAAGGACTCATAAGCCTTAAGTCTGTGCCACAGTGAGTAACATGAGGTGACTCATCACGATTGGCCTCAACTGCGTGAGGTCACACCCGGACTCCCTCATGTAGCCATGTTTTCCGCCACATAAATACATGAAAGCCCAGAAACAGGGGAAAAAATCCAGAGTTACTTCTTCCTCACAGAGAACTTTCCTTCTTCCTAAAGAACTGTAACAACAGAAAATTTGAGCTGTTTTGTCTTTAAACATTCATTTACTAACACAAGGTATTAAGACAACCTTTACTGCCCACCCCCCAAAATCTATAAAAGCTGTGAAATAGTTTCACCTGGGGCATAACATTTCAATATAAAATAAGTGACAAACACACAGGATTGGTACGAGTTGGTGCTGTGGTCGCTTCGTGGTGAGGTTACGGGAGATGATGTGGCTGAGCGCCAAAACCTTGAATCTTGTTTTCATCCTATTGACACACCCATCACTGGAACCCACGGGCAAAGGAACCAAAGGTGTAATTATTCTATTCAACTACTTGTTACTTTGTGAATGTAGTTTTGGCAGGCATTTCAGAACATGCTCAATACACTGTGACAAAATTTAGCAAGATCAAAGTACAACATAAAGATCTAATAACTCCTGTGTATAGACTAGCAATGCTAAGGTGTCTGGGAAAAAGGCAGGGGCAGGGGAAAAAAAGCACTGTCAGGCAATTGTAGAAAAGGAATGCAAAGTCCTCATATAAAAGCTTCTCGGACTCTGAACCCCAGCCATCCAAGTTTATGTTCAGGAATAATGCAAGAATGGCACTCAGGTCACATTCTAGCAGTTACAGCTTCTTATCAGGGACCTCTCGGGACCGTCTGGGGCTAACTCAGCATTGCTTTAGAGGCCAGGCCCCTTCCCTGCACTCCTCACCCTCCATCCCTTACCTACACATCAAGGGCTGGGCCAGCTTCCTTGCGTCCATCACTGCCAATGCTCCCCTCCACTCAGGAGGTTCTCCTCACCCACGGCTACACCTTCTACTGCCACTCTTCCCAGCACTGCTCTTCCTTGAGCCCCTGTATCAATCAAGGGTCCTCTCAGAAGAAAGCCTACAAAGATGTGTGGGCAAGGTTCCAAGACCCAGCAGGAGAGGCAGAACACAGGGGCTAGTAATGACAAGCCGTGAACAGCCACTGGCGGGAGGGAGTGAGGGAAAACAGCTTTACTGGAGGCTGGAGAGAGCTGAAGTGGTGGAGCGGGGACTGCCCTGGGATAGCTAGTTATATGGTCACAGCCACTGCCAGCACTACACTGAAAAGGAGAGGGACAGCTAACTATCCCTGACTTCTCCCCTCTCTTGGCCTCGCAAACCAAAGCCACATGGTGAGAGCCCCAGTGATGAATATCCAGAAGACAGCCTCCATGGTGGGGACTAGAACCAAAAGAGACAGTGCATGGGATGGACAGACAGAATAATTCGCCCAGCTGCCATGGACCCTGCATGTTTCAAAGGCTCATCACTTCTTTTCCAACTGCCAATCACTTTGTGGAAACCAATAAGGGGGAGTTTCCAACATTATTAATTCAATAAAGTTCCTATAGCTATGCTCTTCCATCTCGATTTGTCCTTCCATCATGGAGGTGGCAAACAGAAAACCAGGTGGACTCCAGGCCTCAGTAATTCTCTGATGTTGAAGGACACCAAACTTTTGAGACCCTTCAGACAGTGCTACTCAGTGTGGTCCATGTACGAGCAGCATGAGCATCACCTGGAACTTGACAGAAATGCAGACGCTTGAGCCCCATCCATAAGCTACTAAATCCAAGTCTCTAAGATTAGGGTCTGGGGATCTGTTTTTTAACAGGCCCTTAGGGGTTCCCGTGGACGTGTACACTGCAGTTTGAGAAGTCCTCCTTTAGACCCCATCTTGGACAGCTTTAGGGAGACAGACCATAGTTATCCTATCACAGACCCTTGGACTAAATGGAGTCCAGCCTAAGAAGCCCTTGACTCTTAACTCTTCTATTATGACCTTTAGCAAGATACCAGTGTTTGAGCCTCATTCTTCTTACTTAATTGCTTTCAATATAACCAATAAGATCTCCTTCAGCTTTTGAAGGGGCTTAACCTTGAAATCCCTCAGATCTGTCATTTCAGGCGATGATGATGGTGGTGGTGGCAGTGACAAGAGCAGCAGCTCACACTAAGCCTTCCCTACACACTAGCTCTGTCTGAAAAGTGCTACGCATATCCATTCATTTAGTCTCCCTCCCTATGAGGTGGGCACTACTTTGCTTCCAGACAGTGAGGTTGTGCCCTGCAGAAAAGCCCAGTAACTTGTTTTTGTCTATATGAGAAAAGAATGCCTATTCCAGAGCTATGAATATAGTAACATAAGGATGTGAAAGCACTTTGTAAATGTAAAGTCTTATATAAATGACAGCAGAGAGAACAGCCAACAACGGATGAACTGAATGTGCTGAGTTTCTTAAACTCTCACTTCATGAGATATTCAAGGTTGATCAGAATATGACTAGGCGGATATATACACATATATTTAAAGAAGTTATTATGTGCCAAGAAGAGTAGGAAATGTGAATATTTCAATGGATGCTATTTGACAATTTTTCATAAATTTGAAACAGTAGAGGAAAATAAATATTGATGCAAATTTGAGGCTAAGAAATAGCAACAAACCTCTTATCTAAAGAAAGGTAAAACCACCTGGTAAGAGCTCCCCAGACACAAAGGGCTGCTCTCGAAAGTTCTCTCCTGACACCTCCCCCAGAACTGTTTGCGGTCAAACAAATGATTTAATCTCCTAGAAACAGATTTATAGATGTGTTCTTTCTACTCTTTGACAGGACAGATTCTTAATTCAATCAGATGCTCTTTCTACTAAAGCATTATCTTCCACTTCTCCAACTCAAGAGATGTGGTGAATATTAAAGCTCCATCTTTCCCTCTGTCTAAGATATGCCCCCAAAGTGTTCCGGGGGTTGTGTTGGCTTCTCAGTGGAGAAAGACCACTGCTCTGACCTCGATCAGATAAGGACCAAGAAATGAAAACGATCCCCTCTCCCACCATCAATTCTCACGATAGATACTGGTATTCCATCTTAGACACAGAGACTCCAAATTTGACTTATTTCAAGTCACACAGCCATTAAATGACAAACACACAGGAAAATGTTCTCTCTACTACACTACAGCCAAATTCTATTTTAGTGGATTAAAACAGGCATCATATTTCCCCTAATTTCTAAGGTATCATCACATATCTACCTTACCTTTTTTTCCCTACAAAAGATTTCATATCTATAAAAATTCACAGCACAATATGATGAAATGAACCACTTGTAGTGTTTGTTCATGATAGTCAACATTTAGAGTGTTAGACCAACCAGAAGTGATAAGCTGTTCACTTCCCTCAATAGTAGCAGGAGGGAGTAAAACAAATTTACAGTCAGCACCAAAGGCAAAGTGTTGGGCAATCACAAGTATTTGCATGTACGCTTCGTAACAGCTGCAGGTAAATGATTTGACAAGGTCAAGTTCGACTGAACAACAAAACCACCAATGGGACTGAAGCTTAAGTTGCTAGACCAGTTAGAAAAAAAAAATACAGGAAGACAACCAGATAGCTTGCAGAAGCCTTGGTATTTAGGACTCTTTAATTTTAGGAAAAGTTTGTCTTGTCTTTATTAGAAACACTGAATTATGTTTTTTTCTACAGATAACACAAATGGTGCAAAATGAAAAGAAAAGCATTTTACAAGGGAGAAGCCAATGCCTCATGAACAAAGCAGATAAGAAACAAAAAAGATTAACTGAGTCACAGAAACATCTGCCAACTCCCCACAAAAAGTACAGTGACTCAAAGGCCAAGTCTAAATCTGTTGTCATTTGGGTATATTTATGGTTCTTAGTTTCTAAAAATTAGAAATGTATATGGGAAGTTTCACTTTTAAATTTTACTTTAAAAAAAATCTGGAGAAAACCAATATAATTTCACCTTCAACATTACTTGAAGGATATTCATACTTTGGTAGGAAAAATTCAAATGTATTCTCCTCTGACATTTAAATCATGACCTAAACAATTATCAGTGTTCAGATAAGCTGTTAATACAATCTTAATTCACATTTTTCACACTTCATAAACAGCTACGGATTTTGTTTGTATGCACCACTTTAAAGCTGTGATTTACTTTGATACTTCTACAGATAAACTACGCAGTTACATTTAAAAACTAACATACAGCTTACTATAGTTGTCTTATTCTAAGACACCAAAATTTTAAGATATACTATCAATTTAATAATTGCTTTACAAGGAAAAAAAGTTACATCGCATTAAATGATCACATCAATTATAACATATAGCCCTATTTTAAAAGTATTAAAATGAAAAAGAGGGAGAGAGAGACTGTACATTAATTTATTCAGGGAGAGGATACAGCAGAATAGGTAGACCCTGTAATACGGAGTCAGACTTTCTGGGTTCAGATCTTGGCCCCTCCACTTAGCAGGTGATCTCAGACAACTTACCTTGCCTCGCTGTACCTCATTTTTCACTTCAGGAAGAAAGAAGACAATGAGGGTATCTGCCACATAAGGCTGCTATGAGGACTAAATGAGTTTATTTTCTTGAAGTACCTCAAACAACCCCGACATGATAAATGTCACAGAAGAATTTGTTAAATACTAACAGTTATCATCACCACCTACCAGGGCTCACTGAGGCTTTTGCTACACTCAGAGATGAACAATTTCCAATTCAACATGCTGATAAAATAATTTAATTCAGGGAAACAGTTACTGACAACTGAATGAGTGTTTGACACTATGCTAGACTTTTAGAGGGAAAAAGAAAAAGAATTACAGAACCAAGGTGGTACTTCCAGAAAAAGGGTCTTTTAACTGGGGGTCTGTGGTGATCAGGCTTTAGAACATCCACAAGACCCCTGAAATGAGATGCAAAATTAGGTCTGCACGTGCATTTTTATGGGGTGCTCTCCTTTGATTCTTGAAAAGGCCTGGGATCCAAAATGAAGAAAAATTAAGAGCCATTTGCTTCCGGTAATCACATCACATTAAAAGGTAAATATAGCAAAGTTTAATTGTATTAATAGATACTTGTGCATGTTCCATGACTTTTATTCCATTGTAAATGGATTCATTTACTTTGACAGGTGTGCACACTTCCCACTTTCTGATCTGAAGCTTCTTAAATATCAAAGAAGTCACCATCAGAAATGTAAATCCTGAGTTACAAGAAACTCATTCTAGCTCTTCCTCTAGTCTTCCTGGAAAGGAACCTACCTGATTTATAGGTCTCCAAGCACATTTGTAACGTGGAGCTAGTCAGCTTCCAAACCTTCTGAGAAAACAATGGCTTCTGGAATGAGTCATGGCAAACCTTCCTGCTTCTTATACAATGGCTGATATTGCTGGGCAATGACAGCTGCTGCGGAAGCCATCGCCAGATCTTGTGAGTAATTAACGACTAACCATGGAAGCCATTACTGAAGACACTGGAAAGAAAATAAGCTGTGCTTTACACTAAATCTGAAACGTCTAGGGCACCCATTGTCTCAATGCACCACATGTTATAATTACGTCAGTGTCTTAGACAACATGGGTTGGAGGACAGGCCACAGATTTTGGAATCAGACAGTCCTGGGCTCCATTCTGCCTCACGATTCCCTAGCTGAGTGACCATGGGAAGGTGAGTTAACCTCCCTGGACTGTAGTTTCCTTATAGGTAAAAATGCCTCCTCCCTTCAGGGGACTACTGGAGTTTCAATCTGATAAAGGCATGCCAGTATCCACAATAGTGTCCGTGGACTTTCCCTTTTCCATATCCATTTACAAATGATTTATCATTATAATAAGTAACCACAGGAAAAAAAAGTCACTGATTTTAACTATTTCGCCTTCCCATAAAACTTGTAACCTCTCACAAATTACTTCCAGATAACATAGCAATACTGGAATGATTAGTATTCCTAACAAGGGTTGTTATGCAATACTGGGGTAAAAAAAAAATCACAAGTACTCAAAGTCATCCCCAGTGACTTATCTCCCACCTTTCCATCTATTTTTAGCTACACAAGTTACCAACTACTGCCAAGTCAATTTAAGAAACAATACAAGTGTGAAATACAGACTATGTTGTTATGGTACCAGTATTTAGACACTACCTAAAATATTCACTATATGTTAGGACATCACGTTTTTTAAAAACATGGAAACTGACATTGCATATGAAAGCAAAAAATTTTTTGTGCCTAGATTTCCATAAATATGTCTATGAAAGTCCGTTTGCCTAGAATAAGCATCCAGCTGGAGAAGGAAAAATTTAAGCTCCAATGTGCCCAAAATTTTCCATACATTGTCTCTATTCTCAGAGAAACCTGACCCATCACAGTGTATCTCATTACAGGGGAAGAAACTGAGACTTAGAGAGCTCAGAGAATAACTTATACAAGATACAGAGTGATGGCACTGAGATTCAAAGCCCGTTTCTGAAGCCATGGCCCACGCTCTTTTCCTCTGACCTAATTATGCAACCAAGTCTGTGTGAGAGGGTCGGAGGGGAGAGAAAGAGAGAAAATACAGCATTAACTAGCTCTTGAGTTCCTTTGCTGGAATTACAAGAAATTAAGATAGAATAAATGAATCTCATTTCTTTTCCTTCTCCCCAAATATTTTTAGAGGTGGCATCCATGGAGTTTTACTTTTTTGGAGCTGTGGTCAACATAGTTGTATCAAAAGTTCAAGCTGGTAGAAAGTCAACGTTTCTCAAATAAGACCAACAACATGCCCTCATATCTGATCTGACTCACCTTTCCTAGAAGATGCATGCCTCCCTTACTGGCCTTTATCTTCTAACTGTCTACCAGAAGCAGATAAGAAAAAGTAAGCAGGGCGAATTCACAAGCTTTTTGGACCAATCAAAGTGGGCCTGGGTGTTTTTTGCTTAGGATACACTGAATGCAACTTTGAATTTTAGTAAGTATTAGTTACTATATACCTATAACCATAATACTTCCCTCCCCTCCCACCCCTCTCCCCCAACCCTCCCACCCCATACCCAATAGTCCATTACAAGCCTCTGTGGGCTCAAATGAAAGAAAGTCAGCGTCTGGCATTATCAACAGCATGCACTGACCACTCTGAGAGCAGCAAGGTCATAGCAGCAGGTACTATACAGCCACCACGGAAGTTTAGAATAAATAGACCCTTTGCCCTCAGAGCATTTGAGAGAGTCAATTCAGAGCATGGACGATGGAACCAGACTGGCTGGTTTAAACCTCCCTGCCCCCGCCCACTCTGTGATCTTGGGCAAGGTACCTCTGTTTCAGTTTCCTCATGTGTAGAATGCAAATAAAAGCATCTAACACATAGGTTCATTGTGAGGGTTAAAGCTTATATCAGAACATGCAAGGCACATAATGAAGTGTTATAAAGTGTTAGCCACTGATTTTAATTTAAACACAAAGAACAAATCAATGCTTTGCCTATGAGCTATGTGTATAGAATGACTATAAATTGGCTATCCTGGTCTAGCTCAGAGCACTCTTGTTTCTCAGCCAACAAAGTCTCATTTCTGGCAGTTAAGTCACACCTAAAACGCTCCAGCTCAGACACAGGAAATGGGCTACCTTGTTTTTCTCTGAGAGGGAGTCACCTGGGTACAGATTGTAAATGAAGAAGCAAGAACTTCATGCAGAAAGCCAGCAGCCGCTCTTGCAGTTTCTCAAGTCTGAAGAGCACCTGTCATGCCATCGGGACCCTGACAGAGTGAAGGGTGGCTAAAGGGAAGAGATCAGGGGAGAGAAGACTAATCCAAAGGCTGAGAATCACTGGAGGGCTTTGGTGAACAAACCAGTGCAACTGGTGAATCATTCTGGCTGCTGTAAATGAAACAGATTTCAAGGAGATGAAGAAAGTGGTAGAACACTGCAGAAAATATCACAGCAGCCAAAGCCCAAAATAAGCCAGTCCCAGCACTTTGGCAGTATATATATAGAAAAAAGGAATGGTAGTTACCAGCTCTTTCATTAGAGGGAGAAAATGACAGTCTCAGAAACAGCCTGATGGGAAGAATTTTAAAAGAAACAAAAACTTAAGATGAAAGGCTTAAAATTAAAAAAAAAAAATGCAACCACAACGAGAGGCAAAAGTTGGGAAAAATAAACGGTTTTCAGTAAAATGAACGAGTGCTCCTTGGGTAAATGGCTGATTTCAGGTGTAGAGCAGGGAATAGCCAAGATAAGCTTAGAATACCTGGTGCTGGAAAGCAAAAATGGTATCAGACTTCTGGGCCTCATAAAAACTATACAAGAGATAAGCATAAATTGAGCATCAAAAGGAATATTGACTTCAATGGATTGAAACAAATACATTAACAACCATAAGTTCTTACTGATACTTAAAAAAGAAAAATTCATCGATCATCATAAGAGGTTAGGGCACTAAATCATTATTCAGAAAATTGATTAAAGGAAAAAAGTAAGCTTTTCCCTTGTCTTTCCTATACAATCTGAATTTCAGGAGCCCCAGGTAGTTCATGAGGGTAAATTCTTTACAGATAGAATTCCAATTGATAAATAGAAGAGGAATGACAGATTTAGGTCATCATTTTGCAACCCCTAATGAAATGGATCTATGCTACAACCATCAACAGTGCTAAAATCATTCAGTGAAAGGTAAAAAGGTAAGGCAACTGTATCTGAACCCAATAATCAATCTTGATGTCTCAAAGAGGGGAGCATCCAGACATCGCACGTCTTGTGATGTGATGCAACAGACTTTACACAGTACCACCTACCAAGGATGTCTGCCTTTAAATTTGAATCTAATCCAGCCTCTACACTCACGGCCAGCTTATAGGAAACATGGAGAATAAAGGGATAAATCAGACAGTAACAGAAGTAAGAAATCAGCCCAGAAGTGGGACATTCTACTGGACAAATGGCCTACTCTTTCCATCAAATCAAAGGCATGAAAAAAGAAGGGGGAGGGGTGCTGTTATAAAATAAAATAGATTTGAAAACCTAACAACTAAATGCAATGTGTGGACCTGGTTTAGTACCTGGCTCCAACAAATCATCGGTTAAAAGACATCTTTGAGAAAATTAAAACATGGGAATTATATTAAGGAATTACTGTTAATATTTTTATGTGTGAGAAAGGCATAAAATTTATGGGCTTTTTTTAAAGTCCTTATCAGAGATGTAAACTGAAACACTTATGAGTGAGATGACATAATATTTAGGATTTTGCTTTAAAATACACCAGCCTTCACAATAAAAGTGGGGAAAGGAGAAATGAAACAAGATCAGCAAAATGTTAATGGCTGCTGAACATTAGATGGTAACTATACTATTCTCTCGTAATCTCCATAACGCAAATTAAAAAAAAAAAAGATTAAATGGTTTTGGTGGAAATTCAATCCGTGCCTTATTTTACCACTGATTTTTTTTAGGAGGTAGCTAGGGTCCTCCCACAAAGCAAAAGAGGTGCAAAGAGCCTTTTTGCATTTTGAATTCTATATGATTAGTAGTGACTGAACCAAGGAACCAAGAGTTCTATATTAACAACCAAATGTCAGCTTAATTCTTTCCAGGAAGAGTTAGCCTACAAGGTACCTGGGTTGGGCAAAACAAACCACAAATAGCTTACTTGGTGGTATCTGACATCACAGTGTCAAGATTTGTGGGAGCGCAAGGCAGCACGGACAAGAGCCAAAAGTATTCCTATATCAGATCTTGGTCAATACAGAAGTTGCAAACTTTCTTACCAACTTGTGTAATGTACAGTCTTGCTTTCTTACCAGTAGTAATGAAGTTGTGTTAACTTGTCCCCATAATCACTCTTCTGTAATCTGGATGTGTGGCCCATGAGATACAAAACTAAAGGCCTGTAAAAAATCTAAGCCATAATTTATCTGCATTAGTATCACTAAACCAAGGAGCTAACCACATGACCCCATGTGCTTGCAAGTCACTGACTGGTTTGGTACATATTTCTCATAATTTCTCTTTCCTTCAAACCCTTTCTATTATGCACTGAATGTTTATGTCGCCCCCAACAAATTCATATGTTGAAGCCACAAGCCCCAAGGTGATGGCATTTGTAGGGTCTCTGGGAGGTATTCAGGGTAAGATTAGGTCATGCGGGTGGTGTCTCCGTGACAGAATTAGTTGCCTTATAAGAAAAGGGAGAGAGATCACACAACTAGAACAAATAATTTTAAAATTCCTACAGAAATACAAAAGACCCTGAATAGTCAAAGCAATCTTGAGAAAGGGAACAAAGATAGAAGTATCACATGCCCTGACTTCAAACTACATTACAGAGCTATAGTAATCAACACAGTACGGTACTGACACGAAAACAGACACAGACCAATGGAACAGAATAGAGAGCCCAGAAATAAACCCACACACATATGGTCAATCAATCTACAAACAAAAGAAGCAAGAATACACAATGGAGGAAAGACAGCCTCTTCAAAAAATGGTGTTGGGAAAACTGGGCAGCTACAGGCAAAATAATCAAACTGGACCACTTTCTCACACCTTATACAAAAATACATTTAAATCTTTAATTCATTTTGAATTTAAGACCTTAAACCATAAAACTCCTAGAAGAAAACATAGTACAATCTGACATCAGTCTTAGCAATATTCTTCTGTCTCCTCAGGTAAGGGAAACAAAAGAAAGAATAAATAAATGGTACCATATCAAACTAAAAGCCTTTTTCACAGTGAAAGAAACCATCAACAAAACAAAAAGGCAGCTTACTGAATGAAAGAAGATATGCACAAATGATACATCCAACAAAGGGTTAACATCCAAAATATACAAAGAACTCATATAACATTAAAAAAAAAAAATCACATTTAAAAAAATGGGCAGAGGACCTGAAGAGACATTTTTCCAAAAAAGACATGCAGGCGGCCAACATGCACGTGAAAAGACACTCAGCATCACTAATCACTGGGGAAATGCAAATCAAAACCACAATGAGATATCACCTCACAACTGTTAGAATGACTATCATCAGGAAGACAACCAATAACAAGTGTTAGCAGGGATAAAGAGAAAAGGGAACCTTCCTGCAGTAATGGTAAGATTATAAACCGGTGTAGCCACTGTGGAAAACAGTATGAAAGTCTCTCAAAATATTAAAAATAAAACTACCATATGATCCAGCGATTTCACATCTGGATATTAACCCAAAGAAAACAAAAGCACTAATTAGAAAAGAAATATGCAGCCCTATGTTCACAGCAGTATTATTTATAATAATCAAGCAACCTATGGGTCCGTTGACAGATGAAAGGATAAAGAAGATGTGTGTGTATGTATATATATACATACACATACAATGAAAGATTACTCAGGCATTAAAAAAATGAAATCTTGTCATTTGTGACAACATGGAGGGATCTAGAGGGTATCATGCTAAGTGAAATAAGTTAGAGAAAGACATACTGTATGATCTCACATACATGGGATCTAAAAAGCAAAACAAACAAAATGAAAACAGACTCATAGATACAGAGAACAAACAGGTGGCTGCCAGAGGGGGGTGGGGTGCAGAATAGGTAAAGGGGATTAAGAGATACAAACCTCTAGTTATAAAATAAATAAGCCCTGGGGGTGTCCTATATAGCATGAGGAATATGGTCAATAATATTGTAATAACTTTGTATGGGAACAGATGGTAACTAGACTTACTGTGGTGATCGTTTAGTAATGTATGCAAATATCAAATCACTATATAGTACACCTGAAATTAACATAATATTGTATGTCAACCAGATTTCAATTAAAAAGAAAAGAAAAGAAAAGTGAGAACTCTCTTTCTCCACATGCACTAAGGAATGGTCATGTCAGGACACAGCAGAAGGTGGCTGGCTGTCTGCAGGCCAGGAAGACAGTTCTCACCAGATGTCGAATCTGCTGGCACCCTGATCTTGGACTTAGCCTCCAAAACTATGAGAAAACAAGTTTCTGTTGTTACAGCCACCCAGTCTATGGTATTTTGTTATGGCAGCCTGAACAGACTAATATGGGTACATATTCCACCTGTTTTTCTCTTTCTTTCAAACTCTTTCCTACTCCTTTGATGGGAAGGTTCCAAAATCAAAAAAGCGGTTCCAAAGACAAAAGAGGGGAAAATAGTTGAAAATTATGGGTTTCCAACACTGGAAAATGTGATAGTCTTCCCCCAATAAAAAACTGGCCATGCACTTATGAAATGTGTTTGGAATGTCCCAAAGAGAAGTAATCCAGTATTAGAACCAAAGAAAGGCTAATAAAATATACATTATTTGAAGTAACCACATTCGGAATCATTAAGAAGACTAAACGTGTATATTGGCAAGGCACACGACATCATTTCAGGCAGGGAGAAACACACGCCTCTATGCAGATGAACACTACAGATCTATTTATACAAAAACCCTCGGCAATTCTCTTCACAGATTGCCTGGTTACTCTCATGTCTTCAGTATTCGGTGCCATGAAAAAGTAGCTGTCAAGGATAATAGGAACATGATTTGACCTACTTTTCCCTAGATTCCTGCAAAGTCTATAACTCCAGTTCTTGTGTTTATTTAGCTATCACATCTTGGGGACACATTTCCTCACTTACTTTGCAGGCAATTCTGTATGCCACACGTTAAGGTCACTTGTGGGTAAGTCCTAAATTCCCCTGGTCATGGGCTTATAGATGTCCTGTTACACCTAGCTAATCCTCAAAACATCCTTCTGAGGTAGATCACATTCAGTCATCTCTATGCGGAAAGAAAAATGCTTAGGAAAGGAGGAACACAGCCTAGAGAGGCTGAAGACTTACATCAGTTCAGACTCTTCCCTGCCCAAAGGAAGCCATATCCAAACAATTGTTTCTCCCTAACTCTCAAGTTTCCACAAACCTTTCCTGCAAAACCTGAAAGTCCCCCGGTAAAGCCTTTTTTTAAGACAAATAAGACTTCTTTTTGTTTTAATTACAGCCCAAAAAACTACATTGTGGCAGCTTCTTCCGAAAGCCTGTATAATGATGACAAATTTTTAAAGTTAAATAGAACCCACCAAATGTGCCCAAGGCCCTGGTGAGCAGAGGGATACCTGGCTAAGTTAGTCCCGTGGCAGGAGGCCTGGGCAGGGCCTGCTGGGTGACTAGTGAAGGATCCCGGGTCATCCCGCTTATTTTAACATGCAAAACACGTCTGACCTGCTCAGGCCATCAGGTGCACTTAGAACCCAGCAAGCGACACTCCTCCACCAGGAAATCCTATCGGGATTTACCATCAGGAAGTCAATATTTAAGATTCTCTGGGACGTGCACCCTCCCTCTCAAGGGGGCGTCGCCTAGTACTAAATGCTGGAGACTCGGGGACCCAGGAGCTAAAGCTTGTCTGGTAACTTCCAATTCAAGGTCTCTCCCTCCGCTGTGGCGGCGGCCAGAGCCAGTCCCGATGCCCAAAGCTTGTAACGAGGCGCCCAAAGCTTATAACGAGGCGTCCAAAACACGCGCACATGTCTCATGCCTCCTGCAAAAAAAAGGATCCCATTCAGGGGGCCTGAGGCTCGCTGTCGGGACAGGGATGGCCGACTCTTAGGCACCTGACACCTGCAGCTCCCCCTCTAGGGAGAGGCAAACGGCCCTCCTTCCGGCGATGCCCACAGTCCCGCAGCCGGAATCCAGGTGTCTTGCGTTAAGTCAGGTGCATCTAAGGGGAAGAGGAAACCGTCGCTCTCCCGGGGAGAGGGGGACACCCCACGACCCCGCCGTCCCGGCACCCTCTTCTGCCTAGTCGGGCCCAAGGGCGCCCCTTCTCGCAACTCCCCAACTTCCAGACGCCCCCCTCAGCCGTCCAGGAGGGTGGGCACGAGCTCCACGTGTGCGCCGCCCACGCCCACTCCCACTCGGGCCTGGAGGACCGGGCCACTCACCCGGCCCCCGGCGGCGCTGCGCTTCCTCCGCAATGTGAGCCCGCTCCGCAGCAGTGCCGGCAGGTCCCGCAGCCGGGGTCGCGGCGGCGCGGGCAGCTGCTCACGCTCCGGCTCGCGGGCGCTAGGGCTGCGGCGCAGGGCGCCGTCCGCCGCCGCCGCCGCGGCTGCCACCGCAGCCAGGGCCGGGCTCTCGCACGGCGTCTGCATCTTGACGGAGCCCACGGCCATCCTCATGCCCTGACAGCGACTGTGGCGCCGGCGGCTCTTCTTCACCGCGCTCGCCTCCGCGCGCCGTCCGCGCCTTCGCCAGGCAGCGAGAGGGCGCGACTGCGGCTCGGGCGCGGGGCGCGCTGCCAGCCGCTGCCCACTGGCGCGCGCCGAAGCCCCAGCCAGGCTCAGCCCCGCGCACCTCCCCCTCCCCGCCCAGGTGCGCCGGGCCCCGCCCCACCCCGCCCCGCCCTCTCCAGCAGCACACCTCCGCCTGCGGACCCGGCCTCCCGCCGCCACTCCCGGGACCTTGGGCACTGTCTCTTCCACAGGTGCGAGCTTCCCAGAATCCTCCACCAAACCACTCTACTGCCCGCCCCCTCCCCTCATTCCCTTTAGGCTGAAAAGTCCCGCTTCAGTCCCTTTTCCTATCAGCCGAGGTTGACTTGAACTTCGACCAAGAGAGCTGGGTAGTCTGGAACACCACCGCCAACCGGTGCGCTTGCCTTTTTTTTTTTTTTTTTTTTTTTTTTTTTTTTTGCACAGCCTAGCCCCAAATCGTAATCGCTATTCCCTGAAACGGTTTTTGCCAAAGAACTTCAGAATAGACTGTATTCTGCTGCAAGTCAAACACCATTGAGATAGAATTACCCCCACGCTGTCCCCTTTTTGGCACATTCATCATTAAAAGATAAGGGGAGAAAACTTTTTATGGTTATGATAGGTGTTTAGCAAAATAGGTACGAGTCTGGTGACCTGGAGGTGAATCTCTGTTGACAAGTTGGAACCTGACGTTCCCTGAAAGCCTGATGCATATGACGAATGTGCTTGGTGAAGTGTAAAAGCCTGCCATGGTGTGAATCATTGTTTACACCATTCCAGGAGGTAGGAATAGTGGAGCACTGGGAGGGAAACTATTCCAGCAGAGTCTTAAAGTCCAGATGGCTGTGAACCTTCACGTCCCAGGCCGATCTGTCTTCAACAAGGGCCAGCTAGGGCTTTTTACTCCTTATCAGTAGGACACTGGGGTCACTATCTTTGCCTAAAACTTGTAAGAATTGAATAAGCTTACTAACATTAGAAAAAATAAAATTGACAAATGAGGATTACAGGAGATCAGGGCCCCTAGTGGGTTTACCACTGTATCCTCAGCCCTCACATGGTGGATGCTTGGCAAATACATATGGAAATACGGCCACGTAAGGAAAAAAGAAGAATGACCCATGAACTCTGCCCTCAAGGAACTTAAGACTTAGCCCAGGACAAGATAAACATTAAAAAAAAATGATACTGCCTTGTACTCTTGGTAATTGCCAAGTGAGTGTGAGTAATGAGCATTCTGGGCCACAGGAGCGGGAAATGCTTCTGGCCTGGGATGGGCAAAGAAAAGTCGATGGAGGGAGTTTGAGCTCTGCCTTCAAGCAGATTGCAGAGGATTCAATCTGGCAGAAAGGACGCTGAGGATCCTTCAAGTAAGAAGGAAAAACATGAGAAAAACACCAAGGTAGTAAGACACAGAACCTTGTGGGCACTGACTGTATCAGACCAGCAAGAGAGAGAGAGAACGTGATGGAGAAGAAAGAAAAAATATCTAAGTGGATGCTGGTGACACAGTAGAGAAAGCCTTCAATCCTGTCACCTAAAGCTGTGTGTGCTTACTGGAAAGGGCCCTGCAATGAACTCTATAGTCCATTACAGTTTCCAAATACCTATCGCATACATTTAATCAAGGCTGAAATCCCACCTGTATGCACCATATAAGAATGTACCATGTATATAATATTGAAATACTTCCACTCCAGTTGGTAATCAAGCATTGCTTTGGGCCCCAGTTATCACCCCATATTCCAAACTTCCTCCTGAAACACCAAGTGTCCAGTAGAAGCCCTCCAGGACACTTGTGGTCAACAATCACTCTGATTAGTGGGTGCTTGTGCCATATCACACTTGATAATACCCTTTGAATCACACCATGAACCTACTCTGCTCCACTGTAGGACACATGTGTTCTGTCTTCTAGTCTACTCTTTCACAGAGCTTCTCAATGCGAGAATCCCATATAGCCACGGTATAAGAAAGACAATAGGGAATAGTAGGGATGTGTAAGCAGAAGAGCCATGCCACTCTTTAGCGCAAATCAAGTGATGCCCCCATCCCAGGACCTTTGCACTTGCTATACGCTCTGCATGGAATACTCTTCCTCTGAAATGCTGTCCAACAGAACTTTCTGTAATGGTGGAAATGTATCTGTTTTGTAGCAACCAGTTATATGTGGCTTTTGAGCACGTGAAGTGTGGCTATTGTGCCTAACAAACTGAATTTTTAATGTATTTTATTCAATTAGATAATTAATTTTATTAATTTAGATAGCCATAGATGGCTATGGGCTACTTTATTGGAAAGCAAAATTCTAGGATTCCAGGTTACCCTTCCTTTACTCCTTCAGTTTTTTTAACTGAAATGTCTCTGTTTCAGTGAGGCCATCCAGGACCATGTAATTTTAAATTGTAGCCCTTCCCATCCACTCCTTTCCCTAGCTCCTTCCTAGCCTTCCACAGAGTTTGTTGCCAACCTACATTCAATGTATTTTTCCTTATATATTTTGTCTATTGTCTGCCTCCCCATAACAAGAATGTAAGTTTCACAAGGGCCTGAATATCTTTTTCCTCTTGTTCAGTATCTAGAACGTGTAAGTTGAAGAATTGAATTTTTCCATATATGAGAACCCAGTTTTTCGAAAGGAGCTTAATCTGGATTTTGCAATGTTGGAAGGTAAAAAAAAAAAAAGTAAATTCTATATATGTCAACATCACACAGGTCAAATAAAACCACTAAGGTACCAGAGCTGATTTTTACTTAGGAGAAGGACAGCATCAAAGCTAAAGTTTACGGAAATACTTGTAGTAAGAAAACACAAATTTTATTGGCTATTTGCAGTGAGGGGAAATGGGAGGCTGGGAAGATAACTCTTGACCTTTAATGAGCTACAGAGAGATGAAGGTCTGATTTAGTAGGGTCAATGGAAACGGGGGGGTTAGATGTCAGATATTACAGAAGAAGGTTCCCTCAGGCCTTGGACATTTTTTAGGAGAAGTAGACAAGTATTTCAGGTGGTGTTATTGATTGTATTTTACAAAGATGACCAAAACAGTATCTCCTCCTATCCTCAAAGGTCTTCTGCAATACAATCTTGCCACTCCCCTATGAAGAAAACAGGATTCATTTCTCCATCCCCTTGAATCTGGGCTGGCCCCATGACTACTTTGGTCAATAGGACCCAGCAGAGGTAACAGTGCCAGTTCTGCAAGGAGCCCTTAATTGACCTGGTAGCTTTCACTTCCTGCTCTCTTGGGATGCTCCCAGAGTCCAGCTTCCTGTGAGAAGCCCAAGCCACCTGGAGAGTCTATGCAGAGATCCTCTGGCAGCTGAGCTCCCATCCAACAACTAGCATCAATTGACAACCATTTGTAAGCCATTTTGAAACTCCAGCCCAGCCAAGCCTTCAAAGGACCCCTATAATAGCCAATGTCTGACTGCAACAACAGTGAGAAGCCAAAGCAAGAACTACCCAGCTGAGCCCAATCAACCCACTGGACTATGAGAGTTTGCAATAAAGTGTTTCAAGCCACTCACTTTAGAGGTGTTTGTTACATACCAATAGATGACCAGAACACACAGTTTAGAAAAGTGTGAAGAACATACTGCCTTATGAATTCCCAAAAAAGGAAACACATTTATATTTGTATGTGTGGGAAGAAACTTTAAATTTCTTGCAAGTGGTTGGAATTGGCTACATGAGGAAAGGAAAGAAGGGAGATTTCTCAAATATAACTTTTTATATGTCTTGTTTATAAAAAAAAAAAAAAAAGGTAAACGTATTACCTAATCCCAAAAAAACTTTTTTAATGGCTACAGATTTAGAAAAGTCAGGAGGAAGGTGAAGCTAGGTTTGAGGGTCTTAGTTTTATGTTGTAGTTTAACTGACTAAACTAGAAGTCACCCCAGTGAAAATGTGACCAGCAAAAGCAGAGGGTGAGCTGGAGCTCAAGAGAAAGGACTGGAGAGATAGCTATGCCAGGTCCAAAAATCTGATAGTGAAGGGTGGAACTGGACTGGGGTGCTGAGAGGACAGAGGGGGAGAGAGACAGTCCACCCCTTCCTATGCTGGGCCCTTGGAGAACACACAACAGCACGTGACTCTCCTTGCTGTAGGACATTTGACATTTGGAACAGCGACTCCCATGGCTTTTCCTCCTTTAACGTTTGTGGTCCCATATGATTACCAAGAATACCAAGGAAAGCATCTATTAGCTGGGCTTTCCTTTGTATTTTCCCCTCCCTGTGTACCTACTTATCTCCTAATAAATGTACACAATGCATGTCATGCTAATGAGTCTCCTAACACCATAGCTATTAGGACTTTGATGAGCCCTCTTTGGTGTCCATCCTTTCCCAACATCTCCTGTTTTTTAATTTTTCCTCCATTTTAATATGCTTTGCATTGCTTTACCAGCTCTCCAAAATAGAAAACCTAAATACAATTTTGCCTCTCTATTCAAGCCTGCCAATACTTGAATACGTAATGATCAAAATGGATTAAATATGATCTTCCAAAGGGCTAAGGCTGAGCAGTGGGAGATCAGAGGCAGATCTTGCACTCAAAACCCAATACTGCCTATACTGAGACTGCCATATATAACTGTTCGTGTACTTGATACTAACACTCTTTTTATGTTTTCTTATGGAATGAATATGCAATTGAGAGAAATGTAGCAAAATAATGAAACATGTTTCAAACCTAAAAATGTTAAGGCTTACTCATTTTATTTTAGTTTTCAAGAATCATAAATAGAAGTATGTGCCACCAGACTGTACATGACAAACCTGGGTGATACTGTGTTATTATTTGTGTAATATATCATGCGCTCTGCATCATGCAAATATTCCCCTCAGGGATGATACATATTTCTTACACTATTTGCACTGGTGGCTCTAGCCAGAGATTGGCTGATAAAGATGAGTACCCTTCCTTATAAGTTTGTCTCCTGTTTATTATACTCATAATCTTGAAACAAAATCTGTCTTTTCATGCCTTTCTGTAGGCTATTTACTGTTATCCTGGAAATTTATTTTTTAAAGTCAGGTGTGCAAATTTACCAGGTCCTTGGGTATTTAGGACACTGATGCAAAAGAAAAAAGAAGAAAAAATTCCTAAATGTTCACTGTGACAGATGACTGGGTAAAGAAGCTGTGATGTATTTATATAGTGGAACACTACTTAGCTATAAAAAAAAAAAAAACAATAAAATAATGTTATTTGCAGCAACATGGATGAATCTGGAATTGTCATTCTACATGAAGTAAGCCAGAAAGAGACAGAAAAATGCCATATGATATCACTCATATATGGAATCTAAAAAAAAAAGACACTAATGAACTTATCTACAAAACAGAAACAGACTCACAGACATAGTAAAAAAAAAAAACATGGTTATAGGGAGGAAAAGGGGTGGGAAGGGATAAATTGGGAGTTCAAGATTTGCAAATACGACACAGGCAAATTTTGGAAGTGATGGATATCCTCATCATCTTGTTTGAGATAACAAATCTACGGGCATCAAAACTTATCAAATTTTATATTTAAATATGATTGCTCTATTGTATGTCAATTCTGTATCAATAAACCTCTTTAAACTGGGGGGAAGATTTGCAAATACTAAGTACTATGTATAAAATAGATAAAAAACCAAATTTCTTCTGTATAGCACAGGGAAACATATTCAATATTTTGTAGTAACCTTTAATGAAAAAGAATATGAAAACGAATATATGTATATGTATGACAGAAACATTATTCTGTACAGCAGAAATTGACATATTATAACAGACTATACTTCAATTAAAAAAAATTCTTTATGGTCCAATGCCCAAGAAGACAGAGGAAGAAGGCAATAAGAGAACTAACTTGACCAACAGACAGAAAGACATCCAAGCCAATCTTGTCCCATTCTCCCTGCCCTGCTTATGGAAATTTACTTGTCCTTTCACAGATCAAACAAGACCTCCTCCTAGACACCTCCTCTACTCTGCCTATTGGGATTAATCCTTCCTCAGGTAAACTTCAGTGTTTGCCCACATCTATGAATCTATTTTCACCATCTCTCTTATCACAGCCTGTCTTGAATTAAATGGTTGTGAATAAGACCTAGATGAGGTTATAAATCCTAGGGGGGCAGAAATTATTCATTTTTGTATTCCCTTTTAGTATCTCTAGCAAGTAGATGCTAAGTTAATAAATGCATGCATGAACACATGCTGGATGGATGAACAAATGAATGAACAAAACCATGATTAGCCAAACACTGGCATCCTAGGTTGAGGAAAGCAAGACAGAGGTCTTTGCAGATGCACAGTCTCAAAGGTCACAGGAAAATACATTATCCCAAGGGTGATAGGAGGCTATAAATGGACTCCAGATGGTGGCACGTTCAGATCAGCAGGGAAGGAAGATGATTTTAGCATCAGTATGTAGAGTGCTTTAAAATAGGGAGACACTGCAAGCTGGGCAGCCAGCAAAGCAGTTTACAGAATCCCAGGCATGAAGTATTAAAATGGTAATCCATAAAATCGGGTTAATGGAAACGTCTGTGTTTTCCTTATACTACTTGTATTAGTGCATTCTGTGCACAGAGTTTACATGCTAATTAAATGAAGTTTATAAAGCTGTTTGCAAACTTTAAAGCGCTGCACCTACAGCACTGCCTTTCTGTAGGGGGTCAAAGGGAAGGGACAGATGAAATGATGCCTTGGGGAAAGCAGAGCCTGGACAAGGATGGCAGAAGAGAGTGGGAAAGGAAACAGGGTATCAAAGATCGTGCTCCAAAAGAAGACAGAGACCTTTAACAGTATGTTTCTTCCTGTTTATGAATGTGTAGTATTTGTAGCATTAGCCTGAGCCAAATGCAGAGTAAGCCATGAGAAAATCTGCCTTAGAGCATTCTGGAAACATTGTATGAGTTCAAACTGGCATTTGAAGATCTTGGTAAGAAGATACAGATGAGAGGCTAGAGAACAGTCAGAGCAGGAAGGTCTCCTAAATTCTGAAATATAAAGAAGGTCCTTGGCTTGGAGAAGATGACAGCACCCAAGGGGCAGCAAGGTCATTGTTTTCACTTATCTTGAACACATGGAAGAGGAATCGGATTCATCCTACACAAAGTTAAGACTGAAGATGGAAACCACAAAGAAAAGATTCTTCTCAACATAATAAACAGTTTTCTGTCTATTTAAAGTCCTTTTTGAACCTAAAATCATCCTTACTCTTGCAAAATGTGTGGCTTACACCAGACTTCATGGAGCATTGTTTTATCAGATGCATGATTGGATTCAGTGACCTGTAATGTCCCTTCCACCCCCAAAGATTTTTTTTTTTCCACTGGCCCTAGTGAGTACTAAAGTGGGCAGCAATTCTCAAATGTGGTCCTGGGACGTCTTGGGTTCCTGAAGACCCTTTCAGGGGTCCCATTAGGTCAAAATTATTTTCTTAATAATGCTGAAATGTTATTTATCCTTTTTGTTCACATTTTCTCATGAGGATACATTGGTGTTTTCTAGAGGCGGCAGACACGTGACATTGCAACAGACGGAACACAGGAACAGATAACAGAATCCGGCTGCTTCTATTAAGCCAAACATTAAAGAAGTTAACAAAAATACAAACGATGCCATTCTTTTCACTAAATTTTGTTTTGTTTTAGAAAACAGTGATTTTTCATAGAACGTATTTCTATTAACATACAATCAGTTTATTCTTCAATGAATGAATAAATAAATATTTTAAAGGTTTGCCATTCTTCATTTTATTATAGTAAGAATCCATAGACAGAATCCACAGAAAACAAAACCTCTTTGAGGTCCTCAATAATTCAAAAGTGTAAAGGGGTCCTAAGACCAAAAAACCTTGAAAACTGCTATCACAGGGCATGATCAGAAAAAAAATTTTCTCTGATAATAAGGAAGGAGGGAGATGTGAACAAACTGAAAAAGCTTTCTGCCTTGCCAACTTCCCAGCTACCTTCAACGAGTTACTGCCACTTTCATCTCGACACAGAACTAGTGATTTCCACAAAGGAGGCAACTATGGGGACCTGGGTAGTGAAATGGAGAGCCCCGTGCTTGGGAATCAGATGCGCCTGAGTTCAAATCCAGATTCTTCCACCTTCCAGTTAAGGGGCCTTAAATTACCCAGCCTCTCGGAGTCTCCGCGACCTGTTCTGTGTAATACTTATACTACCAGGTTGTTGAGAAGATTAGACAAGATCTACATACAGAATCTAACCCAATGAGGGACCTCTTAAATGACAGCTCTCTGTGTGGCCACTGTTAATCAGTTCTGGGTGAGGCCCAGGGAAGCTGCACAACCTGGTGAACAAGGATGGTCCAGTGTGAATTTCACCAACTTTCCCCACACAGTCCCCTCTCTAAGCAATCTTTAGACAGGTTTTTCCTGAAGCTCCTTCTCTACAGCCAACCATCAAAACATAACTTCCTCATCCTTTCTATCCTGAATACAGTTGTGGGGTAAGTAGAACTAACATTGAACATGGAATCAAAAAACCTAGGTCATGTCCCAGCTTTATTGATTTATTAGCTCTATGACCTTTGCCAAGCACTTTACCTCTTTGAGCCTGCTTCCTCATCTATAAAACAAGGTTAATAGAACTTAATCTGCGAGGTGGTTATAAAGGCTAGGTAAATATTGCTTTTAAAAACATCTCACAAACAGTAATGTGTGTGTGTGTGTGTGTGTGTGTGTGTGTGTGTGAGTTGTCATTAATAAATCTCATCTATTCTATGTTCAAAATTGGTCTACCCTACAAAAAAAAAAATGCCACAATGAGGACTTAATCAAAATTATCTCCACACAAATACACACCTCCCCACATGTGAGTACATGCTGACTGGATAGTAACATGAAACTTGCACATATTTTTATAAACACACAAACTTTGTGAATCAGGTCTGGGCAACCCCCCCAAAATAAGTTTTTCTAATCTAAAGCTTTATATCAACCCCAGATAAAAAGAAATACTATGACTTATCAATCTTTATTTCTAAATAAACCTACTCAAAAGAGGTAATATTGGTAAGAGCAGTAATGAAGAGCTTTCTTAGCAAATTAAAATGTGATACTCATCTGATCCTCTCCCTATGACCTGGTCCCTTGGGAGGGAAAAGAGGGCTTAAGGAAGAGATACTTGAAAGGGTATTAGTTCGTAACTGCTATTAGCAGAGCTGCTAATCTTTTATCTGCAGGTGCTCTTTTATGTCTATTGATTTAGAAGTAGGAAGAGCTATTAGTCATAAAGTTTCTGTTTATTCCTGATGAAATGTTAAAACCTGCACCATCAAGGCTGAGAGAATCTGACTCTGTTCTCCAGTTGATTCAGGACAAGCCAGTGTTGATCATGGTCCATTGACTTGTGTACACATTTGTTATCCTTGGCTCCTCTTTGGCTGTGAACCTTCTGAGGAATGATGTCATTCCTTCTGAATATTGTGTAAATTCGCCATTACTTACAGCATTGTTCTCTGCATAGTGGGTCTTATACAGAACTGGAATTTTATGATTCCAAATCAAAACTGATATTGTTTCATTTTTCAAATATGTAGATTTGAAACATACTCTTAGATACCATTCACAATAAACAGAATTTCATATTTATTGATAAAAGAGACTCAGAGGATCAATGCACCTAATGTTTCCAAAGTTTTCATAGTTTTTCTCAAGGTGTATGGGCAAGACACTTTTTAGGTCTCTATTTAGGGTGTAGACATTCGAAAAATGGATGAAATGAAGTCAAGAGTCCATGAAATCATAGGAGAGACTTGGAAGCACTGTGTGTTTTATCTTAATAACTCACTTTTCATCACCTTTCCTTATGGTTTCTAATCCAGGAATCCTAAGTGAGCAGCACTGTAGTATGGTGGTCTCTAAGGCTGGACCAGCTGGATTCAAATCCTCTACTACCTTTTAGTTATCCTGAAAAGTTGAATGGGCTCCACCTTTGGCCTGAGTTCCCGCATTTGCAAAAGGAGGATAATCACAGGGCCTACCTCACTAGATTACTGTAGGTAATAAATGAGATATTATGTGTAAAGTAGCTCCAATCATGCAGGCACAATCAGAACAGATGTGTTAGACAGCATGTTTCTTGCTCTTTTCAATTTGAACTACAAAGATTTTAGAAGGGCTGAGAACTTCCTTAAATATATGAAAAATGCCTGATGAAAGAGACATAGGCTTCATTACCTCTCGAAGTAGGTAATCTAATAACAAAAACTTCTAAGATCCACAGCACTTGGGTTGAACCTAATTTCATAAATGTGAGCATGTATTAGACAGATCAAAAATGAAGACATAGGTAAACTGCCCTGTTTATCCTTGAGGCGCTAATTATGAATTCCACTACAACTTAAAGAATTGCGCCTTCTCTCAATGGACCCCTAGCTAGTACAGTGGATCTCCCCCCAGCACCCCCCCCACCACACGATACACACCTACAACACTCCACACTGGTATGTGAAAGGTGGGCCAATACCTGCGAGCAAAGAGGTTTTTGGAGGGATTACAGGCAGTCTGGGAAGGGACAAAACAAGTGGAAATCCAAACTTACCCCAGAGAAGTGACAATTATCACATTATGAGAGGTAAAGCGCTAGAGAAGACACCAAAAGCAGGCATTTGCCAGAGGCCACTTTACTTTCTGTTTCAATTTTGCATTTGTCTTTCTAAGGCAACACTGATCTCCATAAGAAGAAAAAGACAGATGGGATGACAGAATTTTGCGGCTGTTTTCTGGAGCATTTACTGGAGAATTTATGACTCTTCATAGTTACCATTGGATCTGTATTTAGAATCATCTTCTGCTATGACAACAGGTACTCCTTGTAAAATTTCAATCTCTAACAAGAGGGCAGAGATTTTGCTTTTCTAGCTTTTCTGCCTTTTAGTTTGCATATTAATAACCTTGCATTGCTACTCTGTTCTAAATAATTGAAGCTGGCTTGCTTGACATCTGCTTTATTATTGTTGGTGAAAAATGATTAATTCTTTCTTCTCTCTGGATATTTTGGACAACTTCCTGGAATGGGCCTTACTACTTGAAGATTACAACCCTTTGGTTCATGTTAGATCATCTCTGGAATCAAACTAGAGATGCACCTGATTTTGCCTTAAGAAGCGTATCAACATTTGCTGTTCTTTTTTCTTTCTGGTTTAATTATCAATCATGCCCAGGAATCAAACAGTCAATACTTATAAAACATCAATCCGGTGCTCAGTACCATGCAAGCTCCATTCCCTCAAGGAGCTCAGAAAAGAGTCAGGAGAGTTAAAACAATCATATTTGAAAAAAGAGAAAACGATTCGATAGTGACCAAGCCCTACCGTGTTCTGCTGTCGAGATGGAAAGATGAATAAGTGGGGGTTTGTGCCCTCTGTAGCAGGGGAGTTCTTATTAGGAATTGTTTTGCGGGTAAGAGCTTATAAGACTTGCAAAACTTCAAAGGAAGAGGAGAACAATGAGAGTGGGCACAGTTAAGGAAGACATCATGGCTAAGATATGCTTTGAAGGGTGAGGACTTAGGCAGACAAGCAATGGGAGGAAAGAAAACCAGGGAAGTAGACTGACCAGCACTATGTGATGCACAACACCAGGGGCTGCACACAAGCTGCACAACCATATCCATTGACCCTGCGCATAATCACGACTCGTTCATGGTTAAGTGGAAAAAGCAAAACATGGAAAATGAGAGCATGCTGGGATGTGCGGGACAGGCTGGATTGCGGAGATCCTCAAAAGTCAGGAGGAGGATGTTGGAAGCTGTTGGTAAGCCACAGGGAGCATGATATGTTTCTTAGTTGGGGAGGACATGGTAGAAGCATGTTAGGGGATAGTTAGCCAAGAAATAGGAGGCAGATTTGCCTGGAATACCTAGAATTAAGGTCAAGGGGGCTGGCTTGGCGGTATCACAGTGACGCTGGGTGAGGTGAGGACGTCTTAAGCTACCAAATAATCTAAGCAAAAATGGAAAGGAAAGGAAGAGTTGAACATATTGATGCAAAACCCAGCAAGATGATGACATGGGAGATGGAAGCTGAGAGAGAGAATTCAGATGGAGATAACGCCTGCTTTGGATGAGCTGTCCAACACAGTTTGAATGCTCAACGCCTTTATCTAGGATAATAAGATAATGTCAAATCTTCAGTCTAACAAACTCTTGCCATTATCCAAACAAAAGAAAAAACAGAAAATATTTTTAAATTTTAGGAAACAAATTCTTGGAAACCAAACAAGGGATTTTGTGCTTTGCAGTTTAATGCTAACTCCGTTTGCATCGGGGCCAAACTAATAACCCAACAGGTTGCTAGGAGAAATTATCTTGCAAAACATGTTTAAACGAAAGACAAAATTAAGGCCCTTGTCATTTTACAGAATGACCTACTTCAGAGGAAGTCCATTTAAATGTAATAGGTGGATTTACACGAGTTAGTAGATTTATCCAGAGCCTGTTTGAAATCTTCCTCCATATAATACTTTAATCAATTCACAGGGGAGGCTTTTCTAAATAATTAGATGGAAAATAATAGAGTACCACACGCTTTTATTATTTACTTCTTACCGGTAATTGAGCAGAAGATAAATAAGTCGGCTGAGATGCACGGAGTGAGGCAGCCACAGCCCTTTAATACTGTGGTTCTGGTCTTTAGCCATGTGCCGTGATTAAACACTATGATGGTGGACCCCTGAACGTTTCATGTAAATCTTTTAAGCCATCAATACTTCTTAGGATTAATGCACTAATAGAAAAAGATTCACAAAAGATGCAACAAAGAAATTGCTTCTGTAACAGAACCTTTCCTATTGGGGCAAAGGTAAGTAATCTTTTTAAAAATTTTAATACAATTTTTAAATGTTACACTCCATTTACAGTTATTACAAAATATTGGTTCTATGCCCTATGTTGTACAGTACATCCTTGTAGCCATATTACCCCCAGCAGTTTGTATCTCTCATCCTCTATCCCTATATTGCCTTTTCCCCACTGGTAACCACTAGTTTGTTCTCTATATCTGTGGGCCTGTAGCTTTTTTGTAGTATTTTTTAGATTCCATATATAAGTGACATCATACAGCATTGGTCTTTCTCTGACTTATTTCACTTAGCATAATGCCCTCAGAGTCCATCCTTGTTAGCTGCAAATGGCAAAATTTGTTCTTTTCTATGGCTGAGTAGTATTCTATTATATATATATGCATATAATATAATATAATATATAAATATATATATACCACAAAAGATAAGTGATCTTGCCAGCAAAACACCTGAAGAAGTTACTTGCATAGTCAGGTGAGGCTTTGCTAACATGTTCTTCCAAAGCCTTGTCCCAGAGCCATCATTCCAGAAATATGCACCTGGTTGTAAATAGTTTGCAGAGGGTTAAGGGAGTCTGGAAGACTGAAAGTTACTTAATATGGAGTGTCCTTAGCATTGTTTTGAGGAGTCACTGAGAACACCTCAGCCTCTGACATGCACTCCACCAGCCTGAGTAAAGAGAACAGACTTAAGGTCAGTGGTCCTTAGTGGAGGCTTTCTGCACACACAGGGCAGCTTGCATGGTTCCCAAGAAGTTTGTTTCTATTACGGTTTCTTGGACTCCTAGTCAGAATCAACCCCTCTCCACACCCTGACAGGTAAACAAAACTTCACAGCAATTCTTATGGTAGCCCCATAAGGAAATGTTTGCCTCAGGCACAAGACAATTTATTAAAATCATAATAAGCTGATACAAACATACCTACCCAACATGTAGACATGATGCAAGAGCACAGGCTAATCAAAACCAATAAGCATTGAAAGAATTCGGCTTTTGTGTTCATGGAAGAAAAAATGCAGAGTGGTGTTCTGGTTTTTTTTCAATTTGTTTGTTTTATTTAAGTATAGCTGATTTACAATGTTGTGTTAGTTTCTGGTGGACAGCATAGGGATTCAGTTGTATATGCATATATTCTTTTTCATATTCTTTTCTATTATGGTTAACTACAGGATACTGAATATAGTTCCCTGTCCTATACAGTAGGACCTTGTTGTTTATTTTATATACAGTAGTTTGTAACTGCAAATCTCAAACTCCTAATTTATCCCTCCCTACCCTCTTTCCCCTTTGATAACCAAAAGTTTGTTTTCTATGTCTGAGTCTGTTTCTGTTTTGTAAATAAGTTCATTTGTGTCCTCTTTTAGATTCCACACATGAGTGATATCGTGTGGTATTTGTCTTTGTCTGTCTGACTTACTTAGTAGTGATAATCTCTAGGTCAATTCGTGTTGCTAAAAAAGGCATTATTTCATTCATTACAGTTGACAAGAAACATACACATGGAACTCCACTGCCTTAATTTGGAGGAGACCTTTTACGAATTCCTCAGGATCTCAATTCATGATGTAAGGACCAGCTGCCATGGGACCCCCTGCTGTTTAGTCAGTCCAGGTTCTACTGTATTAAATCCCAAGTGCAATTTGTGAAAGCCGTGATAACAATAAGAAATGACCGCTATTGAGTACTTTTTATGCATCAGGTGCTGTGTGCTAAGCAATCTATACCTATTAAGTGATTCCTGGAGGTTAGGTAATTATTCCCATTTAAGTCATGAAAACAGGCTTAAAGAGGCAAAGTAACTATATTTTTAATTCTTTATTAAAGCCACTGAAACTGTCTGATAATTAATAAGGATACAAAGACAAGCCTCACCTGTACTGCAATTTTAATATTTAATTCAGTAAATATTTGAAAGGTAAACTTATTAAGCACTGAGATCAGGCCTGGGGGAAGATGGGAAGAGTGGGATAATTAGTAAGACTTTGGACTTGTCCCAAGAGGCTCACTATGTAATTGGGAGAGAACAGAAACATACTAGGTAGAACGGAGACAGAAAAAATCAACTGCAGTACAAAGCCTGCAGGAAAGTGAAGGTGCAGTAGGTACCTGAGCTGAATAAATTGGGGTATGGGGCACGGAAATGGGCAGGTCCATCTAATCTTTTTCCATTCTCATAAAACTGAGCAGAGAATTCGAGCTCAGCATCCGGGAGCACTTCCTTACAGAAGGTCAATATTTGAGAGCAAATACATTGCAATGGAGACACTGTATTGTGGAGCCAGTGCAGTAGAGGTGGGAGATGGCAGCGTATAGGCTCAGCATAGGCTGCAAGTGTGTGCTGTTGGCATGCAAAATGCCTTTATAAAATGGATGTCAACATTTAAAAACTGGGAGATATCTTGCTGAACTCCAGCTTTTTGGCCACTCTGGACAAATCAAAGAACTGGCGCCCTGAACTTCACGCCTGCCTGATGAGAGTAGCAGCTCCCCTTGGCTAGGCTACACTTTATTTGTTACAGCCTCATCATTCCCTGTTATTTTGCACCCGCTGACCTCACTTCTTTAAGTTGCCTGCCAGGACCCTGTAGCAGCTGGGATTATGTCACTTGGCTGAGTACCATGGTGATTCAGAGGACTAAAAGTCAACAGGATCTGTGCTTAAATCTGGTCTCTCCTATTTTACTACCTGTTACCTCAGTTTCCTCATCCATTAAGTGGGCATAATAGTGTGCTCAGATCTATAGCAACCACTTAGTATGTATGATTTGCTTAGCACAGCATCTGACCCATAGAAAGCTTTAAATACAAGTCAGCTCTTATTATTGTTACTGGTGTCCCAAGTTTGTCTTTGAATAATTACCTACATTAGAGAAAAATGCCAAAGTCTTCTTTGGGGCATATGCAGGGCAGTTAGTTTTGCATTGTTCCAAAAGCAGTTCTGCAACCCCAGCTCAGCCTGGGCATCTCATACACGTGTCTTTGTTCAAAAAAGGCATCAGGAAAATCATCTAGAAAAACACTTCACTGACAAAGGGGTTGGTGGTATCTCTTTCGTAGACTAGGTACAAATATTTCTCTTAAAAAAAAAAACAACCTCTAGTCTCTATTGTACTAAAGATTTACACCCTGTGGACATTAAATCCAAACAAACAAAACTCTATTCTTTCTGAGAGATTAGGTTGTAGACGTCAAAATGCCCCTTCATGATAACACTTTAGACAAGATTAAGGGCAAGAAAAGGGTATTAATACATTTACATACATGAATTATATATATATTCGTAATTATTTCTCAGCTAATAATAACCTGATTTAATATTCCCTGAACAGACAAGGACTGATTGCATGATCAGAGGAGGGCTGTAAGGTGTGAGCTGCCAGATTAAACCATGAGGCATTTTTAGTTTGTCCTGAGTAAATCCTACCTGGATGACGGAGACTTGTCTCCCTTGAGAAACCGCATAATCACAAAGAAGCCGGACTCAGGATGGTACCTACTCTATTCCTTTCCCTGCTATAGCATAGAGATTGGAAACAGGGACCAGACTTCCTGGCTTCAAATTCTACCCCTGAGCAAGTCACTTAATATACCAAACCTCAGTCTCCCCACATAAATGAGGTATTCAACTAATATCTCTCCCCCAGGGTTGTTATAAGGATAAAATACACCTAAAGTGCTTAGTACAGCCTAACATAAATATTCAATAATGAATAATGTTAGGCACTTTTATTACTATTATTAATTAAATAGTCTCTTGACCCTTTAAACAAGATGCCCAGAATGTTCACCAGAAGTAGAAAGAATATTGTGTCTCTCTCTTTCTCTCTCGAGTTCACTGTCATCTTTGTGCCTGGAAAGGAGGCACGCTTTTTTTTCCTCCTCCAGGAAAGTGATGCAGATGCATGAAAGTGAAGAGGCTACGTAGCTGGTGGGCCTGGAAGGTTCAGACACAGAAGCATGGCAAAAAAGAAGACAGAATCGTAGAGCTGAGCAAACAATGCAACGTTTGACTTCATGTGAGTGAGCTAAGATGAACATTTTTGCATCATTTTGAATGACTGAGATAATATTTATTTATCGGGAAGCACATAGTCAGGTTAGTAGTTCCAAAGCTTATCCAACAGTGAATTTTCAAATCGGGTGCCATACTGAGGGCAATTTTTTCTCAGAAAAATTGACATGAACTTCCTTCACGAACAAGTTCCAATAATTCAGTATTTCTGGACTTATAACCAGACATGGGAATAACAGGTCTATGGAGTCTTTGACTATTAATTTTTCTCCCTAAGTTTGCTTGGAGAATTTCCTTCCTGTCATAGTCAGGATGTACAGACGCTGGAGTGAAACCCCCGCAGAAGAGCACACTTAGCTAATGATTCTTCTCACCTCTCTCTTGACGTGTGGACTCCTGGGAAATTCTGGGGGTGAATTTTATCACTGATGCTAATTTATACAGGCTTTAAAAGAGTCCTTTTCTGCCTTACAGCCTCTCCCTGGGAGAGTAAAGTGTAGGAGCTGTAGCAAGAAAGCACAGTAAAGTGCAAGGGAGGGGTGCCTGGGGAACTCTAACTTGGAACAAACGGATCATCATGGATAAGCACACTGTTACAGGACTGAATGAAGATGTCAGTCACATCAGGGTACAGGCTGTCCTTCTAGTGCCGGAGGAAACTGTCCCTCTGCTGGGAAACAGCCAGGGTCTCAGTAATGAGAGACAGGCTGAGACACTTACGAGACAAACAAGACCGGGGAGGGGGACAGTGCCTCGAGAGACAGTAATTAGCAACTAGATGCCACTGGACCAGGGCGGAGGTGACAGGCAATCCAGCTTCTAGATTTTGTTTTCCTTTTCCTGCTGACATCTGAAAATCATCGTGCTGATGATCATCATGCTTGACTCTACAATGCTTGATTGGCCTATTCATGTAGAAATGATCATTTTGAAGGCTTTATGCTTTTGTGTTACGTTCCCTTCATCTGAGCTGAAGGCATGGATTTAGCTATTGCTTAGACAGCCTCCTGTCCAGTGTTGGGGTGCTTGGAGGGAGCAGCCCTAGGACTGAAGCCAAGACGTTTGAGAAAGGTGGAGAGGGAGTGCTTGACACATTTCCGCTGGGAGACACAGAATGTAAATTCTCGCCACTTGCTACAAACTCTGAAAAGCTCTTGAGCATTTGCGTTTGCTTATGAAACACGCTCGACTTGATCAAATGAAAAACGATGTGAACCCTGCCCATGGGTTATTTATCCTAGCAGCGAATGCTCAGAGTGTCTGAGATTCTATTATCATGGAAGCCCCTGTGGACCTCAGATTCTTTTTCTCTGAATTTAAATGAGCCTGGTGCCTTTGTATTTGTCCTCATAGGTCATATTTTTGACTGACAGAATCATCTTAGAGGCTCTGCTCTGGGCCGTCCAGAAGAGGGGGGGTCCACACCATTTAAAGAGGTCCAGCTCCCAGGCCAAGGGTCAGCCAGCTACAGCCCATGGGCCACAAGCAGCCTGCCTCTTGTTTTTTAAATAAGGTTTTACTAGAAAACAGTCACACACATTTATTATGGATTGTCTGTGACTGCTTTCAAACCACAGCAACCAAGTTGAGTAGCTGTGAGACTGTCTGGCCTGCATGGTCTAGACTATTTTCTAGATGGTTCTCTATAGGAAAAGTTCACTGACCCCTGCCCTATGGCATGGCCCCTTCTGCAGACTTCATGGAATGACTGGTAGATGGCAGGATGGAGGGGGAAACAGGACCCAAGTAGGTTCCCTTTACCCACCTTCTGCCCAGGGACCAGGTATATCTCTCCTCCCTCCTACCATGGGAATCTCTGACCCTCAGGTTCACAGAGGTGAGTTATAATCTTCAGTCCACAGCCCAGCATCATGGGTCCAAGCAAGTTCCTTGCTTGCCAGTAACCCTTCATTTCCAGTCCCTCCCTTAAGTCCCCAATTCCTCCTTCCCATAGTCACATCACTCTGAAGTGTTTGGTATGCATGTACCCTTACAAAATGTTGATTGTGTGTTTGTGTTTTTAAGGTACATAAATGACACTGTGCTACAAATCTCATTTCATTTTTTTCACTGAAAACCATTTTCATTCAACACCATGTTCTTAAGATTCATCTATACTTTTCATGCACATTTAGTTCACTGTCTCTAATTAGACCTCAAAGCTTTTAGGGGAAAAGACAGGTAGATTTTTTTTCTGAAAAAAGGGGGAACCTCTGGTGTATTGAGTTCTTGTAACGCTTGTGACATAGTATACAAAGTATATAATTTTTTTATTTAAAAAAATTGGGGGGGTAATTAAGTATTTATTTATTTATTTGTAACAGAGGTACTGGGGATTGAACCCAGGACTTCATGCATACTAAGCATGCACTCTACCACTGAGCTATACCCTCCCCCTTTAAAAATTTTTTTCAACAAAAGATACAATTTTTTAAAAAAGAGTTTGCCACACATAAAACACAATAGGGTTCACATCAACCAATAAGGTCCCTGAATTCTTTATAAACCCCAGTGTCTAACAGTTCTGAGGCCATATTTCTTACAAGCATCCAGCATATTCTCTGCTAATGTCCTCCCAGTAAATGACTACAAGTTCATTTGTGGCCAGCCACTTCCAATCATTCATTGTCTGTATTGCGTTCTGAGTGAAGACCCAATGTTTGGGGTTTCTGAGGTGATAGAAACTCAGGTGGGCCTATCCCTAAAGAACCAGGATGGTGTTAGTCCCTAGCAGCTGCTGGATAGCTCCACTATACCCCAAGAAAAGAACAACCTAACAGTACCATAGCTCCCTCCTCCATTCCCATATCATACGCTCCGTGAGGAAGCTGTTTGGTTCACAAGCCTTCCCAACCCATAGGCTCCCAGTCTCTCAGGAGTTGGAGAGCTGGCTGAGCAGACAGTTCTGGCAATTTGCCAGATAAATGGTGCTCGAGCCATGATTTTGTGTTAAACTCAAGGGAAGAGTTTTCAACTTTTACCAATCATTATTTCCACAAAATACTATAAATTGTAGTATATAATCTGGCCAAAGATTTTATTCTTTCCTATCATGAGAATTCATACTTTTCATGTTGCTTTTTATTGTTAGAAAAAAAAAGAACTATGTCTTTTGATATTTGAGACTTTCCTAATATGAAAGTAGGCAATAAATGATAGACCAAAACCAAGGATTTGCATGTTTATTTGTAATGATATCTGAATTATAATGATATTAATGTGGTCAGACTCCTAACAGAGAGCCAGCCAGCTTTTGCAGAGTATTTAAGGTCCCATTCAAATTACGATGATTTGCTCCCCACCCATTCCCCAAATCTTAAGAGCAGTCCTAATTTATATTTAGGGCAGTATATTGACAAGGGGGTGTGGTGAATTGACAAGGGGGCTGATGTGCTGCAGAATGTGATGGAATAATCTTTTTTACTGGCCCATAGGGTTGAGATTCTCCAGTGGATGGTGGCAACTGACTGGAGCCCAGGGCTTCAGCATGGACACCACTGTCTCCTAAATTGCCCCTGTGAGTCCAGACCATTGCCAACGGCAATTCTGCTAATTAAAGAAGGGTTCTTGATACCACCTTCAACTCAATTTCCTAAGCTTGCAAATGAATTGGATGACCGGTAGTTCGGCTCCTGGCTGATTTTTTTTTTTTTTTATCTGAACTATGTTCACTCACCAAAAAGCATGCAGGCACAAAATCAAGCTTGTCAGAATAAGATAGCTCAGGCCAACTCTCTGCCTTTCTCTTGATGAATCTGACTTCTTCTACCCACACACATCTCAGCATTGCAGACAGACAAGCAATCTTTCTGATATGCAATTAACAAAGGTGAAGAAAACCTCTCTGAAATCTAATCTTGGAAGAGCTCTACTTCTAAGTTTATAGCTAAAGATGTTGTACACTAATTAAACTGAAATGCCCATCAGGATTAAAGCAAGAAGTTCTACAAGAGGAAACGTCTAGAATGCATCCATGAGGAAAGCATGAAACATAATACAGTTCATTCAAAAATATGTTTTAGGAGAAACAGTTACACAGGAGATGACTATTTTATTAAACCTAATTAGGTATCTTTTTTTTTTAAACTTGGAACAAGAGACTGCTTCAATGCCACTGCAGAATCCAAGCCCTCGGTAAGCACAGCAGCGTGAGCCATGAGTTCTTCTGCCCAGCAGCTGCTCTGCTAAGAAATCTTCCTCCTCTTTCCCGCCCTCCTATCAGCACACATTCCCAAGTTTCGTCACCTTCTCTGACAGTGCTTCATGATGTATGTTCCGCTATTTGTCATCTTCCCACCCACATTCAAAAGTCACAAAATGTCAGCTATCATTTTTTTTAGAAAACCAAGAAAATTATAACTTCTCATGTCAGCTGGGCCTAATGAACAGCAGCTTTTTTAAAACTTAGGTGATGAATGTTAACCACTATATATAAAAATAGATAAAAACCAAATTTCTGTATAGCACAGGGAACTGTATTCAGTATCTTATAATAACCTTTAATGAAAAGGAATATGAAAACAAATATATGTATGTATACGCATGCTGGGACATTATGCCGTACACCAGAAATCAACACACTGTAACTGACTATACGTCAATTAAAAAAAAAAAAAAAGAACTTAGGTGATGGGCACAAAGGAAGTACCAAATCGCATTTTCCTATATGAAAAAGCTACACACAGAATGTGCAGAATATCTTTAAGGTTAAAAGGTACAGAGAATCTACACTTAACTCAAAATAACAATTTTTATTTAAAAAAAAAGTCCTAATCTACAAGTCAGAACTTTTCATAAATTATAAGCTCAACATATTTCACATTTGCTTTTTAAAATGTACTCACTGAATCCATTCATGTCTTCACTGTAACACATTTTCTAAAGTAAATTATAAGCCACGCTACTTCCCCCTTACCTTACACTTTCAGATTTTGAGTCGCAGAGTCTCTGAAAATTTTCAAGGCTGATTTTGTTTCAAAAGGATTGGCCTAGATTGGACGATGTCATGAGAGACAAAACATTTGTCTTTGTGCCTGTGGACACTGCTTAGGATACGAGCCACTAGGCTATTCAGTCACCCTCCCCCTTTCCTCCCTGTTCTGCCTTGCTTCCCCTCTGAATCCTTTGTTTTTCTATCATTACTGAGCTCTGGTCAGGAAAATAAAATGTATGGCTGAAATTCACGGGCAGTGAATGGCAGTATAATGTTTGGAGAGGGGTCAGGGAGGAGAGGTTGCTTTAGCATTGACTGCCATGAAGGAAATACTTCCCTGACTGATTTAACCTCAAATTTAACCACGGCTGGTAGCTGGTAGATTCTATCAGAATCTCAGCTGTCCTATCTGAGAGCTGACCTATCAAAGGTCAGGAGAATTCAGAACCCAGACTGAGTTTAAGAGATTATTTCCTTTTAACATCTCTTACACAGATTATTTGCCAGCAGACATGGTCACGGAAAGGCCGTGGTTAGAAACCAGCTCCACATCAGGATACTTAGTGGATTCCACCTTCCTTAGAAATCAACATATTTAATACCACTAATATCTGGATAGTAAATTACCTTCAAAGTTGCTAGAATGTAAGCTTCTAGAGGGCACAGATTCTTATGTTTGTTTGCTAACATATCCCAAGAGACCAGACTAGTGCTTGTACATGTTAAAGTGCTTAATAAGTATTTGTTGATTGAATGAATGAAGTTAGAAGATAAGGTTCAGTTGGTGGGGGGAGCAATAAATTAGGAGTTTGGGATTAACAAACTACTATACACACTACTATATATAAAACAGATAAACAACAAGGACCCGGTGTATAGCTCAGGGAACTATATTCAATATCTTATAATAATGGGAAAGTATCTGAAAAAGAATATATTATATGTAATTTATAACTGAATCATTTTGCTGTACACCTGAAACTAGCACAACATTGTAAATCAACTATACTTCAATAAAAATTAAAAAAGAAGATAAGGTTTAGCTATGTGTATTTAAGGAGTCTGTGTTTGGGAAGTGGGAGTAATGAGGCGGTTAGAATCAGCTGTGAAAAGAGATGCCATTAGCTCCTAATAGACATCAATCTCTTGAGAAGGTCTGCTTTTCCAGAAGGTTAGATTTGCCTTGTAAGGGTTAGATGTGCAAGAAATGCTGGCTGGTAAAGAAGCGATTACAGAAACAAAAGCAGGAACATTTTAATCTTCATGTCTGAACTTTTCTAATTCTAATACACCTAACAGTGGTCTTTTCCTGGGCAAAATGTTTTTCGCAGAATATAAAGTTAGTGAATACTGTATTTCGAACTTTGAATTTTCCTTCAAAAACTTTTTATTACACATTGTTATTACCAACTACAACTTGCATATGTGAAACACTAGCATGTGAAGGCTTGCTTTTTTTTGTTTTTTGTTTTTCTACGGTGCTTAGCCTAGGTCAGTGTGACACCCAGGTTCCACCACCTAAACATGCCTAAGAGCCACCTTAGAGCCACCTCTGCACAGTCATGATAACCAGCAGCCCAGAGATGAGGGTCCTGGGATATACTGCCATTCAGCCACTAGCAAACTGTGATCTTTGAAAAGTAAAGATGTGTCTCAATTTCGCCATCTATAAAGTAAGTTAAATCCATCATCCACCTATTTGAATTGAAATAGTTATATGAAAATCTTCTACAAATTATAAGGTAAACAAGAAATATAACCAAGAAATGCATGGTTCACTTGAAACTATATACTGACATGATACTTTATTCTCATTCCTGTCCTAAAAACAACTGAGGGAACAGAATTTTCTGACCATGTCTTCTGGAAAATTCATGTATATAATCACCTGCCTTTTGTAACTCAGATGGAACCCAAAGAACTGCAGAGTGTGGAGAAGGCAGCTTTGGTTTAATATCAGACTGTTGATTATTAACTACTCCCCAAATTAGTTAATCTCTCAGTTCCAATTTCTCCACCTGTTACATGGGAATAACAGAGCTGCTATAAAGCAAGTGAGAACAATGTGCAAGTGACTTGTAACAGGATTAATAGCGATATGTATTTGCACATTCATTTTTCTGCAGGTATGAAATTCAAACTCAAGTCTCCTAACTTCAGATATGGTCCCTTTCTCTTTATTCCAGAGTTAGACTTGTGCCTAAGTAAATTTCACATTTATCCTATGTGTATGGAGAAAATATCTGTGATATTTTGGCATATTAAGTGGTATGTGCCTCATTAAAATATCATCCTGAAGTCCTCACCCCTGAAACAAATTGTAATTGAAGAAACCATTTGCAGAATTCTTTGTATACTCGGGTCACTGCCTCCTTCTCAGTGCAAATTTTGCATGTAGCAACCAGCGTTCGAGCCAATACTGTTGGCCAGGTCACTACAGATAACATATGAAAATGTAGTTCCTAATCAAATGTACAGGTCTCCACGAAGAAAAGCACCAGACCTCCCCCTTAAAAAGACCTGGTGACAGTCTCATCATAGCACTTCTATTACCTGCCCTTCCTTCTCTGCCTCTCTTTTTGGGCTGCCCTAATTCCTGGCAGAAAAAGTCTCCACATTGCCAGCTTCCTGGTGCTCACCTTCCTACTTAGAACTTGTCTGTACACTCAAAGGCACTAATTAAAGAAGAAGAGGAAGAGGAGGAGGAAGGAGGAGGAAAAGATGACTTTTTTGGAGGAAGAAGTTAAATACAGTTGACCCCTTGAACAGTATACTGGGTGAGGGTGGACCGGGGCACCCACCTCCTGCACAATGAAAATCTGAGAGAGCATCACAGTGGGATGTCTGTGGTTCCCCATCCTAGAATTCAGTCAACTGCTGAGCATGTAGTGCTGTAGTACCTGTTTATTGAAAAAAAATTCCTCGTCAATGTGGCAGGAGAGAGGAGAGTGGATCATATATTTTAATCCTGTACACTGATGCTAAACTACTCCTCCAAACAGACTTTCATATCTTCACTTATGGGTAAAGGTGCAAAGTCTACCTATTACTTTTTTTTCACTGTGGTAAAAATACACATAATATAAAATTTACAGTGGTGGCCATTCTTTGAGTATAGTTCAGAGGAATTAAGTACATTCATGTTTTTGTGCGACCATCACCACTACCCATCTCCAGAACTTCTTCATCTTCTCAAATTCTGTACTTATTAAGCAACAACTTTCCATTACTTTCCATTCCCCCAATGCTCCCAGTCCCCGGTAACCTACAATCTACTCTCTGTCTCTATGAATCTGACTACTCTAGATATCTAAGTGGATAATACAGTAATATTTGCACTTTCATGTCTGGCTTATTTTGCTTAGCACAATGTCTTCAAAGTTCATCCCTGTTGTAACATATATCAGAATCCCATTTGCTTTTAAGGCTGAATAATATTCCATTCTATGTATATACTACATTTTGTTTATCCATCCATGAACATTTGGGTTGTTTCTACCTCTTAGCTATTGTGAATTGATGCTGCAATGAACATTGGTATACAAACATCTGTTCAAGTCTACTTCCAATTCTTTTGGGAATACACCCAGTAGTGGAAACGCTGGATCATATGAAAATTCTGTCAACTTTTTAAAGGATAAGACATACTGTTTTCCACAGTGGCTGCACCATTTTACATTTCCACCAGCAATGCACAGAGTTTCCAATTTCTCCACATCTTCACTGACAGTTGATATTTTCTGCTTTTCTCAGTGAGACATCCTAGTGGATGAATATGGCTTCTCCAAATGGTGTGATGTGGTGGTATCTCACTGTGGTTTAATTTTTATTTCCCTAGGGATTAGTGATATTGTGCATATTGTTCCTTTTTGAATCAACTAAAACTCAATGGCTGTGAGACAGGAGGCAAGGGGGCAGGGCACAACCCATAAAAAAATAACACAGCAATCAGCACCAAGATAGAGGAAGATTCACCTTCCACAGACTTGAGCTTCATTATATGTTCACTGTAATACATTAGCATGCTAAATGGCACACCCACAGGTGCCATGACAGTTTCAATGTCAAAAAGTGGGTGATGGCCCAATTCCTGGGAATCCCTGCCCCTTCCCCAGAGTAGTTGGAATAATCCTCCCACTTGTTAGCATATGAAGTTACTGAGCCCGTGAAAACTAACAGCCCCGCACCTCGTCGTTGCTCTCTCTTGCCTTCTGAGACAGCCCACACTCTGTCGGAGTGTGTATCTGCTTTTACTTTACCCACTCCCACACCTCCTGGCCATCTCACTTTTCTAGATGATCCCGTGCTCCAAGACTGCCTCTCGCCTCTTGAGATGGCCTGCAGTCTACCTATGGAATGTGTATCTCTTAGGCTGGTTGCTGTCTCTCACCTTTAGAGACGGCCCATACTCTATGGAGTGTCTATCGACTTTTAACTTAAACTAAACACCCCCACACCCCGTGGCCTCTCTGGCCTTCTCAGTCAGCCTGCACTCTGTCTATGGAGTATGTATCTCTCTGAATAATTCTACTTTCACTCTACTATGGCTCTCTCTTGAATTCTTTCCTGCTCGAAGTCAAGGACCCTCCCTTGGCAGGGTGTGTCCCAGGGACTCGAAGGCGACCTGGGACACGTCCATCGCTTTGCACCCCGTTTTCCAGTATCAGCTGGATAGTTCAGGCCCCTTAGCAATGCCTCACATCCTATATGAGCCAGTCCACTCTCCACTCATCTTCTCCTCTCCAATATTCTGCTGGTGCCCCTCTCCTGGCCACCCCTTAGCTCAACCCAGCAGAAGCCAGAGTGCAGGGGGACTTTCGATGTAGTATAGATCAGCCATCCAGGATGCAGAGCAGAATAGGGTCAGGAGGAGATGGTATGTGGAGGGGCAAATGGAAACTATCTAGCATTCTGTTATTTTAATGACTCCTTTAGGTTCATCACAAGATCTAGGACAATGATGGGCTCATGGTAGATAATAAATGCTTACAAACTTGAAATATTTTTTGCCTGGTATCTGAATGCAGAAATTGAGATCAAACTTGCAAAATGCCTATTTTACCTACAGCTTCAAATAGCTAATATGCATAATTAGCCAGAGACCCACCCCTGCTGTGAGAGACTGTTTTGCCTTTCCAGCTGTCACAAGGGCCACAGCATCATACCCTCCTCTCACCATCCGTGCACAGGGCCAGTAAATGGGTAACTGTTGAAGCTGGATGACGGGTACATACAGTCTCCTTACATTTGTGTGTATTTGTAATTTTCTCTAATAAAAAGTTGATTCAAATAAAGATACCAGGCTTCACTATTGACCATGTGAAGGAAGAGACCACGCACAGTCTTATATACCCATCTGTTTTTTGCATTGGGTTATTAACTTGGAATTTATGGATAATCATTGGATTTGTTTTTTAAACTGATACAATTAATTCTGCAAAGACTAATGCTTAAGGCATTTATGTTTATGACAGATACATAAATTATATTTAGGTCATCTGGTATGGTCAATCTAAGCTGCACCTCTTATCTGATGAGTAGACAAACATTTAGATAGCATTTAAATACCTCCTATAATTACACCGAATAATCTTTCCCAGAGTTACTGAAATCGGTTGCAAATTTTGCTTCCAGATACATAACGTACTAGAAAAGTAGCCAAAAAAGAGACACGGACTCAACGCACTGCCAAAAATAATAATAGAACTTTAAAGGTTAAACCATTTTTTAAAAAGCTCTTCTCTGGAATGAAATGCACTTACTCAAGTTGTTTTTCCCTCCATCCTCCTGCTTCTTGTTATAGAGATGCCTTTCCAGTCAACTTCCTGATCAGTTGGTGGGCCTCGTCCTACTGAGTCAGCCGGCCACAGCTGTTTGGTGAGGAGGTGGGGCTGGTGGAGGGCAATATAGAAGAGTAGAATGGGGACTGAGCACTTTAAGACATTAAAATTTGGGGGGGTGGAGAGGTAATTAGGTTTACTTATTTATTATTATTTTTAATTTTTTTATTTAATGGATTTATTATTTATCTTTTTTTTTTTTTAATGGGGATCGAACCCATGACCTCAGGCATGCTAAGCATGCGCTCTACCACTGAGCTATACCCTACCCCCATTTAAGACATTTTAAATAGAAAACACATTGAGAAGTACTGAGTTGTCATCCTAAGGGCAAGTTTATTGCCCTTCCTGTCTCCATTGACACCATGAAAGGTACTTGATGACTGAGGCCAAAATTGGCCTATTTGCTTTGTTTCTTTGGTGAAAAACAAAGATCAAGGACTGTCCTCTGGTTGGCATCAGGCTCCTCTATGCACAAGCTATTCTCTGTTACAAATGGCAGGTCACACAAGGGGTAATGGGCAAGAGTTCATTCCTTTGTCATCACTTTGAAAAGTGTATCAGGACATTTCATTCCAAGCTATATCCAAGTCTGGTTGTCTCTTTTCATGTCATTAAAGGAAAACCAGCAAGAGAACCAAGACCCAGCATTGGGTGTAATCATCTCCCTGGTCTAACCAGTTCAGCCTGGACCCTTGCGCTCCTCCCCTGGTGTGGACCACTTTGTACAGAGGGCCAGCACTTTCCTTTAGGGAAGTGTCCTGAAGTCAAGTCCAGATTTCAATCATTTCCCCCAATTTTAGGAAGAGACATTTAATGCCACAATTTCCAAGCAGTCAATACAGTTCTTGCTTTTGAAACTTTAATAATAAAAAAATTAAGCGATACCATGTATACAAAGCCCACAGCACAGTGCCGTACGTGCTGCTAAAGTCAAAACATGTTAGCTCTGCTGATGATCACCCTCACCACGAACATGGCAAACTTTGTTCTGAATTACTCACTCATTCACTTAGCAAGCAATTATCAAGCACATACTGTGTATCAAGCACTACTTTTGGTCAGTAAGGATACAGCAGTGTAGAAGCAAGGCGAGGTCCCTGCTCTCATCAAATGAACATGCTTTGGGTGGGAAGACAGATATATCATTACACTACGTAATTTCATTTACTGATTGCCGTGCGTAAAATAAAGCAAGACCATGGGGATAGAGAATGACTGAGGGGAATGGGATAGGGGAGGAAATCGATTCTAGATAGAGTGACCAAGAGAAGTTTCTTCAAGGGTAAGACTTGGATGGTAAGGTGGGACCTGTCGTGTGAAGATTCAGAGGTGGAGCATCACGGGCAGACGGAGCAGCAGGAGCAACGGCCCTGGGCTGGACCCCATCTCAACACTGTGCTGCATTACCATATGTGGCAGACACACAGCTATACTCCTCCTTGCTGTCATGTTAACAGTTTCTATTTTCAAGGCATCCAAGTACTTGACCCACCATCAGAATAAACTGTCACCAGGAGAGTTGTGGTACTTTGGTGAGAACTAACCCATTTATACAAATAGTGTAGAAATTTTAGTTGAGCCAATGAGAACCATCTCCTTGAATCAGCATTGCTTGATGTCACTGTTGCACATTTCAGTGGGAGAACCCACCTTTGATTTTGGGACCCATGACTCATTGCTACTCAAATTTACAGATCTAAGAACCAGAGAATGAGATGGGATGGCTACTGGTCTGCAGTGACTGCTGTAAGCTCTAGAACAGGTCGTTTAGATTTGCTCTGACTTAGCCTGTTCATCTGTACAACAAGAGGAATGGGTTAGACCAGTACATCTAAAACTTTAATGTGTCTTTCAGTCTCTTGGGGATTTTGTTACATACAGACCCATCTAGTAGGTTTGGGGTGGGACTCAAGGTTCTGCATTTCTAATTGGTTCCTGTGATGCTGATGCTGCCAGTCCTTGGACCACATGTTTGAGTAGCAGGAATTTAGATTATCTCTAAAGCACCTTCCAGCTCTAAACCTAGGACTCTGTGTTCTAGGCTTACTATGACTTGAACTTCAAGTCCCTGATATAATCTTAATCACCTAAAGACCTGTGATAATCAAGACATAAGTGATCTTCCTGCAATACCCAACCCGTGCTTCCTTCTGGTTGTCTAGCCGTTTCAAGGTCACAGACTTATATCAGCTACCTCCTACCGTAGCACCTCTGCATTTTAGGGCAGAGACCGCTGAAACTCCTTATCAATTATCAAATTCAATATGATAAAATGAGGAAGCTTCGATTTCATAAGTGTGCCAACACTCAGGCTGGAATGGAATGTTTTCCCAGAGGAAGCAGTAACAAAGGAGCATAATATCTTTATTTACATTATTTAATTAATGAATGCAATCTTTGGATAAGATGTTTTTAAAATTACACAAAGTTCTGGAAGTTCAATGAAGGATGTTATCACTGATTTTAACTTCATTACCTCTGCTGGGTTTCACCTTGAGGGGGTTATTAGGCAGATAAAAAAACCAAGATTCTTACAATTTAAAGATCCCTCGACTCTTCTCAGCAAGACCAGTAGCCATTGGCTTTTTACGTCCGTCCGAAAGGGGGCTGAAGCAGACCTCTTGTCAGATCCCTAACAGGTAATGCGAAGGGAAAGCATGAAGATACCTCAGGGAATGACGAGTCCTGGTTAAAGAGACTGCTGCACGATTTAAAGGAGGGAAGGAAGAGAGCACAATGGGGCATTCTGCAGTAGTGATAATGATGCCTTACATCTGAATGTAGCCTCAAAATTTTCAAAGTGTTTTTAGGAAATGACTATGGTCATCAACATTTTATGACCAAGGAGACTGAAGGTTTAAGAGAGCTACATACTGATAACCGGTGGAACCAGGTTTGAACGCAGGTCTTCTATCCAGTGTAATTTCCAGTACATAAATAATGTTGCAATTGCAGGACATTAACCTAGTCTTTGCAAACTTTCCCAAGTTCACAGAGCATGGAACGTAGAGGAAGAACAAGAATCTGTCCAGGTCTGTTGGCTCTCAGACTGACAGCCTCCATTGCCAAGCCCAGAGCTTGTGATTTGTTGGCTTATTCGGAGCACACGATCCGTATTTCCCACCAAACGTGCTCCCCGGTAGAAAGTCCCCTAGGGATAGACTGAGCCCAGACAGAATGTCAGTAAATGCAGAATGGAATTAACTGGCATTTCATCCAACCTTCAGCCTTTCTTCTACCAGACATTAGTTCAAGGGATCACAATGTTATGGGGCAGGTCCATCAGAGGGGAAGAAACAAGTGAAATGTGACTTATTCTCCCCAATTCTTCTCAGGCTATGCAGGGAACTCCCTGGTGTATGGCTGGCCATTTCAGAAAAGATACTATAGATACTGGTTAGCTGGTACATACATATAGTTACAAAGGTATATTCTCTATCTGAAGTAGATGAGCTTACTTTTCCAAACAGATGCTATCACCAAGCACTACTCATGGAGAAACCAATTCTTTTAGAATTAGTAGAAAACAAATAGCAAATGACACAGGACATGCCTCTTGGCCAAGAATTGAAATCAGGTCAGGGCAACAACAAGAAAGAGAGGTCTTTGTGTAACCGTGATTTCTGCCTACTGTGGGCTCCTTGTTTGGTTCATGGGAGCCACAACCAATAGTTAGAAATGCTCATAATACATTGATAGGCAACAATATTAATAGAAAAGCCTGCTTTTGTTGACTTCCCAGACACAACAGGCACTTGTAACTTACAATTACGTCAAGAGGTAGGAGTCTATGTTGACGCTATCATACAAGAGATTTTAAAAATTAATTTCAACCCAAATAAACCAGACCAAATCATCAGCCAATATCCAGCATGATATAGGGTGGAATAGCCCAGTTCCAGATACACTGGAAAGCCAAACATCAAAAGAAACATCCAGGGTTTATTTCGGGTTTTTTAGTTTTTCTTCTCATTTTTAACCAATACTTTGTTCTCAGTAAGATAACACTGGCTTTTACAGTGGTCATGCTAAATTGAACTGAGGTCCTGGCAAGGATTCAACTGGCCACACCCACCTACCCACTCTCCCCTCTCCATCCCCGTGGTCCTGGCCTTAGCCGAGAAAAACAGCGACCGTGCAGAGCTTCCTGATGGTGGAGGGGATTCTCCAAGGAATCCTAGCCTCAAGCTGCCAGTGGGTCAACCCTGCCACACCTGGACTTGGGTAAGATGAGAAGCAACACTTGGGGCAGCTTTAGATGGTGTAGTCGGAGCCAACTTCCCTCCTTTTTTGCTGACGCAGAACCTGATGGTGATGGCAACCTCAAATGTTTACTTCTGCGTTTGGGAAAGGAAGGACAAAATGTCATTTCCAACTAAGTTCCATTTCAATAAACATTCATTGAGCACCTACCTACGAAATCCCAGGCACGACCATCAGAGATAAGACAGGAATGAGAGAGAAACACTCTCTGTTCCCAGCCTAGGAACAGAGCGTTATAAGATGTAACCCCAGATTCCTGTATTATCTTCTAACAAGTAATCAATGTTCTTTCACAAAATGGGGAGAAGAAAGCAGGGGTCTGAGCTGTGGAACAGAGAGCCTGGCTCAGGAGCAAATTGAGGGAGGTGTGAGTGCCCAGGCCAACCCCAATCAGGTACCCCAGTCCATAATAAGCAAGTACTTAGGATTCATAAGCAAAAGCTTCTGCCTTGTGGGGTTTACATACTGGGGGAGGAAAATTCCCATAGAATTTATTATCATAAATAATAGTCATAAGATGAAGAAAATTATATGGTGTGTTAGAAGATGCATGTGTGGAAATAAAAAAGAGCAGGGCAAGGGGATCAGAGTTACAGCAGTTCACAAATAGGGTTGGTCTCTTTGAGAAGGTGGCATCTGAGCAAGGACTAGAAGCCAACAAGGTCCACTCGAGGAACAGATGTACTGGAGCAGCATCCTCGGCCTGCTTTGATTAGGGCCCCTTCCCCGGCTGACCAAGGCCTGCTACCACTGCATTTGGGCATTGATGGTGCACCGTGAATATAAGAGCGAACAATGAAAAAGACCTTAAAAATAATTTCCTCTCTTCCTACTCTTGGATGGCAACCCCTGCATAGTTGCAAGTGGGATGATGTTCCCCAAACCTAATCAACCAAGAGACAAAATTGGAAACTGTTTTCTGCCCTAATATAGTTATGTAATCTGACCAGAAGTCCAGGTCTTTATAATAATTCAGCATAAGCATCTCTGGCTCCTCCCTGTATCAGGTCCATCTCACATGCCTCCTTACACGCACTCGGCCTCACCTGGGTCCCAGACCTGCAGCCACTTGCCCTGCTGCAACAGCCGTCGCTGAGACAGAATCTGCAGGGGCAACAGGCCTGTTGGCCTTGCCACCAAGGCCCTCCTGCGGAGACAGATGCCCAGAGTCTCTGGCCTCTCTGGAGGCCATGAGACTGGGGCCACGGGCCCACGATCTGCATCACACTCTGACTGGGTGTTACAAAGGGAAGTTCAGGAGACCGGAAGGGAGTGAGCAGATTGTTACTCTCTGGTCCTCCCTCTCCTGGCCTGTTCCAAGAACGGAGAACACACAGCAGATAAAGGAAAATAGTAAGCATTTGGCTTGTTCCCCTGGACATGGGTGCCACCCCCTGCAATGTATTTCAGATGTCTTTGCTCTATGCATAAAAGGTAGCCATAAAAACTCAAGGTTAAGTCCAACCCAGAAGACTCGATGCTTCAACTTTTTCTACAATAACAAACACAAAGGACTCAGGTTCCTCCCAGGGACAAAGACCATATGATTTCTTTCATTTCTGGAGTCTGTTTTAAAATTCACACCTCTCACAGTATAGCACAGGGAACTGTATTCAATTTCTTGTAATAACATATAATGGAAAAGAATCTGAAAAGAAAAAATATATGTATGTATATGTATAACTGAATCACTATGCTGTACACCTGAAACTAAAATTGTAAATCAACTATACGTCAATAAAAAATTTAAAATTTTTTAACATCTCAAAAAAATAAAATAAGATTCATACCTCTCACTGGCCCTCCACTCCCCTCTCCCTGTAGGAAAAGATCAATAAATGATCCCACTCTGGCTTAGAGGTACTATCTGACAGAAAGATACACCATGAAGACACACATTGTCCCTGCATGTGTGTGCCTGTGTGTGCCCCAACCTGCAATTTCCCGACTTGCAAAAGCCCACTAATGCTTTTAAGCTCTGCTTTGAAATGTTTTTTAACTCAGATAATTTTCCAGGATTTTATTCAGCTGAACTCATCACATGCACTGTTTTTTCCATCATGGATCAGCAAAGGCAATTTTCCAAACGACTCTGGAGGCATTATTTCTCTAATGTGTTTCTTCCCTGAGATCTGTTTGGCTCCTCGGGAGCTGAGTCTGACTTTCTTCGACTCATGATGGAGGCTGACTACCCAGTCTTCTTCACAACAAAATAATAGGAAATCACAATATGTTCCCTTTACTCGGTGTAGACTCCTGGTTCACATGTTTAAATTGGACACGGAGTGATTTTTCATGAAGTTTCAATGCCTCCAGGCTTACCAGCGCACTCCAGTGGGTCTGGCCTAGACTCAATAAACATTTCTTCGTAGAGGAGAAGAGAAGGAAATAACTCTCGGCTCTGAGAGCATATACTTTTGCAGGCCTCTGGGGACCGATTAAGAAGTTCTGTTATAGGATCGTTGCCTCCTAGGCCTCATTCTGGGCAAGCTGGTTTATGAAGAGGATCTAAGGATAAAAGCTGTGTGGAGAGGCTTTCAGAGAGGGATTCTGCACTCACTCTCAGCACACAGGACTCCGTGACACTCCCCTCTCAACCAGCTTTAGGGGTATCTCCTTTGCACAAAGAATAACTTCCAAACTCCTTAGACTGACATCCAAGATACTTTGCAGAGTAGCTTCACCTGGAATTCCCTCCCCAAGCCACACTCCTCATGAGAAGTGCACCTGACCCAGAGCAGACTCCAAATCTACCATCCCCAACCCGCCTTCTGCTTGCCCAGCTTTCCCAGGCCCAAATTAGGCAGCATCTCCTCCAAGAGGCTTTCTCAGACATCCCATTCCAGTTGGAATTCATTTTCTTCTCTGCTCCCTCCGCAAAGCGCCTCTGTTTCATGGGACTTTTTAGACATTTGGGGGCAATTAGGAGAAACTGGGGCAAATTACAGATGGGCATTTTGAATTTCGCTCCCCTTTCTGTTAAAAGGGAAGTGAGATGCTTGTGTGACTGAAAAACTGATGGAAGCAAGGCAGGAAAGGCTCGTGGGTTTGAAGGGGACAGAGCGTTTGGGATATTCCAAGCAAACTTAGGGATGAGATCTCCATGGGAGAGCCAAAGAATGGGATCGAGGTTGTAAAAACCAAGGTATGGAACGAAAGTTGCAATTTGATCTGCATTCTTGTTGATGGTGATGCTTCATGAATAAGTATGGAGAGAAGTTGCTTTATGCAGGAAGTGTCCAAATTCCCTGTGTCTCTGCGGTCTCTGGGGTCAAGACCAATAGATTGGGGTGGCAAGAGTTAACAGGGCTAGAACACTTATCACAGATAGCATGATGGCTCTTGTCTCTGCACTTGTCTGGTTCACTTGACATTGAGCATCTTTAGGGCAGGGGTCAAGCCTTACTTGTCTTGACACATCCTACATGCTGGCACTTGGTAAATAATGGTTGCAGAATTGAACTGAATTAAATTGAATGAGCCCTGGTAAAGGTTTCTATCCTAATGGTCTCTTAATAGCATCCATAAGAAAACTAGACTCAATTTTAAATCGCTTTAAAAACTCTTACTTAGCCTGAATCAGCTTCCAGGAGGAAAATGCTTCCTTCAAACAGATATGTGTGTCTGGAAATATAAAACCACCCAGGAAAAAGGGCTTTCATCTGAAACATTATCTGAATCCTAAGCAATTCAGTCTAGCTTTGCTCCAGTAGTGTGAGGTGTCTTCTCTGTACTCTTCGCTTTGAAATGTAGAATCTTTTCACATGTCAAAAAAATTCAGATACAGCAAATTCATGTCTATTTTATAACTCAGGGAAAATAAAAGTATACACACACAAAAGGAAGATAAAATTATTCATGTCACCTGAAGATAAATGCTTTGTCAGTATCTTGGTACATGACTTTCCACCCCTCCCCCTAATATCTCTGGACCTTGCCTTGGGTCCAACAACTACAGGTACCCTGAGTCCTACTCTGGGGCCATGGCCGCATCCTTTCTGTTTGGTCACTGCCTGAGTCTGACCTTGGATATCACCCTCCTTTCTCTTTCTGGGACTCATTTTATGCTTTCTTTTCTTTCCCTGTCTGTTAAAACCTGCTCTCAGGAGACGCTCTAACTCGCACAGAGTATAAATGACAGATAAGACTTTCTGTGCTACCCATTCCAGCAATATCTGCATTTAATTCAAGGGCCTTCAGTGAAAGAATTGCATCCCTAATTCTAAGCCACAGAATTGGTACCCTAATAAAGAACTTCCTGATGTGTCACCTCCAGAGGCATACTCAGGTTTTGTCGTCTTAAAGGACACTGACATTGAGGACGCTCCTTATTCTTTTCTTTTCTTAAGGACCCTTCTTAAGAAGCTCTGGTAGATTCAAAATTATGAATACAAAATTAGATATCAAAGAATATTTATTTAGAGGAAATCCATGCAAGTGAAGTACTCTAACGTTTGATCTTCAGCAGCTTGGCGATAAACTCACTTGTGATTTTTTTCATTGATCCTTGCCATCCAGTGAAATTGGCAAGGTAAGTACCATTAGCCCCACTTAACAGATATGGAAACTGAGACCCAGAGAAGTCACACAGTCAAAAGAGAATCATGTTGCGGTAGACACTGGAGGTACCCACCCTAATGAACTGGAGGCAAGAAGACTTAAATGATGTGTTGTAGAAAATAAAACATTTGTAGGTGAGATCCAGACCCGTATCTCAGGGCTCCAAGCCTGCTGTTCTCTCTAGTACCTGTGCTACCTCACTGAACGGAGGCTAGAACTCACCACTGCTGAACCTCTCTGTCCAGTATTTTCCCCTCCTAGCCACAATTTAGTCTGACTTCTTAAAAAAAAAAAAAGGTACTATTGTTGCAGATCAGCCTTTTCATATATACAAATATGGTGAAAAAAAACGAACTAAAGAGTATCATCTTAATACTTAAGGAGTCCTGAGAGAAACATGGATGTGTCATGTGTCACATGATAGGAGTACCCAAAAAATGTCCTTGCCAAATTTCTATGAAGTCAATTACACAGTAAATAGGGAACTTTCTATTTCAAGGAACTCTATAATTAAACCTTCTTTTAAAAATTGAAAGAATTCTTGTCAATCAAAGAATGACAGCCTAATTGCTCCTTTGACAGTTTGAGTGTTCATACCCAGGGCTTTCTTAAGGGAAAGCACAATTACACATACTAGGGAAAAATGCTAAAATTTGGACAGGGTGGTGAGGTGGACAGGAAGAACCCTGAGACATGGTGTAGATTCATTCAACAATAAGAACAGGCTGCAAGACTGTGAAACTATATGTCAGTCTTGCTAGTTTGTGATCAGTTCAACCATGTGAATGACACTGTCAATATGGTTTCCTGTCCGGTCTTTAAAGACAATAATTCTGCCTACCCTCTTACAAACCATGCTGGATTGTCTGCAGTAAGGGCCCAAGTGGCCATGCCTCCCTGGATCTGCACCGCTTGCAGTGTTACTTTGCACCTGTCTCATTAGCAAGTGGAATCTGTTTCCCCACTTCTTGAATATGGGCTGGTCTTGTGACTTGCTTAGGCCAATGGAATGTGCTGGAAGTGTCCCAGTGCCAGTTCCGAGTCGAGGTCCAGGAGGCCTTTAGGGCTTCCAGTCACAATGTCGGCCTCTTGAGACTGCACTGTAAACAACCCCAGGCTGGCCTGCTGGAGAATAAGAGCCATGAGATCCAGAATCCTATTCCCCATCCACCACTGCCTGAGCTGACAGCCATCCAACCGCCAGATGTGTAAGGCTATGCTAGACCACCCAGCCCTGACAGACCTACCAGCCGACTGCAGAGCATGAGCAAGCCCAGGCTGTATTGTTTGAGTCTGGTCTAGAGTCTGGTCTAGATTAAAAGAAACACTCAGGCAATCCACAGACTCTCAAGCTATATAAATATTGTTTTAAGGCATTAAGTTTTAGGGCAGCCTGTTTTCTTAAGTGATAACAGAAAACTACTGTAATACATTCCTACAAAGAATGAGCTACTTTGAAAGCATTTTCTGCTTTAAAAATGACTAAAAATTAATTTAGCACTGGTGGTTAATATTCCATCTGCTTTAATATCTTGGAGAGATGGGTGAACCATGCAGTCTGAGCTTAAATCATTCCACACTAAGAATATATTCACATGGAGTCACCAACACATACGTCTGGCAAGAACTTTGTTCTCACAGTTATTAAAATGCAGGAAAAGCAGAATTTTCAGAACTTAGTGACCTTTTTTTGATGACTAGATCTGACTTTATACTCACTCTGAAAGATTCAGTAATTTCTCTTGACATCTCATCAAATAATAATGTTTAGATATGCTGCAATCATGCAGTAGGATTATCATGAATAAACCCCTTTTGTGCATAGAATACCCCCTACAGGCTGTTTGGCAGGCTAGCCACCTATTTTTGTAAATAAAGTTTTATTTGAACACGGTCACATTCATTCATTTATATAATGTCTATGGCTGCTTTTGTGTGACAACTGCAGAGTTGAGAGGTCAAAACAGATACCCTATGGTTCACAAATCCTAAAAAATTTACTCTATGACCTTAAGAAGAGTTTTCCAACCCTTGCAGCACACTACCAACATTTTAAAAGTAACTCTATTAACATAGACAATACTAAGATATTCTAAAATTACAGGCTCTGGCTTGACAAAAACCTAACCAATTGCATTGCAGGGGAGATAGTAAGAAAGGGAGGTGGGGGTATGGGTGTGTAATGTCACAAAACAATGTAAAAATGCAATCCCACTGGATCTGTTGGATAGATTTCCTTCAGTTAAGCTACAGTCAGGTTATATAAATAGGTGAGCCAGGAGTCATAAAGAATTTCCACAAAGTGACGCTCCAGTGAGCTTTGCCCATCTGTCTTTCTGTAGCCCCATTTATTAATCTTGTCCCTAAGGAATCACCTGATTCCTTTCCCAGACTTGTCATGACATTTCAGGGACATTAGAACTCACATCCAAGGCAGACAGACAGCTGGGCTTGACATTCACCTCCCTAAGCTGTGGTTTCCTTGTGTATAAAATGACCACTGGGTGGTCTCTGAGGTCCCTCCCAGGTTGGACACTGTGATTCAGAGCTGGTGCTAATGCTAATGGTGGTGGTGCCACTGGTGGGAGCAGTTGCGGCAACCAGAGGTGCAGCTTCACCAAAGCAGTCCACTTGCTGCATAGGTTTTCTTGGGTCCTACAGATCTGCTGACCCCAGCTCAGCTCTATAGATGGGGCCCCTGAGCCTCAAGTTCTGGCAAACCCACATTACTGAAAGAACAAATACCTTCACACATGAGCAGATGACCAAATGGTGGTGCCACCAGCTTATCCAAAAAGGAGACTGGATGTGTATCTAACTGGCAGGAAGTGATTGTCCACAAACCCAAGTGTTAGCTGTACAACTTTGGGTGTTAAAAATGCCAGTGCTTGTTAATTTTCTTCTTTTTACTGATGTGCATTTTTACAATGGTGCATGTGGTATAAAAAGAAACAAACAATAAAAAGTGTTCAAAGGACCTCAGTCCCATCACTAAGGCTACAGGGATGACTGAGGCAGACAGATGATCAGACCCTTCGCAGATACACATTTCCCATTCTGACCCATGACCACTTCTGTCCCCTTTCATATCTAGAGTTGATGCTTGCTATTAAATACACTTTCTGTGCACGTAACGGGCGATGTGTCTTGGGCTCCCTTTCTTCATCCCAGGCCAGCTCTAACCTGTCCCTGTGCTTGGGAAAATTTTGATTGTGCTACGGCAGGGACTCCAAAAGCTGCCTGGCCATTGGAAACACCTGACGAAAGTTACTGTAAGATATTATTTCTGGGGGCCCAGACTGGTTTAGTAGCTAGGAGCAGGTCTTGAATAGCTGCCTTTTTTTAAGCTCCCCAGGTGGTTTCAACAATCAGCTCAGTTTGGGACCCAGAGCCCTGTGGAACCACAGCCAGTCTGGGAAAAGTAACCCCAGTCTCATTCTGGGCCTTACAGAAGTCAAGGAGAGGAATACAGCAAAGGGATTAATGGGTTTCCTCTTGTCAACTGTATTTTCCCTTCCAAAACCTCTTTATTTTTATTTTCTTCATTGGTGAAAAGCCCACACTCTGAAACCATTCCACCAACCTCCACTACTCAGTTTTGTCACTATCTAGTTGTATGACTTTGGGCAATTCTCTTAAACCTCTCTGTGCCTCAAGCTTCCTCATCTGTAAAATAAAGATAATGGTTGTATCTAATGGAATACTACTCGGCCAGAAAATGAATGAAATAATGCCATTTGCAGCAACATGGATGGACGCAGAGATCATACTAAAGGAAGTAAGTCAAAGACAAGTATCACGTGATACTTATATATATTCACTCATTATACGTGAATCTAAAAAAGTGATACATATGAACCTATTTATAAAATAGAAACAGACTCACAGACATAGAAAGCAAATATATGGCTACCAAAGGGGAAGGGGATTGGGAGGGCTAAACTGGGGATTTGGGATTAGCAGATACAAACTACTCTATAGAGAATAAAGAAACAACAAAGACCTACTGTATAGCACAGGGAACTATATTCAATAGCCTGTAATAATCTACAATGAAAAATTATATATATATATATATGTATAACTGAATCACTGTGCTGTACACTAGAAACTAACATAACTTGTAAATCAATTTTTTAAAAAAAGATAATGGTACTTACCTGCTTCAGAGTGCCGTGGAGAAAATGATACAAACTGACATATAAAGTACCTAGGAGTAGCTGGCAGGTGGCAAATCTCATTAATGGTGGATATTTTTTAAAATCATTGTTTGATTATTTCTTCCTGTCTGGCACGCGACCCTAGGCACATTTGCCTTGGCCTCCTTTCTAGGCGAGCACAGTTTTCTTGGGGGCACTGGAGGACGTGCTCAGTCAGAGAGGAAGGTTTGGGATGGGCCTGTCAGTATTTATGCAGTTACAACCTCAAGCACAGCATTAGGTCGTGAGGGGTATATTGTGCAAGCGAACACTTCCCGGAGGTGCAGGACAGATGTGGAGCCACCAGGTTCCAGCAGTGGGTCTCCTGGGGACCAGGGACAAAGCAGCTTCACGTCAAGGCAAATATAAGTAGGGTTACCCACTTCGGGGCATGCTCTTCTTTCTCATCACTATGGCGGGCCATTTGGAAAATCTCCCATATTTTAAGATGTAATTATCAAAACAATAGACTCTAAACAATTGGACAAGGTGAGAAATTTCAGCACTTGCCAAGTTGCATGTTAAAATTGTGGAGTTTTTAGTTTAGTGAATTCCTCACTCCTGTTCATGCTGTGGGTTAATAAACAACCACAGCCACGGCTGATCACAGACTGAGGGAGAAAAAAGCTTTCCTCCAACCTGTCAACTCCATACCTGGAGCAATCTGGGATGGCAGAGCTCCAGAAACTGCAAAAAGCGGCCATTAACAATGTAACTGTAGTCTTTTACACGTACAGGAGCTGTGCTAGTTAGTGGCTGCTCTTTTGGAAGCTACATATATTAGCAACCAGCAGTGACTCAGTGCTTTATTTTTAAGCACCATGTATGATCTTTTCGACTCCCAGGATGGCATTCGATAGTTCACCTGATGAGTTAACGAGCAGACCCCATAAAAATAGCACAATTATCTAATATTTACAACCCAGACATTTCTAGTGTCACCTTATGTTTGGTGGTGGTGGTAGCATTTACTAGATGCCCTGGAGGATAAATAAATGCTAACTGGTGTAGAGAATACCCCTCCAGGCACTTACAGTAGTCATTAATGGGGTAAAAAAAGCACAGGAATTCAAAAATTAAAAAAAAAAAGAAAGAAAGAAAAAGAAAAAGCACAGGAGACCACCTGAGTGAGGCTCAGCTCCAAATTTTGTGTCTGTTTAGGTACATTTCTTAATCGTTCTGAGATTCCTTCCTGAACCAGGAACAACAGCCACCTTAGGGAATGTGGCAAAGAAATGAAGCTTACACGAATTCCTTTGGCTCCCCTACATTTCCCAAACACTTTGCAGCTAGGCAGGGTCATGTTACCAGTGCTAGCCAGTAAAGGATGGGCAGAAATGACATTAAAGCAGTGAAAAACCCATGTGTGATGATCCCAACTCTCTCTTCTCTGGTCCACGGGATTGAAAAGATCACATATTTTTTTCAAATGATGGAGTTTACAAGATGGCAAAATCTCTTTCAGCCTGGGTCTCTGAGTGACTTTGTGGAGCAGAGAATTCACTTCCCCTGCTCCCCACCTCCATCCCCTCATGGACCCTTAATGAATAGACAGTTTGCATCAGAAGTAATCTTGGGTAATATGGTAGCATGGAGATTTTTGAGTTCTTAAGGGATTTCTGTTGAGAGATTTCCAGGTTACTTCCTCCATCCCCAGTATAACACAGCCCATCCTCCCTAAGAGCCAAGGTCACAGTCAAACAGTAAGATGTAGTAGTAAAGAGAGTTCAGCAGCCACAATGCCTTGATTTGAAACTGAGCTCCATCACTATGAGCTTTGTGATTAATCTGGGCCTCAGCTTCCTCATGAAACATGGAGGTAATTCTTCAGAGGATTGTTATAAATACGTCAATAGATGTAAAATTTTGAAAACAGTGTCTTACACTCAAAGCACTCAAAGATAGCAGCCACTACTAGGTACATCGTCTAGCACACAGAAGATAATTCAGCAAATACTAGTTTCCTTGATCCACCACCTTCTTCTTTTCCTGGGATCAGGGATTCTCACTCTGGCTGCACATTAAAATAACTTAGGGAGATTTGAAAAAGGACTGAGCCTGGGCCCCACCCAGAGTTTCTCATTTAATTGGCCAGGGTGGGTCCCAGCACTGACAGTTTTAAAAGCTCCTCAGTATGCATCAAATGTGTGCAGCCAGGGTTCAGAACCACCCTTTCTCACTTGGCAGCAAATTACCATTCGTCTGCTTGATACTAGCAAGTTTTCTCAAACATGCTAAGTAACAACAACAAAATGTAGGGTTTCCTGTGAGCTGATAGCCTTTCCCAACTCCAGAAGTGTGACATTCAAACCACAAAGGAAAAACCAAGCTTGTGTTATGCTGATTTGGCAGTCTGACTGACAGTGCATCTTTCCCTCGAGACGGGGTACAAAGCAGCTGGTGGGCGCAGCATTGAATAGATCTGTGGGGGAGGGCGATCAGAAAAGAATAAGGTTCATTACCCAAGACACCAGAACTGCAGTTGCCCCCTGGTCTGGTTAACCAGTCCGGGTTCAAGAAACAGAAGCCCACTGTGCTGGCTCGAGGAAAGAGGATGGGACGGGAAGATATGAGAGGGAAGATCACGAATATCAGAGGGCCAGAAGCTGATCTTGGCACGACGCCGGGAGACCAGCCCTGGGCTGTCAGCACCTAAGAAGACACAGGACCACCCTCACCTCTGCTCCGTTGTCTCTCAGCTGGCACTTGCTCTCACTTGCTTCCTTCAACACGGCTTCTGGTCCTGACTTTACATTCTTGGCTTGAATTCTACCACAAATTGAAGGCAGTGTATTACTTTGTTCAAATCTGCTCATTCAAAGCTGATCATTCTTACTTATTTGCAGTGGAACACCCAAACCCCCTTCGGTCAGCAATTCACTCCTGGTTTCCTCAGCTGTGGATGAGGAAGCAAGACCATAATACAGAACGTAACGTTAAACTGGAACTTTTGGCTGGGACACCAAGATATTATCTATACTGGATTTCAACCTTGAAAAGTTGGGAAATGGACAGCCATGCAGATATGTCAAACAAGTAGTTAACAACCAGCTTGATGACTCTCAGACTCTCATTGAGGAGCATCACGTCAAGAGAGGATTTTTAATAATCATTTCTTTGGGACGAGCCAACCTCCCTGCCTACCCCATAACCCTGGCTTTAACAATCCCTACTCAGAAAGACATGAGTAGGGACCATGTGTTTCCTGGAGGGTTCCAGAAACCTGGTACCTGACCACACCTGAATAAGCTGATGTTGCCTGTGACAACAGAGTGGACAACTGCAGCTTGGAAGTAACTTTCTATCAGCAGGTCAGAAGTGTGTGAGTCCAGGGGTCAGATGTGGGAACTGCGGTGGGAACGTCAGCCTGTGGATCCTACCCACATTGGCAGGGATCCAGAGTAAGAGGTTAGGGATTATAATACCAGGGGCAAAAGCTGAAGGGAGGTCAAGAAGACCAGCCAGAGGAGAGGTGCTGCCTGAGCCAGGGAAGCTGTATTAGAAGGGCAAAGTAGGGCTCTCAGAAGACCCCAGGGGGCCCCCCTGCAAGAGAAGGAGTGCTCTGCCATTGTATGACACCACCAGTCCAGTATGAACATTCCAAGCCCCCACCTTCCTGCTGCATTAACCCTGAAGGTCCAGAAAAGACCTTCTTTCCTGTTTTGGCCAGTAATTTCCAAGAGCAGTCAGTTATGCTGAAAAGGCCTGTGCAACCTCCCAACAATTCAACCGTTGGGCCAAGCTCCTCCCTAACATGGAGTGCCACCATATGTCTGATGGGATCATGAGAAGATGGGGCCAGTGAGTGGCCACGTCACATTTCATTTCCATGTTTACCAATTAAACAAAACCAACAAAATTATCTTCTACTACAGTCCTGGCAATAGGGTCCCCACTGCAGACCATGCAAATATAAGACAATCTCCAGCCATAATGTATCTGACTTACAATAAAGAGGGCAAGACAAGTACGGAAATAATCATAATGTACCTCAAGAGATGGATAAATAAAGTCTCTGAGAGTTTATAAATGAAGACCATCCTGTTATAAGAGGGAGGAAAGGCGCAGGGTGTAGAGCAACGATGGGACTGGGACTCTCTGGTGAGCTGCAGCATTTGAGCTGATCTTGAATGGGCACATTTCAAAAGAAGAGACAATGAAGGGAGAGGGAAAGGAAGGCCATTCTAAGTCCAGGGGAATTGCCACAGCTACCTGGTCTACCACAGGATTTCCCTCCATGTCAGGATAGGAGAGGTAAAAAATTTTCATCTCCTGTGCAAACTCTGGTCTATTTATGGGTTGCCTGTACTGCTTTGTCAGTGGAAGTGGGTAAGTACAAGGAGTGTGTCTTTTAAGTCACCTCGGGCGGCTATAACAAAATACTTAGATTGGATGGCTTAAACAGTAGACATTTCTCACAGTTCTGGACGCTAGGTAGTCCAAGATCAAGGTGCTGGCCAGTCAGGCTCCTAGTGAGGGCCCACTTCCTAGCTGGCAGGCAGCCACCTTCTTGCTGTAATTTCACATGGCATAGAGAGAGAGTGAGGAGAGAGAGTGAGAGCGCACACTCTGATGTCCCTTCTTATACGGATACCCGTCCCTTCATGACGGCCTCACCCTCAAGACCTCATCTCAACCTAATCATCTCCCAAAGGCCCCCCCTCCAAATACCATCACATTGGTGGTTAGGACTTCAACATATAAATTTGGAGGGAGACACATCTAATCTATAACATAGTGTTCTGGACAGTTAGTAAGGAGATAAATGGGTATGGGCATCTAGTGAGAATCTAAAGGGACTACAATACACCTGGAGGAGAAGGCAGGTTTTCCACAATGGGATGGGGAGAATTATGAGTCTCAGCAAGAAAGAGGGCAGAGAAAGGAGATGGAAGGAATGAGAGGCACGGGAGCAGGGTGGGATGCTGGTGCAGTGGGGCTCTGAGCATGAGCCCGCAATAGAAGCTAGAGACGGAGAAGATGCTGCTTGTGGGTGGGGCTGGCTCAGCAGGAGACAGGTGGGCTTGGAGGAGTCAAGGGAATCCAGGCCCAGTTACTGAATTCTCAACTGGTGCCAACTTTCTGCCCCGGTGAGTTGTGTGGCTCTGGACCCTGCTCAAGCTTGGGTTCACCTCCGTCCTGTCAGCCAGCCCTGTCCTAGACCTGTGGTCCATCTCAGGAACCCTCCCTGATGTCTGGTCCCTGCAGTCTGAGACAGACTTCCCAGATACAGCTGCCTGCCAAGGACTTCGACATGTCACTGAGATGAAGTGACATTGGAGCAGAGACCTGAGGAGAGAGGGGGTAAGCTACGTGGACATGTGGGGAAAGGGCCTTCCAAACAAAGTGAACAGCAAGTGCAACAGCCCTGGGGCAAACATGCACTTGGCACATCCAAGGAACAAATAGAATGGAATGATCTGAGGAATGGGGCAAGTTATGTGGTGGGAGAGGTGACAGAGGTGATACCACCCTCGTCTCTCACTTTACCCACCACCATGTGCTCCCTGTGTTGAAGGCTTAGGTTCCTGTTCTATTTTCAAGCCTAGTAACTCTGACTTCATTCGGTGGCAAGGAACCCTGATGTGATTTGTAAAACGCACACTGGCCAGGTCTACATATCTTTACCCACCTCCCCACACTCATCCCATACTCTCCAGTGATTGGAGAATTCATCTGGGCCAGAGACAGGTGACACAGTTGTGGCCAGTTATGGATTTTAGTAGGTCATTATATTCTAGTTACAACTATTACAGCCCAAAGAATAATCTGTGAGCAAACCTCTGTACAGTATGTCTCTCCATGGAGTTAAAAGACAGCTTTGAAAATGATAGAGATTTAATCTATCTCTGCATCGATCGATCTATCTACCTACCTACCACCTACCTACCTATTGATCTTATCTGTCTGCATCTCCAATAGAAAAATGGATAAAGGACACAAAAGCAACTAACAAAAGAGATATAAATGACTGAACACTTTGAAAACCTCAATCTTTCTAAAACTCAAAGAAATGTATATTAAAACACTGAGAGTAGCCAGGGAACATGGTCAGTAGCCAATGTTATTTAGAAAAAGGGGAAACAGACTTTGCCAAGCATTATTGATGGTGATGTTAAATTGACATGACCTTTCTGGAGGGCAATCTAGAAATAGGTAGGAAAAATGTAAATAGGTATACCATTATACAGCAGTTTTGCTTGTAGGAATTTATTCTTAGGAAGTAATTGGACAACTCCACAAGGACATATGTACAAGGATTTCCAGGGAAAATGACCTAAACCTCCACAGTAGCAAATTGGTTAAATAAATCATGCTACATGCATACCATGGAATAGTCTTTAGCTACCAGAAATGATGTAAAGGAGTATTTATTGACATGGAAAGGAGTCCACAATATAATAAGTACAAAAGCTAGATTACAAAAGTGTGCAGTGTATGTTACAATTTTTTTGGAAGATTCTGTGTTATGTATTAAAAGTCTAGAAAAAGTAAATACATATATCAAAGATAAATCATTTTTGGCTACCTCTGGATTATGGGATTCGTTTGATTTTTTATTTTTTCATGTGTTTCTGCATTCTCTGAATTTTAAGTAATAAACATGTATAACTTTTGAAATCAGATCAAATCAGTAATGCTGAAATGCTCTGAAAAGTGAAATGAAATGCTTGGTCAATAGATCTCTGTCGAAAGATCACCTTTCTCCTCTGCTCCCACTTGAAGCCAATCCATCGTGGGATTATGCTTTGACTCTCTCAGACAGATGAGTATCTATCCTATTTTTAAAAGCTCCCAGAGAAAGGCTTCAAAATTTCCCTTGACAATCCATTCCAGGGTTTATCGAATCCATCTGAAAAAGAAATTTCCCCTTCTATCTAATCTGAAACACCTGTTCTGTTACTTAAGCCACTGCTTTTCTCCTTCAACTTGCAGTGAAAATAGGAACTGGTGACTGCCATTTGTCCTCATCAGGACCAATTATTTTCCAGAATATCTAAAATTATATAAATCCTACAGGTTAAACACATATGCATACACACACACTTTCAGGACTCTCTAAACTGGCATTATCACATAAGCAAACATTACATTCAAAGAAGCTATTTGGAAAGCCCTGCCCCATCCTAGGCTGCTTAGAAGGACGGAATTTCAGCCCCAGATTTTTTGTTTGTCTTTTCAGCAGTGGCACTGTCGGGAGAGTAACCTTGAGCAGGGATGAGAACGGGAGATGCAGGAAGCTATCTCAGACTTGTTCTGGTTGGTAAGAAAGAATGTCATTCCTAAACCTTGAGAAAAGCAAAGAGAAGAGCAGATTGCTAATGCCGACAGCCCATGTGAATGATACATTGTGACAAGAGCTTTCTCTCTCTCTGTTCTTTAATTCCTCCTCCATCCTGCTCTCTCCCTCCATCATCTCCTGCCCAATCTGTTGACTTCAACCCCATCATGGCAGATATTTATTGTCCGTTTACCATGCGTCACACATTGTTCCAGGAAATCTACATGTACTCACTTAACTCCCACAACCACCCTAGGAAATGGATTCCACTACCCCTATTTAAAGCGGTTTCATTCAAGAGCTCTCTCCTCTACTTGCTGGGCACCAGATGGTCTCCAGATGCAGCCCTTTGGAGCCACAGGGGGTTCCCCTGACCCCAGAGGGGGCTCTGGGGCAGTAGGGAGGTGTGCACAGGAGCTACCATGCCTCAGTGACCCAGAGAGCTAAGTGGGGTAGAGTGGTGGAGACCTCAGGCTTCGGAGCCTGAAGCAAATGCTGTCATTGACAGTCATGCTTTCCAGGATGACTTCCAATCACCAGGCTCTGCTTCTCTGTGCCTGAGGGCTTTTGTTCCCCAAACCACAGGAGGCCCCCGTCCCCTGGGAGTAGCCCTCACACGCAGGTGTTGGTGTATAAATACTCTGGCTCCCTCAGCCCCTGAACTGGATAATTCTGGGTCACGAATTTTGTATTTTTTTCTCCATGGGATTAAAGTGCCGTTACCATAGTAGTAACTGATAGAACAGTCATCCTTCATGAGCTGCCTTCCTTCTCCTGAATCACTTCCCACTGCCCAATATACTATTCATACTTGAATCCTTGTCTCCTTCCTGGGAAAACCTAAGGCCGAGTCTATGAGAGGCCTGGTTTGAACTCCAGCTCCCAGCCTTTCATCCTATATGACCTTTGATGAGCTTTGACTGAAAAAGGGGCGAGGTGCTGCAGGGGTTAGAACTTTCTATATAGGAAGTTCTGCACACAGACACTGAAGAAAAGGCCATACCTACTGTTGTTGGAAAGAGGGTAATGTTATGTGGTCACTGTTTCTATTCCTAAACAATAAGAAAATACCTCTTCCTTCCTCACTAACACTGCTGGAAACTTTAATCCTAAGGCTTGCAGCTGACTGCTCTCTAGCCTTGGACCAGAAAAGCTAACAACAAATTAGACCTGTTGTGAAGACCTGATATCAGACATAGTTCCTTAGAGCTCAATTTCTATTTCAAAGAAATAATTGCAAGTAATTTTCCAGGAATGAGTTTTCTACCCATCTGCCAATTTAGAGATGCTAATTCCTTCCTTGGGCAGAGTGCTTTAATGTTGACAGAACATTTCCATCCAACTTCTATAATTGCATTTGAGTCTCACGTCTGATCCTTGTGTCAGGATAGGATAGCTTGCACCCCGTAATGAACCCCTCGATCTCAGTGCATTCACACAACAAGTGTGTATTCCTTGCTCGCTCTCTCATGAGTCAGCTGGGTGATCTACCCTATGCCATCGTCTCTGCAGCATCCACAGATGGACCATCATCATCTGGAATATGGCTGCTCACTGTGGCCGAGGGAAAAAGAGCACTCGGGAGCATTCTGTTCTAGCAATTACATGCTGTACTCAAAAGGAACACTCTCATTCCCTCTCAGAATTCACTGGCAGGATTGGGTTCTGCCACTAACCTGGCAAGAAGCTGATCCTACCACTAACCTGGAAGGCAGGCAACTGGAAACTGCTGATATACAGAGTAATGACTACCAGCATATCATTCCACCCACTTTATTACGGGAAACGTGAGAAATGGTGAGTTTAAGCACTTTCTTAAAGTCACCCAGGGAGTCGGGGCAAAGTAGGGTGTAGGATCCCAGTGTGGTTCTTTCTCCCTGAGATGCCTGGAGACTACACTGGCAGACAAGGTCCCACCTCTCTCCTCTCTATCTCCAAACTCAGCAAACCTGAACCATCTTTGTAAGCCTCCTCAGTGGCAATCTCAAGGTCAAGGACTGAATAGTGAATGGTCAAAGAAACTAACTTTCTGAAGTACCTTGGGGGTCAGGTGATAAGGGGAATTTTTTTTTTTAAGCAGTAGGATGTGGAAAGGAAAGCAGCCCCTCCCTCTTGCTTGAGAGAGAGAACCACCCTGTTCTCAGAACCAGGGAGGACTCTCCAAACAGTAGGATTTGAAAGCACTCAGACCAGACCACCACTACCTCAAGCTTCAACGCGGTGGTGCCCCAGAGTCTGCGCACATCAGCCTGTGAGAACCAAGTGTGCATCTTTTCCCCGCTCCACCTGCAGCATAGTGGTGGCTTGAAGTTGGCCGTGGTAGGAATATTTATACCACAGAAATTGGAAAAGCTATAAATCCAGGGTTTTTATCCTCCCAGACTGCTGGTTGTTAAACATGTACCAGTGCACTACTGTTCCTACTGTCAGTTTCTCATGCACGACTGGCTTTTCCTTCATGCTCCTGCATGCCTCGTGGGCGCCTGTGGAACCCTGAGGACTAGAAAGCTTCTCTGAGGAGAAGGGCTCTGCCTTTTCCCTTTTTAGAGTTCTTCCCTTCCCTGGCACACACTTACATGGCCTTTACTGTTTGCCAGGATCATTCTAATCACTACACGTATAAAGCCTCTAATCCCTATGAGGAAGGTGCTATTATTTTACAGATGAAGAAACTGAGGCACAGAGAGAGTAGGTAACTTGGCTTGGGTCACACAGCAAGTAAGAAGCACAGGCAGGATTTGAACCAGGGTAAATCCAACTCTAGCATCTCTGCTGGTAATAACCACACTCTATTGACTCTCAGAGCACATAACAGAAGAATAGGAAGATTTTAATTAGTTAAAAAAAATGTTAAATACTATTTTTCTGAATATCCAGTATGAATTATATCTGGCAACCACATTGTTAAAGTGGATTTTTTTTCATTTGTTAAATATTCATTTATTGAACACTGGCTGTACGCAAGCTCTATGCTAAGTGATGAAAAGGACACCAGGATGTGGGCAATATGAGTTGCCATTTATTGAGCTCAAACTAAACAGGCACATGGCAGGTGCTGACGGGGCTACAAAGATGACCTGGATGAGTGATGATGGTGATAGCAGTGAGAGTTACTGTTATTTGAATGCTTAATACATGCCACACACTGTGATGAGTGTCATTATATTTTAATTTTGTGACATCTTGTGAGACAAATAGTTTACATTGTGTGCCCATTTTACAGTTGAGGAAACTGAGGCCCAGAGAGGTGTTGGAAGCCATAAAGCATGTCAAAGAGCTCACCATCTGGGTAGCTCTGACTACACTCTGTCTGCAAGGCAAGAGAGTTACACTCTGGGGTTTCTCTCCATCACCCTCTGACCACAGTTAAGCAGTTCCATCCATGTTCCAATCAACTCTGAAAGCTGACAGTTTGGCCTTCAGGAGATCTTTGGCATTGTCAATCCAACACTCTTCGAATACAGATATAGTGAGAGGAAGCCCATAAATCAAAAGGAAAAAGATTTTTCCAAGCACTTTTGTAAGAAACATGAATTATTAACATTCTGAAAAAGCCTAAACAAGCATAGATGCGCTTGATATTCATTGAGTTCAACACACAGTGTCAACGAGACCAGAAATTCATTACATGCTCAGTAGGGAGCTTAAAAAACCAAAGCAAGGACCTCTTCTTCCAATATACACCCGGCTTTAGAACCTCCTATGGGAACATTTTCAGTATGAATAAAACTTTGAACTTGAAATTATCAAAGTTAACTTTGAAATGAAATGTTACTATAAAAAGCAGGATAAAATTTTTAACAAATATGCTAAAACGTGTACAACTCCTTGAATGTTTTTGTCTTTAAAGATGTTTCTGTAGAAGGTTAGCCTCTTGTTCAACTAATAGTGTTATCCCTTAAAAGTATTGGTAGCACTATTTTTAGAGTTGTTTTCTGGTTTAATCTGGGAAGCACACACAAAAAGCAACCCTCTGTGTGTATGTCTATGTGTGTGCATGTATATGTTGTGCACATGTGCATGTGTGTAGAGGAGGTATTACTTTGGAGTCCAGTTTTGGATTCAATATGTATGTGTATGTATGACTGAAATACTATGCTGTACACCAGAAATGGATGCAACATTGTAAACTGACCATACTTAAAAGAATTTTTTAAAAATTAAACCTGTATTTCTGGTTTAATTCAGTCCTTTTTCTTACTATGTTTAGTTCCAAATGACTTTATGCTCTTTCTAAAAATAAGCTTCACCTGCCACAAACATTGTAACCACCAAGGAGAGACAAAACAATATGTCACAGTCTCTGCAGGGAAATTCTTAAAGACGAGTTCTCCAAAATGACTGGGAAGGTAACTTCTTTAGAATACTCAAGGTGAGTGCTTTGAGAAGAAACATACTTATTTGCATGATTTTTTAAAGCATTTTTATCCCATCACTTTCAAAAAGATCTGAAGCATTTGTTGATCATTTAAATTGTCACATTAGTTTATGCTAGCATTTCATATGACCAAATTCCTGGGAAATGCTTGTTTTTGTTTGAACGAGAAGGAAAAAAGATAAAGTTTTACATTGAAAGGTGTGAAAAGGAGATACTGGGAGAGAACAAGATCATTAAAATACTTCATTTAAATATGAGTTTAATATACTAAATTCATATATAAAAAGACATGATCAACAAACAAGATAAGGGGGAATTATTTTAAATCCTTACCTTACATTATAGAACAAGACAAAATAGAGACAAGAGAAGGAGTGAAGTATAGACTATAATTACAATGACTGATGTTGGAGAAATGGGAACATTGCTGATGAGAATATAAAGTGGTGCAGCCACTTTGGAAAACAATTGGGTGTCTCCTAAAAAGTTAAGAATAAATTTACTGCATCACCCAGTCATTCCACTCATAGGTATCTACTCAAGAGAAATAAACATATATGTCCACACAAAGAATTGCATATGAATGCTCATAAAAGATTTTTCCTTATAGTCAAAAAGTAGAAACAACCCAAATGTCCATCAACAGATGAGTGGATAAACAAAATGCAGTATATCCATCAGTGGACTATTATTCAACCACAAAAAGAAATGAAATACTGGTATATGTTACAAAATACCTAACCTTGAAAACATACTAAGTAAAAGGAGCCAGTCACAGAAGACCGTATAGCATATGATTCCATTCATATGAAATGTCTAGAACAGGAAAATCCACAGAGGCAGAAAGATTGTGTTTGCCCAGGACCAGGGGTAGGAACGACTGCAAATGAGCATGAAATTTCTTTTAGGTGATAGAAATGGTCCAGATTTAGACTGCAGTGAGGTTTGTACAACTCTGTAAATTTGCTGAAAGTCATTGAATTGCATACTTAAAATAGATGAATTTATGGTATGTAAATTATACCTCAGTGACACTCATAAAAATAAACACTATAATTAATGACTTTACCTTCTATCTACTTCTGGTTCCCAAGCTTAAATTCAGTATAAAAAGTAAGAAAGGGGTGGTAAACATGATTACGTAAAAATGTAGAGGTTTTATACATCAAAACACAAAACAAAAATAAAATGCAAAGAATAAATCGATAACATTCACCACACATAAGACAAATTTTTTAATTAGTATATAAAAATTTCATACAAATCTATGAAAAAAACTAGTGAGATCCCAACATTTAAATGGGTAAGGGCATGAACAGACTAGTTCATCTCCTGCTTTGAAAAATGACTAATAAATGTATGAAAAATATATCCAACTCTAAGAATAACCAGAAAAATATAAATTTTAAAAGCTATAATTTTCATCAATTGATGTATCAGTTTTAAAAAAATGTAATATTCCACACTGGCCTAGGTATGGTGAGGCAAATCTTGTGTCCTGTTGGATTAAATACAAGTAAGGATGTCCTTTTAGGAAAACAATTTAGCCATTTGTTTCAGAAGTCTGAAAAATATCTGTCACCTTTGGTTAAACAATACTACTATGATTATATGAGAAAATAATTTAAGATATAGGAAAAAACTTCATATACAGACATGTTCAACTGAATAGCATTTATAACAATAGACAATAAGAAACAGCCCAACTGTCCAAAATAGGAGAATATTTTAGTAAACTATTCTGCATTCAATGGAATACTATGTACCACTAAAAGTATTTCCAGAGAATTGATAACATGGGAAAAACTTGAGTCACCATGTTCAGTGGAAAAGAAACCCATCAGTATACAAATTATTAAGTGAAGAAAAATCACATCAGGATAGAGCATCATCTCAATTAGTATGAAATGTGTGAAAAGACGACTGGATGGAAATATACTAAAGTATTAGCTGTCACTACCTCTGGGTAGGTGGGATTTCCAAATATGCATTATAATTATACCCTCATAGTTAGAAAACATAACTTTCTGCTGTTTTTGAAAAGGAAATCTTCAAAGCCAAAGACCAAAGCACATACCCCAGGACAGCTCATTGCCTGAGTTTTGAAGGTCATCATACCTTATCTATCAACAATTGGTACTGGATTAACTGATGCAATGATTTGATGTGATATATTAAAATTTAATTCACTGGATAGAATACCATACTCTTTATTATTCACATGCTTTTTAAACCAACTAACTGCTTGGTTGGCAGCAGTAAATTATTTTGTAAGGAAAAATTTAGCAAGCTGTCTACCAACTGGGGCTGGCCACCATTATTCACAGCCTATTTGTTGCCTTCGATCATGGCTCAGCAGAGCAATCACTGTCTACCATATACGAAGAGCTACCATGCAATTAAGGCAATTCAGGCCCGAAGTCAGTCAATTCAATGAGACAAATAAGGTTCTTCAAAAAAAAAAGTCTTTTGGCATCACATGAAGCAAAATTGATTGACTGACTGAACATCTCAGTTTTCAGCTGATTTGCATAGTATTCTGAGCATTTCAACCTGCAGCCATTTTGTTTGAGGTACAGCCTGTTTCCAGCTACACTATCTAACCAGAGCCAATGAACATTTTTTTAAAATCTGCTATAATTATCAAGGTGCCAATGTTTCATTTTCATTCTGACTGACAACCACCCTAGGTGCCGCCAAAATGAACTGAAGGCACTAAAGGGAGACGGTCTCCAGCCTCACCCCAGAGCAGAAATTCTGAGGAATTCGGATCTGATTTCTAAAGAAAAAGAAAAAGAAAAAGAGCAGCTTCTCACAAAAGTGACGGTGCTGAAATTAGCCGCAATTCCCAGAGCTACTTCCCGTTACATATTTACCAGTGGCTGTCGCAGCCCTTCAGTGCTGATTACACTTTCCTTAGAACATGAGACTGTTGTGAATGTTTTTCTTCCTGTCTTGTCTGCCTATAGACACTCACTGGGCTAGAAATATCTGTTCTATTAGACCCTCTAAAGAAAATAGGGCACAGCCCCAGCCCAACGTTGAAGTAAAGTACTTCCCTGGGGGTGCAGAATCCTAGAGTCTGGTCGTTGCAATTTCATTTACAGTAAGACTTTGGGCAAGTCATTCCATGAGGCTGCTGTGCAAGGCATGAAAAACAGAAAGTTTGAAGCATTCCAGATTCAAAAGTACGTAAGATAGATCAACTAAAATGCGAAATAAACAAACAATTGGTTGAAATGCACAGCTAAGCTCATAAGTAAGGGAAATCCTCAGAGGACCAAAGGAAAAAAAAGAAGAAGGAGGAGGGAAAGGGGGGGAGGAGGAGGAAGGAGAAAACAGAGAAGGAGAAGAAGGAAAAGAAAGAGCAAGAACTCAGAATTTTTTTAAATGGTAGAGAAGATAAGAGTCCCAGAGACAGTAGAGGGCCAGATGACAGAGCGCCTTGTGGGCCAAATGGTGACTTGGAATTTATTCTAAAAAGCTGTAAAGACAGAGAAGGGTGAGTTAACTTGTAGAAGGCTCTCTTGGAGTGCCTTGTGGAGAACAAACCATAGGGAAGCAAGTCTAGAAGCCAGAGCACCAGTTAACACAACTGGCCAAGCAAGAGGTAATGATGGCCTGGACAACCTGATGCCATGGTCTGAATGTGTGTGTCCCCCAGAATTCACATGTTGAAATCCTGACCCCCAAAGATGATGGTGACCAAAGGTGAGACCTTTGGGAGGTACTTAGGTCATGAGGGTGGAGCCTTCATGAGTGGAATTAGTGTTCTTATCAGAGACACCCCACAAAGGTCCCCAGCCCCTTCTACCATGTGAGGATGCAGCCAGAAGATGCCAGCTATGGACCCAGAAGAGGACTGGTTCACCAGAAAGCAACCATGCTGCACCGTGATCGCGGACTTTAGCTCTCAGAACTGTTGGAAACAAATTTCTGTTGTCTATAAGCCACGGAGTCTGTGGCATTTTGTTGTAGCAGCCTGAAAAGTCTAAGACACTTGGTGCAATGAAGATGGGGAAACAGCCAGACCCTGGAAAGGCCAGAAGGACTTCTAGATTGATTGAAAGTGGGTTGCAAGAGAAAGAGAAGAAAAGAAGAAACATGACTTTTGAGAATTGTGGCTTAACTGGAGGATAGAGTCGGCTGTTCTGAGACAGGAAGGGGTAGAGGAGGAATAGTAGAGGAATCAACAAAGATCACTGGTTTGTGTATGGACATACTCTGTTTGACACCATATTAGACCAGCCACTAAAGATACAGGTATTATGCTGATAACTTTTGACAAAATCAGCAAGTTCCAAAAAGTAAAACTTTCCAACCTGACTCAAGAATAGAAAACTTGACTCAGAACTTTAAATTGTCAGTGGTAGTGTGTCTTGTCTTCCCACAAAGAAAGCATCAGTAAATTCTAACAAACATTCAGAGATCAGAAAATTTCCCGACTTAATTACACAACCTCTTAAGAGCAGAAGGAAAAAGAGGAAGACAGGAAGAGGGAGAGAGATGAGGAGGACAGGGAGGAGGAAAGATGGACCATCCCAATAACTTAAGGAAGCTAACATATCAGAATGAGACAAGAATCAGGCCAAAAAAAAAAAAAAACAAAACTATTCAACAATCTCATTCTCAAACACAAGGGCAACAATTCTAAATAAAGTATTGGCAAACCAAATGTGCCACTCTAGAAAAAGTAAAATACATAAAATCAAAGTAAGTTTAATACTAGAAAGTATTTTCATGTAACTTACCTCAGTATAAATCTATGAATAGTTTTCACCACAAAGGAATCAAAAATGGTGAGTAAACATGCGAAAGATGTTCAAACTCATTACTACACTGGAGAAACATTATTTAAACATACCAAGTTGACAAAAAGAATTTTTAAATCTGATAATACCAATGGTAAGCAATCACCAACTCAACAGCAATAAGTAACCATTAACAATAAGCAAATAGCAATCCCTAGCACCTAGACTGTTACTTTAAATACCATTTCCCAGAATTCTGGAGAAATGGCTGATTCCGGGTCTGTGACATAAAATGTATAAAAAGAATTTGGCACTTCCTGTCACACCAGAAAATCAGAAGCCACAGTATTACCAATGGGGCAAAAGGACTTACGCAGGCTCCCCGGCTGGAGATGCAACAACTGAACATCCATAACCTAATAGCTATAATGGATTGAAATAGCAAATGTATTTTAAATGTGTAGGTAATAACTTTCAAAATTCACTGGTTATATCTAGAGGATGAGGAGAACCAATTTGTCATTGTGAAAACTGGTTAAAAAAAAAAAAGGCAAAATCAAGCAAATGGAATCTGTTTACAAACTGTATCTTGGGATACCAAATAGTTGAGGAGGAGAAGGATTTTTTTAATAGAAGTATTCCAGCTAATAAATGAAGTGAGAGTGATAGAATTTTAATATTTTAACGCCATGATTAAATAATGAATCTTGGCAATAATCATTAATGACTGTTAACATCATCTAAAAAAACCCAGTTAACTGGATATTGTATGCTTCCTGATGGATGGAAGTACAACACATTATCTGATGTACTCTTGTCAAAAAATTGAAGCCAAAACTGAGCAGTTCTCTAGATCCACCAATTTACAGGAAATAGAGGGTCTGTGAAACATGTTGAATGACACACTGGAATGCAATCAGCAAAACCCAGACTGTGGAAACTATACACAATAAATGACCTGGTTTCTTCAACAAAGAAACTGTCAAAAACAAAATAGAGATGAACAGGAAACCTGTATAGCAAGAAAGACTTCAGAGTTACAGCAAGCAATTGTAATCTGTGAGTCTCATTTGAATACTGATTTGAAACAAATAAAATCATAATTTCTGACATACTCAGAAAAAAATGTTTTTAATGTGACAGTACCAAGGGTAAGCAAGACTGTGGGGTAACAGATACCCTTACACAGTGCCTGTGGGAGTGTAAACCTTCCCAACCACTTTGGTAAACAACTAGTCATCATCCAGGGCATGCGATGCCGTGCATGACCTGCAGATCAGCCACTCCACTCCTAGGTTTATACTCTGGAGAAACTCTTGCCCGTGGACACCAAAAGACGGTATGGCAGCATACATAGAGGCAAAGGTTGAATAGTAAAACTCTTACCCAAAAGTCCAACAATTACAGCAGCAAAAATAAAATGTGGTGTATTCATAAAAAGAGCTATCACAGTTCAGTGAAAAATGAGTGAACAGAGTTGTCTGTATCAATATGCATAAACCTCGTATCACATTGCATATTTTTGAAGGATACATACAGAACGATACCATTGATGTAAAAGTCAAAAGCTTATAAATGTAAACAATATATTAAGGTTATAAGTGTGTGTGATGGGCTTAAAAAAAAGCTTAACAAAGGTTGAGTAGATCTATAGGTAGTAAAAGCACACGAATGACAGAAAACAAACATGGTTACAAAAGGGGAAAGGGAGGGAAGGGATAAATTGGGATTTTGGGATTTGCAGATACAATCTACTATATGTAAAACAGATAAACAACAAAGTCCTACAGCATGGCATAGGGGAATATATCCAATATCTTGTAATAAGCCTACACTGGAAAAGAATATATAGCCCACCGCCACTGCCGGCCTAGTTACCATCACACCCCGGGAGGAGCCGCAGCTGCCGCAGCGGGCCCCTGTCACCATCACCGCAACCATGAGCAGCGAGGCCGAGACCCAGCAGCCGCCCGCCGCCCCCGCCCTCAGAGCTGCCGACACCAAGCCTGGCACAACAGGCAGCGACGCAGGGAGTGGCGGCCCGTGTGGCCTTACATTGGCGGCACCTGCCAGTGGGGACAAGAAGGTCATCGCAACAAAGGTTTTGGGAACAGTAAAATGGTTCAATGTAATAAACAGATACGGCTTCAACAGGAAGATGCATTTGTACACCAGACTGCCATACAGAAGAGTAACCCCAGGAAGTACCTTCACAGTGTAAGAGATGGGAAGACTGGAGTTTGATGTTGTTGAAGGAGAAAAGGGTGCAGAGGCAGCAAGTGTTACAGGCCCTGATGGAGTTCCAGTGTGAGGCAGCAAATACGTAGCAGACTGTAACCATTATAGATGCTATCCACGTCGCAGGGGTCCTCCAAGCAATTACCAGCAGAATTACCAGAATAGTGAGAGTGGGGAAAAGAATAAGGGATGGGAGAGTGCTCCCCAAGGCCAGGCCCAGTAGCGCCGCCCCTTCTGCGGGCGGAGGGTCCCACCTTACTACGTGCGGAGACCCTATGGGCGTCGACCACAGCATCCCACCCCTCCTTTACAGGGAGAAGTGATGGAGGGAGCTGACAGCCAGGGTGCAGGGGAACAAGGTAGACCAGTGAGGCAGAGTATGTGTCGGGGTTATAGACCATGATTCCGCAGGGGCCCTCCTCGCCAAAGACAGCCCAGAGAGGATGGCAATGAAGAAGATAAGGAAAATCAAGGAGATGAGACCCAAGGTCAGCAGCCACCTCAACGTCAGTATCACCGCAACTTCAAGCACCGACGCAATGTCTGGAAAACCCTAAACCACAAGATGGCAAAGAGACAAAAGCAGCCAATCCACCAGCTGAGAATTCGTTGGCTCCTGAGCCTGAGCAGGGCGGGGCTGAGTAAATGCCAGCTTACCATTCTACCATCATCCGGTTTAGTCATCCAATAAGAAGAAATGAATATGAAATTCCAGCAATAAGAAATGAACAAAAGATTGGAGCTGAGACCTTAAGTGCTTGCTTTTTGCCTGTTGACCAGATAACTAGAACTATCTGCATTATCTATGCAACATGGGGTTTTTATTATTTTTACCTAGAGACGTCTCTTTGGTAACAACAAACATTTAAAAAAAAAAAAAAAGCCTGGTTTTTCTCAATACACCTTTAAAGGTTTTTAAATTGTTTCATATCTGGTCAAGTTGAGATTTTTAAGAACCTCATTTTTAATTTGTAATAAAAGTTTACAGCTTGATTTTTTCAAAAAAAAAGTCAACAAACTGCAAGCACCTGTTAATAAAGGTCTTAAATAAAAAATAAAAAAGAATATATATATATATATATATATATATATATATATATATATAACTAAATTACCATGCTATACAATCAGAAACGAACACAACATTGTACATCAGCTATACTTCAATTAAAAAAAATACGAATGATAAAAACAAAATTCAGCCCAGGATTTACTACAAGGACAGAGGGTGTGAGGAACTGGATTAGAGAGTGACTTCAACACCACTATTTCTCAAACTGGCTGAGGACACAGGCATTTGTACATTATTCTTTATAATATATACATATATATTCTTTTATGTATATACCATATTACCAATTTTTATAAAGAGGGTGAACCAGATGTCTAAAATCCTTCCTATTACTTAAAATTCAACCCCTGTGACTTCTCATTTCCTTCACCTTCCTCTTGGGAAAAATAATAGTAACTTTCTTAAAGGATGTGGTGAAGATTAAATAAGTTAGTGCACATTAAGTGCTTGGATTAAAAGCATAGGAAGAGAAAAGAAAGGAAAGATATAGGACTAGTGATGAATATACAAATGTCCCATTCCCTATAAAGAAAGAGTGACTCTAAAATTCATAAATCTGAATAAAGTACGCATAAATCTGCCAGACATGTTCTAAGAAATGATCTGTGTACACAAGTGCCATGAGAATTTAGTATACTAATAATAAGATTCAATTATGTCCAATTAGATCCTATTATCGCTTTATTTTCACAATTAAATAAATAAATAAATAAATAATAAAGTGCTTGGCTTAAAGCCAGACATACAATAAGACACATGAAGTGTGTCAATAAATATAACCCGAACTACGACCATCATCTTCCTATTTACCACCAGCACTGCCAGGGGAGTACATCTTTAATCAGATGATGAAGGTGAAGAATTAGGAAAATCCCTAACAAAGCAAGTAATCGCATTGTTTCTCTCAGCAGAGCCAGGGCCAGTGTTGGGGGGAGACACCCTCCTTCCCCTCCCTCCCCCCGGCTGGCCTGGTTCTGACGGAAACTACCAGCTGGGTCCCAAAGCTGACACTCTGAAGAGTCATGACAGATTAACACTGAGAACGCAGAACCATGGTGTTGCCTCAATAGCCAAGTGTTCTCAAGGAACATGGAGAGAGTCATGTCCTGATGCTTGAAGAATGTGATGACCTCATTCCAAACCATCAGTCCACCCTGCCCCAGGCCTTTCAAGCCAGTCAGACAGACACACTCACCACCATGACTAGTCCTTCCCCGAGTGCTCTTGACCTGCATCTTCCCCAGTCTTCCCTACACCCATACGGAACTCTTGCCTCCATGGTTCCAGCCTCCACCTCTCCCAGGGCACTGTGGACCTGACTCTCTTCTTCGCCTCCCTGTCATTTACATTACTGTCACTCCTATCAAACTGTAGTGTGTCTCACCCTGTGGTGCTCCTCCTTCTGGGATGTACTGAATAGGAAAATGTTTTCTGCATCCAGACCCTATCCGGAGGCTTTGGTCAAATGCTTTTGGTTGCAAGTAACAGAAACCCAAACTCACATTGACATAAACAATTAAAAGATGATATTGGCTCAGTAATTAAAAACTACAATCATGGGGTGAGTTTCAGTGTCCCAATGATGGCACAAAGACACAACTTATTTTCATCTTCTCTCCTATGGTACCTGCTTCACCCTTAAAATTGACTCCCTGCATGTTGCATAATGGCTGGAAGTAGCTTTAGGGGCTGCAAATTTCCTTGTTTACGTCTTACAGGAAGGAGAAAAAATCTCTCTCCCAGTAGCTCTCATAGAAGTAAGACATCTTTTCCAAAAGTCTCTGGGAAAAAATTGGGGGGCTGTTCATTGGCCTGAATTGGATCCTGAACTGTGGCCAGGGGGATGAATCTTCTGGTTAGAGAATAGATGATCAGAGCCCAAGGCTGTTTTTGCAGCAGAATCTCCTCTCCTCTAGCACGTGGGCTAGTGGAAGAGGCACAAGGCCTGTGCCCTCTTTCACCCTCACCTGCAGATCCACTTTCTGCTCTGTTCTATGCCCTCAGCAGCAGACTCTTCAGAATGCATCACCCCAGCTGCCTTGCTCTCTGGCTTCTAGTTGGATTTGATCCTGGGAACACCAACTGATGATCAGAAGGTGGAAGGAGAACAAGGCAGGGGTAACTGTCTCCCCAGCTCACCCCTTACCTTGCTATGGTCCTAACAGGCTGTGTTTCTCTAGAGGGACAACTCGTGTGGGGCAGGCTCCAACAGTTCCAACTCCAGCTGTAGCCAGGCTCTGGTCCCAACACTCCCTCCCTCACCCCACCAGGCCCAGGGGTAGTAATGGCTCCCTGCTGTTGGCTGTCCCTTAGTGCTGTACCTTCCTTTGTTGGTCCCTGTCCCATCCACATCTGTGTAACTGGCCCCTTTGTTAAACCCTGTGATTGTACCGTCTGTTTCCTTCCCGGACGTTGACTCCCACAGTATCTGGGTGAAGACTGGACAATGTTCCTAAGAGGAAGAGAATGGATACCAATGGGAAACAAGTAACTGTCCCTTCATGGTTTCTAATAAGCAGTTTACTATTCTACCTTATTATTCTGTTATGGATTACACATGTGAACAATATTTAAATACACACACACACACACACACAACAGCAGTCTTGTCTCTTTCTAGAGAAATGCTCTCGTCATTCTGTGAGAGCAAAGGACTTCCACTTGCTTCATGAGCTCAGGCAAAAAAGTGCTCAGATCTTCAGACCTGCTGCTCCTGCCAATAACCCTGCCTGATTGCTCATTGCATATTTCAATAATCAACTGGAGGATGGAAGACAGAAAAACAGGGGAGAGAGTGAATAGACAGGGGATCTCAGAATGGAATAAGACCTAAATGAGTTATTCCACAAGAAACACACACTTCACCGGTCTCCTGGTTATTTGACTGGACTTCCCCAGTGGCCGCCAGGGTTCCCCTCAGTACCATCAACCCCTCCTCCCCTCCACACGTGACTCACTGGAACCCTGGGAGAGGTGAGCGCGTGCCCACAGCAGCACAGTTTAGGGCCAAACCAGTTTGGGGGAGGGGGGATTTGTATGGGGAAGAGGGCACAAGTTATGGGATTTGGGGGCCTGCTACACAGGAGAATTCTTACTGAGTAGAAAATATTTCAAGGAGTCCACGTACAATAGGGAAGAGTACAGCAAAAGATGTGAAAAGATGGGCTTAGGACTCTGGAAAAATCTCATTCGAAAAAGTCGCCTACCCCGTATCCCTTTGGGAAAGAAGGAACCCCTCAGAACTGGTCTAACTGGTTGTCAACTAAGAGGAACAGAAGAGGAAAATTTTCTCAGCTTTCTCATGATGAATGTGCATGTATTCCGGGTGTGTGTGTCTGTGTGTGTGAGAGAGAGACAGAGACAGAGAGAGAGAGAGGGGAGAGAAATTGATTCCCCACCACTGATAAAGCTCCCTTCTCCTCTCATCTCCTTTGTAGCTCTGTGAATGTGCTTTACTGGGGGAGCCCACCTACATCCATTGGCCCCCATCCTGACAGCTGGGGAAAGACACACACCCACACAGGGGCCTGCACCTGGCATCCCGCCTCACCACAGCTGTTCCAACCACGTAAGAAACATGAGGGTCACCGGTCATTCTCCATGAGAACAAAGAGCCAAGGATGCAGAGATAATTGTGTCAAAGGGATTTGACTTCCTGGATGACCTCACTGCAAAGATCTGCAGAGCACAGATAAGCATCACGGGGCTCTGGCCGAGGGCCCCTCCAGGGAAAGAGAAGCCACGGAAAGCTGACTTTCCATATTCCGTACTGCTCTTTCTTGACGGAGGGACAGACACCTGTGGTCATCAAAAGTCATGATGTCCCAAACTAGCTCTTGCCAATTCCACAAGGAAGACAAACAGGGGTCACGTCACCCCCAGTGTAAGTCCTCCACTGACTCCACGGGGGTCCCCTGGGGAGATTTTCCTTCTGTATCCCCCACCATAGATTTCTCATATTTTCAGTCAAATGAATTTGTATGTCATTCTTGAACTTTTTCTTTCATGTTCTCAGAATATACAGCATTAAAAATGTACAAATAGGTAACCAAAAAAAGTTACCTCAGAGATTTGTGAGCCTAATAGCTATAGTTAGCAACAGAGAAAATTAAATGTTCCAAAGCATTTATTTATTCATTCTCCAAATATTTTTTCTGAGCCCTTTCTGTATCAGACACAAATTCAAGCATGGGAAACAAAGATAAAACACGTTCCCTATTCTGGAAGAGCTCACAGACTTGTTGGAAGTCACAGACACTTAAAACAAATGGCTATGTAAGTGCTACAAAGTAATTTTATCCCTAAGAATTCTGCTGATATTATGTTAAATAAAAAATAAACCCAGAATAAGAATCAGAGATCAAGGCTTTGTTTTATAGTGCTCAGTTTTGGCCCTGGAATTTGTTCTTTTGTCCAATACTCTTATTCCAACTCAGTTGCCTCATTCCAATAGAACTTTATGCAATGATGAAATGGTTCTAAATTTGTGCTAACAGGGTAGCTGCTAGTCATCTGTGGCCATTAAGTATTTGACTAGTGTGACTGAGGAACAGAAATTTAAATTTTACTGAGCTTTAATTACTTTAAATAGTCCCATGTGGCCAGTGGTTACCATTTTGCATAGCACAGTTCCAGAGTTCTAGTCCTGTGTACATCTGGCCAGATTTCCCGAAACCAGTGAAAGTTAATCAATGGAGATTAAAATCAAGTAACACACCAACAGCCACGATCAACGAGGCATTAACAAGTCAACTGCCTGCCCACCTGGACTCACTGGACCTTGAATGTATGGAAGAAAATAAACCTGTTACTCAGATGGGGCAGAATGGGAGGCAGGAAGTGTGACCATAATGCGAGGCTAAGCGGCTAAAATGGAAACTGCCCGCACGAACAAACCAAAGAGCAAATCTGAGGAAGGCAGCACCAAGCTGGGGAGTGTCAAAAGCAGAATTAAAGCAGGTTCAAACTCAAGTCAAATTTCCAAAACTTTGAGATATCAGAGAAATCAATAGACTGCAATCCAAAACCCATTTACTGACAGCCCTCCTTCCATCAGAAATGTCCTTCTGAACACTGTGTGCTCAGCACCAAGGGGGAGTTAAGAAATCTATAGTAACATCAATCTCTGCCTTAAAGAAGCTGAGTTTTGCTTGAAAAAACCAAACGCACACACACAGAACAATGAGAAAATGATACAAGACAGTATCCAGCAAAGCACTGAATGGTATTTAACTCAGCCATAGCTAAAACTCACCTGTGAATAGTAAGCACCATGGGTGGAGAAGGGTGGGGGCGAGTGAAGGCTGCAATCACAGGAAGGTCTTCATGGAGAAGAGGGTTTTGATACGGGCGTTCTGCAACTCTCAGAACTCAATTCAAGTTAGCCTGGTGTAGGGAAAATGGAGTCAGTCAGGCTCCCTCGCCAGGAGCCCGGTGCCTAGTGACGCAGCAATATTACCCCGCATGCGCAGTACCCCTGTATTGTTATGTAACAGATGACTCGCGCTGCACAGGCGCAATGGTTAGCCCACGTAGTTCACGTGGTTGGCTAGGTGCCGGCTTTGTTTCCCTCGCTACATAAGGCAGGCGGGACTTTCCGCCGCCGCCGGCCATTGATGTCTGTGTACTGCGCTATGTAGTAAAGGCATGTCAGAGATACCTACGGCTCCGCAAGTGTTCTTCCATCTGTCCGAATCCGTGAACCTACCCGGCCTGGAGCACCTCGAGCGCCTGCATTACACCTGGCATCCCAGGTCTCGTCACAGCCTGGTCTCCACCTGCCTTCAGCAGTGTCCTCATCAGACTCACCCCACCCCTGTTTTTGCCAACAGTTTCCCAATTTGCACGCCATCTCTTGCACTGAGCCATTGTATAGAAAGAATATTGGTGAGCCCTCCAGGGACACCCAGCACTGGAGTCACAGACCTCTGCTTGCATCCCAGCCTTGCCAAGTCATAGCTGAAGGACCTCAACCAAATTCCTTAACCTCTCTAAGCCTTGGTTTCCCCATATGTAAAATCAGAGTAAGATTACCCACCCGTAGGGTTTTTGTGATAATTAAATTAGATAAATAATGGGCTTACAAACAATAACAACAACAAAAACCCTGCTTTTCATACTTTACCTGACAATTTCCAACCTATCTTTTAAGGTTCTTCTCAGGTATTCTCTGACCGCCCTTGCTGTTGAGTGCTTTTCGCAAAGAAAGGCTGTGCTTACCTCACTCATAGCCAATGAGATAAAGTGTCTCAGTTCACTTGGAATAGTCCCAGTTTATGCCTGGCGCCTGTGTAGCTTTTAGCATTTGTCCTAGATGTTTTATTTTTCTATAAAGTACTGTTAGTGGTGATTGCATTAAAATGTGTTAAGAGGTGAGTTTGGTAGATGTCCACTTTGTACTTCCAACTTCCTGCAAGTATGTAAGATTTATGGGCAGTAAACAGGGTTCTCACTTTAATACATGCTTAAATCTGAAAAGTGACCAACTATACTGTATCTTTTCCTGAGCTTTTCTAGCTGAAAACAGGAATAGGTGATAACTAACATCTCCCTATAAATCTCAGCATGTAGGGCACTTACTGCTGATAAAATGAAATATATACGTAAATCTTTCTGGTCTTGGAAGGTGGGAGGAGACACGTTTGGCACCGCTATTCCTGCTGGTCATTTGGTGTACCAGCCAGGCATGTGCTGGCCAGTGCCAGGGCCTGAAAGATGCACAAAGCCACCAGGACTTCAGTGTAGTCTTTGGAAAATAAGAGAAATTATATATGTTAGGCACCTGTGTGAAATAAGCAGGAGTTAGAGACTGAGCAGTCTCATGGTAAAGGGTATAATGAGTAGTCTGAATACTCTTGCTATAAAGGAATTTTCCTTTATAATATGGCATAAAATTACAACTGTTTATTTTACTATTTGGTAACACTTTAAAATTTGGCAATACATGTTTTCAGCAGGAATTGAACAAAAATGTGCAAGTTAAATTTAAAACCAAGTACTGAATTTTCATGTATCAAGAAAATTGATGAATATGTAACTTGTACAAAATCTTTTTAATGATATTTACCACCTACCACTGGGTCCCCGTTAAAATCAGACACAAACCTATTGAGGAAGTTCCATCCTCTATTTCAGAAGTTAGAACTATTTTAAGAAGACTGTGCTCCCCAAACGATAATTTTACATGTGCAGCTGCAAAGGCATGTTTACCTGTGAAGCATGACTTTTCATTTAGACCAAACTATTCTTTTCAATTAATTTTGCCCATTTTTATTACAAGTCTGTACATACAAAAAAATGAACTGAGAGCTATGTGTGTGTTGGTGACATTAGTAAGAGAAGAGTTGCCAGTTGTATGAAATCCCTTTTATATTAGACTCTTCATATATTTCAAATAGAAAATCAGTTAATTCCAATGATGGTGTGATTTTTTTTCCCCATACAATTCATGAAATCAAAGTAAAACTGTTGGAAGTTTATTTTCAGGGAAAATATCTGACATTATTGGGAATACCGTTATAAATTCAGCTCAGAAGTTCAACATTGAGGATAAGATGTGTTTTTGTAGTAATAATAGGAATACAAATTTAGGGAAAAGCTTAGGTTCATGGAAAAATAATGTTTTCACCAAATTAAGAAACCTGCAGAGCAGAGTATACTTGGAAAACCATGGAGCACCTAATTCATGATTGCCTCCAAAGAACTGTAATATTCCACCAAAGGAAATAGAAACTGTCATCGTCAAAAATTACAAATGTTTTTTATATATAAGCAAAGTAACTAAAGTACAAAATTCTTGTGATAGAGCTTTTACTAAGTATCCATCACCCCTCTCAAAACAAACAAACCCCACGCATCAACAACAACAACTTTCGCCTGGCAGTGCACACTTTCTTGCTTTCTCTGCTGCTTGTCAGCAATCTGGTTTTAGAAATGCTTGAGCTTTTGAATAACTACTTTGTAAAACAACCTATGTGCCCTGGAATACTGTTGAATTATTTTGGTGTGATTCCTTAAATGTTGGTTGCCTTTTAATGAAAATCAGTTGGAATATTTTAATAAATTAATAAATGGAGCACAAAAAATTCAGGTTGTGATGCCTTTTATGAATTGCAATTTTCTAAAACAAGCTTAACCAGGGACACATTGAAATTGTCTCCACCAAAGCAAGGAAGGAAATGAAGAAATTAAACTGTGGAGCACAGAGACATGCAATACCTTGACTTGTGGAAGGATCTTTTGATGAAGCTTCTATTTTTAATTGGATCAATTTCTATCAATCTCTATTCTGTACTGAAATGGAATACAGTTGAGAAGACCTGCAATTTTACAACATCTAACTTTAGTGAAACATTCAAAAGAGTCATAAATAGTGAGAAATTACTTGAAAATAAATTATTTTGTGAAGTTATTTGGGCTGAAATATTAACACAGTCCAATTAAAAAGTATTAGAATCAAGAATACCCTTCATTTAGCTGTATTTGCTCTGAGCTTACTAAATAATTCAGCACCTCTAGAGTATTTTCTCAATTAAAAATATTTGGTCCACAGAGAAGGGTCAATTTCAAGTTTATTAATCATAATGCAACTGAAAATGATATGACAGTTGATTTTATTTTAAAAATTAAAAATAAAAAGACTGAAGTAAATACATTCTTCAGAAGTGTCAGGAACTTACTGCAGTATAAACAGATATGACTGAAAAACTGATTAAAGTATATGTAAATGCATTTATGTACAATATTTACAGGCATACCTCAGAGATACTGCAGGCTCAGTTCCAGACCACCTCACTAAGGTGAATATCGAAGTAAAGCGAACCATACTAAATTTTTGGTCTCCCAGTACATATAAAAGTTAAGTTTACCCACTCCTTAAGCATGCAATAGCATTATAGCTAAAAAATAATGTACATACTTCAATTCAAAAAGACTTTATTGCTAAAAAATGCTAACCATCACCTAAATCTTTAGCAAGTAATAATCTTTTTTGCTGGAGGAGGGTCTTGCCTCGATGTTGACGGCTGCTGACTGATCAGAGTGGTGGTTGCTGAAGGCTGGGGTGGTTGTGACAGTTTCTTAAAATAAGACAACAATGAAGTTTGCTGCATTGATTGACTCTTCCTTTCATGAACAATTCTCTGTAGCACACAATGCTGTCTGATAGCATTTTACCCACAATAGAACTTCTTTCAAAATTGGAATTGATTCTCTCAAACCCTGCAGCTGCTTTATCACCTAAGTTTATGTAATATTCGAAGTCCTTTGTTGTCATTTCAACAATCTTCATAGCATCTTCACCAGGAGTAGATTCCATCTCAAGAAACCACTTTTTTTCCTTATCCATAAGAAGCCACTCCTCATCCATCAGAGTTTTATCATAAGATTACAGCAAGTCAGTCACATCTTCAGGCTTTTTTTTTTCTAGTTCTCTTGCTACTTCCACCACATCTGCTGTTACTTCCTTCCCTGAAGTCTTAAATGTCTCCAAGTCATCCACGAGGGTTGGAATCAACTTCCTCCAAATGCCTGTTAATATTGATATTTTGAACTCTTTCCATGAATCATGAATGTTCTTAATGGCACCTAAAATGGTAAATCCTTTCCAGGATGTTTTCAATCGACTTTGCCCAGATCCATTGGTGGAATCATTATCTAAGAAGCTACAGTCTTATGAAATGTATTTCTTAAATAATAAGACTTGAAAGTTGAAATTACTCCTTGACCCATGGGCTGCAAAATGGATATCTTGTTAGCAGGTATGAAAACATTAATCTGGTTGTCCATCTTCATCAGAGCTCTTGGGTGACCAGGTGTATTGTCAATGAGCAGTAATATTTTGAAAAGAACCTTTTTTTCTGAGCAGTAGGTCTCAATAGTGGCCTTCAAATATTCAGGAAACCATGTTGTAAATAGATGTGTCATCATCCAAGCTTTGTTGTTCCACTTACAGAGCATAGGCAGAGTAGATTTAGAATAATTTGTATTTTGCTTATATTTTCTTAATCAGTATAAAATTGTTTATTTGAAAAATTTGGCTTTTATACATGAACAATGTTATTTCCTATTATTTAAAAAGAATTTTATTTTTATAATTATTTTTGAAGAAAACTGTTTATTGTTTACCACTATGCTGAAACTTCTTTGTTATTTGATATTTATTATTTGACAAATAATTTCAAAAATGATGTAATTTTCATCATGCTAATATCCCCTGCTTCTCAAAAACTATCCCAGACTAGGTAAGTTCTAAGTTGACCCCAGCCAGAGCTCACATCAGCCTTTGTCATGACTGTTTAAGCACCACTCCTTCCCCCTCTGCCAGAACTTCCTTAAGAGCAAGGATTTAATGTTACCTACTCAGTATCATTTTAATTACCTTATCATGTTTCCTGTTTACTAAACACTATTTACTATTTTAATTCTCATTAACCTCTGAGGTAAGCTTTCTAATTAGCCACCTTTTCAGATGAGAAGACTGAGGTGGGGAGAGATTAAGTACCTCGACTAAGGTCCCACATCCTAGACAGTGATTGAGCTGGGATTTGAGTACCTGCCCCTAACTGCAAACTCATTTGACTCTGTCTCATTAAATGTCCGTGGAATGAATAAAAAAATTAATGAACGAATGAATGAATGCATGAAGAAATTAACAGGAAGAAGACAATGGCAACCATTGTAACTATGATGGGTAAAAAGATCACAGTGAGAGGAAGTGCCCAACAAGCCACTTCATAATCACAACACAGCTGAAAGATTTGGAGTTAGAACCAGCACTTTGCAAGGGAAAGCAACTTACCTTAAGGAAACAGGGTTGTTTCCTCAGCCCACCAACAGCCAGGATGCAAGGACTCAAGAAAACAAACGTGCTTTTCCCCCTGCTGATAACAGAGACCTCCTCACTTCAGTTGTTTACTCAGGCGCTGAGAACCAGACACTCTGGCTAAAACAAGGATGCTGTGTTCCCTGTCCTGTCAGACCCTGGGCTTCTGATCAGCCCCACAGGACGCAGGCCTGGCCTGCAGTGAGTGCCTGCAGGGCAGGAGTAGAGTCTGGGAGAGCTCTTTCTCAAACAGCTGGGGTTGGAGGTGATGGAAGGTAGGGTGTCAAGAGGCATCAGAGAAGAACCGAGGGTGAGGGTGAAGAGGAATGTTGTGTTTTCATCTGCAGGAACTGGCAGTGCCCTTGAAAGAGTTGGAATCTTAGGAAAGAAAATTGTCATGGAAAGGAATACACTCCAGGGAGTTTTGAGCTTATTGAGTTTGAGTCATTTGGAAATTGGTTGGAGAGAGAGACTGAAGCCACTGCGTCCTGAGTCGCCTCACCTCCCAAGGAGAACTCCAAGGTGTTAGAGAGAAAGAAGGTGTAGAGGTGATGGAGACACAGGGCCCCCACTGGAGGAAACACAGGGTGAGAGGATATTGCCTGGAGAAGGAAAAGCAATAACCCCTGTCACGCCTGGATGATCTCTACACCTTCCCCTGACAGCATGGAGGGGCGGCACTCAGACCCCGCTTTACGAGAGAACCCGCAATTAACTGACTGGCCTCCAGACAAGGGGAGCCATTGTGCTTTGCAGCCCTGCTTGCTCCCCCCTTTCTTTTATCAGGGTCGGATTGCAGGGCGGTCTTCCTCACCCAACCCTGCTTCGTCCTATTTTATTTTTCACAGATGTTTCCCCCCCAATAAGTCTACATGTTTAATTTGATTCCAGTGTCTGCTTCTTGTAGGACCTGAACTGACACACCTCCCAAATCTTTGAAAGTAACATTCCTCTTTTAAGACCCAGAGAAAATCTAAGTGTCATGTTCTTTGGTTATCTTCAGGAATCTAGGACCCGATATTAATGGTTCATGGATTCACTTATTAAATTAATTATTCATTTAATCAGTGGCTTGAACAGGTATGAATTAAGCACCCACCATATGCCAGGAACCATAGGATCCCAGGGATACAACAGTAAACAAGGAAGACAATCTTGCCCAGGCAACTTGCAGATTGAAAGGCCATAAGGAATCCAGGAAGGAGAAGCTCATTCTGAGTGTGGCTGAAACCTAAAGCGTTATTTCCTACCTGATGAAAAAATGTACAAAATGATCATCTCACCAGACTGAAAAGATCTTCAGTCCCATGCAACGTAATTTCCGCGGTGGCTGCGCCCTTTCCACACTGTGCATGGTCGTTCAGTTACCACCACCCGCAAGCACTGGAGAAGGGCCCTGGCACATCTGGAGTGACAGGGCACAGCGTCACTGACTCCTGCAGAGGCCTAGGGGTTGGCACTGGCCGGCTGCCTTTTCTGCTTGCAGTTCCCTTTCCAGCCCCAACTTGCCTCGCTCAAGAGTCAGGCAAAATACTTCCACTGGCTGGAGCCACCATGAATTTGGTTACACAAAGTGCCCCCAAAGTCACCCCAGGTGAGCAAGCTCCAGGCCAGAGAAGTAGTGGACTGGGTGTCAGGAGGAAGGTGGAAGGGTGCGTGGCCACCTGCGGGAACCAGACAAGGGAGGCCTCGCAGAGCCCTGGGCCAGCCTGTGAGGCTGTCCCTAGAACTGACTATCGGGGATGCTGAGCAAGTCCCGCTTCCTAGACATCCTCTCCCATCTGTGCGATGCAAGGAAGCCAGAGTCCCCTGCAGCCTGAGGAGCTCCCGGAGAGGACCGGCCCCAGAGCCTGTGTGACAAGCAGAACTGCACTTAGGGCTGGGCCCTTGGGGAGGGAGTAGTTGGAATGCCAACCCTGCCAGCCCCATCCTGTGACAACCAGCAAGTCCTTTAGCTTTGCTGGGCCTCGGTTTCTCTGCGATAAAGGAGGGAGAGGAGCTGCATCTGCCTCGTTGGGTTATTGTGAGGATTAAATGGATCATGTCCAGAAAGCGCCCAGCGCTGTGCAGGCAACAGGCAATGCCTCCTAACAGTTGATTATTCTCATTCTTTGTGCCTGGTTCTAGCCATTATGTTGACTTCAGTCGCCTCTAACTCTGTTATTCCACTCTTATCTACTTCCTCCTAAAAAAGGAAAACTAAAATACAAATCCCCTTCCACTTTCAGGAGGAATTTTGGAAATTACATCCATTGTGAGGCTTCCAGGCTTCTGGTCTCTCTTCAGAGACATACTAGTCAAGCTCCTGAGAAAACCGCCCATGAATCCCCTATTCTGCTGCAAAGGGGCCTCTGCTCCATCCATCCGCTCACAGCCACCCGGTGGGGAGCCAGGGCCTTGAGACAGAACAATAGGACAGCGTGTGCCTCCCACAGGAATCCCACCTGTGGTTCTGAGTGACAGGTTTTGATCTTGGGCTCACTGCCAGTTAGGAAACGAAACTTTCCAGAACACTTGCTGTTTTGTTGGTTTTCCCCTGGTGATCTAACGATTCACCTCAAAACTGCGCTGAAGAGCCATGTACAGAGGGCACCCCTGTGAAAACTGACAAGCCATTTCACAGGCTCCCTAATCCTCTTCCATGAGAGTGGGGACACTGTGGCCCCTCCCCCTAACCCCAAAGTGTGCATGTCCTGTTGCCTGAGCCAGCTCTAGGTGGTCCGCCTGGCACGAGGTAGCCACCCTGACAGTGGTGTGACATCTGTTTTCTTCTGGAGCCCAAAGGCCTAAACTGGGGATGCGAAAGAAAAAAGAGCCTTGTTTCTGTCAACAGATCTGTGTGAAGAATCTGGAAAGGAGAGCTGACTCCAGTTTGAGCACCTCTGGGCCAGGTTGGCATTGGGAGCAGGGGCTGTGGGAGCACCCCACACCTTCTGGCACCTATTATTAGCTAAAGCGATGACAAGCCAGTTCTGCAGGGACCTCCCAGTGGTGGGCTTCTCTTGGGCAAACAGCTTATTTTGGAGCCATGTTAGAACAATGGGTAATCTTTTCCCATGAACTTCCTTTCTCCCTCCTTTGAAATTCCATTGTATTTGTAACTTCAAATAAGGGGGACTAATTTCTGTAACTCTTCAGGGAGGACAGCTGGGCCACCTCCACCCCAGCCTTCCAATCTTTCCGTGTCTTGTCAGCCGGTGGCGCTGGGGTCCTCAGGCGGGAACCAGCCAGCAGAGGCAGCTATAAATACTCCTCTGGGCATGGGCTTCTTCCGGAGCACACAGCTGAGGGGCAGGCCCGGGGAAGCACCTGCATGTCTTCAGGGCACATCCGCCTGGAGCCCACAGCCCTTCAGTGACACTTTCCGTGGACATTCTCCATCTCTGAGGAAGCCAAGCTCCAAATGGCCATCCTCCTTTAAACTCAAGAGTCTGAGCCTCATTTTCACTAGGGCTGATGAAACTGAATAGCTGAGGGAAAAGGAGGAGGGAGCAAGGAAGAAAGGAAAGGAGGCTCTTCAAAGGATGCTTTTCTCGTCCCAAGAGAAAAGAGAAGCATGAAACAACTCCTCACCAGTCAGGCCTCTTTCCCCCTGATGAGTCCAACACTTCACAACTGAGAGTTTAAAAAGAAAATAGTGGGTATTTTCTTTCTGTGTTTTTATTTAAAAAGCGTGACTGAGAGATCTCTTAAGGGCATTTTAAGTAACCAGAAGCAAGTCACAACAACTGCTAATGGTCAGTTGTAAATGGAGGTCTGCTGTGCGACTGTCACTCAGAATGAGATGGAATTTAAATGCCAACTTGTATATGAGATGAGGTCAAGTTTAAAAATCCATTGGATGACAGTTTTCACATTTCAGTGAACTGAAGAATGGCCTGGAACACTTGTTTAAAAGACAGAGCCCTGGTGCCCACCCCCTGAGACTTATCCTGTATGTCTGGGCCTGAGCCCAGGAATCTGCATTTGAGTCCATAAGTAATTCTGACTAAAACGCTCTGAGTGGGAGCTACACTTTGAGATATAATGCCCCGAGACAGTAGTTCACAAACTGGAGAGCCCCAACCAGCAAGAGTACCAGGAAATTTGCTTAAAATGCAAATTCTGAGACCAACTCCAGACTTAAAGGATCAGAAATTCTGGGAACAGGGCCCAGCAATCTGTTTGAACAAACCTCCAGGTGATTCTGAAGGTTGAGAAATACTGCTTTAAGAGATCTCCGAGGAGCCAGGAGTGCAAACCCTGGAACAGTGGTGATTCTAACTCACAGCCAAGATTGGGAACTGCTGCTCTAGGTCTATGGGAATCTAGACGCAGATCCTCAGTCCCTGTTTGCTGAGTAACCACCTTTTTAAGCCAGAGTCAGTGTCAGTGGCATGAAGGGGAAAGAACGTGGGCTTTGTTTCAGATAGACAAGGATGCAAATCTCAGTCCCAAACTTAACCTCCCTGGACCTCAGTGTTTTCACCTGTGAAATGGAAAGAAGGACCCTACCCCCAGCGATGCTGTGAGAAGTAAGGAGACAAGATCTGGCCCTGAGCACTGAGCCAGCATCAGGCACATCATAAGAACTGGATTTTCCTCTCTGACTCTCTGCAGTCATCACTTCCCTTAGTTTAACTGGGGTTTGGAATAAGACTCGTAATCTTTACAGAAGTATGACTTGAGGGTTTACTCTCTGGAGAGCATCAAAAAACTCATTTAAAATTTCATCTTATTAGCATAAATGTATGAAGAACTCAGTGAGCAATCCTGATTTTAAAGACTAGTGACAAGAGGGTAGAAGCAGCTCTGAAGCCGTGTAACCGATTCGACTCTGCCACCATAGTCACGTTCCTTTATTCATAAATGTTTCAGTAACAGGCAAGCTCTTTTGGTTTTATTATTAGGTGCTTTCCACAAGTATTTTAATTTCTCATTTGATCTCCACTGTTGATAAAATGCCAGGTGAACTACCGCCAGTTTGGTGACAGAGATCTATCATCAACTAGTGTAAAGAAATCACTTCGTGAGTGTATGTGTGTGTGTGTGCGTATGCATGATGGTGGGCTTGCAATTCAGTCACCTGGAACATCAGCCAGTACTGTACAGTTACAAGAGAGCAGATTCAGTAACCACTCCGGCATGAAGCTATGGTGCCTGAGTTTTACATTTTATATAATACATAATGGTTTTATTAACCCTAAAGAACTACTTGACAATGACCACTTCAATAGCTTCTAAAGATGAAATAGCTGCCAATGAGTCTCCCCTGAGGCTAGGACTGAAACATGTACTCTTTGTAGCAGGAAGCTTACACAGACTACAGGAATGAAGTGGGAGCACGTCCATGTGTGACCATCACATGTTCCACAGACTTGCCTAGGGATGGAAGGTCCCCAACGTGCTAAAGACCTTGGGGCGTGTGCAGCCCAGGACGGCCAGCTAGTGTAGTTCGCGGTAGAGTAACTGGCAGCCCTTAGGGCAGAAAGAGGTAGATATACCACGGTTCATTGCCAACTAACATTTCAGCTTTAGCTTCAACAAACATTTACTGAGGGCCTGCCATGTGCAAAGCACATTTACATGCATGATTTCCACTAAGGCTCACGGTTATCACCATCCACTTTTTTTACATATGAGGAAACTGAAGTGCAGGGACTTGAAGGCATTTGATAAATGTTGTACAACCACTTACTAGCAAAACCAATACATCCACCCGGGGCTTCTGTCTCCAAAACAGTGTTGTTCTACTAAGCCACAGGTGTTTCCCTCCAAAGGGTAAAGTGAATATTCCAACTGGTCACTGATTTGGAATTTCTAAACCCATTGTACAGATGACAAAATAAAGACAAGACACAGGGCTTTAAGGAAATGCATTATAAGCCATTCATTCAGCCATGGGTCATTCTAAAATAAAGACAAAGTAGAGACTTGGGCTGACCTGGCTCCTGATCTGGGACCCAGTATCAAGGGCACATTGGTTCTTGCCATTTTCTATATGCATGTCTCTCCAAGCGGAGGAGCTGTGAAACCGAACCTGGGCAGAGAGAGAGGGAATGTTGTTCTTATTTATCCCAGGAGGGATTTCTCTCTTTCCGTTGTTGATTCACTTATTCATTCACCCAGTCAGTTTTCATTCATTCCTGCTTGATTATAAGTGAGGCAAATGTTTACACTCAAGTATAGTGTAAAGAATAGTTGTAAAGAATGTAATTCTGGAACGTAGTCAATTTTTACAATTTAAAACAAAAAGTTGTTGCATGCTTTTATGTGTACCCAAAGAACTATTGATACCAATTTTATATTTTTATACTTATAATCATCCAAAATTTTAAAATATGTGAGTGACCTTTTAATAGTAAGAACTTCTAGTGTTCTTTTCCCTCCCTGAATTCATATTTCCATTCCATTTCCCCAATTTTACCCTATTGTAATGTATTTCAAGCTTGAAAATCTCTTACTAATCATCCGAGCATTATTCTATGTATACTCTAATAATATAATCTAAATCAAAATGATTTCTTAATTTCCTGTAATCTTAAAGCTTTAGATGTTAAAATGTTTCTTCTGAATTGAGTTATTGTTAAAATTATTAGAACAAAATAATCAAAACAGCATAAATATATACAATTCTAGACAATTCACTATAAACTCAGGGAGAAAGAAGAGGTATGCCTTTTTTAAGTGCAAGGTGAGCTGGGAAAGAAGAGCCTTTCCCACGGGATCTCCCTTGCAGGCATGTTCTCAGGCTGATCTTATTAGGAAAGAGTGGAAGTCTAGGATCTGGAAATTAATTCCCTGAAATATATACAACATAATATATTCCAGCTGGAAGGCTGCTTCCCTCGGAGCTAAGAGCACAGAGGCTTCATAAAGAGTCTAAGGAGGCATATACAAGCAGCATTGCACAAGTCAGATGTGTCAAGTGTATCTGTTAGGGAACAGTCAAGAGAAAAGCCCCATTAGTAATCTGAGCAGGAGGCACTTAGCGTAACGAATTATTAACTAGGCAAAATATGACTCACAACTAAAAAGGATGGAAGAGAACTGTAAGGTGTAACAGAGGTAGAAACTCAGAAGGCAGCTACCATCCCTAAGGCTGAGGGAAAAGTAAATGAGGAAATCAGAAATTTAGAGGAGGCTCCCACAAGGCTGAGATGCAGACCCTCGTGGAGAGTACATGGCTGTGGTACTAAAGAAGAAACATGGTGCTGGAGATGTTCACAGCAGGACCCGAGCGCCATCATCACTGCGATGGACACTTGCTGGGACGCGATTTCCCAGCAACTGCACGGGAAGTAGCTCATGGAACAAAAGCATCCCGTTCTTTCCCTGCCGCCTCGCAGCGCCCTCTATTGGTAGAGTGTAAAATTGAGCCGGCTGTCGAAAGAGAAACAAAAGAGTCCAGCTGTAGCCCAACAAAGCAGGACAGAAAAAGACTGGGTTTGGAGCTGAAAGGCGGTTAATTAACAACTGGCACCAGTGTCAAGAGAAAATTGCAGTTAAAGGACTACATGAGTCCAGAGAAAGGGGAAGTGACTTTTAATCTCCTTTCTCCTCAAATCAATACTTGGTTAGACTCTACACTGGATCAGGAGCTAACAACTTTGGTCTCAGTATATTTGCAGTTTTTAAAGGAGAGCAACCAGAAGCTAGATGACTCCCTTGTAGTGACGCCCAGGGCTGAGAATCTTACCCCAAGCTCACAAAATCTTGACTTCGCTTCTGCCTGCATTCGAAACAAACTGGTTCTCTCACACATGCAGGAAGCACAACCAAGATTCTCCAGGGGCAAATTTTGTATCTGTCTTTGTGGCAGTTGCTCAATCTGACACCAGCCCTTGGAGATGGCTTTTACTGCTAAGCTTTTTCTTCTTTGATTCCTGCCCAGGAAGAGTAGCAAGTCAGGGAGCTGGGGATCATCTGTTTTGATGTCTCATATTTCTGCTCTCTGTTTTGAAGTGAAATGATTTCATACAGCCCCCAAATTGGCACCAAGTTCTCCTTTGCACCAACTCCCCTATAGTCTTTATCACTGCAGTCAAGAAGACGTAAAAAAAATCATGTCAGTGCCAACCAGCTGTGACAGGACTTTATTTCAGAATCATGTTCTGTTGCTTTACTTGCATGAAACTCTCTGCCACATTCTAGAAAACACCCCATTACTCAACTCAAACATCTTTAGAAAGAAACCCTCTGAAATGCCTCTTGGTGGGCAGGGGGTACACTGGTTGAGAATAGAAGGCTGAAGTATTCCCATTTCCACCACCAACTGGCCGTGTGCATGAGAAAGTCACTTCATTTCTCATCAACCCCCTCAGCTTCACCCCTGAACACTGCAAAGTTTGGGGCCATATTAACAGTCATCAGCCTCAGGAGATGACTGGAAAACACCACATTCATGTTGTTGAGCGTTGTTGAGGTGGATGCATCCAAGGGAATGCACTAGGGAAGATCTTGTCTACACAGCTCGACACCCACAGCCCTTTTTCTTGCTGTCTCTTTAGGATAAATATTAATGGCTATAGAATCATGGTGACACGCTTTTATTATTGGGATAAAGCAAATTAATCTTCTGGAGTTGGCCTTTGCAACTGTGTGGGAAGAAAAAGATATATTTTAAAAACATCCTCCAGGCCAGCAATCATCCACAGTAGGCCCAGACACCACCCAACAGCAGGCCAGCAACAGCCCCAGGACCCCTCAGGTCATGCAGTCAGCCATGCTGGGACCCAGGTCCACCCACCAGAGCCAGCAGCCACTGCACGAGGCAGGGTCTGGCAGCCAGCCAGGCCAGGGGTCAGCTCCGCCTACCAGCACACCCATAGTGGTCAGCCCCCACCACAGTAGAAGGGCCCACACAGCCCACATGGGGGGGTGCTCCTAGAGCATATAGCTCTAGTAACCAGAGGGAGTGTGCTGTGGGGTCCCTTAGGATGGCTCCGACATAAGGCTTCTTCTCCAAAATTGGGAAACATAACTGGTCTACTTAATACACAGAAATAAACTCAGAGAATTGGGCAAAATAAGGAGAAAGAGGAATAAGTTTCAAACTAAGGGACAAGATAAAACCTCAGAAAAAGAACAAAATGCAGTGGAGATAAGCAACTTGTCCAATAAAGAGTTCAAGATAATAATCATAAAGATGCTTAAGGAACTTGGGAGAAGAATAGATGAACACAGTGATAATTTCAAATATATAACAATATATTTCAAATATAAACAAATATATATTTTCTTATATTTATAGAAAATATAAAGAGGAACCAAACAGAGATGAAGAATACAATAAGTGAAATAATACACTAGGAGGAATGAACAGTCAATTAGATCATAAGGAGGAGTGGATCAGCGAACTGGGAGACAAAGTAGTGGAAATCACCCAAGCTGAACGGAAAAAACTTGAAAAAATAGGATAGGTTAAGAGACCTCTGGGACAACATCAGGTATACTAACCTTTGCATTATAGTGGTCCCAGAAGGAAGAGAGAGAGAAAGGCAGAGAACTTCTTTGAAGAAATCCTAGCTGAAAACTTCCCTAACCTAGGAAAGGAAACAGACATCCAGGTCCAGGAAGCAGGAAGAGTCCCAGACAAGATGAACCCAAAGAGGTCCACACCAAGACACATTATAATTTAAAATGGCAAAAATTAAAAATAAAGAGAAAATATTGAAAGCAGGAAGAGAAAAGCAACTAGTTACATCCAAGGGAACTCTCATAAGACTATCAGCTGACTTTTCAGCAGAAACTTTGCACAACATAAGGAAGTACCATGATATATTTAAAACGATGAAAGGAAAAAACCTACAACCATAAAGAATACTTTACCTGGCAAGGCTATCATTCAGATTAGAAGGAGAGATAAAGAGCTTTACAGACAAGCAAAAGCTTAAAGATTTCAGCAAAGAACTACAAAACAGCCAGAAAACAAGTAACAAAGTGGAATTAAGTACATACCTATCAATAATTACTTTAGCTGTAAATGAACTAAATGCTCCAATCAAAAGACACAGAGTGGCTGAATGGATTTAAAAAAAAAAAAGCCCAAGACCTATTTAAATGCTGCCTATAAGAGATTCACTTCAGATCTAAAGACATACAGACTGAAAGTAGGGAGATGGAGAAAGCTATTCCATGCAAATGAAAATGCAAAAAGCAGCATTTTAGTGGATATATCTCCTCAAGCAAAGGAAACAAGAATGAAACTGAGCAAATGGTACTACATCAAACTAAAAAAGCACTTGGACAGCAAAGGAAATTATCAACAAAGCAAAAAGGCAGCCTACTGAATGAGAGAAGGTATTTGCAAATGGTATACCCAATAAGGAGTTAATATGCAAAATATACAAACAACTCATAGAACTCAACATTAAAAAAACAAACATGATTGAAAAATGGTCAGAGGACCTAAATTTTTCCAAAGAAGACATACTTATGGCCAACAGATATATGAAAAGATGCTCAATATCATTAATCATCAGGAAAATGCAAATCAAAACCACCACAATGAAATATCACCGTGCACCTGTCAGAATGGCTATCATCAAAAAAACAACAAATGATAAGTGTTGGCAAGGATATGCAGAAAAGGGAACCCTTGTGTACTATTTGTGGGAAGGTAAATTGGTGCAACCACTATGGAAAAACCATATGAAGGTTTCTCAAAAAAAATAAAAAATAGAACTACCACATAATCCAGCAGTTTCATATCTAGGTAATTACACAAAGAAAACAAAAACATTAATTCAATAAGGTATATGCACCCCAATGTTTGTTGCAGCATTATTTACAATAGCCAAGATATGGAAGAAACCTAAGTGTTCATCAAGAGATAAATGGATAAAGAAGATGTGAGATACATATACACACACAATGAAATATTACTCAACCACAAAAAATGAACTCTTGCCATTTGCAACAACATAAATTGAGAATTGAGATAGAGGGTATTATGTTTAGGGAAGTAAGTCAGGCAGAGAAAAGACAAATAACACATTATCTCATTTATATTAGGATTCTAAAAAACAAAACATAGACAAACAAAACAAAATGAAAACAGACTTATAGAGAGAACAAACAGGTGGTTATCAGAAGGAAGGGTGATGAAGGGTTGGGTGAAATAGGTGAAGGTGATAAAGAGATATAAACCTCCGGTTATATAGTACATAAGTCATGAGGATGTCATGAACAGCATAAGGAATATGGTCAATAATATTGCAATAACTTTATTGGGGCAGATGGTAACTAGATTTATTGTGGTGATGATCATTTCATAATGTACATAAATGTCAAGTCACTCTGTACTACACCTGAAACTAACATAACATAACATTATAAGTCAACTATAATTCAAGAAAAAAGTTACCTCAGTACGAAATATATATATCTTAGCCCATTTAAAATAATTGTTCTCCTTTCCCTCTGCCAGTTCAGTTGTTGAAGTCAAAGATTTCTAAAGCTGAGGAAAAGATTGAGGGTTTGAATTTATTATTGAATGCTTCTGTGAAATCATTCAGATTGTCATCCTCAATTTCCTAGCAAGACATCCTGTGTAAAAATCAACAGCAGGGCAGTGCCACTTCTAAGCAATCCAGTGGCACCCACCCTTCCCCGCCACGGTGCCTTACACTTAAGTGCTTGGCTCTCTGTTTTCTTTCTCAACGATCAGTTCCTTGAAAGCAGGAATCAAACATTCTTATTCATCTGTAAAAGCCTAGGGCTAGCCCAGGAACTGGTGTGCCCTCTGCACTCAAGAAGCATTCCTGGAATGCCTTGATTGAATTACAGTGATACTCTATTCCAGATATGGGATAAAATACACACTGGGTTCTTATGTCCACATATAATCCATGTGGGGGCTGATGGTAGCTAATAAGGGGAAAGATGGGAACCTGGAAAAAATGTCCTGATTCTTTGAGGCATGAAAAATGGGAAATTGGAAGCTCCAGACCAAGCCTCTGGAGATGGAAATTAATGAGAGAAGAGGGAAAAAGAGTCTGGTTTAGACCAAGAAGGGATCGGAAAGATCTAACGATACAGTGCCAGAGGGATGGCTGGGAGAGACCGAGCAAAGTGTAGGAGCCAGTCGGGAACCCCTTTGCAGAGCTTTACCAACTCCGGCTGTGTGTTAGACCCACCCGAGGAGATTTAAATAATACCCATGCCCCTACCCCACCGCCAAGGAGGTGATTTAGAGTGAGGGTGGAGCAGGCATCTGTAGTTTTATAAAAGGTATCCTAGATGATTCTGATACGTGGTGAAGGCTGAGAACACCTGCTCCAGAGCAAAGTGAGGCTGGAGGGCTTCTCTCCAACCTTGATCCTGAGGTCTGTGTTAAGAAAAGCCTGAATCATACAAATTTCTGTGGGAAAATCCAGAGGATCCACTATTTAGAGGTCTGGGTGCTGGAAAGTGAGATCTGAGGGGTAGACTTAGGCTTTCTGTATTGAGGGCTTTACTTTTGTTCATTTTTGTTAGAGAAAAGCAATAAAAGAGCGATCTGACTTTGAACTTGGGGTAGAAAACACAAGATGAACTAGGAGGCAGAAAAGGTGACCATCCTAAGTCAAAGCCACAATTAGGCGATGGTATCCCTTTTTGCTACAATTGCTGCAATGAACCAACTGCATCCCTTGTGTACCCTGATGGTGCCACACTCTGTGGTAAAGTCATTTGAGCACTTAAAAGGTTGAGTCCAAAACATGGAGGGCCTTGAATGCCAAGGTAAGGAGAGTGGATGCCTTACAGCAGGTGGTGCCCACCAGGCCCAACTCTGTAGGCTAGGGAAATGGTTCCTGGGGTAAGTGGCCTCACTAGTGAGTCAGCCTCAACTCTGAAAGCCTGCAGTTCTATGATATACATTATTGGCAAGATGCAAAGTAAGGACTAGTTATTTTTGAATCTGGGTTTTCTTCACATATATCTTGCTAATGCCAGCTTGCATTAGTAACTCACATTTTCCACGTGAGTGTGACTGGCAGTTGCTAGTAGGGCTTAGGTCAAGTACAGAGAATGAGCAAACTGATGGGAAAGTTCTAAGCCTTGTAAATCTGAGGTTTAGAAAGAAAGTGCAAAGTCAACTGTGAAGTCCCGCCTGCCTATATAATGATATGGTTTTTAGGAAAAGAAAGTGCATGAGGTTAGAAGGTGCTGTAATTAGTGGTGTTGCCCTACACTGAAATCTGGGGGTTCTGTGGCACAAAGAACCAGCTGGAGAAACCAGCTCTCCAGCCATTTCCCTTCCTGACCAAACTCTCACCCAGCCAACCTTCACAGCTCATGTCTAACAAGTCTAGATGATCCATTCCAATAGGTTGTTTGGACAGGACTCACCACTAAGAACATTAGGCTATATAATCCAGCTGAAGGAGAAAAAAAAAAGCCATCATTTTGGCAAGGGAGAGCTACACTTACTCATTGAATAGACATGAATCAGGTGCTATGCTAGGTGCCAAAGACACAGAGGGAAAAAATGTGATCCTTGTCTTCATGGAGCTCAGTCTGAAGAAGAAACAGATGCAGAAACAGAAAATTATGTCAGTGGACTAAAGGGCAGTGACAGAGAAATAAAAAAAGGTCACAAAAGCAGCCAGCAAGTTGTAATCAGGGAAGGCTTCTTGGAGGAGTTGCTCTCTGAGCAGATAGGTAGAGTTGAGGGTTGGCTGAAGCCACTCACCCTGGCTTGCAAAAGCTAATTATATCCATTTCTTCCTAATTCTGCATTTAGTGACCAGGATGGTAACTTGAAATCAGCTATGGCACAAGTGTTCACACCTTAGAAATCAGCAAGATCCACAAGTCAAGCTTTTTCCTTCTGGAGAGATGGTTGTTAAACATTTCCTAACACACCACTGGGTAGGACATAGTCCCGATGGAGGAAAGGGCATTTCAGGCAAAGTATATACCATATAGGCAAAGTCATGGAGACCAGAAAAAAACATAGCAGTGGGGAATAAAGGACTTTATTTTTTTCTAGACTATGAAGTGCACGCCTTTAATGGCAGGAGATAAAACAAAAAGGGAGGCAAAGGCTAGATTATGGAGGGCATGTGAGTCATGCTAAGGAGTTTCTGTTTTATCCAGCAGGAGATGGGTAGACAAAGGAATTTTAAGGTAGGGTATAATATGCTAATATTTTGAAACATCCTATTTACAACCCCTGAAGCTTCTCCTTGATAATAACTGACATCTTATGCAACCTGAATTCAGATTAGATTGAAGAAAATTTGCTTCTGAAACAACTCAAAGCCCAAAATGAAAGAAAAAGCAAAATAAATTTAGAAAAATGCAAAACCTTTGTGTCAGCACTCAGATTTCCCACCACAATAGCACAGTATGGTTAAGCTAGGTGGTCCGTGGCAGGTGTAGCAGGTTAGGTCTAATCGGAAGAAAGAAACCACACAGTGGATCAGTGAATTAAATGAGGAGGGGAGGTTTAATGTAAAGAATTAAATATGGCAATAGACTGCAAGCTACAAGGAAACTATATGGAACCCTAGGACTGAGGGAGAGTACCCAAGAAAGGACAAACTTGGAAGGAGTTCACTAGTTAGAGAAGGTGGGTTCAACACACCACACAGCAGAGAATTTTGCTGTGGAGCTGGTCTGAGTTGCTGGGCACATCATTGGCTCCTCTCTGGGGTGCAGAGTTGGGGGGACCCGACCATCAGGGCTAGCAGCTAGGGCAGGCAATGGGTGTCCAAGTGCTGGCGGGGTCAGTGGGGAGGGAGGTGGTTCATAGAAACAGCTGCAGAAAAGTTACTATCAGGTTGAGGTTGCAAAGTTGCGGAGGGACTGGGTTCTAGGCCTGAGGCTGGGACAGGTTCAATGGGATGAACTCACCCATCACCAATCCCTGGCCCACCCCAGAAATCACAGGAGAGCCCTTCCTTCTGCAGGATCCCTGCAGTGCCCTCCACTGAGCAAATGTTACGCTTTAAGGTCACTTATTTTTAAATTGTTACTTTACTATATATGTGTGTGTGTGTATAATACAAATATAATTTTACTTATTTTATTGCTCACTTTAAAGGAATCTCACTGTTTATCATAGAGCCTGTTGAAGGGTGTGTTTTGGGGCTGAGAGGCAGTAAACTGAGAGGTGTCACAGAAGGGCAAACATTCCAGTGGGAACTGAAAAATGTGGTCATCCTCCTGGCTCTTTTAGCTCCATGACACTAAGTAGCTAGCTGTGCTGGATTTTTTAGGCAGCCCTAGACCCTGCTCATTCTAGGTATCACCCTGGGGTACTCGGCTAAGGAGCAGCTCTAAAGTGGCTCAGCTAAGTCTCCACGGTGATTGCCTTCCGGCCACTGCACACACCCTCTGGGCAGTTCTACGCTGGAGCATTTGACTACCTCCCCTGGCTGACTCCCTGACAACTGTCTGGGATGCTCGCATTTCCCACAGTTCCAGACCATTGGGTTATACCACATGCTCCACTTCCCACCATCTCTCTTTGGGGAGAAAAAAAAAATCAGGCTCTACTGTGGATGCTTAATTATCTCGATGGTGCAAACAAGCTCCTGTCATGAGATACCATGGTTAAGAGCCCAGGTTCCAGAATCAGACATACCCCAGTTCCAATGTTTAGTTAAGTTATGCATTAAGTCTTGAAATGTCGGTTTTCTCACCTGTAAAATGGGGATAAAGAGCACCTGTTCCTGTGGCTGTTAGAAGCATTAAATGAGATCATCTGTACAAAGCACACAGAAAGTACCCACAGCACAGTAAACATTTGGTAATAGTTACAGTTATTATGCTGTGCAGATGGCGAAAACTCAGCTCTCTGAGAAATGTCCAAAAATGCCTTGTCTTCCTCAAAATGCTAAAAATTTAATGGTCATTTAAAGGTATTATGATTTTGAGCATCATCATTACCCAGCTAAAAAAGAAATGTGTTTTGTTGGAATGCTTTTTACTGTCCCCTGGACTCGCTTCCAGAGTGGAGAATTTGCAAGGATTTGCCTACGATTTTTTTTCTCCTTTTAATTCAGCTGATGGTATTGTTCATTATCCACTTGCGGTGGTATTAGAATAAATTAATATTAAAATATTTAAATTTAGAACAATGTGTTTGAAATGCCATTAGGAAGATTTATCACCTGCAATGAGAAATCAGCGCTGCATTAGCTTACAATCCCCTCTCCAGTCAGTTTGGAGATCTCGGGCTCAGATCATTACCCAGCACCTCTCTCTCCCTCTCTGTCCCTTAATGCTGTGTAGATGGCTGTTCTTGAATTTACTGAGGATTTCTTCTACTGATTCGCTTTGCACCTCTGACCCCTTCATCCAACTGGGCGCTCTTAAAACCATCTGCCTTGATGCTAAACTGAGGTTAATTAACTATATAAGAGAAGGCAAAACTCATTTGCTCCACCAATTCTTGAAAATAGTACAAAATGTGCCCCAGGAAAGCAAAATAACTGACAGCTACATTTCAACTCAGAGACTAGAGCTGCAAGAGGGAATTCCACCAAATCTGTGAGGCTGGACAGTGTGGTTGTTAAAGGCCCAGACTCTGGAGCCAAACTACCTAGGTTTGGGTCCCAGTCCTGCCACTTGCTGGCCAGGAGATCTTGAACGGGTTACGTTACCTCTCTGTGACTCAGTCTCCTTATCTGAAAAATGGGGGTGATAACTACACCTGCCACATAGAGTTGTCATAAGGATTTTGTGAGTTAATAAATATAAATGGCTTCAAACATCTAGCACATAGTTAACAACACTATGGAGGTATTTGCTGTTATTATCTGGTCTTTGAAAAAGACTTAAGAGGAAATATAATTACAGGTTCTTCCAATCAATTTAACACCTGCCAGCATTCCAGAAGACCCCTTATTTAAAGATCCCTTTGTTTGGCTTGGACTTGTCTCCCTTTGCCAATTTTATTCAAAAGAATAATGACCTACTTTTAAGTAGAAACCCCTGAGGCAGTAACTTCTAGAGGAAACTTCTCAGATAATTCCCAAGTAATCTGCTAGGGAAAAAATAGCAGTATCTTAAATCTGCTTAAAAGCCAGTCAGCCCCAGCCTCCTGTGTTACAAGTCAGGATAGTGGGTTAGTAATGTGCTGTTCCTTGATCTGATGCCATGTCCCTGGGTGTTTACTGTGTGAGAGTGGACCTGGATGTGCACTTGTGTTTTATTTGCTTTTTTTAAAATGTATATTCAACTTCAATACAAATTTTACTTAAAACAAATACCCTATCAGAGATATAGTTCAAAATCACCCAAGAACCTTTGAATCCCTTCTACATCTTCTTGGATATTTGAAAATTCCTTTGGCAAAGAGCTCTGATCCTTTTGGACCTAAATTGAGGCCTGAGAATAGGTAGCCTCCAAATGGGGCCCTTAAAACATTAGATAAAGGGTTTTTAGTATAAAAATGTCTCATGGAATATTAGGGACATGTTTATACAAAAAAAAATGTTTACCTGAAATTGAAATTTAAATAGACATTCTATATTTTTGTTTGCTAAATTCAAATTTTGGATAAATTATGTTTTAGTGTTTCTCAAATATTATGTGGAATGTATTTTTATACTAAAAATTTTTATCTGAAATTCAAATTTAAATTGGATGTCCTATGTTTTATCTGACAACCCTATTCTGAATGCTTTATACATATTGATTTGTTTAACTTTTATACAACTAAATAAGGGAGGTACTGTTATTACCTCTATTTTACAGATAAGGAAACTGAGGAAAAGAGGCTAAGTGGATTGCCTAAAAAATCTGGCAATACCAAGTGCTAGCAAAGATACAGAGCAATTGGAATGCTCATATACTGCTGGTGGAAATGCAAAATGGTAAGTCAGTTTGGAAATTCATTTGGCAGCTTCCTAAAAGTTAATATACACTTTCCATATGACCCTGCCTACCGTATCACCTAACCAAAACATTTTGGAAGAGTTTTGAATACTGTGAGGCTAAATTAAAAAAAAAATTGCACACACACTGGACTTTAGTTGGTTAATCTGTTTCTCACAGGAGCAAGCATTAGGAATTTCAAAACTATGTGTATACTACAGAGGAAAAACTAAGTAAATATACTGCAAATAATTACAGCCAATTTCTCACTATTGGAAAAAGAAGTTACAAATAAGAAAAGGAAGAAGGTTAGAACAAACCCTATAGTTCTGGATTGGAGTCAGAGGTATCAATATTGGCTTGTGTCTTAAAAGATACATCCACACAGATAAACTGATACAGAAATAAAAGTAGAGATGTGTAAATGCATGAGTTACTATACATGTATTTATGGATTACCTAATTTTATCTCCTAAGACAGATAAAAAGTGACAAAATCCCAGGAGCAAATTAGTATATCCACTGCCTAGATCTTGGTTTCTAATACATTCTCCAATGAAAGGAATCAAGGCTTCCTGGAGAACTAGTTGATTCCAGAATTGGAGCAGAAAAGATTAAGCCTGGAGTATCTAATGGTGCCAGAAAGCAAGGAAGAACTAAAAATTATATTAAAAGATGGGGCATGTCAAAGGGGTACAAAAACCACCTGAAAGAGCTCTCAAGGACCACGGTTGGAATCATTTGAGCAACAAAATAAATGAGAGCATTGGATCATAACCCGAAGAATAAGAAATATCTATGACTTTAAATTGCTATAAGTAAGTAACTGAATAAATAAATGAGGGGGGATGGACAAGTCTTCTTTCACAGAAGAATTCCAATCAACAAATAAAGGAGGAATGAGGGAAGTAGAATAATCACTGTTAGACCCCCCACAGTAATGATGGCTGAAAGTGAGAGCCTCCGCAAGATGCTAAAATCAGGGGGTGAGAGTTGTAAGAGAAACAGGATACTTGCAGAGTCTCCAAGCATCTCTCCTCAAGTGTTTAATAATTACAAGAGGAAAATAGTCAGTTTATGGATGAGAATCCTGACAAATACACTGTAGCCAAGTGCCTGAAGTTAACATCACCGGTAACACGTATCAAAATCACGTATCCCGGATATGATCACTGAGAAGGGCAGCCTTCTGTTAGATCTGTCTTCAAACTGCATCACCTTAATCTCATCACGAGGAAACATCAGATAAACCCCAATTGAGGGAGATTCTATAAAATAATTGACCAGTGCTCTTCAAAAGCATCAAGTTCATTACAGATGAGAAACTGGGAAATTGTCACAGATGGGGGAAGGCTAAGTGAAATGTGGGATCCTGGAAGAGAAAAGTGAACAGTAGTAGAAAAAGTGGTGAAGTTCAAATAAACTCTCTAGGAGGGAGGGTATAGCTCAGTGGTAGAGCGCATGCTTAGCACGCACAATGTCCTGGTTCAATCCCCAGTACTTCTATTAAACAAAATAAAAATTTTAAATAACCTTAATTACCCCCCCCAAAAAACCAAATAGACTAAGTTTAATACATTTTACCCAGGTTCATTCCCCCGAAACCATAAAACCCTCGTTTTCTCCACATAATCCCTGACTAGCAACAGAAAAAAAAAATGATTAAAGAGCCAGTTTTGGTGGCAAGAATAGGGTCAGGCTACCCCATTTTAGTCTATGAGGTGATTCCCCTGGTCCTCCTTTCATCTATAAGTTGAGTCAGGAATCCTAGAGTCTTTTTTTCCCTTCTTCTTCAAACTTGTAAATCAGCCTTTCCTCCTCAATGCACACAGTTGGAGCTCTCTGTCCCCGACACAGCTCCACGCCTGACAGAGGACAGGGCCCAGTGGGTGGGCTGCGCCCCGTCTCAGCCTCTGCTATGCTTACGTTTTCTAAGTGCAGGCCAGGGAAATGGGTTCCCCAGAGGTACTACTTGCTGTTAAAATGTCTGAAAACCCTCCTAGAATTTTTGTGAGAAAAGCACCGCAGAGGAATCTCACCCAAAGCTGGAGTTGTGAGGCCTGGTCTTAAGAATCCCCAGTTGCCTCATTTTTTGAGGAAAATCACTCCCATCTCTGAATGTATAAATAAACTATTAGTGGGTAACGAAGTAAAAACCATCTGCTGCCATCAGAAGATACTGCCAAGCAATGACATTTTATAGGGCCGTCTACAACTTCTATCTTTTCACGGAGCAGAGTTTTTAAAAAGTTGTGTTTTTTTTAAACCTGAAGGCAGATGTTTTATGTCATTAAGGTGTTAGCTGTTGCAGGAGACTGGTCCCCGACTTTTCAGTTAGCTGACTAGTAAACACCAATTTTGATTAATATAAAACATTTGCATATTGATCCTGTGAATCATTGGAAATAACCATTTTAAAAGAATGTTTCCTATATTCAATACCTTGTAATGGCATACAATGAAAAGGAATATAAAAAGGAACATATACGTATGTGTAATGAATCACTGTGCTGTACTGTACACCAGAAATTAACTCAAAACTGTAAATCGACTATACTTCAATTTATAAAAAGTGAGAAAATAAAACAAACAAGGTCCTATTATAGCACAGGGAACTATATTCAATACCTTGTAATGGCCTATAATGAAAAATATAAAAAGGAATATATATGTGTGTAAATGAATCACTATGCTGTACACCAGAAATTAACACAACATTGTAAATTGACTATACTTCAATTTAAAAAATAAAAATTCTGCTCCACTGCTAAACCCATTGGTCACCAGTGAATGATTTGTTTTACTACTAAAGCTCAAAAGGGTAGTATGAACAGATATGGGATTCTAAATTCACTGCTTATCACTTTTAAGGGAGACTAGCTTAGCTAGCTACCTACCTACCAACCTGTTTGTCTATACACACACACACACAACATATATCTGTAGATATAGATAGACCTGTGTGTGTGTGTGTGTGTGTGTGTGTGTGTATCCCTTCAAAGACTATATACATACACATATATATTTGCACATTCAAATATATATGATGTCCAGGGACCAATTTCAGGCCTACATGCTAGAGATGATATAGAAAAGACCCTTTACTTCAGTAGTTCTCACCTTTGGCTGTGCTTGGAATCACCTGGGGAGTATTAAAAAAAAATACTACTGATGCCTGGCTCCCATCCCCAGAGATTCTGATGTTACTCACCTAATACAGTTTTACAGAAGATCTGTGGGCTTTGTGTCACTTGTAGCATCTGGGCGTCCCTCAACCTGATTGGGCAGCTCTGAATGCCTCCGCCCAAAAGCTTACCATTTCAGTGGCGAGTGTAAGTCCCAGACAAGCGGTTGTCTGAACTTTTGCCCTAGGAGATGACAGTGAGCTTATAATTATGGATCTGAGTCCAGATTATTGCTCAACAACTAGTCACATATGCTTTGAATGAACTATCAATTTTGGAAGTAAGATCGACTCCCTGGTATCTGTCTGATCATCCAGCAAGCCTCTGAGTACCCTCATCGCTCATGGGAGGAGGAGATAATGTATACCCGAGCCCCTCTTGGCTTGAAGGCAGGGCTGCATGTGCATCAACTCATTTCATCCCACCACTACCCTAAGAAGTGGCTTCCTGTCCTGGCTTTAGTGCTTTGGCTGCCAGAGGGCACCTGGCCATCTCTGTCAGACAGTGGGTAGGTCATGGTCAGGACATCAGCAGCAACTGCCTTTTAAACAGCATGGTTTAAAGAGTCATATCTGCCTGGAGCGAGGGAGAGCAGCCCCACTGCGTGCATCTGTGGGCGGCCAGGCTGGGCTACCAGGCTGCATACCACAGGGGCCTTGAGTAGCTGCATCCCTATGCCCCTGTCCAGGCAGCTGGTGGGAGTCTCCCCTAAACCTCAGTGTATTAGTCTTCTGTTGCTGCATAACAAGTCACCACAAACTCAGGGCAACACCCATTTGTCACCTCTCAGCTTCTGTGGGTCAGGAGTCTGGCTTGGCTGGGTCTTCTGTTCAGGGTCTGGAGACTACAAAATCAAGCTGTTGGCCACTTGTCTGGGACTTACACTCTCCACTGAGATGGTGAGCTCTTGGGCAGAGGCATTCAGAGCTGTCCAGTCAGGTTGAGGGTATGGTTGGGCTGCATTCTCCTCTAGAGACTTGACTAGAAGAATCTGCTTCCAAGCTTGCTGAAGTTGTAAGCAGAATCTATCTCCTTGTGGCTGTAGGACTCAGGGCTCTGGCTTTCTTCTGGGGGCCACGCTCTGCTCTTGGGGTCAGCCACAGTTCCCTGCCATGTGGTCATCTCACAATGTGGCGGCTCACTGTTTCAAAGCTGTGGAAGGAGAATCTCCTTCTCCAGTCTGCCAAAGTACCTAATCAAGACAGTAATTCCATCCCCTTCACCACTTAATATAACCCAACCAAGGGAGAGATGTCAATAGTCTTTGCCATCTTCTATTGGTCAGAAGTAAGTCAAGGGCTCTACCCACACTCAATAGGAGGGGATGTACAAGGTTTGACACATTGAGGGCCACCTTAGGGCATGCCTGCCACACTCAGCCACTTGCTTTGTTTGGTATTTGACACAGACTATAGGATTCAATAGCCTCTTTGATCCTTCTTGCTGAGCCTGAATTTAGCCTAGATTTTCACTGATCCCTAACTGCTTCCCACTAACTCCACTGCTCTCTCCCTCTAGATGGTCTTGAATGATGTAGTTGAATGTGTTGGTGGCAATCAGCCTTGATGCCATCTATCCTCTGAGGAAATTGAATGAGAAAGGTTAAGTGTCTTGTCCAGGGTCACACAGATTTTAGGACGGGTGAAATCTGAACCTGGATCTGCTTAATTCCAAATCCCATGAACTTCTAGTCTGCTTAGCCTACACGGTAGTTGAGAATAATCTCACCCATCTCCAGGACCAATAATGAAACAATGCATGGAATTGTACTTTGTAAATTGAAGAGTACTGTGCAAATATTAAGAGTTTTACTCATGAAAAATCATGGATTTGGGGCTTAGTAAAATAGATTCCCACTTGCATGTGCCTTTTGCAAACTTCACATTTAGACAAAAATTTGTTTGTATAGATTTGTGGCCCAGTAACAGGAGTTAAGTCTTTTTAAATGTTTCCAGTATAATCCAGTGTGTAGTCTGCAAAGCATAACTGGGGGGAAATTAATCAAAGAAAAAAACCTTTAATTTCCTCTTCTTAGTCTTCCTTTGTTCTTTTCTGCTTTCTCTCAGTAGGTTTCCTATTTAGACCTGTGGTTTCCATGAATGAGCCACTGATCTTGGGAGAAGCAGGCTGTCTGTTCAAAATCCCTCTGATATCCAGCAGGATAGGGAAAAGCACAGAGGCCTCCCTCCCACCCCACCTGGGGTCCTGTGCTGCCCATCTGAGCCCAGAGCTCTAGTTTCAATCAGCAAGACCCAGGGGCTGCGGCTGCTGGGAGGGCTTGGGTTGGGGCTCAAGGGAGGATGCTGAATGGAGACTCAGGCCTAGGCAGGTCCTTAATGTAGCACCAAACTGGTGAGACCTGAATCTGGTCACAATCAGGCTTCCATTTGCTGCATCACTGATGCTGTTCTTGAAAGCCGAGAGGCGAACAATCACACCATTGTTTGAGAAGTCTGGGCTTTATCTTCGGTTATTTCAGGCAACGAGGACAGACCACAGTTCCCCACATCTCTCTGGCATGGGGACTCGCAGCTAACAACACAGAAATGCCTGCTGTCACACACGGCCTACCTCTTGGAGATAAATGGTCGTTCCTCCAGTTATTAAACACCATCTATCTGTTCCGATCACAATATCCACACAGGATATTCTGAACGTTTGTCTTTAGCACAGGCTTAAGCCAACCGCGCACTGTAACAAAGGGGAGGAGCTTCTTATGCTCGGAGGTAATAGATGATCAAAAGTCAGAGATTCCTAGATTGAAAACCCAACTCAGTCATGGAGCACCCAGTTACCTTAAGCTTCTCTGGGCTTTTGTTCCTCCCATCTAAACTGAGAATATTACTACTACTTAACTCACTGGTATGCTGTCAAAACAAAACGGGGTAATGCACATAAAATCTTACCGTAGGGCTTGGTCTAGACCAGCACTGACCAACAGAACTTGCTGCCCTGATGGAAATGTTCTCGATCTATGTCGTCCAATACAGTAGTACTAGCGCCTAAAATGTGGCTAGTTTGGGTTTTGTTCTCTGAATGTTTTTGTTCCTCAGTTCTAAGAGGGAGGTCAAGCCATCATGTTCCCTTACTTTAGGAGAACCAAGACCACTTCCCTTTCACTCTGTGGTTTCTGGAAACCCGAGCTCACTGAGGGGTCACCCTGGGCAGACAGCAGACGCAGTGGTAGAACGGAGCTCGCTGTCAGCTCTGGGATTCCTGCCCAGGTCCCCGGGCTGCACCCCGGGAGTGGCAGGACCTCAGAGGAGAAGGGCTCGGAGTGGCACCCAAGGGACCTCCTCTTAGACTGTCTGCCAAAATACTGACATTCAATTCCCAACCAGCTTGGCAATTTGATTTTTAAAAAAATAAAAACATTTCTTCACACCCAGGAGGACTAAGAGTCATCCATGCTACATTATTATCATCATCATTTCCCCCAGGAAGTAAGCAATTCCCAGAGCTTCCCTGGGTGGGATCGAATCACTGGGGTGGAGAATGGGGAGCAGGTAGATGGGGGAAACAAAAGAGGGGACAAACACGATACTTCTGCTGAATGAAGGTGGTCCAGTTGCCCGCACCAACAATTCTCTCTGCCTTCCCTTAATAGAGTCACATTACAGTGCATAGTGTTTTACAATTTACAGCCTTGTTCATTAAGAGCCTCTGAACTATAACGACTAATTCTGCCAGGCAAGTAAAAGACATTTTATTCATTACATTATCATCCACGGAAAGTAGCCCCCCATCGAGGGAGTGAGCAAGTAAGGGAAATCACTTGCCGGCTGGCCAATATTTTAGATTTAATGTGCTGACTTCAGACTCTCCCAATATTCCATGTGCAAACTAAGCCTCCTGCGGCTCTGATGCACAAAGTTTTTTCTCTCTCTAGAACCAGCTTATGCAGCCTATTAACATTTTTTAAGTGACCATCCACACAGATGAATGGATAAAAAAGATGTCACACACACACACACACACACACACACACACACACACAATGGAATATCATTCTGCCATAAAAAGAATGAAATTTTGCCATTTGCAACAACATGGGTTGACATAGAAGGTACTGTGCTTAGTGAAATAAGTCAGACAGAGAAAAACAAATACTGTATGTTATCACTTATATGTGGAATCTAAACAGTAAAAGAAATGAATGAAAAAATAAAACAGAAACAGACTCACAGATACAGAGAACAAACTAGTGGTTACCCATGAGGAGAGGGAAGTAGGAGGGACACATAGGGGTAGAGGATTAAGACGCACAAACTACTACGTATAAAATAAAAGCCACAAGGATATACTGCATAGCACATGAAAATATAGACTTTTAAAAAAATAACTTTAAATAGAGTATAATCTAAAAAAATAGTGAACCCACTATGTTGTACACTTGAAACTCATATAATATTGTAAACCAACTACACTTCAATAAAAAATAGATTTAAAAAATTTAAAAATAAAAGTGGAATTAATTGAGATTAAAAATTCTGCCCTCGGTCACACAAAAGCCACATTTCGATCGCTTAGGAAGCACCCTGGGCTCTGGTCTGCCTACTGCACAGGGCAGATGCAGAACATTTCACACTGCAGTGCCTTCTATCGCCCCACCCTCTTGAAGGGGGATTATTGAACGCACGTCTAGAAAAGGGTTTTAAATAACCATTCCTTGGCTGTTTACACTTAAAAAATGAGAACTAAACTTCCCCCTCTCCCACATCTTAAAGAAACATAATCTAGAGTCATCATTTTTATGTCGCACTCACAGCTAAAAATAAAAGGTGAAGTTTGGGAACATACGCAGCACTTTTCTTTCTTTTGGAAGGTTTACACGTTTGCGTCTTGGGGACCAGTGATATCCCGACGATCTCATCAGTGTCCGAGAGCGGCAGTGCCTTTTGTGTCCCGAGACCCAGTTACTCCACAGCGGTGATAAGAACAAGAGGACTCGTGTTCAGGGTGGTCACAGGCAATGCCCTGATGCCGGGATGTATTAAATTTATGGCAATTTATGGCTCACCCCAGGGAGAGACAGTCCATAAAAGCCAAGTGATGGGGAGTTGACACAAGGATGAAGGTAATGAAGGCATTAAGCTATCAACTCTATTGAGGCAAAAAGGGCTCGGGGCTGATTGCCTGGTGCACTGTCTACAGTACCTGATTTCCCCACTGTAGTTTGATGTTCCCTTTCATTTTCCCAGTGATGGCATGCCTGTAGGTGGCACAGGGATTGCGGCTGCTACATTTGCGCGTTGGAGTATAATGCCGCCTCCCCTTAGAACACTTTAGCCTTTTTTAATAGGTGCCAGCTGCAGCATGCCTACACAGATTTCTAGAAGTAGCAGGACAAGAATGTCATCATTTAAGTTCCATCCTAAAGAAACAGAAGCTGCCGTGAGACAGTGAGTAGGTCCAGCTGCTTGCCGGTGTGACTACAGCAAGTCTTTCTCAGTACATTGCTTTGGTTACACAAGGACAACTGTCTGAGGTTACATCAGTTAATAGCGGTTACTAGTTATTAGGGTTTACTCTGGCGGGCTCAGTGCTAAGCACTTAATAGACATTATGCCCTGGAAACCTCCCGTAGCTCTGTGAGGGTCACTGGATGCACAGGGTACTTTTGTGGTCCAAGGAGGGGTAATACTTTGCTTTTGTCAGGATTGTTCCTGGCCTTCTACCAGACGTCCACACCTAGAATAAATTGAGAGCAGAGGAAAGGCCAGAGCGCCCAGGTTCTCTTGGTATCATGAGAGAAACATGTCAGTGGGTCCTGCAGGCTGGGGAACTGGGAGAGACTTGCTCTTTTGCCTTTTGTAAAGAAAAAACTGTGGAGGGAAAAAAAAAACACATCAAACTCTTCCTCTCACTGAGGAGAAAGGGAAAAAGTGAATCCTGTTCATTCTGACACTTGAGAGCCATGTGACAATTTAGAAGTAATCACTACAGTTCTGTTTTGCCATGTTTTATTCTATCCAAGGGTAAGGGGTACATACTCACTTACCCCCCAATTTATAAAATCAGAAATGTGGGAAAGCGTCTTGTGGTATTATTTGGGAGGCAATGAGAGGCTCTTTTTTACCTCAATGCATTTCTTAACATTATTTACTGATACCCGAAATTCCACCATTAGAGATTTATTCCTTTAAGTCAGTAGTTCTCAGTGAATGATGATTCTTCCCATCACTAGAATAGATTCTTCAGTCCCATCCCTAGAGCTTGATTCAAAAGAATCCATCAAGTTCCCCAGGGATGTTAATGCTGCTGGCTCAGGCACCCCGCCTGCAGACCCACCGGGGACAAGGCCTGAATGAGATATTGCACGGACACAGCTATTAGGATGATGTCTGACATATACAAGCCCACCATGCTCAGTGGTACCCAGACTTCACTGTACATTAGAGTCTCCTGAAGAGCTTATAAATATCCCAGTGCTCTGCCTGCACCCAGACCAGATTAGAATCTCTGGAAATGAATCCCAGATACCACTGTGTTTTGAAGCTCCCCAGTGATTCCTCTGTGCAGCGGTGGTTCAGATACACCTCAGTAAGGGTAGAGAGGGTCACTTGCATTCACAGAATACTCTGATTTCTAATAGCCACTGAGCGAAAGCTCAGGTGTACCAGCACCACCGTGGGCCAGTTCTGCTGCTGGAAGGACACACTGGGCCTGGGTGAGCAGGCCCTGCCTTTCCTGAGAGGACCAGGCCAGGGGAGACCAGCAGTTCAAGTGATTCCAAACTAGGCCCTGAGACCTTTGCTCCTATCCTGACACTGACCTCTCCACTCCTCTGAATGGGCGTGGCTCTGTCACCTCCACCTCCCACCCCTCCCAACCTTCTGGGTAAAGCCCCAGGGGTCCCTTCTCTAGTACTCACCCGCTCAGCTCTCTGCATGGTCTACAGCCCCATCCCTCTTCCTACTGCACTGCTCTTCTTAGAAAAGCCCCTCCCAGGCATGGCCCTAGCCGGCAGCTCACCAGGCATCCGTACCTGGTGCCCAGTCTTCCCCATTCCCTTGATACCAAGGTCGTGAGGCCACATCTTTTCTATCCCCATGTGCTCCATGTTCAGATCCTCACTGGTCCTCATCTAATGTCTCAGTTCCTCCTTCGCTGGTCACCCCACCCCAACCTTGAGAAATCATCACTTCCCTTCCCAACCACCCTCCACTCTGCCAAGCAGCGGTCCTGATAAAACACGCAGCCACTGCTCACGTTCCCTCTCAGGCACACCTTCCCGCCAGGTCCGCCCTTTCTTTCACAGGAGCATCTGTACCAGCAGCTTCTCCTCTCTGGGCCTTCACACAGGCTGCCTCCAGACTAGGGCACCCTTGCACCCTCTGACTCCTGCCCAGCCCTCCCAGGAAGAGGTCCCTGAAGCTGCGCTCCCCTCGCTCAAGGCCAGTAATGAGAAAGACTGTTACTCCAAGTATTAAGAGTCATCACTATTGTTTCTGTCTCCAACTAGGGAGGGGAAGAGGGGAAATTGTCATTGACCACAAGAACTACTATTTATCTATCGTTGCCCATTATTTGTTTTCCAGCCTTGCAGTTACAGAAATGAGATGACCTCCGCTTTTAGGAATCTACATCTGATTGATCTGAGCTTCCAAAAAATCTCACCATGATCTCAGCTTTAAGTCTAACTAAAAATCAGAACTAATTGTTTGATAAAGATTTCTTTCAGTTATATGCCTATTTGTTTGAAAACTCTTTAAAAAATTTTAAAAATTAAAGCACATTTTTTTTAGACATTTACCATGCTGCCTTTCCAAAGCAAGAAAAACAATACAGGCAAAGAAATGTAGGTTGAGCAAATCATACTAATGCCTGTATCTGAGTAATTGGGATCAGGGCTGTCCCAGAACCAACCCCACTTCCCCCATCAAGTGGTTCCAGTCACTGTGACCCATCTTTCAGGTGGGGAATCCATGAAAGGGGACTGCTCCACTCCACAGGTCACCACAGAGATGCTGTTGCCGCATAAACCTCTGGCCACCTCTTTCAGAGGCGCACTGTCTCTGACCTCCTCTTCCCTCCTCTCCTGGCTCTCCCTCCACTCCTCTCTCAGGAGCAGCTGCCCATCCACTTGGCCTCAGGCCCCTGCAGCTCCCCTAGGCTGCAGGCGTTTCCTCCTCTTCCCCGGCCCCACCTATCCTTCCCACAGGGCACGATTCCCTCTGCAGGTTTCCTGTGGAGCCCTGGATTTTGTGTGTTGGGTTGGGGTGGGAGGGGTGGGTAAAGAGAAAGGAAGAGCTTTATTATCTGAGACACCATCTTCAGGAACAAACCTCCCTGCCATCTGTTATCCTACAAGCCGGAACAAAGGAGAGTGCCTCTGAATGACCTGGTCACCCAGTGGGCTCCGTGCCCTTGGACAGTGGGAATCAGGGTGTTTGAATAAGAGGACCCCACACCTTCATCCTCCTCACCCCTCCTGTTCTGCTCTATACCCTTCTTCCAAAATATTAAATTCAACCTTGAAATGGAGACCCAGTGAGGGATATAAAATAACACCCCCTTAGCTCTGACAAAAGAAGATGGGAACTGATGTTCACAGTTGGCCCCACCATGCTTCATAGGAGACCATCACAGATGACAATCCCAACAGCCCCTTGAGAGGAAGCACTGCTGACTGCTGCCCAGAGGTCACACTGTCACAAGAACACGAAGACCTGACCTGCACAGGCCTCACCCCTAACTTTCAAAGCGCAGGGTCTTCAGCCTGCTGTCCCCTGAGCTGGTGCATGCAAAGGTGGAAACTGAGTGGAATCCTAGAGGAGTTTCACATTTTGCTAAGGATCCATTTGGGGAAATGGATCAGAGGGTTGAGTGAACAAGAAAATGGCAGCAGTTGCAAAGACTGGGGTCCCAGTAGCCTCAGCTACATTTTTCTCATTCAATGAATATATGTATTGCTGGTTTTTTGACCCAAGGCTTTTTGAGAAGGAACATTCACAGAGCAGGCAACAGCGACACCTGCTGTTCAGAACAGATGCCTGGTAAAAGGAAACCCCTGGCTTCCTCCAAAGAAACCAAGATCCAGGGGTCTGTCACTGTCTTTTATGGGTTGTTTGGGGATTTCTGATTTATGTGGTACAGTTATGGAAGCTATTGTTGTCGTTAGTAGCATATTTTGATCAGTAGTTTTCACAACATTTTTAGAGAGGTTTTCAGGTAACACGATGTAGCCAAAGCACAATATTCATACAATATCAAACTCTTCCTTGCACTGTAAATTGACTCTTCCTAGCACTAGAAAGGCTTCAACCCTCAATAAATACAAGTGATATGACTGATAGGAGGGCACTGTGATGGGTTTAATTGTGTCCTCCAAAAAGATGCTGCAGTCCTAACCCCGGTACCTGTGAATGTGAGCCTTAAGTGGGAAATAGGGTCTTGGCAGATCATCAAATTAATCAGATTAATGAGGTCCTTAGGATGGGCCCTAACCCAACAGGACTAGTGTCCTTATAAGAAGAACACAGACAGACATACACACAGGGAGAGTGTATATGAAAATGAAAACAGAGATCGAGGTGATGCTTCCACAAGCCAAAAAATGTCAAAGATTGCCAGCAAATCACCAGAAGCCAGGAGGGAGGCCTGAAACAGATTCCTTCTAGAAGAAACCCACCGGCTGCCACCTGATCTCAGACTTCTCACCTCCAGAACTGAGACAAATTTTCATCATCCTAAGCTGTCCAGTGTGGGGGACTTTGTTACGGCAGCTCCAGCAAACTGATAGAAGCACTAATGATAATTGGAAGAGTCTGCTTATATTGTAGCCGCAACTGGACAGAGCATTTGTGATATAACCAAAGAACTCAGGTGGGTTCCAATCCCACTTACCAGTTTGTGTGGCTTTAAAGCTCAAACTTACTCTATTGCCTTGTCTCTGGGATGGGACCATCAAACTCCTCAGAGTTGACATGTATCCTTGATGAGCTCATGCATATGAACATGGTCTGTAATTTGGAAAGGGTGACGATGATACATGGTTATCACAAGAAGAGTTACTTTTCCTTCATCTGACCCTGGCCAGCCCTGCTCAGAATGGGGCCATTTATGTGCTCCCACAACCACCTTGCTCCCTGCTCAATGCCTCTGGAGGTTGACCCATAGGCAATGCATTAATGGCCCCCTTCTCTTTTACTATCAGTTGGGATTGGCCAACGGGTGTCACCAGCAGATGATCAGATGGTGAGAGAACAGAGATATTAAGGTTTTTGTCCTCCTGGTGCCCTCCCCATTGGGTCGACTAAAGCTGACTGTATCATGTACAGACGGCTTCAGCTACTGTCAGGCAACTATCTCTGTACAGCTACCTTCTCAGGGTTCCAGAAATTCTGGCCTCCCCTGGTCCCTTCAGGCTTAGGAAGCAACAGATTCCTGCCAGGGCTAACTCCAGGATGCTGTACTAAACATGACTGACTACATCTCAGTAAGTAATCCCTTTAGTAAAGGCTCTTCCAGTATCCAGTTTGAGCATGCTATCTTTGGCTGGTCAGCACCCTAACTGAATAGAGAATTAGTTTAGGAAGTGGTCTTAGGAAACAGACCCTCCAAGTGCAATTGTGGGAATGTTTTGCTCATGTATCTGAGGCCTTCATGGATAAACTCCTTTGTTGAGGGAAATGAAACACAGGTAATTCACAATATGTGGTAGCATCAAATCACCCAAGGTATTCACCAGTGGTTGCATGGGATGAAGTGTGGGCAGAATGCAAGACATGGAGAAGTCAAGTGATTGTGGTCCTTCTTTGCTACAATGAAAATAGTGATTGTAGAAGAGATAAACTCGTGCATACACAGAGGCACAGAAATACTATTCAGGCACACAAAAAAGGATATCCTGCTTTGTAACAACATGGATGGGCCTTGAGGGTATTATGCTAAATGAAGTAAGTCAGACAAAAACAAACACTGTATGACAGCTCTTATACGTGGACTCTGAAAAAAAAATTCACAGAAACAGATAAGATTTATTGCTACCAGAGGTGGGCAAATTGAGTGAAGAGGATCAAAAAGTACAAACTTCCAATTAAAAGGTAAGTAAGTCCTAAGGAGCAAATGTGTAGTATTGTGACTATGATTAATAATACTGTATTGTATACTTGAAACTTGCTAAGAGAGAATATCTTTAAAGTTTTCAGCCCTAGGAAAAAAATTAACTTGACTTACTGTGGGAATTATTTTGCAATATCAAATCATTACATTGTATGCCTTAAACTGATGTTACGTGTAAATTCTATCTCAAAAAGAACTGGGAAAAATGGACACAGTGATTTGCAGTTCCTCTTACTGAAAGGTAGACTTTCTCTCTCCAACTTGACTCTGGCCTTAGCCACCTTTTGCTTTGGCTGCTGGGATATTAACAAAGGTGACGCGCGCAGAACTGCGGAGGTTCCTGTGCATGTGTGCTTGCCCTTCTCTCTCTGCTCTTGGTGGCCTCGGGCTACCATGTGAGGACACCTGGGCTGCCCTCCTAGAGGATGAGGCCACATGAAGAAAGGCCTTGGCCATCCCGGGAATCTCCAACATCCCAGCCGAGCCCCAGATGTGCCATTCTAGACCACCCAGCACCAGTCAGCAGCTCAGATCCAAAAGGAGTGACCAGCTGACCCACAGAATTGTGAGCAAATAATAGCTTTCTTAAGCCATTCTGTTTGAGAGGGTTTGTCACACTTCAAAGGCTAACTAAAATAGTAATTATGGAGACTGTCGGGTCCACTGTCTTTTTCTAATGGAACTAGAGAGAATGCAGAGAAAAAGGAGACACTGAAGGCCATGAACGTCCAACTGAGACCAGAACTAGCAAGTCAGCAGCCTGTCGGGCAGCTCTGAAGGAATCCCGCATCTCCTAAACCTAGGGAGATGTGACTGGGGGCCAAAACCAACACTCAGTGGTCAGGGTCACAAAATTGCAACAACAAACAAATATTCAAACCCACCAGGTCTCTCAATCTAATACCATTGCAAAGTGTAGTTCCCACACTAGCAGCAACAGTGTCAGCTGGAAACTTATTAGAAATGCTAATTCCAGAATCCACCCAAGGCCTAAGGAATCAGACACTCTGCGGATGGTGCACAGCAGTTGAGTTTTAGCAGGTCCTCCAGGTGATTCTGCTACAGGCTAGTTTGAGAACTACTGCACCAAAGTAAGGCTCTGATGGGAGAGGACTGGGACTCTGAGCTGGAGACAGTTGGGCAGACATAGATGAAGCTGAGAATTCTCAACCCCTCCAATCCCCTTAAATAGGCCTAGTCCTCACTGGTATCCCTCTCCCAACAAAGCATACTACCTGCACCTGCATAAAACCTTTCAATGACTACCAGGATGTGCCTCCAGGCATACAAGAAGATTTAGATCTCAGCAAAGCCCAGGTAAGCACTAGGACTGCTCTGACGTCCTCAGTTTTAGTGGCAGGAGTTGGGAGCTTGCAGAAGGAGGAAATCTAAGGGTGATAGATGGAAGAGAATGAAACACAAGTAGTGGTGTGCGAGAGCTGGCTTGAATTGGCTTGAGAGAACCAATGATTAAATTTAAGAATTTTATTTTATATTTGTTAGACATAGCCCTTATTAAAACTTAAATCACATGAACTTACAGTTAGGTATATTAAAAATAAAGGTAATACTCAAAGCTCATCGCTTCTGTTTATCTTTGCTACACTGTACGATTATCTATGCTTGTGAGATTTTTTGCCTCTACCATAACTGTGTCATGGAAACACGACAGAATGCTGGGCTGCTCTGCATCTCTTCCCGAATCTGTGTTCAGTACAAGATATTTATAGCATGAAGTGAGCAATGATGAAAATGTTTACAATTGGAAATTGACAAACCCTGTAAGTCAGGATTTTTCCCCCTGGATTGCTGGCTGTTAAACATTTACCAGCATACCACTAACTTGATAAGGCTAAATTTACTTTTCTGGGTATACGTGCCTGAGATTCAGGATGTAGTGTGTCGGCTCTAGGACCGGGGAGTGACATCAAGTTGATACTAGGATTCAATGGTAGCTGTATTTGTTTCCTTTTGCTACTCTGAAAAATTACCACACTTAGTGGCTGAAAAATAACATCAACAATATAAAGTATTACCTGGAACTTTTTAAACTTGGGAGTCAGAAGTCCATTAGTCTAAAATCATTCCTTTTTGGAGGCTTAGGGGGAGAATCTGTTTTCTTACCCCTTCCCATGGCCCCGCCTCCCTTGGCTTGAGTTCCCTCCCTCCATCTTCAAAGCCAACAACGACAGGTCGCATCCTACTCACACCGCCGTCTTTCCCACACTGACTCTTCTCCTTCCCTCGTCTCCAGTTAAGGTCCTTTGTGATCACATTGGGACAAGCTAGAAGAGCTGGGATCCTCTAGTCAAGGCCAGCTGATTAGCACCTGGATTCCATCTGCAACTCTTCTGCCTTCCACAGCAGCCTATAGTCAGAGTGAATCTCTAGAACTTCCCAGCAAAGTCTCGGGGAGATGGGAACATCAGAGAGAATCTATGCAGAGACCTCATTTTATTGCATTTTGCTTTATTGTGCTTCACAGATAATGTGTTTTTTACAAATTGAAAGTTTGTGGAAACCTTGCACTGAGCAGATCTATCAGCATCATTTTTCCCAACGGCATTTGCTCACTTTGGGTCTCTGTGTCACATTTTGGTAATTCTCCCAATAGTTCTAATTTTTTCACTCTTATTATATTTGCTAGGGTGATCTGTGATCAGTGATCCTTGCTGTTACTACTGCAGAAAGATTATGACTCTCTGAAGGCTCAAATGAGGGTTAGCATCTTGGGGCAATATTTTTTAATTAAGGTGTGTACTTTTTTAAAACATAATGCTATTGCATATTTAATAGACTACAGTACAGTATAAACATAACTTTTATATGCTCTGGGAAACCAAAAGAAAAAACTCACATGACTTGCTTTATGATGATACTCCCTTTGTTGAGGCGGTCTGGAACTGAACCTGCAATATCGCCAAGGTCGGCCTGTACTGCACATGTGCACACTGCTCCCACCACCACCCCCGACCCCACTCCCACCACTACACATACCCCTAATCGTACCCCTGGGTGGATCCTGGACCACTCTCCACATACAAAAGCATTGCAAAGCATGCTGGGGATGAGGCAACTGCACCCAGCTCTTTGAAAGCTCTGTGGTGGCTGTCCTTTGTGGGCAGGAGCCGACCTGAGGGTGCTGCATGGAATTAGGGTCCCTGATCTCAAGGAGAACAACACAATTCCAGTGTGGTGGAGCCCAGGGAGCACTACTAACCCAGTAGATGAACTGGGTGTAATTACCACAGTAAACCAGCAATGAGAGCAGAACGGTACCAGGGATTTGTGGTTATGGCCAGGATGGTGTCCTCAGAAATGAAACCAATATCTAGCCAACTCAGATGCTGCTTGACATATATAGACAGAAAAAAAAAAAAAAAAAAGGGATGAGGGGCAGAAGCCTAATTCAAACTATCCTAGGGGTATATATGACCTCTTTCCCAGTTCCAGACCTGGAGTCCTAGGATAAACATCTAAGCATAGAGTATAATGCAGCCATAGAGAATAATAAGAATTTTCTTCCAAAGCTTTCCCAGAACAAATTGGGGTCATTTACCCTGGTAACTGGGACTGGAGATAGGGAAATATACAAATCTTCCACGAGTTGTTAAGACACTGGCTCTGCACTGACATGAATCCCCAGAGACTAGAAATACCACCATGGGCCACCACTCAGAATGGGAGCTCATGGAGGTCAGGTGATGGGCTGTGTTTCCTGGCCTAAGTCCCTCTCACAGTAGGTCCAACATGGATACTTACTGTGGTTATTTCCTCAATCCCATGGTATATGAAAGGTAAGGACAAATTTGGCTACTGGCAGAACGCTCACATTGGCTCCTGGTCTGTGGAGTAGAGGCCATTGTGGCTGGAAGGGCCAGATGGAATCCTCTGGAATCCTGGAGAATTGTTGTTTAGTGCTGAGATCAGTTACTTGAAAGATGCAGGGGTGGTGATTTCTACTGCATCCTCATCCTGCTTGGCTGGTGCCAATTCTAGACAGGTCATGGAGTATTACTGTATTTTCACTAATAAGGTATTTTTGGAACTTTTAATATGAATTCTTGGTTTCCTTGGGGAAAGAAAAGTTCTACAAAGGAAGACCTAAACTCCAGAATCGATAAAGACAAAGATGGATCAATTTGCCTATATGAAGGTTAAAGTTTTCTGTATGAGAGAATTAGGTGAAAATATTCAAGGAAAAAACTAGGAAACTAGGGGGGAAAACTAGATAACAAAGATATATGCCACACAGATAACAAAGGACTATTTATTAAACATATAAAGAAGAAAATATAAAGAACACTTGCAAATTACTAAGGCTAACCTACAATCTAACAGAAAACTGGGAAAGAAGCAGAAATAGAACAAGAAATCCAAATGACTGATAATTAAATAAATGGAATTATGACAACGAGAAACCACTCTTCTCTACCTTGCACATTGGCAAAATATTTAAAAGTTCAAAAAAAATTTAAATACAAGATGTTAGCAAGGATGTGGGAAATGCACACTTTAACATATTGTAAAAATTGTAACAGCCTTTAAAAAATTTAATTTGGCAACACTGCATCAGATGTAAAATGCACATCATCTTTGATATGACAGTTCCACTTGGAAGAATCTATCCTCTACAGTAATTGCATATGTGTAGAAAGATCCATTGGAGCAATGACTGGTTAGACCAGGGCTGGAAGCACTCCAAATGCCCATTATTGAGAGTACTGAGTAAAGAGGAATATTGAAAGCCCAAAAACTTGGATTCTGTCTTAGTTAAAATTGTAGTTTGAAACTGTGGACCACAAGTTTCCAGGGTATTATGAAAGCTTTGAACAAAGATGTTGATGTAAGTGTCTTTGATAAGTGAAGCAAGTGGTTAGCTGTGACCTTTTGCTTAAAAAGATATGGAAAAGTTAGAGAGCCTCATTATTGCAACATTAAAAATGTCAGTACTTATTTTGTATCTTGTGAAAATGAAGATGAGTTTCTGTCCAAGTCAGTTTACTAAAAAGAGCAAAAATCTTTCCTGACATTTAGAGGTTTGTTTTCACAGTTATCTATCAGGACCGGTTGACCTGTAAATTTAAAACCATGTGTTTGTTATTGGACACTGCACATGTACGCCTATTTTACAGGATTGTGTTTGTTCTCTTAAAAACTATGTTTGCATAACAAATTTAACTGCTTATCAACCTGTGGAACTTAACCACTCACTATGACCTCATGGGTCTTGCAATAATAAACAAAACCACATGAAAACTGTGAAGTTTCTCTTGGAGTTAAGAATGTAGCTTCATTTTGGCTTTATCCTTTCATTGTTTTATGAGAGTAAAACAATCTTTAAATGGTGTTAATATCAGATTTATTATTTAAAATACAATTCAAAATAGTTTATCTTTTAAAATTAGCTAAATAAATTATGGCACGCCAGAACAATGGAGTAAAAAGTAGAGCAAAAACCTCAGTGGTTCTCAAATCCGAACATAGAGGGCTTGTTAAACATTCACCATCAAGCCCCAGCCAGGAGTTCCTGATTCACTTGGTCTGGAATGGGGCCTAAGAATGTGCATTACTAAGAAGTTCCCTGATGATGCTGGTATAGCTGCCTGGGAACCACACTTACAGAAACACTGCTTCAAAGTCATGAAGTAGCTCTCTATACACTGATGTAGAAAGATTCCCCAAGACATGACAGATTAAAAGAACAAACAAAAGGCAGATAGGTATGTCTCATTCACTTATGTAGACAAACCGACTTATCTATGCTTGGTTTGAAATGGCTGGAAAGAAATAAGAGGTTGGGGATGGTTTCTGCCCGGCAGTGGACAAGGGTTGGAGAGACTCACCTACATTGCACATCCTTATACTGCTTCGGGTTACCACATGCGTGTGTTAGATTAAAAAAAAATTAAAATAATAATTTTTTCTAAAAACCAAAATCAGTGAAAGAGACCTTTTGAGTCTGGCCCTGGCCGAGTCTATCGAGCGCACCGTACCCCCTCTTGTGGCGATCGGGGGCTAAGCAGGGCATCCCGGGCTCACACCATCTGATGGTCGGGTTCCTTTCCCAGATGGTGCCTTGGCTGGGTGTAGGGATGAACCTACAGGAAAATATGCACGCCTGTAACTGGTTCATTGCTCATCCTGGAGAACTATAAAAAGTGGACAGGAACTAGCCAAAGGGGCGGCGGGCGATGATGGAGTTGACTCGCCTTGTTCCGGGCGGGCGGGGCTCTGCAAGCCTGCCCAGGAGAGGGGACAGAATAGCTGCCAACTTCCCCCAAGCTACGTAAGGAAAAGAAACGGTCGCCGGCCTCGGGGTGGGGGAAGGAAAGGGGCAATGCTGCTGCCACAGCGGGGAAGTCGCTGGGGCTGTGGAGCGGGGTGGGGGGTGGTATTGCGGGAGGGAGGAAGTTGCGGGGTGAGGGAGTAGGGGCGATAAAGCCGGTGCAAAAGCCTCTGGTTGCCGCCAGTTTACCTTCAGGCCCCGACCCTCGGGCGAGAACGAGGAGGGAGCTCATCTGAGGCACCTGCGCAGTGCGAAGCGGTGCTTGGCACCTGAGCAGAGAGGTGCAGCACTCAGCGAGACACCAAGTGGCAGACGGGAGGAGGGAGACCTTCACCCCACAGACCACCAAGGCCCCAGTGCGAATCCAGCAGAAGCGGGCCCCTCACCCTGGCCTGTTTCCCAGTAGGTGCGGCCTGGTGCTGCCGCTGTGGAGAAATGGCAGTGACACAGGTGGCAGCTTCCTTTACTTAGCCGGCTTTGAAATTCAGCCATGTCCTTGTGTGTCTCATACCTTGCTCCTTTCTATTGCTGGTAGCTGTCCTTGGGGTGGGGACGCACGATTCATTTATTCATTCACCACTTGGTGGAGCTTTGGGTTGTTGGGGATTTTGTGAATAAAGCGGCTATAAACGACATTGTACACATTTTTATGAGCACTGGTTTTTCTTTCTCTTTGGTAAATACCTAAGGAACAGAGATGTTGGGGCAAATGGTAAATATCTGTTAACTTTGAGGACTGCCAAGCTGGTTTCCAGTGGGTTCCAGTATTTCACATTCCAGTTTCACCACTTCCTCACCAACGCTTGACACTGTCAAGCTTTTTAACTTTAGCATTGTTGTGGGTACGTCTGCCCATCAGTTTTGATTTTTACCCCATGAAGTCCTGGGGACCTGAAGACACAGCAATTTCCAGGTGCTCCCACCACAGTGCTCTGACAGTATTGCTCTGAAAGGCTGCTGAGGAACCTGGGAGCCCAAGAAGGCCAGGTTCTGTGGGCTGTAAATGTTTTGTTTCACGCCTCCTGAGTCTTTTGAGCATGAGCAGCCTTTGTAAAGCAAAGTCCAAATACACAGATTCGAGGAGATGTCCTCATGTGGAGAAGTGGGGAATGAACACCAGCTCTACCCCAACGGCTTCTGAATGCACAGGATATTTTTGTGGTCCAAGGAAGGTTGTCAATTGACAATAACTTTGGCCTTGCCGAGACGCATATGAAAGTGCCTTATTTGGAATTGATAAAACTCAGAATTACTTATATCCTGCCAAACCCATAATTTTATACAAGGGGTGTTTATCTTATTTGCTCCTTTCTGTGTTCCAGCCTCCCTTGCAGTTAGGTTGGGGCCATGTGATTAAGTTATGGTCAATGAGAGATGAGCAGAGAAATTCCAGGCCAGGCTCTTCCAAATATTCCCTGGGACCCTCCATCTCTCCGTTCCCCTGCCAAGGTGACTTTATAGGACACATGCCCCAGAAAGAGAAACTTCCAAGATGGAGAAGCAATGTCTGATTCCACTAGATTTTAGGTTACTAAGAAATACATCTTCTGTGTTAAGTAACTAGGGTTTTTGGGGGGGGGGGGCTTACTACAGCACAAAGAAGTTCCTACAGCCTAGACTATCCTAATTCATACATTTAGCCAATTCCCTAACTCTTCCAATGTCCACAGAAGGGCAATTTGAACATGTTGCCAAGACCTCATTTTGAGAGTGGCAAAAATCACTATCATGGAAAAGAGGATATTGAGAGGGTGAGCCTCTCATTCCTCCAGATGAACCACAGAACACTCATCACTCCCTTCATCCTTCTCTCCTGTCCTAATCGATTTTGTAATTAGAACAACAGCATCAATTCTGACCTTTTTGAGAGGAGGAAAAATGAGAAATTGTCCCTGTAATACCTTGATTCTGTACCACCAGCACTCATGGCAAATTGAAATGCATAAACAACCTCGCACATGTCATTTTGGTGATAGTTTCCACAGTCCTCACGAGGTTTCCTTGTCCACGTTGCAGACACAGGGATACAGGAATGTATCTCCAGTTTCACCCTTTTCCTTTTCCTCTTCTCTGACACACAGGGTGGCGGGCAATAAAGAAGAGTGATCAGGTTCTTTGGTCACAGCAATGAACTCATGTGCTTTAATTCATTTCTTCCAGGATTCCCCGTAGGCATACACAATCAAATTTAGTAGGAAAAACCCTGCTCTTAGTTATTATCTTAGAACAGAATATTAGGAAGTCCCATGATGGTCAAGGCAAAGGACTGAAGACTAGGATGGTAGGACACCTCTCACCTGAAGGCAGGTAGAGAGAAGAGGAGGCATCTTGCAGCCCCTGGACTGTGTTACCACTTGTGCTGGGTCACGTTTAGGAAGCTGGAGACTGAACCTCACAATGTGCTAAACTGGATGCTGGGAAGTCAGGAAAAGCTAGCAGTGGACTTTCTTTGCTCAGGAAGGGGTGGGGGGAGTATTTTCAGGAACAAATATTTTCTTTTGTTTTTTCATATTTCTAGCAATAGTTGGCTCATTGTCAGAAACTCACATAGTTCTAAGAAGCTCCAGGAGAAGCTTCAGAACATATTTCCCTCTGATCTGATCATTGACCGCTTTGGGCATCATCTCTTCATCCCTGCCACTCCGGGAGTCTGTGCCCATCAGTCATGAGCAGGGAGCCTAGGACAGCTCCGACCTTTGATAAAGGCAGGACAAGGTGAACTCAATGTCTCCTGCCCCGTTTATGTCTCATGCATCTCCTCTGCATCCCACGCCGTAGCTCTTACCCACCCTAGAGGCCTGGGGAGGCAGGTATATGATTCTGGCAAGCTTTGTCAACTGTGCGGCAAGAGCCCCTCACATACTCTGACCACAAAAGCCACGGCGCTCCTGGGAACCCAGGCGATGCTCAAGGTGGTTTGCCCTGAAGCCAGGGCCCAGCCTGTGTCTTGTTCTGCCAGGATTGCTTCATGTTGATCTGCATCAGCTTACACATGATTAGTTTCATCACCGAAGGACCTGTTGCTTTAGCATTGTATTATTTTTATTGTACTTTATTTTACTTGTTCTTCCAAATGAGGAGCTAACAGATAATAATGAATGGTGAGAATGATTTTAAAAAATTAAGCTTTTTGATATTAAATCCTTGCTAAATTTACTCTCTTACAGTTTATGTCACTTGATATTTGTTATGCTACTTAAATGGTATTAAGCTTTCAGCATAAATCTACAGTAGTTTCATTGTGGGATAAACCACTGGATGATAATTAATAATTTTCCATTAATAATCCACGAAGTGTCCCAAAGATATTTTCTAGGGATTATTATATAATGATCCACTAGTTACGTCACAGCAATTTTTTTACAGAAATTACATCAGTACAAACATTAACCTTTATTAATAAATCTTTATTAATATGGACATATTAAGATACTACAAATACCACGATAAAACACCAACCACTTATATTCTTTTCCCCTAGATGTCAGATACACTTTAAAAATTAGATAACAAAACAGATCATGAAAACCAATTAAGGAAGAAAAAGATAGACAATTATTTGGATCCTTGAATATATTTTTGGAAAAAATGTAAGAAATGCCCAGAGGGACAGGAAAGGAACTTGAGAGGTCCTTCTTTTAAGTATGTGACAGGCATTAAGTCATAGATGGGCACCCTCTCCTCTGTGTCAGTCACACTGAAGAATAATAAGAAAGATGGGAAGAGATAAAATTCCTATGAAACCATCACCCTGAATATACTTTCTTTATTCCAGGTACATGATTATGTAATTTGAGTATAACACAACGAAACACTCTTATTGAAAATTATTCACCTCTGGAAAGTAATTTCCACTTTTTAAGGATCATATAGGCAGGAAGTTTTGAGAAAATTATTACACTCAAATTTTTCCAAGCAGTGAAGAGAAATCACTAGATTCTTTTTTTTTTTTAATTCTTTTTACCTTGAAATAGACTGCTTTGTCTCTATTATAAACTCTGTGGATAAATTAAAAAAAAACCTGAAGCATGAGGATGTGTGAAAGACTGGCAGGAAGCAGCACAGATTCCCAGTAAATACAAGGAAAATAAAATACACACCAATGATTGGACTGCATATTTAAAAGCGAAGTCTTACTTAAAAATGTGTAACTAACTGTCAATGCTGTAGAACAATTACACATAAAAATCAGAAAATAGATCAGGGAGCGTCTGTTGAACCCATAACAGGCAAAATTCAATTTGAAGAAATATCTAGCCATCAGAAAACCATCCACTATACTGCACGGCTGTGATCATGTGCATTGTCTTCATTTGGCAGAAACCACAGCACACATTGCGAATATTGTGGCAATCCATGCAGAATATAAACATCAACTCCAATAATACTTCTCTTTATTTAGGAGACAAAACACAGAACTGAAGACTTTTTTTTAAATAACAGATGTGATGAATTAAGTCATTTTGAATAAGAGAAGAAATGTTTTCTTTAAAAAACATTCAGTTATATTGGAAACAAGTCCTGATCCAAACTTTAAAAAACAGATTATAATTATTGTTAGGTTGTTCATTTCTCAATGCAATGATTTCCCTTTTTACACACTTGACCTCTGAAATATTGTCTAATAGAAGAGAGGCTATTGCATGTTTTCAGTAGACCACTTATAAAAAAGTACATCTAAACAAAATATCATTTGAAGCCCAAGAATACCACAATACTGCCAATAAATGTAGAAAACAATGAAGCACAACAGAGAATCCTCGAAAATACTTCTAGGACATTCCGTATTTCTTACTCTGCATTCACTTGATAGTGAATAATGAAGCAAAAAATCTCTTTTGGCACTTTGAGTTTTTAAAATATTACCCAAGACCTTTACAGCTACATGAAATATACAATTGCATTTAAAAAACATATTCAACAAAGTGGGGAGGGTATAGCTGAAGTGGTAGAGCACGTGCTTAGCATATAGAAGGTCCTGGGTTCAGTCCCCAGTATCTCCTTCAAAAATAGATAAATAAGTAAACCTAAACACTCCTCCTCCCAACCCCCCAAAAAACATATTCAACAAACCTAAATCTGAGGACATTTTCAAAGGCAGGCAAAATGGAAAGGTTGAGTTAAAAGAGCAATATGCAACGCTCATTTAAAAGTTGTTGATGATTTTATTGATAAAGAGTTTAGAATGTGAGCCAACGGTACACTTCAGAAAATGTCAACTTTAGATTCTATTTCTTTAGTACTAATTTTAGATGATATATTAAGTAAAATCAATGATTTTACTTATCAATAATACAAGAACCAAACTCAATGTGCGTAACACTCTTGACAGAATCAAAGGAATTAAGAAACTCTTCGAAGAAATTCATCAAGCATCTGTTAGTGATGCTAAACAAACTGCAGAATCTCTTGATTTTGATACTAACTTCTCAACAATTTTCTTTTTAAAGCATAAAAAGGAGGAGGAAGATCTTCAACTGAAAAACTCATGATCAGGTCTTCCATGACCCCAAACCAGATTTTAAAATCAATTTCCTTTCTCTACAATAATTTTATTAATTTCATTATTAAAAGAAAGGTTTATAATACTGAAAGAATATCACAGACATCCCAGTTTTCTGGAAGACATATAATTGGAAAAATTAAGGTAGAGATAAACTACTTTAATTATATACCACTTCTTTGAAATGTCAAATTTGCAATTGAAATTAACTTATAAACATAGTAAGAGGTGTGATATTGACAGATCACCATGTCCAGGGAACTGAAAACTTCAAATTGCTTTCTAAATTCTAATATGAGTCTTTTTTAGGCATTGCAGTATATTTACAGCAATAATTTACCAGGAATTTCCAAATACTTTTGGAATTCTCAGAACACAGTTAACTTGGCCAGGTAGGGAATATAGTCAGGGGAAAATATAGTCTCTCAAAATTTAATTTTATTTTTAAAAAGCTACCTAAGCTTAAACTGTATCTAAGGATCATAATATCACAGAAATCTTGTCAAATATAGCAATTATCTATACAGAAAATGAGATACTGGAGCAAGTAAGCACTGAAATTGCCAAAAGATACTGTTTCTGTGAAAGTAAGACAAGTAACTATTTTGAAATATCAAGTATTACATCTTAGTGATATTGAAATCCTAGTTATTCTGATGAAAATTTCAGGCTTCCTATTGTTGGATCATTAGTAATTTGATTTGTTTAATTTATAAAGAATATAAATTTATGTTTATTGTAGTATTGTTGAAAAAATTTTATCATTGAAAACTTTTAAATATGCTAATTCTTTAAGACCATTATTTTACTTGAGTAAAGTCACTTTTTCTCTAACCTAGACAAGCCACTTATCAGGACACAAGTATTCGAAAACCCACCGAGTCTAACTATGACATAGATCCCTAAACCAGGGCACATACAACACCATACTTGAAAAGGATGGACCATTCCTTTTCTCTACCCCGTTCCTCTCCTCCCACTCCTAATCTCCACAGAATTTGGAACAAGTTCCCATACCACGTGGTCTATGAACTCTCCTGAGGTGGTTGTAAATGTGCATGTGTACCTTTTCCCCTAGGGTAACCTCCCACGTCTCTAAGAGATCAGGAACCATTATTTTAGGCAGCAGCATTGGTCCCTACACTTCATCATGCATTAGAATCACCTGGAGGGTTTATTAAACCATAGATAACTGGACCCACCCTCAGAGTTTCTAATTCAGTAGATCTGGAGTAGAGCCCAAGGGTTTGCATTTCTAACAAGTACCCAGGAGATGCTGTTGCTGCTGTTCTAGGGACCACATTTGAGAACCCTGTGTATAAACTGCACGCATCTCTACCAGCAGGGCAAGCCCGCATTTGTTCCAACATGTGTCATTAGCATCTTCTATCACTAGGTGGCAGCATGAGCACACAAATATCTACATACAGGTAAATTAAAAAACCCAATCACAAAAGCAAGAGAAGAAAGTCTAGTGAGCAGCGTTTTTCTACAAATTGGATGTTAGCCTAATTCTGATAAATGGTCAAAATTTTTATCTGTTAATATTCGTGCAAATAACGCTTCAGGTACAAGTAAAACAGACTGTTTGACAGAGAGGAAAAGAAGCTGGACTCTGTGACTTCTGGCATCTAGGCTGACACTCCTGCATGGGGTTTTGTACTTCTCTGTCTGGTGATATGAAAATGTCCCTCTGTGGAAAGTCCTGGGCTGGATGCTGCAAAATTTCCCTAGGAGCTCATAAAAAATGCAGAGCCCTCTTCCCCCACCCCACCCCGCTCCCATTCTAATTAAGCTGATCTACTGTTAGGCACGGGCTGACATATTTTTAAATGGTGTCCCAGGTGATTCTGAAGTACAGCCATGTTTTGGTGATCTACATCTGAATGTTTGAGAAACATAAACCAATGCAAATGTACGCATGTTTGGATATTTCTGCCTTTCATAAAGTGGTTCTTTCTAGGTTCAGACCTTGCAAAAATTCCAAATGCAGGGGAGCTCCACTCTCCAAAACAGCAGTCACCTGCCACATACGGCTACTGGGCACCTGGAATACAGCTTGTCTTAACTGAGAAGTGCTGCAGTGTTGAATGACACCAGATTTCAAAGACTTGAAGGGATAAAAACAGTGTAAGATTTTTTAAAGTCACTACTAGAAAAATTAAATTATATATATGGCTCACAAAATCTATTTCTTTTGGACAGCACTAGTTAAAGGATATAAATAACTTTGACAAGAATTGGGGGTGGGGTCGGGGGAGCATGAGGATGTGGAAAGCAGAGAGACAGCATAGCAGGCTCAAGGGAAGAAGTCTTGACCGCCCAGCTTTCTAACAGCTTTCCTGGACCAAGGCTTCACACCCTGGCAGCTTGGCCTGGGAAAAAAAGTCTGCAGCGCTACATGCCTATTCATGAATGAGTCCACAGCTTGAGCCCAGCCCAACTGCAAACACTCTGGAAGCACCCATTTCCCAAATAGGTTGAATCTGAAACAGACTTGCCTGAACTCAGAGGGCAGTTTTACACAGAAAAAAGGGTGGTTACTACAAATGATTGTTGGTGTGTGGCCCAGCCCACCCAGGCCTCTTTAACCTGTACAATAGCTACAAAAACTCTGTTCTTGCAACAGGGAAAAACTCAACCCCTGTTAATGAAACAAACCTGGGTTTGTGTGTTGTCTACTTATTTATCAGCGTAAGAAAGCGTGTGCTCAGGTAGCCTGTCTGCAATGCTAGTACTGTGCACCGAGGAAGAAAGTCAGTTTTATCCTTAGCGACGGTCCTCCAGGACAGTCCTCTGGGCCCACAGCGCCAGCATCATATGGGAACTTGATAGAAACGCAGTTTCAGGCTTCACCCCAGACCCAGCGAATCAGAAACCCTGGAGGTGGGGCCCAGCCGTCCAGGTGATGGCGAGGGTGCACCCTGGAAGGCAGAGACCCACTGAGCTAGAGAAAGAGGAGGCCACGTAAAGGGAAGCCCCCGGGGCACTGAAACAAGTCCGTGGAAGTGCTGTCTATTGCATCTGCCATCACTGGAAACGTGTGCAGTGAGAGCCCACATTTTGGAGTCGGCACTACCTGGATTCACGGATGAGCTCTGTTTCCTACTGTGTGGCCTCGAGTAGTTACTAAGCTTTTCTGAGCCTGTTATTGCCATCTGAACAATGAGGAAAATAATACAGCCTAGGTACGACTGCTAATGTGTGGGGAAAGCTGCTTGTGGTTCATGGTACAGAGCAGGGGATTATCATTAGTTACATGACTGTAAGACAACAACACAGCTAGAAAAACACCCTGAGAGCTTCTGTGGTCTTGCCCTATCCATTGTTAGTATCTTATCTGTGCCCACATCACACTTGCTCTTTTGATGGAAATTACTTATTTTCCATGATTAGTCAGTGAATCTACGATGATTTTATCTAATCGAATTCTTGCTTAATTGACTCAAAGTTTTATCTCCTCAGTTTCATTGACTCAGGTTTGACTCCAGTGAACTCACCATGTGCTTTTCAAGGGTTCCTACTTTCTTTGCCTTCTGACAATATGACTTCAGAGGCTAGTATGATTGAGTGAAATCAGTTTGCTGGTATTTATGTGCTGGGACCTCGATGCTGGCTCCTGGGTTTTCTGCTTTCCTGTCTATCTCATCAAATGCTTTGATAGCACAGACATCTGCTGAAGCGACTGTGATACGGGGATATGGAAGGGTCTGCTCAGGGTTTAGAAGCAGCAGGCTTTGCTCATAGTTTGTTTGTTTTTCCCCTGAGTCTTTGAAGAGAAGCATGGCCGGGAAGAGGTCACGTATCGAGAGGTATCATTTTCAAGGGACCTGAGATGGGCTGAGTCATCAGCAAACGTGCACCACGGTGGCTTTCCCCAACATGAACTACCAATCTGGGCAGCATCCCAGATTTGTCTAACAGACAGCAGAGATCAGGCCAAATTAGGAATCTGAAATCAAGAATCCCCTGGCTCCCACCTCCCACTAGTTTCCACTCTCAGGTAGTGAGTGCTTCTTTATCATTAATGATCTACTTTCAGTACCTTGTGCATAGGGGTGGATATCAGTGGTGCTAAGACTTTTTCACCTGTGGGGATCTCAAGTGAGCAGTAAAACCCGGATTTCACCTTTGGAAGGGATAGAAAATACACTTCCCACTTCCTCACTGCCAGCTCCGACTGCCACAGGGCTGCAGTTGGAGGAGGAAGCTGAGGACCCAGTTCCCTTCCTGTCTTCCTAGAGTGTAGAGTTCAGGTGAGCAAGGGAAGAAAGGTGGCAACTGCCGCAGGGGATGTGTATGTGGGGTGGGGGAGGAGGGAGGGGTGAGCTCCCTCTTCCTGGGAAGTTCCTGGCCATGAGAAGGACCCAAACCTTGTGATTTCAGCAAGCTGGGCTGCTCAAAGCTGCATCCACTCTTTCCTGGGGCGTGGCAGTGGAGAAGGCCTATTCATGAGCATTGAGAAGAGAATCAAGGACTTTCCCACTTCTTCCTAAATATGTTTTTGACTGAGGGCCTTCTTCTATGGCTATGTCTAAGCTGCCAGTGAGGCTTACTGACTCTCCTTGATTTTCACTCCTGGGAGCTGTCTTTGAGTGAAATCCCTCCATCTCATTCAAAAAGGTGTCAACACACAAGCTCTCAGAAGTGCCTCTCTTGGCCTCCTGCTTAGGATGATAGCAGTAAAGAGATTACATCTCACAGCAAACTGCTGTGAATTAGTAATTGGCCTGAATCTCTAAGTCTGAAGCCATCCCGGCTGGAGCGGAAGTTGGGTGGGGACTGATTCTCCATGTCTGCTCAGGCAAAATGTGATGGAAGACAGCCTGATTACTGGATGTTTGCAGTCTCTCTTCTAGAGCAAAAATTCTTCAGCTTCTCGGCCTCTGCCCCAGAAGCTTCCTTTGGACCGCTTACGCACACCTTGCTACAAGACAAAATAATGATAACCATTGCCGTACAGTGAGTCCCTGCTCACTGTGAGTCACTCATGCAAGTACTGTCCCCGCATCACCTGCGATCTTCACGACAGCTTCTCAAGGAACAAACATATCGTAATGCCCCCTCTGGAGGACACTGCTGAGCCCCAGGGAGGGGAAGCAACGCTCAAAATAACACTGGCCAAGGCCAGGATTTGAGCCCATGCTAGCCTGACTTAACAGTTGGTGCTGTTTCCTCCATCCTAAACCGTCTCCTATCTGGACCTCTTATTCCTAGGCTATGTCTGGTTTCATCAATGTAATAAAATAAACGTTGTTCATTCGTGAATGAAACAAAGTGCATGAGACATGGGAGTCATTCAGCCGAAGAGTGTTGACTGGATGAGTGGACTGGGCCTGTATCAGGGCCCTCTCCTCCCACAGGATCAGCCACAGGGGCGTCTGAAGCCCAGGCCTGGAGTTTATGACTCGGGGTGACTCCAGGCTCCACTCTCCAAACCACCTCGCCAGCTGCCTGACCTCCGAGGACCTTATAGAATTAAGGCTTTGGGTGGTTCATGTTTCCTGCTAATGTTTCCCCAGAACTCAGACTCTGGTTTCCTTTTGTCTCGAGCCCATGTTGTGATGTAGCCAAATCTGGCTCCTTCGGGATCTAGTCCAAACCAGAGAGTGTGGACGGGATGCATGAGAGAGTACTGAAACCATTTAAAGAATGGACCTTTTTATTTTATTTATTTGTCTTAATGGAGGCACTGGGGAGTGAACTCAGGACCTCGTGCATGCTAAGCATGCATTCTACCATTGAGCTATACCCCCACCTCCCCACCAGGAATGGTCCGGTTTAAGTCATGAATACTGTAGAAACAGCTCAGGGGCGCTAAGGACTACAGATGGCTAGAAAATACATTTTGGAGGTGAAAAAGGTGAAGATGTTGGTGAACACAAGGAGAACTTTGGTTTTCATTTCAAATGTGTTCATTGAGGCCCCCATTGATATATATACATACAGATATATATGTGTACACACACACACACACATACATATTTCCCTATAAAATTAGGAAGATGAAAATAAAAGACCTCTAGGGGTACACTATCATTTGACCTAATATGTCAAAAATGATTTTTAGATTCAAGGAATGGGGAAAATGGAGACCATAATTGTTTTGTTAAAGAAATTCCATCCTGGTTAGAAACCGCATGTACACAGCAAATGAAGAAGTGGGTTAATGACTAATTGATGTTGCTAAAATTGCCTTCATTCATCACTGAACTCAGATGAGTCCTTCTCCCAGGGCCCTATTATGCAAATTACTTTAACAGTCTTTTTAATCCTTGTGGCAGGAAAAGAGAGCTGTTTCTCTCCCTTAAAACTGTTTGCCTGACTAACTCCTGATTCCTAGACCCTGAGTAAGGCGCAGACATGACTTTCACTTGGGGTGTGGCTGTCCCTGTAGACAAGCAGACAGACCAGGATGCTCCAAGATGCTTGTGCTTTGCTGGCCTCCAAGACCCTGCATGCTTTCTACCTCCTACCACATGGCGGTTCCTTCTGTCTCCTTGGCTGCCTCTCCCCATCCTCCTGCTACTCAATTCTGGGTCCTCTTCTCTTTCCCTCACTCCTTTAGTGATTTCGTCAGTCTGGTGGCCTTCCATAGCACCTGTATGCTGAGGACTCCCAAACTGGCACCCCAGCCCACACCTCTCTCCTGCACCCCAGCTTCCCCCTCCACCTTGATGCCTCACAGCCTCCCCAAAAAGAGAATGCCTGGTCTTCCCCCCAACAATTCCACAGAGAGTCTTCCCAACACAGTTCAGGGCATCTGCACCCTCCCAGATGCTCCAGCTGAAGACCACAGCGTGGTCCTTGATGCTTTTCCTTCTCTGATACCCAGCCTACCATCTATCAGAACACCTGCTGACTTCAAAATATATCCAGAATCAAGCTCTTTTTCAATGCCTCCATTACACTGTCCTCCCCATTTCACCCAAAGGAAAAGCCAAGGTCTTCACAGCTGTCAACGGGGCCCTCTCACGACTTTTCTCTCTGACCTCACCTCCTGCTCCTCACCAGCCACACTGGCTGCCTTGCTGTTCTCAAAGCACACAGGGCACCTCCCACCTTAGAACCTTGGCACTGGCTATTTCCACCTCCTCAGGACTCTGTCCCATTGTCATCAGCTCAAGGAGGCCTGCCTGGCCACCCTCCAGGTCCCATGCCCACACTCCCAATTCCCTACTGGCGATATTTTTCACAGGTCTTGTCTTATGCTTCTTGTTTGTCACCTGTCTCACCCACAAGAACACACACTCCTTGACAGCAAGGGTATTTTTCTGTGCCTAGAACAGTTTCTAGGCATGTGGTAAGTGCTTAATAAATGTCTATGGAATGAGTGAATGACCATGACACACCCACCTGACACTGAATCTTAATAAAGGAAATAACCATCTCAGGATTCTTAGTACGCTGGGCTGACCTTCCAAACACAACCAAAGCCATTCTCCCGTGTAACCCTGAGCTCCGATGTTGCGGAAACGGCCGCATATATCTGCAGTGAAGCTGAGAGAAAGTGTGACAATTTCATTCTGCCTCTTGAATACCCAGCTCTCCACATTCTAGCAACTCTCCTAACCTAGCTTTGCCAAGAGACACATGCCGACTTGAGGACCACATACACGACTTGAACACTTGGACAGGTATGTTTGATCATTGATTTCCCTTGGCCCAAATGATCATGGACTGACCTCAATACTCAAGAATTTCAGGGGGAAGGTATAGCTCAGTGGTAGAGTGTGTGTTTAACATGCACGAGGTCCTGGGTTCAATCCCCAGTACCTCTGTTTAAACAAACAAACAAACCTAATTACCACCTCCCCAACAAAGGAAAAAAAAAGATAACCAAAAATTTTTTGAAAGAATAATTTGACTGCATTACAAACATACTTTCATTGCACTGGCTTCCCTCAAGTATGCATAGTATTTACACTGACTGTTTTTGAATCTTGACTCCAGTAAGATTGTTTCTTAATCTCTTTCAGTTTCCTCATGTGTAAAATGAAGATTATGATAATGGTACCTACGTGTCACTTGTGGTGAGGACTGATTGAGTGAATAGATACGAAGTGCTTAGAACAGCGCAGGGCACACAGCTCGTGCTCAGTAAACATTAGCCAATATTATCAGCATTGTTACTCTTGTTAGTAACATGAAACACAGTATCTTATTTGGCTTTTTAGTCTCAGCACCTAGTACAGTGCCTGGGACACGGGATGTGCTTAGGAAAAGTTTTCTGAATAGATGAATGAATGTACGAGGATGAGCTTTTTCAGTGCAGAGGCAGTAAGTTTTCACTCCATTTAGCACAAACCCAGCACCTAAGAATTCTTTGGAAAGGCTGAGTTGGATTTTAAATGGATGGCACACAGGAAGATTTCTGCAGATACTTTGTACAGTGAAGAAAATTTTCAAAGAGCACAAAACAAAACTATTGAAAGCATTAAGGGAGTTGGCACTTAAGTGAGAGAGGGAGATGAATAGAGTCCAAATGTCTAGAGAACAAAGAATACAGTCCATGACTTTGGTCAAATTTTTTGAACTTTTCTGGGTCTCAGTGTTCTTCAGTACCAACTGGGGTTGAATAGTTCCTGTGTGCTGAGAAAACTACACCAGACAATGCCTGCAAAAAACACAATTCAGGGCCTGGTGCCTGGTGATGCTCATTCAATAAATGCTGACTTAAAAAAGAGAATGTCTGGCACGTGCACTCCTGCACATGAGGCCCAGGGGCTCCAAGGGAGGGCAGAGAGCCCGGATTCATGAGATAAGAGCTAAGTCTCCAGGGAGCCAAATCTCTAGCCCCAGGTCTCTTCATGTTTGTGTATATAGATACCTTCACCGAAGTTGCCTCTTTTTTGTTCCCTCCAGCTCGTGACCCCAGGGGTCATCTAGATAAGCTCCCACTTCTATAACCAGAACTTCTCCATTTGTCATGTGTGAGGTATTTCTCCAAAACTTTTCAAACAAGTCCAGACGAGTCTTAGCCCTTCAGGAAACTTGAGTACAAAAACTGGGCCTTTTGCACTGGTTTCCTCTCCCGCATTTCCACTCCTGGACCCTCACCAAGTCTACGCAAGCAAGTGGATGGCAGAAAGGAGAGCTGGAGCTGACAAATCAAACACTAAATCACAGGTAGTATTCATCTTTGTGCTTGTCCAATATGGGACCAACTCCTGCCTTAGCTGGTTTCAGTCTGCCCAGCAGTTTATAACTGATTATCTCTGACTACTCTGTGAGGTCTGTGTGATTCCTCTTTCTTTTTTTTTTTTAATGCCATATAATATTTTGAACTGACTGACTTCTCTGAAAACTTATGGTTGTTATTTGAGAGAAAAAAATAGAAAGTTTTCTTGCCCTTGGAAAATTTCTCCCTCAGTGCTTTGGAGTAACTGAATAAGGAGAATTGGGAGAAGGATGGCGGCCACGGCTTACCTCTCTGCCTTTCAAAATTCAAGTTGAAAGCAAAAAAAAAAAAAAAAAAAAAAAAAGTCAAGTTGAAAGCCATTATTACCACTTTAAGGAGTTAGAAGAATACCAAACCAAGCACCTAAGTTTTTTCTCCCATGAATTTTGAAAAGCAAACTTAAAAGTTCTCATGCTTAAAATTTGAGAGAGGAAAACATCAAAAACAAAAGTGTAAAATGATGGAGGAGATAATTTCTGCAGTTTAGAAAATGTTCCTGTATTTTTTTCCATTTCATCTGATAAATGAAAAAGCCGTCAAAGGAAAATAATACAATTGTACAGAGCTCACCACCTCAGTGATCACTGAGTGTCTTTATTCTCTAGTATCTCCATTTTGATTATGATAAATCAATTAGAAGTCTATATCAGGGATTATGATAAATCAATTAGAAGTCTATATCAGGGACTTTAGTGATATATTGGCCATGTATATACACATAAAGGTATGAGTATGTGTATAGACATATATTTGGTGACTCACTCTTTAAGAATCAACTTTTAAAATATTACTTGGAGCAGGAGTTGTTGGGGAAGATGGTAGGAAAATAAGAAGGACTCAGTCAGTCTTGTTTCCTACCAAATCTCAACACTGAGAAGTACATTCAGCAAATGTTTGTTGACTATATGGATAAATGAAATCATGCATTTAACCAGGATTGCATATTTAAATATGGTGGTAGTGTGTACCAGATTTAAGGAAGGAAATTCAAGCAACCAGGAGGAGGCTTCTGCAATGATGTGGGACACCCTGGTATTGCCATTCTGTAGCAGTTGTTGATGTTTTGACATTCATACTAGTTTTTAATTCTTCAAAAACAAACCATTGAACTTTCAACTTCTTTTTATTACCATGAAATCTGTGCACTAGACACCCTCACCTCATCCCTTGGCCACACCCCCACCACATTAGCCTTTCCCAGTTCCTAACTCACAGCCCATCCCTTGACCTTCACCTCATCCCTCCTTAGACCGTCCCACATCCTCTACCCTACCTTCCAGGTGCCCCCAAATCAAAATATCCTTGGTGTTCAAATAGCATCACCCAGTGTCTACACTCAGACCACCAATGGCCTGGCCAAGGGCTCTGGCTGTGGACATAGAAGGAAAGGCAGAGTGAGAGGAAATCAGAAGGAACAATCCACGAGACTTGGCAACAAAGTAGCTGTAGCAGAAGAGATGCAGAGCATGGCTAAGGAGGGCTCTCTGGTCAGCATGTGATGAGGAGGGTGGAGACAGAGGGGCAGTGCGGAGCAGGAGGGGTGTGAGAGCAAGAGAGGATGAGTTGGCTTGGGGCGTCCCAAGGTCAGTAGCAACGTCAAAGCCTGAGTGGCTTCATGCTGTTGCTGATTAGAAACAGCACAGATAGTACAAGATGTGTGGAACCCACACGCGTGGGGTCAGATTCTGGCAGCACTGAGGAGCAGAGCATCCCTGAGAAGGGGTCTCCAAATGAGGGCTGTGTTGAGGCTGCAGGGGCCTGGCTTCCAGAAGTGCCAGGCCACACTCCCCAGTTCCTACTGCTGAGGGCACCCAACACTTCCTTCCAACTATTTATTATCAATGCCCCTGTCAGTCTGCAGGCAGAGGAAGAGGCCAGTCTCATAAGCCATGTGTGGCTGAGGGAATTGTCAGAGCTTCATCTGAGGGAAAATCTTTATTCTTCTAAATCTCACTAATTCAAATGAAGAATTCTCCTAGGAGAAAGTTCTCTCCCCAGAGAGAAAGTGCAGCTGTGACTTGGAGACCTGTAGGCAAGTGTGCCGGGGCTGCTGTAGGAGACCACCCACAAATGGGGTGACGGAAGCAACAGGTATTGACTTTCTCACATTGCTGGAGGTGAGAATTCTGACATCAAGGTCGGTTCCTCCTGAGGGCAGGATCTGTTCCAGGCCTATCTCCTTGGCTTATAGATGTCTGTGTTCATATTCACCTGCCTTCTTCCTTCATCTTTACATTGTCTTCCCTCCATACATATCTCTGTGCCCAAACTTCCCCTTTTTATAAGGACACCTGTCATATTGGGCTTGCATCCACTCTTACGCCCTCACTTTAACTTGATTCCCTCTGTAAAGACCCCATCTCCAAACAAGGTCACATCCTGAGGTCCTGGGGATTAGGGTGTCAACATATGAATTGTGGGGGGACACATCAATCCACAGCAGCAAGTCAGAGGGAAAGAACAAGTGCATGGGGATGTACCCGGACCAGGAGGGCTCCGTCCAAGCGGGCAGCACTAACGGTCATCGCCTTGGCCTCAGACCTTCGGAAATCCCCTGCATCTTGTTTTCCCAGTTCTCGTAATCTCATCCCACCAAAAAAGACATTTAAGTACATTCCATGCATTTCTGGGGAGAAGCTCACTCTGCTGCACTCTGTACAACGTGCTAACTGGGTTTTAACTGAAGTTGTTTCAGTGGTTTGGTTAAACTAAAGATCTCTAAGGCAATTCACCCATTCCTTAAGTCTAAACAAATCTGAGCCTGGTGTTTAAGACAGGGCACAGTGCTAGACCACCTAAAGCTCCATCTCCTTGGGGCAAATTAGGATGGTGATGAAAGTAGTTGGTGACCTTTTCCATTCTTGTCACTGCAGAGAAACCCTATGTTGCGTCTCTCCAAACTGGTGAAAGCCACTGCCAGTGAGGCAAAGGGTTTGCACTCAGGACAAGTAAATACAGGCTTGGGCACCAGTTCTGGCGGGGCCCCAGCAGTGGGCCAGGTACCGTGCTCAGCTGGAGGATTCACCTGTGAGTGGAGAGCTTGCTGGGAGGGAAAGGGAATTCTCACTTTCCCACAGGGAGGTGGAATTTACAGTGGGCAGGCCTGGATGCTCAGAGACAGGAGACCAAACCCGCTGCTTTCAACCACAGTGCATGTTTACTGGTTGTACGAATGTTTTGATTGGTAGGTTTTCACGCCATACCAGTTGCTAAATACGTTTTGTTTTTTTTTTTAATCCCTGGGCATGAGCATATGGTTGGAGGGAAATTGGGAAGGGGGTGGAAGTGGTAACAATAGGCTTTAGATGGTTACAGAGGTTAGAGAATTCGCTTGAGGAAAATGATCCAGATTCAGCACTTCTCAAACATCTTAGTACCGCTGTAAAACTTTTCCACTCTAAAAACAATGCAGTTTATATCTACACGTTAAAATTAAAATCAAAGAATATTTATAACAGGTGTGCATTCATTGAATATAATAACTAACACTTTACATGTTAACATAAATAGCATATTTTTCATGAAAATTAACTATATTTCCTCCCCCCAAAATGTAGCAAGAAGACTGTCATGGGTTTTGTTTTTGAAAGTTTATTTAATGTCTGGACTCAAAGAAGACAGCTAGAATCTCATATCTACTTCTGCAATCAATCTTTTTGTTATATGTTTTAGCTGAAGTATGTTATGCTGTTTTAGCTGAAGTATTTGAAGAAAATCCAGCCTTACACATATATGTCATTGGAAAAGGCAGGATTTTCTAGATCTCTTGAAAAGAACCCAGGATTTTCCATGGGTCCTCTCGTCTCACTTCGAGAACTACAGAACTAATGGTCGTATAATCTTTTTACACCCTGCAGTTAGAAGACCTTCTCTTCTAACTACACTGTAATGAGGAGATTTCAAACTTCAGGATTTTAATCCACAATATACATTAAAAAATTAAATTTGTCAGCATCATGTGCATACCCATAAAGTCTCAACTCTTTCTACCTTCACACTGGAGGCATCATCTTTGTGCTACAAGTCACTGTCTTTTACATTGTTTGCAATAAGTCAGTTTAAAATATTGATTAGAAACAATTACCAGATACCTATATTTAATTACGAGACATAGCTTCATTTTACGCTTCCAACTCAGAAGACCCAGACACTCTTAACTATGCACTTACAAATAATATCAAAATATGTATGCATAAACCGTAAGCAATGGGAAGTATTTTGTGAATTTTGTAATACCTTCTCTTTTTCTTGGCCTTTCGAGGAACTATGTCATGTGAATCATGGTGACCACTGATAACGCAAAGGAAGATAAAGGAAACTGGGTTCATTGCCCAACTGTTTCAAGCCCAACCCTAATTAGCAAATTGTGGCTCTCTTTGCTGACCAAGGGGGCTTGACCTTAGCAAGACTCTGGGTGTAGCCACAGGAGACTGACCCACAAAATCTTAGTAAGGTAGAGACAGTCTTACCTTGAAAGCAGCCCACAAGTTGCTTTTCTGAGCCAGCGGTTTGTAGAATATCATGCGCTACGTAATACGGTTAACAAGGGTGACTGAGTTAGAAGAGACCTGGCCACAGACGCCAAAACGTTTAAAGAAGCCCACCACAAAGTTAAGTCTTGGTAACAATAGTTCTAGCCCGAGTCTCAGCCCCAGTGCACAGAAGGAAGGAGGGAGTGGAGGGAGAGAAGCACTCCCTCAACCTTTTCCAGAAAACAACGCTGACCTGAGACCATACCAAGCATGAAAGGCCCACTTCCACCAACCTTTTGCACCCTCTGCCACCTCGGAAGGTCCCTCTTCCTGAATGCCCAGTGCAGACCACTGCCCTTGTCCTGTCACTCAGGCTATGATCTCTCCAGTGCTATCCCCCTAGCTCAGTTGCCCTTCCTTTCAGCCTCAGTATCCAAACTCTGGTCCCTCACCTGGGAGTCCCAACAAGATCGATGTCCCTTGTATGTTTAACCTTCAAGTTTTCAGTACACCTCTCCTGAGCCCTGCCTTGTCCTGTTCTCTGTGCTCAGCCCTGAGACGCAATCAGTGTTCCTGCCACCCTATCCCCTTTACCAGGGCCATTTGCATCTTTAGAAGTCAGTTTAATTGATGGTCCTTCAGTAGAGCAGCACAAAGAGAAGTGAAAACACTCACGTGCTGTGAGGGAAATGTTGGGGACCGCAGAGAGGTCACGAGGACATCTTGCACTGTCACCCCCAAAGTTACCTAAGCTATTCCTGTCAAGAGAAAAGGGTCATGCCCCAGGCAATTTGAGTCTCTGATTTGGTGTGAATTCCCCTACTCCCCTTACTAGAAAAGTAAGTGAAGTTTTTTTTCTAGATTTATTTGAAGAAAAGCCAATAGCAGTTCTTTTAGCTTTAAATGAGGATTTTTAATGCATGGCCTATGATATCTGACATTGTTACCCCAGGTCTGCTGATGGGGTCTAAAGAAAAAGCCAAGAGACCCTAGAAAGGTGTTGCCAACTGAGTGTCAATCAATGTGTCTTTCCCACAATGACGAGGTGTTTTTGTACTTGTAAAATACAAAAGGGAAAGGATACCTTTCTTTCTGCCCCATTGCAAATCATCGAGTTCACGGCAGTGTCTGGCAGGCTGAACTTTTCTGACACCACACTCTCCTTTCCTTTGTGGTTTGCTTTTTCTTGGTAGTGATTCTGTTCCATAGTTTTCTTTCTCAGTCTGTTCCTCTCTCGGATGTTATGTAGCAATCCAAAGTCAAGTATGACTCTCCACTAAATCGTAATAAAGATGGCACTGATCCGCATCTTGATTGTATCCATCAGGAGACTGATGTCCAGACAGATTTCATATGGAGAAGAACTAGCTGTCTGGGTTTCCTGGGATCACAGATTGATTTGGGCTCATGGAAGGTTTTATAACCCCAGCTAGGTCCTGGAGAAGGTCTCATGTGCCAGTCAAAGGCTGCAGGAGACATTTCATTCTCAATTCTATTGTCCCATGAAGAAGGTTAGGCAGACACAAAGGGAAAAAGCAGCATGTTTACTCTTAAAGAAATATTAAAGCAATTATAATTATTGGATTGCATACAGAGATTAAGGACATACAGGAATAGGAATAATAGAGATAATGTGGTTTATTTTAAAGTGTAAACACATATATACTCATGTTTTGTGGAGCAATAGAGGAAAATTTCTTCTGAAAGAGAAAATAAGCTTAGGAAAGCCAGACTCATGAATTCATGCACATTCCTGGCTTTATGACCCCAGGGTTTTATTCAGTTAATGGTAACTTTCCACACTAGGCTACCAAAATAAGTTTCCATTCTGAAGTTGTTACTGCAAAGTAAGTAGCTTAAGTTTTGCTCTCACACCTCACCGGATATTAATCTTTCAGAGTTTTTGCCCTCCCTTTTGCAATGTTCCTAATTTTCATGCTTCTTATTGAGAAATGGCTGCACAACTGAGGATATCCTGCTTGGTCAGCAGTATTACTTGTTCTGAATGGCAATTCTCAGGAGATGTGCCTCTGCTGTGACTGCTGCTTTGGGGAACAAGCCATGTGCCCTAGCAGTTCTGAGGTTTGTTGCATTCAGTTCTATTTCTTTGACTAATCATGGTCTTAAATAGCAGTGGTCATTCAGTGTTTGTTCTCTGATAGAATTGTCATTTCTTATTTAGAAGCACTGGACATTTTTAGAGGTGGTTCCCTCGTATATGTACTTTTACATCAAGTGATGGAAGAAAACACATTTTAGGAGCCCCAGATACTCAATGAAGCACCATCACATTGAGTAGAAACCATTGTATGGGGGGGAGGTGATTTGAATGAATAGTGGTCCCAGCAGGATTTGTTTTTGGACTATGACTTCTCACAGGACTTTGTGGATTATTTTGTTAGTGCCAAGAAATCAGATCAGGGACAAACATGAGCAATTTTTCTGAGGTTCATACCATTGAAGGTTATTTCTTTATTTAAAGGGGAGAGTTCGTTCCAAATTGGGGAAAATTAAAAAATAGCTTGGAGGACTTAAGTCCTAACTCCATTGCTATCTATTACTATGGAACAAATCACCCTAAAATTTAGTGCCTTCAAACAATAGCCAAGTTATTATTCATAATCCTGGGGTCAGGAAGTCAGACCCAGCTCAGTGGGATGGTTCACCTCTGCTCCATATGGTGTTATTTGAGGCAGATCAGCTGGGGCTGGAAGATGAGAGATGCTTCTGTGCTTAGGGTACTGCTGCTAGCTGAGGGCTGGGATCACTCCTTTTTCCTCCAAGAGTCTCTGTCTCCCCACGTGGTCTCTCATCATTCAGTGTTCATAGTTACATTGAGGTAGCTGGAAGTAGCTGGAAGTCTTCTTACAGCCCAGAAGTCATGCAGGGTCATGTCTCCCATATTCTACTGATCAAAGTAAATCACAGGGTCAACCTAGATTCCAGTAGAAAACAGACTCCACTTTCTGGCTGGAAGGAATTATTGATGGCCATTTGTTTGCTGAAAAGCTGCTACAGTGGCTGGCTCCCAACAAGGTGCTTCATATTCCTTCACTTAACAAATTAATATTGAACAATTGTCTCAAAAAATAGGGTTACCTTATTTTATTGACTCTAAAATATTACCAGTTGTAATACGCACATTGTTTTATATACCCTTTAAAAAGAAAAAGGCCACCAAGTAAACCATGACATGGCATAAATTGTGATGCATCTCAATTTCAGAGATATTAAAGGTGGGGAAAATGTACGTGTTAGAGTCAGTGAAAAATGGCAAATATCTGATATAGAACAGAGTTCTGAAATGAATGGATAAAAATCCAACGTTTAGAAACTAGTCATTATTTTTATCTCTGGCTCCATTAAGTGAGTATCAACTCTCATAGTTCTCATTCTGACTAAGGCACTCATCCCGGCCATGGCCTGATAGAACAGGGCCTTAAGGGATCATTATCTACCCCTTAACCTCCTCATCAAACTGGGGAAAGACAACCCATAGGAATCAGGTGAATAATTGAGTATTTACAGCTCAAAGAACAAAGTTACACTATGTTGGGAAGCTGATCCCTACTTCTCGTTGCTTTGCACCACTCAGCTCAATCAATACACCTAGTCCTTCTACTGCCTGTTTGGTTTTCTTTTAGTTCACTACTTTCACAATGGCTTCATAGATGCCATATACTAAGTCATAAAAGCAGTTATTACTGTATTTCCAAATTTAATCAATGTTTATTGGATCCCTACCTTGTGCCACACAGTGTGCTAGATGCTACAAAGGTCAAAAAGACAGACACGCAGCCTTCCATCTCATAACTACTGTCTGAAGAGGGAGACAGGCAGTGGAAAGTGCAATAAACATCTTACATCATGAGGGATCCTGTAAGTACTATGAGGGAAATAAAGAAGGTGAAGAGGGGAAATAGGAGGAAACTCTTTCATACAGAGGTCATCATGGAAGAACATTCTGACAAAGGGATGTTTAAGCAGAGACCTGTGAAAAGAACAGCCATGTCAAAAGCCAAGGGAAGGTGGTCCAGACCAGACAGAAGACATAGCAAGTACAAAGGTGCTGAGGTAGCAACGAGCTTGGCATGTTCTTGGAACTGGAAGTACACTGGTATAATTGGAGTACAGGAGCAAATTTCTCTAAAAATCATAAAACACATCCAAAATGCATGTTCAAATTTTTTCTATGTTCTACACAGGCAAAACAAACCAAAAGTCTTTAAAAAAACAAAAAACAACAAAAAGCAACTGGACATATAAACATCTCTGGGAGGGAAAAATGGACCCTGAGTTTTGTTCTTTTACTTCTTAGACTAAGATGAGACTGTTATTTTTGGATTTATATGCACCTATTCACTAAGTCAGTGTTTCTTAAATATGAATAATGAAGCATCTCATTTGAGGAAAAATATTTTAAATTGTCAGTGTTCACTTAAATCATTTTAATTATAATGATTCTTTAAGATGAATGAAGTGTAAATGCCTTATGCTCACAGCTCTTACGCAAATTTAAAACTAAATCAAGTTCACAAATTAAATACCAACTAAGCTACAAAACCAATAAAATACAAATTACTGACATGAATTGAGAGTAATGGATGGTGTTATTTGCTGCCACTGAATTGCTGATGCTTGATTACTAGTGTTCTGTATCACTTGTTGCAAACTAGGACCATCATTTGAACCATTATTGTTATCATCCTCATTGCTTATCTTTTTCAAAAATAAGCTTCCTTTTAACAACAGATCCATTATCTTGAAAGGTCATTGAGCACACTCCAAAATACAATATTAAAATTAAAAAATACTATTTAACCAAAAAATTCTTTGTTTTTTACTACTACATTTATATCTAACCATTGCTAATTTGTGTTAGCTATTGACTTTGTGAATATGTACGACTGGTCAGCTCTGGGGTCTTTATGGTCTCACATGCCAATGATACAGGCCATCCCATTCTCCCACCACCTTTCTCTATGGAATGACTTGTGAAAGCTTAGAGTGTATGATGTAAGGTAATTTGGCTTCACTTGGTATTAACATGACCAAATGTTCAGAGCAAGTGCCCTTATGAAATTGCATGGAGTCCTTCGACAAGAGGAGCAGTCTGAGAGTTCCAGAATATGCTATTACTTTAAGATGGCCATAAAAATGAAAATCCAAAAATGTTTAATTCCTATAGATTTTGTGGACTCAGGAAATATGCCAGAAGAGTCCAGGCTGAGAAATAGTACACATACTAATAGTGGGGTCAAATGGAAGAATAGGTCATCCAAACTGTTTTACAGCATCAGGAACAATCAACCCAATATGGTTATAACCAGACTAATGCATGCCACAGGGACACAGCATGGGATACTTCAGCAGCTTAGAAAGAATGTGAATAAGGAAGCATTAGAAAATGTACTAACTAATAAAAATGATTAACACTTACTATGTGTCTACAGTATCAGGCATTGTGTTAAGTAACTAATAAATATTAATGATGGTTTTTATTAGCTACCACAGACATATCCAACAGAATCATATGGTTCTGATTAGGTAACTTTAAAAAAAAGGTAGGAGGGTAATTTGTTTCTAATTTACCAATATCAGGTCTAAGAGTCTAAAGATCTCTGAAGAGAACTTTCCTGTTCAATTTCCACAGACCCAGTATTTCCCTGAATTTCAGACTTGAGTATCAGTACACATCTCAGACTTAGGGCATCAGTGATAGATGGTGTCCCAAGATGGCTGCCAACAGCTCTTTCCTTCCCTGTACATGGATACTGCTCCTTGCACCAAGAAGTGAAGTCCTACTCCTCTTCCCTTGAATACGGGCTGGGCTGACCAGTAAAATACAGCAGAGATAACAGTTCAGAACTTGTAAAGCTAGATCATAAGAATCCATTTGAAACTTCTGCCTGGCTCTCTTGGAATGCAACTACCTGGGATACTTGCTCTTGGAAGCCAGCTGCCCTACTGTAAGAAGGTCAAGCAACATGCATTGGCACTGCCATTGACAGCTCCAGCTGAGCTCCCAACAAATGGCCAGCATCAACTGGCCTTTCTCCATTCCCTAACATGGCATTAGTTTTCTTCATCTTATTCCTGTCATCCACCTTTGCTTACAGTCTATTTGGCCCCACTCAAAGGGAAACTCCATGAGGACAAGGATTTTATCTGTCTTGTTCACTGATATATCGAGTGCCTAGAATAATGCTTGACAGATAGTAGGGCCTCAGTAAATATTTTTTGAATGAATGAATGATCCCTGGACCTGTCTCGGAAAGGGTCAATACGTACTGATGTGCATCTGCCTTCCTGACATTTAAGCTAACGTTTCCCCTCCTTCCTGCAGGTCTGAACATCAACACGCATGGCTTTTCCAGACTGACATGGGGTAGAAAGGAGCCCACCTCATTCCCATGTATTTCACACTACTTATATTTGGCCTCAATACCATCTGGGTGTTAAATTCACAGTAAGTGACCACAAATCCTTCTCCCAATCCTAACTTCCTGGAGCTCAGGTTCAGACTGGACTTTGTAGAAGAGCCCATGCAGGTCCAGGTGGCCGATCCTGGTCATTCACCTATTTAATTAATGTCAGTAGATCCCCTACTGTGTCTCAGGCCCTGTACAGAGGGCTGGTGATATGTTAGGGAATAAGACAGACTGGGCTCCATCACTCAAAGCTAGCATTTTAAGGGATACCTGAAAGATAAGATAACTGTGGAATAATGGTCAAAGACACCAAGGAGGCCACCTTGAAGCACAGCCTTGGGGTGTGAAATGGAGCTCACAGCCCTCCTACTTCAGTTCAGACTGGGCTCTGTGGGGTACCCCAGAGCACCCTTGGATCCTCAAAGGTCCTGCAGCCTTTCATCAACCTGAGACTATACCAGCTTTCCTACTGTAACTGCCCCTTGTAGATAATAAAACCTCACATTTGTATGGTACTCTGAGGAATGATAACAGCCAGCATCTATTGGTCCCTAGCACCACGAAGAGCACAGAACAGCATCCCATTCTCATGTGCTTCACAATTAACTTGGGAGGTGGGGGCCATCTTCGTATTTACAGGTAAAAAACCAGAAGCTCACAGAGGCCCAATGATCTGTCACACAGCTAACATAGAGCATTCAGAATTCAGATCTGCCTGACTCCAAAACTCAAGGCTTTTTCCTTAACACCACATTGCTGTCTATTAAAAATTATAGTAAAATGCCTTGGTGTCAATACTTTTAAAATTTCATGTCTATTATCTCTTCTTGCCATTATGTATCCTTCTAAGTCAGCAAAGCCAAGGGTTGCTATCCCCATTTTAGAGAAGAGAAAATTCAGTCCAATGAGACAAGTATAATAGAAGTCATTTATGACTACCAGGCAGGACTGTGTACTCAAAAGTACAGCACTCCCCCGCCAAAAAGAAGTACGGCCCACATCAGCTGCCATTGCACCCAGCATACATAAAGATTTAATTCTTTGGTTAATGATCTGTTTAAGTCTCCAACTGCTTCTTATTAAAATATTAAGAGGGCTTATACTCCAAGCAAATTGTCACATACCATCTTATCAGGGTCTGTCTGTCAGCAGAGAAGGTTATTTCTTCTAATGTAAGGCATCCATAGAGTAGAGTTCTAGGCACAAACTCCTTTTTCAGAAAACTACTTAGACTGGGCCCTAACTGGAGACACTCCTTTATTGGCAGCGGTTACCTGACTACATTAACAAGTGAGCCAGCCAGACCCAGAACCCCTGGCCTCCTGACCCCAGAACTTTTTGTGTCTGTACGACTCATCTACTGCCTTGAGCTCACTCTAGTTTGAATTCATTATCTTGGCACTCCGAGGGGACCCATGCAGTGCCTGAGGATCTACAGCTAACCAGGACAGACCCAGAGAAACAGCAAGAGGGCTCTCAAACTCTGTCTGGTGCAAGGATTCATGTTCTTTTGAATTCGTTCTTACTCTGTAAATATTTTGACTTCAAGGGTGTGTTACTGCGATGGAATCATTTGCAGTAAATAGAAGGCCAGCAACAGAACCTTCTTACATCTCCCTGCTGGAAGATGGAAGCACCACGCCAGTGGGCTCCGAATCCCCAGGACAGATACATGCGTGGCTTGGGGGTCCTTCCTCGATAGTCTTCTCGAGGCGACATTGGCTGTCGCCAGCATACTTGTGGAGCGCCACATAACCAAGATGCTTTGCCCACACACTGTGAGGGCCCTGGGAAACCCTGTGTCAGAGCCAAACAGCTGTAACCCTTCAGGCCTTTCAAAGCATTTCTAAAGCCCGGAAGAGCAGTGTTTTATCTGTATTTACCCAGGACCTCAACAGCAAAACCACACTCATGAAAATTTTCAGCAACTGGGGCTGTCAGAAGAGCAAGACACGTGACTAAATACACCTAGGCCAGTTTCCCTGCACTCCTATGCAGGGCTTGTTTTTGCTTTGCTTTGTTTTTAAATCTTCTTACCTTCAAAAAGCAATCAGATTGAAGGAAGTAAGCACTATAATAATAATAAACATCCTTCCTCCATCATGAGTTATTATGGAAATTTTTCCTGTACTTATTTTCTCTAGAATTCCTAAATTCCTATGGTACACATTCCCAGAAAAACTTTCAACTGAAGATTCCATGATGGGGGTCACTGCCTCACAGAAGAAAATAGATGCAATTGCCCAGAACCATTGAAGTCCTCTTCTTACTTCTTAGGTTTGCTAGCTAATCAGTCTCTCTAGACAAACTCAGATCTGTGATTTTCTTTTTCGAAAAGAATAAGAGACATTTAACTAAGGTATCTCAGGGACAAATTGCATATAACAATGTCTAGCAGATATTACATGCTCAGTGTGTTAAGTGCTTTATGTGCATCATCTCAGTGAATTCTCACAACAACCTTGTCAGGTAAACATTATCACTGCCATCAGCATCGTCATTACCTCCTCTTACAGATGAGGACACAAAAGACACAGCATGTGTTAGGAATCAGCCCCAGGTCATGAAGAATGGGGGTTCAAACCGGAATCCATCTGCCTGCAGAGCCAGCAAAGGTAACCACTGTGCTCTTCCGGTTTGATTCAGAGGTTGACACCACAGTAGGCACAGCATCCATTAGCAAATAAGGGCAGTTCCCAACTTCCGGTGATCCAATTTACTAACAATACACATATTTGGACTCCCAGTTGCAGAACCTCCCTACACCCTTAGTCCCCCTGCTATTGACACTTCTGCGAAGGGAGCCCCCTCCTTCCTTCCACCAGGGGACTCCCCGCCCTTCCCTGATTCCCCTCCTCCGCCGCTGTGCTTTCTGTAGGGGTGGGTGAGGGAGATGCTGCTGTGTTACCAGCACTGCAATTGACTTCATCAAAAATTTCGTTGATGTCCCTGCAATCTGCTCTCCAACAGTATGATTTCCATAGGAAAACAATATGTTAGTTTCAAACAATCAACCTACAAATGAGCCCTATCCATTCAAACTGCCTGTTTAAGATCTTGTTATAGTGAAAATTCCTATCTAACCTTATCTCTCCAATCCTAACAGTGAAAACTGTAGTGTCAGGATGAAGTTAAGTCATAGTTTCCTGTTTCACTTTTTACTGTACTTATGTAAAGCCATCATTAGTGCAGTTTCCCAACACCAGAAATTATTAGTCATTTCAGAGTTTAATGGCACATTTTGCGAAATCCTCTCCAATGCAAAACCACACAGCATCTGGGTTATCTGTTCTGTATTTCCTACCAGCCCTTCACCATTTTGAAATTATTTGGTACTTACTTTTCTGTCCATGTATTGAAAATGAAGCATTTTCATTCTTCACACTTTTCTTCTCTTTATATTCTTTTAGGCTTGTCCTTGAGATGTTCAATCTTAGTTCACTGAAATGAAAATTAAAAAAAAGAGAAAAACCAAAATTTCTTGTAATCTCTTTTAAGTTGTGAAAGTAGTACATGTAACTCATTAAAATTAGTTTCTTTTAACCAATAAAAAATCATCTTTTGGACTTCAATCTAATGAATCAATCAGAAAAGAAAATTGCATTGGTTGTTCTGAAAATGACTTTCTTGCATAAAATATACCTTTAGTGGTAATAAAGCTATCTACAAACTTGAGCACACATCAGAATTACCTGGAAGGCTTGTAAAAACACACATTGCTGGGCCCTACCCTTAGAGTTTCTGATTTAATAGATCTAGGGTGGGGCCTGGGACCAGCATTTCTGACAAGTCTCCAGGTGAAGTTGCTGCTGTTGGTGGGAAGACGACACTTCTGTAACCAAGCAGGACCCTATGGGGCTGTCCTGGAACAGACCGCCCCACCTCCCACCAAGTCCTCTGCCTGACTTCTGTCTGTGGACAAACTTTAGTGTACTAGGCTTCCCCGAGTTCCAAAGAGTATATTTAATCAGAGAAGTGAGAAAATGAAGGGAAAAAAAGGAAAACAGTCATGCAAGACAAAATAGTAATAGTTTAACCATTAAACAAAGTCAAGGACCTTAATTCCTCTGCAAGGGCTATAGATAATATTCTGTTGTTTTGAGCTGTTTTGCAGATACTGAAACTCCGATCAAGTGGAAGAAGCTAACTGTATGCTGATTACTGGCACACAGACCCCAGACTCGTTGGAACCAGAAGGTTGATGATGTTAACTCCTGGTTACCTCACCACCAACCAATCAGAAGAATGTCCATGAACTGAGCACACAGTCTACAACCCCCCTCCCTCCCCTGTCTCCAAAAACCTTTCTCTAGAAGCCTTTGAGGAGTTCGGGTCTTTTGAGCACTAGATGCCTAGACTCCTTGCTGGGCGCCCCGCAATAAACGCTGCACTTCTCTCTACCACAACCCAGTGTCAGTAGATTGGCTTTACTGTGCATGAGCAAGCAGACCCAAGTTTGGTTTGGTAACACTTTGAGAACCATTGGTGTAATATTAGAGCTCAGAAAAGCCTTTAAGTTCATTTCTGCCATATTTAAAGCTCTATTGGTTGCAATTTACAAAATCCTACTCCAGCTGGCCTGAGTGCAGAAAAAAGTTTATTGGAAGCAGCTGGTATGTTCCCCAGGCTCCAAGATAAAATTAATCAGGCCAAAGAGCAGGCAGATTGAGGGGCACAATCTCTAAGGATACCTCCTCTGTGAATGTGTGCCTCTTTCCTTCCCCAAATACAAGCTCCAATTGATCTGGACAAATAATCAAGGGAGAGATCTGATTGGCCAGTGGCCAGCTAATGAATTGCATCCCATAGGATCAGTGTTCACCCTGATTTAATCAGCTCAGATCACAGATGCATAGTCTCTTAATCCAAGTAGGGCGCCATGAGAGAGAAAGGTGCAGTTCTCAGACAAGAGTGGTGTGGGCTTGGTAGAGATTTTAAATGGCATCCATCACATCATCTGAACTCTTATTTTTCAAAAGAGAGAACTACCTTTGGAAAAAGTAAAGCCCTTGCCAAGGGGCACACAGCAAAGCGGAAGCCAATTTTTTGTTTGTTTGTTTGGAGGGGAGTTGCATGAGGACCCAAAGCTGGCCTGGAAGTGTCAAGTAGAGATTTGTCTCTTTGTCAGTGGCAGGCTGGAGCTGCTGGTACCAGCTCCAGAGAGCTGAGTGTTAAATATTCAGAAATTTGGCAAGCAGGTCAACCACTGGTAGCTGGAAATGTGCCAAAGTCAGAGTATTTACACCATGAAAATTAGTTAACTTTACAAACCAGCTCTTCTTTTTCATTTTTCAAAGAGCCAGTTTATCAGCGCGACATTGCCTAGCTCTGTGTGGGGAGAATTTACAATCAATGTAGATGTCATATTTCAGATGAGAACAACCTCAGTTTGCAATGTTTTCCAATGGTTGCCATTTCCAGTGCCACCATTAGCTGATTGCCTTGGGGCTGCCAGCTAGAACCCACTTTGCATATCCAGTCCCTCAAACCTCTCTCCCATGGTGACTGGTGCTCTCTCTCGCTCTCTGTCATTCATGCACAAAATGAGCCCACTGTCTTGTTGACCTTGTGCTGCCCTTGTTTCCAGATTCAAAGCCTGCTCCTTCCTAACTGTTGAACGGTAGCACTTCAGTATTATAAGAATGACGAATCTGAGCAAGTGCATATGAGACCAGAAGAAGTGTCTTTAAGAGATTGCTTAAAAAAAAAGACTAATAAGGCAGCCAATAAGCAAATGCCCCCAGGGATACTGACGGATGGTGTAATTATTTAAAGAAGGAAACGCATGTGCAAATTGCCCAAGTAGTCTTGCTCCAGGCTCCTGCTCTGTGGCTTGGCTGCCCACTCTCTCATTCCCATCAGGGGACAAAAGCCAAAAGAAAAAGAAACCTCGGTGACTGTAAGTGATTCCCCAGGCTCCTGGCCTCTGCCACCTGTCGCCAAGCCTCTGACGCACCTCCACTGTCACGTTGGCAGTGCTCCGTGCAGTCTCCTGCCCCACATTTCTTAAGAGGCCCAAAATGCATTTACTTCACTGACCACAAGACAGCACTGGGAGCTGGGGTGGGGATATGCAGTGTTTCCATCCAATCATGCTTCCTGGGCCAGAGAGCCTAAAACAACACAACACAAAGCTCCAGCCTTCCAGACAAATGTGGGGGGAGCTGCTGCTGCTGCTGTAACTTCAGCAAGATTTCCTGGAACGTGGGAGATCGCCCATCCGTCTCTCCATGGCAGCCCTGGAGTTACCGGTTAGAATACTGAAAAAATACAAGGATGCCAAGACAAAACTAAGTCCTGGCACTTAACTAATATCTATGGAAACAGAAGCATTTTACACCTTTTAATACTCTAGCTCCTTCCTTTTCCTTTCTTCTTCCTTCTTCTTCTTCCTCATTCTCATCTCCTCTACTGAAATTCTGGCCCCTGCCCCATTTTATAGTCATTGAACTCACGGTGAGCTTCCACCAATATACTAAAGTAGGTATTTTGAGAAACATTAAAATTATGTGTTGAGGTAAAAACAATGCAGCACATAGATTCAGCCACCTCCCTCGCTAAGACCAACCTGCCTCGTCTTACTCATTGTTTCCTCAACAATCTATGATGAACACAGTTTTCTTAGTGATGCTGGGTACAGCCTGCTTCCTGCTCCCACAGTCTCCTGTGGAGGCAGATACCTGACAAAGTAATGAGAACCTGGGGAAATACCTGGTACAAAGTGGTGCATAAAAAGGGCTAAAGTCATTCATACAATGGAATACTACTCAGCCATAAGAACCAACAACATAACGCCATTTGCAGCAACATGGATGCTCCTGGAGAATGTCATTCTAAGTGAAGTAAGCCAGAAAGAGAAAGAAAAATACCATATGAAATTGCTCATATGTGGAATCTAAAAAGAAAACCAAACAAACAAAGCATAAATACAAAACAGAAACAGACTCATAGACATAGAATACAAACCTGTGGTTACCAAGGGTGCGGAGGGTGGGGAGGGATAGGCGGGATTTCAAAATTGTAGACTAGATAAACAAGATTATACTGTATAGCACAGGGAAATATACACAAGATCTTATAGTAGCTCACAGAGAAAAACATGTGACAATGAATATATATATGTTCACGTATAACTGTAAAATTGTGCTCTACACTGGAATTTGACACAACATTGTAAAATGATTATAAATTAAGAAAAATGTTATATTGTTGTTCAAAAAAAAAGGCTAAAGTCACTGCATTTAGTTTTATTGAATTGTCAAAAAATGCACTGGATTAGTGCATAATGTAATGTAATCTTTGCAACAACCCTATAAGGTAGGCAGGGGAACAGTGTTGTTAATTTTTTGGTCCATCTGTCCTTCCTGGACTGGGAACTCCCTGGGAGAGGGACCTTGTTGTAGAGCCAGAGGGTCTTATAGTTGAAGGAACTATAGAAGAAAGCCATTCAGCCTGGCACTTCATACAGATGAGGAAACTGAGATAGGAAGGCAGCATAACGTAGTGGCAAAAGCAGGGGCTTCTACTTGTCACCTGGGTTCCTGTCCCAGCTCTCAAGCATATGCTAGACATATTATGTGGCATGTGACCTCTTTATGCTTTGATATCCTCTTCTGTCAAATGGAATCAACACTGTTTTCTCTGCCCATCTTATTGGGCTGTTACGAATATTATAGAGGTAATGGATGTGGAAACACTTTGTGAAACATTAAACGCTTATTACAAACACGATAGCTCTTTGTCCCTATCTCTCTAACTATGTTAACACTTAGTTTAAATGTGGTTGTGTGGGGACCAGAGTGTGAGCTCTTTAGGGACAGGGGACAAGTTGTACTGATATTCGTGTCACCAGCACTTAACACCGTGTCTGCTAAAACATTGCTTTAGACATATTTGTCAGACAGTGATTACTGGATAGCTAGTTAAATCATAAATATAACTCGCCCAACAGCAGTTCTGAATGTCTCCAGAGGTATTTCAGGGATAACTCATGAATATGCCCTCTGAGGAATTTCTCTTCCATCTCTAGTTCAGTTCCTATGGGAGAACTACAATAGGGCAAGATACTTACTATGATCCCACTACACCAGAAAGATCTCGCATGTTTCCCACCATAGCATTAGGGAGGGTGAGACTGAAGACTCGCCACTCTGAGATCTCACTCTCAAGAGGGTGTTTGCCATTTTCCTTTTGTAAACTCCATTCCAATTATGTTTAGGTTTGGCCAAAGACCTTAGGCTGGTGTCCCTTTGCAATCCTGCTGGGATGGAATGACAGTCATGAGAATGGAGCCATGAAGTCTCTAAGATGCAGCAGAGCGACTGGGATAGTCTGCTCCAGGTTATGGATCCACTGCTGGGCACACATCCCTGCTCACTTCCAGATGCAGATTCTGCCAGCACACACTCCCTGGAAATGATGTGCTCATTCTCATCAGCTACCTGATTAATTAATTCAAAGATGTTTGCCTGTGGAGCACCTGCTCTATCCTGTGCTTGAATCACTAATGGAGAAGTTGTTCTCAGAGGTGAGAGTAGAAGTCATGAGAGTGAGTGCCTTCAGAGAGGGCATGTGAGGAGACTGGGGGCAAGGAAGAGAACTAGAAGAGGGGAGAGAGAGAAAGTGAGAGAAGGAAAGTCAGGGAGTGACACGGAGAAAGTGAAATGTCATGGAAGCCAAAAAACTAAAAGAGAAAAAGAGGAAGAGATGAAATAACAGTGTCCTATCCAGTGGAGTCATCAAAAGGAGGTCTGATGAAAAGAGCATTAGATGTGGCAATAGAGAAGTCATTAGTGAGACGTGGGAGAAAAGGCTCAGCTGGGTGGTGAGTCAGAAGAAGAAAGCAAGGAGAGATGTAGCTGCCCAGGAAGGTGATGCTGTGGTGACAGCTCACATATTCAAGGATTTGGATAGGAAAGGATTGTTAACCTATAGTGAGAAGAAGTACCAGGATCAAATAAAGATATTTTCAGTTTGGGCAAGTTTCAGCACACCCGGTGATAGGAAGAAAAGAGTCAGAAGGGAGGATGTGAAATAAATTTTTTGAATATATATATATATTTGTCTCTGTCCCTGGTTCCTGGCACAGAACTCCTAAAATCCTTGGAATTTCCTAAGTGATAAGAAACTAGGAACATCTTTTGTTCTAATATTTGGTCTTTGACTCCAGTTCTTGGAACAGAGCTCCTCAATCCCTTGGAATTTCCTGGGTGATAGAAGTGTCTTTTGTTTTCTTAGTGGGCTCCTTGGTGAGCTCCCCATAGCTTCAGGATGGGGGTTGGTCACCAGAAGGGCCATGCTATGACGAGAGGCTTGGAAATGTCTACCCCATTCCCTATCTTCCAGGATGGGGAGAGGGATTGAAGATCAGGTTAATGATTGATCATGCCTATGTGATGAAGCTTCCACAAAAATCCCAGAAGTATGGGCTTCAGAGAGCTTCCAGGTTGGTGGAAACTCTTGGAGAGTGGCTTGCCTCTTCCTACACACCTTGCCTATGTACCTCTTTATCTGGCTGTGCATTTGTATCCTTTGTCATGTCCTTGATAATAAACTGGTAAACATAAGTGTTCCCTGAATTCTGTGATCCATTCTAGTAAATTACTGAATCCAAGTAGGAGGTTGTGGGAATCCTGATTTGTAGCCTGTCAGTTAGAAGTACAGGTGATCGCCTGGACTTGTGATTGGTCTCTGATGTGGGGGAAGTCTTGTGGAATTGAGCTTTTAACTTGTGGGTCTGATGCTAGCTGCAGGTAGATAGTGTCAGAATTGAATTGAATTATAGGACACCCAGCTGGTGTTGCAGGGAATTGCTTGGTGTGTGGAAAACTCACATGTCTGGTGTCAGAAGTATTGTGAGTGTGTGAGTAAAGGAACAAAAGGGTGGTTCTCCTAGAAATAGGGGAAGGTTCCAAAGAAGAGAATGACTCAGGGATCTAGATTTGTAGGACAGGATGGGTTTCACACGGCTGAGGTCAGGATGCTCTTCCTCCTAGCTTACAGGAGTCAAACGATGAAGATAAAGGGTCAGTGAAATTACATTATCAAAAGCCAAGTCCCCTGAAGACCATAGAAAAACCTGTTAAGCAACGCCAAGGGGAAAATATTTATACAGGGGTTTTATACAGGGTTTTGGGGTCTGAGTTCAAGTGGCTTAAGGCAGTTCTAAGGGAGGATCTGATTGGGACTGAGCAAAATTCATGACATGATAGTTTAGTATTGGTGGAGGCAACAAGATGCAGGTCAAGTCTTGGGTAAATAAACAGTTGTTTGACAAGTGAACCATTTGCCAAGGTAAGCAGTCTATTGTCCTGAGAAGAGAGCTATTTGAACAGATGAGCAAACTATTTGCCCAGACAAAAGCAAATAGGAAAGTTATTTATCAGTTTACAGCTTTTTCTTCCTCGACAAGAACTTCCTGGGAAGAGTAGTTGCCGTGTTGACAGAGATAGTCTTAGGCTCAGTCCTGACTCAGGCTCTGTTGATGCAGGTGGACTTTATGCTCAACACTGAGGTCCTCTTTAGGAGTGAGCATGGACCAGAAACACTACAGCAGTGATTCCAAACTTTGCTGAGCACTGAAATCTTCTGACGATCTTCAAAAAATATTGATGCCTGGTTTCTATCCCAACATATTGATTTAGTTGGTTTGAGGGAACAAGGACAGTTAAATGTACACCCACCCTCAACCAGGTGATTCTAAAACACACATTTAGGAATCACTCTAGAGTTAAAGGAGAAAGTAGGGATGAAATAAACATTTGGGTGATGCCCTGGGGATATAAGAAAAGAAGAATAAAAAGATTGCTAAGCCACAATTAATGTACTATGGAGCTTTGATTCTGAGTGTATAATTGAGCTTTGGGATTTTTGTTAAACAAATAGGTGAAAAGAATATCTTAGAGGAGTTTTAATTTATGTTTCTCTGCAAATGAGCGTATCTTCGTATGTTTAAAAGTCATTTGTAGTTCCTTTTCTATCAACCATCCCTTTATAACATTTAATGCATCTTCATTAAAGGTTCAAATACCAAGCTTCTTGTAGGTAAATCCTTTTTCTTCTTTTAAAAAATGAAATGGTTTTACTGCTATTTCTGATTATAAAAATGATTATGCTTACATTCTCATGGTAGAAAAATGTGAAGAAAATGTAAAGGAAAAAAGTATTACTCACAAACTTGTTGCCAAGAATACCTACTTTTTTAAACATTTGGGTGTCTGTTTTTTCAGGCCATTTTCCAGGCATTTGTATATAGACATGTTTTTAGAAAAACATGATTCATTCAACAAATATTTATTATGTTATGAGTATTACAAGGGTCATACTATATATACCATTTTGTAACTTGCTTTTTTTCACTTAAGGATGGATCATGGAAATTTTGTTCTTAGTCCGTAAGTGCAGACAATTGAGTCAACAAAGTAAAAAATATAATTCAACAGGAAGTAATTCAGTTTCTCTCATCCTCTCTGGACTGCTGTATCTGCTCATTCTAATAGAAATGATCTGGTGACATGGATTGACAGAGTAGTGCTACAAAGCTGGATGGACCCTTGTTCAGCTAGAGAGATAGAGTCATTTGTTCAACATTATTGATGAACTACTGTGTATCAGCTGGGAATCAATTCTAGATGCTGGGACTGTAACAGGGAAAGTTCCCTGACTTCATGTAGCCCGATGAATGAGACATAACAGACAAGAGAATCTCAGAGTGGGATATGTGTTATGAAGAATATAAAACCAAGTGATGTGACAGAGATTGATGGGGGAGCTTCTTTAGATTGAATAGACAGAGAAGGTCCAGTAAAGAAGAGACACATGAGTCAAGGTCTAATTGACAAAAAGGACCCAGGCTGGTAAAGGTCTGGGGAAGAGAATTCCAGGCAAAGAAAATAGCAGATCCAATGGACTTGACTGGATCAAGGAGCAGGAAGAGGGCCAGCTTGATGAGCAGAGTGAGAGAACGGCATGGCCAAGGCCAGAGAGGTAGTCAGTCTATGAAAGCTTTGGCAGGGAATTTTGCCTTTATTTAGAAAGCAATAGGACATCATTAGGGGATTGATGTGATCAGATCTACATTTTTAAAGAGATGATTCTATTTAGGATTGCCAGAAAACATACAGTATACCCAGTTAAATGTGAATTTCAGGTCAACAATGAATAATTTTTTAGTAAAAAATAATTGAAAATACTATTTTACATAATTGAAAAGAAATCGTTGTTAATCTGAAATTCACATTTAACTGGGTGTCCTATATTTTTATTTGCTAAATCTAGCAACCTTGTTCTGACTGTAGTGGAGAATTTTGTGGGAGCTGGGAGGTAGGAGCAGAGCAATTCTTCAGAGGCTTTTTGAAAAGTCCAGGAAGCTGGAGTGGTGGCCCTAGACATGAGAGATAGTGGACAGATACAGATCTGTCTTGAAGATAGAGCCAAAAGGTCTTCCTGACAGATTGCTGTGGGGCAAGAAGGAAGCAGAAGCATCAAGTTTGACTTCTAGATTTCCAACACCTGGGTGAATAATTGCAAAGTAATTGTGATTTTCTCTGTTTGTTCTATGATGTCTGCAGATGTGTGACTACTGAGTAAATAATAATACAGCAAAATAAGAAGAAAGTGGTTTAAAGCAAGTGTAAGGAACCTCTTTCTTATTGAGAACCAATAACCCTCCATCTCTACGTCCTCAAATCAACAGAGATCAGTATACTTAAAGCCAGTTCATGTATTTCTGTTTCTTAGAAAGACAACTTTAAAATTTTTACTTGGATTAAGAAAAAGAGGGGACATAAAATGTTATTGAATATTCAGAAAAAGCATTAATTATATGTTGGCATCATCCAACAGGTAGTTCTCATTACACACAAGGAGTAAATGATAGTGAGGAGATGGGAGGGTGGAGAGAAGAAAGAACAAGGCAGAATGGGAGAGATGCTAAAAGGATCAAGAAGGCAGGAGAACATAAGAGATACTGAATGGGTTTGACCTCTAAACTGCCTGATGGAACATCCTCTTATTCTGTCAGTGAATCCCAAGGCATTTAAGATAATGGCTTATTTTGGCTAACAACAGCAGCTTACAAGTCTGAGGAGTGGGATGAGAATCTTGAGCCCCTCCTGGATACCAAGTACTTAACGTACATTTTCTCATTTCTCACAACATGTATTATAAGTAATTTATTCCTGTTTTCCAAATGTTAGTGACTTGCCCAAGGACACAGAGTAAATGGTTATTAGACTTGGATTTGAACGTAGGTCTGTCATTTGCCTGAACCCCAAGCATGTAGTTTTTCCATGATACCGTCTTCCTTCACCTGGCTTAAAGAGTTTGAATAATATTTGTAATGAATTTCTTTGTTGGCTCTTCTCTCCTTCACAGAATATCTAATTTCAGAGGTAGCCAATCTTCCCCCCCCCAACCCCAATTCCACTGAATATAAATAAGGATGTTGTAAGCAGCAGAGAAGTAAGTATTTCAGAACGGTTTCGTCTGGGGAACAAAAATCTGCCTACAGATTGTCGCTGTTGCTAGGTGGGTGTGGTTGATTAAGTTTTACAGGAAAATACCTCATTTTTTAAGGAAGACTTTAAAGGAATTTTTGGTTGTCTAAGATAAAGCCTAGACTAATTTGAAATGAGGAACAGTTTAAAAAAGAAAAAAAGGAGGTGAATTTCATCTTAATAAAGTAAAAAGGAGTCTTTCTTAAGCACAGAGTTGTGGATTGGGTTTCTGGAGAAGTATTAGGGTTTTTTAGTTGCCTTAATTAATGGATTTTCGTTTTCCTCTGCAGAGTTTGGGTGCTGGGGATTGAGGGGAAAGAGCAAAGATGTAAATGAAACAATGAGTTCCAGCAACTAGCCAGAACCCAAGAAGGAAAGAAAAAGGACTCATAAAATGGAATAGCTGAAGAGGACTGTGATATCTGAGAGCTTTATATTTTTCTTTTGCACTTTGTAATTCTCTTTGTTATCTTCATCTTTAAGAAACTGATTAACCCCTGCAATTTAGATTGTGTTGGCAGCGCTTTAGGAAATGAAGGAAGAATATTCTGAAAGAGAATGGATTTCCTGCTGTGGTACAGGATGAAGTTTGAGTAATTTAATTTGATTATTAAAGGAAGGCTGAGAGATTTGGGGGAAGGTGTCAGATTATATGTCTGGGAAAATCTCTTAGCACTGTGTGTAAGGCAGGAAATTAGTTAAACGATGAAATCCAAGCAGGTCCTGTGGTTGGGTTTCTCCCACAGAAGGAGGAGAAAAATCCCTGTGTCCCTAGTTATGTAAATAATATTCAAATTAGGGTAATTACATGTTTACTTAGAAAATTTCAGTTACCTCATTTTGGCTTCAAGAGGAGTTGGGACACCAAAAGGGAACATTTATCAACAGTCCAGAGCTGTTAGATTTCTTCCAGGGGGAACAAAAGGGTAAATTTCTTATCAAATTCAAATACCAGAGTGTTAAATGAGCTTTTCAAATGCCTTAATTGCCTCCCTTCCTCAAAGCATACCAGAGAATAATTATGAAATCATCAAAATGTGATCCATTAGATAAAAAAGAGCACATGCAGAAAATTCTTTTCTCCTAGTCATTTTACCACAGGGTACTTTTTCTCTTTTCTTTTTGGCTCAACAACATGAAGGAAGGGCTTGGATTTTTCCCTGCAGATGATTTTTACTATCACTTGTAGCCATTTCTCTAAATCAGGGCTTCGAATCTATCACTTGGGCAGAATACCTGTCTGATAGGGTGATATGTGAGGCTGAGAGCATCAAATGAACCAGCTGCTTCCATAGCTGCATCTGCGACACATCCAGTGGTGCCCAGGCAGCACAGCAGAGACCCACCTGGGATGGCTGTTGGCAACAAAAGGTGGATGTTGCTCCCCTGAGGGGCTAGGGAGGGAGTCAGGGAATTGCTGTCTCTCTGAGGACAATTTCTAAAATTGAGCAAAATCTGTCTTGAGTTGAATTAAAAATCTTTTCTGAACATTAGCTGACCTGATTAGGAGTTAGGCATCTCTCCTTCTCTCAGAGAAGATAGTGGAATACGTCTCCTAGCAACAGGTACGTTTTACCATTTTATAGTAGGACTGTCTCATCAAGGACATTTGTTCTGCTGCCCACAGTTCTGCCAATAAGTACCAGAAGAGGGTCATAGTCAGAACAAACTTAGCCACTGGCCTCCAGTTTCAGTACATGGTCCTACTGAGGTGATGATTCCAAGACCTGGATTAACTAAACTGACGTAACCAGGTTTTCCATTTCCCCATTTCTGTTAAAGGTATCACCATTGGTTGTACCAGCTGCTGGCTTCAAAACCTCAGTATCATCTGTATTTTTCTTCCCTCTCCTCTATCCTCTATGTCTGTTTGTCTGTCTGTCTCTCTCTCTCCAACTTCTCTCCTTTCCTTCATTGTTTCCCTGAGTACTAGTTCTTTTTCAACATCTGTCTTTCGAAATTTCTCCTTCCCTTCTTCATTCCTACCCTTGCAACCATCCCCGATAAAGTGCTATCAGTCCAACTCCTGCAGTCTCTCAAATCTTTCCTCTCCCTCCACCCCTAACCCTCGTTCGAGGTCCAGGTAGTTCATCACCCTTCCTGTAAGACAACCAAGCCGGTCTTGGCTTCTAGTCGTCTCAAAACATTTTATTCTACATGTAGCTGCCAAATTATGTTGTCTGTAACAACAATCTAACCATAACATTTCCTTGCTCAGAAACTTTCAAAGGCCCCCCATATCCTATGAAGCAAAGTACAAAGTTCTAAACCTGATATTCTGGGCCCATCGTGGTCTGGTCCTGCCCATCTTTGCAGCCATAGCTCTGCCTGTCTTCCTTCAAGCACATGCTGCTTCTATCAGAATGCCTCGTACCCATCTGGGCCTTTTTCTCAAGCTACTTCCTCTCTTGAAGCACCCCCACCCCCCGACCCCTTGCAGTTCTTCCATTTTTACACATCCAAAGTCACCAGGCCTAGTGCAAGCTTGACCTGGTCTGTGTAGCCTTCCCTAATATCTCTAGCTAATCTTCTGAACCCCTTATCCACACAATGAGGTCACCCTAACAGCAATAAAACAGGTGCTGCTTGTTCTGTGCCTCATGCTTATGTGGACCTCAGCCCCCCTTTTAAGTTTCATTCTACTAGTGTTTCTAGATGTTCCCAGAGTGCTTCCCATGTACTCACTGGACAAGGACACTTCTTTCAAGCCATCGAATTGTCCCAACATCTCCCCCCATTGGCTAGGCAACACTCCTCCTGCCACAGCTAGGGCCTGGGAGTCCCTGCCACATCAAAGGTGAACACTATTCTGTGGTAGGTTGTAGAAAGAACATGTGATTTCTCCTCATGGAGGACTTGGAAGCCACTCTATTAAAGAGATCCCAAAAGAATGCTGTTAATGCCCTAATTGTCTTTGAGGTCCCTGTGAAACAATTCTTTCTGCTTCCCTCTCCCCTACCCCAGTGTTTCCTCTGAAGCCACAGGATTCAGGTATTAGGTCGACGTAGACAGGACATTGTGCTGTACTTGGAATTGACATTCCTGCTCAAACTACAGCAATTCTCACTGGGTTAAGTATCTTATACCTGCACCATTTTGTCATAAGAGCTCTAACAGCCCCTGATACAAGTGAATGAGGGGGTGACTTGCTCATATATTTTCCAGGAAATGTAGCCTTAATGAATCACTATTATTGTTGGGAATGTAGCATATCCTCAGGAATATTAGGGGCAGAAAAATGGTTAAGACAAAATGAATTACATGAATTGCACTGTCCAATATGGGCCTACTGGCCACATGCAACTACTGAGCTCTTGAATGTGGTTGGTCCCAGTTGATTGCTTTGAGTCCAAAATACACATCAGATTCTGAAGACTTAATTCCCCTCTCAAAAGTAAAATAAGTCATTAATAATTATAATATTGATTACATGTTGAAATTATAAGATTTTGGATCTAGTAGGCCAAATCACATGAGATTAAAACTGATTTTGCTTGTTTCTTTTTACTTTTTTAATATGGAGTCTAGAAAACTTAAAATTACACCTGTGGCTTGCATTTGTGGCTGGCATTAAATTTCTGTTGCATTGTGCCACCCTAGAGCAATAATTCTCTAAAACAGCAGCAGTAGCACCTGGGAACTTGTTAGAAATGCAAATCCTGGGGCCCCACCTCAGACCTACTGAGTCAGAAAGCCAGGTAGGACCCAGCAATCTGTGTTTAGCAAACTTTCCAGGTGATCCTTATTCACATAGAAGTTTGAGCGGCACTGCTGGGGAAGGTAAGTACCAAGAGATGGACAAGGAGATCTGGAACGTAATAGGATCTTCATAAATTTTGTTTAATTTAATTTAATCTCAATGGTCCCTTTTAAGCTCAATTCTTCTGTAAGTCTGTCAGTCAGTTAGTTAGCAATAAAGTAAAGAATAATGTTTGCTCTCAACTATGGAGGAAGACCTTGCTGATAATTTCAAAAGTTGCCACTACTGGTCAGAAAGAGTTGCAAGTCATTACCAGGACTCGTTAAAAATTCTCACCAGAAATGTAATAAATACAATGAACATTGCCAGAAGAAAGAGAGAGTCAGACATGAAGTCAGTAAAGAGAAAAATAAAACCACAGTGACTAAATTATAACATGAAACAGCTTTGGGTGCCATGCTGGAGTGACTGGCCAAGAAACTTTGCAGTGGAGTAACTCCTGCACTGGACACCTGCCTCCCCTCATGCCTGTGCCCTGTTGGACAAAGATGGCCACAGTCTTACTCTCCTGCACACCCACCAAAAGGCCTTCATCAGCTGGGGTTCTCTGATACAGTCCTTAAGAGCTGGCAATCCCTGCATATTTCAACTTGACACCTTAGGGCATCCTGAAATTCACAAGGTTTCCTTCCTTGTATTACATGTACCCCATGAAGATTCATTAGTTATGACCATGCTTGAAGAACAGTACCACAAAAATATGCCAGGCACGTGACAAAGCATCTTATTGAAGTGTGGGTGATGAGTAGTGGGGAGCAGAAGGGAAATTGTTATAGCAGGCTTGCTTTGGACACCCCCTAAGTGAAATAATGTTCAACTGGCAGTCTCTCAGGAACTGATACCATGTTTAACATATCCAGTGGTTTTAAAAGTATCATTCATGTACTTATTAAATATACCCATTGTAAAAAAAAAAAAAAATTAAGCAATACAGAAGTGGATAAAGTAGAATGCAGAAGTTTTCTTCCTTGATTCAGTTCCATCCCTGGACTGTTTTGGATTTTTAAATACAAATATCAATATAGATACATCAAGTAGATATTTTTTCTTTAAATGAGATCATATGTTCATCTGATTTTGTAACTTGCCCTTTTTCATTCTATCAGTATGTCATGGACAACTTTCAGTGCCATATATGTAGGTTTACCTTTTTTCTTTTTAATAGTTACACAGTTTCTGTTGTACAAATAGTTTATTTAATTATGGTATATTCCAACAACAGTGCCTAAAACATAAAGCTCTAAACAAGTACCTGCTATAATTATTTATAGAAATACAAATATTTCCGTATTTCCTTATTTATAATGTCTCATTCCTAAAACTTAAAAATTTTCTCTTCTTAGTTTAATATAAAAATTTCTAAAACTATGTGTATTTAAAAGAATAAACTCTAGCTTTTATTTATCAAGTCAACATTTGTTTTATTTTTATCTTTATTACTATGTTCTGGTTTTTTTTGTTTTATGTTCTGGAGGGGTTAATTTCACTGCTCTTCTTCTAGCTTCTAGAAATTAAATATGTACTTTTTTAAATCCTATTTTTCTAAAAAGGTATTTTAAAGCTATCTAAGAAAGCATTTTAATGTGGCTTTGGCTGCAACTCCAGCGTTTTCATGTATAGTAATCTCACTATCAGTTCGTTTAAATAAATCTTAACTTCAGTTTTCAGTTCCTCTTGATCCAAGAATTATTTAGAGTTAATGTTTTTCCATTTCTAAACATAAATAGTTGTGTTGTTATTGCTAAGTTTGAGTGTGAATGCATTATGTTTGAGGAATATGGCCCATATGTTTTCTATGTTTAAGAAACCATTGAGTTTTTCTTTGTCAGAATGGGCATTTCTCCCACCACATGTGTTCTCATTGTGCTGATAAGACAACCCATTAATCAGAGAACATGATGCAGTACATGGATTGCTGTTGTTTATAATGAGTTTGCCATCTGGAAGAGGCTCTGCACATACAGGAAATGAACTGTTGCTTGCTCCGTGCTGGACTGCACACCTACTTTGTACGGCGAGCTGCTCAGCGAGAATCACAATCTCATGTTTACTGTTAATGTTTGCAAACTGATACCAGCAGACTGCAAGGTCAATATCAGAGATAATACCTGTGACTGAGAAGTTCCCACTGTGTAGAATGAAGGTCAAATGAGAACATGCTATGCTTTTGTGGTTTATCTAGAAGTGATCCTGGGATGAGGGAAAGAGGGACAAAAGAAGGGTAAAGGTAAAGCCAATACATAGATGCCTTTTTTTTTTTTAACCACCTTTAAAGGTACCTGATGGTCAATCTCACAAGCTCTTCTCCATAGATTTATGAAATGTGTCTCAAGATCACCCATCCAGGGGATAAAAGCGGATACAAGCATTTATCCATCAGCTTTTCTTGCCCTGGTCAAAATTTATCCTTAGATGTTTCCCATGGCTCTGGGTTACATAGGCATGAATGTCAGAAAGATTCCCTCAAGTGTTCCCAGTCACGAAGCAAAGAAGCCCTAGTGTAGGAGGGTCCCAAGGCAAGGCATCATCAAGTTAAACCTATGGGAAGCAGGCTGACTGCTGCTTAGAGCTCACGAAAGCAGTGGCTGGAGTAAAAAGTGGAGCCAAGATTTGAAGTGACATATAAGAGGTGTCCAGCACAGTCCCCCTCCATATATTAACTTATCTCCTCATGTCCCCTCATAGTCACACTTCTTGGAAGATTTGTGTACATATGTTACCTCTGCCTTTCACCTCCTACTCACAATTAATTCTGCTGTAAACTGGCTTTGTCTCCTCCTTTCTCCCCCAAACTGTTTTTCTCAAGATCATTAACAACCTCCCTGTTGCCGGATTCAATGGACATCTTGAAACCTTATTTTACTTAATATCTCAGCATCACTAACACAATTAGCAATCACTTTCTTCCCCAAACATTATCCTCTCTTGATTTTAATGCCGCCACCTTTCTGGGATTTTCTCCTAGCCTCTCCTTCTCTTCCTTGGCTTTTCCTTTTCTAACACTGGATGTGTTAGATGTGTGGATGAGGCCTCTTCTCACTCTACTCACCCACCTAATTCATGAATTGTAATCAGTTTTACTCTATTTTCTGTTCTTTATACTCCCATATTTATTTATCCGACCTTGATTGCTCTTTCAACCCTAGACCCATGTAACCAACTGCACACAGGAATCTTTACATGTCCAGAATGGAACTGCTGATCTTCTCTTGAAAATGTGATTTTCTGCCAACTTGTCCTACTCAGTAAATGGTACCAACATCTACCTAATTGCTCAAGCCAGAAACCTAGAAGTTTTCCTAGATTTCACCTTTCTCTCATTATTATGTCTAATGTAACACCAAGTTCTATTTATTCTACCATTAGAATATCTCTCAAATCCACCCACTTCTCTCCATCTCCACTACTATACTTCTCTCACCTGAACTCCTGAAAAACCTCCAAATGGTTCTTCCTGCATCCATTCTTGCTCCTATTCCCTTTCTCCTTATAGCAAAGACATGGTCTTATAATGTTAATCAAATCATGTTACTCCTCAGCTCAAAACCATTCAACAGACACTGGTGGTCTGGGGGCTAATGTCTAAGATTAGTAACAAGACCTAGAGGGTGCAGAATGGCCTGGCCTCCACATGTTTCTCCAGCCCCATCTTGTACCCCAGCCCCCTTCCTCACATGTGCACCCGTAGATGTCCTTCCATTTTCTCATAGAGACCAGGCCCTTTTTCTCTTTGGGTCTCCTGCACACACTACTCCTGCAGACCCAAATTGTCTTCTCCCAGCTTCTGAAGAGATATCGTTCTTTAGGTCTCAACTCAAATATCACTTTGTCAAAAGGTCTACCCTGGTCTGCCTCTTTGTAATTTAGCAACTTGTATTTTTCCTTCAAGGAACTCACCATAGTTTTTACCCATATCTTTATTCATGTGGTTATTTGTTCTTGTCTGTCTCCCCACTCCAACCAGGGGAGAAACAACATCTAAGCTGTTCTTTACAGGATGCTTGGTGCCTAGCACAGTGACTGATATTAAAAAAAACATAAAGTGAATGAATGGACGGAAGGAAAGAGGGAAGAAGGAAGAAATTAATTATTAAAGTCTTGTGAGGAAATTAAGTTTTATTGCAAGTCTGAAATACTCTAGCTTCAACCCCATATTTCCCACTGAAATAACTGTGTACTGAAAACAGCCCTCACAGTGTAGGCACCTAATCTGTCCCTTTGAATCTCTGTGTCAGTCATATTTTGCCTTCCCATTATCCAACAAGGGATGCTCGGATTGCCTCCAGCTTTCCCATCATCATAAACAGTTGTCAGCACTTAAAATGATACTTTTGAAATGTCTCAATATGTTCTTAATAACCTTGAGTTTTAGTGAGTCATAAACTACCAGAGAGTTTTGAAGGATATCTTTCATAATAACTTAAGTACCTAAATTCGGTATTTCCTGCAATCTCCAAAATATGAGATTTACAGGCCTTTAGGCAAAATACAAACATTTTAAAAAGCAATAATATTTCTAGTGTGCTGGATGACAAAAGAAATAGGTTAAATTTGTAGGCTGAGTTAGGAACTTGACCAACTGAAGAAAAAGTGTTAACCAGGATTGCCCCTTCTAGTTGGATAATCTACACTCAAAGAGAAGTAAAGGAGACAGTGTAGACAGTCATACAAAACATTTACCTAATTTCTCATGCCAGAAACCTAGGAATTATCCTTGATTCATACATGATATTATTATTTCATCATCTGGGGCAAATCCTAGTCATTTAACATTTCTCTTTTGACGTTATTACCACTTTGTCCACACAACCTCTGAACTATGATGACTGGCAGGTTCAAAATGAAAATAGCCATAAAATTATCAGAGAATTTTGACTTTCTGCCAATTCTACGGATATGCAGATGTTTCACAATAGTTACTTCCAGATTTCACTCAATGTATTCTTCACTTTGCCCATATCCTCTCAAATCCCTTCCAATTCATTCTCCACACAGAAGCCAGAATGCTCATTTTAAAACTTGAATTTGATCCTGTTACATTATTGCTTAAAAAGCCCTTGATGGCTTCTCAACAAAATCTGTAATGTGTTCACGAGGGCTGGCCCAGCCTGCTGTTCCATCTGCCTCATACCCTACTCCTCATCCATCTATGCTCTCCCATTTTACATTAGGTTCCCAGTTCCTCAAATGCACCAGAGCCCACGCACACCCTGCTCTCTCTGCCTGGAAGGCTTTTCTTGATTTCTCCTCCCTGACACTCCCACTCCTAGCCTCTGATCTCAGAGTAAGCATCAGTTCCTCAGAGAAAGACTCCCCTGGCCTCCCATTAACTGTGTTCAAAGAACTTCGGACCTTTTCTTTATACTTAAAAACAGTTGTAAATTACATGCAGCTAAGTGAGGCTCTTTAGTTCCTGATCCTCCTTGCTAGACCAGAGGATCCAAGATCTGAGATTTGCCTAATGTTGCTCATCACTGTGGTCATGGCCCCTAGTAGAAACCGGCACAAAATCAGTACTCAGAAAATATTTTAAGTAGATAAATACATGAATTATTAGTCAATTCATATTTTAAAGTAAACTGTTTAATTTACTGTGGCCAAAGCCTAATTCCAGTTGAAAAGTCATCATGAGTTATTTGTAATTATCCCCTGAGCTTTATGTTTTCTGATTTATTGGGTTCTTTTATTTCTTACACACAGATCTGGGCTTGTGTGATCATTACTGGTTGCGTAGTATGCAGTGAGGATAGAGACGGATTGGTGATAACAGCCAGGCTAGAGGACAGGGCAGGAGACTGTCATCTTGGTGAGAGTGAATCCCACTGAACAGTGGATGTTAGAGAGAAGATGAAAATTTCAGACACTACTATGGTTCATCTGAGTGGGTCTGTTGTCCAAAAGTCAGAAAAACAGGACTGAATTGATATTTCAGGGCACAGATATTTGGGTTTCTGCCTAGTTTATGAACACTGGGAACAGTGCAATAGAGGTGGGCAGATTAAAAGGGGTCTTGCCCACACATGGTGACTCGGCATTTCTATCCAGAGCTGACTGATCCACGGTTAAACTCTCCCCCCCAGGAATTTGAAAGAAAGAATAGAGAAACAAAGAGACTGGGAATCCTAGTATTAAGTTCATGTACTAGCAGTGGACCCTAGAGCCATTTCTTCTTCATGATTGTTTAACTCCTGATTCTGTAAGATGTCTCTATAACCTTCTAACACATTTCCCCTCCTTTCTTCGCAATCAGTCAAAGCTGTTTTCTGTTATTAGGCACTCAGCGAGCCCCCTAACTGCAAATATAGAGAAGATACCTCTGTGCAGGTGGTGGCTGAAACTACCAATGTGGGGAGATCATTTTAGAAATTACAGGAGTGAGAACAAGAGGGGCAGAGGGAGGCTGAGTATGAGAGAGCGAGAGCGAAAGAAAAAAATAGGGAGAAAGTGTGAGTAAGAAAGAGAGTAGGGGTGAGGGCAAGACGAGAGCCCAAGCCAGAGAGTGAGAAGTGTGGCAGCAAGGGAGAGCCAGAGCCAGAGCAAGAAGGGAGTGGGGGCGTACTGGAAGATCAGAATCTGGAGAAAGAGACTGCGATCTGGGGATCCCAGTAGCAAGGGTGTAGACTGAAAACTGAAGTTCTATTGGAGCTAAAGTCACAAAAGGCCCTAACTTAGGAAATGAGTCAGGGTAGATGGATGAATGATAGAAAAACAGATAGATAATCAATGATAAATGACTGACAGATAGATGATAGATAGGTAGATAGATAGATAGAATCAAATATTTAGTAGGGGAAAAAAATCAGATTAAAAATGGAGGGAAAAGTCAGCTTGCAATTGTTCCAGCAGAGCTATCAACCACACTGAGGAATTATGAATGGGAAAACAGCATGTGCTTCCAGAGCAGGTTAGGATTTATTTTTTCTAATAGGGTTTTATGTTTTTTTCCACTTTGGCTTAACCTAGTTTATAATAGGATAGGATAGAAGGAAAAAAAAAAAAAAAACAGATAAGGAGGAATCACCTTTGTGACCACAGAGCAGAATAAATCTGTTTAAAGACTAGGACGACAGAGACTTCATACATCCTGAGAAGCAGGATGCAGGCACACAAGGGCTCATTTACTCATTTTCAGACAGAGACCATGTCTGGTCTAGTGATTTCCTCCCTGGAAAATCCACTGCCTTTATAGGAAGAGATGGCTTTGGTGAAGTTTATAATGTAACTCTAGTGGGCCACTTTTGACCTTCCAAGGCAGATTAAATGTTGTTATAAAAAGAATAAAGTTTTAATTATTTTATTACTCATCATATATAAGAGAATTTCGTGGGTAGTGCATAAAGAGCCTTCCTGCTTACTGAGGCTGACTCCATTGGCAACACCTTGCAAGTGTGAGAAACGGATGGGAATGAGCAGTGCAAGGTAGCAGTGCAGGGCTTACCGACGACGGCTGTCCTCATTCCTGCTAGGCGCTGCTCGCCTGTCCTGCCTCTTCCTGAACCTGCTCCCATCACAGTCTGAGTTCCCACCACACTGGGGTTCTTCCATCTCCCTTAGAAAATGTGTCACCTGTTCCCTGTTCCTGGAATGTTGTGTCTCAGACCTCCATCCCCTCCTTCCTTAACTTCCCTTATTACTAGTTTCCACATGGTGGGGAGGGGGGAGGGGGGCATTCATTTCCTTCACGGGACTCCCCCCAGGTTATAGCACACGTTCCCTGGTGTGATTCCTGTGACTGATGCTGTCTTTAAAGCATCCAGACTAAAGGTTCTGTGAGGGCAAAGACTCTGTCCTTTTTCACTAAACATTGTGTCCCCAGGATCTAGCAAAATGCCTGGCACATAGTAGATGTTCAATGAATACTTGTGAAGGAGTGGCTAAAGCTAAGTAATAAAGTGCTGCTCCCTTTTAACCTTTGTACGCCATTTCTAAAAGGACCAAACAGGCATTTCTTTATTCTGGCCAAGAACACTCAGGAGGGTGACGTCCTCAGAGTGGTCGCTGGCTCTTCCCCTTAACTTCCTGCTGCATCTACTCAGGATCCAAATCCTGTCAATGTTGCTTTGTCACATTTTTCACATCCCCTCTCAGGGTCACTGTCCCAGTAACGCCATCACGCGGATGACTGCAAAACCTGTTTACTTGTCGTCTTGGTCCCCCTTTGAAACCCACCTCCATGGAGTTACTCTGCTTAAATACAGCCTGGGTTTCCAGTTTGAGATGTGGCCCACTAGCTCCATCTGTAGCTTCTTCCAAACACTGGTTAAAACAGTGGTTCTCCACTTAATATACCCTAGAATCCCCCATGGAGCTTTGTGGGTTATATTAGTTATAATCCAGACACAGGTGGATTGAGACTAGCAGTCTATCCTGTTTTTACCCCAAATGACTTCATCTGTCTGAACAAAAAGAACAGGAGGGTACTTCAAATCTGTCCCTCTTGATAGGTCACTGACTCAGAGGGCCACCATGTACCCACAAGGAAGCACATCAGCCATTCCCTGGCCCACTGCTGTCACTCTCTGGAGTGGCTATGGTTCCTCAGTCCATGTCACCATCTGGCAGACGTGAAAAACCCCCAAAAACAACTAGACCAGAAGTAAAGTGGGAGGTGTGCTCCACAGTTAGTACATAGCTTCCTAAGAAAGGAGGTCCCCACCAGACAAGGTATATGATGGTGAAAAACAACATGGTAAGAATGATGCTGGAAAAAGTTTTTAAAAGTACACTGTGGCTCTTTGGAGTATGGCAGGGCCGGGCAAGTAGGGGTGCAAGATGTTCCCTCATGAAGCAGAACAACGTGAAGAGAAAAACTCCTTAACTGGTGGGACTGGACTGGGAGATGGGACTGCTTACAACTATATTACAGAGGGGGATTTGAGAAATTAATCATCTATCATCCATATTAACCAAGAGTGGGCCAATGAGATCGGTTTTGCCTTATTTGAAAAGAGAAAAAAGAAGAAAGAATGTTCAACCAAAACCACAGTAACAACAAAAATAGGAGTCTGACAAAAACAAACAAACAAACAAACAAACAAACAAACAAACAAACAAACTAAGGGAAAAAGGGAAAGGGAGCCTCTCTGGAGGTACAGAAGAAAAGCAAGCCTCCAAAAATGATCTCCTGCAAAATACAAAAGAAAATTTCAGAAAACTATTTTGTAAGAAGTGAAATGCCTCACCTGCATAGTGAAAGAGGGGAAATCTATAAGATCATCTGGCATAAAGGGACTACAAAACCAGGTAAAGGGGGAGACAACAGGTAGGAAAGGGTTACCAAAAAATCTAAAAATGTAAAAGCAAAATTCTAACCCACACTGACAGCAGCAAGAAACAAGATCAACACTGTTGGGAACTGGCAGTGTAGTTGGCAAGCTTGAAAACTGTTCACAAAGGAGAAAAAGTGTATCAATGTCCCACTCCCTAAAACTGGGGTTTAATTGACCCAGGGTGGAGCCCAAGCATATTTTTCACTGCTGTTGCTTTATTTTGTTTTTAATACTGATATCCAGGTCACGTCTAAGATCAATTAAATCACAATCTGGGGATGGGACCCAGGCAACAGTATTTTTAAAGCTCCCAGGAGATGACAATGTGCAGTCAAGACTGAGAACAACTGCTCTAGAAGCTTGGGAGCAAAAATTTATAGCCTGAGGATTTCAAAGTTATTTTTCATACATGAAGATAGTAAGAGACATAGTCAGTCAAGCAAGTACCTATAAAATACCAGTGTATCTTCGAGAAGAAATAACTTAAAGGCATCCTTCAACTGACCAAAACATGAAGCGAAAAAGGAACTACAAACTGGTGAAGTCATGGTACAAAAGATGTGGTTCTAGTTTAGAATGTTAATATTGTTCTTGAAAAAGAATAATATAATTTAAAAACATAATTTAAAAAATCAATGCCCATTTTATATTAATAATGACTGAAAAGTGAGGGTAGAGTAAAAAATGTATATTATATACATAATGTACATTTATAATTGTGCATCTATATATATACATGGAAAAGACAATTTAAGCAAAAGAAAATTATTAAGGCATTCTTAAAACTTCCTCATATTCAAAATCCTACAGCTCTGGATCAATTTTGTACCCAAGCTCCCAAGGCCATGCTACGTATTTGCTCAGAGCCTCTACAATTGAGAGCTTACGTCTGGGTAACCAATGTAACCTTCTACCTTCTGGAATCCAAGTAATATAGGCAGGCTACGGCCCTTTTTAATTGTTGAAGTTGTAACCATATTGGATCAGGGGACTTCTGTTCCCACATAAACAGTAGTAGGTCATGGCAGACGAGAATTCCCATAATAACAACTAGAAAGAGCCAGCTAGATCACAAAATTTACATTTTCAAGGTTCTCAGGAAATGAAGCAGCAATGAGGGCTACATAAACTATGGTTGTTTTCGTCTTTGGGGACATTCAACAATTCTGGGCGTGGACTAAGAATCAGACCTGCCTTGTAAAGAATTTTCTTGAGAAAAGAGAAACCAGAGAGGTTTTTAGTAGTCACATGGGGCTGGTAAGAGAAACAAAAAACTTAAGAACAGTGCTAAACACAGCTGGTTTTCCCCATGGGACATCTTCTGAGTTCACGGGCTATGCAAAGAAGGCTGGGAAGTTTTTCCGAGGGCTTCCGAAAGGCATGATACAGTCTCCTCCAGTTTTACAGTGCTAAGGAGAAAAGTCTAACCAGAGAAAGGGTTGCTACCATTCAAACACATAGCCAGGCACCCCTTAGGACATCTTCCAGATTTTGAAGTTGGGATGGGACAAGGAATGAAAGGTAGGGAGCTAAGTTCAACACCTCAAAATACAGCACTAAATTTCCCAGTCTTTCAAGACTGAGAAGACAGAGATCCTGTAGGCTTTAATCAAAAGCCCAGAAGGGCTACATCTGAGAAACAGGGAAAATCCAGAATTGGATCAAGGCTTATGAAAGCTGTGATGTAACTCCTACCCCCCTCAAATATAAGCCCCTCATTCTATTACCTAAAAGGGAAAATGGAAGCCTTGTCTAGTGTAAGGCATCATCTAGACCCTCTGCAGTGCTTTTACATACAATGTCTGTCAAAAAATAGAAAATCGCTAGACGTGCAAAGAAGCAGGAAAATATGACTAATAATCATAATCAAGAGGAAAGATAAACAACAGAACAAGACCTACAGACAGTTCAGATAGTGAAGCTAGCAGATAAGGATTTTAATGGATTAATGTATTACAGGAAATAGAAGAAAGGGGGAAATAGATGAAAAGATAAGGAGTATCAACAGAGATATGAAATCTACATAAAAATCAGCTGGACATGCTCTAAAAAAATAAAATACTGAAGTTGAGAACACAGTGGATGCATTTAATGGCAGACTCAACAGAGAAGACAAGGTTATTAGACCCTAAGATAGAACAATAGAAATACACAAATTCAAGCACAGATAAAAAGAATGTACAAAAATAAAACCAGAGATATTACTCAACCATAAAAAAGAATGAAATAATGTCATTTACAGTAACATGGATGGTCCTAGAAATTATTATACTAAGTGAACAAAGTCAGAGAAAGACACATATCATATGATAGCACTTATATGTGGAATCTTAAAAAATGGCACAAATGAACTTATTTACAAAACAGAAACTGACTCACAGACACAGAAAACAAACTTATGGTTACCAAGGGGAAAAGGAGAGGGAGGGATAAATTGGGAGTTTGGGATTTGCAGATACTAACTACTATATACAAAGTAGATAAACAACAAGATCCTACTGTATAACACAGGGAACTATATTCAGTATCTTGTAATAAGCTGTAATGATAAAGAATATGAAAAAGAATATTTATATTTGTAAAACTGAATCAATATGTTGTACACCAGAAACTAATACATTGTACATCAACTATACTTCAGTAAAAACAAATGAACAAACCATACATAGACATACTTTTGCCAAACTTCTAATAACCAAGGATTGAGAGAAAATCTTAGAAGCAGCCAGAGAAAACAGATACATTAGCTTCAAAGGAGCAACAATAAAACTAATGGTTGACTTTTCAACATAAGTTATGGAAGCCAGAAGATGGTGGAATAACATTTTCAAGTGCAAAAATAAAGATTTAGAATTCTATATTGATCTAAAATATCATTTAAAAATGAAGGCAAAATACAGAAAATTTCAGAAAAATAAAAATGAGAGAAGTTTTCACCAGTGGACCTACACTACCAAAACAATGAGAGGAAATGTCATATGAAAGCATGGAACTGAAAAAAAGGAATAAAGAGCATCAGAAAGTGTAAACATATAGGTAAACAGAAAGTATTATTGACTGTTCATGTAACAATTAATAATAATGTCTCGTGGGATTTATAACATATAAATAAAATATGACAATAACAGCACAAAGGTTAGGATGAACTGTGTTAAATCAAGAATGCATATCATAATCTCTACAGAAATGCTAGAAGAAATATAAAATAATTTATAACTATCTATTAATGGAGTACAGAAATGTCCTCCCTAATGTGGCTGCTCCCCATCCAACCGACAACCTGATGGAACAAAAAGGCTAACCCTTTCCCAAATAAGAGAGAATTCCTCCAGTCTGGCTGCCTTTAAATCAAAACATCAGCACTTGCTGAGTCATGGGAGCTGCTGGCCTTCTGACTGGGATGACACCATCTGTTCTCCTGGGTCTCCAGCTTGCTGACTGACCCTGCAGATCTTGGGACTTATCAGCCTTCATAACCATGTGAGCCCATCGCTCATGGAGATTTATTGTTAAGGAATTTGTGCATTGGAGGCTGATAAGACTTAGTTTCAGGATGGGGGTGGGCGGGTGGCTATGAAGGAAACAAGGTGATCTGATGGAGTTTTATGACTATGTGCACTTACTTAATGCTGCTGGCGTGGGAATGAGGAGTCAATAGGCAGAGCTAAAAGTGGAGCCAGCTCAGAGGATGGAGAGCAGAGGGAGGGATCCTGGGGACAACGGCTAAGCCCTCCATTAGGCTGCTGCTCAAGATCCCCTGAACCTTTCAACTTTTCAGTATGTATCAGCCAATACTTTCCTTGTCTCTTTTGATGATATAGTTGGGTTTTCTGTCTCAGAATCAAAGAATGTTTTCCTACAAATAATGAATGCTGGAGAGGGTGTGGAGAAAAAGGAACCCTCCTACACTGTTGTAGGAATGTAAATTGGTGCAGCCACTATGGAGGCTCCTTAAAAAACTAAAAATAGATTTATCATATGATCCAGCAATCCCACTCCTGGGAATATATCAGGAAGGAGCTCTAACTCAAAAACATACATGCACCCCAATGTTCATAGCAGCTTTATTTACAGTAGCCAAGACATGGAAGCAACCTAAATGTCCATCAACAGATTACTGCATAAAGAGGATGTGTGTGTGTGTGTATACACACACAATGGAATATTACTCAGCCATAAAAAAGAATAAAATAATGCCATTTGCAGCAATATGGACAGACCTAGAGATTATCATACCAAGTGAAGTAAGTCAAACAGAGAAAGACAAATATATCACTTATATGTGGAATCTTTTAAAAAATGATACAAATTCCAGTTACAAACCAAAAACAGACTCACAGGCATAGAAAATAAACTATGGTTACCAAAGGGGAAAGGGCAGGGGAGGGATAAATTTGAAGTTTGGGATTAGCAGATACACATTACTATATATAAAATAGATAAACAACAAGGACCTACTGTATAGCACAGGGAACTATATTCAATTTCTTGTAATAACATATAATGGAAAAGAATCTGAAAAGAAAAAATATATATGTATGTATATGTATAACTGAATTGCTTTGCTGTACACCTGAAACTAACATTGTAAATCAACTGCACTTCAATAAAAATTTTTTTTAAAATAAGAATGTTTTCCTAAATGAACACACACACACACTTGTTTTTTTCTCTTTATTTTTGTTGAGTCTGATTAAAGTCTGCTCTACTTAAAAATGAAAACATTTTCTTTTCTTCTTTTAGACAAACATTGGCCAGTAAAACTTTCTGTGGGGATGGAAAGTTTTATATCTGCCCTGTCCAATAAAGCCCCCAGACTGGAGACAATGGTTTAGGAAGAGAATTTGGACAGAGATGAGAGGGCCAAGAACAGGGACTGGTGGGGGAGGAAGGGCTAGCAGATAAATGGCCAGTAGAGTAGGAAGAGCCCAGATGGATGTTTAACACAGAAGCCTAGGGGAAAAACATGCCTGGCTCAAGAAGGAGGGAGCTGATTAGCCATGTCAAGCACAGTTGAGAACTCAAATGAACTGCAGATAGAGAATTATTGGTCCTAATAAGAGCCCATTCAGTGGTGTGGTGGAGAGGAAAGCCCACTGGAGTAGGCTGAGGAGAGAATGAGAGATGAAGAAACATAGATCATGAAGCTGGCTAACACCATCAAATTTTGTTCAGTGAAGGGAAATAGGACATAGTAGTTGCTAAAGGGGATATGGAATCACTTTTTTTAAAAAAGAGAGGTGATATTAAGTCATTCTTATGTGCTGGTGGGAAAGAGCCAGTAGAGAGGGGGAGGTCAACGATACCCAAGATGAAGGAGACAGCTGCAGGGTGGACAGCCTTGAGAAGGTGAGAGGAGACGGGATCCAGAACGTATATGTACTGCTCTGCAAGTAAGAACCTTTGTATTCAATACAGAACTGACCAGTAAATAAGTAGGGACAGAAAGCACTGTTGTTCTTTCCCACCACCATCCCATGAAACTAGTTCTCTCAGCTTGTACTTTCCTGCTCCTGGATGAAACCTCCAGAACATCTCACGGCCTTTCCAGTTGTTCGCAGATGACGACGACGACAACAAAAATCCATTGACTGTGTTTAGCATCTAGTACATTATCAAAAATCCAAAATTTATTTAATTTTAAGTTTCTCCCACCTGCCAGCTCTGGCCTACCCCGCACCAGGAAATTATCAGTGAGAGAAGGGGAAGGACAGGTTGTTTCTCCCTTCTTGTTTGTTCTACTTCATCTGCTTGTCTAACCTGAGAGTATTTTGGCCTTTCCGGGGTTGGAGCCTGGTAGGGAGGAAAGGAAAGGGGAAGAAAGGCCTTATTTGATTGGTGAGTTATAATTTGGCATCAATGCCCTTTCAGGGTACAGAATTTAAATGCCAATTCTCTCTTCTGAAGCATTTGTATGAATTCCTCAAAGACTTCCCATAGGTAAGAATCTCCCAAAGACAGTAGGTGGACTCCTGCCCTGTAGTTTTTGATAAGTCACCCCCATTTACCAGTGAGTCCATTACAAAATGACCCAGTCTGGTCCAAGGGACCCTCATTTAACCAAGGGGAAACACCCTTGCCCCACCAGACTCTGGAAGAACAGCTCAAGACCAGCCAAAATCTACTCCATGGCTCCTGACCAGCCAGCTAGAGACAGTCTCTCCTCTTCAGACATTTGAGGTGTTCCCTCACACTCCAGGTGACACCTGACAACTTCTCTGTGTCTCTTAAAGACTCCCTTATTTGGTCTGAAATGTCAGAAACTCTCTTCCCTCCCCCATTGCCCCTACCCCATCCTCCCCACAACTCTCTCCAAAGATATTCTCAATCCTGGCATCATTTATCCCTTTTATTCTGTCACTTGGAAGTGATCCATGGACTCATGCCAGCAGAACAGAAGTCAGTCTCTAACCATATTGTTGCACAGGTGGCCCAATAGCATCCTGGAGTATTTGGTTCTCAGACTTGGGTCTTTTGCCAAAACTCTGACAGCAAAAGAGTCCCATTTTAGCATTTTATAGGAAATGCATAAAAAGAAGCATGAGTGCATAGAGAGTCAGTACAGCTGTGTGGCCAGACTCAGCCGACATTGCATTAGACTCCCATAAATTATTCCTTGCTGCACCACACACATCCTTCTTCCTAACCATTCATCTTTCTTATACTTTAGAGCAAGAGAAGTAGGAGGAAGCAGGGTGACCCCAGAGTATCACAAAGCTGTTCACTGCACAAAGGCACCAGGCTGATGGTCACATCGTGAGTGAAATGTAGCCCACAGTCCACTATGGCTCCCAGCTGGGGGCTGCGTTACCCCTGCAAGGCACTTGTTTTATTTAATTTGCAGAAAGGTTCCTTGTAGTTTAGCAGAGGCCCTGGAAGAAGCTACAAAAGGACACTAGTACAGAAGAATTACATTGACTCCAGGGTAGAAGAGAGGGCACTATCATAGCAGTATGATTTTTACCTTTATTCAACATGATAACAGGACCTAGTAGAGAAAACCCAGAAGCAACCCTGACTGGGGAGAAGGGGCGAGCAAATACAGGGTCAAATAAGAAGGAATTTGAACTGAGTTAAAATGTTAATTAGTTGCAGTGAATTTAAATGGAGATGATGAGCCATCTAAAATTTTCTCTCATTTTGAAATATTACTTTGCCTTAGTCTATTTTTAAAAAAAAAATTTAAATATGAGACATTGTAGGGAGGGTTTAGCTCAGTGGTAGATCTCATGCTTAGCATGCATGAGGTCATGGGCTTGATCCCCACTACCTCTATTAAATAAAAAGAAAATAAGTAAATAAATTAAGTAATAATAAGTAAAAATAAATTAAAAAATAAGTAAAATAAATTAAATAAAAAGTAAACCTAGTTACCTCCCCCAACCCGCCTCCTCCCAAAAAATACGAGACAGAAATGCTTCCAAGCTCTTTGGCATTCACAGGATTCCAGGGCCTGCCCGTGGGTTTAGCAATGCCGTCTGAGTACAACCTCCCTCCTTCTCCTTTGCCTGGAATGTTTGTTTCATTCTCTGGCCTCAGCCAAAGACTTGGCTCAGAAGGTGGCTCAGCTGTGACTGACATCTGTGTCTATGTGAATGGTGGATAATGGTTGTTTGCATCTCCCTTAGATTAATACTCAGAAAATAATATAAACCTAGGACGGGGGCTTCTGGTTGTAGTAATGGTATACTACTGCGATTATATGTTTTCTAAGTGTGCCTGGACTGGTGAAAGAGAGACAGGGAAAAGAGGGAGGTGGGGTAAGAGGAAAGGAGGAAGGGAGGGGAGGAGAGAAAGATGAGTATGGGAGAGGAAATAAAAAGGAGAGGAAGGGAGGGAGGAGGAGGGGGAGAGAAGAGTGGAGGGGAGGGGAGGGGAGTTGTTATAGCATTTAGTCGCCTGAAAATTCTTAGCCATAGTGTTGTGGTGTCTTCTCTTGGATATAACACAAAACAAGTTATTATCCCAAGTGAACATAGTTTTTTTTTTAGTTCTCATTTTAGATTTTTTAAATTGAGATACGACATATAACGCTGTGTATGTAGAAGTGTACAATGTGTTGATTTGATACATTTATATATTGCCATATGATTACCATCCTAGTATTAGCTAACACCTCTATCACCAACATAGAATTTTTAAAATTCTATGAACAAAGTAAAATAAGCATAAGAGGGCAAAAGAAAACACTAAGGTTAGTTACCTTATTTATTAAAGAGTAAAAGTAGCCAGAGGCTACGTACATTCTCCCCCAGCTGGCAAGGCATTTAGCATTTCATATGGACCATTATTTACAAAATTCCCAGTGATATCTCGCCAAGAACCATTGCTAGGAATTGCTAAATTTACTCAGAGCCACTCCCCTGTCAGCAGATGCAGGGAGGTGCTACCTCAATTCCAGCATACAGGGAATGTGTTTTCCCACTCTAAATTTCATTCTATTCCATGTCCACGTGGGATCCTGACAACTGAGGATAAAACCAGACAGCCAGCCTCTGAGCAGATTCACTCTTGATGAGCTTGTTCCTAAAAAGTCAGGCCAGTCCCAAGTCAGCTGTGATAGGGGGAGGGAGCCACCTCAAAACCAGAAAACAAATGTCCACGGAGACACAGATTCCTGGCACTGCAGGGACAACAAACACGAAGGGGCTGAGCTCCTTGCCTGATGTGAGAGTTCCTCTGCAACATCCTGATCAAGTTCTGCTTATTGGTAGAAGGAGAATTGTTGGGTAGAAAGGAAAGTGCATTGTTACTTTTGAGCAATATTATAAAATTTCCTACTAAAAAGGTTATGAGAATTAATACTCCCACCAATGGCACTGTTTTCTCCCACTCTTACCAACATCAGACATCCACATTGTCAGATGGTTTAATTTTTGCCAAATCTGATTTGGGGAAAAAAAAAGTGTATTTGTGTATCTATATCCAGACAGATAAAATTGGTGTTTTAATTTATATATTTTTTAAGTCTTAGCAGGTTTCTTGTTCACTAGTGTTTCTTCTCTAGTTAGGTTTTTCTTTTTTCTTATTTTTCTGTATATTAGAAATATCAACCCTTTGGTCTACTATATATGCTGCACATTTTCTCTCCTTCTTTCACTTGTCCTTTCATTTCATTCAGGGTGAATATTTTGCCATGTAGACATTTTAAATTTTCATGCAGATCTGTCGCTGTTTTTTTTTTTAGGACTTCTTGGTTTTATGTTATGCTTAGAAAGGCCTTTCTTATCTCATCATGATAAAAAATACTCACCCTGCTGGGTTTTTATTGTTGACTTTGTGTAAATCTTTCTTTCACCCAGAATTTATTTACCACAATAAAGAGTGACTATTGGGATCTAACGTCTTCCTTTTCAAATATTTGAAAAGAGCTCTTATTATCCCTTCTCCAACCTAAATCACTGAATGAATGACTGAATGAATGAATAAATGAAGAATAGGATTGGCAGTTTGTCAAATGGTCTCTTATTTTTTACCTCTGCTCTGGATCCAGGGCAAAGAAGGGATTGAGAAAGGATTGCATAGGTTATACCACCACCCTGTCCCTCCTATTTTTGTCATACCTTCCCCGAGTCCAAATAATAATTAGCTAGCAAAACAGCCAAATTAGAAAAATCGCATCTCTCAGAGACCTACAATACTTTCTCAAGTGTGTACTGATTAAGATCTTATCGTAATTTTCTTAAGAAGCAACTCTCTTCCCATTCTGGATTCCAGATGGATGATTGGGTCTTTGGCAATCTGCTCTGGAAGAAAAAAGTAGCATTCCATTCCTGGCTGTGTTGGTTGAGTATCTGTCGAGTGAGGGTGTATTTGGGGCAGCATGAAAGAGGGTAAAGCCATAATAAGAATTAATACTGGTTTTAAAGATGGACACATTTCAATTGCTGCAGATTCCTGGTACTTTTTTAAGGTAGCTGCAACATCACAGAAATATTTTGTCCACATGCCCCCAAACTCTCTATCTGACTGTAGCCCTCTTGGATTTACACATACCAAAGTGTTCAAGGGTCATTTCCTGAATTTCTGCCAAATGTTCCAGTAAGCTTCAACTGGATTAATTCAAATTCCAAAGAGAACACTGGTGTGATTTGTGAAAAGCAAAAGAGGTGTCTGAACTAAAAACATAGTCAATAGTAATTTACAAACCGAAGATGATTTTATGTCAATACTCAGTTTGGGAAAAGCAACTCTCATAGGAATTTCCCTTCTCTCTCCCCAAGATACAAATAGCCAGCCTGTTCATATGGACTGCGCCGCTTACTGTAAACGGAAGACCTTGCATTTCACTTCTAAAAATAGGTAAGATATTCTGTGAAAAGAAATAAATCTCACACCAAACAGTCCCTTTTACTTATTAAAACAGGTATTTTTTACACTTTACCATGTAGACATTAATTATTCATGAGGTTTAAAAAAAGATGCATGCACCACTGAACTCGGTTGGAACTGACCTGGAGTTAGACCTTACACTGAAAACTCCAAAATTCTAATCTATTTGGAAAATGTCAGCACATCAAATCAGCTTTTCCTTTGAAAGGATATTATTTTGTTTTTCACCGTGGTGAAAAATTAAAGGTCCTTTGTTCTTTTTTTTTCCTCCTTTGTTATTTTACTCACAGAAAGAAATGACTGCTTCAGAACATCATGGCAAATCCACACACTTCAACAGAGTCTATCAGGCATGGGTCTTTCACCCAAGATTGTATATGCTTTTAAAATTCTCAGTCTTATTTCATCCAAACAGTTAAATTCTTAATGAACTTTGTGCCCCAAATTTTCAAAAAAGATAAATACAAAACGACAGTTTATGATAGGAGTTGGAGTTGGGGGGAGCAGGTTAAAGCTTAGAATTTGGAAAGAGCAATTCTGGTAAGACAAGCAAAAGTAAAAAACCTTTTAAAGTTACCAAGCTACTGCAACAGGGGGATTGTGGTGCTGAATGAAAAGGCCTGTTTGGGCTATAACTTTACCAATCAGCTAGACTTGTCACCATCTGAAATTAGATTCCAAGCAAAAGAACAAAACCCCTTTTTCTGGAGTTCATGTCTATCCCAAACATTAGTTGGGTGAGGCAGAATAACGGCTCTCCAGAGATGTCCCGGTCCAAAAGCTCCCTGGAGCTTGGGACTGTGTTACTTTCCATGGCAAAAGGAACTTTCAAGATATGATTAAGGTGAGATGTTCAAGAATATCTGGATTATCTTGATGAGCCCAGTGTAATCACAAGGGTCCTTATAAGAGGGAGGCAGGAGGGACCAAGGGAGAGAAGAAAATGTGGTGACAGAGCAGAAAGCAAGAGTCAGAGGAAACCTGCAGATGTTACAACTGGCTTTGAAGATGGAGGAAGGGCTGTAAGCCAAGGAATGCAGGCGGCCTCAAAAGCTGGAAAAGGCAAGGGAATGGATTTTCCCCTGGAGCCTCCGGAGGGACACAATCCTGCCAACACCTTGAGTTTAGCTCAGTAAAACCAGGTTTGGACTTCTGACCCCCAGTATGATAAAATAATAAATCTGGATTGTTTTAAGCCACTAAATTTGTGATAATTTGTTACAGCAGCAATATGAAACTAAGACATTAGTCTACCTCAAACCAAGTGTGAAACACATGAATTTTCATTCATTTAAAAAGGAGAGTCCCATGTGGGCCTCTCCTCTCTAGGTGAGGAGCTTTGGGAAACAGTATTCTGGACAGGGTAACGCAGTATTCCAGTAGCCTGGAGTAAGTGCACAGGGGGAAAGAGCTGGGGAGGAACTGATGGGCATGAGGGACCATATTTGCAATCAAAAAGACCCCAGGGAAGGGAGTGGGGGTCCCTGGTGGGGATACCAGCTCCTCCTGCAATGAAGGTTTCAACGTAAAGAAGACCAACTCCAGCAGACAGCTTGGTGGGGACTCTAATCCCTGACATTCATTTTATAGTTGTTTTTTCTTTCTTGACCAGCTCAGGGTAAAAAAAATAAACAGATTTGCCCCACTTAACAAATGTCCCTGGAAATATGTACAGCATGATTTAAAAATGTGCCTGGGGATGGTTTGGGGGGTGGGGTGGATAAGACAAGGAGAATTAGTCTTCCTGCCATTTCCCAGTGAGATGACTTGTGGTGGGTCCCCAAGGGAGGTCTATTGTCCTTGGAAGTTATGTAACAAACATTTAGTACCACCCCAGCCCAGACAGGACCCAGGGCCATTAGATGGCAGCTGCCTGTGGCTTTGGGAAAACAGATGGCTTGCGCTCCTGTGCCCTCATCAAGCTGTCCCGGAGTGCAAGAATAAAGGGCCACCTGAAGCCTGCTCTTGCCTCCACATACCCATTGAAGTCACACCAGCCTCTGGGTGGCAACTCCTGGCATCCCAGGCTCAGCCCTGTGTAGGATCCACAGAAATAGCTCCTCTGCTCAGGTGCACAGGGTGCCACAGTCCCACTCCCTTTCTCCCGCGACTGGTCCTTCCCGAAATACTCGTTTGCACACAGAATGTGGTAAAATTTATTTTAGTGAAACTGTGCTAGTTAGACAACTAAGGAGATTTCCAAGGCACGAATAGGAGTGGTTCTGAAAAGGGGCTGGTGCCAGGCTGCTCGGCCTCAACTTCTTGCCCTGTGACCTTGAGCAAACTTCCGATTATCCCAGAGCCTCACCTTCCTCATCAGTAAATGAAGACCAACAATTGTTACTATCAGCATCCAATTCAATCTAATTCATATGACTATTGTGAGGCTCTCAGCCTGGAACACAAGGGCTCAATTTATTTTAGCTACTATCATTATTGTCATTGTTACTGTTGGTACAGCTTTCCTGGGCTTGACTTTATCCATTCAGCACAAATGTAGTGAATGCTCACTTATGCACAGGCACCAAGAACACATAGGTGAGTATGTTCCCTTTGCATCCCAAGAAGAACTCAGATTTGGAAGGAGAGACATACGCAAATACACAATGATGATAGGCTGGCCATACCCCCAACACAGAAGCACAGAAAAGGAAGACTAACCTGCAAGTACTTAGAGTTCTTTTACCCAGCTTCAAAGGTCACAATTGTGAACTAGAACCCACTGACATATTATGTGCAGTCTACTCATTCTCAGTGGCTTTAAAAAAATTACTTATTATAAAATGTTTCAAAACTACAGAAAAACAAAAAGAATAGTACAATAAACACACATATACTCAGTATCTAGATTAAATCATTGTTAACCTTTTACTCTGTGTGCGTGTACATGCACAGGGGGTAAGAGAAGAAGGGAAAGAAGGGAATTTTAAGACATTACTACACTTCATGCCTAAATATCTCAACAACTATCTCTAAAAATTTTAAGGATTTTCCTTATATAGTCATGCCCAAATAAGTTAACTCTGAATATCACCTAATATCCAGGTCATACTTAAATTTCCCCAACTGTCCCCAAGAGGGACTTTTTTTCCTCCCAAACCAGGCTCCAAAGACAATCATAGCATTTGGTTGCTAGGTCTGGTAAATCTCTCTAATCTTTCTTATCTACAACAGTCCCCCAGCCCTTGTCTTTTTCTTTTCTTTCTTTTTTTCTTTCTTTTTTTTTTAATGACTGACTTATTGAAGGAACTAGGATGGGGTGTCTTATAGGACAACTCATATTCTGGGCATGTCTGCTTGTTTCCTTGCAACATGCTCAAGGATTTTTTTTTTTTAATATGTTTTTGAATTAGTAACCTACATTTAGAACTTGGTCAGTTTTGTATAAAATTCTGGATTTCTGGCTTCTTTTGAATAACATCAAAAGATCTGATGGTCCTAGACCTGTGCTGCTGGCCAGTCACACTTTGTGGCACCATGTATGAGCTGCTGCCTTTGAGCGGGTACCCATGCTGTCTTCCAGTAAACCCCAGCACACCTCAGGCATCTGTATGGTCCTTAGGGCACCTGAGCTTATGATTGTATTAGTTAAGGTTTCCAGAGAAACAGAAATGGTAGGATACATATGAAGAGATTTGTTTGAAGGAATTGGCTCATGGCATTGTGGGATCTGGCAAGTCTGAAATCCATCATTCAAGTAGGATTTCGTTGTGGCAGTCTTTCAGAATCCCTTCTCTGGGAAACCTCAGGTTTTGCTCTTATGGCCTTCCTGATAAGGCCCACCCACATTATGGAGGATAATCTCCTTTGCCTAAAGGCAATTGATTGCAAATGTTCATCTCATCTATAACATACCTTTGCAGCACAATCTAGACTAGGGTTTGACCAAACAACTGGGCACCATAGTCTAGCCAACAACTTTGCTCCAAAACCAAACATAGGAGTGCTGGTTTCACGTAGCTTTCTTGTCTCAAAGGCCTTCTCCTCCTCCATATTAGTTTTGCATCGCTATGTGGAATGGAAAGCTTAAGCCACAAACTTTGTGGCTGAAACCAACACAAATGCATAATCTCACAACTTCTGAAGGTCAGACGTCTGAACGTGGTGTGCCTACATTCTCTTCTCAGGGTCTCACCTGACTGAAATCAAGGTGTCAGGTGGGGCTGCATTCTCCTCTAGAGCTCTGGGCCCTTTCCCAAGCTCCCTGCTTTTCGGCAGAATTCATTTCCTTGCAGTTGGAGGGCTGAGGTTCTGTCAGCTGGGAACCACACTCAGCTCTTCAAGGTCGCCTGCATACCTTATCTTGCGGCCCCCTCCATTTTCAGGTCAGCAACAGCATATCAGATTTGTCTCCTGTGTCCGATCTCTGCCTGCTGCTTCCATGACCAGCTGGAGAAAATGCTCTGCTTTTAAAAGGCTCGTGTGATTAGGTGAGGCCCATCAGATAATTTCCCTTAAAGTCAATGTGCCATATAACATAACATAATCACAGGAGGAAAATCCATCATATTCATGGTCTTTCATACTCAATGTGCACAGTGCCTGCATGGAACAGAGAGGTGCTGAATCTCGGGGCCCATCTTAGAATTCTGCCTACCATATGCTTCTTCAAGTTACTTGCAAAATTTATCATCCTCCATATTCAGGGAAAGAACAGAATTGCAGTGAGATGCTGGAAAATCAACCAGTGAGCACAAAAAATTTCCTAATGAGTACGAGAAGGTAGCTAGTGGCTGAGCCAGTCCCTTCCACAGAGGATCAGGAGAACTTTTAAATGGAGCCTTGCTAAATTATGTGTTCTCATAAAGTGCAAAGGGGATCTCCTTTTCTTCCTTTCTACAAAACCTGCCTTCAGAGTAAGAGTTTACTCATCTTTTCCCATTCTGGGCTTTATTGGTGGCTTCTTGTAAAACCAGCCTCAGCTGTACCCAGCAAAGCACACGTAAGAGACTGTGAAAGCAAAACCAAAGAGCTATCCAGAGTCTTTTCGCATCACATTTTTTAAATGATCACAAAAGGGGAAAGACGGAGAAAATCCCAAACAGGGCCCTCTCACACATGCATTGGTTTCAAAGAAACTTGAGGTGGCAATCCAAGTTTCGTACAAGTTTCTCGTATATTGCTATTTGGTATATAGGAGAAGCGGCTGAAAAGTGCAAAAGACAACCTTGATGAATGGATGCAAAAACAAAATTCCAAACCAACAAAAATGTTGACTGGACCACAAAATGGGTTGTCAAACTTATGGGCGTTATCTTTTTGTAATTCGTGTGTGTGTGTGTGTGTTCAGATCATTCTATAAGGAGAAGCTATGCACTTGTCTGCCAAAAAATATAGATGCTGCAGCAGCGGCAATACAAATTTATCGAATTTTCGTTATACATAGATCTCAGCACCAGTTACACTGACAGTCCTCAACCCGAATATTTTCCTGAAAACCTTTACAGGAAAGTTAAAAAAGAGAGAAAGAGATACTTTAATTCCCTTATTTGATTTTTCTTTTACTGGAAAACCTAGAAAAAGAACTCAGGCATGACTGGGTAAGAAGCACTCATTTTCCTGTAGACCGACTTTATAATTCTACGCAACAGAGAGGAATTTAAACCTTAAAAAACAGTTCATTAGTATTGCTACCATATGTATTTCAGCCTGTTTTACAATGCGTTGCCCTTGACCATAAACTCAGAGATCTTCTAAAATGAACTGTTGGAAGTACCCCTCATAAGAACTTTTCCTCAGAGAGGAATGAATGAATAAATAAATGGTATCTCACTGGAAGTAACTGTGATTAGAAGAGTTTACAAGGAATTGAAATATTCTCATGAATTTTAATGTTTAATTTAAGCATTTCTTCCCCAAATGAAATCTAAACAGAAACTTTGCCAAATATATCTAGTAGCCAGGAGACTTCATAACGCAATCTTCTGCCAAGTGTTTGGAGAGGTTGAGAATAATGGTGTCCATCTCAAGAGAGTCTTTAGGTCATGGATTTTCACTCCAATCCCAACTTTTTAGGGAGCTTTCTATTTCGTATGTCTAGGATATTTCCTATTATACTTATTTAATGATGGAGAGGAGAGGAAAGGGTGACAAAGGAGTAACGACTCAGTTTTCTTGCATGTTGTAACCTAAAGAGAAAGCCAGATGTAACACGATGAAGAACATTGGGAACCCCAGCCAAGACAGAGGCTAGGAGGAGTCACCAAAACCCTTTAGCCATTCATCATCCCTATTCGCAGACAACCCCGAGTAGGGGTCTGGAAAGAGAGCCTGGGACATTTTTGGATGCCAGAGCTCAGAGCCCACGGAACCAATTTTCTTGCCTCATGTATCAATTAAAGCCACTTTCATCACACAGGCTTTATTTCAAAGGAAGGTAAGAATGAGGATATTATAAACACAAATCTTCTTGACGACATAAATTATAGTTCCTAGAAGTTTCCTTCCTGTGACCAGTGTTATCATTACCACTATTTACCAGAATCACAAGCAATTCCCTCAGGGATGTCTAGAAGATAAGCTATTTAAATCAATACCTCCTACAAAGCAAATAACTTCTCTGCTCTCAGTCTTCATCCATCCAACAGTTTCTTCTTTATTGTACTCTCTCCTCCCCCTCTTGACTAAGGAAAATTAAGTTCTTCCCTCTGACTTCACACCAGTTTTACATGAGAGCTCATTTCCTTTTCTTCTCCCATGACAGCTCTTTGTCTGATAGAATTCCTTTTACGAGGGAAATTCTCATTGACTGAAAGATGAAAGTGTTTATTCAGTGTCTAGTACGTGTCTATGGTATTAAGCCAGCGCACCCCCCTCCCCCAATGTGACAACCAAAAATATCTCCAAATGCTATTAAATGTCCCCTGGAAAATAAAACTTTTCCCAGTTGAGAACCACTCGACTAAGGGAATTACAAGAGAAATATGACAGAATTCCTTTCCTTGAGGAGTTTAAAATCTTGTGGAGACATAAAATGTTAGACATAAAAGAATCCTTAGAAATTATCTTGATCATCTTCTCTCTCTTTTTTTTTTTTTTTAGTGAATGAGGTATAGAGACATTAAATCACTTTCTTAGTCAGTTGTACAACACAAATAGTCCAGGAAAAAGACAGCAAATAATCAAGCCTATATTATATTTGTATAGGCTGCAGGTGTCATGAAAACCAAAAGAAGAGAGAGAATAATGTTGGCTAGTAGTGGCATGAAGAGAGTCGGACTGAGTCTCAAAGGATTCACACTTGAAGGATGAGACAGGCAGAAAGAAGAGGGAAGGAGATGCTCTGATGGCCACACCACAAGCAGAGGCTTACAGGTAAGAGTGGAGCATGGAACATTAGAGGAAAGAGGTGGAGACTAACTTAGAATGGCAAGTGGTTGGACAGATTGAGTGGGTCTAAATTCTGGAGTTCCTTCCTAGATGAAGTCCTAGCTCTGATTCAGAGCCCTCCAAAGAAAAAAGACTTCTGTTGTCCATATCCTCTTGGGGAAGGCAGAAAAATGGAAACACACAAAATGGGAGTTAAGAGATCTGGGTTCTAGTCTTAGCAATCCCCTGACAGTTATATGACTTGGACAAGCCCTTGCATTTCCCTAAGTCTCAGTTCCTGCATCTGTAAAATGAAAGGCTAGACTGGTTGATCCCCAAGGTCCTTTCCAGCTCTGACACTGTATGGTTCAGTGAACACTCACCCCTAAAATCCCCCATGAAATAAGACACCCCTGATCTCCCTTACACTACTGGCCAAAGAATTGTTTGTCACTGGTCCTCACATGTCTCAACAGGTTCCCTCAGGGATCACAAGGTAAGGGGGGTATAATTATGGCCCAACCACATAACAGGATAACCACATGCAAAGAGCCTCATTGAAAGGAAATGTGCTGAAGTCCCAAGTGTTCCTGATTAGCTACAGTGTTTTCTTTTACAGAATAAGGCCTGCCACTTCCGGCCCTGACTTTGCAAACACATGATTGCACAGTTGACTGGGTTCAGAAAAAAAATAATGTACAACAGCTGAAGGGCAAGAGAACAAATCATCGAACATGACATTGTCATATCATTAAGGAAACTCCAGCAAAGTCATTATAAGTGGTTAGTGTAGTTTGGCATGAATAAGGGCAAACAAGGGAAAAATGAAACAAATTAAAAACTTCTGTTCAACAAGGGACACTATGGACAAGGTTCAGAGACAGCTGAAAAAATGGGGAAAGATACTGCAATATCCAAAATCAATGAGGGGTTAATAAGTAGAATATATACTGAATTTCTGAAGGTCAGTAAGAAAAAGAAAGGAGGCCCAATAGGAAAATCAACAAAGGCTGTGAACAGGCAATTTCCAAAAGAGAAAACTCAAAAAGCTAATAAGCGTACCATGAGATACACAGAAAAAGGGGTAACCAGAAAAATGGAAAATTAAAGGAATGATAAGATATTGCTTTGTATCTATTAGGCAAGTTCAAATTAAGAAGCTGTACACCTGAAACTAACATGGTAAATTGACTACATATCAATAAAAAATAAGAATAAAATTAGGAAGCTGGATAATGCCAAGTGTTGGCAGAAATGTAGGCGCTTCTATTTACTGTTGGTACAAGTATAAACTGGTGTAGCCAGTATAGAAAGAAATGGCAGATAATTAGTCAAACAAAATACACTCATACCTATGACCTTCCCTGAGTAAACATCTATATCAATTTCTCACAGCTGTGTTAGCACAGTACCACAACTTGGTAGCTTTAAACAACAAAAAAATTTTATTCTCTCATAGTTCTGGAGGTTGTAAGTTTGAAATCAAGAGTATCAGCAGGGTCTCATTCCCTCCAAAGACTCTGGGGGAGGATCCTTCCTTGTCTCTTTCAGATTCTGTTGGCTCCAGCTGTTCCTTGGATGCATTAATTATAATGTCTGCTTTTGTCTTCACATGGGCTTCTCTTGTTTTGTGTCTTCTCCTCTTCTGTCTCTTTTAAAGAAACCAGTTATAGGCTTTAAAGGCCACTCTTATCCAGTATGACCTCATCTTAATTTGATTATATTTGCAAAGATTCTATTTCCAAATATTTTTACTTTCACATGTTCCAGATAGATATGATTGGGGGGTGGCATTATTCAACCCCATACAGTTAACCCTCTGTTTCCCCTCAAATTTATGTCTTTCACTCATGCAAAATATATTCACCCAGGCCCAACTTCCCCTCAAATTTTAACCTGTTCCAGTATCAACTGTAAGTTCAAAATCTCGTCTAAGTGTCATCAACTCATAAAGTTCCGAATCTCATCATATAAATCATTTAAATCAGGTATGGATAACACATGACCCATCATGGGGCAAAATTTCTCTCCATCTGTGGATCTGTGAAACTAGAAAACAGATTGTTTGCTTCCAAAATACAATGGTGGGACAGTTATATGATAGATATTTCCATTTCAAAAGGGGGAAAAATGGAAGGAATAATGGAGACACTGGTCCCAAGAAAGTCAAAACCTAATAGGGAAAAGTTTACTAGGTTTCAGAGCCTGAGGATAATCCTCTGGGCATGGCAGCTCTGCCCCTTGGCCGGCAGTGGTCCCACCCTCTAGGCCCACAGAGACCCTACCCTTTGGGCCTACCTCAGAGTCATTCTTTTTCTTGAAGGGTAGCAAATGTTTGCAGTTGAGTAGCTCAATCAGCTATTTCCTGTCTGTAGAATTTTGGAAGTCTGATAGCTTTCTCTCATTTTACCCTGTCTCTGTCCTTTTCAGTACAAGCCGGCAGTGCTTCTCAGAAAATTTGTGGGTCTTCTGTATATGTCACAGGGGTTCATGCTATGAACACAGATTTTTCTTGCATAGCCCTACTTATATTCTTAGCTTCTGTTGAGATGGTTGAGTGGATCCATGTGTCATATGCCTAATTTCTTCAGCAAAATGTTGTCCAGCTACACTCTCAGGCTTCTCTCTAGAGGATGCTTCCCAACGGTAAATTTTCTAATTTTAGCATCCTTTGTAATATGGGTAGACTGAGAATCTCCCCAATCAAAGTGCTGGTTTCTTTTTATTTAACAGTACTTTTCTCAATTTATCTTTCCTCTTTCATTTTTCTGTAAGTAGCAAGGAGAAACCAGGCTGCATCTTCAACATGTTGCTTAGATAACTCCACAGCTAAGTATCCAAGCTTATAGTTTACAAATTCTGCTTTCCACACAACAAAGAAAACACAATTCGGCCAAGTTTCCTACTACTATATAACAAGGATGACCTTTCCTCTACTTTCCAATAACCTGTTTCTCGTTTTCTTCTGAGGTTTTGCCAGAAGCACCTTTCATGTATATTTTTAATGGTATTCTACACATGGCAGTATACATAGTCTCTAAGATCACAGACACTTTCTCCACTGAGCTCCTCACTTCCTTATGAGTTCTCACCAGAATCTAGGCTTTTTCTGTAATGAGCCTCAAAATTCTTCTAGCCTCTGCCCATTACCGAATTCCACAGCCATTCCCACAGTTTCAGATATCCATTATGGATGCACACTATTTCCGGGTAGCAAAATCTGTTTCAGTATCCCAGGGCTGCCTTAACAAAGTAATGCAAAACTGATGACTTAAACAATGAAATTGATCCTCTCACAATTCTGGAGGACGGAAGTCTGAGATCAAGTCTGTGCTCCTCTGAAGTCTCTAGGGGAGAATCCTTCCTCGCTTCTTCCTCGTCTCAGAACTTCTAGTGGTTCCAGATATTCCCTGGCTGTGGCTGGATAACTCCAATCCCTGCCTCCATTTTCACATGGCTTCTCTCTGCTCCTCTTCTGTCTCTCATAGGGACACTAGTTACTGGATTTAGAGCTCACCTGTATAATCCAGAATGATCTCATCTTGAGATCTTTACTAATTACATTTGCAAAGACTCTTTTTACCAAATAAGGTCACATTCACAGTTTCTAGGGCTTATGATGTGAACATATCTTTTGAGACGTCACCATTTGACACACTACATCTTCTCAGAAAAATCCTACCTAGGTTTCCTTATCTAGTGTATAAGTCAAAGATCCACTGCAGCCTTGTTGGCGGTGGTTGGGAGTTGGATGCCCACCACTTACACAGTATGTGGGTAAAATATGGTGGATGCTCATTGTATCAGACATATTTACAGCTCACTGACTACCCATGTGTGCCCTATATTTCCCAGCCACTGCACAGTTGATCAGGTCCATATAACAGTTTTGGTCAATGTGCTGTGAGTCCCATGGCATGTGTTACTTCAGGTGTGAAGAATGTGAGAGCAAGTATGAATTCTCCAGGCTCTCTCTCCTTCTTTGTCTCAGCAACCCTGAAAGTCATATGTTCCCAGTGGCATAGCTATGAAATACAAGTGGCAAGGATCCCTGAATCACAGCTTAGAAAGGAGCTTCGCTGAAGAATCGCCAGACCTACAGAGGATTCTGCATGAATGAGAAATAAACTTGTGTGTTAAGCCACTGTGATTTGGGGGTTGTTTGTTATTTCAGCACACATAACCCAGCCCATCTTGAGTAATGTGTCCATCATGAAATACTGCTATTTGTTAGGAGCAACAGATTAGTAATACACACCTCCATAGATAGTCCTTAAAAGCACAATGCTTAATGAAAAATCAGGAAAGAGACTGGGATATAGAACATAATATCATTCATACTCAGATAAACGCACAGAAATAAAAATACACATTCTATAAGAACACATCCAAATAAAAACTACATGGGGGCAGGAGAGAAATAAAAAGGGGAGATGAAAGGATACCAGTTCTTCTATCAAGTGAGAGACTTACCATTTCTAATTAAATAATGTGCCAGGACCTGTGGGAGATGATTAACCAAACACTGCTCCTCAGGGTCAAAAGGGAAGCTGCAGTAAACTGGCTTAGGGTGACACCCCTGGAAGAGACAGAAGAGAAGCTTGGGGTCAGCTGACCATTAAGAGGTGAGGAGGAGATGGTTAGGAAGACTTTATGTCACCTCTTCCCACAGGCACACCAAAATGACAATTATTTTCAGAGCAACTATCTACCAGAACAACCTGAGGACTAGCAGAAAGGATTTTCCACAACCAAAGATGTAAAGAAGAAAGCACGAGACAGTTAGGAGGTGCACAATAGCCAAGAACCCACACCCCTGGGTAGGCAACACACAAATGGGAGGATAATCACAACTGCAGAGATTCTCCCCAAGAAACAAGGGGTCTGACCCACATATCATGCACCCCAGCCCAGGGGTCCTGCACCAGAAGGATGAGCCCCCAGAACATCTGCCTTTGAAGGCCAGCAGACTTGTGTACAAGAGAGCCAGAGGGCTGCAGGAAATAGACACCACTCTCAAAAGGCACACACAAAATCTCACATGCTCCAAATCCCAAAACAGAGGCAGTAATTTGAAAGGAGACTGGGTCAGATACACTTACTTATCTTGGAGAGACTCCTAGAGTAGCAGGAGGCAATTGGGACTCCCTCTGGGGACAGAGATGCTGGCAGCAGCCATTTGGGGAAGATTGTTCTACCACGAGGACACTGGTGCTGGCAAGCACCATTTTGGAATTCTCCCTCTAGCCTATTAGCACTGGGGGCTTCCCTGTCCATTAGCAGGACAGGGACCCTCTGGGCTACACAGCCATCCACAGTGGGACTGTCCCTGCCCACCAGTGGGATAGCACCAGCTCCAGTGTCCTCAGGCCCCACAGCAATGACACTGGGATCCAGCCTGCCCACCAGTGGGCTGGTAGCCAACTGGGCCAGGGGCCAAACCCACCTACAAGTGCACCCACAGTAGCTGGAACCTGCCACAACAGAACAGCCACACAGTACACACAGGGGGAACCCCTAGAACATATAGCTCATATAGCTTTGGTGACCAGAGGGGAGCACACCGCTATGTCCCATAGGACATCTCTTACACAAGGCAACTTCTTTACTATTGGGAAATATAACCACCCTACCTAATACATAGAAATAAATGCAGAGGATTAGGCAAAATGAAGAGACACAGGAATACGTTCCAAACCAAGGAACAAGACAAAACCTCAGAAAAAGAACTAAATGAAGTGGAAACAAGCAATCTACCCCATAAAGAGTTCAAGGTAATTAAAATTAAGAAGCTCAATTGATTTGGGAGAAGAATGAATGAACACAGTAAGAATTTTAACAAAGAGTTAGAAAAAAAAACATAAATACAAAACAGAAACAGACTCATAGACATAGAATACAAACTTGTGGTTGCCAAGGGGGCGGGGGGTGGGAAGGGACAGACTGGGATTTCAAAATGTAGAATAGATGGACAAGATCATACTGTATAGCACAGGGAAATATATACAAGATCTTGTGGTAGCTCACAGCGAAAAAGAATGTGACAATGAATATATGTATGTTCATGTATAACTGAAAAATTGTGCTCTACACAGGAATTTGACACAACATTGTAAAATGACTATAACTCAATAAAAAAAAGAAAAGAAAAGATTTAGAAAAATGTAAATAACAGCCAAACAGAACTCAAGAATATAATAAATGAAATTTTAAAATATGCTGGAAAGGAATCAACAGTAGATTGGATGATACAGAGATGATCAGTGAACTGGAAAACAGAGTAGCAGAAATCACCCAAATTGAAAAGGAAAAGGAAAACAAATTGTTTTTTAAATGAGGATAGTTTAAGAGCCCTCTGGGACAACACCAAGCATACTAACACTCGCATTTTAGGGGTCCCAGAAGGAGAATAGAGAGTCAGAGAAATATAAAGAAATAATTGCTAAAAACTTTCCTAACCTGGGAAAGGAAACAGACATCATGTCCAGTAAGCACTGAGAGTCCTGAATAAGATGAAACCAAAGAGGCCCACACCAAGAAACATCATAGTTAAAAATGGCAAAATTAATTAAAAATAAAGAGACATTCTTTAAAACAGCAAAAGAAAAGCATCTGTGTACAAGGGAACTCCCGTAAGACTATCAGCTGACTTTTCAGCAGAAACTTTGCAGGCCAGAAGGCTGTGTAACAGTATATTCAAAGTGATGAAAGGGAAAAGCTACAACCAAAAACACTCTACGTGGCAAGGCTATCATTTAGATTTGAAGGAGAGACAAAGAGTTTTACAGACCAGCCAAAGTTAAAGGGCCTAGCACCACTAAACCAGCTTCACAAGAAATATTAAAGGAACTTCTCTAAATGGAGAAGAAAAGGCCACAACTAGACATATGAAAATCACAGAAGGAAAAAATCTCATTGGTAAAAGCAAACATATAGTAATGATAGTTGATCAATCACTTATGAATTCAGCAGTAAAGTTAAAAGACAAAAGTAGTAAAACCATCTATATCCACAAATGCTTAAGAGATACACAAAACAAAAATATGTAAACCATAATGTCAGAAACATTAAACGTTGGGGGGTAGTCAAAATGCAGGGTTGTTAGAATGTGTTAAAACTTAAGATATCATCAACTTAAAATAATCATATATAGAGAGAGAGGTTGTTATATATGAATCTTATAGTAACCACAAACCAAAAACCTGTAATAGATACACACAAAGAGAAAGGTCCAAACATAACAATGAAGACAGTCATCAAATCACAAGCGAAGAGAGCAAAAGAAAGAAACAAACAAAAACTATAAAAACACCATAAAACAATTTTTTAATGGCAATAAGTTCATAGCTATAAATAATTACTTTAACTATAAGTGGACTAAATGTCCCAATCAAAAGACATAGATTGGCTGAATGGATTTAAAAAAAAAAAAGCCCATATATATGCTGCCTACAAGAGATTCACTTCATGTCTAAATACACACACAGACTACAAGTAAGGGGATGGAAAAAGTATTCCAAGAAAATGGAAATGGAAAAACCAATATTTTTTTTGGACTTGTCTCCTCAAGCAAGGGAAATAAAACTAAAAACAAACAAATTGGACTCCATGAAATGGAAAAGCTTTTGAACAGTGAAGGAAACTGCCAACAACTGCAGCCTATGAATGGGAGAAGAATAAAAACAGACCCATAGATATAGAGAACAAACCAGCGTTTGCCTGAAGAGAGGGTTATGGTGGGGTGTGGGGTAGGTGAAATAGGTGAAGGGGACTAAGGTACAAACCCCCAGTTATATAACAAATAAGTCACGGGTATGCAATATGCAGCATAAGGAATATGGTCAATAATATAATAACTTTGTATGAAGACCAATGGTACTAGACTTATTGTGGTGATTTTTTCATAACATATGCAAACATCAAACCATTACGCAGTACATCTGAAACTAACATAATTTTGTACATCAAGTAGATTACAATTAAAAATTAATTAATTAATTGACAGAATAAAGAGGGTGGGAGGAGGTAAGGAAGAGAAAGAGAAGAACCAGCTAAGGAGTCTGAGGAGCAGGAAGAGTTAGAAAACCCCAGAAGGTAAATAGACCTGGTGAAATGTAACAGGATCTTGACAAAGAATGTAGCTAGAGGAGTGTAAAGAAAGGTGTGGATAAAGAGGTGGACTAAATAAAACACAATTGAATCCAATAGATCTTTTCAAACAGCCTCAAGACCCCGAGACTTGCAGTTCTCTTTGTCTTGAACAATCATCCCCAATTTTTCCATGGCCCTTCTCATCATTCAAGTAGACCCCAAAGGCCCTGAAAGGCCCTCTCTGACCACACTTCCTAGAATAGCTTCCCCATCACTCTCTCTCCCATTTCCTTCCTTTCTTCATAGCACTTCTCACTATCTGAAAGTAATGCCTTTATTGTCTGTTATCTCTCCCCATGAGACTACATGCTCCAGGACAGCACGGCTTGTCTGGCTTATTCACCACTGTATATACACTGGCTGGAACAATGGGTGGCCCATAGTAGGTGCTCAATAAATCTTTACTCCATGAATGGCTTGTGAGGAAAACTAAGTGAGTCTGAAATGTTGGCCCAAGTGATGGGGAGTATAGAGTTGCTGTTGATGAAGATAAGAGTGGTAAGAAAAGAAGAACGTTTTGAGAAGTAGATAATGAGTTCAGTTTTGTATATGCTGATTTCTGAGGGAGCCCATGAGATAGCCAAGTGGTGATTTCAAATAGGTCATGAGTCAAAAATTGGGAGAGACCTGTAGATCTGAGAGATGCTTTAAATCTGCTTGAGTGGAAAAACTTTTTCCTTTACCCTTGAAGATTCATTGACTGGGGCCCTGCAAATTAGACTGACAAAAGACAGATTTACAAGAGAAAAGGCATACAAATTTTATTTGATGTTAGTTTTTATGTGACACAAGGGACTTGCTAGAAAAAAGTGAAACCCAAAGAAGTGGATTGGCCTGAGAGCTTACATATCAGTTATAACAAAGAATGATAAATCATAGAGATGTAACAAGACAGAGGAGAGGGGCTTTTAGGCTTCAAGCAGCTGTAAACTCTGAGAAAGTAAATATATGAGGAAAATTAATGGAAGATGAGGGTAATCTTAGCAAAGTTTGTTTGTGCAGCTCCATCTTGGTGCCAAATCTCCATCTTCACAGCCATAAAACTTCCCCAGCAGAGAAGATTTGTGGCAGTCCTTATTTCTCAGGAGTTTCTGCTTTTAGGCAGATGAAGGATGCTCTGAGAAGGCTTCTTTCCATTTCTGTTGAATCTCACATATCTTTAGGTCAAAATAATCCTTATGCCAAATTGGCATGTTTTGGGGTGGCATATTCTGTCCCCTTCAAAACCATAAGTAGAGATAAGATAGTAGACAGAGAACATCACCACTTGAATGAGGTCATGGTATGCCATGTTGAGCCCCACTGTGGAGCCTAATCTAGGGTCCCTAAGATCTGGCTCTAAATCCCGCTCCCAAGCCAAAAAATACAATAGCCAGATTCCAGCACATTTGTCTGGCAAATTGGCAAACTGAAACACACACCATCTGTACCATCCAGAGAGCTTATGCTGAGCTAAAACATTCCATGTAAGCTGAAGGTAGAGGAAGCACTGCTAGGTCCCTGGAACACCAGCTTGAATTCCCTGCTGCCTAAAACCCCTGGTTCTGCCTTGGAGCCACCCAACAGAGCCATCAGTCACCTGGGGCTGTGAGGCTGAAACATTGCAGGAGCCTAGGGACACATCACTTTTTGAACAGAAGGTTAATGTAACAGTTCTGTCCAGATCAAGATGGCCTTTAAATAATCTATATCCACCACAGGTTTTTTTACCGAGAAGTTCTAGACTCAGGGTAAATTGCCCACAGTCACACTGAAAGAAGAGGGGGAATGCTGAGTCTAAGTGCTAAACCAGTTCTCATCCCTGGTTGCATATTAGAATCATCTGGGAAACTTAAAAAAAAACTTACATACTCTGCTTGAGTCCCACTCCAAATGCATCGAATCAGAGCTTCTGGGGATGGAATTGGATATCAGTATTTTCCTAAAATTCTACAGGTAATTCAAACATACAGGATGAAAAAAAAATGGTTTCAAACTATAGAAATGCGTCTCTAGAAAATTTTCCTTTCTCCTTCCCCTTCTCTGTTTCCTGGAAATTAATAGAAGATATAGGAAGAATCTCAGCACGTATGCCTCACTCATGGTCAGACTTTGGCCATCAGCTCCTCTTGGAGCTCTTCCCAAGAATGGCAACTAAATGAATCAGTCACCTCCCAGTTCCCAAGGAGATAAATGGGGGAGAAAAAACATGTCCACTGGAGAAACCAGAGGGAAGGAGGGAGAGTAGATCAGACTCCAGGGATAGCAGGACAGCTTTGCGGCAGCTGACTCGTCCAGTTGGTATTTCCCTTCCTTCCTCCTTTGCCATTAAGTATGGTCTGGGTACAGCCACTAAGAAGGCAGGTCGAGAATTAATTTTCAGACTTTTTTAGGACATACATGCGTTAAAATCCCAGGAGCAGGAAATATGCTGACTGTGAACACGGTGTTGAATGAGAATTGAATAAAAACATGTAGCACAATCCACCACTGCATCCTTTTTAAACCCATCTTTCTGGTGATAGGACACATTCCTGGTTGTTCACCTACTCTTCTAAGGAATGACCCTTTCTCCATTGTCTTTACTTTTTCTCTTCCTCCTCACACTTTTCCTGGGGGTCCCTGAGGTAACTCTGTAGAGCTATAGCACTCAGGACAGCTGGAAAAATGATCTAAGCCCTACTCCCCCATTTTACAGAACTGGAAGTTGAGGTCCAAAGAAAGTGAATGATCTGCCCAAAGTCCTGGGACTAATTAGTGATGAAGTAAGGATTAGGACCCAGGTTTCCAGAACTCCAGCTGCATTAACTGCTCAACACACCTTACTATTGACTTGGACGCAGGAGGGAAAATACCAACAGGTGTTGATCTCTATGCAGCTATTTCTTTCTAGTCTTTTAGATCCTTGCTCTTCAAAATATAGACCATGGACCAGCAGTGTAGGCATCACCTAGGAACTTGTTAAAAAGGCAGGATCTCAGGTCCCTCCTAGACCTACTAAATGAATCAGAATCTGCATTTTAACAAGATCCTTAGGCGGTTCTAATTCACACTGAAAAGAACTTGTTTCAATTCTTTTAAAAATTTTAGAAATAATGGCAAATTAAGGTATTTAGATAGCACTGATACATGCAGATATGATAGCCTGATTTCCATATTAAAATAATTTCAGTAGTAATGTTATTATAATTCAAGATAAAAATTAGAATCTAAATACCCATCATCCTGGTATCAAGTACATATGTCAATTTCCAATGTTCCCATACCACGCTTCACTGCTATCCAAAGCCTTTGCCTGAATCAAAACCACTGCAACGTAGGGTTGACTGCATTCAAGCCAAGGACTGAGCACCAGTTCCATCCCATTATTGTAAAACTCCTGGCATAGACAACTTTACTGCCTTAGTCATTGTTGCACCCTTCCCAATTTCCTTGATTTTCTTGGTATTGTCAAAAACTCATTTCTGGTATGGATTTTAGCAGCCCAAAGAACACCTGATGTCTGCCAACTTTCCTTCCCCCTTCTCTTATTAACATTGAGTTTCACATCAAGAGCTTGGCCTTTCCTTGTTTCTTGGCAACAGAGCTTCCAGAGGAATTACAAAGGCAATGGCGTACACATAGCCTGTAAGAGGACAAAGGCAAAGTGGATCAGCACATACACAGTGAAACACAAAACCTGCAAGTGTGAGAACAATGGGCCCTTTGGTAAAAGGAGTATTTATCAAGCCCCAGGCATCACAGCTCCTCTGCTCTCTGCCCTAGCACTGTCTTTGTGTGCTCAAATAACAGAGTCTAATTGACTGCTGATTTTAAATGAGTCCTAACTCATCGAAATGAAAGCCTTTAGAATAAATATACTTGAGGAGAAAAGCAATACATGCTTAAAGCAGTGATGTCAATGCAAGCCAGGATGTGACCGAGTAACCAAATGAGGGACAAAGATGAAATGTGTAACAGATGCTCAAGGAGGCAAGGAGAAAATTGTCCTTCTCTCTTGGCAGACTGGGATTTTTGCTGTTTGTTGCTTATCCATTTTCATGATGGGCAGAAGACGGCCACTTCACAACTCCCAAGTTTACACATTACAGATGGAACTACAGACAATGCCTGTCTCTGCTGGTCACAATTATAAATTCCCAAGAGAAAACAACTAGTTTGGTTTGGATCAGGTGTCTGCCCCTGCACCAATCAGCCATGGCCAGGATCTGTTCAGCAATCCCTGACTGCCCATGGACCATATCCACCATACAGAGAAGAGGGATCAATTCCTAGAACAGGGGATGTACTGGCTTGTGAGTTGGACAGATATCCCAAAAGGTGTTCGTTCACCTGTGAGGTAGAGAGATGCAGTGACAAACCCAAGTGTCAGCCAGAAGTAGCACCAAGTCCAGGATTGACTGCCTGAGCAGAATGGAACCTCACTGTCAGAGTTGTCTACAGGAGATCCCTCAGGGAATCTTCTAGTACTACCATGTCCTGAGATTATCGTCCATGGAAAACTGCAACAACCCAATCTAGGTAGGACGATGAATGGCCCAGACTCTTCGGGACTGAAAGATTGGGTCACCTACCAGGTAAAGAACCACAACCAGCTGAGGTGCTTGCTAAAGGCAAAGGGACTACAGGGTAGGTGGTGGAAGAAGGGAGTTACAAATACTAGCTATGACCATGTGACTAGTTACAGAAACAAGGACTGTAATTGTCATGAGCATTTCCTCCACATTTGGCTATGAGTATGTGTGTATATGTATCTTGCTCCCTTTCCTCTCATTATCAAAATAAGATGAATTGACTTTATATTAGTATTTAAGTACTGTTAATTTTACATCACAGTATTTTTTTTCTTTTTAAAAAAATTTGGGGAGTGGATTATTAGGTTTATTTATTTATTTGTTTGTTTGTTTAAATGGAGGTACTGCGGATTGAACCCAGGACCTCATGCATGGTAAACATGTACTCTAGCCACTGAGCTATACCCTCCCTCCTTACATTATAGTATTTAAGTTATGGAATATAAAGAAACATCAATCAAGGACTTTACCTCCTCTTCTGGGGAAGGGGTTAGTGCATTTTTGGTTGTTTGCAGGATAGTTTTTATGTAAAGCCGAATGCTAACCTTGTCATTGTCTTTGGAGATTAAATATGGTTTAAGGAGATGCATATGGGTGCCAGCCTGAAAAGGGGTGGTTAATTTTTTGTGTTAACATGACTGGATCACAGGATGCCCAGACATTTGACTAAATATTATTGCTGGGTGTGTCTGTGAAGGTTTTCCCTGATGAAGGTGGTATTTGAATCAGTGGACTCAGTGAGGTAGTCTGCCCTCCCCAGCGTGGTGGGCATCATCCCACCCACTGAGGGCCTGAATAGAACAAAAAGGTGAAGGAAGAAAGAATCCAGCCCTTTCTGTCTGATTGCTTGAGCTGGAACGTTGATCTCCTCCTGCCTTCTGCACTCCTGGTTCTCAGACCTTGAAACCTTGACCAGAATCTACATCAATGATCCCCTGGCTCTCAGGCCTTTGACTCAGATTGAATTATGTCACTGGCTTCCCTGGGTCTCTAGATTATAGGTGACAATTTGAAGGACTTTTCAGCCTCCATAATTGCGGGAGCCAGCTCCTTATATTAAATCTCTTTCCGTGTGTATTTCCTAATGGTCTGATACTCTAGGGAACCCTGACTAATACAGCCTATTGGCTGGCTCCTTTCATGACCCCAAGATGGCTGCCACAGTCCTAGCAGTCAAGTAGGCAACATCCAGAGAATAGTTCTTCAGGAGAATTTTTTTTTATCAATGAGGAAAATATCCAGAAGCCTCCAGCAGACTTCCCCTTATCTTACTGGCCAAGACTGTATCATGTGTCCATGCTTAAATAAATCACAGGCAAGAGGAAAAAGACAACCATGATTGGCTTTGGCCAATTAGAATTCACTCCCAGGCCTGAGGAGGGATCTGTCTCCTGGGAAATATCCAACCCTGATAACCCCAAATTTGGAGTTCTATTAGCAAGAGCTCTGGTAGGGAATCAGTGGTGTCTATCATAGTACCCATGTCCAGAAAGGCATTTCCAGCACTAAAAAGAAGATGCCTTCCTTATCAAACAAAGATAGTGCCAGGACTTAAAAGCTGCCTTCATGCAGCCAGTTTTCCCACTCCAGCTATGTGGACAACCCAGCTGTGCTGAGCTGTGTAATAATAATAAAAGCAATGACAGCAACAATTCTGAGCACTCACCATATACCAGGCCCTGGTTTAAGTGTGTTACACACTATAAGGGGTGCTGTGCAGAGTCAGGACTAGGGTGAGGTGAGGCAGGCAAGGCTCAAGATTAAAGGAGCCACTCACTCTTAGGGTTGTGCAGGTGGGCACTTGAGAGCCAGTGCCTCCCTAAATTTTGTGCCTTGAGGACCTCACTTGCCTTACCTCATCTAGTTTCAGCCCTATCGCGGGGCTGTGCCCCACCCAAGACCTGCCACTCCATTCAGAAAAAAGGCACCTATTCTCCCAGATGCTGGGACTGGGGGTGGCTGGGAACTCTCAGCTAAGTCTCTCTCAAGGAACTGCCCTCAGCTGAAGAGAGCTGCCTTGCCCAAAGTCTCATCCCTTCCTGGGGGCAGCCCATGTAATAACTGGGACTGGGACTTGCAGGGGTATGAAGGGCCAGCACTTTTGCATCAACTCAGGTAAACTCTGCAGGGTCATCACACATCCAAAGCAGCCCATGGGACTGACTGAGCTCACGGGATTGTAACTGCACTGCAGTTCAGCTTCTCCTCCTGTCCCATCTTATTTCCTTCACTCATAAGAGAGTCCCCAGTGACCTTGCAGCATACAAATCTCCAGCTCAGAGCCTGTTTCTTGGTGAACCTGCCTGGTAACCATTGCCTGAAAAAAGGGCAGGAGTTGTGTGGAAAAGCAGACATTAAAACAGACTACAATGAGGTCCTCACCTCAGTGGTAAAATGAAGCACTGATAGGCCCTCATATGTATTAGCAGTGCAATTATTAAACCTTTCCCAAGAGTGAACTAGGGTGGTAAACAGAAGAGAATACACTGGCAAGTGCAATGCATCAAGCATTTGAAAGATGGGGTAAATACTGTTTATAAGGAGTATGGGATTAGATGGCGATTATTGGGAGAAGAGACGCATTGGAGAAAACAATGAAAGACTGAGTGTAGTTAATCATTAATTAAATCTAAATGTTAGCACCAGAAGGCTTCCTTGGAAGCACATAAAGAAACTCTCATATCCTGCAGCCAGAGGGCAGAAAAAACTGAACATCAGACCCAGGACTTAATTGTAGGAATAGCAGAGCCCTAGAAGAGATTTGCATCCTCAACCCACAAGTTGTTCCACATGAGAATCCAGTCTCTGATTAGGAAGGGGCAAGACTCTGACACTTGACATGGGGACACCTAAGTTGATGTATTCAAAAATCTCAAATCCCCAGATTTCCCTGAATGCTCTGGGTCTGCAGAATTGGCTCACTACTTCTATCAAAGGCTAGTGTGCAACCCTTACCTAAAGATAATGACTAGTCTCCTTCTTGCAGAACAAGACATACTGCTCTGTGGTTGGCAGCTCCAAAGATGGTTCCAGTTTTCTGGTATTCCTACTCTTATGTAGTCCCTGTTTACTTTGAGTGGGGCTGACTTTGTAACCAATAGGATATTGTAGAAATGACCAAGTGTGACTTCTGAGGCTAGGTCATAAAAGACACTATGGCTTCCCTTTTGTTCTTTTTTGGATCACTCTGCTATGTTGTGAGGATACTTAACCAGCATTATGGAGAGAATCACGTGGCAAGGAACTGAGGCTGCCTGCCAATATCAAGCAAATAGCTAAGACCTTCTGCCAATAGCCAAGTTATGAGCCATTGCACAAGCAGATCCTTCATCTCCAGTCAAGCCTTCAAATGACTGTAGCCCCAGCCGACATCTTGACTGCAACCTCATGGGAGATCTTAAGCCAGAAATGCAGAACTAAGCCATGCTCAAATTCCTGACCCACGGAAATTGTGAGATAATAAATTTTATTGTTTTAAGCTCTTAGATTTGGGGATAATCTGTTACACAATACGTAACTAATACACCCTCTCAGGATCTACTCCCACTCCCTTTGTCTTGGCCATCAAATCAATAACTAGGGTTAAAGTAGAACATAACCTAACTGAGGGAGTACTGGACTGTCTAATAAAAGAAAAAATGTATGCTCCTCAAATAAACTGCAGGAGCTAGCTAGCACATGCCAGCGGGAACTAGGATTTAACACCCCAGAAGACAGTGCTAAGACACATCTAGGATGGATCTTGGAAGTTTGGAGAAAGTGGTGAGGTAGGAATTTCAGAACTGCCATGACAGACAGTGGAAAAAGGAATCAAAGGACTCCACGGAGTAAGCATCCCAAAGTAGATACACGAAACACGACGAGGAAATGCACCAGACGACCTCGTTCATGAGAGGGCACAGAAGGCACTCTGTTTATCAAAGTGACAAGGAACGCTGTGGTGAGAAGGGCACCAGCATCACTGGGAAGTTTAATAGTGGCCATCGTCTGTAGGGCCAGTCTGACAATAGTAGATGTTGTTATAGAACTGGATTCCTTGATAGCAATGGGGGTGGGAGGATTCTGAAAAGAAGCCTGCTAGTATCCTTACTTAATCACCAGAAGCTAGTAGGTCACCATGACCATAATCCATGGAGATGGTTAATAGAACACAGGACTTCTAGGGCAAGACATAAGGGTAATATTCAACATACCAAAAAAAAAAAAAAAAATCAAGGATGGGTGATCAAGAGACTAGGGGTAAGCCAATGAAAAGTCATGATTCCTAGCTCAATTTCTGGATCTGAGTCAGTGCTTCTTTCTGGAAAATTGACTGAAAGAGACAAGGTCCCTAGGAGGGAGGACTCTATAACACCATGCTGAGTATATATAGTAATGATTACCTCACTACTTCCCTACAGGCATCTAATGGTCATTTACCCAGGTAATAGTATACTTGGAAAGGGGAAATCCTGAACATTTTGAGGACTGTTAGGCATAGGACATAGGTTTGCACTAAAAACCAGGGATCCAAAGCAACATTGTGCCCAACCTCCCTTAGCATGGGGATTTATGAGGGCCAGTTAATAAATGGGACCCTGTCTCACAGTGGATATGCTGGTTCCTCTGACCCATCTGATAGTCATTTTCCCTGTCCCTGAATATGTAACTAGAATGGACAGACTCGGTTGTTGGCAGGGCCCCAACACATCACAGTGGGAAAGCCAAGTGGAAGCCTCTGAAACTGCCCTTCCTCACTCCAATCAAGACAGTAAAAATTGAAAGCAGAATCCAATCCTGTGGGGAATGGAGAATCTAGAAGACACAGGAGTGGTGATCCCTGCCACGTTGCCATTTAATTCACCAGGCTGGACTCTACAAAAGCCAAGTGGGTCATGGAGAGTGACTCGTGCAAACTCAGTGAAGCACTAGCCCCAGCTGCAGCACCTAAGCCAGATGTGATATCTTGGCTAGAGCAGATTAACACCGCCTCAGGTACATAGTTTGCAGTCTTGGATGGAAAAAATGCATTCTTTCCCACCTCTATCAGAAAGGAAGATCAGAAAAAGTTCTCCTTCACTTGAGACAGACAACAGTACACTTACAGCCTTGCCCCAGGGTGTGTTAACTCCCCCACCCTCTGTCAAAACATAGTCCAAAGAAACCTGGCCCCCTAGACATCCTGCAGAACATATAAATCCACTCTACTGGTGACAACATGCTATTCGGATCAGAGAAGCAAGAAGTGGCAAGTGTGTCGGAGGCCTTAGTAATACATGTTCCTTTCTGATGGAAGGATAAAAATGCTACAGAGATTGAGTGGCTCACAGCATGGTTGTTGACACAGTAAGTTTCCCATTAAAGGATAAGGTGTGGCTGCCACCCAGTTACGTCATGTTTCTCTTGCCAAGAGAACAGCAGACAGAGCAAGAAGTCAACATTCTGGCAGACATAATTGACCCTGAAAATCCAGAAGTGATGGGGCTGCTTTTACAACTGGGGAGCAAGGAAGACCTAGTTGGGCACCCAGGTAATCCTCTTGGGTGTCTCTGTTGTTGTTGTTGTCCAAGGTTTACTGAAAATATTACTGCACAGTCTTGGGTCTCTCTTAGTGGAAAATGGGTAAGTAGAGCAACCACAGCCCACTTGGCACTGAGTAAGCCACTTGGACCCAATTAGGGTAAGGAGAAGCCCGAATGGGTAATAAAGAAGGAAGACGATGAGGATCAGGTGCAGCCTCCAGAGCGGCTGCTGTGGTGAAGTCTGTAGTTTATTCCTCTTTCAAGGTTCTCCAGGAAAAGATGCTCCTCGAATCTGGGAAGAGCTGTTTGCAGAACTTACTTAAGCAGCAAGAGAAGCAGCAGCACCAAGACCAGGCTGTGGTGCATCTGTGGCATGTCCCCCAGATTTACCACCCTCTTCAGGGCTCAAGCTCTCACTCTCTCACCTAATAAGAGTGAAGGCAGCTGCCAGCCAGCTGCTGAGTCCCCCTCAGGCACTACCCTCTGCCGAAGAGTTCCTTTGCCTACGGTCACACCCCCTTCCCAGGGACAGCACATCCAGTGACTGGTCAGTGTGAGGATGTAACACCCACACTTTTGTATCAATTTAGGGTAACTCTGAAGGGCTGTTGCTGCTGCATGGCCACCGCAAGACTTGGGGGCCTTCCTTAAACTGCACCACAGTTCACATTCTCCCTCACTCAACAATACTACCTTTGCTTTCCCAAAGGTACTGATCCCAAGCTTCGCAAATAACCTTCCTGCAGGCAAACCTCCATCTCATAATCTGTGTCCCAAGGAACCCAAGCTGCAACACATTCATTGTCTTGTTCGCTCCTCACCACTCCTGGGGCTGGATCCGTTTGACTCCCGTCTTTACTATGATCCTCATTTTACAGAGAAAACTCAAGCTCCAAGAGCTTTAGTAAACTTGCACCCTCCCTTGTTCTAGGCCTATGCTCCTAACAAAGTGGATAGGCACACTCTAATCCCTGTCCCGGGATCAGGCAAATAGCCCCCTGGGTTAATAGACTCTGGGTGCAGCCAGTCAAGCACTAACTCTTAGAATGTCTCCATCGTGTGTTTCTGGGACCTACCTGAACGTGGCAGAGGAAGGAGGGAGGGAACTTCTGTAACCCAGCTCCCCTCTCCAGGCCCCATAAGGGGACTCCTGATTCTAAATTCAGTAGAATCTCCTGCTTCTACTGCTGTGGGCTCCAGGGGATGTCTCTCCTGAGTTCGGAGCTCTCTCTTGTGCTGTGATGCTGTGCAGAGGAGTCTCCCTGGCATGACCAGCTGCCACCCCTTGCCCCTGGGGGTCCCATATTTCAAGGTAACTGGAGTGACCCACATGCACAGTGATATTGGGCCTATGAATTCAGTGGTGTAAGTGATATGTGCCTGGAAAGTTACATAACTGCAGAAATCATCTAGGTCTGTTTCAGGTCTCTTCCCTTCCTGCCCCCAAGCTCTCAGTCCCTCCCTTGAGTAAGGCTCAGTCACCCAGTCTCCACCACGTTCCAAGGTGGCAGTGTTAGATAGAGGAAATTCTTAATGGGAATGCGGCTAAAATTGTCTCCAATATGACAGAGGGACAGACTGTCATCACCTGCTGCAACTTGATTCTCATTTTCTTCTCTGAGCAGACTCTTGGACAACATTTAGACTCCCGTCAACTTCCCATCAGCGTGGCACGTATGCAGCGTTTATAAGTAACCAGGCAGGGCGATGGAGCGTGTTTAGTCACTTTGCATAAGAACTTCCCTTGCACAACTCCTATATATAACTCATTTGGCAACCCCCTTTTCTACCAATTAAGGCACCAGTGCAGAACATGTTCTTAAGGGAGCTCACAGTCCTTCTGCCATGGGTTCCCCAAGGCAACAGAAAGAAAATTCCAGGTATTGCTTTTCCCCTACCCCTTATACCTACATTCCCAACGCCCCCTAGACTTGTCTGTCATAATTCTCAACCACGGTTCTTCTGCCTAGGAAGGTCTGTCTCCTTCTCCCGACCCACACATTCAGTTTATTCCTGCCCTTGCCCTCCACTCGTGTCATTTTCCACCTCCTTCCCCACAGGAGGCTCTCCTTGGCCCTGACAGTAATCCACATGCACTGCATCCTCCCCCCAGATGCCATCACCGAGGAGCCTCTTTCCACTCTGACCATTCATGAAGCCTCATCAGCATGTAATCGTACAGGAACTAGACTACAATTGCCAATTTTCAATGGACTCTGACACAATCTTAGAGCCGGAATACTGTGTTTAAGTTCAGACTCTGTCATTTACTGGAATGTGATCCTGGGGAGGTCCCTTAACTTCTCCAAACTTCCATCTTCTCATTTGTAAAATGGAGAGAGCAAAGCCTATGCAGTGTGTTTGTGGAGAGAACGAATGAGGTGAAGTAATGAGACATGACCTTTAAGTTTTCAAGTATTACACCAGTGTTATTGTATCATTATTGTGTTGTTTCTCCCCAGTGCTCTGTGAGGTCACAAATTTTTACTTCCTAACTCTCCCCTGGGTTACGAACAGTGCCAGTAACACCACAGGCTAATATGAGATGCAGAGTTAAGAATGAATAAAAGAAAACCACTTGCCCTACAGAATGAAGGCAAACCAGTAACTGTATTAAATCTTATTGTAGACATTATTCCACAGAGTAAATATAAAACTTTCTCCACAAGGAAACACCTTGAAAGGGGCTGAAAATTTATTTGAGCCTGCCTTGCAAATCTATGCTGAGAGGAAGAGGTATAGCACCAAAACACACACATCCCTCATTCTAACATGCGATCAACATTGGTTACAAGGGACAAATTGGCCTCTGGAACCCTTATTAGCTTCTCCCCAAAAGACTGCTACCTTTAAGTGACCAGCTTTTATTTTTAATCTCCCTTAAAAAGAGATCATTTTTATCTCCATGGTGTGATCAGTTCCTCTTCAATATCTGATGCAACCCTTAGTGTTTTCCATTGCTTTCTAGCTGTGTCAGATTTCCCTAGAAGACAGAAATGAAAGTGATGACTAAGAAGATTGCACTTAAAATTCAAATTTTTGACCTACACATTGATTCCCCCACCCACCCCTCCCATTCCTGTCTCCTTGCCTTCCGAAGGGGGAAATTACCATTTTCATGTAGTGTAAAACCTTCAACGTGCACAATTACATGTAGACTTGCAATTTTTAAGCACAGATTTAGTTCATTTCCTTGAAACTATACAAAGCAGAACCTACTCAGAGAATTCAGACTTTTTTTCCCCTATGTCCCTGACAATCTTCTAAAGAGACAGAAAAAGCTACATGTCAGAAGTGTACCACTTACAGTCTGTTTCCCCTCTGTCACTTAGAAACAATTAGGCATTTACTTATCCCCTCCATATTGGCCCGTATTCTATATTCCCATCTTGCCTCCAAGTCAAATTATTTAAAGCACCCCATCTGGAATAGAGACAGACATCGGAAAAAAGAAAAGAAAAGAAAAAACCCACGAAGTAGGAGCACATAATAATATAGAGTCTTTCTTCAGGCTATCTCAACAGATGCTCACAGAACATTTCTCTCACAGAAACAGGATGAGATTTCTCAATTGGTTTTTTTTTTTTTTTTCAATGACCCAAACTTGAGTAATACAGTCAGTACTTTGATGGCTACCTCAGATAATTAAATGGTTATGGTGACGTATTAATGTGGCTCATTTTCCAGTGCAGTCTGTTCCAAATATGCTCACTCTTAAATCAAAATCACCTACAGCTTAGCAGACATTTTAGCCCCATTCTTACCCTAAAGGCAAATTCTCTTGTCTGTCACACTACCAAAAGTTGATCATTAGCTGGCCCAAACTGTCACTGAAGGGTCTTTTGCACAAAGGAATGGTACCCCTGGTGTAGTTCAGAGCATCCTGCAGGAACTCTACACTTCCTCAATATATTTATTGAAATCCAGGCACTGGAATTACAAAACTGATCAAAACCACCCCTAAGCAGAAGTTCATGGTCTCAGACTGACCCATTAGCATGTAATTATAATACAAGTCAGGTAATGACAGATATACATGGCCAGGGGCTGGGGGTGAGGTAGGGGTACAGGGAAGAAGTTGCCTGACCATGTCTTAAGGAATAGGCAGGAACTAGACAGGAAATGGGAAAGAAAAGGGTCAATTCAGGCAAGGAGAATGGCATAACCAAAGAATCGGAAGACTCAGCAAACACTTTTATCCCATGTGAGTTTATTATGTGCAGTTACCGTTTTGCAGAGTTGGGCCTGCCCTTTCATTCCTCTCTTGTTCTGGAGCCCCCAGGAGAGGCCGGCCAGTGAAGCCCATCTCTGACACTCACAGTGCAGCCTCCAGGCCACTGCCTTGATGGCCCTCCATCACCACTCCCAGGGAACTCAGAGGCACCAGTACTCTCCAGTCATCTAGGGTCAGCTGAGGAAGAAGGCTCTCCCCCTTATGGAGGCTTGCTGTGATGGAGGGGGTCCCCACTCAGGGCTCAACGTCTTCCAGAGTATTCAAAGAAACAGCACTTGCAAGCTTTCTCAGCCCACTGGGTTCTCTCCAAACCTAAGGCTCAGAAATGACTCCATGGGGGAATCTGCCACGGGAGCTGAGAACATCACCTCCACCTCCTCAGAAACCCCTTGCCCCCGTTAACTAAGCCGACAGGCTTGATGTGGGGCCGGCTCCTGCTCCCGTGGGCACTCACCTCTCCCTGAGAGTTCCTCACTTCGCCCGCCCTCTGACTGCTGGCTGGCTGCCCTGCAAGTGTGCCAGATGGTCCAGAGGCAGCTCAGTCCTGCCAGGGCACACAGCTGAGGCTAGGACTGGGGCCCCTACTACATTGTTTCCCTCTACTTTAATCACATATGAGAAAGTAAATCTCCAAAACCATTTTCAACACCAGAAACTATTCACAGCAGATGCCTCCAGAGAGGGGAACAGAGTAGCTGGGGTATAGGCTGGAGGGAGACTGACATTTTTATACGTTCCTTAGTAGTTGTAAGTGTTATACTGTGCTTATGGATTGCCTAATCAAGGAGTGTAATTTTCTAGAAAATTACTTTAGAAAGAAAAGTAATTTTTTTGAAACCCAGAATTTTTGAATATTTTCTAGAATGCAATACTGAGGCCTTTCCTTTGTACTCAAATGGCTTAATAATCTTACAGGTAAAAAGTTAGTAGGTTAAAAAAATGGTGATTAAGAAGACAAATGTCAGACACTAAACCCACTGCAAGGCCTTAATTAGATGTTTTTAACCTCCTGTGCCTCAGTGACCACATCTGTAAACTGGGTATAATTATAATACCTTTCTCACAGACTATTGTGAGATGAAATGAACTAATGTAAATGAAGCACTTGGTGTCTGGCAGATAGGAAATGCTGTATAATCGATTGCTAACAATCATTATCCTGATAGATTGCTGCTCACCTCTGTCACCTTCTGCTATGGTGCATGGTAAGAAGAAAAGTTCCAGGGAAGTAAAACCTGACTCTGAGAAGGATGGCACATAGATTGAATATCTAAAGTGAAATCTGAGTGCTTTCAAAACCCCTGTCACACTTCGCTATGTGGCTCTGGCCAGCTGGAGAAACATTTCCTTTCATGTGAGCACCTGTGGTACACAGTGCAGGACCTGAGTCAGGCACCTGGGTTCTAGACATTGTTCCTCCACTAACCTGCCATGTGACTCTTGGGCAGACTGCAAGCTCTCTGGGCTTAGTTTCTTCATGGGAGTGTCACGGGGCTAAGCAATCTAGTGTATGTGAAAGGGCTTTGTACCCACCAAAACCCTGCAAATGAGGAGCAATTATTTAGAAAATGCACAACTGATGGCCTATTAAATAGAACAGCTGAGTTAAATAGAATGGGTGTCCAGAAGGAACCACCCAGAAGTTTCTACACTGCCATGAGGAGAGTTTTCTTTCTGGTAAAACTCTGCATGGTTAAATCAACTGCTGAAGAAATAACCCCCTCCAAGAATGCTCTCCTGGTAGGGTTGCCAGTAACACCTTGGCCACCAGCCTCCCAGGGTAGAAAAGACCTGAGACTCTGAGAGGTTCCCTTTCTCTTCTAAACGTTTCCTCTGGGTCCACACTCTGGATCCTTTCACTTCTCTGTAAATAACGAATTCCCTTCCAAACCAAGGCACCAAAACATGCTGCAGGTTCCTACAGTTCAATCCACAACATCTTTTAATCAGTTCAAAAAAATCTCAGAGACCCAAGTTCACCAGTTCTGTCACTTTAAAGCAAATCAGTTAATCTCTCCAGGCCACAGCTTCCTTACCAGGAAAGTGATATTTCAGATTCTAAGAGCATAAGGGTATACTTAGTTTTCACTGTTTCTTATCCCTCTATCCCTTCTGGTTCATTCCAAAAACTTTCACCCCTAGACCCAGGCTGAAATCCACCTCACTCTCAGCTCCCTCCAGTTTTACAGAAGGTGGGTCCTGACTTGGTTGAGTTCTCAGGCACCGAAGATTGCTCTCCTCCCAGCCTGGCTCACCTGGCTGGGGTTCTCACGCAGCTTTTGTTTAGTAAATTCTTGCTTAGTGGAGAGACAAAGGAAAGTATGCACGGTCAGGAGGATTAGCTTGTTCACTCACTCAACAAATATTTACTGAGTGTCTATGATAGACGACAGAGAACCGGACCCACCTGTTAGGTGGAGGTGGGGGTAGAGGGGATAGGGAGGTGCCCCTGAGGAAGTGAAGTTTGGCTGGGATTTGAAGGAAGAGTGGGAGATAACTGTACTAGGAACATTCAGGAGACCAAAGGTCCTGCAGTTGGAAAGAAGGAAGATGAGTGGATGAATGAGTGAGTGAGCAAAGGAAGGACTAACAAACCAATGAATGGGCAGCCTGGCCTACTCCTTGGTAACTGGCACTCTACCTCTCACTGGGTTTCTTTTCATTTAGCTGCCAGACACATGTGGTTACATTTCTTCAGTCCACAAAGCAGGTGTGAGTCCTGGACACCTACCACTGTGGTTAGAAAAGAATTTTGCAGTATTTATATAACCATTTCCTCGGTTACTATGGTGTGGAAAGCAGTCATTATCCAAATGGAGGGCTGAGAAAGTTCAGACTTTCACTACTTCATAGGATTCACTCCTTTCAACTCTTCGCTAATGCACAAATTTCCCCCAGTTTATACCTTCCATTTCAGCCCTTTTCATTATTAGCATAATTGAAACACCTCCCCAAATTGGCGATAGCAATTTACATATTTTTCTTTTGCAATAAGATCCAGTAAATCTAGTCTAGAATTTAACCATGTTTTTCTTTCACAAGGTGAAAATCCTCAAGGGAGATAAGTTTACTAAGTAGACAGAAGAAAAACTTTTGTCATTCTTGAGAAGGAGGGAGGAAGGGGGGAAAAAAACCCTGTAAATGTCACTACTGACTAATCCCATCTATTTTTGGAAGGCCCTGGGGGGTTTTAGGGCTTTCCAAGCAGTAAATTAAACAGTGACATTCCTCTGAAAAAGGAATGTGCTGCCTATGCTCCCTGGAGCACTCACCTGCAGCAGCTGGAATTCAGAGTCTTAAAGGTGAGTGGGAATTTCAGAGGTGCAAGAGCAAGTTTTCAGCCACACCTGCACCTGCGCCAGGGTACTACGGTTCACTGGCCTTTTTAAAGCCCATGAATCAAGAATGTCTCTCATCTGATAGCTTTCTCCAGGTCACTGTGGACTTCTGACGGTGCCTTTTTAGCACTTGCCTATCCTGCTGGGTCTATTACTATTGACTCCATGCATACCTGACTTAGGACAGTGGACCAGGTCAGATGCCCAGATCTGTTCCCATGAGCCTGCCCTGAGCTTTATCAAATCAATGTGAGTCCTAAGGAAGATGTCACTGTCAAAAGTTCAGAAACTGTTTTCATCGTTTTAAAATGGCATTTATATTATGCTGGTGTTCGTTGGAGAAGGAGTAACCTGAGTAACCCAGGAAACATGTCCTTGCTATGGTTTTTAGGTTCCGCTATGTTTGTAAGGACTTCCTATATTTGCCACTTTGTATTCTCCTAAATGAGGCTGAAGGCATTAGATTACAAATAAATTTTTGCAATGATGCCTCAATATGTGAGTCTCTCTACTTTTGTGTATGCTTGAAATTTTCCATAATAAATGGTAACAAAAAAGAACTCTAAGTAAGAAGAGCATTTCCCATGCTGTAGGAGCCTTGCTGCTTTACTTTCTCCTCTCCAGCCCCACCAAAGACATCCACAACCAGGGAAGCTCTGAATGCTGGGCTTCGCACTGTGTGAGTCAGCCCTGAATCCCATTTTGCTCAGTTGCCTAGAAGTGGAGCTCGATTTTTTTGCATCTTACATTCTAGCAATGCTTCCATAAAGAAACTGTCTCACCATGATCAAAATTAAAGATTCACTTCTTCTGCAAAGGAAATTACATATTAACAGGCATTCTGATGTTATTCTTACCTTTTACTTAAAAGGTAAATGTTTTAAGGACATTAATAATTGCTATACTATTATAGGGAGTAAATTTTATTCCTATGTCTAGAAAACATATTAGCAAATGATGATGTCACAGTAGTTAAATTTTGCAATACAACAATTGAGGATTTTACCTTAAGTCTAAATCACAACACAGATAAGTAAAACACTGAAAATAAATTCTATAAACGCCACTGACACAACTTTTTAAAAATCCATTGAACATTTACAAGGTTAATAATAATGCATAGCATGCTTGCATATAATCATGAGGGTGAAAATGTGCTGGCTTCTTAGGAACTGTTATAAAAACTCCACATTCCACCTACACAGCTTCTGGGTCACAAGCATTCTACTCCCAGTTGAAAACCATTCTCTCAGCAGATGCTTTTAAATATACTCAAGGCCACAACAAGTCAGTGTTCCATTTCCTCCCGCCCTGTAGATGGAGACTGGTGGACACACGAAGGAGATGGGGCAGAGAGCTGAGGACTTGATGCCAACTTTGACCAGAGCGCTGGTCCCGCCCCGCCGCACAATAACCCAACCTGGCCCTGACGTCAAACCAGCTTCCTGGGCTCTAGATGATAACAGGAAACAAATTCCTCATGCTCCATTAAAGCGTCCACGTGTATTTCAGAAGAAAAACTTAGAATCTGCTTGATAACATGGGTCATTTTGAACTAACAAGATGACAGCCAGGCTGAATTAGTGAAAACCTCCTTTATGCTTTAATGTGATTAACAGGGCAATTTTTAAAAGTAGTTTTATTACTTTCAAAACTATGATGTAAGGCAGGTTAACAAAGGACCGTTTTCTGGGTATCTCTTGCTTGGTGACTAGATAAGAAAGGCATTTCAATGTAGTCATGCATTAAGTTCCAAAATGTCCAAAAAGAGCTTGGAAGCCATTTGTTCTTTCAGTTTTTGTTTGTCCATTTTAAAGCTTTTTTTTTTTTTAATAAAATTCTATTCCCATTCCAAAAGCAATGGCTTTTGCCCAGTTGAATTGTCAGATTTACTATTGTCCACTCTATCTTAATTAAGTTATGTTAGAGCACTGGTTGCATGCAAGATTTTAAGAAGGAAAAGCTGCACCACCCAAGCCTTCTTAAGAAACCCTACTCCAGAGCAAGGGAGCAACTGGTAAACTGTATGAGGAATTGCAGAGTAAAGCATAAAACAAGGGTCTTAACACAGCTTCCCAGAGGTGCAAAGCAGTGCCAGGGGCTACACGCTGAAGATGAGCATGTGCTCTGTGAGTTCGACATACACATCAGTTTGCATCCCGCCACATCCACGGTGCCTACACACGCATAGCACTCACGCTTACTCCTCACATCAGTCTCCTTTCTCTCGCCCATAGCTGTCCTGCAGAAGTTGGTATATGGACCCATATTCCAGAATCCTGAGGGAGCCTAGCTCAACACCCAAGTACTCTCACTCTTATATTAAACATGTCCTTTCAGATTAAACAAGACTTAAAGGAGTAAGTTTCCACGTAAACAATTAAACAAGTTCAGGGAGAAGACATGACTTAGCCAGAGAAGGAAAGAATAAATATAAAGGTGGAACTTCAAGTTCCACTTAAAGAACTAAATATTTGTGTTCCTTCCCACCCTGCCTAAGCCCATTAAAATGGCATTATAAAAAAAGTTGTTAAGGAAAAGAAAAGAACCCTAAGCAGCCAAGGGAGTCTGCCTACAGGACTTCAGCCACAGGTGCAGGCAGAATTAAACGCCAACAGAAACGGGGGGATTAAGTGAAAAGGTTACACTGGATGATGAGGCACCCATGCAGGCACACATGCACACAATCCCCGACATTACCGCTTTTGCCAACATTTTCAGGGCTCAGCTATCAGAACACTTGCAAGGTAGGTTTACATCCTCCAGGCAAGAGATTGGACAACTCCCCTCTGGGGAAACTGAAATCCTAAGAGAAACCTGTTTCCACTCCCTACGTATACTGATAACTGATATTTAAAGGTCTTCCAATGGAAAAATTGTGAGCCCTGACAGATCTCTCTTCAGAAAGGCCCACCGATAAGCCCCATCTACATAAAACTTCCAGTCAACATTTCAGTGCCTTTCCGTGCCTAAAAATAAGTAACCAAGACATTTGAGAATAGCCACACCCTTGGGGAAAAAACAGACCAAAACAAACAGAAATTCAGGAGAAACAAAAATATAAGGAGTAGAAAAAAATAGTGTAAGCTAATATTAATTTCCTCTGAGATAAAATATCATATTCATGCAACAAGACACTTTTTTTTTTCAAGAGAGGCCTTGGGAGTTCTAAATTTAATAGCAGAGATGAAAATCTCCACGGAAGGGTTAAATAAAAAAGCTGAGGAAATCTCCCAAAAAGAATAGGAAAAAGAGAAAGAGATTGAAAAGAGGGGGGAGAGAGAGGGGAAAAAAAAAAAAAAGATTTTCTTTAAAGAAATAGAGGATCCATCCAAAAGGGCCAACATCCAGAAAGAGGATAAAGAAAAGCTGGAGGAGAGGGATAAAGGGAAGGAAGGAGGAATAAAGAAACAACCTCAGCATGCAATGCAGCTCTTATGTAGTCAGGACTGAAGTGATTTAAGGACATCATAGAATGCTGAGGTCTAAACCAACCATGGCAAACACTGGTATATGGACCCATATTCCAGAACCAATGAAATTTACAGTGCAGAGTCCTCAAAAGACTCAGGAACTGGCAGTCCCAGAGACCTCAGAAACTGGGGGTTAAAGGTGAAGCAATCAAACCTAAGGCCATCTGAGAAGCCATGAGAGCCTTCTGTCCTCTCCCTGCTCTACACCACTGGGTCTACACCCTGCTCTCCCCCTCGCCCATGGAAGATAGCAGGTTTACTCTTTGAAGAGACACTTTCTGGATTGGAGGTCGACTGGCCCAGTCATTAGTCTGGGAACAGTACCACAAACTAGGGCACTTTCCTAAAATTCTGAGACTTCCAGTCCTCCTTCCCCAGCCCTGTTTTCCTAGTTGGGTACCAGAACACCAGAAGCATACTTGTAACCTCGACAGGAGATAAGAAGTTTCTTCCTGGAGAATGTGACCAGCCCAAGAAAAAAGTCCAGAAAAAACTGAATCAGAGGTTTTCTAAAAGAAACAGTGCTTCCAGATCACATTGCAGTGAATCTCAGTCAACAAGCCACATCTATCAATTCAGAGTTTCCAATTAGCTTTTTAGTCATCTACTCTAATTCTGAGCAGATATCCAAGGGTTACCAGATATCTAAGGAAGGCTTAAAACAAGAAAACTAGAGAACAAAACAGATAAAACAACTTGGAGGAAACAAAATACACAGGAACTAAAACAAATTTAAAAGTATCATTAATACTCTCAGGGAAATAAGAGACAATGTTATACCCTTAAAACAAGAATAGGAGACTATAAAAAGGAACATTCAGTTTATCAAAGAAAAAAGGCAGTAGAAATTAATGAACATGATGGGAATAATAAAAAAAACTCAAAAGAAGGATCAGAAAATTAAGTATTTTCCTGAAAAGGAGAGTAAGACACAGGGAAAAACAGAAAAGAAAAAATGAGAAATTAGAGAACCAAACCAGGAATTCCTATATCTAATTAACAAGTGGTTTAGAAAGACGGAACAGAAAACCAAGGGGAGTGAATCATCAATAAAATAATTTAAATCCCGCCTATCCCTTCAAACAAGATTATACTGTACAGCACAAGAAATATACACAAGATTTTATGGTAGCTCACAGAGAAAAAAATGTGACAATGTATATATGTATGTTCATGTATAACTGAAAAATTGTGCTGTACATTGGAATTTGACACAACATTGTAAAATGATTATAAATCAATAAAAAATGTTAAAAATAAAATAAAATAAAATAATTTAAACAAATTTCTCAGAAGGGAAAAACATGTACTTCCAGATTTCCTGAAAGCCCAGGATAACAGATGAACATAGGTTTATGCCCAGGAACATTACAGTGAAATTTCAAAACACTGGGGACAAAGGGAAGATACTTTTTTGCCTTGACTACTAGAGGATGCTCTCCATCAAAACAAAAGAGTAAACCAAGAAAGAGGAAGAGCTGAGGAATCCAACTAAGGAGAAAAATATAGGGAATTCCAAGGTGAATAGCGAAGGGAAACCCCCAGATGACAACTCTGTAACAGTGTGGAGAGCAATCAACCCAGATAGGATAAGGTTGGAGAGGTGGGAGACTGAAGAGAAAAAAAGACACTGGCAGACTACCTAACATTAGTTGACCTTGTGTCTATTAGAAGGTCAGTACAAAGGAAATCACACAAATGGGAGGAAAGGCAACAGTTAATCTCAGGAAAAATAAGAAGAAAAGAAACAACCATAGTCCACAATGCTCACTGTGAATTGTGTTTGCATAAAACAAGTTACACAAGCACTGAAGTTGATTTAGGTAAAGTGTATTATCTTGAGAGCAGGGAGTACAGGAACAGAAGGGAATGTGGTGTAAGAGAGATTGATGCTTATCTACCATAACAGGTGATAGGAAATGTCTAAAAGTCACAATTTAACAGTATAATCTAGGCATATTATTTGGAAGTGCCAAGATGTATACTCCAGAAAAAAATGGCCAAAATAATAGTTGCCTCTGGAAAGAGACACTGAAGGAATGTGAGGAATGATGCAGGGAACCATTGTGTTTTGTCATAGAGTTTTCAACACTATTTAACTTTCTAAGTGTATGTGTATGTATATAAAACAATTGATCTTTTTAACATATACTTTTTTGAAAAAGGAAAAAATAAAACAAATGGAAAAGACTTTAGTTCCTAATTAACTCAATGAATCAACAAGATAAGGGACTGTTGATCCTTCAGATGAGGGGCTGGTCTTACTCTCTTCATTCCCAGCATCTAGCCCAGAGTTGGAACTCCATAAATATTTGTTGTTTGATCGATTGTTCTATTAATGGGTGTCTTGGGCTACATTAAGAGAACAAATCTAGGGGAAAAGTTAATAGCTAACATTCATAGAACACCTACTTTATGTCAGTCTTTGTGTTACGTGCTGGGCATAGATCACATTGTTTAATTTTCACAACCCCATGAGGAAGATGCTGATATTGTCTCCATTTTATAGAACAGGAAACTGAGGGACAGAGGAAGTTATATAACTCACTCTAAGTCATACAGCTAGGAGATGTCAAAGCTGGCTCTAAACCCAGACTTGTGGGCTTTGGGGGGGTCTCTGCTCTTAACTACTAAGCTTTACAGCCAAGAAAGAGGTGTTTTGTGGTTAGGCCACAATTGGAATATTCTTCTGAACACACACACACTCTCTCTCTCTCTCTCTCTTTAGAGGTGGAATATAATCACAGGAAGTTGAACAGGATGTGAGAAGACCAAAAACCATGCAAGTGGGTGTGGGAAAGAGAGATAGTTTGTCAAGGATGACAGTCTAATAATCATGTTTCAAGGGGCCTGATAAAGAAGAAGTATTGGACTTGTTTGTGCCTCAAGTAGTGAAACTAGATCCAACAGTAGAGATTATCTGAAGTCACTGTTCAGCTTAGGGAAGAACTTTTCCACAGTTCAATGGGAAATCAACCACTTTGAAAAATAGATGCTCCTATTGCTGAAAATCATTAGCTCATCAAACTCCAGGTTTGGAAGAACATCTAAAGGAATTTCATCAAATCAACCTCAGGATACTTGGATCACCTTTACATCACCCTCCTAAAAGGTATTCTCAAGCATTTCAGAGATCAAGAACACCCAAACAAAGGCAGCACATTAAAAAAAAATTTTTTTTTAAATCAAAGTTACACATGCACACAATTTAAGGAGTTCTACAAGACTCATTAAGGAAAATAGAAGCTCCTCACTGGAGGTATCCACTTTCAATTTTTTAAAGGTAATTCTTTTAGAAAATTTTACCTCTGTATCTCTAAATAACCTCCTTATATTGTTACATCTTGATTGCTCAGTAGGAGACATTCTCCATAACTTCCCACAGTTTAGATGATTCTGTTCTCCTTCATTCCTCACCCATAACACACACACATACCTTTTCCTTCTTTTTATTATTCCATAACACTTTATGTAGTGATCGTGATTAGATCAGCATTTAGTGTTTACATTATTGTAACTAAACGCTATTCAGAGCTGAGGCATGATATAAACCATGATTATTTTTCTTTTCTTACACATTTCTGTATTTCCTCTGGAATGAATAAAAAGTCTTACTTTTTAGGGGAGGAGGGTATAGCTCAGTGGCAGAGTTCATGCCTAGCATGCAGGAGGTCCTGGGTTCAATACCCAGTACCTCCACTAAAAAAAAGTAAATAAACCTAATTACCCCCCCAAATTTAAAAAATAACACTATATATTTAAAAATTAATAAATAAACAAATAAAAAGTCTCTCTTTTTGCCTTTGATTAATTTTTATGTACTTATCTGTATTTGAGAAAACCCTCAATTTTCCATCAAATGTCTGAATTTCCTCTTAAGACATTCATACACATGCATAGTTACACATGTGCTATCTGGGAACTTCCTTTACCATCACCTGGAGAGTCCCTGAACCTTTCTCCTATTTCCTATACCTCCCGTCCCTCCCTTATCTAGTTTTCTCCATTGTTTTATTTGTGCTCATTCTGCAGTGGCTTCTTGAGAAAGATTGTGTGGGAGGTAAAATTTCTGACTGTTTCAAGACTAAATATACCTTTATTCTACTACCTCACACTTGATTCTAAATTGTATTCTAGTGTTGCTATGGAGAAGTGTAGAGTCATTCTGATAGCTGTTCTTTATATGTGACCTGTTTTGTCTCCCTTAAAGCTTTTAAGATCATCTTCTTGTCTTGAGAGATTGACATTGAGAAATTCCACAGTGCTGTGCCTTGGAAGTGGGTCTGTTTTCTTGCATTGTGCTGGGCTCTCAACAGACATTTTCAGTCAGGAAACACATCTTTCAGTTCTGGGAAATGTGTTTGAATTACTTTGTTGATGATTTCCTCCCCTTAGTTTGTTCTGTTCCCTCTTTTGGACATTCTTATTCAGGAAAATGCACTTCCTGGACTGATCCTCTAATTATCTTATCTTTACGTTTCTCCCTTGCTTTCTAGCTCATTTCTTTGTTTTCTGATTTCTGAGATGTTTCCTCAACATTTTCTTCCAACCCTTCTAGTGAAATATTCTTTTTTGATGTCATTTTATCAATTTCTAAGAGCTTTTTGTGTTCTATTTGCTTTTTTCTAGCATCCTATTTTTATTTTATGGTTAATTTTTTTTTATATCTCTAAAAATATTCATAATAGTTTTAGGGTTTTTTTTTTTTTCTTAACGTTTTCTTCTTGAATAATCTCTTTTTTCTCCCTTCTGAGTTAGTTTTTTCCAGTTGTTTGTTTGACTTTTTGGTCTCTATCTTTCCTTTAAGGCTGTTCTCAGAGGTCTGGTATTCCTTGGTTGTCAGCTCAAATTAAATAGGAATTTAAACCTAACTGGAAGCAGTGGCCTTTGAATGGGGTTTGTCCAGTTTTGGTTTCACTTTAATGTAATCTAGCTGGGCTGTTTGTTGGGGGAACTCCAAAATTAGAAACATCAGATATTTCTTCTTGGGCTGATCAGATATGCCAGAGTATACTTTTCTGTTCTTCTGTTGGGAACTTAGAGTCCCGACTACAAAATTCTAAGGGTTTAGGGGCATTTTTGGACAGTATCTCTACCACTACCCTCAACTATGCTTGAGTCCTCAGTCCGAAGATTGCTTTATCAACTTCAAAGGAAAAAAAAAAACAAAAACCTTACTAAGGTTGGAGTGGGGATGGATCTAGCATCACTGAATTGTTGGAAAGGTCCAGGACTCTATTTTTCAACATCAGTCAGCTAATTTTAGGCTTTTCCCTTTGCTCTAGTTCCATAGATACCTGGTTCTGCCAATTCCAAGGTCTTTGGAGGATTCTGAAGTATTAAATCAGGGAATTCTCAAATTTCCCTACTACCAGCCTAGGATTCACATTTCTCAGTTCTGCTAAGTTAATTACCACTTGTCTATATGCTTTCTGCCTTTAAAACACTTTTGTTTGGCCTCCTCTCTAATTCCTCCATGCTTTTACCTTAAAAAAAAAAAATATTTATTTTAGTTTTAGTGGTTTGGGGAGGAAGAAAGAGTGGAAATGTGGGTTCAACTTGCCATCTTTGCCCAGAAATCTTCCCATTTCATTTTTGGGCAGTTCTGACAAAACACTCCCCACTATTGATATGACTTCTTTGGAGGAAAACTGGTCATTCTACCCAAATTTTAAATGTAAATAACCTTTAGTCTAGCAATTCTATTGCCGAGAGTTATTTAAAAGATATATTCATAAAAATGGGCAAAGAAATGTAGATGCCTATTACAGCATATTTTTCATTCAAATACATAAATAAATGAACAATCAGGAAACAATCTGACTATTGGTAGGAATATGGATACATAAATTACAGTTTAATCCATGTAATGTGAGACCTTCCAGCTGTTTTAAAGAATGAGGTAGGTCTGTGTAGAGGCAGACAAGCAAAGTGATTAGGAACATGAACTCTGAAGCCAGGGTTCATATTACCAGCTTTGCCACTGCATGACCTCAGGCAAGTTACTTAGCTCTTCTGTGCCTCTGTTTCTTAATCTGTAAAATGGGGTTGGATTAGTTTCCTATGCTCTGTAACAAATTATCACAAATATAGAGGCTTAATACAATACACACTTATTATCACACAGTATTCATGGATCAGGAGTCCAGGTGCAACTTAGCTGGGCCTTCTACTCAGGCCCATACAATTGCAATCAAGGTGTCAACTAGGCTGTGTTCTCATCAGGAAGCTTAACTGGGGAAGGATTTGATTTCAAGCTCACTCAAATTGTTTGCAGAATTCATTTTCTTATGTCTGTAGAACTGAGCATCCCTGCTTCTTACTGGTTGCCAGCTGGAGTCCACCCTCAGATCCTAGAGGTTGTCCTTAGCTTCTAGAAGGCAGCTTCAGTTCAATGCAGTATAAATGGTTACTTCATCAAGTCCCCAAAGAGTTGCCAAAGCAAGATAGAGCCTTACATAATGCAATCATGAGCGCTGCATCCATTGCCTTTGCTATGTTCTATTGATTAGAAGCAAATCACAGATCTTACTCACACTCAAGAGAAGAGGATTATACAATGGTATGGACACCAAGAGCCCTAGATCATGGTGGTGGGGAGCACTCTGGGGTTAATAATAGTACCTATCTCAAAGGGTTGTTGTATTAAGTGATTTATATAAACAATTAGGCAGTGCTTGGTTTAGAGTAAGCATTAAATAAATGTTAACAAATATTATTATTAATCATCATTATTATTATTACTATACCTGATAATATGAAAATATATCCAAGGAATATTATAAAGTGAAAACGCAAGCTGCAGAAAAATGGACAATATGTCTCTTTTGTTTAAAAATTTAAAAACATGCAAATGTATATATGCATACATATTATATAAAAATTGTTAACTGTTAATATTTATTGGGGTAAAAATCAGAATATAAGAAGAAAAAGAGAAAGGCCTTTTATATTGAATTGAAATATGTCTCATAAAAATTATTCATTGGTCATCATTGCTTGGTTACTTTTCTTTGAAAGAGCTCCAATTTTAAAGTATTTGTCAAAGGGACAACCACTGACATTTGAAACGGGACAGTTTTTCTACTTTCCTGTGCTTTGAGATAACTTAGAATCCATGGCCACTACCCACTATGTACCTTAGGTGCCCCTAACTCATGTGACAACCTAAAATTCCCCAACACCCCCAACCACATTTCCAAATACCTCCAAGGGAAATGCAGAAGTTTACTGCTGAAAACTACCATGACCCTTTAAAAAGATGGCACCCAGAACTGCTGTACAAGTGGAAAGGTGGGGTGTCCCAAAATCTTTAAGGGCCCTTCTAACCCTGAGATTCTAAAAAAGCACTAATCCAGTCCAACTGCACCCTGGCTGATCTCAGTCCAGTGGTGCCTGGAAGAACTAGACACTTTCTCCTAAACTCACAGTTCTAGGCTAGATCTTGCTCCCCATATCTGTTCAGTTGAATTCAGCAACAATTTACTAAGACTATGTACAAAGCATTGAGTTTGATGCTGTGGAGAATAAAAGAGCATTAGAAGTTGTGGTCTCTGCCCTCAGAGAGTTCCCAGTACAGTGGGAGTGGATAAGATGGACCCAACAGAAACAGTAGGAAACAACAAAAAGCAGGGTATGATTAGGGGGGAAATTCTGCTACTACTGATACCACTTGGTAATGTTTCTTTATAACTGCTCCTATGGCTCCTTCACAGTTTTCCTTCTTGGAAGGCAGTCGCCTAAGGTTAACAAGCACAACCACTCCACAATGCGGCAAAGAGGGAGACTTACCCTGATTGACTTAGACCCATCAGGTTGCAGTCTATGGTCAGGAGTGGATCTATCCAGTCAAGTGTTGACAGTGTCTCCTCCAGTCATTGTGACAATCAAGAATGTCCCCCAACATATACCTCCAGGGAATAACTACCCAAAGTTGAGAACTACTCTGATTCTCTTTTTTAAAAGGTAGCTGTTATACAACAGAGAAGGAGCAGAATAGAATTCGGATCAATAACTACAATATCCAGTATGGTATTATCATCTCTGTTGTAAAGGTGAGAAAACTCAGGCTCAGAAATTTTAAGTAACTTGTCCAAAGTTACTCAAGGCGAGTCACTTAACTTCTCTGATGCTCAACTACTTCTATTTTTTTTTTTTTAAGTGGAGGTACTGGGGATTGAACCCAGGACCTCATACATGTTAAGCACACACTCTACCACTGAGCTACTACCCCCCACCCTCTAATTCTTCTATTATAGGAAGCTAATAGTGCCATCAGAAAGTTTACAAATTTTGTGCTTTATACAAGCTGAACACACACATGCATGAACATGTGTGCTCACCTACACATTAACTTGCCTTCACTACAGAAGGGAATGAAAATCTTAGAGATGACATCAAATAACCTCTCCAAAATTATCTCAAATATTATGATCTCACATTTTTTTCTCAGTCAAAATACTATGAGTTTGTGAAAAAGTGAGTGTGTGTATGTTTATATATGTGGGTGGGCAGAGAAAAGCTTTTCCTGACTTAGTATCTGTCCTCAGTGGCCCTAGGGAAAGGGCAGTACTCAGTTAGTTGACAATTATGATAGATTAACCCTTAGGATGGGCAGATGAATCAGATGGGAGCCCCAAGGGTGGACAATCCGAGCACACTTGAAAGGAACTAGATCCAAGCAATCTGGACTCTGCCTCTTAGTCAATGCCCCGTAAATTATCTCACCATCCCTTTGCTTATCTCACTCCTGTGCCGCCCACCCTGCCACTGCTTAGGCAAATCTGAGTGTCTTCCTGGCAACATTCTACTCATGAACAGGAGCCTCTTCCAAAAACACACCCAGTGCCTGGAATACACTTACCCACCCTCTAAACAGTCTCCCTCACTACCACCCCAGCCCCAGGTCCTAAAGTCACAGCTTCCCCAACTGCCAAGACACCACTAATTAATCAGAAAAAGAAGGTAATTTCCTAGAGTATCTCTCCCATCACACACTTAAAATGTCCCTTAACCTATTGTTCAAAACCCCAAGATAAGTATTTTCCAACGAATAGCCATTTATTGCTTCATCTTTTACCTTTCCAGTCTTCATCATTTTTTCCACAGATAAGTCTAAAGAGGGAAGAAGTGGTGTCCAATGTATTTGCAAAGTACCCAGCACAACGCTCTGCTCTTCATTCATTCACTCATTTGTTCATTCATCTAGCAAATGGTAGTGAGAATTATCTCTGTGCAAAGCTGAATGTGAGACTAGACACTCTAGGAACTTGGAGATGAGTAGGAGATAGAGAATGAAGACAATTACAATACAGGAAGATGGCTGCCTCCATGGAGCTGCTTTCAAAGTCACTCAAGTTGTTTGCAGAATTCATTTCCTTGTGCCTGTAGGACTGAGGACCCTATGCTTAAGGGATAGAGAATTAGGGGAGACATCACAAACTGGGTAGCATCGAGGATGCCCTACTCTTCCCAGGTGACCAAGAGGAAGAGGGCATTTCAGGAAAAGTGAACAGCAGTCCAAAGGCACAGCATAGAGTAGATTCAAGGAATGTCTAATAGTTCAGCATTACTGAAGCTCAAAGTGTAAAGGGAGAGTTGCAATGTGATAAGTCTGGACAAGTAGCCAGGGGCCAGACCACCAAAGGCTTGCATGACAAATTAAGAAGTTGAAATGGGAAGTCATTGAAGCATTTTGAATCAAAGTGATATGATTAGATGTTGTGTCAGAAAGATTCCCTCTGGCAGTAGAAGCAGAATAGGTGAAGGGGAACAGAACAGGAAGCTTTTCAGACAAGATCTGGCAGAAGTTGGCAGGCCTTAAACTAGGGCAGTGACAATGCAAGTGGAAGGGGAGGGAAGGTGCAGGAGAATTTGATGAGTCAGAAGTCCTAGGTGAGGGTATAGGGAGGCTCACCTCATCAATACATAGAGTACAGGAGTGAGCAGATTTGGAGAAGAGGGTCTGAATCCAATTAGGGACTTACTGGCTTGCAGATGTCTTTGAAACATGCATGTGGAGATATCCAGGAAGGGTGAACTAAGATCAAGGTCTCAATCCAAGCTTGGGTTGAGATGAACATATGTGGGAGTCACACCCACAGAGATGATGGCTGGAGCCACAGCAGATGATGATGAAATTCCCCAGGAAGAGTATGTGGAGGGAGGAAAAAAGAGGCCCCAGGATGGATTTCTGGGAACACATAAAATGTCATCTGGAGACTGCAAAGAGATTGAGACAAACAGTTAATATGGTTGACTCCTTTGGATCCTGACACTGTATCTGCTCTTTCATACAGTGTAAGTCCTGGACAAATTGAAATAGTAATACCTTTTTCATTATTATATTGGAAGGCTTAAAGGAATATGCACTATCAAAATTACAGCAAACTGTGTTCCCTTCTCTGCTCAAATCAAGGTATTAACATGCTTGACCTACAGCTTCGGGGTCCTGTTTCCAAAGAAGCTTGGCTCCCCAAAAGCTTCTTTTGTTCCCAACTAAAGGTGTCTTTGCTTGGGCTCAGTTGCATTCCTCTATGTGTAAGAGTAGACTCACAGAAAGACACAGAAGGACCATTTCCCTTTTCTAGAGTTGGATCTGGAGATGAGACCTGATAATCAAGACTCTGAGCTAAAAGACACAAGATACCAAGAGTGGTAGTCTCCAGTGACAGATGACTAAGGAAAGGACAAAAACTTGGTAACATACAAGGAAAAAGATTTTTTCTCTTTATTGTAATAGCCATATGTGTGTGTATGTGTGTGTCTGAAGCTAACGGAACACATGTAAAACTGCAATTACTACCATGTGGTAACCAGTAACCATTTAAATCTTGATTTCTATGAAGCAGAGACTTTTCCACTTATAGGAAGCTCAAGAATAGATAAAACTGGTTTCTGCTGATTACAAGTCATGACAGTGGCTACATATGGAGAGTGGTTATTAACTGGAAAGGAGCCAGACAGAATTCTGTGGGGTAATGGAAACCTTCTATATTTTGATTTGAGTGGTGGTTACATAGGTGATACATACATAAAAGTTCACCAGGCTAGACATTGAAGACTTGTGCATTTTACTGCATATAACATACTACATGTAAATTCTCAATCAGTAATAATACATAACCTGAAACAGGAAGAGATGTAGCGTACATTCCTACACACACACACACACACACACACACACACCCCAGATGGATATACAATAAAGTCCTTGATGCCCAGGAAAGAAAGTGATATCAAAAGAGGACTAGTCCAAAAAAAAAAAAAAAAAAAAAAAAAAGGCAAAAGAGGACTAGTCCACTTGAAGGGCCCCAGGAGATCTGAGAGCAGACATAATGAAAAAGGGAGTGACAGGGTTGGGAGATCAGCAGCCATTATTGGTGGGGAGCGCTGTCCTTTAAGACCTCACAGGTGAAGCAGCCCTTCTGGATGGCAAAATCTAAAGTGAGGCCAATGGTATGAAAAGCTGAAATGGAAAAGAAGTGAAGATCACTGGAACTGAGGAGGTCTCCAAGAGAAGGAACGTTAGAAGGATCAACATGTGCTCACTAATGCTTCCCAAAGGCAACAGCAGTCAGTCATAGGAATTCCAGGTGACAAAGACCTCAAAGTGTTTGAGGAAGTGGCCAAGGAGATGAATAGAAAACAGCTGGAGAGGACAGCAAACCACTAAGTGATTCATTAACATTTTTTTATTATGACAGTAAAGGGGAAAGAATAAGTAACCAGTTTAGGTCAAGGTACTCTTTGAGAAATAGGGTTTTAAGTGAAAAAGAAAAGTTGAGAGTAAGTGTTGTGTTCTCCGGAGGAAGGAAGCATTGTTGGTGTTAGGTCACCTTTTCTTTGCTCCAATAGCCCTCTATGCGACTCAGTCCTAACAAACCAGCTAAGACTCTTCCCTAAATCTACCTCCATCCCAACTAAAAGTTCCTTAAGGACAATGACTGTCAAATGTCAGGGCACTATGAATGTTTAGTGAATGAAAGGAAGAAAGGAAACAAAGGAGGGAAGAAAGGAAGGAAGAAAACCTGAGAGGATCTAAATTCTAAAGAAAACCTTAGGTTACAATCTTTTTAAGGGCAATAAACTACACTATAATGGAATAAGCAGGGTTCAAAAGTTTTAATGCTGTAAATTGCAGTTATGATCCTGAAAGGTTATTGAAGAATAATATTTCAAAGTGTTTTAATTTTTTAAAAATTTAAAAACATTTGGATTTACTCAATGTATAGGCAACTGACTAAAGAACTGATCAAGTATCAAAGGATCAGAAGAAAGTCACTCCCTAGCCCCTCCCCCAAAGGTAAGTACTAGAATGAGCCCATCCCCCAAGAAGCAGGATTGAAAGGAGAGTGGGAGCCCATTGGCAATCACATTAATATTCGATGGCACGTCCTCCTGGGTGGAGTGTCCTCAAGTTTCACTGTATCCGTATATGACCCCAAAAGCAGCAGCAGCAGCAGCAGTGCACTTGCTCTCTTTGCAAAGACTATTCCTCAAAGTTCCCAAGTGAGCCCAGGTGGAAATCAGAATCCACACATGCTCAAGAAGGAAGCAGAAAGTTAACCAGCCTATAAGGATTTTTTTTCTATGATTTCAGAGACCCGCTCAAAAATACCCATCTGGTTCAGGGGACACAGAATGGCAGAGTCAAGTAAGCAAGCGGAGCAGACAGCAGTTTCCAAGAGGCTGGCTGGCAGAAACTAGCCAGGGCCTAGCATGGTCTGCTACTTTTTCCAGGCTCTGTCCCCTCTTCCGCTCTTCATCTTACCTTGCCTTTTTCTCCAGTGATCTCAGCAGGGCAGAAATCATTCTGATAAATCAACGAATTCGAGACTAATTAAACCATCTCCCCAGGGAATTGTGAAAAGAGGACTCTCTAATAAGGAAGAGTTATGCCTAATGGTGAATTTTAGACTCCAAGGCACCCAGACTCAAGAGTTATTTGGGAACCTGGAATTGTACCATGTAGGCATTTACCTGTTAGAGTATCTGCATCAATTCATCAGTACCCAAGAGTCTTATAAAGAGCTCAGTCTCAGTTGTTCCAGCCCCTCAACAGCTGGGAACTGTGCAAGGGGTTAATTTCACTGCCTCCTTTTCTACCAGGTACATCCTGTCTTCCAACTTGTGTGAATTAAGATACACTGTGCTCAGAGATTTTTTAAAAAATAAGATGTCCTTTGAAGTAAATGCTTTCACAAAGCACCACTAAGGTGATACTTCTTCTTAGGGCTGCTTTCTAAAAACTATAATAAAATTAGTTTCCACCCATAAACTTAGAAAGTGCAAGAGCTTTTATTTAATGTTTGAAAATATGGAATATGTATGGGGAAGATAAACCTGACTTAACATGTATGTAAGATCGATTCTCTAACAGGAAAATTATAATCCAAAACAGCACAGGTAAGATTAAATAATTATTAAGTAGTTAATAACTTCACATGTACGTGGTCTGTTTGTTTAATGCCACTAGAGTAAAAGTGCCCTAGATGTAAAGGCATAGCATTTCTTTCTGATTAAACTGAAGATACAGTGGTTAATCTTTATAATATAGTCCAATAATGAAAAATTAGTTTCTTTAAAAGCTCCCAAATTTATAGGCTTAAACCATGTGTAAAAGAGAGAATTCCAGATAAGAACCTGATTGAAATGGCAATAGACAAAGAACAAACACGTTACAGAAACTTCTCAATTACTTTTGGGTAAAATGATGGTCCTAGCAAAGGATTTTTAAAAAATCATTCCCTCAATGTGATAGAAACTATCAGAAAATCTTATTCAGTAAAATAATTACTTTGCACACAACTGAACCAGAACACTGGTTTCTTCTTCCTTGACTTAAGCAAACTAAACAGATGGGCTGATGGATCTAGCAGGGCTGCACTGTGTAAGCACAGAACCTGAGAACAGCTGTCGGGGGAGCCTTGTTATATTAGCTCCCGCCAGAATTTCTATCTCCCAAATAGTTGTGAGATACAACTGACTGACGTAATATCCCTAGTTATACATTAAGATGTTGTTTCTTCAAGGGGGGATTTTGTGGACCTCTTTCAAAACTATAGAAACCTGGGGCGCAGCCCAGCCCAATCCCTAGGAATTAGAATTTCTGAAAGTACGGCCCAAGAATCCATAATTCTAAAGGCACTCCAGGTGATTCTTATGAATATTAAAATTTGAGGGCTATGAAGTTAAGAATATATATATATATATATATTTCTTGGTATTCCTTTTGGATTTCACAGAGTAATGAAATTTGTAACTTCCAGCATTTCCATCACTTTGTAAAACACCGGGGGGGAAGAAAAAAGAATTAGCTCAAATACATGTTGTCATGCGGTGGCTGTGTGACTGAGGAGTAAGCAACTCATGTATTCGCCTGAATTTTGGCATCCTTATCTGAAAATAGGGATAACGATATCTCTTCATAGGTCTGTTAGGAGAATTAAATCATATAATACAGGCAGATTAAGTCATTTTAGATACAAAATGATAAACAGTTCCACCCTTGAGTGATCATAACCACAAGGGATGTTGAATGGTTTTATCACAAATGTGATAGGCCTTTGTGACTTTGCTCAGTAGAAAGTCGTCTGTTCTTAGGTTATAAGCCCAAACATGGCATTTTTAGCTCCAATCAATAGCCAATAATCCCAGTAAAAAGAGGAGTGAGATAAGAATGCTCAGAAAGTACAGCAAGCATTTAATATTCTAGAATTTGGGCTCCTAATGACACTAGACAAAAATAAGTGTAAGTGTCACAAAGAAGCCACAAAAATATTATTTAAATGATGTGATTACTAGTAAAAATCATTTCAAGATACAACACCTGTTAGTATAAATAGGTCAGTTTGGTAAGACAACCACTTACAAAATTTATGAAGACTTTATTACTCCATATATGATGCAAATTATAATAACAGCAAGTTTTATATATAATGGAAAAATATTCTATTCCCAAAGCACAACAGAAACATAAAATACACAGGAATTAATCTAAAAGGAAATATATAGGACCTATATATTTAAAAAAAAATTTATGTGTTTCTTCCACAATATTTTTTAAAATCAGGCTTGATGAAAGAACAAAACAAAATTTTACTGGAATATGTAAAATGTTTGCTAAATAGACATAAATTAGCTTATTGAATGAAAAAAGTTAGCTCTGTGATGATGTCAATTCATTCCACAATATTTTATATGTTTAATTATCCCAAAGTTAATGAGATGTGTTGGCTAAGAAAATAAAGAGGAGAGATAATAAAGGAGGTAACTTCACTGCCAGAAAATAAGATAACATTTAAAGCTACAATAATTTGAGCAATGTGGCATTGGTAATAGAAGAGATAGTGAGCTCAGTGAAATGGAATAGAAAGTCTAGAAACTAGTAAGTATACAGGAGTAATCACCATATATGATGATTCATCATAAAGGTGGTGTTTCAAATAAATAGGAAGATAAGAGATTATTCAATAAATGTATCAGGATATTAAGAAGCAAGAATATTAGTATCTTACCTCACTCTATTTACCAGAATTAATTCCATTCAGGTTACATAATTTTTAATTTTTAAATAAAATAAACAAATGAGAAAGCAAACAAAACCCTGGATGAAAATATGGTAATATTTATATAATCTTGGAATAAGAAAGGATTTGCTATGCATTATACCATGTGTAGAAGCTATAAAGGAAAAAAACTGATAAATTTGACTTATAGAATGTCACAGGTAAAAAGCCATATATAAAATTTTTTAAAATAGGGGAAATTCTTTCCAACATATATAATAAAGGGTCAATATTCTTACAATATAGAGAATATCTTTAGTATTTATAATAAATTAACTTATTCAGCAAATACTATGTGCTAGACAGTGTTTTAAGTGCTTTCCATATATCAACTTATTTAATCCTCACAACAACCATCTGAGGTGGGCATGATTCTTCATTTTACAGATGACAAAACTGATGCACAGAGAGGCTAAGTAACTCATCCAGGGCTGCACAGCTAGTGAGAGGTAGAATGGGATTTAGGCCCAGGTAGTCTGGCTCCGGACTAATAACCACTTTGCCATATTGCCATGGAGTTAGTGGAGTTTATCATCACATAATAAAAGACATAATAAAAAGATGAACAAAACAAAAGACCAAAGACCTAAAGAAGCAAATCACAAAAAAAGTACATCTGACCACAAAACACATGTAAATATATTCAGACTCATAATCAAAGAAATGCCATATTAAACACTGAGATACCATTTATACTTATCAAACTGAAAAAGATTACAAAGTTAAGTACCTGCTGTTGACCACAGCCTTGAGCAATAAACATTTCCGTATACTGCTGGTCAGAGAGCAAACTGGTACCACCTTTATGAAGGGCAACATGGCAATATTTATCAAAAGCCTTAAAGTGTACATGCCTTTTGATGCTACAATTTCACTTCTAGGATTTTATTCTGAAGAAAATGTCAAGTGAGTGCAAAGAGGTCTGTGCAGTAATGTGCATGGTGACATTATATGTGATAGAAAAATGGAAATAATCTATGTCCATAAAATAGAACTCATAAAATCCATTAATAAAAAATGTTGTAAAATGTTTTTGATGTGAATAATGTGGCAAGATGAATATAACACACTGCCAAATTCTAAGATGTTATAAAACAGGAAGCCCAGTATGATAGTTATTTTGTAATATAAAGTACATATGTACATGTATGTACATATATTCTAAAGTATTAATAGTGATGACTCTGGATAGTAAACCTATGAATCGTTTTTCCCTTGTGCTTTTTGGTGTTTTCCAAATTTTCTCTATTGAACATGTCCTGTAAATAGGAGAGACAACACTCTTTCTTAAGAAAAAGTGGGGGGAAAGCAGGAAGTAATTTTTCCACACCAGGGGAGTGGACAGAATGCAATGTCATCACCAGAGGAAAAGAGAACAGAGCAGAATAAGGCTATCTATAAAGGGAGAAGGAGAAGTTATTTCTCAGTAGTGACAAGCAATAGGCTTACCACATGCTCCTCTAATGGCTGGCAGAAACTGTAGAAAGTACTTTGAAAGAGCACAAAAACAGAGGATGAGAATGAAATTCTTCATTCAAGATCTTGGCCACCCCCACCCTGACTAGCATAGCACAAGAACACAGACAGAGATCTAAGCCAGAATGGAAGGAAGGTATTCCCCATAACCATCATCAGATAAGAACTGGGTTCACCAATGACTTAAGACAGGAGGAAGGAGACATGGGAATTAGTACCCTACTGCAAATCGTTGATAATGTGTTGTACATAATTATACTGTAGTTAACTGCATAGTAAATTATAACAAGCTCTAATTCTGTGGTATATGCTCCTTCAATCTCAATAGAATTTTTGTCTGTCTTAGGAGGTTAGAGATAGAGGTTCCTCTGTGTGCCTGGATGAGCTCTACTAGACTTCACTCCAAAATTCTGGTGACTAAATTGGCAGACCTTCACGGAATGCTGATGTAACAATTAATTATTCTAGTTAGAAGTGTTCTATAAGAATAAACCTGCTGGCACAATGCCAGAACTCATAAGTTTTGTTGAATTTATATTGTAAGCCCTGGAAACAGGTTGTTACTACTGGTGGCTGGAGCTGAAGTTTGGAGGACGGAAGCCAGAGAGAAAAAGATGAAGTCTTTCAGCAATGGCAAAACAACACCATCACTTTCAATTCCCACTACCAGTTAATGTTAAAATAATTAAATGCCTGGCTGCAAATTTCAACACTAAAGGAGAAAAATTTTGGCATCATATGGAGAGATAAGTTAGAAAGGAGCTTTGAAATTACTCAAGAATACAGAGGGGGGGAAATGTATCACAGAGGAGGAATCTTTTAGTTTTAAGAAGCCAAGAGAGAAGTGATATAAGAAGACTGCTTCTTAGGTTATCAGATTATGAATAGTGGTCCGGTCTCTTTGCATATCCGTAAGAAGAGGAAATGATCTCATTCTGACTTACAGGAGGGTTTGACACTCACATGGTTTTCTGAGCCTGGTCATGGACTGCCCCCCACCCCGAGAGACGTTAAAGAGCAGAAGGATGCAAACCCACATCTGGGGTTACTGAGGAGAAATCTCCCTAGTGATAAAGACATGTACTCTCTGACGTTATCTGGGGCTTTTGGTCCTGTTTCTATAAACAGTGGAGAGAGACTTATTTTTAGATTCCAAGCTATTACCTCTCTGTGTTGATGTGCACCCTACATACCTCCATCACATACCTCTCCACCCTCAACACATTTTTCTTCTTTATTTTTATGCAAATATTTTAATATTAAATTGGAGGGAAAGAAAAGTTATTTAGTTAAATTATCACTAGCTGCTGCTATACCAGAAACAACTCTTTCTCTGCTAGAGTGATGATGACTATTAACACTTGTATGCATCCTTCTACTTTAACTCAATAGATCATGCATATCTCCAGGGGTGGGAACCCTGTCTTCACAGCAGCCTCTGCTCTTGAGGGCTGTCTGCTGGGGAATAAAGGCACAGAATAATGTGGAGGGGAAAAACCTTTTCATACATTATTTTTTAAAGCTTGGTATGTGTATAAATATTTCAGACTGAATGACACAATACTTATATAAGGTTAGGGTTGAAGACAAATTATGGAAACTTAAAATGAAGTTAAACAAAGGAGTCAGGAAGGAGGTAGCACAGATCTTAATAAAAGCCAATCTTTTTCTTGCCACAAAATTACTTTCTTATCTTTTCTTATCCTAACAATTGACCACAATTTTAGCAGCATTGTTTGCTTGTTTTTGTTTCTGGGACACATGTGGTTCTATTTATTTAAGTGACTTTTTTTTTTTTTTTTTTGCCAAATATGAAACGTCATCAGCAGAAATATTCCCACCTATTCCCTCATTAGATACTTCTGGATTGGTCTTCCTTTAGGAAAACAAACATCTTTCCTATCTACAACAGCCCTCAGTATCCATCCAGAAAGGATCTATCCACTTTTACAAATCATGTAGAAAAAGACAGGAACCCAAAACAAAAATGAGCAAAGGACATAGATTAAGGACACTGGTCAATAAAACATACACACAATGCTCAACATCATGAATAACAACAAAAGAAAGAGGGCTTTAGAAATTTGATAATTTCCATTTTGATTGAAGTGTGAAGAAGCTAGTATGGCCAATGGGAGTATAAACTAGTATAATTTCCCAGAAAAGTGTTTTGATAGTTCTATCAAAACTTTAAATGCACATACCCTTTGCCCCAGAAGCCTACTTTCGGGTATTTATCTTGCAGATATAATGTGGCAACGATCTATGTTTAGAGATATTCATTAAAGTGATATTTGATACACCAGAAATTGATATAACATTGTAAACTGACTATATTTTAATGAAAATATATTTTAAAAAGTGGTAATTGAAATAACAAAAAAAAAAAAAAAAGAGAGAGAGAGAGAGATTGAGAATCTAATAGCAACTTAAGTGTCCATAAAAAAGAGAGACTAATTATAGCAATTATACTAACTTCATAGAGTGGGCTATTCTGCAATTTTTAAAAGATCAGATAAACCTATATGGACTAACAGGAAAACTGTCCAAATAGATACATATTTAATTAAGTTGTATTTAATAGTCATATATTCAGTCATTTTAAAAAACCAAATGATTTTTTAAAAGGCTTAGAACAAAATACAGTAATTCCCTGATCCACACCTTACAGTTATTCCCTGTTCCACAACTTCCCAGTCCCTCAGTTCCTTCCCCAGAGATGATCACTTCTCACTATCTTAGCTGTTTCTTCTGGCATTTACACATCCCCTTACTTCTAAATCAGTGCTGCCCACCAGAAATATAATGCAGGCTACATAGGTAATTTTAAATTCCCTAGTAGCCACATTTTTAAAAAGGTAAAAAAATAAGTGAAATTAGTTTTAATAGTATCTTTTATTTAACTCAACACTTTCAAAAATATTATCATTGCAACATGTAATCAATACAAAAATCCTTAATGAGATATTTTACATTCTTTTTTTTTGTACTAAGTATTCAGAATTCCATGTGTAGCTCACACTAGCAGCGTATCTCATTTTGGGTCAATCACATTTCCAGTGCTCAACAGCCACATGTGACTAGTGACCATTATATTGGATGGCACAGCTCTATACCAAAAAAGAATACTGGTGTCTTTTGATCCATTATTGACTTCCTATTATGGGCAAATGAAGGTCTAGCTCTCCTAACACTGTGCTTTCTCTCTCACAACTTCACGTAGATCATATTTTTTGATTAATTAAATATTCAGTATTTACATTTGTACGCACATGCAAGTATAAATCACAGCTAAGCACTGTAATGTGCTGTGGTAATGCTTCCCTTCTTGTTTTTTTTGTTTCTCCTTAATTTAATAATCACCTTGTATTTTATTAGCTTGAATATCTTTATAACTATTATACTAACACTTTCAACACTGTCCAATGGCCTTTCAGTACAATGTTCTACTGGTCAATCCCATCAGATAATTTATCAGTTCCCATTGGTCTCCCATCTTCCACTTTTTTTCTTTATACCTCATTTTGTTCAAACTCATCTTCTAGTAGTTTTATACAGATTAAAAAAAAAAAAAAACTAGTACAATGTTTAGACTACCCAAAGCTATCTACAGATTCAGTCCAATCCCTATCAAATTCCAGCAGCATTTTTTGCAAAAATAGAAAAATTCATCCTAAAATTCGTATGGAATCTCAAGGGATCCTGAATAGCCAAAATAATTTGTAAAAAAGAAGAACAAATTTGGAGGACTCACATTTTCTAATTTCCAAACATATGATAAGTTACAGTAATCAAAACAATATGGCGCTGGTATGAAGAGAGACATATAGATAGAAAGCCCAGAAATTTCCTTATATGATCAAATGATCTTCAACAATAGTGCCAGGACCACTTAATGAGGAAAGGACAGTTTCTTCCACAAATGACGCTGGGAAAACTGGATATCCACATGCAAAAGAGTGACGTTGGATCCGTATGTGTTTACCACATACATGGCAAAGGACATGAATAGACACTTTCCAAAGATGATACAAAAATGGCCAACATGAAGAGATGTTCAACATCACTAATCACCAGGGAAATGCAAACAAAACCACAATGAGATATCACCTAATAACCATTAGGACGGCTACTATAAAAAAAAATTTTTTTTTTATTTGAAGGACAATGATCTAGTATAAGTCTATACACTCATGAGTCTTTTCTCGCCAGCCCAATGTAATGAGAAAAAAAATGTGAAAATAAATGAATGACTATGACCGTAGAAGAAGAAGGAAGGAAGGAAGGAAGGAAGGAAGGAAGGAAGGAAGGAAGGAAGGAAGGAAGGAAACAACAGGTGTTAACAAGGATATGAAGAAATTAGAACCCTTGTGCACTATTTTTTTTAAACTTTTTGTTTCTCTCTTTTTTTTTTTTTTTTTTTTTTTGGAAGTGGGTGGTAATTAGGTTTCTTTCTTTTTTTAACGGAGGTCCTGGGGATTGAACTCAGGACTTCCTCATGCTAGGCATGCACTCTACCACTGAGCTATACCCCCCTCCATTTTTTGGCCTTATTTTTGATATTATATAAAGTACTTAAATTTTTAATGATAAATTTATATGCCAAGGAACTTTAGGTTGAATATAGCCTAGACTTGAAGACCCAGAAAACTACACTTGAAATGATTCTTCACCTCTTTTCATAGGAATGAGAACTTTTTTAAAAAAAACTTGTTTATTTAGTTAGTTAGTGTTTGGGTTTTTTGCTTGTTTTTGTTTGAGGGGAAAGTAATGAGGTTTGTTTGTTTATTTTGATGGAGGTTGTGGAGATTGAACCCAGGAACTTGTGCATGCTGAGTTCACACTCTACCACTGAGCTATAACCCCCCTACCCCTCGATCCTTGTGCATTATTGATGGGATTGTAAAATGGGATTGAAAATAATGTGGCGCTTCCTCAAAAAATTAAAAATCTAGAACTACTATATGACCCAGCAGTCCCACTTCTGAGCATGTATCCCAAAGAACTGAAAACAGTCTCAAAGAGATATTTGTATTTCAGTGTTTATAGCAACATTATTCGTAATAGTCAAGAAACGGAAGCAGCCCAAAATGTCCATCAGTGGATGAATGAATAAACCAAACATGGTATATACATACAGTAGCATATTATTCAGCCTTAAAAAAGAAGGAAATCTTGTCACACACTAGAACATGGGTGAATGTTGAGGACATTATGCTAAGTAACCAAAGCCAGTCACAAAAGACAAATTCTGTATGATTCCATTTATATGAGGTCTCTAAAGTAGTTGAATTCATAGGAACAGAGGTCTCTAAAGTAGTTGAATTCATAGGAACAGACAGTAGAATGGTGGAGGAAGGGAAGTTGTTTACCAGGTATGGAGTCTCAGTTTTGTAAGATGAAAACATTCTGGAGCTCTATTTCACAACAGTGTGAAATACCTAACATTACTGATCCGTACATTTTAAAATGGTCAATATGGTAAATTTTATCTTACATGTATTTTACCACAATAATAATACATTTTTTTAAAAGGACTGGTCCAATGCAGAAGACTTGGTGATGACAGCTCTCATCTCACATCCTGAGTCATGCTGTTCCAATCTGAACTGATTGCCCTCTACATCTGATGCATAATTGCCCTACTGGGATCCCCCTTTACCGCTCTCCAGGAGATTCCCTTCCCTGATGTGCCACCATGGATCATCTGTGTCCCATGTCTTCTCTTTCTTGGCTAATTTACTCATCCATATGTAGTGTAACCTCAAGGAGCTTCTTGAGAAGAGAGACTTTTTGCAGTTTTTCAACATTTGCCTGTCAGAGTATCCTTTTTATACCTTCTCACTTGACTCATAATTTGGCTTGCTATAGAAATCTAGGTTGGAAATATAAATGTCCTTCATATTTTTGAAAGTACTGCCCATGGTCTTCTAGCTTCCAGTGCTGCTCTTGAGAAATTCAAACCCTTTTGATTTCTGGTCACTTGTATGTGGCCTGGTTTTTGTTTTTGTTTTTGTTTTCATTTTCCCCTCTCTGGGAGTTTGTAGAATCATCCGTATTTTCAAGGTAATGAAATTTCACGATTTTGCTGGAGGTATTTTTTTCATCCATTGCATTGAGCAATCATTGGGCCCCTTTAATCTCAAAATTCCTGTCCTTTAGTTCTGAAAGATGTTCTCCTCTCCATGATCTCTGCTCTCTCTTTCTTTCTGGGACTTTTATTCTTGGATTGTTGGATCTCCCAAACTCACCCTCTAATTTTCCTCTCTTTGTTCTATTTTCAACTCTTTCCTTCTTGCTCTACTTTCTAGGAGTTTCAACTTTTTATCCAATGCTTCTTTCTGAGCTTTTTCACTTTTGATATGCTTCCAGTATCCAAGAATTATTTTTGTTTCCAAACATTACTTTTTATAGTATCCCATTCTTTTATGGAAGGGATATTTTCCCTGAGGCTATTAATGACAGGTTTTGTTCTAACTGCACAATCTGTTTCTTCCAAGTTGCTTTGCTGTTTATTTTGGACATTCTCATGTTAGGTGCTGTCCTCACATAGGTGGTTGTCTACTCATGTTTAAAAGAAGAGGGAAACAGCAATCCCACTCTGGGGCATATATTCAGAGGGAACCTTAATTCAAAAAGACACCTGCACCCCAGTATTCACAGCAGCACTATTTACAATAGCCAAGACATGGAAACAACCCAAATGTCCATCGACAGATGACTGGATAAAGAAGTTGTATATTTATACCATGGGATACTACTCAGCTATAAAAAAAGAATAAAATAATGCCATTTGCAGCAACATGAATGACCCTGGGGAATGTCATTCTAAGTGAAGTAAGCCAGAAAGAGAAAGAAAAATACCATATGATATCACTCATATGTGGAATCTAAAAAAAAAAAAAGACAAATGAAATGATTTATAAAACAGAGACAGACTCACAGACATAGTAAACAAACTTATGGTTACTGGGGGGGAAGGGGGTGGGAAGGGATAAATTGGGAGTTTGAGATTTGCAGATACTGACTGGTATATATAAAATAGATAAACAAGTTTATACTGTATAGCACAGGGAACTATATTTGATATCTTGTAGTAGCTTACAGTGAAAAAGAATATGAAAATGAATATATGTATATTCATGTATGACTGAAGCATTGCACTGTACACCAGAAATTGACACAGCATTCTAAACTGACTATACTTCAATTTTAAAAAAGTAAAAAAAAATAAAAGAAGGGGGAGAAAGAGCTGATTGGAAGCTTTAGGCTTGAGGCTGGGGCTTACTGACTTTGAACTTCAATGCAGAGTGATCTGGGCAATATAATGTCCATATCTTTATCTTTCTGCTTGCACAGATATGATTCCCTTTGGTGTAGTCTCCCAGCCTCTACCTGGAGGTTGAAGGCCTGACTGCTGAGCGCAAGGAGCCAAGTGGAAAAAACATCTTCAATAGGCATATGCATTATTATGTGTATAATTCCCGTTTCAGTAGAGTCTGTGCCTTCCCCTGTGCCTTGCATTCCCAGGCCAGACACCCTAATCCCCACATCCCTTACTCCCTACTCCTCACCACCCCAGTACTCATGGTTCCATCTGTTAGCTGCTGAGCCTTTGGGCATCCTGAGTTAGAGCAAGTGGCTCTCAGTTTTCTCCAAGGCCAGTTTAGCGTTCAGCTTTCCTGGGTCTATAACATCAGATGCCAGTCTTCCACCTGCTTTCTGCTTCCAAAATGTTAAGAGCTTTTGATTCCTCTTGTGTTTGCTCCATCTTTATAAATTTTTGCCTTAAGAGGAAATCCCTTTCCATAGTTTTGGTGGAGTTTTGGAAGGCAGAAAAGTTATGTGTTCAATCTACCATATTAATCCAAATGTCTCCAAAATAAATCTACCTTTAAAAAGAAAAAAAAATGGAACACGTAATATAGTACATTCCCATTTATGTGAGAGGGGGAAAAAAAAGATGAGACTATATGCAGGCTGATAGATACACAAAGGACTTCTGGATGAAGATACTCTTACTTTCCATGTTGTGCCCTTCAGTGCCAGGTGATTTGATCTTTGAACCCATAAGCATAGGGGGAGGGTACAGCTGAGTGGTAGAGTGTGTGCTTAACATGCATGAGGTCCTGGGTTCAATCTCCAGTACCACTACTTAAAGATAAACAAACAAGCAGACAAACAAACAAACAAATCTTAATTACCTCCCCCCACAAATATATAAATAAAATAAACCCAGAAGCATAAATGATTTGTAAAGAACTTGCTTAAAATTACATTTTAAAGACCTAGCTTAAAAAAAAATATAGCCATCTATAAGAAAGAGAGCATATCACTGGCTAGCATGAACCTCCCTGAACCTCGTTACCTGCTCTAGCTTGTCACTGGTATTGGAGAGGGTTAGGACAGGTTATGCAACTAGAATGCACCTAAACTCTGTGTTTGGCTTCTGGAAACTTGGAAAATACTCCCACTTAGGTCATTTTGCTTCCAAGTACAGAAACAACCTAGATCTTGACCTCCAATCCAGAATAGGAGGAGTATTATGAAACAGACCAGGACAGACACTCTTGACTCCCAAAGTACTGCTCAGACTTGCCTACTCCACTTACCACGTCCTCACCACACTCCCTTCCCCGCCCCTCCCCGCCCAGCTCAGGGATGCACTGTAACTAGGCCTTCCCAGCTAACTGAAACCCAAACCTGTCTGTCTGAGTGACTTATACATCACATAGCCAAAGCTGCTCCAAGTCTACTCCCATGGAGCCTCCCTTCTTTTTACATTCATTTGTGGCAGAAGATTTTAATGATGAATTTATCTAGACTTGATCTGGTTCTAGTCTCTATTTACTATTTGGACTCTACTATCAACTAGTAAACTATGCACCTCTCTGTGCCACAGCTTCCTCATTTATAAAATGGGGATGATAATGACATCTGCCTTCTAGGCTCCCAGCAGGACGAGATGAACTTGTAAATGGTTATTGAGCACATACACTCTGCTAGAGATGGTTCTAGGTCCTGTGGATACAGACAAAAGTCATCAAAATAGAGATTCCTGCTCTCACAGAGTTTAGGGTCTAGTAGGAATGACACAATTCCATCTAAAGAAAAAAGAAAAGAAGACACAAATAACAAATAATAACACGTGATGTGAGGCATAAAGAAAAATGAAAAGTGTATTACAATAGGGGACCTGTCTCATGACTAATGCTCCTAGCTCAGGCAGGAATTCAGTGGTTACACAACAAAAGGTACCCAGAAAAAGCTTCCTCTGCCAACACTTGAAGCACGTTATAGATTCTCCTATTTAGAATTACATTTTAAAAGAAACATCCCAGTTTTTAGTGGGGGAGGGTATAGCTCAGTGGTAGAGCACATGCTCAGCATGCATGAGGTCCTGGGTTCAATCCCCAGTATCTTCTCCATTCAAATAAATAAATAAGTAAATAATCTAATTACCCCCCAAATAATATAAAATAAATAAAAATTTTAAAAAAGAAAAGAAAAAGGGCAGGAAATCTCTGGTTCATCCAGCTGTCAACACTTAAAAAAAATCTACTAAATAAACCTAAATACCTCCCCCTTTCAAAAAAAAAAAAAAAAAGAAAAAAAAGAAATGGCCCAGTTTTTAAAAGTGTGACAGACCATTGGAGTTTCTTAAGTAGACAGATTTGAAAGTAGACAGATTCAAAAGTACCTGTGCCTTGGAGGAAAAAAGAGCTATGCATGTTATTTCTTCTCCCAACTAAAGAGTAAGTGTCTATTTCTTCTCTACAGTAATAAAAGAACGGCTAACACTTACTATGCACTAAGGGCAAAGGTACTGCCTGCCTTACCTCAGATAGTCCCTAGCTTCACAATGCCAACTTTCCGGTTCTTGCAGACACTCCCAGATGCCCCAGGGAAGATCTCAGAACCTCCCACCCCATCTTGCCTCAGGCCAATAGTTTGCTTGACCTCTTGAACATACATTTGACAAGGCGCCCTGCACTGCGGAACCCAACCCTCTACTAATCTTAGATCCTGTCTAGGTGTAAGTTACAGTTTAAAGTAATTTGCAGTCATGATTTGTAATAGTCTAAAATTCTTGAGATGGCCAATCAGAAAGTCTCAGAGAGCAGCTTAGTACTATTATTCCCACAGATAAAGGAATCAATGAACTATGAATAGCTACAGATTTCTATCTTCTTTTCCTGAGTTATTTAGGCTTCAAGCCTTAGTGCAAACCGTGATAGTCTGTGGCCTCCAGTCTGACTCTGTCCCTGGCTTTCATGGTCAAAGGGACTTCCCCAGCAGCTCAGTAAAAGAGAGAGAGGAAGGGTAATTTACAAAGCAGTTCCCTTCCCTTCCCTACAGTCACGAGGTCCTTGCTATTTCCTATCTGAGATACTCAGATCACAAAGTATCAATGAAATAGCCTAGTCTAAATGTAGAAGTTACCTTATGATAAGAGAAGATAACAGACACACATGTATATACGTGTGCCCAGTGAAATATGAATATATGGAAGACAGGCCTTGGGTGATTGAAGCCAGATGTGACAAATCAAGAGAAATTTTAAGGAAGAGTTGAACATAAGTTTCATTCATTCATTCATTAAACAGATTTTTATTGAGGACCTACTATGTGCCAGGCATTGTGCTGGACACTGGGAGAGCATCAGTGAACAAAATCAGTCATTTTACTGGCTCTCATGGAACATACAGTAAGGTGGGAAAGGCTAAAATTAATCAAGTAATTATACAAATGAGTGTATGAATTACAGACTGTGATGAACATACGTACAAGGGAGGGGAGATGGTTCTAGGATTGCCTATAACAGGAACCCAACAAACTGGAAGCAATTGGGAAAGGTTTTCTTGGGAAAGCGACTCGAGCTAAGATCCAAATAGTGAGTAGGAGTTGACTGGGCAAAAGAAGAAGAGATTAAAATAAAGTGTCCTAGGTAAAAGAGCAGCATGTGCAAAGGCCCTATAGCAGGGGAGAGCCAGCACATATTGGAAACTGGAAGGAGCACAGAGAGGAGAATGGGACAAGGTAAGTCTGAAAAGCCAGAGCTTGCAGGGCACTAGAGGTCATGTCATGTTGTACCTCCAACCTAACAGCCCTAGGGAGTCATAGAAGGTTTCTAACCAGGTGGTAGAGAGAGAACAGGATCACGTTATGAAAAGTTCAGTCTGAAACTGGACAGAAAGTTATGGTCCAGGTGAAAGGTGATAGGACTAGGGTGGTAGCAGTAGAGAGAGAAGTAGATAAATCTGAAAGTTATTTACAAGGAGAAACTGACAGGACTTCCAAAAGATTACACAGAAGATGAGGGAAGGGAAGGTACCTGCAATGAATCAATCCTAGGTTTTTACCTGGAGCTTGGAAAAGGGAGTAGCATTGGGAAAAGCTGGGAGGAAAGAGAAGCAGGTAAGGTGGTGCAACTTGGAGCTGAATTGGTGGGTCTGTCTAGGGTCTGCCTTTCTGAAGAGGAACATTTGAGCTGCTTTATGGTAGGAGACAACATTAGAGGATCCCTCCCCTATCCCCTCACCCTCCAGTTGGCCACTGCTTTTATAGACAAAATGCTGGGCCAGGAATCAGGAAACTCTTAATGAATTTTGGAATTCGCCACTGATTAGCTATATGATCTTAAGCAAGGCACCCTACTTCTCCAGACTTCAGTTCCCTGAAAGGTCCTAACCCCTTCCTCCCATATCAGAATCTCTTGAAGTGCTTATTAAAATGCATATTTATAGACATTTTTCTCAGTTAGACTATGAGCAAGCACACAGCAAAAGAGTGCCCTAAGATTGTACAGGTAATAAGAGCCAGAATGAAAGCTCAAATCACATATGATTCACCCTAAAACTGTAAGAGATGAATAATGGATGAGAGAACAGAGAAGGTCCCAAACGCTCCCCTAGTATCACTAGTGGTATGTCATGATGGAAATGGACCAAGTTTGGGTAAAAGCTGTAGCTGTCCTTTCATGCTCTGGTGGGACAGTGCTACAGTTAAGTTTCATTATTTCACCATTTCCTCTGTTGACCCAGGGCAGGCACTACTGTACCTTCAGCCAGAGATATACACAAGACTCTGGCATTTTTACAAAATAATCCTTGAAAGAAGCCTAAAATTCCCCTTTGAAACCCACTGGAAGAACAAAATCTACCTCAACTGTACCCTGTAGCAAATTTTCAACCAAGATACCAATAACATTTTTTAAAAACAATTTCAGGCTGTTGACGCTATAGAAACCACTCAAACATGTAAATGAATCATTGAAAAATGAGGTTGTCATAGCAACCTGTCATATGACTTATGAGACGTTTTCAAGAAAGTCATGTGAAATTAAAGAGAGTTCTTTCAAAGCATAGACTCCCCAAAATAAATTACTTTGTTGGGACTGATTTTTAAAAATTATTTATATAAATTTTCCACATAAAAAATCTCCAAAGTAGATCTGAGTTTCTAGGGCACTTGGAGCTTTTGAAGGTCTTCATTATTTCCTGATGGTTTCCAAAGGGCTTATAATGTTTTCCCAAATAGTCTGGAATAAAGTCTAGTACTTTCTTTTGCATTTCCTTCAGTGCCTAGTACATGCTAAACATTTAGCATTGTACCATATTATGTGTAGCATAGCACATAATGATTGTATTGAGAATAAGCATTTTTTTAGAACACAATACGTATGTCTTTTTAATTTGATTTTCTTTGCTTATTGGTATATCACAAACATCTTTCCTTACTACTACATATAGACCAAACTCAAGGTTTTAAAAATAGCTTCATAGTGTTTCATAGAATGCTTATACTGTCATTTACTCAATCATTCTCCTATTTACAGATATTTTGACAGATACTTTGACAGATATTTCCAATATAAGAATAACCATTTATTGAATACAAAATACTTTACATCTACTTTACATATATGATCTGATTTGATCTTCACTACAACCCATATGAATGGGGAAACTGAGATCACACAGTTAATAAATGGCAGAGCTGAAATTCCCATCCAGGTCTATATGATTCCCGACCTCTACAAAACTATCCCCCACATTACACACTACACTTAATAAATGACTCATCTCCTCCCTTCCTGTTTCTTTCATTCTCCCAGATGTTCTCTTTCATGCTCTCTTAATCACCAGCATAGTTATAAACCCATAATCTTAAGGGGAAACTGACTTTCATATCACTAGATCAGACTAAAAAGTGCTAGAGCCTTTTTAGACTATCTTAAATGCACACACCAGTTGTTGTGCAATCCCCTTGCTAGAGATATAGCTAAAGGATATGCTCACACAAATATGAAAGAAAACCAAAACTATATATAGTAATGTTCACAACAGCATTATTTATACAGAAAATGACTGGAAATGACCTAAACAACCTTCAGCTGGAGACTGGCCAAATAAACCATGTTAGTTTTTGTGGAATATTACGTAGCTTTTCAAAAAGAATAAGGTAGATGTGTGTGAATGTGGAAAGATCTCAAGAAATATTAAATTGAAACAAAAGAGGGAACAGAATATGTGGTATGACCTCAAATTTGATTAGTTAAACTAAATTAAAGAAATACACATGTTAACAGGATGTCATTTTTGAAGTATTTCCCAATGTATATATGTTCCCTCATCAACAAACTTCTTTCTCTCCCTGAACTCTGCACTTAGCATCTAGACTAAGGCATAGCCCTTGAGTTGGAATAGCAGAGGACACGCCATCGGAGAAGTCCCTAGCAGACAGTAAGCAGACATAAAATAAAAGCCCAACCTTCAGGCTCATGGGGCTGTGGGAAGAAGAGAGGAGAGGCAGAGGGTCAGACTTGTGAGTTATGAAAAACCTGCTTCCCCAGCCAAAATCCCAGATGGTGGGACGGTGTGAAACACTTCTGGTGGTGGAAAATTGAATTAACCCCCTTTCCATTCATACTCTATTTCTGCATAAAAAATTAAAATAGTACTTTGCTGAAAACCAATAATTTCTTCAATTTTATTGATCACTGATGAGCTCTCCAAACCAAAAAGGACTCAAACTCTTTAAGAGTTTAAATCCCACTGAAACAATAGTATCAGATTACTCTTACATCACACATATTACAAACAATTCACTAAATGAGAGGCTTATAATTATAAAAGATTCTTCTGATTAATTCATTCAATAAATATTTTTTTGAGAATGGTTATGTATTGAATACTTTTACAGAGACTGGGATACATTGATAAATAAAACAAAGTCCCGGCCTCCCAGAAGCTTTCATTCTAGTGGGAGAGATGGACAGTGACTATGCACACAAAAAGATAAATTATAAAAACTAGTGCTAAATGCTAAATTTATAAATTTCTTTATTTTTTAAATGATAAAAATGAATCAGGGATACGCTGATGAAAAGACATCGAGGGAACTTAAATGCATATTACTAAGTGAAAGGAGCCCATCTGAAAATGCTAAATATCATCTGATTCCAATAACGTGACATTCTGGAAAAGACAAACCTGTGGAAACAGTAAGAGGATCAGTGGTTTCCAGACACTGGGGAAAGAAAGGAATGAATAGGTGGAGCCCAGAGGATTTTTAGGGCAGTGCAACTACTCTGTGCACTATAATGGCAGGTACATGTCATTCACTTGTCAAAAACCAGAGAATGTATAATACCAAAAGTGAACCCTGATGTGAACTATGGATTTGGGGTGATAATAATGTGTAGGTTCATTGATTGTAACAGATGTACCACTCTGGTGCAGGATGTTGATAAAGGGAATGGTTGCATGTGAGGTTGCATATGGGAAATGTCTGTAACTTCCACGAATTTTGCTGTAAACCAAAAACTGCTCTAAAAACTCAAGTCTTTTTTTTTTTTAAGTTAAAAAATATCAGGGTAAGGGAAAACTGTGAAAAGGGGTGGGGATTATTTTGAACTGAATTCTCATTGGACTCTTAGCAAATCATTTTTATTTAAAAATGTTTTCAGAAGGTAAAATTACTCCACTTCCAATACTTTGTCTTTTCATGTTTTTTAACAACACCAAATAGCAATATAGAAGGAATGCAAGCATAGCAGTCCAGTAGAAGATTAACAAGTAGTACAAATTACGGGAGCACAAGGAAAGTTAGGTGTGATGGTTAAATTTGTGTCAACTTGACGGGGCCACAGGGTGCCCAGATATTTGGTTAAACATTATTCTGGGTGTGTCTGAGAAAGTGTTTCTGAATGAGACTAACACTTGAATAAGTAGATTTAATAAAACAGATTGTCCTCTCCAGTGTGGTGGGCCTCATCCAACACGCTGAAGGCCTGAATACAACAAAAAGTCTGAGTGAGGCAGAATTCACTCTTCCTTTCGGCCTGAAGGCTTGAGCTGGAACACTGGTCTTTTCCTGCCCTCAGACTGCCACCTAGGCCTTCCTGGTTCTCAGGCCTGTGGACTGTGGAACTACATCACTGTCTTTCCTGGGTCTCTAGCTTGTCAACTGCAAATCTTGGGATTCCTCGGCCTCCACAGTCACGTGATTCCTTATTTTACAGGTAGATAGATAGATAGGCAGATATTCCTATTAGTTCTGTTTCTCTGAAGAACTCTGATATAGTGGGGTACTTACCCAAAGTTCTATTGGAATTTTGAATCCATGAAGCACAAAGTTAGCACTTTGTGGTCTACATGAAGTCATTACGAGAATGAGTATTCTTAGTCAGTGTTATTTAATAAGATCAGGAAAGGGATGCACAGATATCCAGTGATGGGGTGGAAATGTGGCAGAGCGAAGGCTCACACTTAATTTCATATTTCAATTCTTCAGCACTCTGTAGCCACACAAGTTGTATGAAAGTAAGGGTTCTTTTTAAATTCAAATACATTAAGTGAGGATAGAGGAATGTTCTGATAGTGACCTAAATGTCCTTTGATTTGGCTGGGGACTGGTTTTTCTAGTGTTGTTTCGGTTGTTTTGTTTTAAGTATGTACCTGAGAGATCCTGGGTCATAAAGGGATGCTTAATTTTTCAACACTGGCTCCCAGAACACAAAGAAGAGGTAGATGCACCCCTGGACATCACAGACTTGGTGTGATAAGTCTCTTAGAAGTCTGTGTTAGAGTCTGGGTAGAGGCTATTAGAATTCTTGTATCTCCAAGATTAAATTCACTCCCCCTAGGTGAACTACTAATTGTCCCAAATCAGACCTGGGAATCTTAACTACTAGAACCTTTTCTAAAAGCATTAGTTTTAGAATCTGACAGACTTGGGTTTGAATCTAGCTTTGCTACCACCTAGCTGTGTGATCATAGGTAAGTTAATTGACCACTCTGAACTTTATTGTCCCATCTATAAAATGTAGATTATTGATTTGTATGAATGGATTTGTTCAGCAAATGCTTCTTGGCCATTTCCTATGTGCCAGACATTGTGCTAGATGCTGGGGATACAAAGATGAACAAGATAAAGTCCTCTACTCTACAGAAGTGCCCACTCTAGTGGGGGAGATATACGTAAGCCATCATCCTAATACCACATAATAATTCCAGTACACATATAGAGGGTGGTGACATCTCACCTGTAGTAGAGTTTTCTAGTGCTCACCTATGTCAAATTCTCCTTCCTTCCAGTCCCATGAGAGGATTACATGTATGCTCCCTTGTAGCTAGGCAGGGCTGTGTAACAGGGCTGGCCAGTAGGCTGAGAATGGAAGTAACATGGTCACATCTCATTCAATACATTTAAATGCCAACATGATGTTGTCAGTACTCTGTTCTTCTGCCCCATCAACCAGAAAAGCCAAGTGTTCTGGATGGTACAATCATAGGATGGTGGAGCCTCCATCAGCAGGTCACTGAGGGGAGCTTCCCAAGAGAATGGCACAGACCTGAAGCAAACTTTGACTGATCAAACAGTAAACTTGTGTTAAGCCATGGAGACTGTGGATGATAAGTCACTACAGTGTGATATAGCTTCACTAATTCATAAACCAACCTGCAAAACACATTCTGAAAGAGCCAGAAACCGAGGGCTAATTGATGAGTGAGAGAAGGGCCAGGGGAAGAGGGGAGGAAGAACTGTCAGAACAGAGAGGAAGGTAGAGCAAAGGCCTGGAGGGCTGCAGTGGCCTGGCAAGGTGGGTATCTGCAAAGAGTCCGAGGGTGCTGGAATGCTAGGCAAGAAGGGAGCAAGAGACAGACTGAGGAGGTAGACAATACCATAGTGTGGAGGGCCTTGTGAGCCACGTTAGTAGCTTGGTCTTAACCTAGAGGAGATGGGAACCATGCAGGGCTTCCTAGCAAAGTGGTGACATGCTCATCTGTGGTTACACAGAGGAGGGATTGGGGCAGGAACAAGATGAAACTAAACAACTTATGGAAAGTACCTACTGTACTACCTGCCAGACAGAAGTACATCACTTCCCTTTTCCCTTCCTCTGCTCATGCATTAATGCTATTTAGAAACTAGCCAAACCTGTGGCTTAGCAATCTTACTTTTGGGACTCTTTAGAAATAAATGCTTCATAATGTAATAACGTATATATAAGGATGTCTCCTGCAGCCTTGCCTATAGAGATAGAAAATTGAAAACAACCCAGATGTTCACCAAGAGGAAACTGGTTGAATAAATTATGGAACATACTATAGCACATTTTGAAAAAAAAATGGGGGAGTAGCAAGGTAATTAGGTTTGTTTGTTTGTTTATTTATTTATTTATTTTAAATGGAGGTACTGGGGATTGAACCCAGGACCTCATGCATGCTAAGTATGCATTCTACCACTGAGCTATATCCTCCCGCCTATAGTACATACTATTAAAAAGAATAAAAGCTATGTTAACTAACGTGGATGGAGTGTTCATGACACAGAGTTAAGTGAGAATAACAAATTACAAGGTAATATGCATTGTATGATTTCATTACTTTAAAAAATAAACGAATTATAACTCAACCTTATACATGTAATTTGGGTGCCTTGTTTGTGTCCATTCATGTGAGCCCATGGCAGGGTGTGGGAGGTGAGACAGCTCGTAACAGTGATCACCTCAAGGGTGACCACTTGCCATGGTTACAATTAACACTGTAATTTTTATAACTTTTTAAAACTTATCTTTTAATTAATAGAGAAATGAAGAGAAAAATACTATCCTAGAGAACTGGAACTGTAGTGGTTGTTATCAATTGCAAAGGCAGAAAAACCAAAAATTTTCAGCCAGAAAACCAAGACAACCTCTTCTGGTTGAAGTTTCCTCTTCCTACTGGAATGTAATTGTTCTTAAATTGAATGTCATACCTTGAGCTCTCTGTGATTACTAATTCCAGTAGACTGGACCCAGACCCTCAGGGGATTTAATCGGATCTGAATCTTCAATGCTAATTACTCAATGAGAGGAAGCCCTCTTCACTTTTAGGAAATGAACGAGGCTTCCCATCAGGATAAGCAAATTACTTTGGGCTGTGGGGAAAAGGCGACCAATCTTCCAAAAGATTTATTGGCCTTAAGAAACCAAGAACATGCAAATCAAGCTGAATCACTGAAATTTTTTTGAGGGCTGAGGCCAAGGACCTGGTGGGTGCTGATGAATTGAATCTAAATTAAAGCAAACTAGCAACTTCAGATATAGAATACCTGAGTTCAGGTCCCTCACGTTCTCATTTGCCAGCCTTTTCCACCAGGCACTATGAAAAATAACATCTCCATCTTTCCAGATGCCCAGTCTTAGAGATGCTGACATGCTGAATTTAAGGTGTGTGTGGGAGCTGTAACTGAAAATGTCCACTGAACACTGAAAATATGTAGCCTGTCTGTCTAGAATGCAGAAGATTGAAGCCATGGACATAAACTTGGGAGTCATCTGTTTAAAAGAGAAAGGATAAGTAACACCACACAAGGATGAACTGGTCCACAGAAGGCGCAGAGAAGAGTGCCTTGGGCCAGTTTAGTGTGTGCATCAGAGACACAGTTTAGAGCAAAGAGTCCCTGGGTCCCAGTCTTGGCTCTACCCTTTTTCTAGCTGGGCTCGCTTTGATTTGCTACTTCACTTTTCTAATTCTTCATTTTCTGGTCTGAAAAATATAGTTGATAATCATAGTTCTCTTAGAAAACTGTGAAGAGGACTAAAGGAGACAATATATGCAAAGTACTTAGAGTACCTGGTGCACAGGGAGCCCTCCCAAATGTTACCAATCTTGGGGATCAGCTTGGCCAACTGACTGAGAAGCAACCACAAGAAAGGAGTGAGGAACAGCGGAGAGAGAGGTGGCAATAAGACCAAGCAGGAAGGCATGGCAAGGAGATTCAGATACGCCAATGGGAGAGTAAGATTAGAACTAAAGTGCTTCCATTGCATTTAGTGACAAGGAAGTCACCTGATGGGGCCAAAGCTGTCAGGGGGGAAGCCAGACAGACTGTTTCCAAAGCAAAGCGGGCAGCATCACTAGCACTTTGAAAGATGTGGAGACCAAGGGGTATCTTAAATGAAGTTTAAAGGAGGTAAAAGTAAATTGTCATTTAAGTAATATCTTTTTGACTATCAAAGCAATACATGGTCAATGCATAAAACCTGGAAAACAAAGTACAAAGACGGGGGGAAAAGTACCACTTATTTTACCTTCCAGAGAGACCTACAATTTTCCTGTGTATTTGTATTTACACATCAGGGTGTGGACAAGAAGAGTTCATCTTGTCATGTGACAAGCATAGTCTGTGTTGGCTCAATACTTTGAAAACTTATTATTTAAAGATATTTGAGAAAAATTTAGAAGAATATTCTTATGAAATCAGCTTACACTAAACCTTGTTAAGCATGTCACAAAATTCAGAAGCTATGAAAGAAAGGATATAAAGTTTGCTTTATATAAATCTAAATTTTCTACCTGGCAAGAAAAAGCACTATAAACAAATAGAAAGATAAATGATAAACTACAAATACACATGAAGAGGGGGGGAGGGCACAGCTCATCTGGTAGAGTGCATGTTTAGCATGTACAAGGTCCAGTGTTCAATCCCCAGTACCTCCTATAAATAAACAAATAAATAAATAAATAAGTAAACCTAATTGCCTCCCCCCTAAAAATTTTTTTAATATTAAAAAAAATACACATGAAGAACAAAAGTGTACCTGTTGGAGTATATAGCAAGAGCTCCTTCAAATCAATATGAAAATGATAAAAAAAAATCAATGGAAAATCAAACAAAGGATATGAACATAGAGTTCTTGGAAAATGAAGTAAAGATGGTTCTCAAATATCTTGCCTGATGGTCCATCTTATAATAAGAGAGATGCAAATGAAAACTACACTGATGTGTTTTTCCCTCAACAGCCTGGCAAAGATCAAGACTGACAGCATCATCGCTGACAAGCGTATGAGAAACAGGTGTTTCCACACCTTGCTGGAGAGAGTGTTAAATGAGTACAAGCTCCATCTGTTTCTATCAAAACTGCCCATATCCTTTGAGTAACCATCTCTATTTCTAGGAAACTATCCCACTGATACACTCACATGTGTGAAATCACACATGCACAAAATTATTCACTGTAGTTTTATTTGTAATAACAAAAGATTGGAAACAACCTAAAATTCCATCAATGGGGAACTGGCTAATAAATGGAATACAAGGGTTAAGAGGAAGGAGGCAGCCCTGTATCTCCTGCAAAGGAATGTTTGCTAAAACACATTCAATAAAGAAAGCAAGGTATGAAACACTGTAATCAGTGCACTACCACTCATGCAGAAGAATAAAATTAAATCATGGGCAATATAAACATTTTGTTTATCAGTGTATGGAGTATTTCTAGAAGGAATCACAAGAGAAAAAATTAAAATAGTAGAAGTAGTTGTCCCCAAAGAGTAAACTAGTTGGCTCATGTGGTGTGGAAGTGACTTCTTTTTTACTGAGTACCCTTTGATAACTTTTGAATTTCATACTATGGCTACACACACACACACAAAAAAAGCAAAAATATAATATTTTAAAACAAAATGAAATATGTAAACGACTTTGTCTTTATTTTCCAGTGGCCTGATTTTGGATTTTTTCACTTTCTTCTTCATGTTTTGTCTACCTTCCTCCTTTTCTCTCTATTCCCTTTCTCTTCCCTTCTTTCCCTTACCCCACCTCTGTTTAATACAACTTAAAAAAAAATTAGCATCTGATGACAATTGAGTATATACCAAAAACTGTGCTTTATGGGTGTGATTTCATTTAATTCTTACAACCACCCCCAGAGGAGTTGTTTCGCTGCATTTCACAAATGAGGAAACTCAGGCAAAGGGGACTGCAGAATTTAGCCTAAGCCATATGAACAGCAAATGTTGGGGCTGGGATTTAAACCAAGTCTGTCTGAAATCCATGCTTCTTTTAGTAAACCGTACTGCCTACAATAAGGAATAAATATATATCCATATATATTTTTAACTTGTTGGATAAAGTAAAGTCGTTTCTAATTTAAAAGTCAAGAGAGTTTAATATTTTAAATGACTTTTAAAAAGCACACATATAAAGAAAATTTTGTGAATTAAACTATTTTTTATTTCTAAATTCTCGGTGATTATTTTCAACAAATCAGTTGAAAGGAAATGTCACCTTTCATTCACTGATCAGCCCTGAGCACCTAATGCTTAAAGCTGTGCTATTCATTGACATTGAAAGATGGTGTCCTCAAGACATTCTCAGTCAATAGCAGAGGGAGCAATATTACTGTTTACTGGGCTCCTCCAATGTGCCAGGCAGGGTGCTAAGCATTTTACATTGGTTCCAACAACTGTATGACATAAGGTACAATTACCATCCTCAACTTTACAAATTAGGAAAAAAATGAAGCCTGACAGTTCAATTACTTCCCAGTTGACCACAGCTTGTAGATTCCAGAACAGGAATTTGAACCCAGGCAGTTTGGCTCCAGAGCCTGTGCCACTAGGACACTGCCTGGAAACTGATTAGTACAGCACACGACACCTCAGGAGAACTCAGAGGAGAACCTCATTGTTCCTGGAAATGGGTCAGCAAAGGCTTCCTGGAGGATCCAGTCAGAGTCTGAGTCTCATGGAGTTCAGAACAGAGAGACGTCATGGCATCCGCAAGATGTCATTCTACCCTGCATTGGAACTGTTAGGAAAAAAAAGACTTACATCCTTTGGAGAGGGGAAAAAAAATACTGTAGCGCAGAGCCTAATGTGGTCTGCCTGGGAGCTGTGCCATGTAATGGAACCAAGTTTCTGTCAGGGAATTTTATGTTTTACTCAATGTTCTGAAGTTTGGCTGACATAGTCAAGTATCAACAGGTTCCTGTCATCAGGCGGGTTCTATTAGAGGGAGGCAGGGGTTGGATTTAATGGCACTGTTTGTTTTCCTAACACAATGTCCTAGAAATATGCAACAGAACTAGCGGAGATGAATCAAAAGGATGTAGTACAATAAGATGTAATGCCAAAAATAACAGTAGGAGAAGTGATTCCTTGTGATTCTGGTAGCTCAGAGCAAAGCTTATGACCCAAGCAGCAATCTTCAGGGACCCTAAGAATGCTTCAGGGCTTTCCTCATCCTGTCCACTAAGTGCCCCAAAGCTGCACTCTTGATTCATCAGCTCTGGTTGCTTTGGGACAGTGACAAAGCAGAAATTCCTAAGCCCATGGACTGCTGCTTTGCTGTGTCTAATTCTCTCACTGTATCCAGTGCTAGGGGAAATGAGCCACACAAGGCGAGAAGAGATGGTGACGCTATCGCCTGTGACAACTCCCCGTGCACCCTGACACCAAGAGCAATGAATTACCAATGCCCTATGCAAGAACCAGCTGAGCTGGGCTATGTCAGGTTACTAGAACCAGCTGAAAAAGCAAGTGTCAGTTTCACGATGCCAAACAATCAGCAAGACTTACTGATTTAGAGATTGCGCTACTCCACAAACAAGAGATGAGTTAAACCCCTGGGAAACTCAGTGAATGTCTTAAATGCATCTTATCCCCGTTAAGATATGAACTCTTTCTCCAGTGCCTTGTGCAGTGAATAGTGTGCAGCAGTCATCAGTAAACCTCACTGGATATTTTCCTTCTCGGCTCAGACTTGTTGGTAGAGCTATAGCCATGATTTATATCATCTCTACTCAGAGAATTACCCAGAACGTTCATTATGCATACAAAGCAGTATAAAGAAAGAAAAGCAGGTTATAAAACACTACATATGGTATTTTTCTATTTCCCATACATTTATAGATGTATCGTTACATAGAAAAATGACAAGAATGATTACAGCATAATGACAGCACTGATTAACACTGAATGATAAGATTATTTTGCAATTTTTTCCGCTTATCTCTATTTTCTTCATTGAACATGTATTACTCATGCAATTCTTTTTTTAAGTTAAAAACAATTAAAATTTTGAACACTGATCTGTTTCTACTTGTATGATAACTAAGAAATCTGCTACCTCCTTGCATTGATATGTCTGGGCTTTGGCATCTTCCACATCAGTTTAGTCTGCCTGAGGCCACCAAGATCCAGGGTGTGTCAAAATGGGCAGCACCCCAACTAGCTACAGCAGGTCTTTGGGTGTGAACTAGAAGACAGCATCAGACTTTCTGGATATTCAAGAACTATTTCTTAGAGTCTCCCACTCCTACAGTTCCATTAAGAGTAGGCTCTAGATTATTATGAATTCAGAATTGTTGCTAATGAAAGACCCACAGAATCACAGAATGCTGGAGTGAGGAGCGAACTTAGAAAACATCTCCCTAATGGAACCTCTGAGATAGAAGACTGCTTTGCCCCAAATCCTCCAGTTGGCCAGAAGATTTTTGCTGGCAGCAAAAAGCCCTAACCTCCTTCTGAATCCTGCAATCTAAGACAAGAAGGCTGGAGGGGTCTTTACAAGCCTTACCAACAGAGTGGCCCCACAATATCAGATGGAAAAAAACACAGAACCTAAATCTTCTCTGATACCTAACCTGCCCCAGACTCCATACTTGATGTCGTCCAGGGCCACAGTGAACGAACTTAACATGGAGAAAGGAGTATGTATCATAGCCTCTCTGTTGATTGTCCTAGGACAAGAGAATCTGAGGCAGCAAGCAGCAATTGCTTAAGCACCAAGGCTCCAAACAAACCTTTGGGAATGCTGTCTCTCCTTCTAAAAGTTCATCACCTCCCAAGAAAAGTATCACCAAAAGACAATTTCAAATGCCAGAGTGGAGAACACCATTTCCACACAACCCGATCACTTGCCAAGCAAACTAATATAGTAGATCATACTTTTCCTCCTGTCACTATCTCTCACCCACAAAAAGGAGCACATAAGAAACATGGCCTCCAGAGTGGAGCTATAGGGCCATTAACCCACAGAGCCCTTGGGGGACATAACACTTCTGCTCAGACACAGACCACTGTGGATGTCCCATAGCACAGTGGGAGCTACAGGCCTGGCAGACCAAAGTGACAGCAGACCACCAGCCCAGCTTCCTGGGTACCCGGGCCTCTGAAGCCACCTTACACAGAGAAGGCAGCACCCTTGGAGCTGTGGCAGTGGCCTGTAGGTCAAGGACTGCACTACATATACCCACACCCATACAAAAGTTCATAGAACTAATAGCTTGAAGAAATTACCTATGATTCTTCGATCTGCTTACCTGGATCTGAATTCTTCTGCAATATTTTTAATCAAGCCAGGTGGGACTTCCTTCAGGGATAATAAACCCCAATGCCTCAGTTACAGAGCGCTCAACATGTCCAAGGCATATCATGGAAATTATTCCACCATGAAGACCAGAGAGACCTTCCCTACCTTCATGGACTCAGCTTCCTAATGAGAACACACATGAGGCATAGTTCAGACAGACAAAAGCATTCTCTTCTTAGCAACTAAGTAGCCAAAAGGGCAGGGAAGAGAGGTAAAATACATCATAGCCAGGCCAGCAGAATCCCCTGGTCTTAATCATTACGTATGATGCTTTCAAAAGGGTTATTAGTACCTTAATTTTGAGGCAAAAGAGTGGAAGGAACCAGCCAATGCTTTTGCATGCTTAGTTTCTGCCTATGACACCGAACTCAAGAGAACTGAGACCTTTAGAGAAACCAAACATGTTCAAATGACTTGTGAGAATAAATTAACTCAGTGCTTCTCGCTGAGGAGTTGAAGTTTCTTAATTGTAAAGCAGAACCAGCAGCCACCAACATAGAAGGCCTACCCCACAGATGGAAAAGAGATAAAGCATTGAAACAGCTTAAGGGACCTCTCCAGCCCTGGGGGCAGTGGGGCTACTTCAGGATCAGCAAAGCAAGATCCCATCACCAAACCAGCTTCAGTGTAGCTGGCTTATTAACATCTGGAGATCTGGGCACTCTCTTCCAGGCCTGGAGACCAGAGGAAAAGGGACGCGGGGAGAGGGGTGATCCCCAAGGCAGGGGGAGTCTACATTGTTGCCCCTGGAGAGGCCGCTTCCCTCCCAAGATGCCTGGGATTTTCCAGTTCAGCAGGGGAAGGTAACTCAGCACATAGCAAAACAACGAGGGCACAGAACAGATGACCTCCCTGCATAGTTTTGGATCAGAAACCCAGCAGGGCAGAAGTGCCCCTTCCCTAACAGAGGGAGAGCTAGACCCAGCCCCAGCACAGCTTTGCCCTCTGAAAAGCTGAGACCAGACCATGAAGTCTCTAGGGGCTGCAACAGGACATCAGAGCTGAGGTTGTGAGGGCCAGGACAGAGACTGGATCAGGCTGGGGACTGCCCAGAGTGTTCGTCTCAGGCCTGGCTGCCCCCCAGACCAGCCAGCCCTTTCCAAGTAGACATACCACGTGTCTCTAGTGGTCTCTCTCCAAGTAATACCACCACTTTTCCCCAAGCAAAGACATTTCCCAGAGCCTTACAGGCCTAGTATCTGCTCAGTGGGACTCAACCACGGAAGAAGCTGTTAAATAACCCACTGTTTCAGTTTACAGACTTCTTATAACTTAGTGACAAGTGAAACTACATTCTGACAGCAACTGCAAGTTCCCTAGCACCCGGTGACTTCTCTTTTTCTTGGGACACTCCCTCCCGCTAAATCAAAGAACCAACCTAACCCTCTACCTACCGGAATAAAGACAGAGTGCAGCACCACATTTTAACCTTTGAGATGTGGACGACACCTTTTCTCCTGAGGGCTTAGGACCAAATGGAAGTTACTTTTTCCCCATCACCTCAAATGTACTGATGGACTTTCTGAACTGGACTCCACCAACATGTAGGAGAGAAATCATGGGCAGTAATTCTAAGGGGCACAGACGGGACTGGCCAACCCTAGATAAGGGTAAAGGAAGCAAAGCTACCTTGGTTTCCCTTCTTTCTCCCCAGATATTCCCATTTGTCAGTCCTCTCGGTCTCAGCTGGCAGTCACTTCAAATCACTGATGGTGCAATCCAGCAGGTAAGGTTATTAGTTAATAAATGCTGACAGCATGGCCTTTCCTGGTCATTTGTACATGTTAAAATACGAGGGATGAACTCTCCAAGAGGAAAATCCGTTAAGATCCAAAAGAAGAAAGCTATCATGGTGGAGTTACAGATGTTGCATTAATGCTTTTGAGCAAAGAAGAGACCTTTTCTCTCATAAATGCCAGCCCAAGACCATGATACTAAACTAATAAAGACCCTAGAAGCTAGCAACATGCAACGGGGCAGACAGCGGCCTCCAACCTCCCCACATGCATGCATTCCCACCCCTACACAGTTTGCCCTTTTTTGGCAGCCAGAAGCACAAGACCTGGGATTGTCTCAGGTCCCCTCACCCTCAAGGGCCACTTTAAAGATTGTGAATAATGATGATGACCATGGACAGGGAAGGCTGCAAGCTTCTGTCATAAAAACACTTAGCAGAAAGTCTTGAGAACAGTGTAGGAACAAGACAAGCTGGGCTCATTATCTAAACTGACAGACCAGGTTTGGGGATTTTAAGGTTCTCCAAAAGAAAGGGAATGACCTTTTTTTCTTCATCTCCCACTTACTTTCAACAAACCACAGAGTCTCATTTCTTCAGAGTGAAAATGCCTGGAAGACCACCTGACCACTGCCCCAGTGGTCTGGCTCATGCAGAGCTCCCTTATAGGCAAGACACCACGTGGACTTACTGACAGCTGAGCTGGAAGAGTTCTTCAAGGCAGAGACCCTGAGCCAAGGAATGTTACAAGAAGCAAGTGTTAATTGCAGGATTACTATGCTCCAGGGATTTTTTCACACTTCATCTCCTTTGTTCTTCACCACAGTGATCGGGGAAGAACTGTTATTATCTCAATTTTATAGATGAGCAACCAACAGCACAGATCCTTGAGGTAACTTAGCCAGGGTCAAACAGCAAGTGGCAGAGCTGGGCTCTAAACCCAAGCTGTGTGAACACAAGAGCCTGTGCTCTCTCATGTGCCCGCCCATAGAGAATTGCCTAGATGGCATCCAGACAATGGGAAATTATATTGTATGGCTATTTGCATATGAGTGTGTGTATATGTACAAAATATACAAACCAATAATGTAAATACAGAGGTGAGTACCCAGGTAGCCAAGAAAGCCTTACAATAAAATCTTACCCAGATTAGGGTAGCAGAGGATTTAGCTAAAAACCCTGTGGATCAGGGGCTACTTCTGGGGAGAGGAGCTAGAAAGTGAGGAGACCGACTTTTTTTCCTTTTTGGGGGGGGGGGAGTAATCAGGTTTTTTAAATTTTTATTTATCTTTAATGGAGGTACTAGGGATTGAACCCAGGACATGGTGTATGCTAGGCATGCACTCTACCACTGAGCTACACTCTCCCCCTGGAAGGAGACTTACGTTTCCCTATATGCCCTGATGTTCTGTTTGAACTTTTTTTTTTCGTGCACATGTACTTCCTATTTTAAAAACTTTTAATTAAAAAGAAAAATCTGTATGTTGTTGTGTCACTAAGTATTTGAAATTTACTGAGTCATATTTTCTAAAAAATAGAAATGTGAGAAGAAGCAGTCCAACGTTACAAAGTCCTATCGCAATCATCGCAGGGGAGCCAAGCAAGGTGGCTTCATTCAGTGCAGGAGACTTGGCTAGGAGTATCTGAGTTGCTCGAGAACCAAGAGCACCTAAAAGTGAAACCATTCAGCCACTCTCTCCCATTTTCCGTTTTCAAACTCAAAACCCCCACTACCACTCTACCACCGCAGGACCTGCCTTTCTGTTTAGAAAGTCAGTGAAAGAATGGATGACCTCACTTTCCCCAACAGGCGGGTCTGAAATGTTGTGCGCAAAACAAAACTTGAGTAAATCGATTCATATTTTAAATACTCCAGCAGAGGTCTTTGTTTTAGCAATCCTGACAAGATCCTCTTTGCAAAGCAAAGAAGCTGATTGTGATGTTAACACTGTGTTTTGTAAATAAAAACAGTCTTGGGTTTTTTTTTCTTTTGGTAACCTACAAGGGTCCTAGTTTCAGCCTGGAACCAATCTTCTGAGCTTTCTGGGTGTTCTGGGAGACTGGTGGGGCAGCCTGGTATAGAGCCCATTTGCATGAAACCAAGGACCCTCCTGCAAGTGATATCATTGTAAGAGCCTAGCGAGACTGTACAAGCTCAACCCAGTAAGGAAGCTGGGGCATTGGAGGGGAAGCGTGATTCTGAACCTAGAGCCCTGTTCTATCAGTATATTCCTTCTCAGCTGCCTCTGGACTCAAATCAAGTCGTACAGCAGGAGTGAGCTATGAACACAAGCTCTAGGAAATGCCACAAGGTCCTCCTTTGACATCCCACCAAAGAGGTGAGTAGTATTCTCCCCACTTCTGCCCTGAACCCAGTGTGTGGCAGTAAATTGAGGGCTCCCGCAGACCCAGAACCTGCCCAAGGTCCTCAGGGCTCCCCAGTGGGAGCAGGATCACCACATTGCCAGTGGTGAGGACAGCACCAGCAGCACAAGACAACCCCTTTGGCACAGAGATCAAAGTCTTCACTGGGATGATGAAGGCCACAAGGGAGTGAGCAGGGCTGTCACTGACCTGGGCAAAGTGGGCTGAAGCAGATGAGGAGGAAACTGGCAGATGCCACGTGGTGGCACAAAGGAGTCATTTATGTGTGTACTCACTCTGCACCTGGAGACTCCTAGAGATAACTGCACAAGCTGTGGGGGCAGACAGGCGGTTCTGCAACAGCTGGTCACCACCAGAGCCAGAAAAGAAAAGTACTGCGGATGGCTCCTAGTATCTTATTTGGAACCCCAGGCTGGTGGGCTGTGGGGCAGTCTGAGGAAACTCAGGTCAGAACATCTTGGGTTTTTTACAAATATGAGTAAACTGGAATACTAAATCCTAGCTTGCTAATCTGGTAATTAAAGGGTTTTTTAAATCATATCAGCCTTAGCTTTTCCCCACCCTCTACCCCTGTAAAACTTCGTGCATGATTTCAGCTTTACTCTCCTCAAGACATGCCAGTGTGCTGAGTCACTAAAAAAAAAAAAAAAAAAAAGGAAAAAGGAAAAAAAAAGAGAGAGAGAGGGGAAAAAAAGAAAAAACAGAAAGTAAAGGAAGAGTGATCCCGCTTCTGAGGGCTATAGCCTTGGTAATGACCTAAGCGGCCCTTTTCCCCCTAGTTGTGATTCCTGTGATGCTAAAGGACGTCACATTGCACAATCTTAATAAGGTTTCCAATCAGCCCCACCCGCTCTGGCCCCACCCCCACCCTCCAACAAAGATTTATCAAATGTGGGATTTTCCCATGAGTCTCAATATTAGAATCTCAACCCCCAATAAATATGAGACTGGGGATGCCTGAGGCTCAGTCTGCCCTCGAGCCCACCAGGAACGAAAGAGAGCTCCATCTGCCCTCCAGGAACTCAGCTATGAACTCGCTCTCCACAAGTAAGTGAAGGAAATCCCTAGCCCTGGAACTGCCTAGCAGCTGAGCCTGAGCGAGGGAGGGGGTGTGTATCCGCTGCGAGGGCTGGCGGGCGGCCAGCAGCCAGAAGCACAGCTCCCCCAGCGGTGCAGTCTGCTCACTGGCTGCTCTCCCTTCCCTCCGGCACAGGCGCCTTCAGTCCAGTTGCCTTCTCCCTGGGGCTGCTCCTGGTGATGGCTACTGCTTTCCCTACCCCGGTACCCCTGGGAGAAGATTTCAAAGATGGTACCACCTCAAACAGACCATTCACCTCTCCAGACAAATCTGAAGAACTCATTAAGTACATCCTCGGCAGAATCTCTGCAATGAGAAAGGAGGTGGGTAGGCTCACCTGAGGGTGATGTAGGGCCAGCTTGGGTGTTCATCTCCTTGCCTTGGCTGTGGACAGGGAAGCTTCTGCATTGGGAGGGCTTTGCTGGGTTCTGGGGCAGTTTAGATTTGAAGCCAAAGGGGCAGGCTGTGTTCTATAATTTCTCATCTGCTGCTGGTCTCAGGTGGTTCCTTTCCCTCCTGGAAAATATACAGTGGGGCTGGAATCCATACCCCTGGCCCATTCTCAGTTCCGTACTTGGCATGAGCTGGGGGGTCAGGATTTCCTTTTCCTCAATCAAAAAATAAGGTCTGTCAATCTTCTTTGTGTTCCTTGGACTTTGGGAGGATTAAAAAGTGCCACCTGAAATTACTGTTCAGCTTCTCAGGACACAGTACTTTTAGGTTACATAAGCTCAGTGGTTAGGGACTCCCCAAAGTCATTCTGGCATATAAGGTGCATACCTGCTAGCCCACCGAAATGGCAAAGTCGTAAGCAGCTCCTTAAATGTAAGATAGTTTGGCTCTGTTAGCTAGAAAGGAAAGAATACAGGAGAACGTATTAGAAGCCCCAAATCTAGTTCTGGCTTTGCTAAACCAGCTTTGTGCTCTTGGGCAAATTCCCTATCACCTCTGGTCTTCACCTGTATAATTATGAAATTGAACCAGATGATTTGCAAGCTGGGCCATTCTATGGCTCAAATTATATTCACCCAATTATCATCAAAATTGCTATAATTTATTAAGTACCTACTATGTGTCAGGCACATTATATAAATTATGTCTTATCTTCACAATAAATTTACAAGGGAAGTGTCTCCTTATCCTCAATTTAGAGACACAGGACTTTGAGACTCAGAATAGGGAACAAGCCTGAAGTCACAGGTGAGGCTAGAATTGAACCCAAATTTGCCCATCTCCACTAGACCTTGCTTGCCTGGATGCTAGTGGGTTGTGGCTTCACTTTTCTTAGAGAACTTCCCGGTTATGACAGACCATGAATCAGCCCTCTAGTGGTGTTGGTCTTAGGGGCACTTATATGATAACAGTTCTGATATTCTTTCCCAGATGTGTGAAAAGTATGACAAGTGTGAAAACAGCAAGGAGGCACTGTCAGAAAACAACTTGAACCTTCCGAAAATGACAGAAAAAGACGGATGCTTCCAATCTGGGTTCAATCAGGTACAAATGCATCACATGCACTTCTAGCTACTCCCTAGTCAAAAGTTCTGCCTCTTGCATGCAGCGTCTGTACACATATAGACCAGGCAGGCAACAAAGAGGGGGATAAATGTAAAGAACATCATGTAAATTTTCATGAGGAGGCCAACTTAAGTGTTATTAAAGGCAACTTATTATTTTTTTATTGAAGTATAGTCGATTTACAATGTTGTGTTAGTTTCTGGTTTACAGCAGAGTAATTCAGTTATACATATATATGTACATATGTATTCCTTTTCATATTTTTCCTTATAGGCTTTTAAAAGATATTAGATATAGTCCCCTGTGCTACACAGTAGGACCTTGTTGTTTATCTATTTTATATACAGTAGTTAGTAAAGGCAACTTCTTTTTGAATGACATGGTCAGAGATAGTCCCTCTGTGTTGGGATTTTCACAACTGTCAGATGTTAGGAAATGTCACAGTTCATCCTGGGTAATGTGGTCCAGGGTCCTTTCTCCTCCTTCACTGCCCTTAGCAGGATCCACTCCTATCCTCCCTGCTGAGGTCATTCTTTACATCCTTCTCCTTCCCGACAGTGAGATAACCTGCACTGACTTCTGATTATTTCATAAAAGGAGGTTTCAGCCCAACATTGACAAGGGCAGGAGAGCAGCCAGAAGGAAGAGCATTAAAGAGGGGATCAGAGGAAGACCCCTTGCCCCGATCTAGCATTTGTTGGGCTTTGGATAAAATTAAGTGATGTCTCTGATTGTCCGGATATTTAAAATGGGATAGCAGATGCTGTCTGATGTCTCGAAACATGATGCCTAAGAAGTTCTTGAAGTTCCCTGGAGAAGCAGTGGGAGAAGTTATTGAATTATAGCAATTTTAACTTTTAAAACTGATTATGTCTTCCTAGCTGTAACCAATTTTCCCATGATCTTTCCTCTTAGGAAACCTGCCTGATGAGAATCACCATTGGTCTTCTGGAGTTTCAGATATACCTGGACTACCTCCAGAACTATTATGAGGGTGATAAGGGAAACACTGAGGCTGTGCAAATCAGTACCAAAGCACTGATCCAGCTCCTGAGGCAAAAAGTGAGTGTCTCCTCGTCCTCTCATTAGGCTCAAAGAAGGCAGCCTAGACAACACAGGAGTGCAAAGCCAATTCAGAAGAGATGGCCGCATGCAAAGGAAAGGATCTGAGAAATGTTTCCTGACATTTAAAACTATTTTTTTTCTTCATCTCTTCTGCAAGACATCAACTATATTTAAAACTCTTTTAAACGAAGTGGATTTTTAACATCAACTTCTAAAAACTTAAGAAATAAGAAAAAAAAAATGTATCTGTACAGGCAGAAGGAAGCCATTCCAATCCTGCTCTGTGATCCATAATAACAAAAAACAGAGACCACAAAAATTATTTTAATATTGCCAAATGACATGCTTGTTATTATGGTAATTTCAGCTTCTTTCCCTTACTCTTTTGCTGGAAGAGTTAATGCAGAGAAATGGCTAAAGCCTGGAAGAGCAGGTACCAAGGGCTCTGGTCACTACCAGCTAGTCATTCAAATGCCACGTGATGGAGGCTTGATGGCACAGTGTGTGGATGAGCCGAAGAGCAAAGAGAAGGGCCCTGGATGGAGAAGCAAGCACATGGGTGCTAATCCTGCCCCTGCCTTTCCTAGCTGTTTGCCTTAAACCAGGGCTTCTTCCATTTAACGTGCACAGGAGTTCCCCTGAGGGATCCTGTTACAGTGTGGAGTCTGATTCAGCAGGTCTGGGGTGAGACCTGAGACCCACATTTCTAACAAGCTCCCAGTGATGCGGAGGCTGTACTGCTGCAGGATCACATGGAGGTGCAAGGCCTTTCACAATTACTTAGCCCCATGTCAGCGGGTCTATAGAAAGATGTTTCCCAGTCCTCCTTACACCATCAGAGCAGAGGATTCTTAATAGATACACAATGGATGGGTGAGAGTGAAACCAGAGAAAAGTATTAGGGTTAGAGAGCCCTGAAGAACCCATTAGAATGCCTCTAACTAAAACTTCTTCATTTATCGATTGAATTCCAACTATGTGCCAGGCATAACAGAAGACAAGTAAGATACTATGGCTGCCCATGAGATGCTTATGGTTTAACAGAGACAGACAGCAAAGGAATGATTAGAGCTCGGTTGCTGTGAGAGGGCTCCATGTTGGGTGGGCTCAGAGGAGAGGCACCTGGCCCTGTCTGGGGGAGTCACAGCAGGTGGCCCCAATTCACTCCTTCACCCCCAGTTTGAACATCTCCCTGCAGACCAGAGCATCCTTCCACTTCAAAGGATTTGTCTGATAGTTAAAAAATCATTTTTGTTTTCTTTTCCTCCAGGTAAAGCAACCAGAAGAAGTAAGCACCCCTAACCCAATCACAGGCTCCAGCCTGCTGAATAAACTGCAGACCGAGAACCAGTGGATGAAGAATACAAAAATGATCCTCATCCTGCGAAGCCTCGAGGATTTCCTGCAGTTCAGCCTGAGGGCTGTTCGGATAATGTAGCCAGGACACCTAAGATCATTGCAGTTCATGGGCGTTCCCTTCTCTGGTCAGAAACCTGTCCACTGGGCACATAACTTATGTTGTTCTCTGTGAAGAACTAAAAGTATGAGCGTTAGGACACTATTTTAATTATTTTTAATTTATTGATATTTAAATATGTGATATTGAGTTAATTTATATACGTGATAGATATTTATATTTTTATGAAGTACCACTTGAAATATTTTATGTATTTGTTTTGAAAAAGTAACATAAAATGGCTACACGGCTTGAATGTCCTTGGCTCAGAGCTGGATCATTTCTTTGAATGTGTAGGCTTACCTCAAATAAATTGCTAACTTATATGTATTTTTAAAAGAAATATTTATATTGTATTTATATAATGTTTAAGTTGTTTTTATATCAATAAACGCCTTTTTAAAAAAAATTAGCAACTAAGCATCCGTGTGTATCCTGTGAAGTTTCATATAAACGAGTTTCCAACACCATCACCACCACCAAAAAACGAGCTGCGATCACTTGGAGAAAGATATAACTGAGCACCTATTGCATGCCAGGCACCAAGCTAAATGTGTTGCATCCATCACATTTCATCCTGGAGCTTACACACTTTTTACTGGATGTGGGAGAGTACATGATTCCCTAATTCACCCAGCCGGAAGGTAAGGTACCTTCCAGATTTGAAGTCCAGGTCTACCTGCCTCTAGAGCCCCTACTCTTCTTAACTTTTATGTCCCATTGCCTCCCAGGGAACTGAGAGATGATGTAGAAAATCCCAAGACAATATAAGGAATACACCTAAAGATGCAATCAAAACCACCTGTAGAAGACAGCGATATGCAAGCTTCCAAAAAATAACTAGTTCTCCCCGTCCTAGCTTCCTCAAACACTGCACATGCCTGTCTGTCACAACACAGACCACATTGCATCACATCTTAAAATTGATGGATTTTTCTTTCCAGCTAACATGTAGGTCCCTCAAGAAGGCAGAATCTGTTGTATTCATCTTTGCAACCTGAGCCCACAGCCCAGAACCTGAACATAGGAGGCCCCAGTAAACAACTGCTGAATGAAGAAACCATATGTAGATGATCAAACCTAAGACCCCTCAGTTCTTACGGACATACACTGTTGGTCAAAGAGTAGGGGGGAAAACACTGTGCACTTCTGTATCTTCATCCTACAGAAAAAATAGTGAGATTTAGGAAGAAACATTCTAAGAACTTCTACAGGAGGCAGTGAGGAGTCAGTGCATGTATATCCGCCTCCACTTCCTTTCCCATCAGCACTGTTCTTCATCTGCCCTCTCCCCTCAACCTGGTTGAGACTGGTGGTGAGAGAGGCAGTCTGGGTAAGTGCACATGGCCCCTCCATCCCACTGCAACACTACACTGGGAATTTGGTAAAGATTCCCCTTTACACCCCCAGCCATACAAAAGTTCTGTCTTCTAATAACGCTCTCCCCACCCTAACCACCACAGACGTCTTCCTCTAGGGAGGAGTTCTGTTGAGCAAGGGAAAGTCCACAGGGGTCAAGAACTGACAGGAGTCAAGCAAGAGAAGAGCCACCATGCATCACAAACCAGCTTCCCAAAATCAGCCAGATCAAAGAATGAAGAGAAATAGCAGTCAACCAACACATCCATTCTTCAAACGAAAATGTGTTGAGCACCATATAAGTCAGGTAGTGCTTGGGATGCAAAGGTGAACAAGCTAAACATGTTTGTTCATGTGGTTTACACTGTGGCATGGAAGACAGGTGCAGAACAAAGAATGTAAGTGTGATTAGGCACCAATAGCAGGCGGACTGAACTGAACCAGGGGAGGGCAGTCATGGAGGCTTAATTGAGGAAGAGAGGTTTGGGCTGAGTTATAAAATATACGTAGGAGTTTGCCAGGTCAAGATGGGTGGGAAGAGTATTCCAGCCAGAGGGAACAGCATGTGCAAAAGTTTGAATCAACAAAGAGCACTCTATGGTTGAGACAGTGAAATGTACATTATGTCCAGTGCATAAAGAAGGAGAAGGAGGGTAGTTGAGAGTGGGTGCAGAGGGAGGCTGGGACCAGATCTCTGACAGCATCAGAAGCCATATCAATATAAAGTCATGTTAATATAAAAATATAATTTAAAAAAGCCATATAAATTTGGAATTTATCCCATTTGTGGTGAGAAGACATTGACAGATTTTAAGCAGTAGAATGACATATGTGATTTACATTTTGATATGATCACTCAAGTTGCAGTGTGGGGAATGGATGGGCAAGAGGCTGGAAGAGAATGTTGGAGGAACAATCCAGAGGCCTTCGTTGTACTGCAGGGAGGAGATGAATTAGGATGGTGATAATGGTGAGAGAAGAGAAGGCAGTAGCAGTCATCAGCAAAAGACATCTAGGAGCTACAATCCGGTGATTGCTGACCAAGATACAGGAATTCTAGAGGACACAGGTTTTGAGAGGGGGAAGAAGCAGGAGTTGAATGGAGGGGTAAATCACAGAGAATTTGGATTTGAGAGTTTTCATTTATTCAAATATTCTCTGCACATCTGCAATGTGCCAGATTCTCTGTTGCGCCCTGGGGATCTAATGGTGAATAAAACAGACTAGGTCTCTGCTCTCAGGGAGTTTACAATCTAAGGAAAACAATTTAAAGAAATATTTACTATGCTGTAAGCTAAGTATGTGGGCTACAGTTATGAGTTGAATCGTGCCCCCTAAAAAGACATGTTGAAATCCTAACCCTTGGTACCTGTGAATGTGACCTTACTTGGACATAAGATCTTTGCAGATGTAATCAAGATAATCAAGAGGTCATTTGGGGGGGGGTGTCTAATAAGAATAAAAAAGACAGAAAGAGACACACAGGGGAGAAGTCCACATGAAGAGGGAGGCAGATATTGGGGAGATGCATCTACAAACAAAGGATCACCAAGGGACAACCATCAGAAGGTAGGAAGAGGCAGGAAAAGATACTCCCCTAGAGTCTTCAGGAAGAGCACAGCCTTGCTCATACCTTGATTTCAGGTATCTAGCCTCCAGACCTGTGAGAGAATACATTCTTGTGGTTTTAAGCCACACAGCTTGTGGTAATTATTTATAGCAGCCCTAGGAAACAAAAGACAGCTACTATGCCAGCACACAGTGGAAGGATTGAATCTAAAGTTCAAGAGAGGCTGCCCAAAAGAAATTACAATCATGCTTATATTAAAAGAAGGTATAGGATTCAGCCAGTTGGAGAGGCAGGAAATGTGTTGCAAGTGGTGAGCGCAGCATGTGCAAAGGCTCAGAGGTAGGAGAGAACATGTTGGAGGAACTGAAGGAACCTAAATAGCTGAAGCACCAAGAGGGAAGTAGTAAAACTGAAGCTGAAGCAGTAGGGTCTAAGTTACGAAAGAGCAGAAAGGATGGGTTAAATAAAAACACTAGTATAACAGAAAGATGAAGAGCAACTTTCTTAGAGTTTTTGATTTGGGACTTTTGTTGGTTTGTTTGGTTTGGTTTTTTAAATGTTTAGGGATTTTCAGCATTTTCTGGTGGTGTGGGGTAAGGAGGTTTGGATCCAGGCTATGATAGAGAAGGTCTAGAAGACATCTAGCTTTCTGTAGTGGGTTCCAGCAACAGGGCAGATGACACGAGGGAGGTGAGAGGCAAAAAGGAGAAGATGATGAGGAGTACTCACAAGGTATGACTTAAGAACTTCAAACACTGTGGTGTCTAGTATCCAATTTTCATTCATCTTCGCCCTTACTCTTAAAACTTCCATGAACTTTATTCATCAACATAGAATAAATTTATGGCAGCCTTGTGCTAGCCCAGCTCTGAAGAATAAAGGGAGGTTCATGTTCACCTTTCTGAGCAAAATGGACAATGGAAGGTTGAAAAACGCAGGAAGAATCAAAGAAGAGATTAAGGAGAAACCAGAGGTCAAGGCAAGAAGTGACAGGCAACAATCAGGACTCATAAGGCCCTACCAAGAAAATAAAGAATAATAATTTTTACAAAGAAACTCAAGAATACTCAGGAAAGTTTGGGAGAAGTTTGACTTTCCTGTAGTCAGCTTGGGATAAGGGTACTGGTTATAATAATTTGGAAGCTAGAGGAAAGGATGATCTCCAAAGGCTAGGGGCTTGAGGACACACAGGTTATACTATGAAAATGGCCTTAAAATCTGTAAGAGAGAAAGCTGATAGGAAGACTGCAGTCCAGACTCCACCCTAATAAAATTCTGAGTTTCCAGTGGGTTAAGAATAGAAAGGAAGAGATAAACCGACCCATATGAATAGAATAATAAGACTAAGAATAGACTGATAATAATGGTGATAATAAATGATCTGTTATTGAGCACTTACTGTGTACCAAGCATGATTCAATGTATGTATTATTTTAGAGGCACATGTATTAACCAAAGGAACAGAGAGTCTAAGCAACTTGTGCAAAGTCATAGTGTGTAAATTCCACAGCAGACTGCTAGTTATCCTTTCAAATCCCTCCACCTCATCCACAGTAATGGTGTTTGAATTAGCCATGTGGCTACCATCTGGAGGCTACATTTCCCATTCTCCTTTGCAAATAGGTGTGGCTACGCTGAAAAAAGAACATAGCAAGCCCAAGGCTTTAGAATAAAGTTTTTAGAGAAGTCTGCTTACAAGCATAGCCCTTGGCTGGCATCTGGGAACTTGACTGGTAAACATTTCCCTACACTGATATAAACCTTCCTCCAAATGATCAGAGTCCCTAAACTGTTTGTACAAACCATATGGTTTATACAAGCCACCTGTTTCCTTCAGAAAATCTGAAATTTTAATATGTACTAAGCAGAGGGTACCCCAATAAAAACTTTGGGCACTGAGTTGCAATGAACGTCCCTGGTAGACACATGCCACAACTCACTGCTGGAAGAATTGAGCGTATTCCATGCAACTCCACTGGAAGAGGATAATCAGAAGCTCATGCTTAATTTCTCTGAAATCCACCCCTTGTGTCTTTTCCCTTTGCTGAGTTTGCTTTGTATCCTTTTGCTATAATAAATCATAGCCATGAGTATGAGTTCTATGATTCATATACACTGAGAGTCCTGGGAGCCCTCCTAGTAAATCACTGAACCTGAGGGTGGTGTTTGGAACCCCCAACACAGTGGCTGAGTTTTCACCAATAAAACGTGAGTAAAATTGATGTTGTAATTTTACTTTCACTTGCCTAAAAAGATATTACTTGCCCTCCATTGTCTTTCACTTTCTGTGCTTTAGGGGTGGGGATGGGGGGGAATGCTGTAGTGAATCAGCTTTAATCATGCAGAACAGAGCAATATGTCCATAGCTGCAATATCCAATATGGTACACAGTAGTCACTTGTATGAATTTATTTTTAAATTGAAATTCATTTGAATTATATAAAATTAAAAAGTTCCCCAATTTCACACATGCTAGTGACTATCATATTGGGCAGTGCAGATACAATACATATTCATCACTGCAGAAATTTCTGCTGGACAGCCCTGCCCTAGAGGTTAGTAGGGCAAAGAGATGACTGGAACCTTGATCACTAAATGACCTTATGGAGCTGAATAGACTCATCATTCTAGACCACCAACAATCAATGGATTGTTAGATGACAAATACTTCTATCTTATTCATCTATTTTTGGCAATATCTTTGTTACAGAAGCTAATCCTATACTCTAAATAATGTAGCTCCCAATTTATTCTTAACCAAGGATAAAAAACCACACATGAAGCAAAGTAATCAAGCAGGAAAAGAACAGATTCAGAATATCTAAGGAGAATAGCTACCTTTGATGACCAGGTCTTTAATCAGAAAACATGTCAGTTGGTGACATTGTTCACATGGAGTAGGGTTTCCCAAGATCTCAAAGGCTCAATTATTGCTCAACCATTGCCCTTTTGTATCATCATTCAGGAAGAACTTACACAAACAATCTATATACTTCCTTTTAATGTAAGTATTAATGCTATAAATTTCCCTCTCAGCACTGCTTTAGCTTTGTCCCACAAAGTTTCATATACTGCATTTTCATTTTCATTCAGTTCAATGAATTTTTTTTATTTCTCTTGAGACTTCTTTGACTCATGGATTATTTGGAAGTATGTTGTTTGGTTTCCCAGTGTTTGGAGATGTATCTGTTATCTTTCTGATATCCATTTCTAGTTTGATACTATTGTGGTCAGAGAACATATGATTTCAATTCTTTTAAATTTCTTGAGGTTTGTTTTATGACCCAGAATATGGTCTATCTTGGTATATGTTCCATGGGTTCTTGAAAAGAATGTTTTCTATTGTTGTTAGGTGAAGTGTTTTATATGTCAGTTAGATTCGCTTGGTACCAACCAATAGGTGCTATTGGGCTTTTCTATATCCTTGATGATTTTCTCTCTAGTTGTTCTATTTGTTGTTGAAAGAGGAGTTTTGAAGTTGCCAACTAGAATTACAGATTTATCTATTTTTCCTTTCACTTCCATTATGTTTGCTTCATATATTTTGCAGTTCTGTCATGGTGAAGACACACTTGGGATTACTATGTTTTCTTGGTGGATTGACCCTTTTATCATTATATAATGTTCCTCTCTGTCCTTGGTAATTTTCTTTGCTCCAAGTCTATCTGATATTAATACAGCCAATCTGCTTTTGTTTAAGGTTTGCATAGCTTATACTTTTCCATCCTTTTATTTTTTAACCTACATATATCATTTAAACTATTTAAAATGAGTTTTTTGTACAACATATAGCTGGGTAACTTTTTTGAATCCACTGTGCCAATCTCCATCTTTTAATTAGTATGTTTAAGTGATTTACATTTAATATAATTGTTGATATATTAAGCCTTAATCCTGCCATTCTGTTATTTCACTTTATGTTTAATCTCTCTGTAGTTTTGTTTCTCTGTTTTCTATTCCCTGTCTTCTGGTGGGTTACTTAAACATTTCTTCAAATTTCATTTTGATTTACCTATAGAGTTTATAGAGTTTTTGAGTGTTTCTCTTTGTAGAACTCTTTCAGTGTTTCTTCCATGAATTCATTATGTAATATATACATAACTTATCAGAGTCCACTGGTATCAACATTTTACCAGTTCAAGTGAAGTTTAGAAAGTTTATCTCTCTTTATATTCCATTACACTCTTCCCCCATTTATAATATAATTGTCTTAATTATTTTCTCTCCATATATTCAGAACACTAAAGTTATAATTTTTGCTTCCACAATCAAATGTAACTTAGAAAACTCAACAGTAGAAGGAAAGTCTATTGTATTCACCTTTTTTTTTTTTTTTTTTTTTTTTTGCTCTTGTCATGTTTTTTCTTCCTTCCTGATGTTCCACAATTCCTTGTTTTACCATTTCTGTTTTGTTTGGATAACTTCCTTTAGACATTCTTTTATGATAGGTGTACTGTCAACAAATTTTCTTAGTTTTCCATCATCTGAGAATGTCTTGATTTCCTCTTAATTCCTGAAGGATATTTTCACTGGATATAGAATTTTGGGTTGACAGTTCTTTTCCTTCAGCACTTGAAAAATGTGTCAATCCCTTCTATTGTCTACAGTTTCTGATGAGAATTCTGCTTGTCATTCAAATTGTTTTTCCCCATAGGTAATAGACAATATGTCATTTCTCTCTAGCTGTTTTCAAGAATTTGTCTTTATCTTTAGTTTCATTTTACATGAAGTAGTTTTATTTTAGACAAAGTAATAAAGTGGGAAAAGAAGTCCAGGTCCTCTGCTGTCCTTGGTTGACACCCAGGGTGGGAGGTGCCTCTTGTTACTACTAGGTAGGTGTGGGAGTCCAGGGTCTCCACTAGGTCTCCATAGATACCATGCTGGCTGGAGAGGAGTGCCTCATTACTGCTTCCCATTTGGCCATCACTGATATGGTGAGGAATAGAGATGGCCTTGTTACCTCTGAGTGTTGGTGAAAGTTCTGGTTCTCCATTAGGCCCCCTCTGACATCATCTTAGTGGGGAAGAGAAAAGCCACTTCCTTTCATCAGGTAGGAGTGGAAGTCCAGGCTCTCCATATGGTTCACTGACACCACAAGGGCTGGGGTAGTGAGAGAGGGCAGGTCATTACTGCCTGGCAGACATGGAAGTCTCAGATCTCCACTTAGCTTTCTGTGACACTACTCCAGTAGGGGTGTTGGGGTGCCTCATTATAGTCTCATGAGGGTGGTTGTTGAAGTTCCTCACTTGGTCTCTGCTGGAGGAGGGGTTTGGGGACGCCATGTTTTTCTGTGACATTTGACTACAGTCTAGTGACTATTATCTAAAAATTTTCTGCCTTGCAAGACTGTCCTTTCCCTAGTCCTTTGGCTAGAGAGATCAAGCTTTTCTTGGGACTTTTTTTTATCTGTACCCATTGGCATTTTCTGGGTTGTTGTCTTCCCCAGTATTGAGTCTGAAATATATGAGGCGAAAAAAAAAAAAAAAAAAAAACAAGGAACTCACCACTGTGTCATTCCTCATGTCCTCAGGTCCCTGGATGGTCTGCCTCTTCTCTCTACAGTCTTCTTATGTTCATTTACACATAATATCCAGGGTCTTAATTATATTTAGTAGGACGAATAGGGGGAAGTGTGTTTATTTCATCTTCCTGGAAGCAGAATATGTGTACTAATACCAGGTGCTCTCAGTTCCGAACCTAAAATCAAATTTGCACATCATGCAGAGGCTGTGCTACCCAGCCATCGCTCACTACCCCTGGCTTTCCACTTCCCCACAGGGACATGTAGAAATAATATTCATATATGAAAAATAGAATATCAAACTAAAATTAAGAATCTAGAATGCACAACAGATATTAATTATATATACCAAGTTCCAATGTAATTTTTGTGGTTAATATTTTCATATATTAAACTGGTGTTCATTTCATTTCTAACCATTCCCTTTTGCCCCTTGACCCTTCGCCTACTCAAACTGAACATTAAGGCATCTACTACCTCCAAAAAGGAATGCTTCTGTAGAAAAGCAGACCATTGTTTCAGTCATAATAGCCTGATCTTTTGAGCATATGGCAAAAAAGTATATATTACCAAATAGATTGGAGAAAATGCATGATTATATATAAAAAACCCAGTTGTTCCTACCCTAGAGGAAATGCAGATTCCCTTAGCTATGGAAGATGGGGAGTTAAAAAATGGAAAAACAAGAGAATTATTTGTTGACAAATATCTCTAAGGAAGGCATCTGAATGCTGTATGTGTCCAAAGGTCACAAGTAAGAACAGCCTGGAGAGACCTCAGGACAGGATAGGTCAGACATAAGAGCAATGTTGTATCTGATGAAAAGAGACCTGATTTATATTTGATAACTTGGAAACAGGTGACAACCAGGGGAGGGCAGACAGCTTATCCCCACAGAAACCCATCCCCTAGGAATTCTTGGCACTCCTGGGACTGACTCTCAGTTCTGAAGGTATGTGGGCGGTAGGGGAAGCAAAGAGCCTGAATTGACTGAATTGGCTGAGGTTAAACTTTTACAAAATGAGGGCTTGACATAGAACTCACATTCAATTTTTTTAAATGACATGGTTTACATACCTCTGTTGAGAGCCTAAGATTCATGGACACTACAGAAATAATGAAATAATGAAGAGATGCTGGCAAGAGACCAGAAATATTCAAATAAGAGAGCTTGGTTTTCCAGTAGAGTTGGTAGACTAAGTATATTTTGACAAATAAGTTAATTAAACTTTTGTTTAACAGATCCACAAATTTTTAAATTTTTTAATGAAGTTCTATTGCAGTATGATAATAATTAACTACAGAATGCCATAAAGGCCAAGAGCTAATAATAGGTAGTTCCGTATGTGGCAGACAATTCAGGGCTTAGAAATCTCCACCCTTTGAAAAAGAGCCACAGCGGAAAATGAAAATTGAGAGTTTCTTGCAAGAGTCAAATATTTTGTTTAGAAAGCAATAACAATTGTCAAGGACCCATGACACAATTCATTTTTATGCTTAAAGGCTTTGAGTCATTTTAATTAGATAGTAGTTGGGCCGCTGAAGATATAGAGGCCACAGGAACTTCTGTATCCCTTTGAAATGTAGCAGAACTAGAAATGGAACTACATATGCATCTTGATACGTGAATTTGCCACATTACAGTCATGCACTGGCTTTCCTTCCCCTACATTCCCCAGCCAGCATTTCCCAGAGTGGGTCCTCATGAATGGTGCTCAGGAATCTACTTTTTCTCAAATTCCTAGGTGATTCTGAGATTCAAAAGATAGACAACAAGGGAGTACTCTAAACAGACTGTGAATCAGGCTCAATTAAATTAGATCACTAGCCACAGCCTGTGGCGTTTCCAAAAATGCTTCCTTTACCTCTCCCTCTCTCTAACTCACCCCATCCTCACAGCCTCTCTTTCCTCGGAAGTCTCTGGGGCCAAAGCAAACTTCTCAACTTGTAAAAGTCCAACTAACTTTGAGTTCATTTCCTCAAAGACTACTGTGCCTCGGGGGCTTCTGGATAATGACCACGAAGTAATACATTCTACTTCATTGCCTTTCCTCAGTTTTATGAAAACCTTTTTCTGAAAATAAAAACTTGAGGGGAAAAAGAAAAACAATGATATCACTAGTGAAATAAGGAAATAAGCACAGCTCCAGTCCACAAGTGCATGGCCCCAACCTGGGGAGTCTGGATGGAGATGTGGGAGGAATGCACAGAACATACATACTTCCCCTAAAGGAATTGCCAGTGCACTGAAAGGTCCACCCAAGGATCTTTGCTTAGATAAACAAGCCCCAGGGAGGAAACGGCCCACAGAAGTGAGGGGTTCAGTCTGTTCAGATATAAGATGTATTTCTTTAATGAGAAACAATTCAAATGCAATTGGTAATTAGGGGGATGATACAGTATAATTCAGAACTTGTATAAGTTCATAAATGAACTTTCCCAGTCCTTGTGAAGCTACCAGAGAGCAAGACCTCACACAATTAAAGAGAAAGCCTTAACAGTATATGAAATCCTTAAAAAAAAAAAAAAAAAAAAAAGTTTACTCCAGTATGGTCTGGTTTCATGGTTTACTGACTTCAAGAATCTCTACATTTTCTACATTAACCATTTGAGGGATCTTAGAGTCCTGGTGTTGGAACTGCAAAGGCATTTTCTCTGTGTTTAAAAAAAAAAAAATCAAGGAAGAGACACTTACATCCAGGTCAGATCAGATTTTTTATTTTGATACTAATCTCTGTTAGAAGCAAATGCTCTTAATAACCTATACTTCAGTTTAAGGCTGCAAAGGATCTACTGAATGATGCTGGATGCAAATGAACATGGAAATGTAATTGTGCTATTGTCTTTCCTATCAGAATTATAACTGGTTTTGCATTGCACTGATTACAAAAGTATAAAATTTTGAGTAGTGTTCCCCTAAACCTATTTTTCCCAGAAGCCTTATTTTTAGAGCATGGTTTTTGTAGACCGCAAGGTTTTTCAGAGTTCTAAACGGTATCACAGCTGAAACGCCTTTAGACCTATGGAGAGACCCAATTCAACTCCACTGAATGTCAGAGAAGAAAGGGCTAAAGGAGAACTCATGTGCATTGTTGACCCAGACGTCTCAGCCAAGGGATCTGGGGGTGAGGAGGATCTCCAAATAAGGAAGAGAGGGTGAACAAGTTCTGAGAAGCTGAATTGTAAGTCCCCTAGCCCTCATGCCTCACTCAGTTTCCAGAATACCGGGAGCCAGGCAGGATATTGGAAGAGTCATCTCCGGGAATTGATAAAAGAGTAAGGATGTAAAAATACTAATATTAGGAGCACTCCAATGAATAGTCCACTCATTATTTTGTGACATTCAAGAATGACAAGCCCTACACACACACACATGTTTTAAACTTCCAGTTAGCTTTTTAGCTTTTAACACTTTAATATGAGCAAATAACCAAGTCATACTTCTAAGGAAATTTCTGTTGATCTGAAACATATGGACAGCCAGAAATTTTTCCAACAAAGATGGATTTCTTTGAGATTAGCAGAGAACTGAGATTCGAGATCTGCAACCATGGCAAGCCACGTGTAAGTCCCCACAACATAAGGGAAGGAGAAGGCTTTCATAGAGAGAAAAAAGTAGTTGAGAGGGCTATAGCAAACAAAGAGGCCATGGCTCTTCATTGGTTGAGCCCTTTTGAGGAAAGAAGAGACTTTCTTCTTTCTGTTGGACTCGGCTATTATTGCAGGGCATGAGAGCTCCCCCTTCTGGTCTCCTGAGTCTATTCAACTGACGTTTGTTAATCAACTTTTCTAAACCTCTAATGTAGAAGATAGAGACACCCCCAACCCCACCAAAAATAAGCAATTTCCAGGAAAAAGATACTCTGCAGTTAAGAAAACTTCAAAAGTATCATGCATATCCTCAGATAGGAAAGGACATTGCATCCATGAAACAAGAATGGGAGGCTATCAAAAAGGGAACAGTCCAAGGACAAAGAGCTAAAACATGAAAAATTTAAATGGCAACCAACTTAAGAGATACAAACCAAAACAAACAAATAAACAGGAATTACAGAAAGGGAGGACAGAGAAAATGGAGAGATGGAAGTCAATAAAATAATTCAAGAACATTTCCCAGGATGAAAAAATGTACATTTCTAGACTGAAAGGGTCACAACACAGTTAATTTTTTAAATTCCTCACATCAAAAACAAACAAACAAACAAAACATGCATCAAGGCATATTCTTGTAAAATTCCAGAGCTCTGGGGACAGACAGAAGATTTTGCATGCTTCAGAGAGGAAAAATCAGGTCATAAAAAAAAAAAAAAAAAAAAAAAACAAAAAAACCCAGGAATCAGATGGCTGTAGACTTCTGAGCAGCAACACTAGAAGCAAGAAGACCGAAGGATAAGAAGCAAAAGAGCAATGTCTTCAACATTCCTCTAAATTCAGCCAAACAATTAATTAAGCATGAAAAATGAATAAAGACACTTTTAGAAAAAATTCCAGGACTACAAAAATTTACATCCCATTCACTCTTTTGGAAGGAGCTATTGAATGCTGAGCTTTACCAAAGCAAGAGAGTATATCTAGAAAGAGAGAAAAAAGAAGGAAAAGAAAAGACATGGGGTAGAGGAAAGAGGAGAGAATTGAAGGTAATCTCGAGGTGGAACAATAAAGGAAGAATCTGGGTTAATAGCTGTGCACCAATTTCAGAAGACAATAGTCCAAGCTGATGCAATGTCACCAAAAGGCAGCCATGTTTGAGGGCCGTCATCCCTCAGATACCTGTTCCCTGGACTGAGAACTAGGAATTGCAAACAAGTTCCCAGATGATACTGATGCTGTTAGCCTAGGAACCATACTTTGAGAACCACTGCTTTTTACCTACTTTTTAGTCCTGGGGTTGGTCATGGTGAGCTGAGAAGCAATAAACAATGCTTCTCAGCTCTCTTCACCCATCTTTCCTCTGGATAGCCCTGGCCCACACTCCTGGCCCACCAGATGTTTCAACTTTCCCAGGATGCATTATTCAAGCCTTTGCCCAAAGACTTCTCTAGAAGGGTCTCTTGTAAACCATGTCCAAGAGACCATTCAGTGTATTTTCTCTGGAGAGACTTCTAACAATGGCAATATAGTTCTTTCCCCATTCAGCTAAGTTTGTACTGACTGATTATGTTTTTATGTATGCTTAGGCATACATATGCATATACACAGGTGATTTTAAAAGTTTATTTTAAGTGAGAAAATTATGAACACAAAAGTCAGCAAATGATTACCACCAGGGGAGGAATGGTGTCATCAGGGCAGGACACACAGAGGATTTCTAAGACACTTGGAATGTTCTATTTATATATCAAAATTCTTTTTATGATTAGTCTTTAAAAGACTAATAAGACATATATCTTATTTATTCTTTTGTATGACTTATCCTGTTCATAATTTTTTAAAAAGAGGAAATAATACCTTCTTATTGAACAGTCTCTCTCAAATAAAAGATCAGAGGGGAGAGAAGACAAGTGAGTGAAAACACTCCTCCGGGACAAAGGCAATAACAGATTAGATGAGAAGATGTTTGAGACGATAAACCCAAGCTGTGGTTCAGATTGCTCCAGTTTACTGCCCTACCCACTCCCTTCAGATGATGGCCAGCTCATTCAAAGATGAGTAATAATCAGATGGCAATCAGTGTGGAACTATACATAAAAATTGCAAAAACAGTGAGAAAGGAAAAAAGAAATGTAAGCAAAAAAAGTGAAGAACAGATATCACCAGAGGAAATACCCAAAGACTGCTGTTACTGGATCTACTAAGTAGAACTGCTGACACTCACAGAACTTCTCAAAAATCACTAATCAAATGTCCAGGAATAGGGGCAGAAATTCATTTAACTTCCCTGAACAAAAAGTAGAATAAAAAGTTCACCAAGGTTTTTAAGGGCAGGATGAAAAAGAAAGTAGTCAAAGGTAAAACACTCTGCAGTAGATACCCCCTCCCTTCTCCAGGAGCTTCCAGGGTCATGTGAGTTGAGCACTCAGCTGCACTGTCTGGACTAGAAGACCCTGCCACTGGCCATCACTGATTGGTCCAAGGATAAACTCAGATAAAGGCTCAAGTCAAACCAATCCAATTCTCTGGAAATTAAACTGAGACTAGGGAGAAGAGATATTGATAGCAGAGTTCTACAAACTCCTGCTACTGAACCCTCAGTTCCTGTTCTTCCCAAGATTTAGCTAGTCAGTGATTTCTTAAATGAATAAGATAATTCTGTGTCCATCCAATACATTTCATTTTTGCTTAAGCTAGCCAGAGTCTATTTCTGTTAGTTATAAACCAAAGAATTTTAATTCACATAGCCTTGTAATTATTTTCAGGAGAAACCTCCCAGAGCCTGACTTCCAAATACTTGTGTTAATTTATTTTTTAAACCTATTCGAAGCCAAATAGTCAAGATTCCTGAAAGCCGTATGACACACTGTTCTCCTTATAATGAATTCATTTTCTCCTGAAGAGAGAGCAAGTCAGCTGGACAGCAGGCTTCATGGGTAAATGCCTGATAACCCAGCTTGAACAGCCTCGCTAATGTCTGACCACCTGAATCACTCAGAAGCCCATGGAGATTGGCATTCAAACAGTTGTCCTCATTTACACAGGAAAAATAATTCTCAGAAAGTTGGTGAACCACTCAATCCAATTTGATTGTTTTTATCAATTTTATCTTTATTATTATTATTTTATTTTCATTATAGGAATAGAATAGGTTAAATAACATACAGTAGTGTTCATGATTAGTGGAATAACTCAGTTGTCAGATATCATACTGTATTAATATGTTCATATAACTCACAAGTTAACCATATCTGAATAAGAAGCAGCAATTCAGTAATTGATAGAGTAGTCCTCAATAATTCAACATTTGAGCAGTTTAGATGTCCTGATGTAAGAAATACTCTCTTCAAACCCTGAAGTCCCCAGTCTTCATTAACCAGGGATTAAGAGATTAGTGTATATTAACCCTTCCCTCCCAACAAACACACACATCTTTCCTACTAGAATTTGAGGGCATTTCAAATGTAGATCTGGCTTAGAAACGAAACATAACTGGAAAAAATTTTTTCACACACAAAGACCACCTTAGCAGCTCACTCTTCTTAGTGTTACACCTCTCAAAACAGTAGCCCATATAAGGAAGTTGAAGACAATTTGGCTCCAACAGTGATATTGGTGATGTTTCCTGAGTGTTCTAACTTAATTTTATTTTTCATAAGTTGACATTTTATAAATGTGACAGTGAATTTACTTTCCTAATATGTCTTAGAATAATAATAAATTTAGAGAACAAAATTGATGCCAGGACTTTTTATAGGATCACAGATAAAATCAACTCAAGTGTATTTAGAAAATGCATCATCAAAAGAGACTACTTACCCATTCAGAACTGAGTTGTCACAGCAAATAGCTGGGAAGAAGGTGTAGTAAGTACATATAATTTAAGTGCTTAGGTGTTGTGTAGCTATTTGGAAATTTTAGATGAGACAGCACACTGGACTAGGGGTCTTAAGTCCCTCCTGCCACTTCCTGGCTATGGGAGATTTGACAGCAGAATAATAATAGTACTCATTTTGAGTTACACTGACAAGAAAATAGTGCATGTGACAATGCTTGTAGGCTGTAATGCAGGATTCAAATGAGAGCTATTACTTGTCTACTGTGTTCTGTATATCTTAGTTCCCATCAGCTCAATGCTACTCAAAGTGCGGATTATGAACTGACACTGGCCCATTAACTCCTTGTCATACTGATTGGCAGTAAGATCAATACCAGTTGATTGAGTAAACCTTTGGAAACAGCGATTTGATATTGCTGCATCATCCAAACATGTGATCAGTGGCTCCTGTGACCAAGGTTTAGACCAGTCACTATTAGTGAACTCATGAGATGAGATGCATGTGAGCTGCATATAGCTCAGGAGCAGTAGGACCATTTATTTTAAGGTCACTTTGTCAACTGAAACCCCAAGATATATTAAAACCTGAAAAATGTAAGCATTTTTAAAAACATTTTAACCATTTTAAACACTACAACTCAGTGGCATTTGGGACATTCAAAATATTGTGCAACCATCACCATCATCAACTTCCAGAAAATTTTTAGCACCCCCCAAAAGAAACCTAATACCCATTTCACTCCCTACCTCTTCCAGCCCCTGGTGAACACTAATCAGCTTTCTGTATCTATGGTTTTCCTATTCTTGAAATTTCATATAAATGGAATCATATGATATGTGACCTTTTGGGGCTGGCTTCTTTCACTTAACATAATGTTTTCAAGGTTCATCCACATGGTAGCCTGTATCAGTACTTCCCTCCATTTTATGATCAAATAATATTCCATCATGAGGAAGTACCACATTTGGTTTATCCATTCAACAGGGACTGCACCATTTTATTTTCCCACTAGCAATGTATCAGGGTTTTGATTTCTTCACATCCTCCCTATCACATGCTATTTTCCATTAAAAAAAAATTTTTATGACCACTATAGTGGGTATAAAGTATTTTCCCATTGTGGGTTTTTTTTTAAACATTTTAAATCAACTGTACTTCAATTAAAAAGCAAACACAGACCATTTAAAATATAGGCAGAAGAACTGAACATTTTTCCAAAAGAAGAAATGGAGATGGCCAATAGGAACATGAAAAACTGCTAAGCGTCACCAATATCAGGAAAATGCAAACCAGAATCACAATGAGACACCATCTCACACCTGTTAGAATAGCCACAGAAAAAAGAACACAAATAACAAATGTTAGCAAGGATGTGGAGAAAAGGGAACCCTTGCACACTGGTGGTGGGAATGTAAATTGGTGCAGCCACCATGGAAAATAATATGGAGATTTCTTAAAAACCCAAATCAGAACCATCACATGGCCCAGCAATTCTACTCCTGAGCATATACCCCAAAAAAACCAAAAACATTAATTCAAAAATATACATATATCCCACTATTAACAGCAGCACTATTTACAATCACTAAGACATGGAAGCACCCTAAGTGTACATCAATAGATGAATGGATAAAGAAGATGTAGCACATATATGTGATGAAATACAACTCACCCATAAAAAAGAAGGTATGTTGCCATTTGCAGCCCTTTATTCTTTTTATTTATTTATTTATTTATTTATTTATTTATTTATTTATTTATTTATTTATTTATTTATTTATTTTGCACTTCAAAAACCAGAATTTTATAACTGGCATAAACATTTCCACTGCATCAAAAATAACAAAATACCTAGGAATAAACCTAACCAAGGAGGTTACCTATACTCTGAAAACTGTAAAACATTAATGAAGGAAACTGAATATGATATAAAGAAATGGAAAGATATCTTGTGCTCTTGGATTGGAAGAATCAACATTATCAAAATGGCCACACTACCCAAAGCAGTCTACAGATCTAATGCAACCCCTGTCAAAATACCCACAATACTCTTCACAGAACTAGAATAAACAATTCCAAAATTTATGTGGAATCATAAAGACCCCGAATTGCCAAAGCAATCTTTTGTAGGTCTTTTTTTTTCTCTTTCTTCTTTTTGTTCCCTTTTCTTGTGGTTTGATGACAAAATGTAAGCATTTTTAATAACACTTTTACAATTAATTTGAATGTTAGTCAAGCCTTTTAAAAAATCTGATTGCTAAATAAGCTTCACAGAACATTTTGCAAACAAAACAAAACAAAACTTTGAATGTAGCAATAGTAGTTAACCAAATGGTAACAAGGGGAGTGATTACAAAGAAAGAAAGGTTAAATTTGTACCTGTTTTATTCAGAATATGATCCCTTGGTTTTGTAGCCATAAGTGATGGTCAAATGTTAAACCACAGTGTGTTATTTGTAGAAACATACAGCTAATGAAGCAATGAGGGTACCTAAACTCCTAAATTTACATAATATTTGCATTAAAAGAAAGTTCAAAACACACACAAAAAATTCATGGAAGAAAACTGGATTAAAAAGCCAACACAGACAAACATTCAATATTTCATTCACAAACATCTGTGCTTTGAGAGCTTATAAAAGAGCACTTCAGGTTGCTAAAACTAACAAACCACATACAGGTGACATTAGTCAAGGAAATTAGTGAAAGACTGAATCAGAGATATTTTCTTCAAATTGATGAATATACAGCAAAAGATGTAGCTCAGGTACCACTTTCTCTAGTGATACTATAGATTGATGTTTTCAGAAACTGGCTAATGATAGGAAAGACTAACTTAATGAGTAAGTTCATCTAGCAAAGTATTCTTCATTGCAAATTGATGAATTCTCAGATGTAGCTAACATGTAAAATTATTAAAACAAAACACAGACTCAACTTAGATATATGTTATCTCTTGTAAATAATATTATGAGCAATCAACCCAGATTTGTCAATTAAAATCTTTAATGCCAATAAACATGTGTACATTCAAAGTGTTCACACAGGCACTTATATAGGAATCATTATTTCCCTCTTAATGTCTAGTTATTATTGCAGAAGACAAAAAGCTGAGTGTATAGCAATTTCTGTATTAATCACTTATATGTACACCCTCGGTGTGTACAGTTTTTGTATCTCTTTTTTCCTTTATGATGTCATATATATTTCTCAGGAAGTAAACCACCGTGTGGAGACTGGATGAAAAAAAGAAACAGCTAAGAATGACTTCCAAATTTCTGGCTTAAATAAATAAAAAGGTAGTAGAGGCATTTACTGACTTTTGAAGAAATAGGACTTAACGGGGAAAAATAAGTTTCACTTTTGACATGTTTTTAAGATATACTTGTGAGATATTAAAATAAAGATACTCAAAATGGCTATGATCTTCTTATTCAGAAAAGTAATGGAAATTTGAGAAGTGTTCAGAATTTCAATGTTTCATAGCCCACTGCTAAATTAGTTTTATGTAGTGGAAAGAGCTGGAATTCACATATCCCGTATTTCACTACCAAATATGCTGCAAACTAGTTGTGTAAGTAGAGATATCACCCAACCTTTCTTAGCTTCTGTTTCCTCATGGAGATAGAAATCCTACCTCATTCATAGAGTAGGTCATTCAACATGAGCATTTTGAAAATGGAAAAGGCAAACTAATGTCTAGAGTTACTACTGTCTCTTATGCTTTTGAATAACAGAACAAGCAAGCCATTTATTTTCTTTGTTTCCATAAGAATACCATTCCTAAAACTGAAGGAGTCGAGTTTGGAAGAATATTTTATTTAAAAAATTTTTTAAATAAAAAAATTACAAAGTTTTAAAAGAGCAGTTTTATTGCAATCATCTTTAAAGAACCCAGTATCAACTTTAGAAGTCCAGCAAATCACAGAATTTAAGGAAAAGAACAAACACTTATGAATTCTTGTTTTATTAACGCTTTTTAAGGTTCAAGAATTAAACCACTCACACAGATTTTCTGTTACTATTTTGCAAGATGTTGGAAGTTATTAAATATATAAAAGCTGTCTTCATTAGAGAAAATAATTTGTAATCCCAAAACAAGAGTAGCATTAGAATTACTGCATATGCTTTTAAGTCAGGGTGTGTGTGTTGTAATTTTGTCTCCATTTATTGCTAACTGAACTTAGACAACATTATTTAAAAATTCTGAACTCTAGTTTCCAATCTGTAAAATGTAAATATTAATAGCATCCTAAGGGAATGCTTAGGAGGATTAAATGAGATGATATATGTAAAGCACTTAGCACTTGTAAAAAGACTTGAGAGTAATTAGATAGAAGTCTCATGAAATCAGAATTTTAAAATGGATAGAATATATATGGAAAACTGATCAGCTTCAATAGTAATCTAATTAATAGAGAGTTTTTGTCTTATTTTGTTGTTAATTGCATTTAGTGCTGGCAAGAACATAAAGGGGATGATTCTGTTGTTACTAATAGAATATTAAATGGATAGAGGAAGATGGCCAAGATGGGGGAGAAGGAGGACTCTGAATCCACCTCCTCCCACAGACACACAAAAATTACAACTATTTATAGAGCAACTATCTCTGAGAATGACCTGAAGACTGGAAGAAAGGATTTTCTACAACAAAAGGCAAAATAAAGACGCCACAATGAGAAAGGTAGGAGGGATGACAACACAGTATAGTCAGGACTCACACCCCCAGGATGGAAACTCACAAAAAGGAGAAATACTGCAATTGTAGAGGTGTTCCCCAAGGAGGCCAAGAGGGCTGCACCAGGAAGACAAGCCCCTAGAATGTGTTTTTGAAATCCAGCAAGGTTTTCTATGTCTTGTGGTTGCCAAGGGGGCAGGGGGTGGGAAGGGACAGATTGGGATTTCAAAATGTAGAATAGATAAACAAGATTATACTGTATAGCACAGGGAAATATATACAAGATCTTATGGTAGCTCACAGAGAAAAAAATGTGACAATGAATATACATATGTTCATGTGTAACTGAAAAATTGTGCTCTTCACTGGAATTTGACACAACATTGTAAAATGATTATAACTCAATAAAAAATGTAGAAAGGAAGGAAGGAAGGAAAGAAAGGGGAGGGGAGAGAGGGGAGGGAGGGAAGGGGAGAGGACGGGAGGGGAGAAATCCAGCAAGGTTTATATTCTAGAAAGCCAGAGAGCTATAGGAAACAGAAATTCTGCACATGAAAGGCACACACAAAGTCTCACATGCTCTGAGTCCCAGCAGAGGGGCAATAGTTTTTTTGTTTGTTTTGTTTTGGGGTTTTTTTTTGGTAGGGGGAGGTAGTTAGGTTTATTTACTTACTCATTTATTTTAATGTAGGTACTGGGGATTGAACCTAGGACCTCATGCATGCTAAGCACATAGTCCACCACTGAGCTACACCCTCCCCACCAGAGGTTGTAGTTAGAAAGGGGCCTGTATCACTCCATTTGCTGAGCTTGGGGAGCCTCCTGGAGAGGCAGGAGGAAACTGAGTCTCCCCCTGGTGATGAAGACACTGGTGACAGCCATTTTGGGGAGCTCATTCTACTGCAGTACAACATCAGGGCTGGCAAGTGCCATTTTGAAACCCTCCCTCTAGCCTATTAGAACCAGAGACCCAGCCCCACCCACCAGCAGACCAGAACCAATCCAAGCAACTGGGCTGTGCAGCCAACTACACAGAGCCTACCCCCTCCTCCAATGGGTCTGCAGCCACCACACAAGGCAAAGCCTCGCAGCCAACTGAGCCAGGGGCCAGCCTCACCTACCAGTGCACCCACCATAGTTGGTCCCCACCACAATAGAAGGGCCCACACAGCCCACACAGTGGACACCCCTAGAGCACATAGCACTTAAATCAATGGACACATCATCAGCTATACATAAACGGCTTATAAATGATGGTACATCACCTTCTGAACTGATGCACTGAGAAAGACAGAACATCACTTCTGTGGTATTCTTACCCAAAATGCATAACCTGAATTTAACCGTGAGAAAAATATCAGATAAACACAAATTGAAACATATTCTACAAAATAAGTCAGGATAATGAAAGGCAAAGAAAGATGGAAGGACTATCCCATAATGGAGGAGACACTACAACTAAATGCAATGCATTATCCTGGACATTTGCAAGACAACTGGTGAAATTTGGATAAGGTCTAGAGATTAGTTATTAGTATTGTATCATAGTTAATTTTCTGGTTTTGACCATTGTATATAATTCTGTAAGATGTTAACATTAACAAAAACTTGGTGAAAGATAGACTGAAAATCTTTGTACTATTATTATAACTTTTGGTATTTCAAAATGGAAAGTTTAAAAATTAAAAATTAAATAATGGAACATTCACATAGTAATTATGCAGCCATTAAATATGTTTACAAATAATCTTAATAACATTGGAAAATGCTTACCATATAGCATTGTGAAAGAAAAAACAAAAACCAAATTATGGATTTGATTATAAAGTACAAATTCAACTACATAAATTATGCATATGTGCATTGAAAACTAAAGCCCAGAAAGAATCCACTAAAATATTAAGTGATCATCTCTAAGTAGAAGATTACAGTGATAGTTTCTTTATTTTTTGTTCTTTTATGTTTCCATATTTTTTTCAGTTAGCATCTATTTTTTAAATTAGAAAAATATGTAATTTTTAAAAACACACCATAAATTTTGTATCACAAAAATTCTTTTATGTTTATTTCTTCAGCTTTATTTTATTAAAAACTATTTTTCAACTTCAATTTTTTTAAACTATGATTTTGATAAGATAATAATGATGCCTTGGCTCATGTTAGTTTCTTAACTTAGTATCAGTATTTAACCAATAATTCTTAATGGTTTCATCAGCTATTTGGAGATAAGTCCATGGCACTATGCCCCCCTGAATCTTACGGAACTTATGTGTTGAAACAGTTGCTTATTTCCACTAAATAACTGGAACCATTTCCCAGGTCATCAGAAAAGCTCAAACCTATGCCTGAATCCAGATCAAGAATAGAAGGAATAGGAACCTAGTCATTTCTCCTTAGCCTGTCACAATTTAGGAGAAGAATGCACTTGTACCAGACACTGGGAAATAAAAAAGAAAACAGATCTTTCTGAGAGACAATTCAAATTGGCCACCAGGCGTCTTGAATGCTTCCTGCTTCATATGACAGCCTTCTGAGTAACAGGATATTTAGCAATGTACAGTTGAAGGGATATAAAGCATGGCTCCCTATCCCAAAATACCTCCTCTATGAGATAATAAGATAATGGATATGACTGCTATGCATATATGTCTGCTCCCTCTATCCAGGACCTCTCATTCCATAAATATTCCATAATATTCTTCTAAATATGTTCCATAAATATTCCCCCATCCCTACCCTGACAAGCTTAAGACTAGGCCCTGATTCATGTCTCCAGATTCCCCACTCCCTACCTCACAGCCAACTCCAGCCACAATTCTTAGCTTGGTTTACCTTTGCATCTTTACCCAGCTAGTCTTAATTTTCAGTCATAACTGCATCCCTACCATCTCTGTTCCAACCTAATCTCTGCAAGTCAAATCTTATCTACTAAGGTCTCAAAGCATGTAGTACCTGCCAATTGCTTAACCATTTAGCCCATTGGTACCCTCCTCGACCCCCATGGCTTCATCAGCCTGTCTCCACACTTCAGTACAGGTCCCCTGCCCCATCTCCACCATCAGCTTTCTACACTCTGCCTTCTGGGGGGAGCCAGTCTTTCCATGTGTAACATGATAGGAAATGACTGATTTATAATGTCTCCTATTTTTGGTTTTTATTTATTTGTGACTATCCTTATTCCAGGAAGGATTTAATATAACATATACTCTGATTCTACCATGTTTTGTCAGACAGGATTCTTTTTTAAATTTATTATTTTTATTGAAATATAGTTGATGTACAATATGCTAGTTTCTGGTGTACAACATAGATTTGATATTTGTATACATTATGAAATGATTACCATAGTAACTCTGGTAACCATCTGTCCCCACACAAAGTTATAACAATATTTTTGACCATATTCCTTATGCAGTATATTACATCACTGTGACCTATTTGTTATATAACTGGAGGTTTGTACCTTTTAATCTCCTTCACCTATTTCACTTAGTCTACCAACTCCCCTGCCTTCTGGCAACCACCTGTTTTTCTCTGTATCTATAAGTCTTTCCATTTTGTTTTGTTTTGTTTAATTTCATATATAAGTGAGAGCATGAGGTATTTGTCTTTTTCTTCTGACTTATTTCACTTAGCATAATACCCTGTAGATCCAACCATAGTGTCCCATGTGGCAAAATTTCATGTTCTTAATGGCTGAGTAATTTTTTATTGTGTACACACACACACACACACACGGCATCTTTATCTATTCATCTATGGACACTTCAGTTGCTTCCATATCTTGCCTATTGCAAATAATGCTTCAGTGAACATTTATGTGAATTAGTGCTTTTGTTTTCTTTGGGTAAATTCCCAGAAGTGCAATTGCTAGATAACATAGCAGTTCTAGGTATAATTTTTTGAGGAACCTCCATATTGTCTTCCATAGTGGCTGTACCTATTTACAATTCTACACAACAGTGCATGAGGGTTCCCTTTTCTCCCCATCCTTGCTAACACTTGTTCTTTGTTGTCTTTTTGATTATAGTCATTCTGACAGGTGTGAGGTGATATCTTACTGAGTTTTTGATTTACATTTCCCAGGCAACTAGTGATCTGAACATCTTTTTATGTGTCTGTTGACCATCTGGATGTCTTCTTTAGAAAAATGTCTACTTGGGTCCAATTTTTAAATCTATTTGCTTGTTTTTATGTATGAGTTCTTTGTATATTTTGGATATTAACCCCTTATCAGATATATTGTTTGAAAATATCTTCTCCCATTCAGTAGGCTGCCTTTTTGTCTTGTTGATAGTTTCCTTCCCTGCATGAAAGCTTTTTAGTTTGATGTAGTCCTATTTGTTTATTCTGGGGTTTGTTTCTGAGAAGACAGATTTTTTTAAAAAAATATTGCTAAGGCCAATTTCAAAGAGTGTACTGCCTATGCTTTCTTCTACGTGCTCTGTGGGTTCAGGTCTTACAATTAAATCTTTAATCCACTTTGAGTTTATTTTTATATGGTTTGAGAAGTGGTACAGTTTGATTTTTTTGCATGTAGCTGCCCAGTTTTCCCAACACAATTTGTTGAAGAGGCTGTCTTGTCTCCATTGTATATTCTTGCCTCCTTTGTCATAGATTAAGTACCATATAAGTGTGGGTTTATTTCTGGGCTCTTGATTCTGCTTTATTCATCTATGTGTCTGTTTTTGTGCCAGTACTGTACTGTTTTGATTACTGTAGCTTGTAGTATAGTTTAAAATCAGGGAGCATGATACATCCAGCTTTGTCCTTCGTTCTCAGTATTGCTTTGGCTATTCAGGGTCTTTGGTGTTTCCACAGAAATTTTAGAATTATTTGTTTTAGTTATGTGAAATATGTCATTCGGTAAAAAATTGGCATTTCATTGAATCTGAAGATTGCCTTGGGTAATATCATTTTAACAATTAATATTCTTTCAATCCATAAGCATGCTATATCTTTCCATTTTTTTTTTTTTTTGGTGTTATCTTCAATTTCTTTCATCAATGTCTTATAGTTTACAGAGTACAAGTCTTATACCAGCTTGCTTAGGTTTATTCATAGGTTTCTTTTCTTTTTGCTGCACCTGTAAATGGGACTGATTTCTTAATTTCTCTTTCTGACAGTTCATGATTACTGTATAGAAATGAAATGGATTCATGTATACTTATTCTGTACCTTGCAACTTTACTGAATTCATTTATTACTTCTAATAGTTTTGGGCATTCTTGTCTTGCTCCTGATGTTAGAGGAAATGCTTTCAGTTTTTCCTCATTAAGTATAATATTGGCTGAAGGGTCATATATGTCCTTTATTATGTTGAGATATGGTCCCTCCATACCTACTTTGTTGAGAGTTTCTATCATAAATGGATGTTGATTTTTTTCAAAAGCTTTTTCTGCATCTACTGAGATGATCATATTATTTTTATTCTTCAGTTGTTAATGTGATCATGTTGATTGATTTGTGGCTATTGAATCATCCTTGCATCCCTGGGATAAATTCCACTTAATAGTGATCTGTTTAATATATTGTTGAATTCAGCTTGTCAATATTTTATTGAAGATTTTTGCACTTATGTTTATCAGTGATGTTGGCTTGTATTTGTGTGTGTGTGTGTGTGTGCGTGCACGCGTGTGCTGTCTTTGTCTGGTTTTCATATCACGGTGATGCAGGTTTCCTATGATAGAATGAAAGTATTTCTTCCTCTTCAATTTTTTGGAATAGTTTGAGAAGGATAGGTGTTAATACCTCCCTAAAAGTTTAGTAAAATTCACCTGCGAAGACATCTGGTCCTGGACATTTGTTTGTTGGGAGCTTTCATTACTGGTAATTGATCTGTTCATATTTTCTATTTCTTTCTGACTTGGTATTAAAAAATCATCCACAGGATCTTGTGGTGGCTCACAGTGAAAGAGAATGTGACAATGAATGTATGTATGTTCATGTATAACTGAAAAATTGTGCTCTACACTGGAATTTGACACAACATTGTAAAATGACTATAAATCAATAAAAAAAAGTTTTTAAGAAATCATCCATTTCCAGGAATATATCCAACTACTTCTTATGGCTGTAAGATGATTTTACTAGTTTTGTCATTAATGTTCCTACTAACTTTATTAGTGATTGATCTACCACCTTTACTGTATGTTTGCCTTTACCAGTGAGATTTTTCCTTTTGTAAGTTTCATATTTCTAGTTGTGGTCTTTTCTCTTCCACTTAAAAAAGTCCCTTTAACATTTCTTGTAAAGCTGGTTTAGTGGATGTGAACTCTTTTAACGTCTGCTTGTCTGTAAAACTCTTTATCTCTCCTTCAAATCTGGATAATAGCCTTACTGGATAGAGTATTCTTGGTTGTAGAACATATTATACCACTTCCTTCTGGCCTGCAAAGTTTCCGCTGAAAAGTCAGCTAGCTATCTTATGGAAATTCCCTTACACATATTTAGTTGCTTTTCTCTTGTTGCTTTCAGGAGTCTCTCTTTAAGTTTAATTGAAGTATAGTTGATGTACAATATTGTGTTAGTTTCTGGTGTACCACATATTGATTCGGTTTTATATTATATTCTTTATCATTATAGGTTATTACAATATATTGAATATAGTTTCCTGTGCTAAACAGTAAGATCATGTTGTTTACCTATTTTATATATAGTAGTTAGTATCTGCAAATCCCAGAATCCTAACTTGTCACTCCCTCTCCTTTTCCCCCTGGTAACCATAAGTTGTTTTCTATGCCTGTGAGTCTGTTTCTATTTTGTAAACAAGTTTATTTGTGCCATTTTTTTTTAAGATTCCACATATAAGTGATATCATATGATGTTTGTCTCTTTCTGACTTACTTCACTTGGAGTGACAATCTCCAGATCATTTGTTGCTACAAATGACATTATTTCATTCTTTTTTGTGGCTCCATTGTATATGTGTATGTGTGTGTGTGTTTATATATATATATATAAAATCTCACATCTTTATCCAATCATCTGCTGATGAACATTTAGGCTGCTTCCATGTCTTGGCTACTGTAAATAGTGCTGCCATGAATGCTGAGGTGTATTTATCTTTATGAATTAGTTTCATCCAGATGTATGCCCAGGAGTAGGACTGCTGGATTTTATGGTAACTATTTTTTAGTTTTTTGAGGAATCTCCATACTGTTTTCCATAGTGACTACACCAAATTACATTCCCACCAATTGCACAGGGGTGTTCCCTTTTCTCCACATGCTCTCCAGCATTTAACATCTGTGGACATTTGAATGATGGCCATGCTGACTGGTGTGAGGTGATACCTCATTGTAGTTTTGATTTGCATTTCTCTGATAATTAGTGATCCTGAGCATTTTTCCATGTGCCTCTTGGCCATCTATATGTCTTTTTTGAGAAATGTTTGTTTAGGTCTTCTGCCCACTTTTTGATTGTTGTTACTGTTGTTGTTACTGAGTTCTATGAGCTGTTTGTATATTCTTGAAATTAAGCCTTTGTCAGTCACATCATTTGCAAACAGTTTCTCCCATTCCATAGGTTGTCTTTTTGTTATGTTTATGGTATCCTTTGCTGTGGAAAAGCTTATAAGTTTAATTAGGTTCTAGTTGTTTATTCTTGCTTTTATTTTTATTGCTTTGGTAGACTGACCTAGGAGAATATTGTTATGATTTATGTCAGAGAATATTTTGCCTATGTTTTCTTCAAGGAGATTCATGGTGTCTTTTCTCATGTTTAAATCTTTAAGTCATTTTGGGTATACTATGTGCGTGGTGTGAGGGAGTGTTCTAAATTCATTGATTTACATGCAGTTGTCCGGGTTTCCCAACACCACTTGCCAAAGAGACTGTCTTTACATTTTGTCATTTTAATTATGATGTATCTTGTTGTGGCCCTCTTTGGATTCATCTTGTTCAGGACCCTGTGCTTCCTGGAACTGGATGTCTTTCTCCTCTCCCAGGTTAGAGAAGTTTTCAGCTTTTATTACTTCAAACAAATTCTCTACTCCCTTTTCTCTCTCTTTTCCTTCTGTGAAACTTATAGTACGAATGTTAGTCACTTAATGTTGTCCCAGAGGTTTCTTAAACTATCCTCATTTTTTAAAATTCTTTATTCTTTTTTTCTGTTCTGCTTGGATGACTTCCACTACTCCGTCTTCTAGTTCCATTCCTCTGTATCAAATAATCAAATGTTTATTCCTTCTAGTTTTTTATTTCAATTATTGTATTCTCCATTTCTGTTTGGTTCTTCATATTTTCTAACTCTTTGTTAAAATTCTCACTGTGTTCATCCATTCTTCTCCTGAGTTCACTGAGCACCTTTATGATCATTACCTTGAACTCCTTACTGGGTAGATTGCTTATCTCCACTTTGTTTCATTCTGTTTCTGAGGCTTTTGTCTTTTGCCTTCATTTGAAATATATTCCTCTCTCTTTTCATTTTGCCTAATTCTCTGTGTTTATTTCTATGTATTAGGTATGTCATCACATTTCTTAGTCTTGGAGAATTGGCATTACATTGGAGATGTTCTATGGGACCCAGTAGCACACTCTCTCTGGTCACCAGAGTTATATGTTCCAGAGGTGTCCCATATGTGGGCTGTGTGAGCCCTTTTGCTGTGGGTGTGCTGGTAGGCAAGGCTGGCCCCAGGCCCTGTTGGCTGCCAGGCTCTACCTCATGTGGTGGCTGCTGGCCCACTAGTGGGTGATGTCAAGTCCCAGCATGGCTGCACTGCCCAGGGTGTCCTAGGCTGTTGCTGATCCACTGTTGGGCAGGTAAGCCCCCTGCACTAATAGGCTAGAGGAAAAACTCCAGAATGGCCCTCCCAGCACTAGTGTTCTTGTGAATGAGCTCCAAAATATGGCTATTGCTAATGTCTATGTCTCCAGAGAGAATCCCAGTTGTCTCTTGACTTTCTGAGAGGCTCTCCAGGATCAGCAATTTGGCCTGACAGAGGCTTCTTTCAAATTACTGGCTCTGTGTTGGGACTTGGAGTGGGTAAGATTTTGCACACACCCTTTAAGAGTAAAGTGTCTTTCCCACAACCCTCTGGCTCTCCCATACACAACTCCTGCTGGCCTTCAAAGCTGGACATTCTAAGGGCCTGTCTTCCCAGTACAAGAATCCCAGGCTGGGGACCTGATGTTGGGCTCCAACCCTTCACTTTGTGGTGGAGAACCTCTGTAATTGTGATCCTCCCGCCCCCTCATTTGTGGGTCACCTACCACCTGTTGACGGTGTGGGTCTTGAGTATATTTCATCTCTGCCCTTCCTATCCATCTCATTGTGGTTCCCTTTTTATATCTTTAGTTATGGAAAATCTTTTCTGCTAGTCTTCAGATCATTCTCATAGATAGTTGCTCTGTAAATAGTTGTAATTTTGGTGTACCTATGGAAGGAAGTGAGATCAGAGTCTTGCCACTCTGTGATCTTGGCCACTCCTTCTAAGATGGTATCCCTAACCCATGTGGCTTTTCATAGGGCTTCTACCTGCCCTATGAAGTATAATGGGGTCCAAAAGCAGTGTTCCTCTATGACATCAATTCCTGTCCCTTCTAAGACAGGCCAACCATAGTGTCAGAGGTAATTCTTTTCCCTAAAGGAAAGCAAAGGCAAGACACTGAACTAAACAAAGTTCAAGACACTTGAACTACAAGCTAGAAACCAAGTAAAATACCAAGAAAGCAAAGGCTACAACAGCAATCTTGTATTGTGTGGGACTCAGACCTTCTTACCAGCCAAAGACTGCTCTCCCACTCCCTCTGCTGGAAATCTATGTCCTACTGCAACTCTTCCAAAGTCCACAGCCTATTTATGTCTCAGTCTGACACCCATCTATGCCTCAAAATGTATAGACTAAATATTAAAGAGAAGCTACACTTGCTAATCACCTTCCAAAAGTTTTAATGCCATACCAGAGAAACAGGGTACCCTTCAGTGGGAAAAGGCATAAACCATTTGTCAGGCAGGCTGGTGTCTTAGTCCCCATTCTGTTACTTTCTAGTTATGTGATATTAGGAAAGTTATTCTGAGTTTCCCTGAGCTTCAGCTTCCTCATCTATAGAATATGATGATAGTATCCACCCCATATAGTTGCTGTAAGGATCATATTAGATAGTACTTGCAACAGTGTCTGGTCCCTGGCAAGCATCCAGTTGTTTTGTCTCTCCAGTGCTCTCCACATGACACCTAACCTCTTGGCACACTAGGGACTTTATCTATGAAATGGTCATAATTCCTGTGCAGTTCACTTGTGAGCGTTGACTGGGCCAAATGAAAGAACAGATGTGTGTCAAAGCCCTTGGTAAACCACGAAGTGCTATGCTAATTAACTGACCAGTGACAACAAAACTGCCTGGCACTTTGAAGAGGCAATGATGACAATGCTAGTTTCGATCCTTGCAAAATTTTATAAATTTGTGGATGAAATAAACCTGCATGAGAATAACTATCCCTCAAACCAGAGGCTGTATCATATTTAGTTTTACAGAAAAGGAACAATAGGATCAAAGAGGAAAGAAAAACTGATTTTAGTCTGAGGCGGAGGGTGGAACAAGAATCACAGATGGCTTTGGGAATGTGTTCACACCAGGCCAGATTCTAGAAACAAGTGAGATTTGGGAAACCCAAAATGAGGAGAAGGCCTCCTAGACAGAGTAAAGAATGAGAGCAAAGATGCAGAGGAATAGACGGTTCTGGAGACACTAAGAACTCCAGTTTGGCTACAGCATGGGATGAGTGGAGAACGGGGTTAGAAAGATAGGTTGAGACATGACAGTGTTCTTCTATTGGATGGAACTTTATAGCCAGGCAATGATGAGCCATCTGAGGTTTGTGAGCTGCAGGTCTGAGGAATTTTACTGAAGAAAATGTGAAGGATGGCAGGTAACAGGAAGAGTGAAGCTGAATACAGGAAAGAATCATAACTGCCCAAAGAGAGATGGCCTGAAATGATTCAGGAAGGGCAGGGGGAGACGAAAGGATTTAAAGGAAAGGGGAAATATAAATGGAAGGCATTACAATCATAGTACTGAAGACAGAGGGCCACATGCTATCAGTCAGTTTAACCAAAGAAAAAATATCAGAAAGATGTCACGAACTCAAATTGGTCCTGTTCTTGAGCAATCTGCAAAAAGACAGAAGCAGTGAGATAAAGTTTCAAAACGCTTCTTTTACAGACGTCTAGAATTAATAGGGCACAAGTACAGGGTGTGGTAGAATTACTTAGCATCCGAGTAGATGAGTTTCAGAAATAAATTTCAGCAGTGTGCATTCAGTCAATATATACTTTGATATCTGCTTTTCACTAAAAATTCAATATAGAAAATAAGAAAAAAGAAATAGCAAGCATCATCTAATGTACCATGATCAATATGCATTTACCATTAATTTTGGGTATAATTTCTTCTAGTCTTTTTCTGTGCTCTTTAAAGAAGCATGTTAAGATTTATATGTATATATATAAAATCCTGCTTTTTTTATCTTGCTTATCATTATAACAAGTATTTTTCCATCGTTAAAACCGAGAGTCTACTCAGAATCCATATTGTTTTAAGAAGACAACCTGAAAAGTTAATGTATATGGATTTAGAAGCACAATGGAGATTTCCAATTTGCAATCCAACATTTAAAAGCTTAGAGGTCATCACATCTGTCCTCACAAGAAAAAAGCTGAACAAACTAATCATCAACAACCCTTCCTAGATCCATCAGAGAACTGAGGTACTGGAAAACCCCAGACCCCCAAATTGGAAAGAGAAACAAATACAGAGAATCACAGCTTACCAGGAACAGAAGCCCAGGAGCAGAAAGCCCACTGCTGGAGCCAGTACCAGTAGGAACAGGTAAACTATAATTGATGATGGGGTCTGTGTAAACAAACTTGAAAGTTAAAAACTTTGAGGATCCTAGTCTAGGGAAGCTCCCATACTTTCATGAGTTTTACTTCCAAAAGCCCCACTAGGTTCTTAGGGTGAAGATGAGAGGAAAATTCCCTAGTGCTTCCAGCAGGGGGAGGGGAAATGTAATCATTTTGAAATATAAACAGAGAATTTTGTACTCCTTAACAAAAGCCCGCCTTCAAGGGAAACTATTTGACCTGAGCCTAACAAATTTGAGTTTTACAAGAGCCAAAACAAACTGGGGGAAGGGAAACACCCAATTCCAGTCTTCTCTAGCCTTCCTGTCTCACCTGGGCACAGGGAGGCAGGAGAGAAAGCTGAGAAGCACTCATGAAGGTCACAGCCCAGAGGCACAGACTCACTAAAAGGCTGATACCTAACCATAGGACTGTAGAACACTTCTCTTTCCCACCCCCTCACCTTACCACCCCAAAATAGGGCTCCTGTATAACAGGGGATTACAGCTGAAAGAACTGCCAGTCTCAGACCCTGTTTGAGAGGGAATCTCTGAGGAAACCAAAAGACAAGGAAGACAAAGACAAGGACACTAGAGGAAATTTTAGCCTCTGACGTAGCTACAGCAAACAGTAAACACAGCCTAACTCCCAGCCAGATAAATGTAAAATCTCACACTAAAATCCTATTAACCTCAGTTTCCTTTATCCAATACATCATGTCCAACTCTGAACAAATAACTACAAAACATGCTAAAAGGCAAAAAATACAGTCTGAAACAACAAAGCAAACATCAGGATCAGACTTAGATATGACAGAGATTTTTTAATTATAAGACAGGAAATTTTAACTATGATTATATGCTAAGGGCTCTAATGGAAAAAAATGGACAATATATGAAAACAGATGGGTAATGTAATCAGTGATATGAAAACTCTTAAGACAGAAGCTATAAATCAAAAACACTGTAAGAGAAATAAAGCCTTTGATGAGCTCATCAGTAGCCTGGGCATGGCTGAGGAAAGAATCACTGAGCTTGAAGAATCACATCAACAGAAACCTCTCAGAGTGAAAGTCAAAGAGAAAAATGAATGGAAAAAAAAAAAAAAGGAACAGATTGTCTAAGGACTGTGGGACAATTACAAAAGGGGTAACATACTTGTAATGGGAATATCAGGAGAAGAAAGAGAGGGCAGATGAAATATGTGAATTAATAATGGCTGAGATATTTTTCAAAATTAACAAGACATCAAACTCCAGACCCAAGAAGCGCAGAGAACAGGATAAATGCCAAAAGCCCTACACCAAGGTATATCACATCTAAATTACAGAAAATCAAACACAAAGTGAAAATCTTGAAAGAAGCCAGAGAAAAAGAATACTTTACCTGTGGAGAAAAATAAGAACTACTTTTTCAGTAATTCCCTTCAGAAACCAGCAAGCAAGAAGAGAGTGAAGTGAAATATTTAAATTGTTGAAAGGAATGTAATGGAGAAGTGTTTGGGGGTCCCTAAGACCATCCTAATGTTCCATGACTCACAGAACTCAGAAAAGCTACAATACTCATGGTTATGATTTATTACAGTGAAAGTATACAGATTAAAATCAGCAAAGGGAAAGTAGGGCAGAGTCCAAAAGAAACCAGAAACAAGCTTCCAGTTTCCCTCCCCAGTGAAGTTACACAGAGTGCTTAATTCTCTCAGAAATGATGTGTGATGTGTGAATTGTTGTCTACTAGGGAGACTTGTCCAAGGTTTGATACCCAGGGTTTTTATAGAGTACCCATATGACTGACTTTAGCTACTCAGTCTCCAGTCCTCCTCAGAGGTCAAGCTGATACCCTATGGCCCAGGGTCCCAAGTAAACAAAATCAGAAACTCACTATAAATCAAATTGTTAGTATAAACTATCTGGCATGGCCCAAGATCCCAGGTATACAAACACACTCTTAACAGGCAGGAGGTTCCAAGGGCTTAGAGTTATCACTTAGGCAATGGTCAAGGACCAGTCCCAAGGACCTTTAGGATATATGGGATTTGGACAACACAGGCCTGATGAGTTAACCCTTTACTACACAGGAAGCCATCAAGGACACAGTTGCTTAGGTAAGAAAAAGCTCACCAGATGGTAATGGAATCAAATTCAGATTCCTTGGTTCTGTGTGCCTCTTTCCCACACAGGCATTTTGCCCTCAGTAGAACATACAGTAGAACACGGCCAGTCAAGCAGGAAAGGCATCAGTGTTCTATGATCCTTGCTGGAGATTCTATCAGTGGGAAGACAACTTTGTAGAAACTTCAAAGCACAAATAAAGGGCTGGATAATATAACTGCCATAGGAAGGCAGTGTGATATAGAGATGAATTAAAGGCTCAGGATGAGGACATCTAATCATAACTATGACTTTTGTCTAACTGGCTTCAGGGTCCTCATCTGTAATATTTTTCCTGCTTAAAGCTGAAGGCATCATTGCACAGTAGTTAAGAGTGCCAGCCAGGCAGGCTTAGTGGGCAAGCAACCTGTGTGGACACACAGAGCCCTACACTGAAAAGAGCCAAGAACTTGGTTTCATGCTCTGCTATTACTATCTTGAAATTCCTAACAATTTTTTAAACAAGCAGCCCCACATTTTTGTTTTTCACAAGGCCACACAAATTATGGAGCCTGTCATGGTGTCAGGTCTGGAGTGGGCCTATGGGCTCAAATTCTCCCTTGCCACTTTTTAGAAGTATGACCTAGGACATATCCATATAATATATGGAAATAAACAGCATTGTACTACACATAAATAGTCCTTAACAGGTAACTATTATTTGTTCTCAACAATGACAAAATGAGTACATTAGCTGCTCTCATTTTATCGAGAGTTTATAGAGACTATACCTATATAACAAATTACCCCAAAACTCAGTGGCTTAAAACAACATTTATTGCCTCACAGTTTCTATGGGTCAGAAATCTAGGTGCAACTTAACTAGTTCCTCTGGCTCAGTCTCTCACCAGATTGTAGTCAAATTATCAGCCAAGGCTGTAGTCATCTCAAGACTAAAGTGAAAAAGAATCTGCTTCCAATATCACTCATGTGGCCATTGGCAGGATTCAGTTCCCTCTGGGTTGATGGACACAGGGCCTCAGTTCCTTGCTGGCTGCTAGCTGTAAGACACCCTCTGTTCCTTGCTAAGTGGGCCTCTCTCCACAGGGCAACTCCCAACATGGCTACTTGCTTCCATTAAAACAAGCAAGAAAAACCAGAGAGAGAGAGATTGAGCAAGACAGAAGTCAGAGCTTTTTGTAGCCTAGTATCAAAAGTGACATATCATTTTTGCCATATTTGAATCATTAGAAGCAAGTCACTAGGTCCATCTCACAGTCAAGGGAAAGGGATTACACAAAGGCATTGTTATGAACTGGAGTCACCCTAAAATTCATGTGCTGAAGTCCTAACCCCCAGTACCTTAGAATGTGGTTGTATAAGGAGTTAGGACATTTAAAGAGGTAATACGTTGTTGAATAAGGTCATGTGGGGGTGGCACTAATCCAATATGACTGGTATCACTGTGAGAAGAGGAAGAGAGAGCCAGGTCACAGAGGCAAGGAAAGGCTCCATGAAAACACAGTAAGAATACAGCTATCTACAAGGCAAGGAGAAAGGCCTACAAGAGGTACCAAACCTATCTATACCTGATCTTGGCCCTCCAGCCTTCAAAACTGTGAAAAGATACATTTGTGTTTAAGGCGTGCTGTCTGTGGAATTTTGTTATGGCAGCCCTAAGCAAACTAACACAGGCATGAATACCAGGAGGCTGGGAATCACTGGAAGCCATTTTAGAAGCTGCCACAGAGGATGTTGGACTAATTTGCTGTCAAGGCCCTTTTATGCAATAATCTTTTAAGAGGATCCTCTGCTTTTGCAAAAAAGGGCACATTTATCACTCTCTACTGTGCAAAAGTAGCCTGATAGCCATTAAATAATCTTAAATCTGTACTCAGGAAATTTTAAGCTCTAGTGATTTCCACTGTCACATGTAAAGATGTCAGTTGCTAGAATTAACATTTTTAAACATTCAAAATTTAAGTAATCTCAGAGTGCAAACATTAGACTTTTAGATTCACCCCCATGCATCCTAATTTGTTTATTTCAAAAAAATTTGTTTTATTTGAGATTAGACCTATTTCATTTGGCATCATTTTTAGATCTATGCATACCCTGAGCTTTCTCTGATCTAATCAGAAAGCAAAAACCACAGCAATATACTTTTGCCAACTGAGTCCTTAAAAAAGGATTGACATGTGCTGAATTTCCTGCAGCTACAGCCTTTCAGAGAGGAATCTTGCTCTTTAAGAAAAAGAAAGTAAACTAATAGTTCTATGGAGACTTTTTCTATGTAAAATAACTCATGGGCGTTCTCTTCAGAGCATTTGAAAATTCTAATAATCTAGCCACCCACCCACATCAACACTGTTTATTAGAGCCTCTTTTCACTTAAAAGGAAGTATAACAAAAAAATCAAAAGAAAAATAAGATTAAGCCCAGCATATATGCCAACTCCACCTCTCACTGACAATTTAAAGAATCTTTCATTCAATAAAAAATTAAAATTAAAAAATAAATCTGTTTAAGACTTTCAGGTCCAGCCATGACAGAATAGCTGATACTAGATTTAGCCTTCCTGTCATAGACTGGACAAAATATATAAAATAACAATTTTCAGGATTGGACAGCAATCAAAACACAGCTGAGACTTGAAAAAATGAAAGTGAAAGGAGCTTCACACTTACCCTTCTTGGGAAGTTGAATCCAAAAAGTTGCATTTCAAAGGACAGAGGAAATAGACTGGAGTTTGAGGTTGCCATGGTGGCTGGGATTTGGAGGTCAGAGGCTGGAGCGGAGGGAATTGCACAGGAGAGAAGAAACTCCTGAAATTGTATAGAAATTCTTCTCATATCCTCGACCCCAAGTTGTATGAGCACAGAGTGAGTCTCCCGGAGTCCTAGCAGAGAATAGCTGCTTGGAGACTGGAAAGCTGAGAAGAAATTTCAGAGACTGTATAGTGCTGGAAAGATGGTGGCGTTCAAACTCAGACAGAGTAGAGGGATACTGTACCTTCAGCTGAGTTGCAGAAAAAGATCATGTTCTAGGAGTAAGGACTACACCCTGGGAGAAAGGTCAAAACTGAAATAAACCTACCATGACAGTCTAAATCCAATCGTCATAAGAATTAAGGTGATCTACCAGTAATTTAACTGGCACCTAGAACAAAATTCAACACTTATTAGAGGAAGATAGCATAATTCAGAGTTTCTACAAAGTATTATCCACAAAATCTAGCATGTGTTGACCCTAAAAACATAAAACAACAGTTAATTTACCAGCAAATGAGTTTATTCAATAGCAGAGGAATTGCAGTTTGAGACAATAAAAACTAGGGCCAGTCTGAGAAGGCAAAGGGAAGGTCAGCTTTTATTAGGTTTTTAGCAGCAAACTGGGCAGGCTGTGGTGGTTCCTTGTTGGCTATCCGCAGCTTGTTGTTAGTGGGTCAGAAGGAAATCTTTCTTCTGGTGGGGTCTGTAAGTTGTGGTGAGTGATATGTGTACAAGACCTCCCCTTTCAGGGCTTCCTGACTTCATTTTATTTTTTAAACTTTATCTTTTTATTTATTGTTGTTGTTGTTGTTGGGGTGAAGGTAAGTCAGTTTATTTATTAGTTTTTTTTTTTTAAATGGAGGTACTGAGGATTAAACCCAGGACTTTGTGCATGCTAGGCATGCACTCTACTGCCAAGTTATACCTCCCCACACCAATTCCATTTTAAATGAGGTTTCCTTTATTTATTTTCACACATGAAATAAAAATTTACCAGGTGAGAAGAATCAGGGTAAAGTGACTAACAGCCAAGAGTTAGAAGCAGGTATAGCGATGATCCAATATATTGGAGTTAGCAGAGAAAACTTCAAAATAACTAAATACGTTAAATAAAATAGGAGTAGATTGACAGTGAGGATAACAAGAGGGAGCATATCAACAGAGAATCAGAATATTTACTTTTTTAAAGAAATCAGGTAAACATCCAATAATTGCAAAATTCAATATCAGAAATTAAGAATTTATCAGATGGGTTAGCAGCATAACCCATAAAACGCAGCACACTCAATAAAAGATACCTGCATTTTAGCACGGAAAGAGAAAAACACAATAGAAAAAAAAAGTTATCCTAAATCCATTTCTGGAGAGATACTCTCTTATTTACCTCTTTTTCCTTCTTTCTCCCAAACAAGTAATTTTTCTAATAAGAGAAAAAGCAGAGTGGGAGTGGGATTACCTAGTGAGAAACAGCTACGTAACAAAGATGGTCCTCTTAAGTCAAACGTAATGATGGTTGGACTTAATTTTTTGACTTTACAATGATGTAAAAGCAAGACGCAATCAGTAGAAACCATATGAAGAATTTTTATCTTTTCCTGGGCTAGCGATATGTGGTACAATGCTCTCTCATGATGCTGGGCAGCCTGCCCCAGCCCCCGGTCAACCATACGATCATGAAGTAAACAACCAAGATGCATCTGTTTTTCACTTTCATTACTGTATTCAACAAACTACATGAGCTATTCAATACTTTATTATAAAATAAGGTTTTATGTTATATGACTTTGCCCAACGGTAGGCTAATGTAAGTGTTCTGAGCACGTTTAAGGTAAGCTAGGCTAAGCTCCTATGTTTGGTAGGTTAGGTTATTAAACATGTTTACTTATTTTTGACTTATGAAGGGTTTACTAGGGTGTTGAGAAGAGTCTGTAATTAAGAATTAAGTTTGCTAATTACCTCTCCCCAATAACTAATTAATTAAAAAATTTAAAAAAGAATTAAGTTTGGCCACAAAAATCAAGCAGAAAGGATGTTTGGACAGTTCAAAACTCCTCCTTTCAAGGCCCTTACCATTTCCATATCCAGAGTCCAGAAGGCAAACCACTGCGCTCCTCAACAGGTTCAGAGCCTCTACTGGGCTGCCTGCTCTCCCAAAATTGGGTCTCAGACCCTCCACTGCAAAGGTGCTCATCCTGTATCCCATTCCCTCAAGCTTTGGGTAGTGAGCAAATGGATATGCTAATTAACATAATGCCATTCATCTGTTAGACCTTATAGACTATCATTTAACATGTCAATCCTGGAAATACATGATGCAGAAGAGTAAATTATTGAGGTTGAAATCTAGAACTCTATAACATGCCAGTGAAGGATGGCAGTACTTTAGAATAGAGAAACTTTAAATAATAGTAATGAAGTGAAGGATAATAAAAGTGACAATAATACCGCCACTATTCACTCTAATTCCATATAAACTCTTGATCTACATGGCATTTAAACAACTCATTAATATCAGGAAAAAAGTGTAAATGGAAATAATCTTAGGTGTTTTATTTACCTTCCTCCAATCTATTACTCGAAAGACCTAAAAATTAGAAGAAAAAAATTAAATTTTGGAGAACAGTCCTGTTAAAGATATCTAATATTAATATGTATCACAGAGGAGGGAGTTTTTCAAGACAGTAAGTACATACTGTTAATAGAATTTATAAACATAAACTTGTTGAGCAAAGTATTTCATAAAGTTTTATTCTAGTTCTGATAAAATATACTTGTAGCTCTCCTTTAAAGTTTAGTTTTCAGCTAAATAAAAATAGCTCTCCATTGTCCATCAGAAGACATCCAAGCTCTTTCTTCTAACATTGGAGACTCCCTATTACCTGCTTCCATCTAACTTATCCACATCTCTCTAAATACAGTCCCCATATACAGTTCTCCTCACATGAGAGCAGTACCTGTTCCTTGCATACACCTCTCACTAAAAATGCATCCAATTATGAATCTTTATAGAAACTTCTCAGATCCTTGTTTCTGTGCTGCATGAGCACAGAGCGAGGGAGACTCCAGGAAAGCCAGCACAGAACAGTTGCTGGGAGATTGGAGAACAAGGCTGAGCAAAACTTTCACAGGTTGCACAAAAACAGATTTTTAGTAGGCAACTAACAATCTATGCCATGCCTACTTCTATGCTTACCAGATAATGAGAGCCTACTATGTGCCCTGCACTATTCTAGGTGCTGGGATATAGCAGTGAACAAATTGACTAGGTCCTTTCCCTTATGGTAAAAAAGCCAGATATATGGGAAGTCTTGGGGGAGGGAGCAGGAATAGTGAGGCAAAGTTAATGGGCATTTGTTGAGGCCCAAAGGCAAGAGAGGGTATAACTCCCTCAAAAATTTAATGTGATCCTTTTGGAATCTATTACTAAAACCCCTTATTTTACTTCACTCACACCTTCTCTAATTGATCCTGTCTATTTCTAAATGAGATCTATTTGATCTTATCTCCTGCCTGGACCGTGAAGTCAGGGTAGTAAATAAGATTAAAAGGAGTTGTTGCAAAGTAAAATGAGACGCTGCCTTAGTTTATAAATGGAAAAAAATATAAAAATGTAAACTAACACATACCAAAGGAAAAGTTGGGAAAATATTTTTTTCCATCTCAAGAGAGAAAAAATGATTTTGTAAATACGATACAAAATTCCAGATTCATTTTTAAAAGTCAATAATTTAATTAATAAAATTCAAGAACTCCTATGTGGCAAGAATGGTCACAAGCAAAGTCAAACGACAAATGAAAAACTGGGGAAAATTTACAACAAATACTACAGATAAAATTTCCCTAAAATATAAGTTCCTAGAAATCAATATGGAAAATATCAATGCTCCAACAGAAAAATGGGCTAAAGAAAACACAAAGATTTTTTAAAAAGATGAATGATGCTCTACCTCACTCATAAGAAAAACATTGTTTAAGCTACAAAACACCATATTTTATCTGTTTGGAAAGACCACAAAATTTGGTAACACACCAGCCAGTGAAGGTGTGAGCAAATTGGCTTCTATTAGTCTTCAGAGACCTAGACTAACGGCACACCACTCTACCATTCCTAGGGCATGCACTTATCCTCATGGTCCAGAACAGCTATGACCCAGTCATCTTATGTCCAAGAAACAGACTTCCCTTTCGGGGAGACTTCCCAGAAGTACCACACAACACTTCTACTTATTTCAACTATCAAATTATTAGTCATAGAGCCATACCTAACTGCCAAGGAGTCTGGGAGCCTCTTAGTTTGATTGCAATGTCTCAGGTCTCATCTAGATATTGCATCCTGATCAAAGTTCAGGAATCTGGGGAAATGTGCACCTCCCATCTGGACTAGATGGCTCCCCAGGGTCCAGCAATCTAAGAACTTAAAGATAACTTAACCACCCCAAACTTACCCAATATACAAATGTGGAGCAGGAGCAAGATAACATTAAAACTGCCATTCAGAAAAGGGGAGAGAGAAAACCCTGCAGTGGTCACTGGTCTATAGCAATATGCAATTCCATGAGGCAGAAACAGAGACCTCCTTTCCAGGCATTACCTAAGGCCTTCAGTTCTGCTTTCTAGGAAACTCTTTCTGGGGCCTCTAGATTTATTCTCTAGGAGGTTCTTTCTTGTCCGTGGCCTCATTCTCAGTAGGCATGAGGGAACACCAGGGAGTTGCTGACATTTCATAGCTCACTTCTTACTAGTGGTAGTTTTCTACAGTGGTACAGTTTTCTTCAGAAAAACATTTACTTCTCCATCTGTCTTCAAGCCCTTTCCCTTACTTCCTCTTCTGGATTGTCAATGTAACAGGAAAGACAGTGCTTGCAGTACCTCTCTTTTTCATCATCCCAGTTTTGAGTAAAAGTCTAAGATTGTTATTATTTAACTTTTAATATCCTTGCTTCTTACAGGAAAGAAAGAGAACATCAGTTCAAACTTCCCTATACAGTCCATAAACGTCAAGCTCAAAAAATTTATGTTTAATTCAAAAGCATCTGTTGAGCACCTGCCATGTGTGATACACTAAGGATTCCAGGTTTGAGGAGATCCTGGTCACCATCATGGCATGGTGGGTATAAGGTATACACAACTGGGAGCACTCATCAAACTGTATACTTAAGATCTGCTCATTTTACTGTATGTAAAATATACCTCCATAGAAACATAGGCTAATCATGGAAAGATAACAAAAAGAAATGTTTAGAGTTTACTGTAGCTGGCATAATAATTTCAAGTAAGTTAAATTTACAGTGTGAATTTGACTCTGCTATTGTGTATATGGCCCTGGATATTGGACTAAGTAGATGAGCCCTCTCTATGGAACTTGAAATGTTAACATTCTGTAGTTGTTGTAATTGTCTATTATACCATCTTAACAGTTGTATAAATTTTAAATGTGGCACTTATCACTAATAAGATCTTAAGCTTCTAGTTAGCAGGCATGGGTTTAAATTCAAGCTTTCTCTGAAATTTGGGGAAAATGACACAAGCCTGTTTCATCTGCAAAATGGAGAAAATATCCAACTTCACGGCATTGCTGTGCTGACTAAATGAGAAAAGCGCCAAGTCAGAGTAAACATTCCCTTTCCCATATCATCTCCTCCCAACATCTTTTGATGTCATCTTTTGGCCACAATCTATTATTACCAATTATGACTAATGTGGAGAATACTGGCCCTTTACAATGATGAGTTTCCAGTTCTCAAAACATTTTACACTTCACACATACTATCTTATCATTCATTCATCCTATTGAACATCTACTATATGTACGACCTGTGCTAGCTTCTAAAAATACAGTCCTATGTTTATGGAGCTTATGTTCTAGAGGTGAGAGATAAGATTATTTATTTATATCCATATATGTAATCAGGCAGGTAAAAGTTCTTTGAAGAAAATAAGATGAGGTTAAAGGAGAGAATGAAGGAGACAAGACTAGTGTAGGGTTTGCTATTTGACATACCTCTCTAGCAAGATGGCATTTGGGCAGAGAATAGAATAAAGCCACACATGTGGGTATCTGGGAAAAGAGTTCCAGCAGAGAGAATAGCTAACTCAGACTCCAAAGTGAGAACGTGCCCGGCCTTTCTGAAGGACTAGATATCGAAACAGCAAGAGTGCAAGTGAACATGGAGAAAGAATCCTAAGCAATGAAGAGATCAAAGGCACATAAAACCAGGTTACATCCTTTTGTAGGTCATGGAAAATAAGCATCTGGGAATTTTTTCCGTGAGATAGGAAGCCACTGGGAAGTTTTGATCATGGTGTGATGTGATCTTACTTTTAAAAGGATCACTCTGGATAGGATGTGAAAAGATTTTAATGTATATGGGGAAAGGGGCTATTCCAAGTCTAGGACAGTATTCTGAAATCTAAGTTGTATCAGTCACCTACAGAGCTTTTTAAAACACAGAGTGATCACATAAAAAGATGTTCACAATGTTCATAGCAGCTTTATGCATAACAGCTAAAAACTGGGAACAACTCAAATCCCTCCAGGGGTTAGGGACAGAAATGAGGTGTGAGGGAGGAAGGTTGGCTATTAAAAGGGCAACATGACAGATCCTTTTGGTGATGGAAATGTTCTGAAATGTTACCAATGTCAACATACTGACATTGTACTATAGCCTTCACAAGATGTTACCACTAGGGAAACTATGTAAAAGGTACAGGGATCTTCCTCTATTTTTTCTTACATTACATGCAACTCTACAATTATCTCAAAACAAGTTTAATTTAAAACAATGACTGAAGTAATCAAAAACACACAAATTGGGCTTCCTCCCGTTTCTGATTCAGGAAGACCTCAAAACGTGTATTGCTAACAAGTGTCCAGTGGGATCAGCTATGACAACCACTGATTTAGGGAACAACACATTGGGGCAAGTATTATTATTATTATTTTGTGAAGAACCTCAAGTCTAAAGATTAAGTTACTTCTCTGTCAAGGGCAGCAGGAACTAAGTGGCAAGGCCAGGACTCAAATCAGGTCCTATCAGCTCGGTGTTTGCCTAAGCAAAATCAAGGTCAGAAATAATTTAAAGGACTCTAGTGTCTACCACAGAACAGAGACCAGTGATTGCTGAACTAGACTGTAATGCCCTAAACACAAAAATTCAATAAAATACAGGAGCTTAGCGATAAACATTTCACAAACCTTAAGAGATACACAAGACGGTAAAGTGTACACCTGTCTCAGCTCTTATCTTGTGCCTTGAATAAATGCTTCAACTCTTGTTCCTTGGTTTCCTTAGGTATGAGTACAAGGAACTGACCCTTTCCTACTTAATTCTGGATTTTGCACTTTAAAGTCTTCTGGGGTTTTATAAACAGCTACAACTCCTAAAATAACAAAAACAGTTATGTTTACTATACATGGCAGTATTTTATCAAAATGGACACTTTCTATAGCTTTCTCAATTTCTGGAAACCCTGAGTGAAAAGGGAAAGAAAAATATGCACCAAAACACCAACAACACATTTAGCAGAAGGGATAAGGGTCCGGGGGGGGGGGGGGGAGGCCACAATCTTAAGCAATTCTATGGGGATTTAAAACTGCTCAGACTGTTTAGCAAAATCATACATGCCTAGATTCATGAAGAGGTTACAGAAACTACATCATACCCAAAATGGTTTCCCTGCAGTCAGCTCTCAAGAATTCCACTTTAAAATCCCCTTATGCAATAAGCCTCCATAATAGAGTTCTATATCTCCATGGCAAAGGTAATAAAACGTAAGGAGATAGGCTTAAATAGCTAAGAGGGTTTTACATCAGAAATAAGGAAGGAACTTCTGGTAATGATAGCTCAAGTAACCTGAGATTACATTCATGATCATTCCCTATTTAACACTGTATGTTTAAAACATTCAATCCAATAGGCTCCTCCCAAACTGTGTCATATCTTGTTTCAGGCCTACTTTCCTATTTAATTATAATTCCCAAAACTAAGTAAATAGATCTATTTAGTTAGAATTACAGAAAAGGCTAAATTTTAAAAAGGGAGGTGGGGGCTTCAAATACAGGTAAAGGTCCCAGGAAACCAAGACTTAGAACTGAAAACTAGTTTCCATTAATTAAATGCCTTTTCTTCTATTAGAAAACAGTAAGTGCTACTATTCTATGTAGCTCTCCCTGGGCTCCTGCCCAGCTGCCTATAGTTCCTAACACTGAGGGAAATCTTAGACTCACATTTAACTTACAAATAAGACACACAACTCCCCAGCGCCATTCCCATCCCCTACCAAGAGACAAAAAACTCTGTTTCTTTTAATCAGAGCATTACTCCAATGCAGTACAGCAAGTAAGGGCCCAGTTCGTTAGAGTTCGTCTCTACTTTTACTACCTCAGACCATCTCAGAGGGAGTTATTAATTCACTGCAAAGGGAAACTGGAATCCATTTGTTAAATGAATGGACAGGAATTAACTTGAAGATTTTCTTGTTTTTTAAAGTAGCATCTAGGCACATACATAGATTCCCTGTGTTGAAAAAGTATGAAAAGGCTAAATTTTTACCTAATAGTCCTATCACGTTCAATTCAAAAAGGACTCAAGACATAACATTGTTAAAAACATTTATTTTGATACAGTCTATCATAAATAAGTCAGTAGAGGTTCACTCTGTCACAGACGCATCTGAGAAGAGCCCTATGCCATCCAAGTGATGAACGTCTGAACGATGTCCCATCTTTTATCCCAGCCAGAGTGCACACTTTCCATGTTGTTCCTCTGCATTGACTGCTTCCAAAACCAGATGACCAAATAGTCTTTTATCCCCAAAGTAAGCTAAAATGTTTGTGAAGAGGAGACATAAATTAAACCCCAAAGTAAAAACTTCTTAAACAGAGATTAAGAACTAGAGGATTTGATACATTTATGTTTGTGTTTACTCATCAGTCAAATTCAGAGTTAGCAGAAGGATCAATCTCACTGAGCAAAAAAAATCAAACACAGAGACCTAGTTAAAGAAATAATTTTGTAACTTTTTATTATAGGTACCTATTATAAACAAAAAGAAAAACATAAATTGAAGTCAATCAAAACATAGACATAAAGGATTGATGAACCCAGAAAATAAAGCTGTATCATTTTTAGATCCGGGAAGGAGAAAAGAAATGTCTTACTTCTAAGTCCTGCTGATTAAAAATGTGGTTTGTAGTAGGATGTCAACTTAAATAAAACTACGTTACAAAATGCCAATTTGAGCATTCTGTTAAGTTTATTTTTAGGAAATATTTTCCCTTTGCGTGTGAAACAGACCAACATGCATCTATTTCCAACTTTCATTAAGTATTAAAATCTCCCATAAAACCCCAACTATTTTTGCATACAGTTAAGATTTAAAAATAAAATACCCATTTATCAAGGTCTCTTCCTCACTGGTAATGAGCATCCAAGATAAAGAGAAGAATATCTCCCTTGGCCTTAAACTGATAAGGAGTCAATGATTCTCTGTTACTTAGTATTCATATATTTTGCCTAAATGTTTTACTAAGGTATTATTCTTTATTCATTAAGTACTGCATTTTGAATAAGGCATTCACAGCAAGCCACATTTGCTGCCCATGTACAATATACCACCCTGGGTAAAAGAGGACACTAAGACAAATGCAGACCTAATCCCAAGGAATCCAACAAAAAGGGAAGTAGACCAGCAAATCATGCACCATGTTATTTACATAAGTATTATGCAAATAAATTTATATATAAACAATAAACTTTATATATTCGAACAATAAATTTTATATTAATAAAACATTTACATTAATAAAAACCCTGACAGATACAATTCTACTCCTATCAGTGTACAGACTAGGCAACCCAGGAAGACCTCCCCAGTCAGTCTCCCCAGTGCAAGCAGCACAGCATACGAAATTCTGTTAAGAGGATAACCCTTCTCAGGCACTCAGTTCTTTCCTAAATCACAAATTACCCTGAAAGGAAACCAGAAAATCCCTCTAACGACAGAAAAGAATGATCAATGATCGTTAGCACCAGAAAGGAGAGCAGCACTGAGACAACAATGAGGTGAAGAAATGAAAAAAACAGGGAGGTAGCTGCTTCATCTAGTCTGCAGCTTTGAAGGGTCAACTCTTGGTGGGATAACTGAAGCCAATACAGCAGAAGGGCACATTCTATCCCCACCCCTGGATCCCAGATCACCTAGGGCACAAAAAATGCTATTTCTCAGCATGCAGGTCCAGTCTAAAAACTGTACCACAAGATGCAATGTCATATCCACTCTTGTCTCAAGACCACCAATAAGTGGTTAAGATCATTTAATTAAGTTAATTGAACATTCAAAAAGTGTTGCCAAAGTAGCTGGCAGCTACTTTAGGTACTTACAGGAAAAAATGTAATGTAAATAAGCAACAAGCATAATACTAGGCAGAGAATGACAGACATGAAAAAACACAGTTTATTCTGGGACAAGTATGCAGTATCATGTAGCCAGAGCATAGTTCTCACAGGAGAAAGAAGTGGGGCAAAGGAGATGACATAGGAAAGATTAAAAATTATTATTAATAGTTTATTGCTCAAACATTACTTGCCAAGCACTGTTAATACTTTATATACAATATTCTTATTCAATCCTCACGGCAATCTTATAAAGCAGATATTATACCCAACTTATAAAAGAGGAATCTTCATCTTAGAAAGGTTAATGGTCTCTTGGGGAAAGGTTATCTGATGATAATTTCCACTGCTTGGAAAATGTTCACACAGCTTGACCAGGTAGTCCCATTTCTGACAGTGTTCCCTAAGGTAATGTTTCCCTAAGGAAATAACTGGTCTAAGGTCGACGGGCTACTCAGCAGCAGATACATTACCTCAAGTCCCCATTTTACAGAAAAGGAAATTGACAGTTCAGAGTAAGGCTAAAAAAAAAAAAAGGAATTTATCAGGGATCTCTGAAAGCAGTTTTAAGAAGCCATAACATAAAGGGTTAAAGAAAGAAAGGGACGTGAAGAAAGGAAGCAGTGAGTGAAGGTCATTTATTGAAGAACTTTATCAGGGAAAAGAGTAACTGCAGAAATGGACATGCTGAAGGTACATATGGCAGTAATTCTTAAGAAGAAAAACCTCTTGCTTTGAGAAAGGAGAGGCTGGCAAGGCAGAGAATGTGGAGCAAATTCATACACAATGGCACTGTGCTAAGAGGTCAGATTATCTGAGGGAGGCCACGTGACCCAGTGGACAGTGTGTAGGCCTTGGAGACAGCCACACTGCACCACTTACCAACTGTGTGATCCAATGTGAAGGACTGAAGTGAGATACTGTATGTAAAGTGCTTAAAACAGTGACTGTTAGTAATATTACTATTATTATTTCTGCCCATTCTAGAAAAAAGTGGCTTAGATTGAGTCTGAAGAAACTGAGACCTAATACAACCAGCTAAAAGTCTGTTAGGACAATTCACAAGAAATGTCTTTAAGACAGAGGGTCAAACTGAAATCCCACAGCTCTTGTGCAGGGGTCTAGTCATCACAGTGAAACAAATACCAGTCCTTCCTACACAGCAATCCTGCCTGTTCCAGATTCTGCCTTTATATATGTATATGTATATATCTATATATATACAGATATATACACATGTATACATATAATTTTCACAAGTTATTTATATATACACATACATGTAAGTATATGAATATACTCTGTATCTGTGTGTGTGTATGTAGCAGTTTTCACAAGTGCTTATCCAACACTGGCAAGGTTATTTCTGAGAAAGGAATTTGACAATGCATTGTCAGAGCCACTTATGTTCATACACTTTGACCTATTAAGCTCACAAGAATTTATTACAAGGAAATAAATCAAAACCTATAAAATCTATGCACATAAAAATGTTTATCATTTTTAAACTGTATAGTTTAAACACATAATATTTTAAATATATAGTATATATGACATATGCATAGTATATATGATGTATGATATATAAAAATTAGGAAGAGTAGAGACAGTAGTTACCTAATAACATAAATCAGACTGGTCTGCAAACTCCTGGCTTTCCAACAGCCCAAAACGACACTGACTGGTAAAGCTCTGTTACAGTGCCTACCACTACTTCCCTTATACTTTCCATGATTCAGTACTAATATATGAACATTTCCCTGCAATGCTTATTTGTAAGAGCAGTACCTCAAAATGGTTGGTTCAGGCATTCCAGGATCTGCACCCCTCTTAAATCCTGGGGGGAGAGGGGAAGGGAGGAGAGAGAGAATAAATACTAATTAAAACCCTAGCAGACAAAAAATTTACAATCGAGACTTTCTAAATCAACCCAGGGTAGCTAGAATGGTATCTAGATCTACCAGCACTATCTAGATTTACCTGTGCGACAGAACTGTCTCAAATCCTCACTAGAATATGAGACTATGTACAGGACTAAGCAGTAGAGAGGACAAACTATCTTAGTCCTATTATACACACAACTGCACAGTAGCCCTCAGCATGCACTACCTTTCATTATTAGTCATTACCCACAAAAAAGACATCACAACTACCAAATCATACTGGATGAAAGACTACAAAGAGCACAAAGATTTTTTTTTAAACTATACTTTTTAAAAAAAAATTGAGGATATCTTATTTTATCCCCTATGAACCTCTTTTTATAAATCAACCAAAGATTGGTGATAGAGTTCAAAAACATTCAAGTTATTGTTTAACAACCTAGTTAAGTCAATGCTCTTACTGCAAATATGCTTTTAAGTAAAGCTTTTACCTTTTAAAGTATATTTATTAACTGGATGATATATATACTAATTTGCTGAAATAACTGATTAAAATTAAGAGTTGGCAATAAGAACTGTAGAGTATGAAATTTTACCCATTTTCAAGACAAGAAAGTAGCCTGCCAGTTTCACAGATGCCGGCAGAAGACACAAGATTCCAAGTCAGAAACAAGGACAATGTATTACTCCCAGCAACAGCTGTAATCAGAGTATCATCACTTAGGAGATGAACGCCGAGTTTAAGAAACAGAAACTTTTATAATGAGCAGTGAGCATGTCTCCCCTTTGCTCTGGAGAGAGGTACTATTTTCCAAAGCTGTTCACGCTACAAACATACTAAAAAGAGATATTATGAGACAAAGGGTGATCAGAGCCCCTGCTCACAAAATTTGAAGAAATTCAACACACCATGGAGAATTGTCTTCCAACAGGTAACTCATTAAAATCCTTTTGCTGGTAAATGTTCAAACTGATTCTTTATCATCACATCACTGTCTATCCTATATTATAGCACTATATTCCCACTATACTCCCTGAAGCCCTAAAAGGTATGTTTGAACCAAAATTACACAAGAAATTCAATCTGCAGTTGCAGGTTTTAGTGAGAGCTGAGGTGGACAAGTAAAAGAAACAACATGGGAACCAGGTTAGACATATTAAATTTAGATACAGTGTAAGGATAAAGAGAATGATTAACAACGACTAAGTACTGAAAAGATAGTCTTAACATTAACCTCAACCTGAGTTGGACACTAGAGTAAAAAAAAAAAAAATCACCATAATGGTAGTCCTACTAAATAAAGAGAATATAGCTGGTGTGCACAAAAAAGAAAAGAAACTCTAGGGTAGAAAAGGAAAGCATTATCTACTCTTCAGACCAAAAACCCTCATACACAGATTATAACAACCAGCTACAGCTTTCTGGCAGCAGAAAAGGAATCTCAGAAAGGGGAGAAGGAGGGAAAGGTACATGAAAAGACTTACACAGCAGCAAAGAAACCACAGGGACAAAGAAAGCAAGAGTGGACTAAAACAGGACCCACATACACAAGAATGCAAAAAGAGAAAAAATCAACTCCATACCTTCCTTAGCTAAAAAGAGAGCTTGTCTCAGTGTTCGACTAGCCAAATTGGACCCTTCTACCATCAACTGAAAGCGGGGGGGGGGGGGGGGGGGGGCAGTTTGGGAGAAAAAGAACAACACAACTTGTAAGAGTATCATAATTACTTGCTCTAATCCTTGATACCTACACAAAGTCACTAAAATCTGGGAAAATAATGCTTTTTCTAAAAATTGCATTCAAAATAAGGGAGGAAAAAGATGTTTTTAAAGTCCTGTATACTGAACTATCTCCAGATTATCAGCTGGCTTGCAATTCATGGGGAAATGGGAGCCGCAGCTCCCCAGAGAACGTCCAGCATTATCAAAGTTCTGTCAAGACTCAGTGAATGTTCTTTATCTTACACAGTGCATGACACCTAAAACAAACAAACAAAAAACCAAGAAGCAGCAGCTTGTTAAAATCACAGAATTCTGGAGCATGAAACTGAGTTTTAGAAAATGTCAAACTTTATGCTCTGACAGAGTTGAGACTCTTTCCTTTCTACCATATCGCCTGAATAGAGTAATAAAGATTAAAAATAAAGGGGGGGGGGGACTACCCAAGGCTAGAAATACAATAAAGTCCCCATGTGCAGCCCTAGCTGAAAATATTTGCCTGAGCACTTAACAAATCTTCGAAATATAGCAAAGTAGTTAAGCGTATGGGCCTTGATGCCCTATTGCTTGAGTTCACAGCTCTCCCATTTAACAGCTGTGTGGCCTTCAACAAGGGACAAAACTTTTCTATGACTCGGTTTCCTCACATGTAAGTCCTCTATATTGGTGACAAAGCAGAGGCATCAAACACCTATTGTCTTAATCATGCCTCAAAACAGTGGTATATCCACGAGGTCTATAGGCCTCTTTTTACTTAGGCCCACCTGGAGAAGTGAAGACAAACCCCTGAAAAACCACCTAGTGCCAAAGAATTAATTAGTCGCTTTCACATATATTTGGTCGTCCAATTCTCCCAATAATCCTAAAAACTAGGTCACCTCTACTTCAGAGATGCAAGAACAGAACACGAAGAGATTACGTGACTAGTTAAAGATGACAGAAACAGTAAAGGATAGAACAGGAACTCGAACTCAGATTAAACCGACCCCACTTGACCAGACAGCCTCAAAGAACGTGCGCGGCCTGGCCGCGCTTCTCTCTCCCGCCTCAGGCCAAAAATGGAGCCTCAGCCTCCGCGAGCCCTTCCCTCCAGTTTCCTCCCAAGTTATTCTCCCACTGACCCAGGTAAATCACGAGAGGTATAAAGCCCCAGCGGATGGCAAACTGGCCTCCCTTGAATAACTGCTGCAGCCTCTGCTTGGCCTCTTTGCTCAGCTTCACCATAGTGACGGCCCGGGTAGCACACTTGAGGCGAACAGCAGCAACCGCGTCAAGAATCCGAAAGAGAGGAGGTGCGCACGCGCCGCACACGGCCTTTACGGCAGGAGTCGTGAGCGTCGCCAGCGGAGGTCGTAATTCATCGCGTTTAACCTACCTCATCCTTCAGCGGCCCCGGCGAGGGGAAAGCGCATGCGTGGTTGATTCTTCTAACTCCGAAGTCCGACTGCTGTCTTCCTCATTTTTAAGGACTCGCTTGGATGCTTGAGGCACTGCTCTTGGGATTCCGTCAGCCCAAGTCGCCTTCTCTCTTCCCACAGCCTTACCCATTTTTGAAAATATATCTCCAAGTGCCCTTCCTTTGCCTAACATAGAAGGAGCGTAAATTTAAAAGGACTGGCTTTTAGTCCCGACTCATTCTGTCTTGGCCTGTAGTCCTGGACAAGTTATTTAACCTCCCTCGGTATCAGTGTTTCTTCAAGCTGAAGCTTGAACTGCAAGGAAGGTTACAAACTGACTGACACCCAAGCAGAGCCCCTACCATGTTTCCTTTGATTCCTGAAGTATTTGGTTGTGCGGGTTTGTGTTTTGCTTTGTTTTTTTTTAACATGTTAAACTACTTGACAATATTTCAAAGTCTGGTAAAGTTTACATGAAAACCTGGACTTTTTCAGAGAAGTTGGCGAATCCTATTGCACCAATCAACAGGATTAAATGGGAAATGACACTCTTGTTACCCATCTTGCCCTCATTGGTTTAGAACTGCTGTGGTTCCCTCCTCTGGCTGCACAATAGAATCCAATCATGTGAGGAGATTTAAAGGCCTACTCCCTCTAGGGACCTACTAGGGATTCTGATTAGTCTAGGGGTGGAGCCAGGCCTTTGGTTTACCTTTGAAGTTCTCAACTTTTGATTCAGTAACTGCCTGGTCTGCTGTTGGTATTTGAGTTTTTGACCCCAGGTCTAGGACTTCTTGATTTCTAAGGCTTTAAGAGATTTCTAAGGCTTTGGCCTTGGAGCCTTTCGTAGTTCATCCTCAGGATACATGATGACATTTTCTGTTAACTTTTAAGGTGTCTAATGGCACCTAAAAATTTCACCTGGCTTTGGGTTATTCCTGTGCTTGGATCATCGTCATGATAATAAGTCTACTCTGCCTGAGACTCTAAGTGTTTCAAATACAAAGTTAGTTTTAATCCTTTAAAGAATTTAAGATTGCCCTGCATTAAACCTTATTTTACTAATTCCATATATAGTATAGGCCTCATTTTACCAATAAGGAAACAGTTTCTTTCTCATCTTTTTATCCAAATGCCTGATACTAGTAAGGATGCATTTTTGTCAGTTGAGTTGAACAATGCCAACATCACTTGCCTTCCTTGAACATTCATGGAGCCTTACTATATGCCAGGCACTAGAGATAAAATTTTTTTTTTAAAGCACTGATTAAGAATTTCACATTTGGGTGGAAAAGACCTGAGTAAACAGATGATTCCAGTGCGGTGTAAAGTTCCATGATAAAGTTACACACACAATATGAAAGGAAAGCAGATGGAGGACACCTCACAGTGCCTAGAGGAGTCAAGAAACTATTGAAGAAGGTAATGTGGTCAAAGTGGAAAAGAGGAAATAAATTTAAGACTCATTAAGGAGGTAAAATGATCAGGACTTGTTGGCCAAATGAATGTGAAGGGCAAAGTTGAAAGAGGTGGTCAAAGATGACTGCCCAGTTTTGAACTTGTGCAGCTTACTAAGTAGTCTCACTCCTCGGTCTCCACAAACTCTAAATTATATAGATTCACCTTCACAGTGACTCCTGCACATTGCATTGTGGATTCAGGCAACACTGTAATGACTGGAAGATGCTGCAAGACTTTGGTACTGAATTATTTAAAAATATATAAAAAGCACACACAAGAGATTCCTCTCCTTTATAATAATAATCACCATGTATTTGTTACTATGTGCCTAGAAAGAAATATAGAGAAATATACTTCAAACTCTTTGTAGTAGTAATTATCTCAGGGGATGATAGAAGGAATTATTAGAAATCTTCACTTTCTATGTATATATCTCTGTAATGTGTTGTTTTTCATAATGAGCATATATGACTTTTATCAAAAAAAGGCAGATTTTAAACAAAATGAAATCCTTTAAGGACTCCCCATTGCCTTTAGGATAAAAGATTGAAGATTTATTGCACAACCTACATCATCCTTGAAGGCTCCATACTGTCTCTCGTCTCTGCTATTACCTCTGCCAGAAATTCTTTCCCACACTTTTTGTAAGGTCCATTCAAACGTCTTCTCCAGAATACAATCTCCCCTGATCTGCTCTTACCCCTGTCCAGAGTAAGTTGAACACTTCTTCTGCGAGGCCCCTACTCTCAAGTTAATTTATCATTATTTACATGACTATCTCCCCAAGTAGACTGCAGGCAGAGATGCTCACAAATCTTACATCCCCAATTACTGTATGTATAACACTTGTCGAATTGCTGAATGAATTTCATCAGGAACTAACATTCTTAGTTAATCGTGCCATCTCACTAGACCAGAACAGATATCTAAAATGCTTATTTGTAAATTTACAATTAGAAATATCCTTAGCAAAAGAACTGCCATTCTCCTTCCTGGTGAGCAAGAGTGTAAGCTCATCAAGGAATAGAGCTTATACTTTGTCTCCATTAAATCTTGAATACAATGCTGCACCACGAGGGAACCTAACGTATTTCCATTGCTAGAAAGAGAAGTGCTCACTTCGGCAGCACATATACAAAAATTGGACCAACACAGAGAAGATTAGCATGGCCCCTGCACAAGAATGACATGCAAATTTGTGAAGCGTTCCATATTTTTTTGACACAACATTGTAAACTGACTATACTTCAATTTTTAAAAATTAAATAAAAAATAAAAGGAAATCCAACCAAAAAGAGAGAGAGAGAGAACAGGCTTAGAAGTCTCATGGAACTGAGAGCAGACTTGCCAAGGTTTGACTCCAACTCTGCCATTTACTCAAAACAAGAACCTCAAGAACTAGTTGACAACATATCAGAAAAGTTAATTAATTCACCATGGTTACCAGGAAAACAGGGCCTATTTCCCAAAATGTAGCCCAATATACATGCCAAAATGACAAACAGGGAAAAATTTTATCATGCATTTTGTTTTCCAGAAATGGTATATTTAAAAATACATCAATATTCAAACACCATGTGCTTTTTTGAGTTTTAATTCTTACTTTGTCCTCATTTTTTTTTTTCTGCTAGGGTGTTTTTGGGTGGATAAATAATTTCTTATTGCCATGATACAGTTTGGGATTCTTAAGTACATCAGGCGAGCATATGCATGGAACACAATTTCCACAAAGAAATTAGTCAAAAAGCATCACTGGGACATCAACCAAGTGTAAGGTTCTGCCAGGAAAAGGGAGTTTCAGAAAAAATGTGAGGGCAGACAATATATTGTTACAGGAACTTGGATGAGAGAGAAGTCCCAGAGGGCTGAATTGCTCAGGGAAGACTTCAGAGAAGTGAGCCTGAGCTGGTTCCTAATGACTGGCAAAGAGGGAGAGAGAATAAAGAAATGCCAGAACATGCATGATTATGAGGAGACAGTAAAACGCTTTAGGTGGAAGAGAAAGCTTCAGGCAGGAAATAATGATACCAAGTTATAAAAAGAACCTAAATGTCATGTTAAGAAAGTTGGATTTTAGCCAAAGAGTAGCTTGAAAGCTGCTGAATATTTTAGAGTAAAAAAAAAATATACAAGGTGAAAGCAATGCATTTTTAGGGTTTAATTTTTTCAGTGTTCTTAATTTTGTTGAAAAGGAAATAAATTCACATGGTCTGAATTTAAAAGGTACAAAAGGGTATATAGTGAAAGCTCTCTCTTCATTTGTGTCCCCAGCTGCCTACTTTTATCCCTGGAGGCAAACCAGAGTTACCGGTTTCCTATATATTGCTTCCAGAAGAAAAGACACACATTTCTCCCCACCCATGTTTTATAAATGGGATGCAGTCACATTTCTGTACTTTAAAATGTAACTTAGAGATTATTTTGTATGACTACATAAAAAGATTGCTCATTACTTTTTTAAAAAATTAGATGGATTGGTACAAAAGAGCATAAGTTCAAATTTTCTCTACTTCTTTTACTCTTTGCTTCCCCAGTTTTCTTCTTTTAGGCAACTCAATGTGTCTATTTTGTGTACATCCTTCCACAGATATTCTAGGCTCATGAAAGCACATAATCACAAACTTACATATCCTCCCCACCTCTTAAACAAACAGGGTTCATACTATGTACAGTATCTCACCTTTCTTCTTCATTTTAAAGTATTTCTGAGAAATCCAAATAAAGCCTTTATTTGAATTAATAGTATTGTACCAAATCTCAATTTCCTGGTTTTAACCATGGATCATGGTTATGTATAACACTATAATTGGGGGAAGCTGGGTGGCATTCCAATTTTTGGAACTTCTTGTAAGTCTTAATGTATGTCAAAATAAAAAGTATTAAGAATATTTCAGGGACACCGGGATTGGGGGGGTAGAGATATTTCATAGTGATTATTCCATATCAGTACATAAGTAGCTTCCCTTTTAATAGATGCATGGTAGTACTTTTAATAAATAAAATATTTAACTTGTCCCCTATAAAGGTAGATATTTCAGATTTCCTTTAAATTCCTGAAAATTAAAAACAATGTCTGTGTGTGCTCTGTATTTGACACCATGGTTAAGAGTGGTCTATGCACCAAACTATGTAACCAAGATAAAGACTCTAGCGGGAAGTCAGTGGCCAGGGAGTCAGGGGCACCGAGTTCACATTCTAGTCTTCTGCTTAAGAGTTGTTTGACATGGAGCAGGTCATTTAAGCCTCCTGTCTTGGCTCTCTCATTTGCAACACTGGGATGACCTGTGTGGTTATCTTTCAATTATCTTGAGGTTTAGATAAAATGATAGATGGAACATTACTTACTTAGGTTGAGTCTACTGTAAAAATAAAAATATTTGGCGACTGTGACAGCCACCTATAGCAGAATACTCTTATCTACAGTTAGAAATAGGAATTATCTCATGGCAGTTTCAATCTCAAGGTTTAAGAAGTATAAAAAGAGCTGTGTCCTAATTCACATTATTTTTCATTTAAAATAAAATTATCTCCTGGGTCCTTCTGTTTTCTAATCTAGTCACTAATTACTGTTAGAAGAGGTGCCACACAGTAGTAACAGTAAATGAAACATCTGCATTTAATAGCCAGTCTGCCTCACTTAAATGGAGTTTAATAACCCATTCAACATTTACATTTTGATAATAGTACATTTTCCAGGTAAGTTATCCTGTTGGACACATCAAGAAGCAATTTTAATTAAAAATCAGACATTCTAAAGGAGTTTCATTCAAGGGTGATACTGAAAATACTGGTTTCCACCAATCAGAGTGGCACCAAAAAGCATATGCACACTGGTGCACCTGGGCTGGAAAGCATGGTGCAGGTTTTGTTTTGGCTTTTGTTTTCCCCAAAAGGAAAATTCATGTTGAATTTCTCCAAGAAGAAGACAACTGCTTAGTCAATACCTGCCTTAAAACTTTTTCAAGCCAAACATTTTCTCTTCAGTATTTTATGGTGCAGAACTTGAACAGATACAAAACCTTTTTTCTAAGGAAACATGTGGCTTCTCCTGTAGAGTTGCTTGCTGCACATGGCTTGCTCAAAGTGGGTGCCTGCTATTCCAGCGGGAATACCAGCTTATTTTAATCTTCATAGCCTGCTGTTCACTGGGGTGCATTGGTGGTATTAACCAAGAGGCTATGCCCTTGAATCCAGGAGCTCTACTTCTCAGAATTTACCCTAAGGAAAGGATGGGCATTTTAACGGAGGTGTCAGCTCACCCTGATCATCGTAGCTGCCCTTCTCACCTACAGGGATGGGTCCCCAGCAGCTCTATCCAGTGAGACCTACCACCGGCCCAGTTGATTGGACAAAGCATAGATTCCCAACTCAAAAAGAGTCAGTCACACAAAAACAGACACGTAGATTAATGGAACAGAATACAGAGTCCAGAAATAAACCTGTACCTGAAAAGATGCTCCACATTGCTAATTATTAGAAGAATTATTAGAAGAAATGCAAATCAAAACCACTATGAGTTTATCACCTAACAAATCATAATGGCCATCATCAAAAAGTTACAAATAATAATGCTAGAGAGGTTGTGGAGAAAAGGGAACTCTCCTACATTTGACTAGTGGGAATGTAAATTGGTGAACTCACTTTGGAAAACATTATGGAGGTTCCTTAAAAAACTGAAAATAGAGCTACCATGTGATCCAGCAATTCCACTCCTGGGCATATATCTGGAAAAGACAAAAATTCTAATTTGAAAAGACAGTTGCACCCATTGTTTTATAGCAGCACTATTTACAATAGCCAAGATATGGAAGCAACCTAATTGTCCATCAACAGACGAATGAATAAAGATGATATGTATACAGTGGCATATTTCTCAGACATAAAGAGAGTGAACTATTGCCATTTGCAGCAACATGGATGGACCTAGAGGTTATCATACTAAGAGAAGTCAGACAGAGAAAGACAAATATTATATGGTATCACTTATATGTAGAACCTAAAAAATAATACAAATGAATCTATTTACAAAACAGAAACAGACTCACAGACCTAGAAAACAAACTTACAGTAACCAAAGGGGAAAGGGAGTGAGGGGAGGAAAAATTAGGAATTTGGGATTAACCAATACACACTACTATATATAAAATAGGAAGACAACAGGATTTACTGTATAATACATGGAACAATACTCAATATCTTATAATAACCTATAATGGAAAATAACCTGAATCACTTTGCTGTACACCTGAAACAAAATATTGTAAATTAACTACACTTCAGTTTAAAAAAAGAGCCAGAGTCTTTCAGAATCTGAACTTGAGACAAAGAGATTCTACTTCAATCAATAATAGGCTCTTGAAAGATAGAGACAAAATACTGAAAGTGGGAAGGGAGCCATCTTCTCCCACCATGGGGCCTGAGTGCCAGAGAAAGCTGGTTGGCAGTGGGAGAAAAATGAAGCACACCCAGAGGGAAGCTCCCAGAAGAGGCTCACCTGGCGAGAGGGTCCAGTTCCTTCCCAGGTCCCATAGCCTTTCCTCTCTCTCTGTGACTCTCCCTCTGTCATCACTGAAGGTTCACCAATTGGCTAAAGGTGACTTGAGTTGGTTTCTTGAAACAAAAGACTTTCACTAGAAAATAGCTTCCCAAGGTACTCACTGCGGCATGATTTGGGACTTGGAAGCAACCTCAATATTCAGCAGCAGAAGCATCACCATTGGTGCCAACATACACAGGTGTGCAGCCTTTTAAAACACACATTACATAGACCATGTAGCAACAGGGTTAAAGGGTTGTGCACTTGAGTTACAGCTATATAAAAACACATTTAAATATGGACAAAGCCTGGAAGAGAAGACAAAACAGAGCCAGAAAAGGTAGGTGTGGAAATACGAGGTGATAAGTACCTGAAATTGAACATGGCACTGGGAATGGAAATGAAAGTAAGAATGTGAGTGGCCCATTAAATGAAACATTGATCAGAAAGACAGCAATTCTTATCAGTTATGAGATTTCAGGTTTCAGTGATTGTATTTCGATGCTATTAACACAAATAGAAAAGGGAAGGAAGGGAAGGGAGGAAAGGAAAGGAAAGGAGAGGAGAGGAAAGGAAAGGAAAGGAAAGGAAAGGAAAGGAAAGGAAAGGAAAGGAAAGGAAAGGAAAGGAAAGGAAAGGAAAGGAAAGGGGAATATCATATTCCTGGAGCAAGGTCTCTGCTATCATGGGAGAGTTAACATGCTTTGTTAGACATAGAATCATATCTGAACACAAACCTGAAGATCTTCTGGTTTTCATTCTATAAACAGAAAACCTGAGTTCTCCAGAGGTGAAGTGACCCACTCAAGGTCATCTAGCTAAGACTTAACAGATTCAGGCTCTTAAAATTCAAATCCAGTGTTAAATATATATAATATATATATTATATATATACCGTAGTCTATTATTTCATAAAAACAAACAAAAAATGTATTAAAGCCAAGATATGAGTTTAATTTGCACACCTTTTTTCATTGACCTATTGATAAATTAAGTTCTCATTTACAGTCAAATTCTTTCCTGAGAAGCATTGCTATGAAAAGATACTGATTTCATTAAGTGATTATGGAGGTTGACAAGTTGTTCCAGTAATAGACCAAATAGCATTTTGAACTGGTTTCCTTTCTAACAAAGATAGATCAAGAGTTGGAAATGAGGGCAGGATATATGAGTGAAAGTTCCTCCCAGGAGGAGGCACTGTAGGATGCAGAGTCAGTCAGACTGTACAGGTGCAGACCTTATCTTTGCAGCTCTCACTAGCTGTGCAATCTTGGATAAGTCTTATGTGGACTAAGGGGGGAGGGAGTAGAGTCAAGGTGGTAACTCTTATTCCTGATGCCCACCCCCCGCCCCGCCCCACCCTGGCCTTGTGTCTGTAGATAGTCAGGCATAGGCATTCACATCACCTCAGAGAGAAGCAGGTTTTTAGAGAAAACTTCCACAAGTGGTTATGTGAAATCAAGTATGGGGAGAAGTGGGGGAGCAGGTACAGAGTTAACACCAAAGCAGTGGAGTCTGGGAGACAAGGAGGAAGAGGCCCTGCTCCCAGGAGACCTGGGGGAGGGCTTGGGGCTGGGGAAGGAGGTCAGACATGGGGACCAAGAACCCTGACCTGGAGAAAAGAGGGCCTGCTCCAGGCACCGGATGAGGGATCACATCAGGAGATCACCCTGCTCCCACCTTCCCACCTCAGGGCCTCGTATTTACGTTCCCTCTGCCTGGAAAGCTCTTTCCATGGCTCAGCGCCTCATTACCTTTGGTCTTTTCAGGAATACTGCTCCAAGTGGGGCATTGCCCGCCATCCTGTCTAGCATAAAACCCCTTCCCCCATCTCCCTCTAGTGCATTTCTCAGATTTTACCTACCTTCTTAACACACACAATACACGTCAGGGCATACATGGCCACCAGAGGTCCTAAGATCCTATTTTCCAACAAAAATGATAAGGGAAAGAAATAAAAATATACAAGGCTCTGCAACATCACTTATACATTTCTCTTCCTTCTAACGCATGCCTGCTCCAGGGTAATATTTCTACTAGATGGTAGAAGGTAGAAGTTCCTCTTTCAGAACCCCCAAAAAAGAAAGAAACGTTGAAATTTGACGTCCTCAGAAACAGCAGCTTTGGTTTTAAAAGAGAAGGTTGGGTCACCTCGTTCCTGGGGAAGCAGTGGCCAGGTCACAGCCATAGAGCTGCACCACAGAAGACCCTCTGTCTGCCTTTCTTAAGACACAGCTGTGATGAAGAACAGGGATTCTCCACCATTCAGACTTCTGAAACAAAAGCGAACGCCTCAGAGGGCTAAAAAGCTGGCATGATTCCCATCTTATTAAATAACCATTACTCTGTCTTCCGATATAAATATTTCACAGTGCAAGCATGCATAATCCCCCAGAAGAGAAAAATGCTTTTTTAATTGCAGAAATTTGTATATATCTTTCTTTCAGAGAGAATCCTTTTTCAAAAACCCAATTAATTAATAATATAAAACTCTGGCAAAGAGAAGAGGGGCTCTTTCTGGTTCAGGCCTCATGAACCCCAGCAGCAGGCCAACATCTGCAAAACAGCCCACGCCTTTAGGAACACATGGGTGGAAAAGTCAATTTAATCCTCTCTTGCTAAGCTGTGGGGTGAGGGCCTCTGTCAGCAGGGGCTTGCATGATGCCTGTGGTTTTTCCAGCAGAGGAAAGTCCACTCACACCACAAGATTTTGCTGAACAATTCCCAGCTGTAACGTGTGAGCTCATCTTTGGTGCCTCAGTTGAAATGCAGAAGATACAGCTGTTGTCAGCCAGCCTCCCTTCCTGGGCCATAAGCACCTCCTTACATGTAATCACCAGATGCCATGAGAAGGGAAAGGGAGCAGAAACCAGGGAGACAAGACCTTTTACAAAAATAGGCTCAACATTCACCTCAACAGGCTGTTTAAATTATTGAATCTGAGAAAATTTATTTGACTCAACTAAGGTTGAGCTCCCCAGGCACCTCACGTCCTATCTAGCAGAACACAGGATCTTAAGGGAGTGCAGATCAGCAATGGAAAAAATACAGAATAACTCTACTCTCCATACAGCATTTGGGATGCTGCTGCCTCCACTCCAAGGCTACATTTGGGAAGGAGAGGAGAGAGGACACAGGAGGAATAGCAAGAGAAGCTCTACAGGTCTGTTGGTTTCCTTTAAGGAGAAATGGTCACGGCTGCACAGATGTTTAGTCATGGCAAGGGGCAGGAAAGAAACACACATGTTAAGTGCATCACTGGAGAGAACAAAAGGGTTATGGGGTGTTTCATTATAATTTTTCTCAAGCTTAAAGCGTGATTTAGGAGAAACCGTTTGTGGCATTGCTGCATTCAATTACCCAGCACAGATTTGGATGGGCCCGGCAGCAATTTCCAGGATTCCAAATGTGGGTCATAAATATGCGCTAATCAGAAAGGACAATGCAATCAAGTGGCTTCACGTATTTATCATCGCTTCTATGAAAGGCATTTCACTGATGAAATTCAGGAAGCCTGGGCTTTATATGCATAAATTAAGTAATCACAATTCCTACCCTCTTGAAATCTAAACTTGGCAATGTTGATTTGAACAATCACATAAACACACACTGAACAAAGCTCATCTGCAATTATTCTCTGCACCAGCACTGAGATGTAGCCACGGAGAAGCTCTTTCTCATGCCCACTTAGCAATTCTAGACATGATGTTCTCACTACTTGAAACTACAGAGTAGTTTCACTGCCCTTAAAATCCTCTGTGCTTTACCTCTTCATCCCCCCACCCCATAAACCTCTGACAATCATTGATCTTTTCAATGCTTCTATAGTTTTGCCTTTTCCATAATGCCATTTAGTTGGAATCATACAGTAGGTAAATTTTCAGATTTGCTTCTTTCACTTAGTAATATGCATTTAAGTTTCCTCCATGCACTTCTTTTTAGCATGAAATAATAATTCCATCGTCTGGATGTACCACAATTTATTTATTCATTCACCTGTTGAAGCTTGGTTGTTTCTAAGCTTTGGCAATTGTGAATACATAAAAGCAAAATAAACATCTATGTGCAAGTTTTTGTGTGGACAAAAGTTTTTAGCTCATTTGGGTGAATACCAAGGGGGTATGATTGCTGTGTTGTGTATTAAGAGCATGTTTAGTTTGGTAAGGAACTGCCAAACTGTCTTCCAAAGTAGGTGTACCATTTTATATTCCCACCAGCAAGGAATGAGAGTTCCTGTCATTCTACATCCTCACTAGCATTTGGTGTTGTCAGTGTTCTGGAATTTAGCTATTCTATTAGATCTATAATGGTATCTCACTGTTGTTTTAACTTGTAATTCCCTAGTGACATATGATGGGGAGCATCTTTTCATATGCCATCCCATCACTTTTGCTGTGTACTATTCATTGGAAGAAATTCACCAGGCCCAGCTCACAATCAAGTGGAGGGAATTACACAAGGGCATGAATAGCAGGAGATGGGGCCACTGGGGACAGTCCTTATTTCCAGGGACCATCTCAGAAGCTGTCCAGCATAATTAGATTCAGAAAAGAATGGAAGAGAGGAATTGGAAACAAACCTAGACAGTGCTCTTGAGAAGTCTTGTTAAAAGAGAAAAAGAAATGAGGGGATAATTGCAGAAGGATGTAGAATTAAAGGATATTTGAATTTTATTTGTTTTAAAACAACCAGATCATGATAATCAATAAAGGTGATATATTTGATTGAATATGTAACAAAATAGAAATCTATTTTATACCTTTATTCTGATACTTCCTAGAGGTCTTGTGAACAACAATGCTCAGGTTTGTTAGTTACAAAACTGAGAGGGGATTTTTTTTTTTTAAATGGTGTGTTTCGTACTCATGTAGGGGGTCAGAAACAAAAGTATCTGTATCCCAGGACTTCCAGGATGATTACCTGTACACTCTCTAACTGCTGAAATCAGCCACACTTCAGCAATCATCTGGTTCTGTTTAGGCAAATGAAACCAATAGGTCTCAGTGAGAACAGGCATTCTGTCTTGGCTTAAAAACAAGCCTACAGCTGCTTGGAAAGGCTGGGTACTGGGCAGAGACCTGCATGTGGCAAATGGCCCAGTGATGCCAATTAAAATGTTACCCAACTGGAGTGATCATTCAAATCTAAATAATGTCAGCACTTGCTTTATCTCCTGACTCTACACTACAACAGCACAATAACATGTGTGCTAAACACAGAGACAAAAGAAGATGAATGGGCCAATTAATTTGCAAAAGCAAATATCCCAAATCTGTGTCTGATGTTAATCCACTGAGAAGAAATGAGTCTTAGGATCTCCTGGAAATAAGGATCAGACAACTGCAGGGTTTGGGGAGAGTAATAAATAATGAGCCTTCTTCTCCTTCCACCTTCAGAACCAACTCAAAATAAGACACAGAATGGAAATTAAAGTGTTCGCTTTGCTACTGATAAGAGATCATGTCTTCAAAGTTGAGTCTGTTCTACTCCCCATCCCAGTCAGTCCAGATCTTGGGCCACCATTACCTTATATTGATTCTGAGTGGTGAGGGAAGAAAAAGAACATGAATCTTCACAGCTTATAGCTTCTGATGGACTTGCTCTTCTTTGAGAAAGATGAGCCATTGGATGTCACTTGCCATAACATATGTAGGGGCCAAAAATTTTAAGTGAGTAAAATGCTGGATTATGTTGTTGCAGGGTTAGTGAGAAATACTCTTTCATCAGCTTGGCCTATCAAAAAAGCACACAAGTTCAAGTAGTGACCTGTATAATGTACCGAACTGACTCTACACTGAACCAAGAAAACCCTTAATGGCTTCCAAGTGGTCACTTTTTACCCCCCTTCTCCCCTTCCCAACAGAGAAGATAAGAATCTTGGAAACAGGAAATAGGCAGAGGACAGACACCAACTAACCTACCTCAGTTTGCGTGCTTTCAAAATTCATGTTAGCACAGGATTTTATTGAAATTCCTTCCTCTTCTGGAAGGGAACGAGGAAAGAGTGGACAGAGGCCTGGGGCATTTTCTGGCAAAAGTTCCTCCACAAAGAAACATGGCATGGCGGGGAGGGTAGGGGGCTCCTCTCTAGCCAGAGAAGTGCCCAGCTCCTCCTGGGGCTCTGGGATGCCTGCTCTATAGGCAGCTCATCGCATGTGTGAAAGGCAGGCCAAATACACACCAATAAGGGAAATCCAGCAGGTTTTATCAAGCACTTACAGTGCACCAAGCCATATTCCATGTACTGGGAATGCAGGGATAAATTCACACTCAAGGTCACCCAGGAAAGCTAGTCTGGAGTAGGACCTCACCTCAACCATCACGATGAGCCTTAAAGAGTTTTATAGTATGAATACTCAACTACTGTGGGGGATAAATGGAGAATCTCTTTCCCTGGAGTCATTCCCTGCTTTCCCAAATATATTCCAGGCACTACGCTCAATTTGAAGGTTCCAGTAGGGCAGGAAACAGAATATTCATGGATCTTACCTTCCATGATCGTAAGTCTGCTTTTGGAGAACACCCTAAGGTGGGCTCTACTCCACCAGAAACTCTGTATGATCTACAAAGTCCCTCTACTCTGATTCTTCTTGAACTCTCTTGGCCTCCCATATCTGATGTGCAGCCAGCTTCCTGCTGGTAATACTAGACTCATCCTAAGCATCCCCTCTTCCAGGAAGCCTTCCCTGTCCCCTTAGCAAGTTGGGCTCGGAGGCTTTGTGCTATGCTCTTGGCATACTGCGTGGGCTCTATCCTCAAGAGAACCTCATTTATGTTCCTTCAGGGCAGGGGCAGTTTCTCTTTCAACTTCACACTCCTCAGCGCCGATCACGGTGCCTACTGCAGAGTGGGTACTCAATAAATATTTGATGCACCTTAACAGTTCTTCCAACCAAAATGGTCTCAAGTGCTCCAGTGCCTAGGAAGCCTCAAATCTCAAAATCCAGGGACAGGTTAAGGATGAAACCAAATGTGGATGATTGCTGTCCCGCTGTGATTCTGGCGGCTGGCCGACCACCCTGGGGGAGGGCATGGGATACTTGAGGTGGGGAGAAAGGGGACGAGCAAAAATATCTAACCTTATTTGAGTGAAAGGAACTTCGCTGAACCTGCAGCGAAGTAAACGGACACCGCACTTCAGGTTATTTGAGACAGATGTTCCGGTCGGAAGCCTGAGCTGGGGAGGCCTGGGCCGCCGCCCACCCCACTCGCTACAAGTAGCCGGCAGGGGGCGCGCGCGGGCCTCCGGGCGCGGCCCGCGGGGCGGGCGCTGGGCTGGTGCCCGACCGGGCGGGGCGCTGGGGCAAATTTTTGGTTGGCTGCCGCCGGGTGCTCACGGCCCAGGCCCCTTTTAAACTTGGCCTCTCCCTCTCCCTCCCCTTTCTGCTGCGGTGCTCTGCTCGGTAAGTGGTTTCTGACGGGGTCGACGCCGGAGCCCGCCACGTAGCTGGGGGGACTCTCCAATGGCACTTACTAGGCGCGCCCCTCCTTGTCCCCGGGCCTGCCCTGTCTGGGCGCCCGAGACCCGGGTTCGGCTTCAGCTCGGCGCCCCCTTGGGAGAGGTCTCCCAACCCCCAGGGGAGCCGTAGTGAGGGTTTCTCTGAGGCGGGGAAGTCCTCGTGGTGCGGGGTGGGAAGGCGGCCTTCCTTACCGGAAAACGACCCTCGTGGCACCTAAGAACCCTCCTTTCCCCCAGAGGCCGAGGTGCTCAGCATTTCGTGTGCCTTTGACCCCGACTCTCAAGGGATCTGGGCCACATGGAGCTTGAAACTCCTACAGTGGAAAAAAAAATTACAAAACACATTTTCAAACTGATCCGAGGCAGAGACGCAGAGCCCGGGACGGTGTCCAGATTCTTGGCGCACGCGGGGGTCTCCGCCTGCCTAGTGGCTCTGACCACGCGGACGCGGCCAGTTTAGGGAGCGGGTAAGATCACCCGCCTGAAACGCTTTAGGTTTCCGTGCCGAGCAGAGCTAACTCCGGTGTTAGCAAAAAACGGAGGTAATTTCGCCCACACTGACACTCCCCCACCACAAATGCCTTTCAGTTGCCACTTCTCGCGGAAATTGGGCTTTTTAAAAGGTTTGGGGCTGAGTCCTGCGGGATCCGCTAAGTGCTGTGAGCCTTTAAAGAGGGAGCCTGCTATTTCCTCCCTCATATTCACCTTTAGGGGAGTGACAGTGCGGAATGCAGCAGGAGACCCTCTAACATCATTTTCAGGGTGTGAGGCCCGTCGTGGTTTTTCTGCCCCGGGAAGAAATCGGAACCATTGGGGTTATGTGTTCCACTGGTATACATTACTGTAGAGAGGGCTATTCTCCAAATTCAGTAAAATTTGTAGAGATCTAAATTGAGAGTGAATGAATGAGGAAATCGTCCTAGTTATCATTGATACCGCGAATAATCTCTTAAAATGTGAAGCTCTTGGTGTGTTTACGTATTTGCTTCATTTGTGAAAGACCCTTTTATTGATCGGGAAATACCTAATTTTATGATTAGGAAACCGAATAGGACATTCATTTTATCCTGCTTTTAAAGAGGAAACAAAACGTCGCGTTGCAAGCTGTGTCCTGGGCACCCTCCCTTTTCAGCTATATGTATATATGTATGTGTGTGTGTGTGTGTGTGTGTATAGGGACCCCAGGGACCTACCCTGACTACCTCCATCGCTAGTGAATGGCACTACAACATAGGGAAATGCAGTGGTCTGGCTTTGTTTTACACCTGACTTAGATATTGGGGGCTCTTGCTGAGCCAAACTTTAAACAGCTCCCTCTGGAAGAGAGGTTGGACTGAGCCAGGAAGGAAGCAGCAGCCGGAGCCAGTGTCTATTTAAGGACTTTTCTCCACTCCCTGGGCTCTAACCCCCACTTCTAGGTAAACAAGTTTCAAGTGTTAAAAGTTTCAGTTTTTCCTAGGTAAATACTGTTGCCAGCAATGTTTATTTTTTTTTTTAAATTGATACTATTCTGTGCTAATTTAACAAGGTGATAAATTTGGAAAGATAACTGCTGATGTTCTATAAAAAGTATTCCCACAGTATAGGAATGTAGTTCACTAGTCATTTTACTTATGCCTAGAAATTGCAGATTCCCAGCGTCAGAAAGTTTGGAGAATGTAACTGTTTTTACAGGCATTCTACTCAGATAGCTTTTTCATCAAAGGTAGCTAGTAGATAGCCCAGTAAAAAGAAGACACTCTAGACCAAAAGAAAAAACCCAAACCATAAAATGTTACCATATGATATTCTTACCATTGTTTTTCTCACTTTCCTACCAGGCTCAGCCCAGTTCAAGATGCTGACAAACTTCAGGTATTGACCCAAATGGAGAGAACTTGGCTTGAGTTATTAAATAGTTGAATAGAATTCCTTGGCCAAGGATGAGAAAACTAATCTGATTGAATATCGTTCTGCTCTGATGGGTTAAAGGATTTACCTGAGGCCAATTTGACAGGCAGGAATTAAATATTGAAAGCAGTTACATCCCATACCCCCTTTAAAAAGTATATTATAAGTAAAGTAGGGGGAGGGGGAATCCTCTAGTAAGTAGGTAATGCTTTATTGTGCCAAGAAAAAGGTTATTTTAGAAAAAAGTTGAATTTTTAAGTGATTGGTGTCTAATCTTTCAAAATGTTTAGCTTTGGCAATGGTGGCCATTTTGAGTTTGAATCTTCCAGAAGGCTGAGGTGAATTGTTAGCATTAGTAAGATAGATTTTGAGTTTAAAAGAAAAAAATTTTTAACATTTCCATCAGACCATTACTATTCCTGAGTTGACAATGTATAGTACACTGGGAAATTTATTTTACTTACCTGCATAGCTTTTGTAAACATGGTCTAGACGCTATTTTCTTATTGACATCTTATTTCATCATTGCTGCTCTAATTACCTACTGTGATACTTCCTTTACAGGCCTGGTGCTTGAAAGAAGCTTTTCAAGAAGATAAGGTGTGTTTGAACAGGTGACGATTGATACATACAGAATAGAGGTTTTGGCTTTCTTTGTCCCTTTCATGGTGGTAGAAGGGGTGAGCATTTGAGAATGTGCCAAATATCTGTAACAGCATATATCTGCCCCATAGAGAATGTTTGTAGAATTCAATTCTATTATTTAAAAGTTTTTCTACCCACCAGCCCCAGCCTGAAGCTTGACACAGTAACTAGACTGATAACAGTCTACAACTATCATAAGACAACTTGGTTGACCACTTTAATTTTAAGTCCCATTTCTTTTGACTGTTTTAAAGATTATATGTCCCAAGGTATCCTTTTTAAAACTTTATGTGCTTACAGTTTTTTCTATACTAGATCATTCTAATGATTAAATTTGATCCCTTTGAAAGATCAATGGATTCCTAAGGGTCAGGGAGGAGTTTGTTGCAAAGGGCTTGGGGGAGTCTTGAAGAACTGTTCTACAGTTTGATTATGGTGGTGATTGCATGTGTTAAATTTGGGGGTGAATTTTACTGAATGTAAGTTCTATTTCAATAAACGACTTTTAAAACTTACCATTTCTGGCATCTGACATTAGATCTCGGTGTGGTATGAGTGGTGTGGGACTCAGTGTCTTGACAATGTATTCTAGTAGCCACAGCATAGCAGAAAGCAGAGTGTGAACATTGTTACCCAACAAAATTTAGAATGGCTTTGGCCAATACTGGCTAGCCAGGGCATCCGGTGAGAGAACTGGGGAATAAGTGAGTTTCTGGGTGCTGGATAATTGGGTTTGGTTTAATCTCAAATTTTGATGCATAAGCTGTATGGGTTACTCCTGAACTTTTTCTCAGGGTATTCAAGAGTGCATTTGAAGAGGGTTGGTTGTGAGTCATCGTCTTTCCTGTGGGTAGTGGGTGTGACCACAAGCCTGTTGAGCCTTATGCCCTGTGACTGGGTGCTGGCAGCTGTGCTGTGCCATCTCACCTATAGGAGCCAGCAGTGCCTTCATTTGCCTCCTTGTGCTTCCAGATTTGGTACATAACTTCCAAATCCCTTCCTGGTACCATGGCAACACAGAGCTGTCCAGTACCTTGGTTAAGTAAAATCAGTCAAGGGTCGCCAGAAGATGAGTTGCAGCTAGTCCCACAGTTCTGTGGTCCACTTGCCATCCTTGGCATGGCGCATGCCTGCATGTTAAGCAGAGCTCAAGCCAGAGTGAAGGGTGCCAGCATGGCTGGTAAACTGGCTGGTAAACTACCAAGACATTCTTTTGTGCTCAAGTGTCTTGGGGAGAAGTGAAGCAAATCTGGAGCTGAATGAAATGTTTTCAGAGGACTGATTTAATGCCAAAGGAGGAGCTTTATGACTAAAAGAAAATGTGACTGGAATATAATTCTATTCAATGGTTCTGGTTTCACTGAAAATGTAAAATTTTAGGTAAGAACTCCAGTCACACGCACCCCCAGATGTGAATTGCCTGGTATTGCAATAATGCTGCTGTATCAGTTCAGGTAGTTGCGTCATGTGATTAGATTTCAAGAACGTGGTATCCCATTTTTGACAGGTACTCTTCTGTGTTTCTAAGCTCTTGGGTACAAGTAGTTTTTTTTTTTTTTCTTAAAAGCAAGCAGGTCATTGTAGTTCAAGTGAATATTCCAAACTTAAGAGTGTTTTTTCGAGGTTCCACGAACCTTAAGCATTTATGTAATTTAGTAAATATTTACTGTGTACCTCTAGTGTGTTAAGTCCTGTGATAGATGATTCCTACCTTTATGGTGTGATTTTCCCATGTCACTTTGTAAGATGCAGCTGGTTAGAATGTGCCTCAGTCAACTTCTTTTATAAGGAGTAACTTCACTCAGTATCTGAGTCAATATCTGAAAGATTCAATTGTTAGAACAAACTGAAGGGACGTATCTATTTATACCCCCACCACCTTCCCAGAAGGACTTGGGGTGGCTTATAAACAAATAGCAAACAATACAATAGAGGAGAGAATAAAACTCAGCAAGAAGAGAGCAGAATAGAAAACCAAGCCATGAGACCTGCCAATTTGGCTCTATGCCTCCTAGGAGCTAAAGGAAATCCAGTTGGTAAAATCAGTGCAGGAGATGGAGGGGGCAGGGTCATGAAGTACCTTGAAGGAAGAGGTAGAATAGAAAAGGTGTCCAGATAACTAGATCTAGAGATACTGGAGACATGCATTTTACCAGTGTAGTGAGGTCAGCCATCCAAGGACCCCTGTAAAGCTGGACCTACTCAGCTGATTAAGCCAAGATTGAGGATAAAACCTCATGAGAAAAGCCACATTGAGATTGTGTGAACAAATAAAACCGCCAGAGAGATGATTGAAAGGCTTATTTTGAAAAGGTGGCCTTTTCAGAATTTACCTTGTGTTCATAAATTGAAAAGTTCTGATTCTGATATTTTGTCAATGAAATTGTGATTTATCACAATCTGGAACTATGCCACCACAGCTAGAACGCCCCCTGGTGGAGTTTATCTGTACTACAAGGGTCAATTATCTTGAGGCACCCTCCAGGGTTACCTGCATTTCCAAAAGGACAGCTCCACATCAATCTGTCCCAAAGATAAAGAGATAAATTCCAGTCAAATCAGTTTGATGTATGTCACCACAATTTGTTTCTGGGAACAAAGCCGAATGTTGTAGTTGATGGACTGGAGCCCAATACCATTGATTTTCTAGTTGGACAAATGATCTGGCATGTTATCCCCACTATCAAGGGCAGAATAGAGCCCACTGCATCATTTATAGACCTTCTATAGTGGAGAAATATGGGAATCATCATGGAGTCCAAACTGTACTCTAATGCAGTAGCTATTAGCCACATGTGGGAACTGAGCACTTGAAATATGTCTAGTGCAAACTGACATATTCTGAGGTATAACATCAGCTTGGGAAGAGCTAATATTTTAAAAAATGGATATATGATTACTTGGTTTTTTTTTTATATTCCACAGATATAGAAAACAAACTTGTTACCAAAATGGGGAGGGAAGGGGGGAGGGTTGAATTAGGGTATAGGATTAATATAAAAATTACTATATGTAAATTAGATAAGTAACAAGGATTTACTGTGAAGCACAGGGAATTATACCCATTATCTTGTAATAACCTGTAATAGAATCTGCAAAAATACTGAATCACTATGCTGTACACCTGAAACTAACACAATACTGTAAATCAACTATATTTCAATTTTTTTAATTGTAAAATCTAATTTTATATTGATTACAAGTTAAATGATAATATTTTGGAAATATTAAAACTGTATACATGTGAGTTGCCTTATATTTCTGTTAGGCAGTACTGGTCTAAAGCATGAATCAAAATATTCATGGAAACATGCAGATTGTGGTTCCACAATCCAATAGTGAGAAAGATGTTGCTCTCCTACTAAGTAGGACCTGGAGGAAATCCAGAATAAAATTAGCAGTTAAAATGCAGAATTTACAGGTAAGCATCTAATTTGTCAAGTGCACAAGGTGCAGGTGTAGGGAGCCCGTGCTGCTTCGAAGACTTGACGTAAATTCTACACTCAAGCTTGCTAGCATTTATGGGGGGTTTAAATAAAAGACTTCAGAATGAATTCATTAAACACTTTGTTCTGAGAGTTCCCTGTGCAAGTACTTGAGTGTTTGTTAAGATAATCCAGGCAGGGGACCTGATGCGCTATATCTCATTAAATACAAGCTCCTTAGTGAAGAATCCATGTGAAGAACAGTTCTGGTTTCCTGACTTAGTTGGTTTAGGGTGCGTCTGTGTGTGTGTGCTTTTGTGTCTGTAGTAATGTAGTCTTTCAAAAGGGTTTTTCATGGAAGGAGAAAGACTGGGGGAGGTAGCACCATAAATATTACCAGAACTTCTATACCGTATAATTTTAACTACCTTATGTTCAGCAAAATGTTCACAAAATTCTCTTCCCTTGTTTTCACTTAACTCAGCTCTAAGAAGCAGGTCTGTGTAAAATCCCCTTTTGTAATTTTCTTACTACCAGAGACTTTGTCATTTTTCTCTTTTAACAATAAGTGGATTCTTCCTTTAGTTTTCACGATTCTCTTAGGGGGTTGAGGAGGGGGTGCTGTTTTGCCCTCTTGAGGGTAATGTCTGAAGACACTTGATTCTCACACATGGGTGGGTGGGGGCTAGTACTAGCATCTAGTGTGTGGAGGCCAGAGACGCTGTAAAATTCCCTGCAATGCCTCTACACCAAAGGATTATCTGACCCAAACTGTCAATAATGCAAAGACTGAGGAACCCTGTCCTAGAAAATGTCACTCCCAACAGCACCAAGCTGCTAAGACGTTACTGAGTACACTACAAGCCATTCCCAAAATGCAACTTTCTCCCACACAGATCCTCTGTGCTTTGAGGCCCAAGGGGGCTTCATTGCTAGTCTCATTGTTCTCACTTCTAAGTAAGATGGCAGCATTTACAAAATAGCAATTCATTATTTTAAGTAAAGAGCCATGTGGATTTTCTTCTTGTCTCCTCAAAAGCTAGTTTTAGTGTTGATTTTTCATAAGTGCCCAGAAATTCAAAATTCGCTCATCACAAACTAGTGATTTTCTTAATTAGAATTAGTCAAACTGGATGTCTTAGCTGGATCACTGAGAGGAAGCTTGTGTAAGTCAGCTGGGGGACCAGCCGATCTCTGGCCTGGCCCGAGACTTCAGAAACCACCCAAAGGTTACTACTTCTCCAGCAAACAGCTTCAGTCCTCACCAGGGGCACTTAGCGCATCAAAAGAACATTCACAAGCCAGCTGTAGAACAAAAACCCGAGGAACCGAGACCAAACACCATTGACCGTGATCCAACTCTAATTTTAACATCGACCAAAAAAGATCCTGACTAATTTTAGAACCCAAAGAACAATAAAAACCTGAAAACATTGATTATGTTGGCAAAATTAAAACAAGCCACTTCAAGTCATCTGGAGTGGAATCTGAGTTCAGTTAGTGGGCGGGCCATGAGTCACACCCCTTTCAAACGCTGGCTAGCTGGTTAGTAGCCATCACCGCAGAGATGCATGTGAGGCAGGTGCTATTGGCAAAGGCGGTGGTTGACACAACTGCTCTCAGATGTAGCAGCGGAACAAGGTAGGCACCAGTATCAACTTGGGGACATCACTGGACACAGTGCCAGATGGGCTCTGAGCAGTCAGAGGGGCTGCCGACCTCTCAGGCTAAAGTGCCCTTCTTCGCTGTCTTCTGAGGATGGGCACTTGTCATCTTACACTTTCTTGCATAGAAGAAATAGAGCACGTGCCCCGTGGTGACAAACAATGTGGAGATGAAGACCAGCACACTGACCTGCTGCAGCCACAGGGCCAGCATGACCAGGACCAAATGAATGAGGTCAGGAGGTAGTTCAGGGAGCACTGCACACGGTTCACAGCGCCTTGCTCTGCTTCCGGAATGTTCTGAAGAAGCTGGGTCACGGTGAGGTCAAAGGACCAGAGACCTATGAGGCAACAGCGTGGTGGGGAGAAGAAATGTAAACAGACGTCAGAGACGTCGGTGAGAATCCTGGCTCTGGCACTGACTGGCGTTGTCACATTGGGTAAATGAAGCTTTCGGTGACCCAGTTTCCTCATCTGCAAAATGGGAATCTTTAGAGCACTGTCTCCCTAGAGGATTCATGGGACAGTACTGTGAAGTGTGCAGCACAGTGCCTGGCGTGGTAGTTCCTGTCATTATTTGTGGTATATCGTATTTTTGAATCACCATCACCACCATGATCACTAGGTAGTGATACAACTTCATTTTGGTTGTATTTATTTATGTCTCCTTTTTATTTCAGAAATGGTTAGGACTGAGAGCAAGCCTTGAGCTTCAGATCTAGTCCCAATTGCAGGTTTTTCCTTTTTCGCTCCTGGTTTGGCAGAGAAGGAATGAACCTCCTCTCTCCTCACACCCTCCTACTTTCAACCACTTAAAGAGGCTACATTTGATGACACTTCCAAAGCAGTCTCAGGCAGGGCAGAAACTAGCCACTGTGATGGCAGTGCTGTCCTTGGGTGACAGTACCGGGGGCTCTGGTGCTTGCCTCCATGAGAACCCACTCCCAGCTTCTGCCTGTGGTTGGTTTCCTTCTGGATTATCCCTGAGACCCAGCTCTGGCTCTACAGGGGCCTTCTGGTCACCTCTGCCCTGATCTTTGCACTTAGCTCTGAACTCAAGAATGCTTGGATGGAATATGTTGTGTCCCCCAGTGTCTGCCTTTGCACAGCACTGGCCAGGCCTCCTGTCCTCCTGGGCTGCCCTCGCCGCCCTGCTGAAGCCCCCACCTAGGTTCCCCACCCTCCTGGGCTGTCCTGACCACCTGGCATGGCCTCTGAGTTTCTCAGAGCTTGGCCTGCCAGAGGACTGGGACCTGGAGCTCACCTGTAAAATTGCCACGCCTGGCCCTGAAAAAGCAGTGCTGATGGAGTTAGGAGGTTTTTGCTTTTTAAAATCTAAGAACTATGACTCTTTATGCCTTCAATTTATAAATAATTCTACCAGTGCAGAATTAGCCATCATTTCTAGCTCTTCACAGCTGCAGTGTTTTACAGAAATCTCCTAACTCCAGCCTTTGTGCGTTTTGAAGGCAGAGAGAAAACCCTGAGGTTGTGGCCTGTTGTCCTCCAAGGTTAGGCCTGTGGTCTTTTGGCTTTTCCAAAATTTGGGGCTTGTTGACGAATCCGTTAGTGATTTCCCAAGTCCATTTCACCTGAAATAAAATCCAAATAAGCTGTATGTCGGTGCCTGCCCAAATGCCCACAGCCCACCCCAACCTCGTCTGCTCCTTTGTGGGGAAATTCCTGTGGGCACCCACGGCTTTCTATGCCAGGCACCTGGGTCTCTCTAACTGAGGGTCTCTTCTCTGGCAACAGGAACATGAGGACAGGCTGTAAGTGCCCCTGGGCCCAGCCCTTGACTGATGAGTGACAACACTTGGTGTTTCACTCTGGTTCCTTGGCCCTTGGTGGGACAATTCTGAGGTATGTCCCTCTCAGAGGGTCCTGGGTGACTGAGCCCGAATTGCCTTCTGCAGTAACCCACACAGTAGTACACCCTTTATTGGCCTTTCCCCCTTGTCTCACTCCCCAGTCCCTCACCATTCTTCCTGGCATCACCTTCTAAACAGATTACTTTTCACTCTGAATCCTTGTGTCAAGGGTTGCTCGAGAGAGAGAGCCCAGACTGAGACACAGGTAGGCACTGACAGAAGAGGGAAGATACAAGAGAGAGTTAAAGATAAAATTGCACATGTTTGAGATGTGGTCATAAAATATTCTTGGAAAAAGTGATGGATATTTCATTTGGTTATTTTTATGAAGCAGATACTCATGAAAAGAAAATGGTAAATACTTTTCTGTCTTCCAGGATTGAATAGGCAACAGTTGCAAACAGATTTTTTTAAATACATAACTGTTTGTGAGAGGTATTTAGCACAAATTAAGACAAACTCTGAAAAGGATTAGAGGAGGCAAATAAGGTGATGAAGGAAGGAGAAAGGGTCGAGAGGGCCAAATTCAGTCTAGCTCAAGAACTGTGGGAAGGGTGAATTTGGGTATAGAAAAGAATTTATTGCCAGAGCAGTTAAAAAAGAAAGAAAATATAACAATAATAACAACAATTTTATAAAAGCAGCTAACGTTGACTTAAGTTCTACTATATGCTGGAGTGAAATAGGGCTCTCCATAGACTATCTTACTTAGTTACATCCCTGCCGTCAGTTCTGGTGGTGTTATCCTTACTTTACAGAGACTGAGGCACAGTGAGTTTGAATAAATTAGCCACGCATGGTCACACAGCTAAAAGTGACATCTATCCATCTATCCGTCTATCCACCTATCCACCCATCCATCCATCCATCATCTAAATATGTATATCTATCTTTATAAATACATATATTTTATCCATACAATGAAATGAAACCTGGTGAGCTTTAATTGCAAAACAACTTGACAGAAAAGATAATGAATTATAAAAAATCCAGAAAGAGAAACTGAAGTCAGAAGCAATGCCTGGTTTGTGTTGTATCAGGCAGGTGGACGACGTTGTCAGCAGGGAGGGATGGCCCTTACCTTGGACGAATGAGGTAATATTTTTGCAGGTTCCGCTTCCTGCCATCTTCACACAAATGTTAGGGAATGTCTGATTTAAAAGACACCGCTGATAGCAGGGATGGCCAATTTATCTTGACCAAAGAGCAACCCATATTCCTTGATACAGTTGTCTCTATAAGTTAGCATCTTTAGGGAGGAGGCGAATGAGTGAGATAGGAAGGAGTAATTTTCCCTGAAGACCATGGAATGGGTTTTGCAGGCTGTGTACTGTCAGATTCCAAGGGAACTCACACTGGAATCTCTCTGAATGGAGCCCTTGAAGTTGTGCAGTGTACAACCTGTGTAACTGTACACAGCAGACCCACTTGCCCCCACCAATGAGATCAGCCATATGCACTGAATGACCAATGGCACAATAGAAGCCTTCTCATTTCTCACCATTTCCAGGCATATTTTCAGGAAGGACATAAGCTCTGGAAAGAAAAAAATTAAACACATAAAGAAGGAAAAAAATAAAACCAAGAGCTGTCTCTGAGTTTGCCTTACCTTGGACGTTCACAGCCTCCTGTTGCCTTTCTAATAAGTGCCCTCCTGTTTGTTTCTGGGGTTTTACAGCCAACTGGGGAACTAGTTGAAAAACCCTGGATAGAAATAGAATTCAACAAGAAGTGAAACCAAGTTCCATCCAAGAATGTAACTACAACCAACCACACGAGATGCCCATGTCATCACCTGGCCCATGGACAGGGGAGCAAATATATTGATGATCTGGTCCAGCTGTCGGACAGCTGTCTTAATCCCTATTAGTGAGAAGAAGGAAACACTGCAACTCAGGAATGAGTCTCTCCTCCTGATGAATTTAACATAATGCATTTGCTAGATTTGTGAGCCATGCACTAGGTGAATGATGGTGAAAACAGGAAAGATTCCTTTCAATTGAACCATACATTAGTCATAGGATTTTTCAACGTGGGAAAAACCTTTGAGATCGGTTCTGTTGAAACCTGAACAATTAACAGATGAGGACTAGGGAGATGAGGTAACTTGGAGCTAATTACTCTGTCTCAGCACTCTTTCTGTCACATCCCACTATCTTAACAATAATGTTAAGAGCCATTATTATGACTAACACATTGACAGGTAGGGGAGGTAAAAAACAGGATAAAGGACAGAAATAGTTGAATACTAACTCTGTGCAAACAAGGAGTCCTAAGCCTTCTACAAATATCATGTCACTTAATCCTCACAACTCTAAAGAGGTTCATAGTATCTCCTTTGCAAATTAGGAAACCAAGGCATCAAAAGGTGAAATTATTTAAGGTCATAAGAGAGGTAAGAGGTGGAGCTGAAACTCAAACCCAGGCAGCTTATTCTCTTAACTATTCCACCATGATTGATGAACATATTTACAAGACTTTTAAAAAATAATAATAAACCTCAAACCCGAGTCTGCACTTTAATTTAGATTTCTGTAAAATTAATTAACAGTGCCGAGGAAGACTTTCTTTTACCCAGAGACAGAGGATACTTTCAACACCATGTCACCCTGCTTTTACCCATGCGGCTGTTTTATTTTGGGTGTTGTTATTTAAGCCACAGTACATCCAAATAAGTGTAGTTTAGAAGAAAACATGATTATAAGGGGCTTCTACACTTTATAAAGAGTGAATTTTAATAGACCCCCTCTGTGATAGCTTCCTTTATCTTGGCTATCAACACTCATGAACACTTTCTAGAAAGAGTACCAATTGCACAAGTGTCGGGTAGGGCAAGATCTCCAGCTGTAGGTTGGCAATTAGAGTATCTCGCAACGTGAATAATCCAAGTTTCATAAGTGGAAGACAAAATAAAGAAGATGCCTGATTTTTCCATTTTAGCGCCATTATTCAAAAAAAATTCTACCTCTCATTATCAGGGATTAAGTGATAATCAACAGTCACATTTGGGGATGAAATTTCTGGGGAGAGTAGTTATCACTGGCCAGAATTAAGAAATCTTTTTTTTTTAATTTCTCTTTCTCTACTTCATTTCATGTTATTTTAGGGGAGGACGGGGGTAATTAGGTTTATTTATTTATTTACTTTTAATGGAGGTCCTGATTGACCAGGACCTCATGCATGCTTGGCAGGCACTCTACCACTGAGTTATACCCTCCCCAATCCCAAGAAATCTTTTAATTCACTTATTTTGCAAGTCTAAAATTACCAAACCTCTGTAATATATTGAGGGAGGGGGCTTCCCCCCCAGAAGTACAGTCTGTATATCCTTCTGATAAGAATGATACCATCCATCTCTTACGTGCTTCCTATGTGAAGACATAGTGCTAAGTGCTTTGCAAATCCTGTATCTTGCAGAATCCTTCCCAGACTGAGCTGGTGGCAAGGTAGTGGGTGGTCATAATTTCTCCCATTCTACAGAGAAGGAATGTAAAGTCTACAGGAGTTAAGTAACTTGCAGCTGGTAAGAGCCATAGCTGGTTTTAGCTAGATTCAAATCCAGGCCAGTTTGACTCCAAATACCTTCTCTTGAAGCCTCCTTCACTGCCTTTCTCAGAGCCCCAGTTCTCTCATCAACTCTGTTCACTAAGTCAGGCCTACTTCTCAGCGGATTAAAGAACACATGATGTCCTGTTACGTTACGGGTGGCACAGCGCACCAGCCAGCTGGCCTCGGTAGTCCAGTCCCTCCACGTGGTGATGGTCAGTGCTGTGCTGGCCAGGTTCACTGAGGCCACCAGGGTGATCACAGCTGCACAGCGGCCCACTGCAGAAGGAGGGTAAAGGGAGTTCGGAACCCGAATAGACCCCTCAGCCCACTGGGGCTCATACAGTTATTTATCTGACAGCTCGAAGAACGTCTAGATGAACCTACAGACCTTTGCAAGAAAGAGGTTCGATGTAGCTTCGAAGCCAAACATCGCTGTGTTTATTCTAAGCATTTTCTCCTCCCGACTCCGGGAGCAACAGATCCAGTACTAATTTGTACCTTACAGACAGAGACTCTGCTGTTCCACTGCCTTTGTGTCAGTGGGATTTAGACTCTAACTGACAAATTAGGGGTGAGGAGAACACTGGTTAAAGATTAGCCAGATCCCAAATCAGAGGGCAGGGCCATCCCGAGGTGACTCACCGAAGGGCATTCGGGCCTGCCTCTGACAGTCATGCTTACGGCACAGGAGGGAGATGGGAGACCATCACGGGGAGCTAGCCGTGCCAGACTCGTTCCAGCTCCCTTTTGTAGAACATGAGCAGCAGCAGCAGGACACAGCAGGTGGAGACAGAGACATTCTGTGTGGAGCAAGGCATGAGCAACTGCGAACAGAAACAATATTTACTCTTGGCTTTTAGAGACAGGTTGCAGCGACATCACCATCTAATGTACTGTAACTGCATTAGACTAAATCCCTGTGCCAAATAGGGTTATCACTTCCATCAGCCATCACGGTCTGAGTAGGAGGCAAAGAGCAAGCTCCTGTGCTCACAAAGGGCAAAGTCTTTCACAACTGAAAGAAAAAGAAAAAAAAAAAGCTGGATTTTGCAAGTAAATGAAAACATGCTTTGAGAGAAAGACGTTATGAAAATCAGAATATTAGATAAATCAAAGCACTTAAAATTTTCTACTGATATATTACACTCTTCTGGATTTAATTTATGAGTGAAGCCATCAATATGGCTTAAAGGACCAACAGTCCAGATTTTAAATGTTAATCTTTTTAGTGCTGTGATTTCAGAAAATGCCCTGCCAAGCCTTCTAAGTGGAATGAAAACACTCATGCTGACTAGAGATCAAAAGAATTGGAAAAACTTAGACAATCCCATATTTTTATTGGGTACAGGAGGGTTAAAGAGGTATTAGAGCCAAAAGCTAAAAATAGATCTACATCTGAACAAATAAGTCTCCAAATATTAATTCCCAGTTTAGACAGATTACCTGGTACAAAAGATATCTTTTACACATAGAAATTATCTTTAAGAAAAATAAGTTGAGTTTATTATACATAGATAATATCAGAGTATTAAAAAGAAAGCATGTTTTCAGGAATTTAATATTAAAAATCTGTGATAGATAAGAATCTAAAGAGTATAATAAAATAGTTTAAATATAGTACTAGAGAGAGACACAAAGCTATATAACTCTGTTTCTAGCTTTTAAAAGTTATGCTCTATTATTATTAAGTTCATATCTGTATTTTATTTCACTAAATAAACCAAAAAAGCTAGTGAGATCATAATTTACCATATAATTATATATGTCATACATATTTACATAATACATAATACATATTTTTCTTGGCTTTGTGTGGATCCAATCACCAATTAAGACCCCAAATACTAATACAGATCCAGCTACCACTAAGCCAAACACTGATATTAGCAGAGGATTGTGTCCGTATAATTCTGTCAGGAACACAGACATGGCAAAGTGCCACGTTTGGTCTCTCTGCAAGGCAGTAGAAGCAAAGCATGTTTTAATCATTGACCTAAAAGATGAAACAAAGTTAAAATCCAGAAAGATGCATTTCTCCCAAAGGACAGGTAATATGCAGGATTTAAAACCAGAATGTCAAAATTACACTTTTACACAATACAGATATAAAATTTTTAATGCAATATGGTTATACTTTTAAAAGCTGGATAGGATATATTTTAAAATCTTCAAGCACCAAAGAGCCAAGAAGCCCATGAGAAGATATCAGGTGAACACTTGTGAGAACATGAGAAGCCCAAGAACGAAGCCCAGATTATCCTGAGATATCTGCTGATTCAGAAGAAACAGCTGTGAAACAGAATTGCAGTTTTAGTGGACTCAGAAAGTCAGATGATAGAAATCTATGTCTACCAAAGGCAAAGAGAAAAAATAGTTCTCACTTCAACCTGGGCTATCACGCTACCTGAGGGTGAGTGAGGGTGAACTACACATAAACCAACCCTTGCCTTGACTTGCAGTCCAGCACTACCTCTTCTGACGGTCCAGAAAATCTCAAGCCTTGAACTTGGATTAAACTGGTCCCAAATGTCTAGAGCCCACTTCTACCAGCGCATCTGGTAGAAGCCAATTAAATTCCCCTCTTAGGAAAAATACTATCATCTTAGGCTTCAAAATACTACAATAATTTTAAAATACAATGCCCAGCACACAAAGATAACCAGTCTTACAAGGAAATGAAGCACCATGAACAAACTCTACAATTGAAACAGACCTATTGAGGTTTCAGATATTTTAAATTATCAGACAGAGGCTGTAAAATAATAATGATTACTATATTTAAAGAAATAAATGCCATGTCTGGAAATCTGAGCAGGGGAATTGGAAACTATAAAAAGTGACATAGCCAGTTTGAGAAGGAACTAAATAGAAATTCTGCACCTAAAAAATATATCAATAGAAATTAAAATTAAAATTCAATTGATAAGTTCTATAGCAGATTATAATTAAAGAAAAATTAGTTAACTATAGACTTGTCTGAAGAAAAACTCACAATAAAACAGAGGGAAAGATTGTAAGAACAGAAATGAAAAAGGAGAAAAACATATAATGGGCCAGACAAATAGAAAACACAAAACAGCATAGTAGATTTAGCTTAAATACATCACAAGTTATCATTAAATACAAAAAAGTTAAATGTTCCAATGAAATGATAAAGAGTGACAAATTGGATTTAAAAACACTAGATGTTGTTTATAAGAGACACATTAAAAACAAAAGAATAAGAAAGATTGAAGTAAAAGGATGGATAATTGTATACTATGCAAACACTAACCCAAAAGAATCTATGTCACCAAACTGCTATCAGACGAAGTGGAATTTTAGGCAAAAAAATCATTACTTGAAATAAAGAGAATTACTTCATAATGATAAAGGCTCACTCAATTCATCAGGAAGATGTAAAAGTTTCAATTTTATATGTACATAATAACAAAGGCTCAAAATATGTGATTCAAAGATGTGTAGAATTAAAACAAGAGACAATCATTGTGGAATTGGAAGATTTTAACTCACCACCTCCCCCTTGGTAATTGATAGAACAAGCAACAAATATACATATATATTAAGTATATATATTTATATGGATTTCATATGTTACATATGTGTGTATATGTGTGTGTGTTCTACCTAAAGGTTACATAAAAACTACTGTACTTGACAATTTCAGAATATGTACACTTCTTAAGCACATGAAATATTTGTAGAAATTGACAAAATGACCAGATAATGGATATTAGAACAAATCCTAATTTTTAAATATTGAACCATGCAGAGAATGTTCTCTGACCCAGAGGCAATTAAGCTAAAATCAATAAGAAAAAATATCAGAAATTCCTCACATGTTTGTAAATTAAGAAATACATTTCCAAGTAATCCATAGGTCAAATCAGCAATCATAAAGGATGTTATAAAATATTTCAAACAAAGCATATCAAAACTTGTCAGATGCAACTGAAATACTACTTAAAGAGAAACTTATATTCATAAATGCCTATATTAGAAAAGAGACACTGAGTTTAATGAGCTAAGTATCTATATTAAAAATGTTAGAAAAGGAACAACTAATTAAACCCAAAGAAAATAGAATAAAAGCATGATAAAGGTAAGAAAAGAAACTAACAAATTAGAAAGATGAATATAGAATAAAAGGCTTGATACAGCCAAACTCTGGCTCTTTGGAAAACTAATAAACTGCAGCTTATTATACAGCAATCAAAAGTAGTGACTCAGGGATGCTTGCAAAAACATGGGATTACAAACAATGCTGAGCAAAAAAAACAAGACACAGTAGAATATATATGGTAGGATTTCATTTACCTACTGTAGATAGGTTCTAACTAAACTTGAAATCAAGTCAACTGTATCATTTAGGGATGCCTCACCAGTGATGAAACTATAAAAAAAGCAAGGAAGTGAATGCCATAAAAGTGAGGCTCCCATCTACTTTTCCCTGGTGAGGAAGGAATGTTGTTGAGAAGGACCCCATGAGGGACTTCTTGGGTGCTGGCTACATTCTACTCTTTGACTTGAGTGGTGGTTTCATGTATTCACTTTATAACTATTTATTATAATCATTCAATATATATGAATATACACACACACACACACACACACACACACACACACACACACACTTTCCTCTATTTGTGCTAGAGTTGGTAATTCAATACACAAAGTATACACACATTTTGTGTCAGATATTTGGAGACATTCTCATTGTCTGTAGAGTTCTCTTAACCATTCAAAATAAATTGATTTCTTCTCTTAACCATTCAAAATACATTGATTTCATTTTGATTCATCTTACCGATGTGGATAAGGCACAGCTTACATAAATCAAAAATCTGGGACTGATGAGGTAGATCAAAGTGCTCCTAAAACACATATATCCAAATGATAAACATTATGAAACAGTAAAAGAAAAAAGTTCTTTAAAGCAAATTTTGCCAGCTAACTCAGAGACAGTAAAATCCTTGTTAGCCTGATTTTGCTTTTAGAGAACAGCCTGGTGTTAAATAAAAACACAGGCAACAGAAAAGCACATGGTTTTGTTCAACAAGTTAGGGGATTCTTGAGGCTTCTCTTTTGTTTCTCTTTGATTCAGAGCAGACTTCATTTGCCACTAAGTGACCACTAGGGAAATGTTCAGCCACATCCCTTTTCTCAAGATGGAGACGGAGAAGTAAGCCAGCCATTTCACTGCAATATGTGCTTTAATGGAAGTAGCCTAGAGTGTGATGCAAGAACATAGAAATGGCAGCCAATTTAACTTGAGGAGGCTTCGAGCGGATGGTATCCCTCAGCAATATCTGAAGGCCAAGGAGGAGCTGAACTAGTAAGGTGGTTTAAGGGTGGAGCTAGCTTTTTAGTTTGGAAGAAACATGGGTGCAAAGGTCTGTAGAAAAGAGAAAGCAAACTGCAAACAAGAAAATCCAGAAGTTGGGGTGTAAAGTGCAAAAGTTAGCGGGAGTGGGAAGCAGGGAGGATAAAGCAAGTCCAAGGGTGGTTCCCTATTCCCAGAAAGAACAGGAAAGAGAAGTGGATCATTAAAGCCACTGGGCTCCTCTGTGGATTCCGAGCTGCAGGGGCCTCATCTCTGGCCTTTTAAACATACCCACTACACCCAGTGAGCTGTGGACTAGAGCCTGTCTCAGCTATTCACCAGGAGCCCTCTCCTACTTCCCCCTGCCCATCTGAACCATCACTCCTTACTATTACCTTTCTGACACCCTCACCAAAATAGCACCTGATCCCCATCTGTACCCGCCACTGACATCCCGGTATTCCTGGTCTCCCTCTGCAACCTCCAGTGTGTCTTCCTCATTTTAGAAAGCCCTGCTGGAAGCCCTCTCCATTAGATTCCCATCACCGTCCATCTACCAGCATTGCTCTGTCTTCTATAGGGGCTACCACTAGTTCAGATCCATCTTTGCAACCCTCATCCAGAATAGCCCTGATACAGTGGCAGGGAATCCCTCTCCCTTCATTCCTTCCTTCCTTCCCTCTCCCTCCCTCCCTCCCTCCTTCCTTCCTTCTTTCCTTCCTTCCTTCCTTCCTTCCTTCCTTCCTTCCTTCCTTCCTACCTTCCTTCCTTCCTTCCTTCCTTCTAGCCTTCTTTTATGTATTCATGCATTCAAAATGTAATAAGCATCTACTACTTTTCAGGTGTTTCACCAGGCACTGGGGATAAAGTGGTAAAAAAGTTACAGGCTTCTTACTCTTCTGTTACCTAGGGGTAATAGACAATAGACAATGAATTACAACCCAGTGTGATGAGTTTCCTGTTAGGTGGGTGTGGGTGCCATCCAGTCACCCCACAATCCAGTCATGGAGGAACCATGGCTGGTCACTTAAAAGGCTCTCTGCAACCCAAAGGGCAGCAAAGGGCATTGAGGAAGGACAACCAAGTTGGACATGGTATCTCTTGACACAGGAGCACCCACCTCAATGCTGGAAGACCAATGCCTTGGATCCTTCACATCTGTAGAGATCACCAACCCTGTGACCTTTCCCCAGGTGTGCCCCCATTCTTCACCACCTCAGCAATGGACAGCAACTTTGCTGTCCACCTCACACCTAGCACTGAACGAATCCTCCAGTGTCAGGAACTGTATTGAAGAGCAGAATCTTTGGCTGGTACCACGGCCTGCTCCAGGCTGGCCCTGCTGGCCTCCAGCTGCTGGTAAGAACTTCTTGGGAGCTGGTCTCTCACATCAGGAATTCCCTGAAATGTTACTGGGTCTTCCGTCTAGCCCAGCCAGGGATGAGGGCCTGGCCAGGGGTATATTACACCCTACTAACTGATCTCACTTCAAATTCATATCACTAAAGAGTATGTGGGGTCTTAGGCTGCACACCCGCACTCACACTGTGATTTTCTTGTCCAAGTACTTTCCTACTCTCCTCACTTCTCTCCTGAAATCTTTCCTACCCTCATTCCAAGCTGATGGCCTTGCTTCCCATGTCACTAAAGATATAAAAGCAATGGAGGACTTCCTTGAGTTCCCATCACCACACCTTCCCACCTGCTCACAGCTGTGGCTCCACCTTCCCTCCTGTTGCTATGGGCACCCAGCAAAGCCAGCTCCTCACCACTCATCTCTCTCCTGTCCTCCAGGACATTGATCCTTTTTTTTAAACTGATGTGCCCTTTCTATATTAAAGTTAGAGCTAAAGGAAATGGTTCATATTAAACACTAGGGAGGGGGAGGGTATAGCTCAAGTGGTAGAGTGCATGCTTAGCATGTATGAGGTGCTGGGTTCAATCCCCAGTATCACCATTAAGCAAATAAATAAACCTAATTCTCTCCCTCTCCTCCACAAACAACAATAAAATACATACATACATACACACACACACACACACACACACACACACACACACTAGGGAAATCATTTAAAATATTTATCCTAGGGGTTAAATCTAAGTTTGGAGGTAGAACAGTCATATGGCTTCTATTTGCCATGGAATATCTGCCAGGGGTCGCCACAGGGAGGGAGGAAAGATCTAGGCTACAAGTGCAACCCCAATAAGATACCTGAGTCAGGGAGCCTGGGGTGCTGGTTGACATGGTAGAGAAGAGGGGCTCTAGGGTCTACTCCAAGCCAGCCCTGCCGCAGAGCCTCTGAAAAGCAGTGTGACAGTCAGCCATGTCCCAGAAACAGAGGACAGCAGGGCATGATGCACCTGAGCACAGTGCTAACCATCATCACCAAAGGCTAAATCATCACACAAATATGCCATTGTGGTGTGAGGTGCTTTTAGACAGTCAAAGACCTTTTGGGCCCAGGCCATGCAATTCTATGCCTGCTTCCCAAGGACGCATGACTATGGCTCTCAGTGATGGTTAGGTGGCTATAATTTGTCTGGGAACTCATTTCAAGACCTCTACCATGAACATCCATCATTCTTTCTAAAAGAAAACCTACTCTTGGACCAAGGGACAGGGGAGGGGACAGAAGGGAACTCTAGTTATGACTATTACTTGCTTTGATCAATAAATGGAGTTCCTCTTTAGAGCCCAGCGGTCTAGATTGTCTTTTTTCTTTTTAAAAAAAATTTTCAAAGTTTAATACAGTTCAAATCATTTTAGCTCCTTCACTGCCAAACCTGGCAGCAGGGACGATATTATCTCAAATTGGCCTTGCACTGGTTGGGGAGAAAGTAGAAATTAGAACAATTGCTAAAAGATTTCAGCTTTCTCTTTCTTTATTAAGTCTGATGACTCAGACTGAATTGAGGCTTTTTTGTAACAGGCAGGCAGGCACATCCTTCTTGCATAAATGACAGAACATGTAACCCACCTGCTACAGCACCTTGCCTGGAGAGGACATTCGATCTACTGTGCCTAAAAATATGAGTGGCATATATTCCATTCTGCTGCATGATGTCCATCACAATGAGCACAAGTTTTAAAAGTGAAATGTATTTTGAAATGTTATTACCAAACTGGAAGGTGAAACAAAAGAGAGTTTTCATGGATGGCTACAGTTTCTATTTCACTGGACTGAAGAGACACTGTGCAGGAAGAAACCTAAAGCCTCTTTGGAGCACCATTTATCTTTCTGTTAAACAGCAATAAGATGTAGTAAAGAATGAGTTTAAGTTTTGTGTTCATTTAAAATCCTTTCTGTTACCTAGTTAAACAGGACAATTTCCTCTCTTGAGAAAAAGGGCATCTGTTTAAGCCAATGGAAAGTAGCTGCAGGTTTCCTTTTTCCTTGTTAACAGAGCATCAGTCTTGTTCAGGGAGACTGTGCATCCACAGCCCCAGGGGATGAATCACAACTGATAAGGCACTTGCTGTGATGGCACTTCCCAGACTCCCTGCAGCTAGGTGTGGCCTCTGACTGTTCTAGCCCCTGAGGTGGAAGCAGACGTCTCCAGGGGCTGCTGGGAAAGGTTTTGCTTTCTGATATAAGGGGTATGCGTGAGAGGAGAGCTCACAGTTGCTGCTCCCTACCCATCTCCTTGCCTTTGACTGTGGCTGAGCTGCCTAGGGCTTCAGCAGCTGTCTTGCAATAATGAATCAACAGTGTCAGAAGCCAGTCAGTGGACAAGGCAGTGACAAGGCAGATGACAAGAGAGCTAATCAGTGACAAGGCAGAGGTCTTGATATTAGCACTGAATTGCTGAACCAGCCCTGACTGGATACATTCCCAACTGATAAATGGACTTTTTTTTTCCAGTGGAGGTACTGGGGATTGAACCTTACAACCTTGTGCATGCTAAGCCTGCGCTCTACCAGTGAGCTACAGCACCCTCGCCTCCACAGACCTTTAATTACTGGTTCAATGACTGCCCATATACCCAGTATCCAAATTTAACTATCAATAATATTTACCATATTTGCTTTACCTATGTGTGTATGTGTATCTTCAGTTTATGTTGAAATTAAATTGTAGTTATCATAACTTACCCCTCCTGCACATACCTCCTAAAAATAAGCACATTTTCCTTCATAACTAGAATGCCTCCTAAAAACATTACGAATTTTCTGATACTATCTAAGAGCTAGTCCATATTCAGTTTCCTTTATTATCCCCCAAATATCTTTTTGTAGTTGGTGAAAACTTCCATTTAAATGGTACACATGGAACTTGGGGTTTTGTTTTACTTTTTCTTCTTCTTTTAGTCACAAAGGAGGATTCACTACTTAGCCCTCCAGCAAAAACAGAGTTTCATTCTCCAGCCCATGATGGCTTCTGAGCCCAGGGAAGCCCCTGGGAAGATGTGAATAAGGCTTTGGAGTTAAGACTGTAATTCTCACGTCAGGCACATATCTTACAAAAGCATTGTAAGAATTCCCATTTGGAAACTTATTTGGGATTGAACTCCTGGTGTCCTAACTCTCTTCTCAATCAAATAGCGAGGCAAGGACCGTGAACACTGAGTGTGGGGTAAAGCACCCTGTCTGGGAGGCAGGCTTCTCTAGTTTGGGGACCTAACTTCATGCTACCTCCCCAAATGACCCGGCACATCCCACTCCACGATTTTCATGTAACCATAGGGGAAAATGAACAGGAGATGACATTTATTTACCCACAATTGTAGTAATTACAATACTAATTGTGTATTTGAAATAGTCAACACTCTTTATAAGCATAATTAGGGAAAATTCAGATGCACCCACACTCTGAAAGACACAGATGGGAAAACAAAGCTAATTGTTTCGTGACATTTAAATTAATGAAATCAATTGAGTTTTTGCAGAACACTGTTGTATAAAGGACAAATGTTGCTTATCTTTATTTTTTTAGCCTCCCATTTTACTTAATTAAAATCACTATGCTCAGAGGAACTGTACAATTTCACATGGCCATGGGGATGCGGCAGGGTTGCCTCTGCAGAGGCAATGTGTCCCCTTCTCAAGTAGAACTTACTAATGTCTAACCAGAGACTTACTCAATGACTCTTGTCTCTCTTCATTCACCTCGTGTTTGCGGTTCTGGTCTGTTTTTCCTCATTTCCAGAATTTTCATCGTCTTTTGTTTCTCCCACCATTGCTACATGCTGGGAGAAAAAGATTTCAAATAATGAAAAATACATTTAAAATACTACAATATGGTCATAAAGTGGAAGAAGTCAATGTGCTTTAACTTAATTCCAATTGGATTCCCCCAAAACCATTAATGTTTCATTCATTTCAACTGCAGATATTTAATTGTGTAATCTGTTGTAAGAGCTTTATTGCATATAAATAGAGTCACAGCAACTGCTGTGGAAAGATAGAGGCTTATTATTAACACTCAAAACCCATTATTTTGGGGGAAATACTCAGCCAGCTATAATCAGAGACTCTCAAACTTATCGTACACCAAAAAATGGTTAAAGATACATTTTGACTAAATTATCTGTGTCACCATTCTAGCTAGGAACAATGGTGTAAGTAATTTCTCCTTCTTAGCATGCCATTTTTTCCAACTTTAATTTTTCAAAAGGGCACATGTATTAAGCTTGGGATAATTGACACAAGTCACAAATAAAAGCCCTGTTATATTTTCACAAACATGTCCCAAGAAGCAAATGCTTGCTTCTGCTAATGATTATTTAACCTCTAAATAGAGTGAAAACGAGGAATTTCTAACACTTCAACATTCTGCTTACCGAACATAGACAGCAGGAAGGTTTGGATCCTCCCCTGACTCCCAGAGGCCGAGGAGAAAGATGAATCACAAAGCAGAGCAGCGAACAGCATCTGAACCACATCCGGGCACTGCTGCCATGGGTCGCTTTGTGCAGAAAGTACTAGAGGTGCAAATGTTTCCTGTGGGCTGTGGGAAGAGAGGCCAGCAGTTTTTGCCACCTGTGACCTCCCAGCACAATATGCTCTGTTGGGGGCCCTTCTGGTCCTGGTGGGCATCACCCCGGGAGAAGTAGACACCCCACCACTCTTGCCTCAGCCTGGCCAAGGACATAAGATGTCCAAAACATCCCTGTCTTAAAAAACCTAGGACATATGCAGGAACATTCATTAAGATTCCTAAAGAAGAAAGTTTTATTTTGTGCTTTGAGATATGTCAGCAATCACTTAGAGGCAAACAAGAGCTGGCTCTCTGCGGAGCTGACGTCTCCAGATGCCTCCATGCTTAGAGTGCCCTCCCAAGGATGTGGCTCTCCAGGCCTTTCCAAGCAAGGCTGCTCAGCATCTTTCTCTTTCTCCCTCCAGGCTTTGATGCTCACCTGGGGTGCCTCATCCTTCGGCAAAGAGCGTGGGCTGGGCCCTGCACAGATGAATCCTACAAAAGGTTAATGCCAAGCCCAAGTTCTGGGCAGGTCCTCTTAGGCTGACTGGTCCTCTTTCCAAGCACAATGCCAACCTAACCAAAAGGATTTCATTGTTTAATGAGAATTTCAATTCTGTTTTTTCTTGGGTGGAAGAGAGTGGGATCAGGGATGTTCCCATATCTTTGGTTCATGATGAGTAACATTTAGCAGCAGCTGTGGCCCAGAAAAATCTATTTTTTTTGTCATTTCTGTCCCAATACCTTAGAGCATGGAGTCAAAAATCCTTGAGGTCCTGATTCACTTCAGTAACAACCTACAACATTTCTCTTAGACAGGCTCAGACTCTTGGGACTGTCTCCCTATTTAGTTGAGACATCTTGTCTGCAGTGAATGGCAGAGAGCTGAGAAATCTAAGATAACAAAGCTTTTACTGTAGAAATTTTCTACCAAAAAAGCAAAAAGATACCACAAAGCATTCAATCTGACAAATTCCAGATACATTATTTAAATTTTGCTGCAAAGGCTTCAGCCTAAAATAAATGGCTTTGTTTGCAGAAGTGTGTATAATACCACACATTTGTCAGAATGCCTTACCCATCAGAAAGTGCTGTTGCCCTGGTAACTGGGGAGCTTGGTAGAGCTAAGAGCTCCTGCCCGTGGCAGGGTGTGACACAACCTTGTGAGGGCAGGGCTTCTGTCCCCTGTATTCATCACTCTCTCTCAGGTCCCAGGCACAGGGTTGGGCATAGAGCAGGCCCTCGAGCAATGAACCTATTGCTGTATTTACAAATGGAAGAATATGGCAGGAACACCAGACACTGAGCTTGTAGGGCAAAGAATAAAAAGGACATGTCGCCATTTCATCTTTGATGCACGTGTATGTGACACCACATGGACAGAAAAGGAGCAGAAGAGAGCAGGTGGAGTTGTGTTTTTCAGAAGGAAAATATTCACAAAGTATATGGAAGTATTAACAACTTTTAAGACTACAAGTGGTTTTCCTAAGCAGGGTTTGGCAGGGGTCAAAAAAGCCAATTTAAAGCTCTAGACAGAAACCTGATGGTACTTGGGAATGGGAGAATTTTACAGTATTCCATCAAATGGCGCACACACACACATGTTCTATCATACATGTGTATATACACATAAATACACATAGTATATAAGAAAGTATATGTGTGTGTGTTTCAAACACAGATCTCTGTGATCTTCCTCAGACTTCCCATGATGAATTGAGATGCTTTGGTCATCAATAGAGACATAATAAAATAACTCCCAAAGTTTGGGGAGAAGTGGGGGGAAGCGGCAGGGAGAAAAATGTTCCCTTTTTTTACAGTAAGGCGACAGCTTCCTAAAAAGTATCTTTCTTGACATAAACTATCAAAATCACTTCAAATTTTACCACTTTATGCTTTCCACACCTTTAAGAAAACTGACATATCCGAAGTCAACATTAGAAAAGGGATTATTCACTTACCCCTGGGAAGCAGCCTTTCTCTCTTTCAAAAGACGTTTCTTGTTGTTGTTTTAAGAGGAGTTGGTAGCTGTGAGGCATGTACATGATAGTAAGTGGGTTTTTACTCTCCAGAGGAGAGTATTTCCCCCTCATTGCACGGTGCCAGATAGAGTGATGCACTTGATTTAGTACACCAGTGGCAACTGAAGCCTTAAATTAAAAGGCTCAAAAGAGTTTGAGGAGGAAGCAATGCGGATACCAGATTAGACAGAAGTTCTCTTCACACATTCAGGTTTAGCCCAATTGCATTTTCCAATCCGGAAGCACTCCCTCCCCGCCCTGGGTGGTCAGCGTCCCTCTAAGTGCAGGAAATGCTGACGCCTATGCCCCAGCACAGCTACTGGAGTCAGACTGCCTGGGTTCAGACTGAGGCTCCGTCCACCAGCCAAGTGGCTGCAGTCAGGGTCACTGATTACTTCAAGCCTCAGTGTCTCAGCTCCAAAATGGGCATACTACTACTACTTAATCTCAGAGAGTGGTTATGAAGATTAAACAAGAATGATAATGCATGGAGGAGCTTAGAAGAGCATCTAGGGTGCAATTAATGCTCAAAAGAGCATAGCTGTTGCCATTTATTATTAGCAGTATTGTGTATTCAATTATTATTATTATTATCAGCAGCAGTATTATCATACTCAAGGAGTTTGGTCTGACCTGCGGTAAAAGTGTGAAATGAAAATTATTATTATTATTACAGGGCACCAAGCAAGGAGTCCAGGCAGCTAGTATTTAAAAGACCCGAACTCTCCGATGGCTTTCAGGGAAAGGTTTTTAAAGATGGAGTGAGGGAGAGGGTTTCAGGGTGTGGGATCAGCACATGGACATTCTTCTGATTGGTCAGTGGGTAGGTAATTGGGAGTCAACCTCATCGACCTGGTTCCATCCGGTCTGGGGTCTACGTGCTTGGTCAGCATTTAGTTAACTTCTTTCACCTGGTGGGTGTTTCAGTATCTGTAAAACAGCTCAAAAAATTTGACTCAGACTATTATCCATAGCCCTTGAGGAGGAACTAAAGGTCCTTGATTTTGTTTAAAGGCTAAACTATTATTATTTTGTCTTATTTGACTATTTTCCTTTGCTTCTACATTTTCTCACCTTTCTATTAAATTTAATCTTTGGAACTTAGGGAAGGTCTAGGAGGCTAAAATTTTTCTACAAACAAGAGGCAGGTGGAAGACATGGAGGAGTCTGTCCCGGGAGGCCCCATAGGATCCTGCTTAGTTACAAAGGCAATAAGTAGTTGGGGGAAGATAAACATTAAGCCCACAAACACACTCTCTCCCCTTTCCCTCTGTGCCAGACTGTCACGCCTACAGCTTTGGGATTAATCTAGGCATTGCTCCGGGATTAAGGTAACAAGCTGAGTTCCCCCGAGCATGATCCATAGTGATAGAAACAGCCATCAGAGTGGCATAGAGCACAACAAAAAAGGCAGTTTTACTCTTTTAAACTAATTCTTAAATAATTAATGCATAGGTAGAGTCTCCTCATAAAAATACAAACAATACAGATAAGAACAAACTCTCCTTTGACCAACATTCCCTATTCTTGAGTCCTCGCCAGAGGTAAGCACTGTTATTAGGGTGGAATGCATCCTTCAGACTCTCCATAGAAAATGTACACTGTTCGTTTTGGTTCACATAAACAGACTCATACTCTGTACTATCTAGCAACTGCTTTTTTATTTCACGAGTGTCTGGAGATTTTGCCGTGCTTGTATACATACATAGTTCTAACGTATTCATTCTTTTCAGTGTGTGTCTATTCTCAATAACCAAGTGGAAAGCTTTAACAGGTCTGATGAGAGTCCATCCCTTGCCCCCTCTGTCTTTTCCAGAAGCAGTTATCTTGTAGGAGGAAATGTCACTAGCTTGAGAGTCTGGAGATGTGTCTTTGCTGCTACCACTTCTAACTAGAGGGAGAACTTGAGAACTCAGTCCTCTTATCTATTACATGAGAGAACTGGATTACATAGTTTCTAGATTCCAGTACAGCTATAATAATCAGTGTTTTGGCTATTAAGAAAGAAAAGGCTATCTCTCCCAACAGTCAGAATGAGGAAAGCTGTGCTGTCTGAGTGGGCGAAAGCTGAAGATTTCGGAAGTGGTTCTTCCTACAAAGAGGTACGTGCTCTCCACAAAGTTCGGTCCATTGATAGAGTCTGGTTTACCTCATTCTTTTAATGTTCACATAGTAGTCAATAGTATATGGGCTTTGTCTGAAGTCACAAGAGTCGAGATATTTTTGAGTAGTCAAGAATACACAAACTTGTCTAGTAGAATCTGGTTGAAAAATATTGCATCTGGGCTGTTTACTGGGAATAGAATTAGGATGTTAGAGAGCAGATTCAGGTGGATGATAAAAGGGAGAGGTTCCAGTACCCTAAAAAGGTTCATTCAATTATTTGTTCAACATTTATTGAACACCTACTCTGCCCAGTGGTGAGGATACTAAAATAAAGAACCAACTAGCTTTTGTACTTCCAAAATCTTAGCCATGGTCTGTTCTCTACCCAAAAAGGTATCTGCATTACAGAGTAGTTCTCCTGTTTCCCAGCCCACTACCAAGGTACTTCACTGCCAGAGATTTCAGAAGAAGCCTTGAAGTACTATTTGTCAGCATGTCCTTTTAATGAGGTTCCCTTCAACCCCACTGTTAATATTTTAATCAGTAAAGGAGAGCGAAGTGGTTGACAGTAACCATTTCATTACTCTTATTTATTATTCATTATTATCTTATTTGGAATATACTAAAAAATTATCACTGCTGGCACCAAAAAGAAATATTCTTTCACCGGAAACAGAAAACAGGGACCTATTATGGCGTGCATGAACAGCGATACAATTTGGAGTGCGTGGGGAGGTTGAATGTGAAGGCTGCAGTGTGGGATGAGGGGAGAAGGAGACCCAGCAAACCTTCACCCACCTTCTTTGCTTTATCCTCTGAACTGCTGTAGGTGGTAAACACCTGGGGAGTCCATATCATGACTGCCACACCCGCTGGTGCTGAGCCCTCAGGAAAGCTAAGTTCTGCTCCTTTGTCCCACACCCACACATTCTGTTAGACAGACTACAAGCTATAAATGATCCTTTATGTAAACTGAAAACAAGTTTACTTATCAGTAAATTAAAACTAGATTATATGGGCACTTTGGAAAAAAATACTCTGGACTTTAAAAAGCAGCCATTAAAAAACTACTGTATCTGTGTTAGGCTGAAATTCTCAAAAATATTTCATATGGACTATTCATGGATAAATACACTCCTTTTCAGACAACTCATTCCACATATATTAATTTAATGTCAGAAAAAGCTTTGACTGGTTTAATCTTGAAATTTCCCTTCTAAGTGAAAATATTTGAATTATCTAAAACAAATTTCATTTTAAAGAGTTAAAAATGCATGTGTATATTTTATATGTGTGTATATTTAACAAAGTAATTTCTTTAGAATTATAATTTGTTCCCATTGTGACTAAGAGCCCTCTAGGTACGGTGGAAAGATGAGTATCTGAAGTTGAATAAAAAGTCTAACATCCTTCCTTCCTCATTTTCACTCATTTGCAAACCTTTCCGTAGTAGTAGGCTCTATTAAAATACCTCTATTTGAGGCATTTATATGTAAATGATATCTTGCCAAGACATCTGCAGAGGTATTGGGGACCGGCAAGTCAGCACCAACAAGTGCTGAAACCCACTAGGTCATCCCTCTGGGAGCCCAGACCCCTGAATCCCAAAGGCATGAAGATCACCTCAAGATAAAGGCCTTCCTTACATCCTCATCCCTCCCTGTGAACTGCTTTGCCTTAATTCCTGTCTTAATTACTATGTGACTTTTAGGCATTCTTATTTTTTTTTCTCACGTAAGCTTTATTTGGTCCCCAACAGTGAGGCTCACAACCCTGAACATTTCTGGAAGCGTCATTCCTACTTTGTAGGTCATCATATTTCACCTGCTGAAATACATTCATTACTTCTTAGCTAGTCACTCTGACTTAATTTTCCACCCTGTAGAGCTCTTGTGCGCACTGCTGTTTCTCTAAACAATAACTCTCAGGAAATGGTGTAGGGCAAAGATAGCACCAAATACCAGCAAGGCAGGGAGGCTGTTTTTATTACGGTGATTTCCTTATGTTGAACACACTGATATCCAGCTAGCTGAGCTCTGTGCTTAATATTGCATTTGAAATGAAAAAAAGGATTCCAAGTTCTTCAAAATTTGCATTCTCAAAGGCTGTCTTCTTGAATTTCTACATTTTAAAAACAATCTTCTGACAACTAAGATCGTATTTAAACCGGCTTTGCAAATTCCAGCAAGAAACTGAGTCCACATCACTTGAGAATCTATTCTGTCAACTTTCCTTGCTTCCCCCTAGCCAAAAAGACATACCATTTAAAAATTTTGTGTAATTACTTTAAAAATATGTTAAGTATTCAACATACAGCTAGTTAGGCTCCTGGAGTTACAGTATGGAAGGAGAAAAGAATGAAAGGACACGATACCAAGAACTAGAAGAGGAAAATTTCTAAATTGAAAATGACTCTAAAGCAGAGGAACAAAGCAAGCATTAAGGGGTTGACTGCAGTTCTGGTTTAGCGGCTTGGTCCACGTGGCAGCCCTCTGGTGTGGAAAGCGGTAGTCCAGGTCATCCCGAACAAGTGTGTATTGGTTTGTTTAGATTATGAACACAAAAACAAAACTTTAAATGTTACTGAAGAAAACTTGCAGCCCCCTCTGCAAAGAAGATGTCCGTGAAAGTAGCCAAATCTACAAAACGCAGTCCTAAATGATTTTCTCTCCTTTATTTTCCCCCACTCTATGAAAACTTAACCCTGATTGTGAAGTTTGTTCTAGAATTGCCAGATTAATTTCCTTCTGCAGTCTGTAGCGTGAATGCTTAACTTCTTTCCTAATAAGGAAGTACCTGTCGACAGCACAGTGATTTTTGTCCAGTTCTTTTCTGTTCTCAAGACCTTAAGGAATGGTATTAAATGCAAAGTACACCACTTAGCTTTATTCTTGTCCCCTGCCATTATAAGTGAACTAACTAACCTTGAATTAATTTGTTCAAAATGATTCCTACAGAGCTGTTTTAAGCTCCAAAGGTTTGAGGCTATACGAATTCCTTTCATATGACAATTAAGCAGCAAGGCTAAAGCATGTAACTGTCCCAGCAAACCTTGTAGCCCAGGAAGAGAAGTGGGCTTTGGTCCAATTTTACCTGCAAGATTCCTGACACTTCTGAAGTGTCTGCACTTTAGCCTTGCCTTTTATACAATTCTCTTTGGTTACTTTATGGATTAAAAGAAAAAAAGTTCCACTGAGCACTCCCTAGCAGAAAGGAGCAGGAAGGCCTTGTTCGTTCCCATCTCCCATCTTCAGCTTCCCTATAATTTTTTTTCCTTCCCAAAGAGGGGTCTTCTCTGACTCTGAGAGTTCAGAGTGCAAATCAACCATTTGTTAGCTCTGAATATCAGGCAAGTGACTTCTCTAAGCCACGTGTATTCAACAAATATTGAGTCACTATGTGCGAAGCAGCTTTCTAAGGGGTAAAGAAGACAAAGCTCCTACTTACTAAACTCCCGTTGTCATAAAAAGAGAAATAATGAACAGATGGGTAAAGGGGCATTTAATAGTGTCAGATGGCACTAAGAGCTGTGCAGAAATGTGAGGCAGGGTGAAGGGAAGAGGGAAGAAGGGAGGCTATTTTAGACTGAGCCATCTGGAAAGGGCTGTCTGGGGTGTGAAGTTGGATCAGAGACCAAATGAGGTAAGGGAGTGAGTCCTAGCTAGGGGAGAGGACAGTAACCACAGAGGGCAGCAAGCTTGGCCTGTTCTGAGAATGGCAAGGAGCTAGTGTGGCTGGAGTGAGGTCCATGTTTAGTAGAGTAGGAGATGAGGACAGGGAGGTACGTGAGGCCAGGGCACCTGTGCCCTGTGGCCACTGTGGGACTTTAGATTTCAGTCAGTGCCAGGAAGTTGTCGTCAGAGAGTTTTAGCAGAGGATGATATGGTCTGATTTCATGTTATAAAAATGGCTTAGGTTGATTTCGAGGAGAATGGACTATATGGAGGGAACCACAGAAGCAGAAAGACTGGAAAGGAAGTTATAATATTGGCTGCGGCAAGGGATGATGGTAGTTCACTGATCTACACCATGAGGATTACGGTAGCAACAACTGCATGGCGCCGTTGTGAGAATTAAATGGGATAGTACATGTAAGTGGCTTAACACAGTGCCTAGCGTTAGCATTGTTATTGTTAGTATCATGATTATCTGAGGTGATTCTTCTACCCCAGCTGGCAGCTCCTTCTCTAAGCTGTGGCACTCCCCTTGCTCAAGGGGTTTGGGGGGATTCCACATACTCCTTTATCCCTTCTAAACACCTTCTCCTATGTCCTAGAGCAGCCTTGCATACTAGAGGGTTTATATGTTGATCAAGATGTTCAAAATGCTTTGCCAAGACTATTTTTACTCTTTGTGGTTTAAGCCCTGCTGTTTATGACAGCTGAGGGGCAGCATGGTAGAGAGCGCTGGTAAAGTACTGCGCTGCCCAGGAGGCACTTGGCAATGGATAGGGGGCATTTCTGGATGTCACAATGACAGAGGGCCAGTGCTGGCTGGCACTTAGTGGGTGAGGTCCAGGCATGATAAATGGGAGAGCCCTGCACAAAAATGACTTCCTACCCAAGCAGCCCATGCTGGCCCTCTAGGAAACACGTAGATGACAGAAAAGTCTGCATGCAAATGGTATACGGCCGACTCCAGGGAGGTGTGCAGTGTGGGATGGGAGGTGTGAGTATGCTGATGCAGAGGAAAGAGCATTGGGCTGCTCTTAGTCTCAACTCTAACAGTACACGTCATGTGAAAGTAGACCTTTCACTTGTTATTGAGCCTCAGCTTCCTTATCTAGAAGGATTTTCCTTGACTACCGCCTTGGAAAGTTAAGAAAATTCAATAAGACAATGCCTGTGTGTGCATTCATTAAATTGTAAATCATGAGGCTGAAAAAACCTGTCTCTCTGTGCACACAAGTTGCTAGTGCAGTCTCTACTCTTGAGAATTTGTAATTAAATCATCATTAATGAAGAGCTATAAGCTCCCATTAGAGAAGAAAGTAGGAAATGTGCTTTCAAAATCACAGGCCTGGTTTTCACGAGCCAAATATATTATACTTAATTAAACTTCACAAATGACAATTACTTTTCCCCATAATTAGGCATATTTTCTCAAGTATATCTACTGTACTAAAACATATTAAGAAAGAAGGGGAGGGTATAGCTTAGTGGTAGGGTGTGTGCTTAGCATGCATGAGGTCCTGGATTCAATCCCCAGTACCTCTGTTAAAAATAAATGAATAAATAAACCTAATTTATTTATTTTTAATATTAAGAAAAACATACTCAAAATGTTATTTTGGCTTTTTAAAACAAAATTACAAGTAACACATAATACCTACCTTCTTTTAAAAATTGAAAAGGAAACAACCCAGTAGCACAAATTAAACTTTTTTCTGTTTTTGCTTTGTTTTTGTTTTAACTATGATTGTCTCTTTCATGGCAAAATCTCACTGGGAGAAATTTTGTTCTGCTAGAATAAAATTGAACCCATCTTTTATCAACTTTCATGTTTGTAGTCAGAAAATAGGTACTTCTGTACATTTGCTATTCACTCACTAATAGATTGTAACTATTATCTACCATAGATCCATTTTGTACAAACTTTCAAAATTTATTCTAAAGGGCACTCCTACCCCAAATAAATAAGGTGGGAATAAGAGGTGTAGGGCAACAAACACTAAAAGCTACATGTAATCCTTTGAAGGGGATACTTTTCCTTAGTAAAATAAATTATTGACCAAAAAAAACCCAAAAAAACTAAAAAATTGTGTTAAAATGGACTGAGGTTAAAAATTTGGCAAACTAAATATATTAGATAAGATTATTTACTGTGACACTGATTCTTTCTTTTTCTATTAATATTTATTTACTGAATATTAATCTTAATTTGTCTAACCCAGTTACTACCTGTGGACAATGATTGCCATAAATGTAGTGATGAGGCCCAGTTTTAGCCAACAAGGTGTTAATAAACACGTGCTAGGTGTGCTTCCAGGATAGCTTCTGATGTACTGTATTAAGAAGACAAGCTCCGATTAGGAATGCATTTTGTAATTCCTAGAGCAACCACTAAAAATAATAATAATAATACAAAAAAAGTGTGGCTAAAATACCAACAAATAGTTTAAAATGGAACAGAAAGAAAAAAATTTAAAAGCAAAAATGTGGGAAGAAAAGAACAAGGAGCAGAGGGTATAAATAATGAGATGATAAAATGATAGACCTAAATGTAACCACATCAATAATTACATCAGGTTGATGATCTAAACACATTATTTAAAAGGCAAAGATTATCAGAGTGGATAAAAAAAAGCAAGACTCGACTATATACTCCCCACAAAAGTCATATTTTAAACAAAAAGACACAAATTCACATGTTGAAATCTTAATGCTAGATGTGATGGTGATGGGGGAAGAGGCCTTGGAGGGTACTGAGTCATGACGGTGGATCTCTTTTGGATGGGATTAGTGTTCTTATAAAAGAGATGCCACAGAGATCCCTAGCCCCTTCCACCATGTGAGGACACAATGAGAGGTCTGTGACTCTGAAGAGGGCCCTCACCTGACCATGCTGGTGTCCTGATCTCAGATTCGCATTTCATGGTGAGGCTAAAGCAATAACCATGCGAAGTGCTCATTTACATGAGTTTTGGATTCAGGAACAGAGAGGAAGAACCTCATGCCCTTTTGGCTTTTTATGATAGCATCTGGGAACAATTACTGGAATTGGATTCCAGTGGTTGTCATCAATTTGGTGGCTGTTTAGAGGCTCTTAACCCATGAAGGTATCAGATACAGAGGATCCTTGCAAATGAGAGCAGCAGTATGTAGGTTGGCTTATTTTTGTTTTCTTTTCTTTCTTGGCTCATTTGTTAATTTTTAATCACAACCAATTGCCCTGATACTAAAGTTCTGTCTGATTTTATTTTACACCAGACAATCTTTGATAATCAGTCTTGATTTGAAAAAAAACCCAAAGAACTTTAGCATTGTCTTTGACAGCAAGATAACTGACCCCTAAAATAGTCCCTAGAGAGAAATCATTTATTGTTCTCATATTTACATTGAAGTTCAACTTTTTTGAAATGTTTTTAATCCTACTATTATATCTTTGAAGTGTATTCTCACTAAATAGCCTCCATTTAGCAAAGCAAGATATCCATCCTCTTTTCAAAAGAAACAGTGAGATAAGAAAAGATAAATGTATTTGAAGATTGGCTGATAATTTTATCACAGAAGTGTACTGATTGGCTTCATTGGGAAGTACAGAATATTTGCAAGTAATGTTGATGGTATTTTGACATCTAAACTGAAGTGACTTTTCCACCTCTGGGATGGTAGCATGAGGAGCTCCGAGGACCTACTCCCTAATACACAAGTATAGCTGGTGAAAATTATTTAAAGAAAACAACCATTGAAAGTTTCTGGAAATTGCCTTAAGGGCATACAACAAGTGAAGAAACATTTGTTCAAGAAAATCTACTAAAGTAGGGAAGGGAATAGCTCAATGGTAGAGTGTGTGCTTAGCATGCATGAGGTCCTGGGTTCAATCCCCAGTATCTCCAATAAATAAAAAGATAAACAAACATAATTACCCCTCCCCCACAAAAAACTACTAAAATTCAGAAAAAAACAGAGAGTATGTGGGATTTGAGTTTTGATAACTCTCCCTCCCTTACACCTCCCAGATTAGCTAAACAGAAGCTCTGTTCTAGGTGGATATGGCCAAGAATAGGGGGACCACTCTTTCCTAAGCTCCCATCAAAGGTTAACACATCTCACCAGGTGGACAGGCCCTAGCATTTCTTATCTCTTCCAACTCCAAGTTCAAGAGGAAAAATTCTTGGAAAGTGCAGCCAACAGGTGGGGGGCTTCATTCCTCCACTCAGCACTCACCCATAATACAAAGACTCTACCCTACATGTGGCAGACCAAGAACACTGGGACCCCAATTACCCTTGTTCAGGCTCTCTCAAAAGGCAGAGGGTTCATGCCAGGATAGGCAAGTCAAGAAGATCAGAGGCTACTGCTCAACTCAGCACCCAGAGTGGCACTTCAGAGATTTTTTTTCCCTAGGGGGACAGGTAATTCATACGAAAAGAAAGCTCCAGAGTTTTCCCTAAAGTAGCTGACTTTATTTGAAACAGAGTGTGGGAAAGTTCAAGCCTAAGGGTGCTCTAGGAAACGACAGCTCTCTTAATTAAGAGCAACAGTTAAATCATAGGCCAGCTAGTTCATCAGAGAGAACCAAGGAAAATGACACCTAAGGAGAGCTCTCCTAGGGTCAGAGAAAACCTCAAGAACTGGCCTCAAAAACTGCTTCTGCCTGAATTTAATTGGATCAGACTGAAGAACTATTTATGCCCCAGGGCATAAGCTGAAAACTAAAGAGGAATTATCCAGTATTCATGGAACCTAACAGTTGAATGTGATATCAGGTGAGGCTGACAGCTTAACAGAGACCAAGGGAAAAGACAGTCAAGAAAAGCCCTGTTGAAACCAGTCACCCCCAACATGCCTGTGTGCATGCCCAAGGCTGTGCCCTCCGAGGGATATGACACAGTGGGAAAAAACAGACTTCACTAAAATAATCTAGCCAAGTTTCACACACACACACACACACACACACACACACACACACACACACACACCCCAAATAGCAACAAAAATAAGCCCCAGAGGAAGGGGAGGAAAATCAGTATTTATAGTCCAATGTACAAAATTCTTCAGGATGAAAGCAAATAAGCCCAGATGGAAACTTGAATGCACATGAAAAAATGAAGACATAGGTAAGGGCAAATAATGTAATTATAAAAGTATATTGTAGTAAAAAATGCATGCTTTTTCTCTGGTTTACAAAGCAATTATATAAAACAATATGAATATAATTATGTTTGGCCTATCATATAGAAATGTACTATATTTGGCAATAACAGTACAAACAGTACAAAGGAGGTGGGTTGGATCAAAGTTTTGGAGTATAGAAATGACACTAGATGGTAATTCAAATCAATGGGAACTAATGAAGAGTACTAAAATGGTAAGTAAGAAGTTAAAAATGACAAATGCTTCACATAGATACTTTTTCTCTTTTCTTTTCTCAGCTTCTTTAATAGACACAAAATTATATAAAGTAATAATTATAACAATGTAGTCTTGGGTTTGTAGCATATAAAATTTTAGTATGTATAATAATAATAGCACAAAAACAGGGGGAAGAAGGAATTTCTATATCTCAAAGGAATTAAGTTAGTATAAGTCTAAAACTGATTTTGATATGTTAATATGTATATGGTGAATTCTAGAGCAACCACTCAGAAAAACTCAAAAGCCTATAGTGAAAAATATAATTAAATAAGTTTAATATCATACTAGGAAATGTTCACTTAATAGGAAAAAAAGTGGTAAAGGAGGAATAGAGAAACTAAAAAGACATGAGACATGGAAAACAAAAAAATAAAATGGCAGATCAATCAAATAATAATACTAAATGTGAAGAGATTACATCATCCAGTCAAAAGGCAGAGATTGTCAGACTGGATAAAAACACAAGATCCAACTACATACTGTCTACAGGATATACATTTTAGATTCAAAGACAGGAACAAGTTGAAAGTAAAGTACGAGAAAATGCGTATATTGTAAATTGCAACCATTAGAAAGCTAAAGTGGCTATATTAACATCAGACAAGACAGACTTTTAAAACAAACAAACAAAAATAGTAGGGACACTTTTTAATAATAAACCCATCAGGAAGCTATAACAATTATAAACATATATACACAGAACAGAACTCCTAAAACAGGTGAAAAAAAAATGGACAACTGAAAAAAGAAATATACAATTCAACAATAATAGCTGGAGACTTCAATACCCCACTTTCAATAATGGATAGAATAAGTAGGCAGAAGATCAACAAGAAAATAGGAATTAAACAATACTATACATAAATTTGACTTAACACATCTCTATACAACACTCCGCCCAACAACAGTAGAAAACACTTTCTTCTCGAGTGCACATGGAACAATCTCAAGGATAGAGCTTATGTTAGGTCATAAAACAAGCATAACATGTTTGTTAATAACATAACACATTCTATAGAGAGGATTTTACAGCTTTAACAGGTGGGCTTTATCCCAAGAATGCAAGGTTTTAACATTCAAAAATAAATTAATGTAATACACCATATTAACGGAATAAAGGACGAAAACTACAGGGTCATCTCATTAAGTGTAGAGAAAGCATTTGACGGGGGAAGGGGACTGGAGGAGGTGTTGGTCAAAGCACACATAATTTCAGGTAACAAGATAAGTAAGTCCTTGAGATCTACAGTACAGCATTTTGCATATAGTTAACAATATAGTATTGTATGCTTAAAAATTTGTTAATGGGGTAGATCTTATGTTAAATTTATTATAAATTTTTAGAAGAGGAAGGAAGGAAATTTTTAGAGTTGATGGTTTAGTTTTTGGCATTGTATATGGTATAGGTTTCATGAGTGTATACTTAACCTTCAAAATCATCAAGATGTATGCATTAAGTATGTATAGTCTTTTTTATGTCAATCATACCTCAGTAAATGAATTTTTTAAAAAGAAAGAACTATCAATATCCTCCTCAAAAAAAGAGAGAATCTTAAAAGAGAGAGAGAGAGAAAGCATTTGACAATATCCAACATGATCAAAACACTCAACAAACTGAATATCTTCAATCTGGTAAAGAGTAGCTATTGAAAACTCACAGCTAGCATCATAATAATGAAAGACTGAAATTCAGAATATGACTTTATTTAGAAATAGGGCATTTGCAGATGTAGTTCGTTAAGATGAAGTCACATTGGATCAGGGTGGCCCCTAAATCCAATGTCCTTATAAGAAGGTCATATGAAGATACACAAGGAAGAAGGTTATATGGTAACAGAGCCAGAAATTGAAATAATGCAGCTAGAAGACAAGAAACACCAAGGACTGCTTCAAGTACCAGAAGTTTGGAAGAAGCAAGGTATGAGTCCTCTGGAGACTTCAAAGAGAGCATGACCCTCCCAACACCTTAATTTCAGACTTCTATCCTCCAGAACTGTGAGAGAATAAATTTCTGTTGTTTTAAGATACACAATTTGTGGTAATTTGTTACAGCAGCCCTGAGAAACTGATACAGATTTTGGTAGCATGATGTGGGGTGCTGCTACAACAAATATTTAAAATTGTGGAAGTGGCTTTGGAATTAGGTAATGGGTAGAGGCTGGAACAATCTTGAGGTGCTTGATAAAAAAGCCGAGATTGCCTTGATGAGATTGTGGGTAGAAGTATGGGTGTTAAAGGTGATTTTGGTGAGAGCTCAGAAGGAAGAGATGGTAGTGAAAGCTTCTATCATCTTAGAGAATGCATATATTACCATAAACAGATTGTTGGTAAAAATACGTACTTTAAAGATGCTTCTGATGAGGCCAGAAGGAAATGAGAAACAGGCTATTGGAAACTGAAGAAGTGATCCCGGTTATAAAATGGCAGAAAAGTTGGCTGAATTGTGTTCCAGTGTTGAGTGGAAAGGAGAAATTGTAAGTGATAAACTTGGATATTTAGTGGAGATTTGCAAGCAAAGTCTGTAAGGTGCAGGTGCAACCTGGTTTCCCCTTGCTGCCTATAGGGAAATGTGAGAGGAGAAAGATAAACTGAGAAAAGAACTATTAAGCAAAAAGGAACCAGCACTTGGTGATTTGGAAAAGTCTCAGCTTATCCAGATAGGAAAATGATGAAAAGCACAGTGTGGAGAGAACACTAAAGGTGTGGTGGCTGGACAAAATTTTGTTGAAGAGATTGCACATGTGACTATGGATACAATGAACATCTCTGCACAAGCCAGAAATAGAGATGGGTTATCCAGGAATGACCTGTAAAGGATCTATGAAGAACACTCTTATCTAATGGGTTGGACACCTCCCCCACCATGAGTTGCACGGTTCTACCTTTTGATATTCTTTGTAATTTCTGACTTAATGCTAGGTATTGTATATGACACACTGCATAGTCTCTGGATGTTATCTTTATACAGAGAGGGATCACCCTATTCCCTGGTAGGAAGAGTTGTGGCCGGCACATCACATTAATCCAAGCTATAATTCAGTGGATATGAAACTAGGTTGCAATTTTTATAAGCTTTAATTTACTCTGATTCTCTCCTGTTCCCATTTTTGTCTCTTCCATACACTGATGCAACAGAGAGATCTTTGGCTTTCAGCAGGCTTCTGTTTGTTTTTTTATCTTTCTGCTATTATCAGTCCAAGAATCCAATGACTACTCCAGGGGAAAACCAGCAGAGTATCAGGCTCATTTCTCTGAACCTTTCCACCTTATTGGGACTGTAGGTCTCCCAAGTGTTGGTTGACTTGATGATCCTAAGCTTTTTGTCTCTCTACTCCCTTGTAGTTGTAATTTGTTTACTTCTCTGATTCCTAGTGGTAAATCTCTTCCTGGGACTTTTACTCAGATTTGTGGCCCAAACTGGCAAATTCTATAAAGGAAGAAGTAGCTGCACAAAGTTTGTCACTTCCCTGGTTATCTTCTGTATTGAGAGTCCACAAGACAACCCTCAAATTCACTGATTCAGTAGGAAGACTCACAGGACTTGACATACAGTTGTACTCATTGGTTCTGATGTATTACAGTAAAACAATACAAAGCAAAAGCACTGCAGGGGGAAAGTGCATAGGGTGAAGTCCAGAGGCAACCAGGCACAAGCTTCCAAGAACCTTTTTCCTATGAAGTCACACAGGATGTGCTAAATTCCCCCAGCGTTTTTGAACTGTGACAACCTATGTGGTATGTTGTCTGCCACGGACATTCTTTAGAGACTAACTGCCCAGGGTTTGTATTGGAAGCTGGTCATATAGGTACCTTCTGCAGAAATGTATCATAATTACAGACTCCCAGAGGAAAGTAGAGTTTCAGCATAAACCACGTTGTCTATATAAATAGTTTGTATATAGTAAAGTACCTTATCAGTTAGGAAATGGTGGAAACTTTCCTGTAATCCAAGTTCCCAGATGCCAGCCAAAGGCCAACCTTGCAAGCAGGGCTTTTTAAGGATAGGATCTCAGGCCTGCTCTATTAATTCTTCTCTGCACACCTTCTCTCTGGGATTTTGGCTCTTAAGAGTCCTGTTTGCCTAAAAGTTCTTCAATGGCTTTAAAGAGAGGTTTTAAACAATTTTATTCAATGTTGCTAGTTGTTCTCAATGAGTGCTGCTCTGCTGTGTCTGTTTTTATTTTTGTTTTTGTTTCACTGCTGGACATTCAATTTGAAAAGTTTTAGAAATTGCAACTTGAGATAATGTTTTTTTTTCTTCATAGAATATTTTTTTGTTTGTCTATTACCAGGCACCTAAGGGATTACTTTAATTCAGTTTCAGGAATTGGGATGATTTGATGCTGTGCTGAATTCCCTGTGTATGTGTTGGGGGAGGAGAGGATGGGAGGATTGTAACTTCAATTCACTTTTCCTTCTCTGGAAAAGTGATTTGAAGCTTTGTGTGTGGAGCTGTTGGGGGCCCCAGAACCAAAGCATGGGAGTTTCTATGCCCTCCCCATGAGTTGGCAGTCACAAGCATCCAATTTTTGTCCTCCTAGCCTTGTGGGGGTAGTAAAAACACTTCTAATCCCCTTAAGTGCTCCTTCAAGAATCAGCCAATAACTCCAAGTAAGAAATGGCCCCAATGCTGGGCTTGCCTCTCTAGATTTTCATATCTTAAAAGGAATTTGTTCAGATTATCTAGTTGTCCATGGAAATTTTGATGTTGTTATCTAGTCTGGCATTAATGGAAGTAGAATTCCCCTTCTATCTTGCTTCTTACACTATAAAATAAGTTCCTTAGATGCAATATTTTGAGGAAAATCATAACAGTGAATAGGGTGCTTAACATTGCACACAGAAGCATGGCATACAGGGAAGGCAAATTTAAATGCAGATTAACAGTGTCTATTCTGCAAGGACAAATAGCTGCCTCTCCATGAAAAAGAGATTTGGTATAGTTGGTCTGCCACTAAGCAACTACTTGGCCACCCAAGGGCATGAAATCTTAGGGTTGGTCACTCCTGCTGGCAGTTTGGGCTCTTAGCAGTGGCAGTAATCAAGGTAGCCTTGATGAAAGGAGGGCCATATTTTTCAAGTCTGTGTATAGCCCTGATGCTTCCTGTGCAGCCACTTTGTTCATAAGCTGATTGAACAAGGACTGGGATATCAAATAAAGAGTTCTACTGACATCCTCAGAATCATCTTGAACATCTGATTATTTAGCATCTCCTTCACAAAGGGGACTTTGTTTAGTATTTATGCAGAAAACAATTATTCTTATAGTCTGAGCCCACTTGGAGAAGTCCAACCATACATTTAGTGTCAAATTTTATCACTTATCCCCAGAGCTTATTGTTTCCATGTTCACCACCACCTGGCCAACTATGAGTCATAAAATGTGGCGGATCTGTACCTTGGGATATCTGTACCTTTTGTGCAGAGCAGACAAGAAACACTACTCAGATTTATTCTCACTGTAAAGAGTCCCTCTCCTTACTGTCCTCCACAACCTTTGCTGAGTGGGGTTCTGGTGCCACAGTTCACCTCTAACTAGTACCAGCATACTGTGCAGTAGTGGTTATATACCCCGGCTCCATTTCTTCCTGCTTGGATATTCTCTCCTATTATAAGAATAGTTCATGGATTGGCTTGCTTGCTTGTTTTCTCCTTTCAAACATATCCTGCCTCATTAAATTCAACTTGGTGGATGTAAATGAATACTGAAACAAGATTCTACACTAGAGTGGAATTAGAATAGAAGAGGAAGTGGTGACATGTTTTCCAGAGGGTTATATTTCAAGAGATTTGGAGAAGAAAATGTTAGTAAAAATTATATAGCACAAAAATTATATATCAAGACAGAAGAAACATCTTGGCTAAACAAAGAGAATAAGAGAATAAGAAAAATGCACTAGAGGCCTTCATTAGGTAGTAGTGGACCTGGGATACCAAAGTTAAACATACTTGGAGCGTCTATAAAAGGAAGCAAGTAAAGCAAGAAGTGAGAAACTATAGTGTTGAACTCTTTCTCACTTTATTTTCTGATGAGTCTAGAGATCACTTACGTGTACCACAGAAATACCAAAGAGAACATGATAGAAAAAAAAAGTTAAACATTAGCCCAGGAAAAAAATCTACATACTATTCATTATTTTCAGTAAAAAGAAACACGATGTATCATAATTTACATTTCAAAAAACTTTTATGCAGATATAAAAAACCAAAGTAGTAAAGTTTTACAACCTTTATCTTCATCGCCACACTGACGTACACTAGAGAATCAAATGAGTTTACTTATCAAGACTCTTCAAGGCCCTGGTTTGTTGTGTCCACCAATCCTAAACCATTTCATTAACTTTGCCAAATCTAATCACTTCCCTGTCTTGACAGACAGGCCTTAAACCATTTGGGCACAGATCCCAAAGCTCTATAAATAACTAATTTTCTAGTTCTGACACACAGCTTAGCATACTGAGGTGGTACACTGTCTTATTGCACTAAGTTTTTTTGCTTTATTAGCAGGTCATTGGATAGTATTTGAGAGAGTTCAACAATAACAAAGGTTAGGGTGTTTTTGTTTGTATTTTAAGGATTGTTCATTTAATTGGCGTGTACTATACAGTACAATCATTTTTCTATGTCAGGCCAACTTACCTTTCACTAACAGGTCATGTTGATGATGTTAAGTCAATGTTAATTGGCTTTATCTTGTGAGAGGGCCCCACTTGGAATAGAAGATCTGTTCAACAAATTTGTCCTTTCTGAAAACATTTAAGTATCCATCAATGGATACACATACACAGACAAACAGAAACACGATGGAATATTATACAAAAGAAGAAAATGTTGCCTTTGTGACAATATGGGTGGACCTTGGGGGCATTATGCTAAGTGAAATACATCACAGGCTGGGGGGAGAGGTGGGTGAAAGGGGTGATGGGGGTCAAAAGGTACAAACTACCAGTTATAAAATAAATAAGTCATGGGCATGTAACATACAGCATGATGATTATAGTTAATAATCCTCTATTGCTTATTTGAAAATAACTAGAAGAGTAAATTTCAAAAGTTCTCATTATAAAAGAAAAAAAAATTGTAACTATCTGTGGTGATGGATGTCAACCAGACTTACTATGGTTATCATTTTGCAATATATACAAATACTGAACCATTATGTTGCACACTTGAAACTAATATAACACTATGTGGATTATACCTCAATTTAATAATTAATTAATTATTTTAAAAGCTTGCCTTTCCTAACTATAAACCACTACCAGAGACATAAAGATAATCAATTCACTGCTGTCAGCTACTAGATCAAATGTTAAGTTTGTATAAGAATCAACTGAGGCACTTGATAGAAATATAGGTTTCCGTGCTTTACTCAGTGATCTGATTTAGAGGGATGAGCACAAAGCCCAGGAATCTTTATTTTAAAGAGCACCATTTTTTCCCCAGTGCAGACTGTCTTTAGACCATATTGCAGAAATAATGCTTTCCTCCCTACATACCAGCAAACATATGTGTGCTGTATATGTACATATTTGTATATATAAAAATACACCTGCACTAAATGTCCTATACACTTCTTATAAAAATGGGATTGTTCTATGACGTTTTTCCCAGGGAATATTATCTTAAATAATCTTTCTGAATCATCACATATACAGCTGCATTATTTTTCACAGCTACATAATATTCCACTATATGTACATACCATATTTTATCCAGTCCTCTATTAATGGTCGTTTAGATTGCTGGTTTTTTGGGGTTTTGTTTTTTTTTTTTTTTTGCTATTATAAGCAATGCTGCAATGAATATCTTTACATATCTGTGCTAAAATTTCTGTAGAATATAGAGAGTGAAATAAACATAAACAAGTAGGATTGCTAGGTTAGAGGGTAAAAGAGCACATACATAGTTTGATAGATTCTGCTGAACTGCTCATCAATCTGGCTGTACCAATGTACAGTCCTGCCAATGGTCTCTTAGGCTACTTAGAGTAATGATTTCCCTACACCTATACCAATACTAGTATCAATCTTTTTAATCCTTATCTGACAAATAAAAAAATAAATAAAATCTCAATTTGCATTTTACTATATTTTTAATACTGGAATAACTAGCATGCAGTTTACCACTGAAACACAATTACCTAAAGTTCTACAAAGCATATCATAATCTATTTTTGGAAAACTTATTTTCACCTTAAAACTTAACTCTATCACCTATGAGACAGACGGAATGAGCAAATATAAAATACATGTCTATTTTGTAGTATTCACTTAGTATCTTTTTTTTAACCAAGTTATAGAGAAGTGAAAATCCTAAGACCTTTGTTCAAGCCCTAGCTTTGCCACCCAGCAGCTAAGTGGCCTTGGGCAAGTCACCTACCCTTTTGAGAGCTTCAGTTTCCTCTTTTGTAAAATGGGAACTCTGATCATTTTATATGACTGTTTTGAAGACTAAATGAGATTATAATTTTAATTACAAATATTAGCTACAATAAAAATGCAAGGGAAATTACTAAATGACTAGAATTATTTGTAAAAGCCTCTCTTAATCATTATAAAATAATTATGCTGGTATTACAGATTCTACAGGGTGAGTCAACTATTTATCAGGATTGTTAAAGTCACCAGAAGAACATCTATTTCATAGGGCTAACATGCTGCTTACAAAGTCACTGTTCTGGTTCTCTATGAATGCTTCTCTAGTAATAGTTCAGAAAATGTTTCCTGAATTACTTAGTTCTTAAGAAATGTAATTATCCAAATATACAATCAATTAAACAACAGGATTGTTTTTCAAGTTTCTAAGAGGGTTTTGTTTCTAAGCACAAACAGTAATCCTACTTAAATAATGTCATGAAGATTTCCTAGAGCCAATAAATGAAATTTTAAAATTTTACTGTAATACATTGGAAAACTTATCCTTGATTCTTTCCCAAAACTAATGTCAACCTAACTCACTCATTCATTAAACGTTTCAATACCTACCATGCACAAAGTCCTATGCTACGTACCAAGGGCATAATCTCTGCACTCAAGAGATAAAGACTCATAGAAATAAGATAAAAGGGCAAAGCACTGTTATCTAAATTTGCCCCTTCTTCTAGTATGACAAATAATCAGTCAGTGGTTCCTGACCCATGGAGCTCATCTTTTTTTGGACAGACACTAATGGATCCATCACACTTCTCATTCCTAGGCCATGTAAAGCATAAGGCAGGAATGACATGACATTGTCCTATGCTTATTCCCAAAGCTCTCAATGGCTCAACTCACCTAAGTCTTCCTCCTTTAATTTTTTCCTCCACATCATGACTTTGGCAAAATTTTATGAAGATTTTTTTAATAAGTAAAATGATCTGGAAAAAATATTTTTTCAGTTTTTATTTCAATAAGACAAGAGGCAACACTATTGTATTGCATATGGAGAATATTTACACAAATATACAAAACTTCAAAAAACTAAACTCCAGTTTATTTCCATATCCTTAAAAAGATATATAGCACATAAAAATATCCAAAGTCATAGTTTATTCTTTAGGAATGTAAACTCTAGGAATACAATTAGAAACAAGTATATTTACTATGAAAAGATTAGTATCACTACATGATTAGAAGTAAAGATAAGAGGTACACAATAAACCCCACATAAGAGAAAGTATGATCTTGAGCTTACTGGTAGAAACTTCGTATCAAGATATCAGTACTCTAGAACTCTACTATCAAAAAAAACTCAAAAACATCTTCCAAAATGGTCAGTTAGTTTCTTTAGATATGCACAAGTTACAAAATACAGATGTTAACATATTTATGTTCTATGATGAAGAATTTAACGATGTTAAACATAAATGTGAATAACTCAAGGTACTGAGTATAATTTTACTAAGCAATTAATCTAAAAGTATAAATTCATGCTAATTAAAGGACTAAACAGTTTATTTTTCATTCAAAGATTGGGAAGACATTATTATACATTAATTTCTATGTACAATGCTTTATTTAAGTACCCATCAAATTATTCTTTTTTTAAATGGTTTTTAAAAGATATTTTTTCAGTTACATTATTTAACATATATATTTCCTTGATGTGCTTCCCTTTAGTAAAGTGTAGGTGTACTGTGCCTATAGACTCAAAGTGTTAAATAGCCTTATTTTAAATATTTGCTGAAAATTGCAAGTCAGAGTATATTTTTCTTTAAATTTAACGGTTTCGACACTAATTTTATTCTTCAAAAAGAGGCAAAATCCCTTTAAAAATGGGATCATTTTTACCTATTTTGGTTTAAAAATTGTATTTCCCTTTATTTCAACTTTTTGTTTTTAAATGAGTAATGTTTGCTAAGCAGTTACTTTATACTTGAAAAGGGCAATGAAATACTGCTTTTTCAAGACAAACTGAAATCATTAAGAACTGAGAATTTCTACTCTTCAAGTCAAAAGAGCTGCCTTAAAAAGTTCCATGGTCGTGGGCAAGGGATTCTGGGGCACTCACTTGTCCTGGATCTTCTGGTACATTCCCCTGAAAAGTCTTTGTTTCTCTCCCTAGTTGGATTCCAAAAGGCAAAAGCTAGGACCCAGCCTCACTAGAATATCCTAGGTAGTTGGGTATTTGAAGAATGAGAGGTTCGGTAATTTCAAGAATCTCTAAGGTTTAAAATGTGTAATGGGACTACAGTGTCTGCTCAGATCCTCTGAGCAATGGGGTGCAAGGCCCCAGTTTTGTGCAGAATCCTTCTTGTGATAAAAGGATACTCTGGATTTATAGAAGGTCTGTGACCAAATGGTCACATCAGTATCTTCATGAGAAAATGACCTATAAAAGCCATCTCAACTTTCAAATTTGGAAAAGTAACTGGGACAAGAATATTAGGGATAATTACAATTGTCACCACAGTTAGCATTATCCAATATTTATAATTACTATAAAAATTTTCAAACATATAATCTTATTTGAAAGAGTATCAAAGGTACTATAAAGGAATTTTACCAGCTAATGCCACACTCCAAAAAATCAACTAGTACAAATAACTTAGAGCAAAAATTCAGACCACTCCTTTGAGTAAGCCTTCAGAATTTTTAAAAGAATAAACACATGCAGATTTGTTGTGCACTGTATAAAAGGGTGGTACCCCTTTCATACTAAGTTGTAAGTGTCTACAGTTCTGTTTCCATTTACAGTTAACAAAAAAAAAATACAAAATGTTACATTCTTTATTGTAAAAATAAATGAGAATCATTAAAGATTTAGAATTAGAGAACTTAAGAAGTCAGTTGACACCATGTAAAAATTAATTAGCTGTTCAAAACAATGAAGATTATAATGATCTAGTATTTTATATAATTGATCTTGGGTTGTGAGACCACTGAGAATTCTAAACATCAGTTAAGTGGTTTGCACTTTGATACTGTCTTCTCAAACTTTAATGTGCATAAAAATCACTTGAGATCTTATTAAAATGCAGATTACAATTCACTATGTCTAAGGTCGCTTTGAAATTCTGCATTTTTAACAAGATTCCAAGTGATGCCAATGCTCATTACTGGTCCTCAGACCACAGTGATCTAGAACAGCAATGATCTAGAATAATACCAAAATGAGGTTCCATTACAGCAGTTGAATGTTAAAATCTGATCTCTCATTTGTGCAAGGTAATGCTTCCTCAAATTTATTCTACAATGTTTCCTAAGCACCTTAAGTTGCTTACAATGCCAATCTTTTACTAAATTAGTTCTTAAGACTATTAATATTATTAGTAGCTATGCCTAGGGAAAATTCTTTGTTAAAGAATTACAAAATGACAATTAGAAATTCACAGGGACATTTTACAAATATTTTAAATTGTACACAGGATTCCTATTAAATTAATACTTTATCAACTTTCACTGTCTGGTTGCCTTTTTTTTTTTTTTTAACTACAATCTATGCCAATAGATCCTATTCCATTTCTATTACTGGAACTAAAAAAGTCAAATAAACTTGTGTTAAAAAAAAAAAATTTAATTCAGGGTTCGTGCTTTTTGAAGAATCAGATTTAAAATTGGAGCCAAAGCAATTATGTTCAAAACTGCATTCATAGTCTAAATGCTTTAGCAGTCTTCAAGATATACAACCTTTTTACATATTTGAGCTCTGCACAAGCAGGTACAAGAGGAAAACTAGCATTTTCTCTGTATGACCACAGCTAAGGACCATGAATAAGGAAACCACTATGTACTAACCACTAACAAATGGACAGTTCCCTAAGTCTTCTTCCCAAGCAACTTACTCTCATCCTCAGCTCTGCTTTCTCTCTCTTACCCTAATTATTAATTGGGGGCACTGATCACTCTTTCACATAATGAGAACATTTAAAATAAGCCTATTTGCAAAATAAGAAACACATTTTTTTCATATTTTATAACTGTAAACTTAAGAACACAAACATAAATTGCCCTAGTTAATGTATAAATGTCCTTTGTCCATATTTCACTATTTTCTTTCAATAATATTTTATAGATGAAAAATTTACCTAATTTCCTTCATTTGTAGACAGACAATTCAATATTATATGATGAACAATGGTATCTTCAGAGCTGTGTTGCAAGATTTACAACGATTTCCAGGAAGTCTTCAATGATGTGTGCTCTGAATTATGGGAATCCAAACTAAGTAGGATTTCTGAAGTCCAGCAAGAGGATGAGTCAGCTTTATGGCCTATTACATCTTAGGAATTGAAAGAGATTTTCACCTGCTAAAACCAGATCAAACTCTTCAAAACAACACATCTACCAGCAACCTACTTTTTGATATAAAAGTGTACCAAAGATAACAACAGAAATCCCTCTTCCCAACACCTAGAATCATATGATATTTTAGGGTACCAAGTTACCAGGCATTTTCCAGTGCTTTATATAAGCTGTTCTACTAATCTTAAAGATGATCCAGTTATAAATATTTTTGTCAGGCATTTTTCATACGTATCTTTTTTTATTTTTTCACATGCCTGTTTTTTAGACTGGCTTGCTGAACAGCCAGCTGGAGAATCCCTGGAGTTGCACTTATGTCTCATCCTTAAAAAAAAAAAAACAAACAGTTCACATACATGGATATTCCCTTTTACACTGAAGGACAAACGTACACTACCAAACAGGAGTTATTTTTAAAATAAGAAAAAAAGACTCACAACCTCACATGAGATGTAATCAATCTGATCAGACAACCTGCCACAAAATGTTATTGTCATGCTGACAATCTTAGGGCAACAGAAACAGCTAAGAAATAAAGAAAAAGGAAAAAAAAAAAAAGACTTAAACCAAGTGAAAAAACCACAACCAAGAAATAATAAAACCACATTTCAACTTACTGCAACCTAGACATCGTTCCCTTCATAAAATCAAGGTAGCCTCCAGAATTTAGAAATCATGGGTCCTGTCAGGAACAGGGATGAAAGACCCTGGGCACTTTCATAAAGAAGCAAAGTCGTACTTCCAGATTCATTGGTTACATGAGAAAGTGATTACAAATTAATCTGTGGACAGAGTAATGCTAATACTAGGAGGTCTCTGTTGACCTGCTTGATGCTTCATTGGAAGTTCAGTCCTTTCAGAAACATAAATAAGCTTTTCTTCTTGGAGACTACAAGCAGAAAACCTATTGGCATCTGTCCCAGTCCCACAGCCAACAACAGATGATGGGTTATGAGGGACTGTGACCCCACTGACTTGTTCAAAGGATTTACTAAATACAGTCGCAGCGGTCTTAGCCAAACCATGGCTACTAGGTTTAGGCAGGGATTGGCTGGTTGTTAATGTAAGTCTCTTCAAGGAGAGAAGCTCGAGATTTTCACTTTGGGCTCTTTGAGTTTGTTTTCGAGCAAAATGATCTTTGCAAGACTCTCCTGTAGTTTCTTTTTCTTTTCCTCCAGTTTTGCTTCCTCCTGACCGCCTCTGAGTCTTTCCTACACTTGTCTTGTTACTACAATTTTGACTACTGTTTGATAAACCCGACTGGCTGGTACTAGACGCAGCCCTGGAGTAAAATCCCTCGTCAACTTCAGATATCTCCATCAGTTCTTCTTGACCTGTTAATTCTGTATTTCCTAAACAAAGAAATAACAAAAATTAACATTATTTTACGTAATTCTTTTTTCATGATTTAAACCAAATCAAGTATACTTTAAATAAATTAAACTTTAGCATAGTCATGTAAAACAAAAGATTATAGACCAAAATCAAAGGATAAATCAAAACATTTTACAAAATGTCAACAATAGTTCATTATAATTAAATGAGTAATTTAGAGTGTATTAAATAAAAAGCATGCCATAAACCACACCCCGCTGTGTTTTTAGAAAGAGTTCTCTTACTATTCATGCAACAGATCAGAAACAATTAGGAAAAATACCACAGTAAAACTAGGGGTAAATTCTCTCCCCAGTAACAAAAGCAATATAAAATCAAAGACTGTATCAAGGAACTTTTTTAAAAATGGTATTAAAATATTTTAAAGACTTTTTTTAAAGGTTGCATTCTATATTCTAGGTTATCTTACTAAGAGAAAAATATATAGATCATAAGTACCAGAAGCTCAAACTTATTAAAATTCTTTATACATTATTCTTCATATCAAAGATGGCAAAAATACAAAGATGAAAAAGTAATCTTAGATCTCAAAAAAAAGCAGAAAATTATTTTGGAAGCAATTTTCTGCCTCATTTTCATAACAATTTATTCAGAGGCTAGATATGACAGTATAGATATGATCATTCCAAAGAATATTAACAGTCATTGGGAAATTGTGGTGCATAATTCATGCATTTTGATTAGGTGACATGCAAAATTTTTGTGACTGTGCAACTGTTTCTTAAAACATGCAGCAGTGGCCCTTTGCCAAGAGATACCTTGGAGTGCAGCTATTAAGTTCTCTGCTAAAACTGCACTCTGCCAGTTGAGTTTATTCCATCCTCCATCATTTTTCTTACAGATTTTTGCCTCCTGATCTCTGGCAAGCCTTTGCTCTCAGTTCTAGGATCTGTGGCTGTTTCCTGTACACCCTGTATATGCTGAACATCAATCTCTCCTAGTGTTCTGCCTTTTTCCCCATTCCCGGTTCTCTCTCCGGCCACATTTGTGACACTAATCTCAGGAATGACAAGGATGCCCAATTCAGTAGTATCATTATTGTTGTCAGGTTGCTCTAGAATTGAAGATGATAAGACAAAATGATGGCTGAAAACAAAACAAAATAAAAATGCAAAACAAGAAAAACAAAAGATACAAAACAAAAACTGGATGACTGAATGTTAGGTATTAAGCCAAATATTTGCACTGTAGAAATTCCCATAATTTACAATTTTCTGATAGCAGGGGAGACAATAGTCATGTTCTTTAATTTTAAACAACAATGAAAAAACTCAGAGCATCAATTTATGTTCTGTATTTTTTCACACACATATTTGACAAGGACTATGAAACAGAAATGTTTTTCTAATTCAAAATAGAATTTCTATTGTTTTAAGCTAATGCTGTGAGCACATGTCAAGCCCTAGGCAAATTTTCAAGGATGTACAGCCAGAACTCTAGCTATTGTCAACATGAGGAACCAAGCCACATAAGAATTCCCCTTGCACAATTCCTTTTATTAGGTTACACTGAGGCTGCCTTAATAAACCATGATACTGGAAATGCTTATTCACTTATATTATGGTTAGTAATGCTATAGGTATAGTTTTTGCCTCACACACCAATCATCTTGTACGTTAGTAAATATTAATGTGGCTGTGATATAATCAAATAGTCTATTTCTTCAGACTCATACTAATTCCACAAATTTAGGCTAGTTTCTAACAGTTCATTACTAAACTGGGGAAAATTAAAAGTGGATTTGGAAAAACAAATTGTCCATTAGTCCTTTATTCTGAAAATGGTCATTTGTAATCAAAACAAAGGAATGAAACTCTTAGTTAATACTTGTAGACATTTTATTTTGTCTCTAATCACAGAGCCATTGTTTATTTAATGCTGTCAAAGAAATATCTGTAATGAATGGGAAAAAATAACATGAATATATCTACCATGGACAAGTAATGAAAGTTAAAGGTCAAAACAGCATAAGACTATGTAAAACAGTATATACTCTTAAAAAATGTAGACCACAGATCTGCATGAGGGATGTTACCTACTACTTTCAAATATTTTTCACGATAGGATGTCAGCTCTCACTAATGGTGCTAAAGCATATGAAATAGTAACAGGTAAAAGAATAGAGGCCAGAGCCACATATTCCTGTGCATCTTTAAGTACTAGCAGTGCTTGTCCCTCACCCCAGACATTCTGATTTAAGTAATGTGAGGTATAACCTGGGTATTGGGACTTCTAAAAGCTCCCACATGACTAATGTGCAGCCAAGTTTACGAACCACTACTCTATTCTGATTCTTTCACATTTTGAAAACATAAAATGCAAGTTATTACGGATGCCCTGGGTACTCCACACTCAGCAGCAACATGTATTTCCAAAGGTCCTCAAAGCTTCATCTTGCCCTGGGCTGGTGGGCCAATATGCTGGTATACTAATTTCACAATTACCTACTGCTTGATAAACTTTTGACTAAATATGCTCTAAATGAAAGTTTTATTTTCTAGACAGGCCACAGCATGTTGGTGAGGTACTAACAAACTGCTGCTTCTGTGTGCTCGCTAACAGAGGTTTAATGAGACCTAATAGTTGTCGTCAAAGTGAAGGCAAGTAAAATCTGACTGAGGTAAACACCAGAGGCCACTGCAACTGAGAACAAAATCACCATGGAACTGCTGGGTGACAACCAAGACTTGTCCATTTACATTGTAGAAGCAGTTTCACAAAAGATCTATTAAAGGGATCATTAGTCTAAACAAAATTATAAACTGTTGAAATTACCCAGATATAACAAAGCCCGTGAATGTTAAAATTTAACAAAATATTAAAAGACAAGCATGAGAGGTCTAACAGAATAGAAAATGCTACTTACACTGATTTACACTAAACAGTTTTTTTGAGAGCGTTCACATACATTATTCAATTATATCCTCAAAACAGTGTGTTGGTGAGCCTCTGAAGCAGGCAATTGGACTCCCATTTACAGACAAGGAAATTGAAGTTCAGAAAGAGCTGAACAACTGAATGGGGGACCTAAACAGTAAAGCCTTTTGACATTAAATATCCATTCTAACATACTATAAATTCTAACTCTTCAATTCATTAAGGTCAATTTGAGTTAAATATCCTCTGACAGACATCTTTCAATTAGGTTTCACTTATTTGCTTAGATTCCTGGTCATTTCACAGAAAGCAAATAATTTACTTTGGCTTAACACAGAGCAAGAGTAAATAAACCTCTAAGAAAACCTAAATAAATCGTAACTCGCAAGGTTAATTTATTTTTAAAATTGGGTTTATTTTTTAAAAGATGCCAATGAAAATTAATTTAAAATGGTGCTGCAAAGGTGAAAATTTAGAATTTTGCAAGAAAAACCAGAAAATGACAAGAATATTTTATAAAGCTGCACAAAGCAATTAGATTGCTAATCATATTTACTGGGATAATGGTGAAGATCTGCAGCCCAAGAAACAATATTATGAATTTTTTTAAATCATGAAATTAAATGGGAGGTAGAAAAATGAGATCATATGTTTTCCCGCAAGCAAAAATTTTGACTAATTACTGTATATCACTCAAAAATGGTAAAAAGCACAGTTTTTAAACTGCTTATTAAAGTAAATTCATAGAAAGAAAAGCATGCCATTCTGCACAGAGCTAGAAAGAGCCAGAAAGAAGGAAAATTACAGAATAAAGAAAGAGAATTATGTAATAAACAACTGTTATGTGATCCTGCTCTCTATTATTTCTCCAGCTTCTTTCTCTATATAATTTTGTGACCCAATCCCCTTACACACACCTTCTTATTGGTCTTACTGCTCCCTAGGCCTAGGTTCTTCCCCACAGAGCTACATGGCTTACCTCCTTTAGGTCTTTTCTCAAAACTTTCCTTCTCAGTGAACCTTCCCCGATGATCCCATCAAGTTTCAATATTCCCCATATTACATATGGCTTTTTCCCTACTTCATTTCTTTTTCTTCTTAGTACTTCATCACTCTCTAAGCTACAATTACTTATTTATCTCGTCTACCAGAGGTAAGGTGCGTGAGGGTAGGGATTTTCGTCTGGTCACTGCCGTGTACTTAGTACCTGGGAAAGTATCTTGCATACTGTACATGCCCAGTAAATATTTGTTTGATACACTGAATGAATCTCCTGTTGTGAAACAAAATTGTTATTAGAGTAAATAAAATTGAAAGAACATGAAGAAGACATGATTAGGGTAAGCGGGGAATGTGTTACTTGACTTGATAAAAGGAAGAAATAATATATAGCTTTTGAGAATTTTTAGATGGCAAAGAAAAGCAAAGGCTCCCTGTTTTAGAAAAGTGAATCTGCTGCCTCTAAATGCAGGTTTAGTAAAATGCTCAGGAACATTAAAAAGGCTTTTTGAAAAAAATCTGTGATGCTTTTATCATGTTATCCAAAGGATAACATACACAGCTGAGAAGAGGAAGTTACTTCCTCCTTTAAGAAAACTATAAGGGAAATGTTTTAAGGAAATATAAATGCATAAGAAAATAGAATCTGTTTAAAAGCCTAGAACTTAAAAATCTACGTAAAAGGTATCATAACTGTTCAATACTTTTAAAAAAATAATACTTACATTTGATTTCAAATAATTCGAAAAGTTCAAAAAAGATCCAAAGAGAAACTTCTGAGAATATTTTATTTGTATATAAATAAAATATACAGAAATGAGGAGAGTTAAAGAATACTTTTAATGGACATTTCCAAATTGGTTCTCAAAGGCACTCAAATCATTTCTCCCCTACAAAATTTCTTCTGGCTTTGAGGGGAAAAAAAAGTGAAACAAATTGCAAATATCATTAAAACTGATGCTGAAAAGTTGTCATTTCTTGCATATGTAACTTTATAATCCCAAATACCTGTTCCCAGTATGTCACCCATGAAATTCTTTATCCTTGCTTTAGCTTTTATTCTTTCACAGCTGACTTACTAAAAGTGACAATTTAAATAAAGGAACAATTTATTCACAGAGTTTACACAGCTCTGTACTCAGACTGATTCATAAGTCTAAAGGAATCTAGTTATGACCTAAGGCTCTTCCAAAGTTATTCATAAAAACAATAAAATAAACTGACATTTAAAAAAATTAATCTATACCTCAAATGTCTGCATCACATAATTTTGACATTAATTATGAAAAGTATTTCATAGTAAACCCCAAAGGAAAGTTATATACATTCCTTTACAGTTTATAAAATATAAATATTTTAAATGTCATAAAATACCTGAACAATTTCATATTAATCCAATCAGTTTCATGTTTACAATTTATTCTATTCAACGGTAGACAAATGTTAAAGCTATTCATTGTAGTGTTATCTATAATAGCAAAAAGTTAGAAACAAATTATTTAACTTATTAAGTAAATGGTTAAGTAAATAATGGAATATCAACTCAATGTGGTATTATGTAGCCATTAAAATAATTGGACTTACTAGGAGAACCTGGGGAAATGTTTGACAATGTTAACTGAACAAAAGTAAAATAACAAAAAAAAAATTTAAATAGAGCACAATTATGAAAAATACATACACATATAGGAAAAAAACTGTAAAAAAAAAAAAATGGTAACTTTTTAAGTACCCGGATTATAAGTGAATATTCCTCCACCTAGTTTACTATCATGTTGTTACATGTTTTTTCAATGAAATAAGGAAAGAACAAATTGCTCAGTCTGTATTATAAATTTATCATTTATTCACTCATTCATGCATTCAAATATTTATTGAGCACCTATTATGTGCCAAACATTGTTTTAGGTGCTGGCGATACAATGGCCAACCAGACAGACCAAGACCCTGCCCTCAAAGAGCTTACGCTATAGCATGGGAATTGAGTAAACAACAGAATTTTAGATAGTGGAAAACTCAATAAAGAAAATAATAATGGGAAAGAGCGAGCAGGGTAGTAGGAGAGAAAGTCAACTTTAGATGGGTGGTCTGGGAAGACCTCTTTGAGAAAGGGATATTTGAGCTGAGATCTGAATGAAAAAGTACTGGCTACACAACAATGTGGAGGAAGAGAGTTAAAGCTGGAAAATCTCAGCTCAAATATCCCAAATTGCTAGTACAAGGTCACTAAGGCAGAAATGGTTTAGCAAATCTAAGGGTTAGAAGGAAAGGTGACAGTGGTCTTCAGATGAGTTCAAAGCAATAGGCAAGACATAACACTAGGGCCACCTATGCCATAGTATAGAGCTTAGATTTTGCTCTGATTGCAATGGGCAGCCATTGACAGGTATGCAAATGAATTATTTGGGTACTTTATTAGCGCTTTTTTTAAATCAACAGAAGTTGCATTTGTGTAACACAAAGTATTGAGCACAAATGTGTCCTGGGTTAGAAAGAACAGCACTGTAACCTTCCACAGCCTGGGCCAGTAATTTGCAAGGCAGATGAGAGGAAAGCAAAGCTGCCAGAGAAACACAGAATAAGATCCTGGCAGTTAAGGGGCTGTACTCTGAGCAAGGACATGAACAAAAACTAAGATTTAGTAATCTGAGTCCTGAAGCCAGAAGAATTTCCAGATAAGAAAAGAGCAACCTGGGGCACACAAAAAAACACAGTCTGGGCCAGAACAATGTATTTATAGATGCACTGGTTAGCAACTATTACCAGTTTCCTTAAGTAAAGAACAGTCAAGTCTTTAGCTTTTGTTGTGTATATAGTAAATGCACAATTCTCCTCATCAAGGTGGATTCAATCATTCTCGATAATGTCTGTCATCTTTATTGTCTCAAGTTTAAAAAAAAATCTTATAGAGAATTGCAACATATGGATACTGCTGGATCAGGTGAATCCTTCATGTTTAAGATCTTTCTGATCAGATAGACCAAAAATAGGTAAGCAACATCTACTACAAAACTATCTATAAAAGCTTATTTCTTCTTCCATGAACACTGTGTAACAAATGCTCCTTAAAAGGTGGAGGGGAGGGGTAGTGTTCACTAATATATAATAATAAATACTAAGTTCCTTAACTACAGCAAGAATCATGTAAGTCCTCCTTAGTAAAAAATGTAGAACACAATAATTTATAAACAACTGCTTTTGCCTCATAAGATAAGTAATTTGAAATATCTTGCTTCTCTGTATAGAAAATTATTTATCTTATTTTACGTAGAGGTAGATTAAGATTTTTTTGTTTTCTTCTAAAATTGGCTAAGCCAGGATTCTGAGACTACTGTCTTCCTCTTTAAATCTAATGTTCACATGTGTCAACTGTATTTTAGCTCTTTGGTTAATAGTCTTTTTTCTTTGTCACCTAATATTTCCTAATATATTACTTTGTCTTCCATGAGTAAAAGGTCCATATCAAGAATGCCAGTTAAAATTCATGCAGTGCTAAGTTTGATCAGAAGGAAATGCTTATTTTTGGTCCAAATGTTTTATCATCTATATTGGGAAAGGAAAATTTGTTCCTCAAATAGCATTTTAGAGTCTGAAAATAATGGATCTTCTCAAAATAATTTTTCTAAATTTCTTTAATAAGTATAAACAACTTTTAAATAAAAACATGAGCATTATAAATATCTAACTGCAAATGTAAAACTCCAATAGCCCGTTCTTTAAAGTTTGCTACTTTTGAGTTTAAAATGACCTTTTTTGCATTTTTCAAAATGCTTTTGTAACTATTAGAGACTGTTTTTCCTCTAATGCTTTACTCATAAGGTCATAAAAGCAGATTCACAAAATAAATATTTCATCTCAAGATTTATGGCATTTACCTTTTGTAGTACCTAGAAAGATGAACTTAAACATTTTGAAATATTTATAGCTTTTTAAAAATATTTAACTGAAATATACCTCATAATTATTCAGATTTGTTCAACAGTTAGAAAGTTAGTAATGTTCTGTTTTATCAATATGTTATTATATAATAGTGTTATTACCATTTTCTAAATCAATAACCAGTTTTAAATAAACTATTCCAACAAGAATTGCATATTTATGCTGTTTTTTTTTCTCATCTAGTAAGTTAGTACTAAACCACTGAGCAAATTGAAACAAATCACATTTTTTTGTCAATTTTTTAAAGCATAATCACAGGTCTCTTTGAATTGTTATAATCATATATTTATTTAAATACCTTGGCATCCTTTAAATAGAAACAATGCTGAAAATGCAATAAAACGGCTATAACAACATGAAACTTTACTTTCTTTAGATTCAATCTCTGTGAACTGTATTTTGTTTGAGTTTTCACTTAAACATTCCATATAATTAATAAAATACTCTAAAATTCTCAGGGTACTGATTTGGTATTACTAACTTAGAAGACTTAAAAATATATATAGTTCTTATTTTCAATTCTTTTTCACTACTTAGAATTCTGTACTCTTGGATCTCCTAAGTCAAAATAATGAAATGCAATATTATAAAAGTAAATAATTTAACATATACCAGGACCAAAAGTAGGGCAAAATACAAAGAATCTAGATTATAAATATTGCCTTTATTGTTATAGTGGCTGTTGCAAACAGTTGTAACCATATATAAACAACACTACAAGTTCAATCTATTCTATTTTCATGTCAATTTAGAATTAAGACAACAGGTATTAAAACAACATTTTAAAAAGTTCTGACTATAATGGTGACATAAATGTCAGATAATAGAGTTAGAGTACTATACTTCAGGGCTATAGAAATTACCAAAAAATCACTAACTGTTACTATTATAAAACATATATATACTTTTTTGTTTGATACTACACTCAAACTAAAAATGTCTCAAATTGAGGAAAGCCAATGAAAGGGTAAATCAATCACAGGACCATCTGAATAGCAAGCTGGCTAATAAAAAAGCATACAATTATTGTGCAGCTAATAAAACAAAATAAATAGCTCTTAATAAACAATCAGCCTTTAGGTAGTGCGTCAAAGCATACCAAATGCTTTTCACTTATTTGGCTCATTATCTCACAAATGCACAAGTGGAAATACGGTGGGCCGTAATAAGGAATTAGTGTTTCACTAGATAAGGTTTTTATCAGATAACCATTTGGCAAAAATTATAAGCACTCATTACTTGCAACCATAACTTAATTAGGGGGTTTTTATGGAACGAGTATTTCAACTATTTTAAAAGAAAGGAGGAGAGTTGATCACATCATTCCAAATATAGATAATTTTTTTTAAGTGGAAGACAAGTGAGTCATAACAGTAGTGGTGGTAGGGAAAAAGACCAAAAAAAAAAAAAAAAAAAAAAGCAATTAGAGTTGCTCCGGAAGAGGAGAAGGGATGGAAAAGTACAAGGAAATAAGTTTAGATTGTATACTAGAATGTTATAGAGAATCATTCAGGGATTTAAGAAAAAGGGCTCTTCTAGATAAAATGGTAGATAATAAAGATAGCTAGAGAAGCAACTCTTAAGAATGACTATAGGACTGAAGCATAATTATAAAGAAATACCTTCTGCTTTCCTTTTGGCTATCCTGTTTATTGTTTAAAGGAAATAAAGATTTAAGAAAATAAAATTGCACTTTTATTATTAATTTTAAAAGTTAATAGATTTATTTCACTGCTTTAAGTGATTTTTCTTTCTGGAATTTTCATTTTGATTCTTGTTATGGTCATCATCTACTCACATTCTTGTCTTACCTTAATGCTTTTTAAAATCCTTATTCTATTTATTAGCCTTCTCTAATTGTATTTTACTTTCAAATTGTGACTTCTAAATAGCCATCAATCTGTAGGTGGCTTGAAAAGCCAAGACTACGCAAAAAAGGGAGAATGCAACCTACCTGTAGAGATAAATAAGGACCTTGGACTAGGAATATTTTAGAGCCCATTGGATAAAGAGAATTCACAGTTCAGGGGAGTGGCAAACAAGACTAAGCTACATTCTGTATCTGCTACATGCACCTGACTTGCTTTTTATAGTTCATTCTCTTCTACATCCTAATCCTTGACTTTTTCTGTTACCATAAACGGGAGTTCCCCAAGTGTTAGAGTTGGGAAGGCTGAATAAGTGTAGGGAGATAGGTGTCAAGGAAGGTTACTGTAATGAGTCTGTAGCCTTAAGACACAGTGCCAACCCTTCAAGTGGTAGCCAAAATGGAATCTGGAAGATACGTGGGAATCTAGTAGTTACAATATATTCAAGTAGTCTTTTTTCATTTTGATAATTTATTGCTATACAATATTTCCAGAAATTGGTTCTATTTTATTGCAGGGTACACATCTTATTCAGTTAAATGCAGACATGGACACATACACAAATCTCTTTCACACATACACACATACATATAAAATTAAACTTCAGTATTTCACATTTTTAACCTCAGGACCAATTATTTTTTCCCCTAATTTACAATTTGTCCTCCTAAATAGCTAGAAGGAAAAGTAAGAAAGGAATTAAAATTCATTCTTGCACTTCCTGTAGTGATAGTTTTGCAGTGATCATGGCCACAATGACCCATACGAACTGGTTCATCACCTCTGTGCCTCTCTTCACCTATTAATGCCCAAACAGAAAAATGATCTCTAGGGTAATATGGTGATGTCTAATGAAATGACTTTCTGCCTGTAATCTAGTCCCATTCAGTAGCATAATTTTCACTGAAGAAACTGATGTATCTTTAGACTCTGACTGTATGCTTTAAATAGGAGCATAATTTGCCTTGTTGATGGCAAATATTTACCACTTCTTTTTATGCCTTCCTGAAGAACTTTCAAGAACTGGTCACATCACTTTAAAGAAGGAAAAGATTGAAAATGATCATTGGTTAAGCTGGAGAATTTCATCATCATTTTGGGGGGACATACTGTTTCCTAGATTCCCTAAGTAGGAACAATGGCAACTGTTCTCATCATTAACTTTCTCTTTCGCAGTGAATTATCTCATTCTTCTCACTTCTGCGTTTTTCTCTATAGGTGCCATGGAGACAACTGGAACCAAATATACCAAAAGGAGCTACTGTTTTCATCGCAGATTATAGGAAGAAGAAAATAGAGAATGGATTTTGTTTTACCCCAATATCTATGTATGCTTGGGGCAAAGAAGTGGCTTTCTACTTTCTATTCTATGGTTAACTTCTTGGAAGGTGATAGTAATCTTATCTTAAACTGATTCTTGCCATCACAACAAATTCTAGGTAGGACGAAAGTTACAAAAAGAATAACAAATTAAATAAAAAATTATAAGTTACAAGAGAAAGGAGAGAGATGGAAAGCATCGAGAAGGCCATGGTGAATAAAATTAACTTCCAGTAGAATTTTTAAATAATAAAATGAAGCAGTCAAAAAGGAATATTAAAACAAACAAATAATCTTGCAAGAAAATTAACTTCTAGAAAACAGAAGTGCCTAGAGATGCGTCAGTACTATGGGATTCTTTACCAAGAAATCCAGAAGAAAATGTTAAAGTTCTTATTAGTTGTTCTATATCAATATGCAAATTTACCCACTAAAGAGTTGAAAAATCAGAAACATTGAGGAATATTTGCAAGTACTGATGAATACCCAAAATGCATTAATAATTTTAAAATGCATTTTCCTACTCTGCTACTCTACTGAAATAAAATTTAAAAGCCAATACAAGGTTTAAATAAATTTTCATTCATATATGTATCATAAGAGGCTCTGTTTCCTTACTGCCTGACATTCGTGGAAAATAAATTAAATGTGGTCCAATAGCTCTTTCTTCCATGCCACTTGATACTATTCACTAAAGTTTTCAGTTACAGCACCTTTAAGTACAGAGAAGAAAAGAACAGCATTAACAATACTCTAATTTGAAGAGTGTTTTATTTCTTACCATGTCTTTTCCATCTGTGACCTCTTATTGACATGCTAGTTACTGCATTTCTTGATATTCTAGAGGAAGTTGGTGTGATTTCAACTTGAATACACCTTGTACCCTCCTTACTAGATTTCATGGCACCATGAGGCAATGAAGCCTTTATTGCATTAGCAACCTAAGAAGGGAAAATACAGTTTAAGATTGATACTAACCAGATGCATTATTATACCCTTAGATAAAACAAGATGCTAAATTTTAACACATTTTTAAAAAGAATAATTTCTCCAAGGTATTTCACAAGATGATACATAAACCTTCTAGAATAAGGAGTAAGATCTCAGAAGGAAATTTATGGTTAAAAATATATGTGATGAAATTTTAAATTCTAAAATATTAAATTATATTTCCAAATGTCTAAAGCTAATTAATAAATGCAACTCTAGCATGTTAATGAGAACATTCTTATAAGTTAAAATGACTATTCATCAGGGTAAGAAGTTAGCCTACTGAAATTTTCAAATTTTGTTATACATACCTTTTCAAGTATAAAATTTTTCTACTATAACAGGAGTATGAATCACTAAGTATTTAATGACATATAATTAATGCTTTATGAATGGCTACATCTCAATTTATAGTTCTAAATTGAGAAATTTTAAATTACAAAATTTATATAAGTAAGTGAGGCACCTACCAGCAATGGCTCTGGATATAATTCTAGCTGGGCTCTGTATATAATATCATCCAATGCTTTTTGAGCTAGATCCCATTCTCCATTATAACTATAAAATTAAATGAAGAAAATATAATTATTTTAAATTAATTATATATTACTGAACAAAATATAATGAGAAACTGTTTATCTTTACAGAGGAAAATAATAGATCATATTAGCACACTGCTTAGCATTCCACCCTAATTAAAAATGTATTTTTACATATTTGAATTCCTTTTAATTGTATCTGAAAGTCTATTAACAGCAAAGAAAATTTTATGCACGTGCATTTCTTCTCTAAAGAACATGTCTATTTATAGAACAGATATCAAAAAAGGTAGGCAATCTCAAAGTATTTTACACTTTCAAAGCAAGTCAGAGCATAATAAATTATATACCTTAGAATAATGTTCAGAACACTTTATAGCCAAATTACTCTGTAACTCCCACAGGTTTTAATGAAAATCTGCAACTATTGTGGCTTGCAGCATCCTAAGTAGCTACTTCTCTGCATTCAGATTGTCATTTAGTAATGTATGTGATATACACTGCAAATATCAGAGAAAGACTGGAAAAAAAAGTGCATGTGTAAATTAATTTTCAAAGATACAGCCAAACTTTTCCTAAAAATTGTCTAAATGATGAAATGGACAGAAATGGAGTGGCTTGGTCATCTGCCAACAAGATTAATTAGTGTGAATTATATCCAAGAGTGCAACTAAGGCCTAAAAAATGAGAAGAGCATTGCTCTCACCGTAAAAATAAGATAAAGCTAGGTAATCTACAAAATCATAACTTCTTATGAATCCAGCAAGGAGCTAAGGTCACAGGGCAACCAAGTAGCCCAAAACCCAATGGCAGGCAGATGCCTCTGAGGAGAGTCAGGCCACAATGAAAGCAGGTAAGAAGAATTCAGCTAAACTTTTTAACAAATTGCTAAAAGCTACGTGGGGGCTGGCACAAGAGTATAAAAACTCTGGAAGCAGATACGAGGGCTTATCATACCCATTCACAAGCTCTTCTCCACAAACCACTCACAGGTACTCATAAGAAACACCAAGTGCCAGGTGGGGGACCAGAGAAAGCTGCTCTTGGTAGTGCAGGCCTGAAGGAGAAGAGTGGCCACCAGAGCAAGAAAGGCACCAAGATCCAGCCAGATCCTTTCCAGTGGAACAAAAGTTTAAAGCCTTTGGGAAAAGAGCAGCAAACTCTTTCTCTGAGGGCAAAGGTAAGACCGACTGTGGCTGTGAGGGAGAGAAAAAGAAAAAACCCTTTACTTGTAGGGGAGGATAAGGAAATCATCCTACGCTGAGAAGGAGGGCTAGATGTCTCTTACCACTGGAGGAGGGGCAGGACCACTCAGGAACTGCCACCTCCTGCCTATCCCGAGATGCAGGGACATAGGGCCTGCTTAGAACTTAGGCCATACCAGGACGACAGGGAACACTGCTTCCCCTCCCTCCACCTCCAACGAGGCTAGTACACATCTAGGAACATGCAACAGCATTCTACTGCAGGAGGAGGGGCAAGAACATGCAGAAGGACCCTCTCTGAGGTACAGATACACAGGGAAAGCTGAAAGCTGAGGATGGAGTAAGAATATTGAGGAAAAACCCTCCAGCAATAAGTACCAGGTTTACATAAAAGGAATTTGAAGTAGGTGATACAATATAGGTAACCACAGCAACAATGAAATCCAGCCCCAGTTCACTCCTGCCTACAATAACTCTACTAACAGCCTAGAAAAGAGGCATATCCACCTCCAGGCATAAATAATATTTACCTCATTCTCTACTGTCCTATCCATGAGCAAAATGATGATCAATCAAATATTACAAGGACACAAAAAGCAAGAAGAAAACAACGCACTGTCAAGAGATGAAAAACAATAAAACCAAATTCAGAGATGACTCAGATGTTATGGATATCAGGGAAATTAAAACAACTAATATTAACATATTAAAGGCTCCAGTGGAAAACAGGGACAACATGTACAAACAGATGGATATGTTAGCAGAGAGATAGGAACTATAAGAAAAAGCCAAATGAAAAATCTAGAAATAAACACAATGACAGAGATGAAGAATTCCTTCAGTGGGCTCATTAGTAGACTAGACTCAACACAGTCAAGGAAAGAATCAATGAACAGGAAGGTAGATCAACAAACACTACTTAATCTGAAAGTAATTTCAAAGCAAAACAGAGAGAAAATAAAATAGATCAGAGCATTCAAGAGCTGTGGGACAATATTAATGGTCTAACATAGGGGTAAACAAACTTTTTCTTAAAGGGTCAAATAATAAATATTTTAGGCTTGTGGGCCCCACAACCTCCACTACAACTCCTCAGCTCTGTCACTGTAGCACAAAAGCAGTCACCGGCAACATATAAACAAGTAGATGTGACTGTGTTTCAATGACACTTTTTAAAAGCTGGGGAACAGGACAAATTTGGCCCAAAGATCGTAAATTCTGCCTTCAGTCAAGAAGTTTACAATCTACTAGGGAAAATTAAAGTACTGAGTGAATATAATACAAAGTATAGTACGCTATGTATAGTCAGAGAATTACAAAGTTAAAATACAGGGTTCAATGAAAAATACTAATATCTAAGGCATCAAGTAAGACTGAGCATCAATATCAGAAATTAATAGTAAATTCATAATAGAGGAAAGAAGCTTTAAGATGTTTTTCAAAAATTAAAATTTCTGGAAATGGAAAAAGATATTCATTGGAGAAAAAAGCTATTTGGAAATGACAGCAAAAAAAGAAAAAAGAAAAAAGAGTAATGAAGAAAGGAACTGTGAGTGTATTTAGATGTTGCTAATTTTCATTCTGTCCTTAATTTAAAGAAAGAAGATGAAGTGTTTCAGTTGGTTACAAATTCTTCAGAGCACTAAAAGATACATTTTAAACAAAACTATCATCAAGATATTAAGTCACATTTTTTTCACAAAAATATGCTGATTGATTATTAAGATTATAATAGTAACAATAACATAACAGACTATAATTTTCCAAAGAGACCAAAGGTTTACTTTGTATATAAAATAAACTTACAAGGCAAAATAAATCCCTGTTAACATCTGCACCATGAATCCTGAAGAAACAGGTACCCTGCTACTTACACCTTTGTATTTTCTTACATGTTGGCGAGGATATCCACAAACACAGATTCTAGAAAGATCAAAATAAATATATTTGTAGAATGGTAAAAATTTAGGTAATGTATTTTTTAACATTTATAAGTCAATAAGGTACTAGATATTCTCTCCAACAGATGCTCTTAACAAACGAAAGGTATGCTCTTAACAAACCAAATAACTATGAAACAAAGAATGTTTCCAAACAGAACACTTGTCCACAACATTTTCCTAAGTAAGTAAGATAGAGAAAAAAATTAGAAAGCTAGAGGTATGTTAGTATACAGTAAGTGAACCAGATAACCAGCTATATCACTAACTGATAATGGTGTCTCTTTACCCTCTTCTCTCCATTCCTTTCTTTTAATCATTAAGCATTCTCTGATTTACTCTTCAGTATGCTGATTGCTCTATTCAAGGATATTCTTTTCTTATGGATCCTTCACTGAATTTAAATAAAATGCAGAACAAACCAAAAACAATCAATAAAGCTAAATGCCATGAATGCCTGACTCCTCTGTTCATCAGAGGAGTATCTTGAAGGTATCTGATTTCCCTTTACAAATCCAAAACATAAAGACCTGAATTTACAAAAGAGCAGTTGAGTGGCCTAACCCCTACTGCTGTATTAAACCTATGCTATGGTCACACATAGATAACTCCCAAATTCACAAACCATGTTAAAATAAAAATCCTGTTAGAAGGCTTATTTTGTCAATACATCTCTGGGAGAAGTTTGAAATATCAATTTATAAGTGAGGAAAACTATGCCATGATTCTCATTCTCTGTTGAGAGACATTGTCTCATTCTTAGACTTAAAGTAAACTTTTGAGATTTTTGTCAAAAAATTCTAAGTTACAAACCACAAAATGATTAGGAGTCCTAATTCCAGTGGGGCTAACTGGAGAGAACATTTACTTATGAATATACCAGAACCTAAAGTAGAAAAGAAAATATATTAACTACCATCATCAGATCGTCAGACCAGTGAGTAGAAACTAGCCAGAAAAAGGGAAACAATGGCTTCCTTAATTTTTAATTTGAGAAATATTTAAAACTTGGTCCAGTTCTACATCCTATCCACCTGGATAAAATATACAGACTATGAAATAAGACTAACAAGTTTCAAAGCCTCTTCCTTTCTGCTCTGCTTTTTAAGTAGTGAGAAGAGGCAAGGTAAGGAGAAGGCAGGAGACCAGAAAGGGGGAAGAGAGAAGAGAGAAGAGGGAAGAACTGCTGTAATACAGTACAGTAATGAGCACTTTTCTGTTCTTGTGCCTCTGCTTTTTGAAATTAGGAGCCTTATAAAGGCTGCATCTTCTATCACTTTCTTCAATAGAATACCACACACAAAATTAGTGCTTGAGTTGTTGGAGAAAAGATTATTTCAATTGAGTTGTGAAGGAAAGTCAGAGAAGATTTAAATAGGCATAAAGAAATTTACAAATAACCTAATAAGTCATGAAAAGTCAACTATAGGTTCTTTCAACAAGGAATGACCTAGTATAAGATATACTCTAGAACAGCTGGTAATTGCAGACAGGTGGGAAAAAAGAAAGAGATGCTGTGCATCTATAGTGAACATGTGTGTTCATCCTTGGGTACAATACATAAGAGCTGTCATTTACTGGCTGAAATTTAGAGGACTTTGGTATGTACTAGCAAAACTTATTTGTAGTTTTGGTGGGTATATTCCTTTTAGGAGGGCCATATATAATGTTTAGTATTAGCAGAAAATTAAAACTCACCGACAAAAACTCATTCCATTTAGCTCTTGCCTCCTTTCAGATCTCTTGAAGAGGACCATGTACACTATGTTTATCATAATTTATTTCACCAAGCTCTTGGTTAAATTTTTTTAACAAGAAAATTTTAAAAATCAGTATCTCTTACTTATTTCTTGGTACCAAATTAGAGCACAATAAAAATAACTAACTAAACTAGATAGATACATAGATAAAAAGCAAACAAAACAGAAACCAATCACATACCAAAAATTAAAAGATCATAACAGTCCCATCCTTTTAATTATATAGTATGATCCTTTTCTAATTAAATATTCCATTGAAAGGTTATTCAGCTTTACCCTCATCACTGTGTTTTTAGGGAGCTTTCTGTACAGCTAGGTGAAACTTCATATTAACTTATTTAGTGTTTTAAACAAACAATTAAATAAAACAAAATAACTCAGATATGTAACAGACTAGCAATCCTAGATTCATATATTTCAATATTAAAAACATTTGAATTTTAATTTACCTTGAACAAATCTGACACAGTGATTGAAGAGAAACACTGGGCATGTAGGTTAAGGCAGCATTGTAACACAACAAAAGGAATGTCAACACTTCAAACCTAAAGATAAACCAAAAGAATATTTACAAACCTTGAGAATTCTAGGAAGTTGACTGTAACTAAGCAGGCACTGGGGAGAGATGTTATGTTACGGAACAGTCTTACACAATAAATAGTCAACCAACGACAAAACTGAAAGGAAAAAGAAGACTTTCCAAGTAACCGTCATGTGAAAATTATCTTAAAAATTCAATATTCCAAATGACATCTGAAGCAGAGTGTAAGTGACAAATTGGGAAGATATGTTTTTTTCTCTTGTACAAAATGACTCAATACTTTAAAAAATTGCTACACATAACTCTTTAAAAATTATTTATAAATCCACTAAAATAATTTCTTAAAAAAAACAATGTAGGTAGCATAGCAGGTTATGTCTCCACAGTATACCTATTCTGTGCTGTCAACATCTCCCTTTGTGGGTGAGGTCCACTGTACACAACTTTTGACAAACCATGCTGGGATAGTGCACTCTCAGTCAGAGCCATGGACCCAATGCTGGAAGGCTAAAGAAAAGAAATACGAATAAAGGAAAAGCCATTCTGTTAAAGATGAATAGAATATACACACCAGTACACCAGTAAGAATGACTGCCATGACATCATATATCTTAAAAATATTCAGACCACCTAATCAATTTTCTGCTCTAAGATTCAACAATAATTAAAAAACAAACCACAGAAATATAGAAGTTTAAGTTCAGAAATTCTGCCCCAGAAATACATAACTGCCACATACACACAAAACTTAGACTAATCCATCAGAAGAAGAGAAAAATTATTTCAAAATGAATGTTTTTAATGGATTTTTTACAATCATATTGCAGTTTAAACTTTAATGATTTTGATTTTCTCATTTTACTTTGAGAATAGCAAATACTCTATGTGGTGTTTTATACTTTTTAAGGTACTAATAAATTGATCAATTTTTTTTTTTTGCCTCAATAACCAGACCCTAATTTACAGCAACTTCAAATCTTAGGACCAATAAACTTACTTTGATAAAATGTCACTTACTTCGTGATATACAGATGGTTTGGATAAAGATGGAATTGTAAAACTCAATACTTTGCTATGTCCTTGTTTGTCAACTATTTCCTACGAAAGTGAAAGAAAATATCTTACAATATTTATTTTTTACACATAAATTTAAAGGCTAAATTAAAATTGTTAGTCTAAAAAAAAAAGATCTGCAAGGAAAGGAATTTTAAAGTCAACTAAAATCTTAAACTATGATAATCCATTATCAATTATTCATAAACACTAGGAGTTAACGTTCCCCTTAAAATTGTGACATAGTTTTAAGGATGAAATACAGACGTAGTGTCTTAATAATCATTGCTTTTTCTCATGCAAAAAGTTGTATTTTCTAAATGAATTAACATAGTTATGAAATATGTTAAGAAATGGCCCGTAAATTTTTTTCCATTTTAAAAAAAGTACAAACCTTAAGTATCTAGAATATCATACTATTTAATATGCAAACACTATTAGTAATGTAAACTATATCTTAAATCAACAACATGAACTCTAGAGACAGTCTGGATTTTATGGAATTCTTATTGGTCGATATTAGAGTAGCTCTTTTCTCCAAAACTTTTTATGAAGATCACAGACAATTTACAGACAGTGGATTTTAAGTTTAAAAAATTTAAAATTTAACACCGATATTTTCAGATACCTCTCTAAAACAATTTAAATGGTCTGATTTTTAGTCTTCAATCAATCAAAAAATGTATATTTACATAATTGTATGTATGCCCATATAGCCCTCAATCTCCACACAGTTATTTTTGGGAGAATGAGCTATGAGTCATTTGATGTATGAAAAATAAGTATTGGCTTTACTAAAATAAAAAGTAGTTGCTATTTTGTATTCTCTCTTGCTGAAAGGATTATATATTTGCTTTTGCTGGAAAACATTTTGTTGATTACATTAAATACAAACCAAATTGTAAACCCCTAGAAGAAGAGCTTCAATGCATCCACTGCTATGCACATTTCTGCTGGCTGAGACGGCAAGGTAGCACCAAATCAGTTCTGGAAGAAACTGCAGTGTAAATCGAAGCAACTGCTCCTCTCCACTGCGATAGAATTCAAAGAGCTGGTGACAGACAGGTTCTAGCAACTAGAAGAAGGACAAAATATTAATTCAAGGATTGGACCATATTTGAATGGCACTGATACATGAAATATAAAAGGTTTTCCCTAATTGGTTACTACTGAAATATACAAAATGTTTCCTTTAGGTGGGGAGGGAAGCCAAACTACTCATGGGTATGCTATTTAGTAAATCTATGACTCTAGTGGAAGGCCAAACTGCAAAATAAGTGTGTATGGAAGCACTTTGTAAACTTTAAAACATTCTGTAATTCTAAGGTAGTATTGTAGTTTTAATACTATATCTTTTTAACTTCCTAGAATGGCTAGATTGTGAGAAGTTTTTTCCTTAATACCCTTAATATACTTTCTTTCAGATAAAACATGCCAATATATAAATGACTGGATACAGGTTTGGAGAAGTTGAAGTGGGAATCCTAGGTAGTTACTGTCATATTGCCCTCCTGAGCTTATAATCAGACAGCATCTGACAGTAACGACCTGCATGTAGAGTAGCTGAACAATACAGAACTCCTACATTGAATTTCCTACTGTAACCATGGTTAATTGTCCCTGAAAAATCTAGACATTGCTGTCACTTTGCTTTAAACATGACTTGGAGTTACTGATAATCTTTCTCTCTCCCACCACACCACCACCATTATCCAGTTACTAGACCTGACTGTATCTTTAAAATAGACATGTTTTTAAAAAATCAGAAAGTCAAGACAAAAACCTCTTATAAGTACATATTATCCTAAAGCATATAGAGTATCACACACAAGTCATCAGCAAATTTGTCAAGATACTCACAGGGCTATTTTTCAAACAATCAGGCTATAATATTTTCAATAAATTATAGTTCATTCACTTCACTAACTTAGGCAAAAGATTTAAGTCAATTTACTAAACAGGCTTTCTATTATCATTAATTGGAATGAACAGAAACAAATTTAAAGTGGATGTGTTGATTTCTAAAAAAGTTAAATATGTAAAGTAAACTGGGTATAATTAAAGTCAGTATTATTTATACAAGGTATAGCAAAAGTTACATTTCAATAAACATCAACTAAATGAAACTAGTTTTTCCTATTGAAAAATTATCTAACTTCTGACAATTGAACATTTTTTTCCACTCTCAAAATGGTCGTTAGAGGGCAACAGGTATCCACTGTGGCATGGGAAATGTAACAGGATACTGGAGGGTCAAAGGCAAAGTGATCCCATTCAGAGATAGCAAGAAAAGCTTTTAGGGTAGGAATTTGGAAGAATAGGGATGGGAGTGGTAGAAGAAAGAAAGACTGGTAGTGGAATGGTTAGCTTTCAGGGTGGAGTTTTTAAAATTTCTTTGTGGACCAGTGTCAGTAATCTTGTACTGTGTGTTGTGACATTCCTCATCTTCAAATACCTGGGAAAGCTTTGATTAAATCAATTGACATAACAAGTATTTGCAAAACTGTGAAACTTTAATTTGAGGTTTTATTCAATTATTATGAAAATTTATTCAATAGCCTGCATGAACACATAATCAATTTTAATCAAAACACCCCAAAAGGCCTTTAAAATTGGTTTAAAGTCCACAATTAAAAAGTCTTGCTTTATGAAAGCAGAATCAAGTGAAGACAGATTCAAAAAGGACATAGAAATTATATATTGAAATGAGATTAGATGAAATTGTGCATATCAAACCACTAGAGATAAATACCAGGATCTGTGCAGTGTTTTCCAGCTTGCAAAGTACTTTCATATATATGAACCCATTCAATTTCCACAACATTTTAGGGTACAATGTCATTATCCTTATGTAGACTTCTTACATAAGGAAATTAAGACAAAGAGCTATCTACTATAATCAAAAATCATACAGCTCACAAAGGTCAGACTGGAGCCAAGGCTTTTTAACCCCTGTATAAATATACCTGAAAATTTTCAGAAAAGAATAAAACAATATTTAATGTGGGAAATACAGCCAGAGTTTGACTTAATCTAACCTGAAAATACTTGAGACAAGCAATGGAGCATTAGAACATGCTATATTGCTAGAGTCTCCTTTTAATTTTTGAATGTATTTTCTCATGGAAACACTGTTATGCTTGGTGGGTAGGTTTCATAGTACTATTAAGAGAGAACTGCACCTCAAGTATATTTTCATGTGTTAAATGATCTTTTTATGGTCTAATCATCACGTACTCTTTCCATTCTAAAATACGTTCTGAATTCTAAAACAATTGAGTTACAAATGAACTTCTACAATAATTTGTTCACAAATAAGAAGTCTGCATCCCATGAGAATTTAATGATAATAAAAATGTGACATTCAAATGCCTTAAATGACTCCTTGCTACTCCTTAAATTCCTTGCTTCTTCTCAGACTTCCACATGCTAGCTCTACAGCTTGGAATGTTCTTTTAACATACACATCTGGAAACATGTGAATATCCATCTGGACTCAGTTAAGCATTGTCTTGAAAGCATGTATTTACTTATTTTCTCCCTTTTTCCTCTTCTGGAATAAAGACCATGTGCTACTCTTCTTTGATTTTCTATTGTCTAGCACTGCAGCTGGTTTATTAAGGGGACACAGATAACTGCTGAATGAATAAATGAATGCCGTGGCCCAGACTTTTACAGGCTATCTCCAGCAAGGCAGAGAGGTTGGTAGACAGATAGATAAGAAGAACATGTGCAAAGATGGTTTTCGGAATATGGTAATAATTCTATTTCTTGGCCTGGGGGTGGTATATTGGAGTTCATTTTACCATAATTTTTTTATTCTACCATGTTTTCAACATACAGTATTTTTCTCTTATGCCTCTACCCATTGCTTAAAGGTAATCAGCTAAGGGAGGAGGATATAGCTCAAGTGGTAGAGCATATGCTTAGCATGCACGAGGCCCTGGGTTCAATCCCCAGTACTTCCTCTAAAAGTAAATAAATAAATAAACCTAATTACTTCCAACCCTCAAAAAAATAAAAAATAATAATTTTTTAAAAAGTAATCAGCTAAATACTCCATAGTATATATTACAGTTCTTTAAGCATATACTTTTCTTTTATATATGTTATATTTCACGATAAAAAATGAAAAATCAATCAAATGAATACTACTAGCACAATAAACTGTGAGAGAACTTACCTCACTTTGTGGCTCCTGGATAACTTTATAGAGAGATGAAACTAAAGAACTCTTGTCTTTCAAATTTGTGGCATAATTTGGTAAAGATGTTTCTGGTAGTGTCTAAACAAATTTTTAAAAATACATTTTAATTGTATGAAAGGTACAGAATACAATTCATATACAGAAAATAGATTAATTATTGCCAGAGATTGGGGGAGGGAGAGTAGGCAGGAGGGGGAATTGGGAGTAACTGACAGGTATGGAATTTCTTTGCGGGGTGATGGAAATGTCCTAGGATTAGATGCTGGTGCTAGGGCACAACATCGTGAATAGTCTAAAAACTACTGTATTTTCACCTTATAACAGTGAATTTTTTACCATGTGAATTATATCTCAACAAAAAAAAAGTTGTAAAAATAAAACCAATTGTAAAAATAAAAATATACTTAATCCTCAGCATCAATAGGGACATAAATTAACATCAACACTTCCATCTTTGATCACACTTTGGGATTAGAAATGAGAATATAAACCAGTTATGAAGCCAAAGATATATTTTTTGTAGCATTATATGAGTTACAAATCTCATGAGCAGTATTTTATCCTGTTTCTTAATAAACATGTTGTATAAGGATCTAATGTTTCAAACCTTAAAGCCACAGATCATCTATCAAAGTAACCACTGAGTTACGTATTACGACTGTTAAGTTAGGTAAGGCTGTTCTACTTTACAGAGTTCAGGGGAAATCTTTGACTTCTCATAACTAGAGAAAAAGATAGCCACACTATCAACAGACTCGTTTTCCTAATGCCATTTTAAATATTGACAATTAATCACAGCTTGCTAAAACCACCCTTTCAGAAAGAACACCATGACCAGAGAGGAATAGGAAGAGATAAAACTCCAGGAGTAAGTCAGACTGGTTTTGGGCAAAGTAGTAGGGAAATCTGAAACAAACAAACAAACAAAAAAACACTTCATTATAACAAATGATAAAAACCTAGCCTTCTAGAATATACCCCTTCCTTAACAACTTCTGTCTCTCAAGTATTTTTACCCCATGAAAATTATTTCTTTCAATCAGTCAATCAACCAACTAATCCTGCAGTAGATATAATGTCTCAAGATCTCTCTAACAGTCATTCTGAGATATACACTGTTTCTTACATGTCCCATATCTTAATATTTCATGATTTTAAATGGGTTATAGTTATTGTATATAGGTGTATGTGTGCATCAATAGACATATAAAAATTAAACAGCATAAATTTTTATAATAAGGATATTTGATTCATTCTTACTCTACTGTGAATTTTTTGAGGGCAAGAACTACCTTATTGTCTCTCCTTCCACAGCATTCAGCACAAAGCCTCATACTCAAACCCTAGCTGAGGACATTTATTACAGATGAACAAAATAAGAAATAAGTACTGTCACTGTTCACACTTCAGTAGATTGTTTTAAAATAGGTCGCATTTCACCTTAGGATATATAAGTGAATAGATTCTTTTTTTAATTTAATAAGGTAGGTTTTGTTTACCAGAATTGCAAGCAAATGTGAACTATCTGGGTACCTTCCACCATTCTCAGGGTGGGGAGAGTTTCTCTGCAACTGCTTACATAAAGAGGAGATTAGGGCTTTCTTTAGTATTTCAAAAGCATGTAACAAAAGATCTCCAGGCAACATTCCATTTCTGTTATTTGATCAAGAGTAACTTAATATATTTATATAAAAGGGAATAATAGACAAATAAATAACAGATTTCTAATTGCCTGAATGCAAATGAATCTAAACTATATATGTAAAACACATTATTTTATATATATATGTGTATGTATGTGCATCTAAACATAAAATTTTAAATTAAGTGAATTGAAATATAAATATTAAAAAAATTAGTGAATAGAAAGATTATTACATACAATAGCTAGGCTAAAACTGGAAATTCATTAAAAATGTGAATTACAATTTTCAGTTTATGTACCAATTAACACTCACAAAGTAAAATATTTTTTGTGAAACAGCCAAAGGCAGTTAGACGGAAGACAACTCTTTTCTGAAAAGACAAGTTCTAGAAAATACCCTGGGCCTAGGCTACTACTGCTAAATGAGATGAAGAGTCTCCTAAAAATTAGTAAACTATTATATTTTATCACAATTCTGTCATTATTTCATTTTGTGAATGTGGGAAAAGTTACTTTTGTCTTTTAGAAGGGGAGGAAATATAATTTCTGTGTTATGAACAGTGCTTTGAAAATCTTAAGATCTAAAAAAGCTATGGATTTAAATACTGTTACAGCAAACCTTTAAATTTTTTGCACTGTACTAGTCCAAAGGTACTGCCCTTCTTAAATACCAGCTAAGCTTTCTCACTTTTCAGAAGGCAGAACTGGAGACAAAATAAGTAATAATGGGAAATTATGTTAGGAAATTAGTCTTGGCAAAATTTGAAGAAGACAGATGCTTTATACTAAAGTATCATTTAGCAGATGGCTTTTATAAAATGTAAGGAAGTAATATGGGTTGAGTGGAAGACAATTAATGAAGATGGGCAGATGGGTAGAGAACCAATAAATAAAACAACTCTGTTCAACAGTGTTATGCATAAGACTAGATTTAGAGTCACATATTGAGATTCAGTGACTACCAGAAAAATGAAAAAAATAGAAGCCTAAAAATCTGCTGGATAAATCTACACATAACATTACAAAAAACACAATACAATCTGAAAGATAATATTTTACAAATACATCTTTGAAAAGATAGAGATTGAATTAACTATTCATTAAATCTTAAAATAATGAAGTCCCATTATTGGTACACTAAGAGAATACAAATGAGGGCCCATAGCTAGAGTAGATACTAGTTTTCCAAAGACACCAAAAAAAAAAAAAAAAAAAAAAAGATTTGCACAAAGCAAATTATGTTCTCTCTGTGCATTTGAGAGAATGCTGAGTGAGTTTATGAGGTTGGGAATTCAGACTGTAACCACAGAACAGTGTAGAGCTAAAATCATCTTCATAGACTACTGACTTCAGTTTTTCTGATGAGGATACTGAGACCCAAAGAAGTTATGTGATTTGTCCAACATCATAAAACCACCCACAGGAAAAGTTGGGATTAGACTAAAGGGTTTCTGACTTCTCAGCCCCATGTACTTTGTACCATTTACTTTATCAGTCATGATGACCTTGATCTTACCAGTACCATGGTTATTAAATTAAACAACCAAGCAGAGGCACAGATAGATAGATAAATAATCCCTAGACATTCTTTTGCATGTATTTAAACCAAAATATGTAATTAATATCACAAAACATTTTAAGACAAAATACTCTAATTTAAAAAAATATACTTAAGAGATTTATTCTCATGCACTTTCCTATCTTCTATTACTTTTAATATGCTGCTGATTCTGCCTGACAACCTTAATCCCTTTATCAAACATAAACAGAGCTGAATTCAATAAACATTAACACAGTTCAAAACAATTTTCAGAAATGCCTACCAAATTAATCAAGGAATAGGAAATACCTTCTCTTACACTTGACAATAACTTAAAACATTTGTTATATCAAATTAATTGAAAATTTAGTAAATTTAACCTTGGAGGGTTAGGGAGAAAAGTTAGATAACTTTTTATTTCATGGGGCCCAGGATTTCACTTCCTTTCTCCCAAGGGAAAAGTTTCCTCCCCAGGAGGGGAAGGAAATAAACAAACAGATGGGAAGGGAAGGGTCAGTCATGATTTTCAACTATCTGCCTCAACAGATTTCAGCTATCTGACCCCTCCCCTACACTCCTCATCCTTTATCATGCCCTCTTGCCACAACTCCCATATTAAAAAAATGGCTAACTTGTATTTGCTTTTGCAAATTTTACCTCACCATTAAACATAAGAATGCCCTACAAGTGGTATTCAACTGTTAAACTTGCCCATTTTCATCAACTTGCCAAAAAAAAAATCATGATAATGAACCATATTAAACACACTTAAAGCAGAAAAAGCTTAAAAAACATCTTGAACATTTATTCACAAAGACAACATATACAGGGGGATAAAAGGCACATACAAGACTTAACCAAACTATTGAAATATGTAGAAGGCACTATATACCCTGCACTTTTATAATATTCTACATCACTTTATGATGAGTTGGGGGACCCATAAAAGGATACCCAATTCATGACTATAAAAGCTGAGGGAGTGAAACTCTTTGTCATTCATCCGGATGAGCTAACAGTGATGGGTAAGGCCAACTACAAAACTAACAGGAAGCATTGCTTCTCTCAAGGACATACTGAAGCTGAAAAGTGTCATAAAAACCTCGATTGTTTTGAGTGACTACTGTATTCTTACTCAATGAGAAGCCTTGTTATCTAAAGTCATAGATATCAAAAGCTTTGCTGTTTAAACATATGTCAGTAAGAATGAAACATCCCACTCTTGCCTGGAGAATCTAAGTCACCTAGACAAAGAGAAGGAGGCTTCACATAAGGGGTTTCTGAATACGACATTCCACACAGATATTAACTGTAGTTTTCAAGACAACATAACCCTGGGTCCACTTCACAGTCCAGGCCAGATTTTAACACCATTACACATGGCTTTGCTTTGTTTTGAGCCCGTCAAAATACTGTTTCATTTAAATTTCATCTAAACTCCATCTTTCCTCCAAATCCCGTAACAATTTTATTTTTTCCTTTGTTTGGTAAGATGCCACATGGTACCTATTGTATAGTCTCCCTCACTGAAACAAGCCATTAAGTCTGACTTTTGTCCAAGGTTTTGGGCTAACTGGGCTGGACAAAAAAAAAAAATGACAGTTTCAGCCCAAACCTTACATTCGTGTGGTTCACAATCAGGAAGCTCACATAATTATATGTAACAATAAGACCCAGAGGACAAAAAGAAGGTAATTTACTGGCTAAAGGAACATAATTTTAGCTATCTTTAGATAAGCTTTAGAGAAGTTCATGAGACAAGAAATCGGTTTTATTTTCTTCATCAACTAACCAAAAGTTACACATCCCTTATATAGGCACTGGGTTAGCAAACTAGATCCAATGAGAGAAAATTGGGCAAATAACTTCGTATCTTCTCCTTATCATTGATCATGCCCACTCCCACAGCCCCCAAATTGGGAGAAAAATTTCAACACTGAATCTTTGACGGTGGTTGGAGAGAATGACAACTTTCAGAGATTTTAACCATTCTTTGTGGTGTTGCCATAAAAGAGAGAAAACAAACCTTTAAACCACTTGGGTAAAAAAAAAGGAATCAATTTCCTAGAAAAGACTACTATGTGTAAATAATTCCCTAATGAGATTTTTGGAACATATTTTTGCTTTCAAGGCACTTAGCTTTTTAGGCATTAAAAAAAAAGCCACTGGAATTTAATCCCCAGACAAAACTTTGGAATATAATCATTATATTAAGATAGTAAATATTACCTTAAACTCTGACAACCATTCCTCCACAACCCCTTTCTCTGAAGTGAACATCTTGCCACATCTGTTCTAAACCTTCAACCTGAAAGTTAACATAGAAAAACGTTAAAATTTTGATCAGATTTTCTTTATACTCAGATTACCAAGGATAGAAGTAATCCTATAAAATTTAGTTACTTTATTATTTGTGAAATTAAATAAGTTTCAAACATAAATTACTGGGTTCATTTCCAAACTGATGTGCAAAAATAAGCATTAAAATGTAAGAATTCTAACAAAAGTATAAACACCATAACATGATGAAATTGGCTGTGCAATTTTCATTCAGCTTTCAATAATGCCAGTTGCAAAACATACTGGACATTTTCCCCTAGTTTCAATTAAATTATTCCAAATAGATAATGCATCTTAAAAAACTACCAAAAATATTTTAAAACTGTGAAAATGTAAAAACACATGCACCCAAAATTGACTTTATAGAAAGCATTAAAGTAATTTAATTTGCTTAAAGTTCAGTTCTTTACACCAATAACAATCTAGGCAAGCCAACTGTTTCCCTGAAAGCTTAATATTCATAACACAAAAGTGAAAGCTTAATATTCATAACACAAAAATATCCAAGATCATGACCGTATTCAATAATAGTTATTCAGAAGGTTGAAAATTACTTAAGTATAAATAAGGGGAAAAGGAAGCTAAAGGAAATGCAAAACAAATTTATCTCAGCCAAAATTTTTGTCAAAGTACAATTTAGTTTTTCTCACCCATCCAGCTATTTTAGAGTGGACTTAAAAACTGGTTAGTAAAAACTTTATTAGCTCTATCTGAATTTCCTAACCTCCTAATTCAGGCACAAATCCTGCATTAGGCTTCTTAATTTTCATCAGCATTATCATGTAGTAGAAACAGAGGTAGAATTAACAGAAACTGAATCCCAACTCTACCCTTACTTGTAATATAATCTTGGGCAGGTTATTTGCCATACTTTTTTTCATTTGTGAAATAGGGATAAACACAGCACCTACTTTCAAGGGGTTATTGTGAGGATTAAACAAAAAAATGCAAATAAAAGCACTTATTACAGTACCTGACAACAAAGTGTTACCACTTATGTACTGTTATTAATATAATTAATAATATAATTATATTCTTACATTCTCTATAATATACGAGAATATCAACTCGTATAGCCTCTGCTCAGCCATCTATCAAAGGATACAAATAACGTCTTAATAAACAACACAGGTTCTTGCAAAGAAATAAATCTTAAAGCTTCCGTTGTCTAATTTCCATTAAAAAACATGGTTAAGAAAATATATATATATTAATTCATACATGAAGAATTACTTGAGATAAATATTTTATCTTTTCAGGATAAAAAATAGCCCTTTTATTCTAAATTTTATCCCTGGATCAAGCCAGACTATCAAAACCCCACATATTTGTACCATATTATTGATTTTATAAAACTGTCCATTCAGATAAACTGAGCTTTGGAATTATATCCAAAATGTTACTGAAAACCCTGCTGGATCACAAATTATCCCCTCTAAAATCAAAAGAAGGAAAAAATTCACATCTTCAGTTTTTAGCACCAGGAAAAACTCTCCTTTAGAGTAATTGGGTTGCCTTTAAGTTACAGATACTATGACTCATAACAGATTCTCTTTGCTTTGATTTTAATAATCAAATAATTTTTGCCCTAACTCTGTCCACAAAAAAGCAGGTCTAGATTAATCTTATCTATCACTTTATATTATACACTTGCCCTTATTTTCTTTCTACCTATAGCTACTTATTTTTATCCTATTATACATGTTTGTGAAGCAAAATGAAGCAAGGTAAATATAAATGCACATGAATTTCCTTTTGCATTTATTCATTGCTTAGTAAATTAGGACAGAGAGCAATCACAAAGAGAACCACACTACAAGCTACAGAGAACTGGGAATGTAACATTTTTACAAAAATTCAAAATAGTTTTCTAGTTAAAATTAAGACTAATTTTTAAAAGGTTGAAATGAATCAAGAAGGATATGCAAAAGGATCAAGAATTATCAAAGAAATCTTGAAGAACAGAGCTGGAGGATTTGGACTTCTAAATATCATGGCTTACTATAAAACTTACCAAAAACCACAGTACTTAAGCCAGTATGGTATTATCATAAAGTATTATCATATCAGCATTATCCAAAAAACCAATGGAACAGGATAGAATAGCCAGAAACAGACCTATACATACATGATCACCTGATTTATGACAGAAGTGACACTATAATTCAGTTGGGAAAGGATAGTCTTTATTAGAAATGGGGCTAGATCAACTGGACAGATACAAGGGGTCAGGGGTTTGGGAGAGAATCATAACCTACTAGATCATACCATACGCAAAAGTCAGCAGCAGTTGGATCACAGATCTAATTTTAAAAAGTAAAACAAAGCTTTTAGAAGAAAACATAAGAGAATACCTTCATAACGTTGGGGTAGGCAAACATTTTTTAAACAAGAGGCACAAAAGCACTAATCATAAAGGGGTAAAAAAAAAAAGATAAACTGGACTTCATTAAAAGTAAGAACTTCTGTCTGCCAACAGATAAATGGATAAAGAAAGTGTGATATACACACATCCACACAGTGGCATATTATTCAGTCCTAAAAAGAAAGAAATCCTGCCATTTACAACAACATGCATGAACCTGGGGGACAATATGCTAAGTTAAATGAGCCAGACACAGAAAGACAAACACTGCAAGATCTCACTTATACGTGGAATCCAAAAGAGTCAAACTCATATTAACAAAGAGTAAAACAGTGGTTTCCAGGGGCTGGGGTGTGTGTAGGGGCAGGGGGAATGGGGGAGGTTGGTGAAAGGGCACAAACTTTCAGTTATACAATGAATAAATTCTGATAACCTAATGTACAGCAAGGTAACCATAGTTAATAATAATGTATACTTGAAATTTGCTAAAAGAGTAGATCTTAAGTGTTCTCACCATACACACACACAAAAAGGTAACTATGTGACGTGACAGATATGTTAACTAGCTTGATAGTGATATATCAAAACATCACATACACCTTAAATACATAAAATTTTTATTTAGCAATCACACCTCAGTAAAACTGGGGGGAGAAAGGGAAGAATTTCTATTCATCAAAAGATACCACTGGAGGGGAGGGTATATAGCTCAGTGGTAGAATGCATACTTATCTTGCACAAGGTCCTGGGTTCAATCCCCAGTACCTCCATTAAAAAAATAAATAAATAAACCTAATCACCTCCCCCAAAAACAAAAACAAATAAAAACAAAAATATATTTTGAAAAAAGAAAACTAAAAAAGAGAGAGAGAGAGATACCACTAAGAGAGTAAGAAGACAAAACCACAGAGTAGGAGAAGATATTTGCAATTCATATATCTGACAGAAGTCCCATACCCAGAACATATAAAGAACTCATAAATCATTAAGAAGAAGGCAGAAAATCCAATAGGAAAGGCAAACCATATCACTTATTCAAATAGAAACTTAACCTATGAAAGGTGCTCAACTTCGTTTGTCATCAGGGAAATACACACACACACACACACACACACACACACACAAAAGTATGGCTAGAATGAAAGTGTTAATATCAAGTGTAGAAAAAGATATGAAGCAACCAGAATATTCACACACAGCTAGCATGGATGTAAATTGGTACAATATCCTGGAAAACTCTGGCGATATCCCTTAACTGAACAGAAGCATACTCTATGGATCCAACAATTCCACACATAAAAATACACCTTACAGAAATGTAGATGTATGTTCTCTGAAAGATGTGTTCAGGAACCTTCACAGCAGCCGTTTTCATAAATAGCCAAAAACTAGAAAAAAACCAAGTGTCCATCAAGAGTAGAATGGATAAGTTGTGGTATATCATATATGGTGTTCTACACAACAATGACAGTAAATAAACAATAACTACATCAATATCATAATGTTGGGAAAAGGAAGGCAAACAAGAGTACATGCTATATAATTACATTTATATAAACGTCAAGAACAGGCAGAACTAACCGATTGTGTTAAAAGTTAGGAGAGTGGTTGCACTTGAGAAAGTTACCTCTTAGGTTCTGGTAATATTCTACTTGATCTAAGTGCTAGTTACACACGTGTGTTCATTAATGAAAATTCACCTAGGTGAACACTTATGATTTGTGCATTTTTCATTGTGTATATTATGCATTAGTAACACTAGACAGCCCCAGGCTTTTATTACTCACTTGACAGAGATCATATAGGAGCCTCAATTTGCATAGCTGAGTTCATAAATACTCACTCAGGAAAATTGCCCCTCCCATACTTCTTTGCCTCTGTCTGAAGAGCTCTAAAGGGAGACCTCAAAATACCTCCCTACCCTGAAACTTTCACAAACACACCACCACTACCTGCCTCAGGTCCATCAGGACTAGTCATTTTCCCACAAGAAACTACAGCTCTCACGTTATACTCAGCCCTTGCACGTCCTCTATTTTACCCCCATCTCCTATTCCACCCTAATTCTGGAAGGAGGTTCTCTTTCACTGTGCCTTCTGGAATTCACAATCTGTTACCAGTAAAATCCTCTGTATCTTCAACAGTTCTCTGAATGTCACTTTCTTCTTATTCTAAGCCTGGCTCTTCTCTGAAGACACTGCTTTCCGCGCAAACTTCTCAAAGTTTTTCCTCTCATGGCCCTGGAAGAAACCACTGGCCTTTGAGATAAAGAAAGTGTCCTCTTTCCTCCCTGTTACCATTTCAGATCGTTCTCCCTCTCTCCCCTCTATCCATCCACCCAATGCTGCTTCAAAACTCATGTTGTCATCTATTAACTAATCCCTCCCCCATCAGCCATCCCTTTCCTTCATTTCCAGACAATTTTAACTCTGGCTTATTGTCATGCTTTCGAAGTACTCTTATTTAAAACCTTAGAGTGTTTTCTTCTCACTCTCTCAACTCTTAATTCTTAAAATCTCCTCCAACAATATTGTCTTCTTCCCTGCCTCAGCAGTCCTATGATGATAACCTAGACGAAACATTAAGATCAGGACCATTTTACACTTTAAATATTCAGCCAACCTGAAAGAAAATCCAATGGTTAACGTTGGAACAATATAAGCAACAAAACAAATAACATAGTAGTGAATTATTCCCCAAAGTACAAAATATACATGAGTCCATATTGATATAAATAAGTGATTATATAAACAAACAAACAAATAATAAATAAATAACTATTAGAGAATAAGAGACAAATCTTCCTTTCAGAAGAATTCCAAATAATATATGTAGCTATTACCCCCTCTAGGAGTTTAGTCCCTGTTTCCCCATTGAGAATGGGCTGGACACAGTGATTTGCTTCCAAAGAAGAGAGTGTGGAATGGTGGAGAAATCTGATAAACACTGCCTTGATCAAGGTTCACATCACCCATGATGTCATGTGAATATCTTGTAACCTTGATATGATGAGGAGGGTGATTTACTTCTAAATTCTTTCTAAAAACCTATAAACCCAGTATAATCATGATACAAACGTTAGAAGAAACTCATTTTGAGGGATGTCCTACAAAATATCTCCTCAAAACTAACAAGGTCATGAAAAGTAAAAAAGACTGCTAGAGACCAGAGAGACTAAGGTCCGTGACAACTAAACGCAGTGCAGTACCCTAGAGCAGAAGAGGGAGAGTAAAGTAAATAGCCAGGGAGCTTCCAATAAAGTCTCAAACTTGGTTAACAGTAAGAGTAATGACAAATGTACAATGATAATATAAGATGACATTAGGAGAAACTGAAACTGGGTGTTGGGTATACAGGAATTCTCTGAACTATCTTTGCGACTTTTCTATAAATCTAAAATTGTTTTTAAAATTATTTTTAAAAATTATTGAGGCTTTGATATATTTCTGTTCTAGGATCCAATCCAATTTATATTTACTGTATTCAAGAACAAAAACAAAATTTTAAAGCACAAGAACACATAAGCACATATTTCATTAGTCATCACTTATCATGTAGCATTTACACACTCATCAATGGGAGTGAAAAAACAAATAAAAGTCCCAGTATTATGAAAATAGTTCTGAGCTTGCAGACCACATGAAAGGGTCTTCAGGACCCCTAGAGGTCCCAAAATGATACTTTGAGAACCACTGCCTTAGCCCTTGTCATTACCCACTCTGATCTCTCCTTTTATCTTTCCAGCACATCCTTTCATATACTCAGATCCCAAAACCTCTTGACCATACCAGAACCTAATGTCACTTCGCAATTTTCTCCTTTCTCTCCTTACTCATTTCAAATTCTTTGGTCAATTACAATCACCAGTTTGAATATAGTCTCTCAACTCCTTTGCTCTTACTTGTTTCACTTCTTTAGCGAAAATACAATTTTAGTAAAATCCAACTCTCCACCTGGTCCATGTCACCACCCATGCAGCTGAACAAGGTGAAGAAAACAACTAAAACAACACTTAAAATCTATGACCAAGAACCCGAAAAAATGCTGCCTGGCACTCATGCAGTGTCCTAAAGTCCATTCACTTTGCTACTCTCCCATTTGTTTCTTGTATTCTACCTGGTCCTCAAAACTCCATAGCCATCTCCCCATTCGTACTCGGGGCTGACGATTTTAATTTCTACTTCACTGAACAGTCAAAAGAGAACTTCCACAGACTCCCCAGTGTCTACCTCCCTTATAGCATCTGTATCTTTATACTCCATCTTCCCTTCTGTTAACCATAAATGAATTGTCCATGATCCTATCTGTGGCCGATCCTTTGAATTACACACTACAACTATGCTTTCTTGCCTACCTAAGGAAATTGCTCCAAGTCTCCTTCTCTCCCTACTAACTCATTCCCCACAAAACTCTCAACCTTCTTCTTCAGCTATTTTCACATTTCTCTACTTCTGCTTTACATTCAAACTTCTCAAGAATTGAATGCTCATTTCTAATTCTTACCTCCCCTCACAACTTTTTTTAGTTTTTAGAAATTAGTTTTGAGGTGTAATTTATATTCAATAAAATATCCACATTTTAAGCGTACAGTTCAATGTATACATCCTTTCCTGTCAACCCTCCAACCACCTATCCCAGGCAACTGCCGATTTGATTTCTGTCACAGTAGATTACTTCAGCCTATTCAAGAACTTCATATAAATGGAGTCATACATTATGTATACTTGTGTCTGGCTTCATTTTCTCAGCGTAATGTTTTTGAGATTTATTCATGCTGTTGAGTGTATCAGTAGCTTTTTCTTTTTTATTGCTGGCTTGTATGAATATACCACAATATGCCTACCTATTCACTTGATAGACAAATGGATTACTGCCAGGTGGGAGTTATCATGAATCAAGCTGCTATAAACATCCATGTGGCAGGCTGTATTTTCTGAAGATGACCACAACATGGTCCTCTTACAAGATAACTTGCACGTGCCTCTCATCAAAAAGTAGAATCAATGTAACCTCTCCTTGAATCTAGGCAAGCTTGTTACTATGGCTAGGTCATACAAGGTGAAATAACTTCTAGCTGATTCTCTGTGGGACCATTATTCTTGGAACCTATCCACTGTATTGTGAAAATGCCCAAAGAGTAACACAGAAAGACTACATATAGGTGTCCTCCAGTGACAATCCTATCGAGTTAGAGCTAACAGTTAGCATCAACCAGCAGACTTGTGAAGTGAGGGAGTCTTCAGATAATTCTAGCTCCCCACTGTCAAGTTACTCTTAGTCTTCCAGACTTCTCAGCTGAGGCCACAGACATTGCGAAATAGAGGAAAGTCATCTTCACCTGCCTTTTCTGAAATCCTGACCTACAGAATCCGAGAGAATACAAAATGGTTTTATTTTATGCTACTAAATTTGGGATGGTTATGCAGCAATAGTAACTGAAACAATCTGTATACAAACCGTCTTGAGGGCACATTTATATTTATCTTGGTAAAACATCTAGGAGTAGAGCTGCTAAGTCACATAATAACTATATGTTTTAACTTTATACACACATACAGCAACACACATACAACATCACAATAATAGCCAAACTGTTTCCAAAATGGCTATACCATTTTACACTTTCAGAAACAATTTATAAGATTTTCAGTTCCCCTAACCCTCATCAACACTTGATATTTTAAAATTTTAGCCATTCCAGTGAGTGTATAGTGGTATTTCATTATTTCAACTTACATTTCTATGATGATTAATGTTGAATATCTTTTCATGCACCAATTATCCACTTATCTATCTTCTTTTGTGAAGTGTTTCTACAAGTTGTTTGTCCATTTTTAATCAGGTTATATGTCTAATTGATGAATTCAAGTGTTCTCTAAGATATTCTAGATTTATATTTGGTTTACAAATATTTCCTCCTGGTTTGAGACATGCCTTTTTATTTTCTTGATGGTATTTTTTAAATAACAGAAGGGTTTAATTTTGTTGAAGTCCAACTTACCATTTTTTCTTTCACAATTAGCATTTTCTGGGTCCTGTTTAAGAGATTATTACTTACTCGAAGGATTCAATTTCTCTAATAGATTTCGAGCTGTTAAAATTCTTCTGTTTCTTTTCATTTCAGCTTTAGTGAGTTGGGCAGTAACACTCTACATGTGTTGCTGCAGTTCACTGCAGGAGAAAAAAATGTGTCCCATGTGACCACTATGAGGGAGGACTTTGAAAGTTTGCATCTAGTTTCCTCCTGATTCTACCTAATGCATCTTTTTCCTTTACCAATTAAGCTTTATATACTTTCACTATAATAAAGCATTGTGACTATAACTGCCTCTGACTCCTATGAGTTCTTCTAGTATATCATCTAATGTAAGGGTGCCATGAGACATCTGAAATAGGCTTATATCAAGATTTCTCTTTATTTCTGATTTTTAGCAGTCTGACTGTGATAAAGCTCGGTGTGTTTTTCTTTGAGTGTATCCCACTTGGAGTTAGCTGAATTTCTTGTATCAGTAAATCAAGTCTCACAGAAAGAGCTCATATTATGCTTGGAGACAGCTAAATCCCAAGACATTTTTTCAGACAAACTGCTTCCAAACCAGGTTACTCCTATCTTATACTTATTACCTATTCAATTCTTGAAAATCTAAGTTACAATTCAGCCTTTTTAAGTTGATGTACACGTAATAGATACACAAACATTTGCTCAGTGCATGAATAAGTGGTCAAAATTTGAATCTTCGCTAGTTTGGGCCCTGAATTCCAGTCTGAGTTTTTAACATAACATTTACCTTATTAATTAGCCCTCCATGCAATAAAAGTGATCCTGAATGTAAGGAATTTTATACTAGAGAAAAAGTAAGGAATCAGAGCTAGAGATATGTTATAAAGCCATCCATGTATAAGCAATTATTAGTGCAGTAACAATAAGCAATGTTTCCCAAACTGGACACAGGCTAAGAACAGAAGGCCTTAAACTAAGTTAATATCCATGGTAAAAATCTGTTTTCAATGTTTAGAATGGAGAAGGAATAGTGGCCTATGCTGAGGAAGGTTCCAGATAGGCCAATAATAGAAATCTCTGAAATGGGTAACAGAAGAAATATCAAGGAAAAAGTAATAAAATATACAAGAATTACAACAATGAATCTGAAGACTATCCCGGAAGACAATACAGAAAACAAAATAGTTCCAATGGAATGAAAGCACTGAAAGCCAGGGCTTTCACTGGGATCTAATAGAGAAAAAAATGAAAGCAATGAAACAGGCAGTATATTTAGTTATGAATATAGGAAGAAAAATTACTTTTGCTTGTTGTAAATGATGACAATACTATTAAAACTGAAATTCTCAATTTCAATTTTCAATTTCTGACTTTCCCATCAGCAAATTAAGGTATGAATTATTTATAACATGATGATTTACTTCCACTGCCTCACTCTGCCCTTATATTCCAACATGCAGACTATTATGTGTTAACACTACTTGAGGAAAGTCTTCTTTTAAGAATGATTAATGTGGGTCTCTGAGTGGATTCATACATACTTTGTGTCATTGGTTTTCACCAGAGAAAATGATCTTGAACTTAAAGTACTTTTCAATTTCTTTTAAACCAACAACCTACTTAAAGCATTGCTTAATGTAGAAATTATACTCACAAGATGCTGAAAGTATGGCATAAAATGACAGTCGGCATTACAAGACTGTAAAGAAAAGACTTTTTAAGGCACTAGAACACTCATTCACAAATATAAATATAAGCTGTCAAAAAAATAAAGCCCTCTGGTTAAGAACTTCCATTTGCTTGCCAGAGAATTTCTCATATGTATAATTAAGTAGCTGCCTTTCAATTTCTTGATGAAATAAAATACAAATTGTTTTGGAAGATTAAGAAAAAAATATTTGCTCTTCATTTTTATAAAGATTAATTTTTTAAATTTATTTTATTTTTAAGATAAAAAATTAATTATTTTTAAAATTACAAACCACTAGAAAAGAGAATGTTAAGAACTTCACCACCAGTGTACATAATTTTAAAGTTTGAAATTGCATTATAATTATAGGCAAAGTTCAGTCCAGATATTAGAAGCATAAATATAAAAAGTCAAGTATTTAATAAATATTTGTTGAATAAAGGAATAAATTTCACTCTTCATAACACCTGTCAAATTTGCCATCTGCTCTCCATCTCCACAGCAACACCCTCAGACTGGGCCTTTATTGCCTCTGCACACTCAGTTCACACAGCGCTCCTGCTCCTGTCTCTTCTCTAGGGTACCCTGCACATTACTGCTAGACTAACCTTCCTGAAACACTGCTTTTCTCCTGGAACATACTATGATACTTTTCCACATCATATCTATCATATTCTCTACCTCAAGCTCTTCCTATAATACAGCCATAATTTATCTACCTAAATTTTATTTACTGCTATTCTCCAAAATACATCATGCCATTCCAACCACCATGTCCTTACCTATGTTTTTCCACTCTGCTATACCTTCCTTTTACTTCTCAGTTTCTTACACCCTACTCAGGAAAAACTCAGGGCCCATGTCGATGAAGTATATGGACTGGCAATGCAAACTGTCAGGAGAGACTACAGCACTGCATCTATGAGCCACAACAGCATCATCTGATTGATTGTTTTAAACATTGAAACAAAAAAGAGAGTAAGACTAGGCAAAAAAAGACATAGGATGGGAACCAGTCATGTGACTAACTCACCCAATATTTTTATATGTGCAAAAAGTCAATATTACTATATATTCAAATTGCAACATTAATAATTCAACAAGCCCTTGAGTGCCTGCTGAGTATAATACAGTGTTTCTATTACTTTGTACTATTAGAAAAAAGAACTTTGTAAAATATGATCTGTGTCCATAGGAGCCTATAATCCAGATGGCAAAGGAAGGGAGAAGAGATGAGGGAAAAAGGGAATCAACATAGCACCCTATATTTTCTAGAGGAATAATTACAAGTACTAGAATTATGATAACATTATGAAAAATACGCAAAATGAGCAATGTAAAACAAGGTCTCTGCTTGTTATGAATCTGTAAAAAATTTACAAAATTTCCATTAGGAAAGAAAACAAATAAACCAAAAAACTATAAATACTTTCATAGAACATCAATCTCTCATCTCCACTAATATTTTTCTTTATTGGAGTTTTTTTAAATTGCTACACTTAAATTTTTTCCACATAATTAAAAGAGATGTTCATCCTTCTCATTGCTGCTATCTCACTCTTCAAAGGAAAGAACTGGTGTACTATTATGTATTACTCCAAACTTTTTTCTACACATATACTATATAATTAGCAGTTCTCAAAACTCTTTACTCTTAAAAATTATTGAGAACTCCAAAGAGCTTTTGCTTATGGTAGATATATTTACTGACATTTATCATATTTTATAGTTTCAGTGATAAAATTTTAAGTATTTATTACAATAATAAACCTATTATCTGTCAATGTATTTTTATTAAAGTATAGTCAGTTTACAATGTTGTGTCAATTTCTGTACTATATGTACAGCATAATAGTTTGGTCATACATATACATGCATATATTTGTTTTCATATTCTTTTTCATTATAGGTTACTATAAGATATTGAATATAGTTCCCTGTGCTATACAGTAGAAACTTGTTTATCTATTTTATATATAGTAGTTAGTATTTGCAAATCTCTAACTCCCAATTTATCCCTTCCCACTCCCTCCCCCATAACCATAAGTTTGTTTTCTATGTCTGTTAGTCTGTCTGTTCTGTAAATAAGTTCATTTGTCTTTTTTTTAGATTCCACATATAAGTGATACCATATGGTATTTGTATTTCTCTTTCTGGCTTACTTCACTTAGAATGACAACCTCCAGGTCCATCCATGTTGCTGGAAATGGCATATTTTATTCTTTTTAGGGCTGAGTAGTATTCCATTGTATAAATATACCACAACTTCTTTATCCAGTCATTTGTCAATGGACATTTAGGTTGTTTCCATGTCTTAGCTATTTTAAATAGTGCTGCTATGAACATTGGAGTGCATGTATCTTTTTGAATTAGAGTTTTCTCCAGATAGATGCCCAGGAGTGGGATTGCTGGATCATATGGTAACTCTATTTTTAGTCTTTATTATATATCAATGTATTTTTAGTTTTAAAAAATCTCTAAACAAAAAAATTATTGAGAAGAGTGGTTTTGTTTCACTTTTTGTAAATTTCTTTAATATCTTAGCTTCATACAACATAGTTGGATCCTCATAAATGCTTCTACAGTGAAACTGATACGATAATGATGGTAAATTTGTGGTTCGATTCTCCTCCCCCTCAAAAAATGGAATCACTTTCCACAGAGATTTGATCTTTTTCCATCTAATATATGCTGGACATTTTTATTCCTTTGAGGCAGACTATTACTGTTATATTTATGTCCTTCAACAAACAATCCTTCGTACCATTTACATATTTATGTAGTCCTCTCACACACTGATGCTGGGCTTGGCAATGGACTTTAGCAAACATGATGCCAACAGAGGCTTAATAAAAGTTTGCGCCTGGGACATATCCTCTTAAAATACTTCCTCTTAGAAGGTAATCACCATGCTATAAAAGTTCAGGAACAGACATCTGAATGAGAAGCCATGTGAAGAAAGACCTTTGGAAGATGAGAGGCCATCTTGGGGATTTCAGCCTCAGCTAAGCTCCCTGATGAATGCAGCTGCAGAAGGGATTTGAGCTAGACTGCTTTTAGCTATACAACAGCAAAACTGTCAGCTGAACCCAGTCAGCCCATAAAATCCTGAGAAAAACACATCTTTGTTATTTTTAAGCCACTTAGTTTTGGGGTAATTTGTTACACAGTAACAGATAACTAAAACACCATAGTAACAAATAATTAAAACACCAAAGTTGCACAAAATATTACTTTATTAAAAGTTTCCTAAATTTTTCAAAAATAAATAATCCAAGTAGAAAAAATATTAACATATATACCGAATAAAACTATTTGCTTGTTTAGTTCATAATTAAATGAGAGCTATCACTACCACAAATAACCTATGCCAATTCGTCCTCACCCCTCACACACTCACAATAGACACAAATATTTTAGTCATGCTAATACCTATACAAAGGACATCCTTGTGACAGCTTGGTACCACACATTTAATCTCAAAAGATAAAGCTGAACAGAAATTAAATGAAGACCATATAGTTGAGCCTAACAAGTGAAACTGGAAAAACAAAGATGGGGGAAACATGACTATATACAGAAATTTAGGTGCTTAAAAAAACAGTAAGAGGATTTTTAAAACATTGGGATGCATTAATAGGAAATATTTAGGATGAGGAATTTGAATGTCTGACACCTACAACAGAACACAGTATTCTAAAGATGCTATAGAACAGTACAGGAAAAAGCTAGAACAGCAGCTGGGGCCAGAGTTCCATGTCCACCAATTATTCCAATGCAACCAGGCACATATGGAAACTAAGGCTTAGAAAGTCTAACTGACGTGACTGTTAAATAACACTGGAGTGCAAAAAATAATAGCTGAGCTACCACACATAGTAGTTAGGAGAAGAAAATAAAGCATATGTGAGACAGGAAGGAAGTGGGCAGAGCACAGCCACTAAAGGAATGACACAGCAATTAGCACCAGGATGGCAGAAAATTCAACTCCCGATAGGCCTTGAGGCCCAAGATGGCAGGAAATACGACTTCCAGTAGACCTTGAGCTTCATTATACACTCATTGTAATATATTAGCACAGTAAATGGCACTCCCACAGGTGCCTTGAAAGTTCTGAGGCTAACCATAAAAGGTCAAAAACTGGGTGATGGCCCAATTCTGGGGAATCCCCGCCCCTTCCCCAAAGTAGTTGGAATAATCCTCCCACCTGTTAGCATGAGAAGTTACCTAGCACATAAAAACTAACAACCCCACACCACGGGGCCTCTCACTCTCACCTTTGGAGATGGCCCTCACTCTGTCTATGGAGTGTGTGTCTACTTTTACTTTAAACACCCAACCCCGCACCTTGCGGCCTTTCTCTTGCCCTCTGAGATGGCCTGCACTTTGTCTATGGAGTGTGTATCTCTCTGACTAAATCTGCTTTTACGCAACTATGGCTCGCTCTCAAATTCTTTCCTGTGCAAAGTCAAGGACCCTCATTTGACAGGGCAAGTCCCAGGGACCTGACCAAGACGTGCGACATGGCTATCCTCTCCCACCCCATTTTACTGTATCATTTGAAAACACTCTAAATTGTAGAATGATAAATTAATGTAAGGTATCATTATTAGTATTGCTTTGGGGGAATGCTATTTGACAAGTAATCTCTATTAAAGGATAGATTTTATTATTTTTCATTTAAGTTAGGCTACGAACTTATCAGAATATGAGAAAGTAATCTAAATTAAACTTGTTAAATAAAAAAAAAACCCTCAACTTCTTAGCCATATACAGAATTTGAACTTGTCAAGGAATTATTTTTAACCAGATTTCTCAAGCCTTCTGTAGTTTTCTTAGTGACTATTTCCATAATGAATTTTATATCAGGGACTTGATCAGGAACATAACTCCTATTCCTAGAACATATTTGCAAGGCTAGTTGTATGACAGTTGGTACTAAGGCTGAAAAAAAGTCAAATCTTATAGGCAAGTTATTTCAATAGTAAATCTTTAATGTAATCAATTGTTCACCGTCATTTCCCTCATTTATTTTGTTACTTTAAAAAAGAGAGGAAAATATATTCTTTGAAATCTCTGTGAAGCCCAATAATTCAGAAATTTCAGAGGTAAAAGAAAGAATTTTGGAGATGTAACATACCCATCTCCTACTAGGAAATTAAGGTACATAGAGAGGTTAAATACAATATACTTTCCTAATTAGTTACAGAAATACTGCTAGAATTCCAAATTCCTGGCTGCCTCCAACTATACATCATATTGTCACTATAGGGTACAATCAGGAAAATAAAAAGATCACTGTCCTTACTAATTCATCAAGCTAGGTAAATGCAAGTATATATAGTTTAGGTAGTGCTTCCTAAACTGCTGTTAAAACTATTCCAAAAGATATTAACAGTTGTATTGAAGAAGAAAAGGCTTTCCTTGTGAAAATTTAACTATTGAAGAAAATTAGAGTTTTCTCTTTCTTTTTAAACCAAACAACTTCTCAGAGCCTTTTAACATGCTAAATCTGTATTATGAATCTCCAAAAAGGGTGTTTAGAATGAAATATTTCCCCAAGTGTATTTGACTTTGAGATTCTCTATGGTCCAGACACAACTGGCATCATTGGGTATAGTATGAAAAACAGCATGAGTCAAATGTGTCAACGATAGATGTCTATGGATAATACTGGGAAAAGGACTAACATTCCTCAAGCACTTACAAGTCTGGCACTTTGCTAAGTGCTTTATGGAATTTCTCATTTAATCCTCACAATCTTCCTAAATGGTGAATTAATATAATCTCCATTTCACACACCGAAAAAAGGAAGCTGAAATTTAAAGAAATAACTTGTCCAAGGTTACATACTAGTAAGTGGCTGAGTTAGGATTAGAACCCACACAGCCCAACTCCAAAGTCTCCATTCACAATCACTATTCATGCTATCAACAAGCTCTACCCTCAGCACACAACACTTCAAAGTTTATATTCCCTGTCTCATCAATAATTTGCTTGTCTATTCTTTTCTTCTTAATATTTTCATGCTTAACTGAAAACTAGGATATTTTCACTTCAAAATAAATCGGTAGGGGAAAATAAATTACATGGGTGATTCTGTTAGGCAGCCAAGTTGAGAACTATAGGGTCAGAAAAGAACATGGTAGGATAATGGAGCAAAAGTCTTCAATTTACAATTAGACCCAGCTCTGTCACTTGTTAGCAGGTGACTAAGGAAATTCTTGGTTTCAGTATTTTTCTGAACAACTGGGAAGGGGTTAAAAAAAGGGGGGATGAAAAAGTATATGCTTGGAATCCACCACAGTAACTACAGACTGTTAACAAGGGTGTTTCAGACTGTGTGGATGTGATTGAAGTTTAAATGATAAAATTAGGTTAAAATTCTTACTTGCCCAAAAGCTGGAGGTTTTTGGTACTTGTTTTGTTTTGCTTTATGGAAAATACAATTTTTTTAACTCTAGGACTGAGACCTTTATTCCGGTTGCTGGTTAATTTAATTTACCCTATTCTCAGAACCCTGGTAAACTACTTCCAAATGGTGAAAGAGCAAATGTTCTTCTTTTGTACATGCCCAAAATTTTCTCTTTCAACTAAGTATCTCAAAACACTGTAAAAGAGTTCACTAGACACTACTATTTGCTAAATTACCCAGTTTTACAATGACAAGAAGAAATAAATGGAAAGAATCGCACATACGTTTAGCTATAGCTAAAGCATGTCATGAAAAAAATGCTGAAAATGGCCATGGCAATTCAGTATGACTGGTTGATGATGAAAGGGTATGACAACTATCAAAGCATAGGCATGAGCCAAAAGACACACTGCTCTGCTCTGTTGATTATGACACAGACAAAGTAATGTTGCTGAGATTATGCACAAGCAATTAGTTCAAATTAACATCATATTAAAAAGATTCCCCTTCCATTGTATACTCTGAAAAAGCAACCAGGTTTACTGGCAGAAGTTATTGAAGACTTAAAAACACAAATACTTCATAAACACTTCCCCTTTGCCAAACCAAATTCAATTGAACTGCCTGCCGTTGACTGTATTGGTAGGGAGCTGGAAGGAGACAGTTATTTCTTTCCCCATTAAGCCATCCAAATTTCTCTCTCCATGTCTTGCCTATGTGAAGAGTAAAAAGTTTTAAGATTTTGGCATTGAATTTGGCAAACTGTTCCTTGGAGATAGGCAAATTAAGAGTATTTGAAATTTTGCTACAACCAAGCATACAAACCAGCTGTATTAATTCACTGGGGTTGCTGTAACAAAGTACCACAGATTGGGTGGCTTAAACAACAGAAATTTATTGTCTCACAGTTCTGGAGGCTAGAAATTTAATTATCAAGGTGTCAGCAGGGTTGATTTCTGCTGAGAGCTGTTAAGGAAAGGATCTGTTCCAGGCCTTTCTCCTAGGTTTGTAGCCATCTTCTCCCTCTCTTCACATCATCTTCCACCTGTAAAATCGTATCCAAATTTCCTCCTCTTATAAGAACACCAGTCACATTAGATTAGGACCCCACCCCCACCCCCACCCCCACCCCAATTACTCATTTTAGCTTAATTACTTCTGTCAAGACCCTATCTCCAAATTCAGTTCCATTCTGAGGTGCTGGGGATTAGGACTTCAATATATGATTCGGGGGGTGAGAGGGGAGGAGATACAATTCAGCCCATTAACACCATCAAAGCTGCATGCAATAAACTAGGATTGCATCAATTAATTTCTCTTTTCTTGTTCTAGAGGTGCTTAAATATCATCCGTTCACGAACTATTAAATGTCTACTATGTCCTAGATGCTAGATTTACAAAAATGAATACGACACAGCCCCTAACTTGAGGGATTCACAGTCTACTAGGAGAAACAAGTCAACCCGAAACACTGCAGAAGTGAGTGTTCTTTAATCTCTTTTGTAACTAATCAAGGCAAATCAGAGTATAAGCCAATAAAATAAATAAAAACAAATGTTATGAGGAAAATGAGGAGGAATGTTAAAGAAAGCCCAATGTAGTATTATTATTTGCCCTCTTTCCTCTCTCTTTCCTTAAAATAATAGCATACAGAAATACTCCTTCCAAAGCATAGTTCTACTTTAATTCCTTTAAAGTTTTTTGCATTCTTAAGAGGCAGTTTTCCCTTATCAAGAGGCAGTTTTCCCTTCTCTAATGTTGGAGACTAAAAAATAGAAAAATGTTCAGAAAACCAAATTCTAATTGACTCATGGGTTGGGTTGATGTCTTAGGGTGAGTCACTGCCCTTTCGAAAATTGGAATGAGACACTCAGTGATTAATGAAGTCTGACAACAGAGGTTCAGATGTTCAATCAGAAAATGGTGAGGACAAAGGGAGGGTACAATGAGAAAACTCAAATAAATACAGTTAATGGCAATAATATATACAAATAGAGCCAAAATAACAAAAGCAACAGCTCTTGACTACACTGCAAAATTCTATTTGATTCATCTCAATCAGAAACTCAGTGGATCTTATTAATACAGTTGTTTTTCTTAGTTTAAAAAATTATAGTAACCAAAGCAGAAATAAATAATTCAGTATGATCATGTTGATTCATATTAACTGGGGTAGCCAATTTGTTTTAGCATAGGCTGAATTATAAAATTTTTTTAATGTTTTTAATAATATTAAGTCTTATACTAGTATAACAAAATATAACTTAGATGTTGCTTTGCAGCTGAAACTAAAATTAGTACAGCAAAAATTTCTATCTTAGTTCCTCTCAAAGTATTTGAAAGTCCTGTAAGAATGTTTAATCCCTAAAGTAGATTAAGTATTTTTCAGTTATGCATTGTTCCTAAAGAAAGTGTTCATAACAGAAAATTAAACATCTGTTTGGACTCTTTCACCACTAACCAATTCCTGACAGATGGAATCCAAATTTAATAAATCACATTATAGTACAATAAACTCTGGAGCTTTATAATCTGGTGTCATGCAAAGTATCTGCCCTGATTACCATCTTGTGGCCACCTCAATATGATTTCCATGCAGAAGCTGGCCTTTCTGAGGTGCTACCTAAAACTATATAACATACTGAGAGTAGAAAACTAACAAGGTGGCCCTTGAGTTGTTCAGGCCTGTACTTCTAGCTAAACTGATCTTATGACTAACACGCTCCCCTCCCTGCGCATTCTTTTCTTAAAATAACTTATCCTTTTACCCTAGAGGTCTTGAAAGAAGGTGATGGACTGAACCTCAAGAAAATGGGCATACTCTCCTAAATTCCTCCATAACAACAGCAAATTCCTATCAAGATGAAGAGAATGTAACACCCTGTAAAACGCCGATTGTTCTTACCTTTTCTCTTCCATCCAGTTTTTCTATAAAACCTCAAGACCCCAACCCCAAGATGGGCTCACAGCCTTTAAGGCATTAGTCTGCTGTGAGTCCCTTTGCCTGGCAAAGCAATAAAGCTGTTCTTTTCTACTGTCCCAAAACTCTGCCTCCGACTCTCAATTCAGCTATCAGGGTACAGAGGCCCGTTTTTTGGCAACAATATTTGTAGCTCTCACGGTGAAAAGAACAAGTTTTACTCTTACTTTTTTTGACATCTTTTTTGAACTGTCCTTCCTTCCCCTTCAACCTATCATTATCACGGATAAAAAGAATATTTCATCTCTAAACAAAATTGTTAAAAATTAAATATTATACATGTGGTAGAGGAGCTTATTGAAAGGGATCCTTTTATAAAACATTTTAAATAGAAAATACAATTAACACAAATTACAGCAAATATACCTAAAATTTCTCTTCCACTCCTTTCTATAATGGGAGATATACCTTATTATATTCCTTCTACAACCACTGTTTCCCCAAGTGTTTTAATACAGCTCAATAAATAGAAGAAGCAACATGGCATAATGAAGAGTCCAAAAAACTCATGCCCACTTTCCAGCAAATTACATAGACCTTTTCAGTTTCCTCCACTGTGAATAGTAGGTGATAATATCTACATTACAGGAATGTTTTAGTGATTAAGAATAATACAAATAAGCACTGGTGTACCACAGATGCTCAATAATGTTAGATCTAGTTATCTTTAACAAAATATTTTCAATTGGACAATTTGCATTTCATTCAATTGAACAAAATGCATTTCAGGATCTGGGGGTGTGGGTGGGAGGATGGGGGGAAGGGGGAGAAATGGGAGAGAAGCTTCATTAGATTTTAATGCCCTCCAGTTACTTTCATCCTTATTTACTCTTCACTATCTCATTTAGTAGCCTAATCTATTGCCACTGTTTCCAATTATTTTACTACCAGTTTATTCCTTAATTCACTTTACAATACATATTTGGTTCTCAACATATATTCTCCATGACCTTAAAATGACAATTCTATTGGTTCTCTCTCAATATTCATTCTTTCTCTTTAACCTTGCCACAAGCATCTTCCTTTCTGAGATTCTACCAAGAAGATTTCACTGACTTCAATATTCTGCTTCCATCACCTGTGTAACCTATTTTTCTGATTTTCTGTACTTTTTTAATAGTCTATTTGACTTGCACATTTCTACCTTTTGTGCTTAGTTTATGCATCTCTAAAATACTTCCACCTTCCTCTCCATTCTTTTCTCTGGGGTCACTTGAAGTTTCATAATTTCCCAAAATAGTCTCTCCCTCTTCTAAACTACTAAGGTGTGCACTGCTTTGGGGACTGTGTTGTCACTCCATCTACCATAATAATATCTATGGATTAACAAATCAACAGGAACTTTGACATTTAGATCAAAAGGGCATATATGTGCCAGATCAGCCTGCCAGCTTTTTATGGCCCCCACTAGAAGTCTGTGTATGTTGATTAGAATTAATACCCTAAATGAATTGTTACTTATATTAAAGGGGAAAAAACCCAGAGGAGCTCAAAAAGAAATAGAGAATATAATTGCTTGTCCAACTTAAGCATTTTTAAGGCTTAATCTCTTAAATTTCCAAGCCTATAAGTCCCTCTATAAAAGAGTAAATGTAGATCTTCCAATAGCTGAAACCTCAAACAATTTTCATTGTATAATTTAAGAACTCATATATAATGTTTTCACTAGGTCTAGTGCAAATAACTGAATGAATGTGTATGCATTTATATGAGAAAGCAACTAATGTTCATCCACTAGTCAAAAGGCTCTTTGTTCAAGAAAGCACACACCAAGCAAATATCACTTAACATTTACTACTAAAAGGGTAGCCTGATGCAAGCTTCAACAATGACAAATATTTAAACTAGAATAGAAAAGTACTGTCTCCAAAGCTCCTGTTCTCTTATATACGTGCACTTAACATTCTTTACAAGGTACAAACAGGATTCAGGAATGTAAATTGATCTTGAATACCCAATAAATTAAAATGTGAATTATATAAAGCACATTAAACAAATATCATCCCATTCCCATTCCCGGATCTTCTATCATAACCATACTATCAGAACTATAGTTGTTATTTGTTAAAACAGCAGAAGATATGATATCAACACAGAACAAACCAGTAACAATTATGATAGAGTTACCAAAAACTGAAACTAATTAGGCAAAGAGGAAAACATTTAGTAAGATACTCAAAATTAAGTTTACTTTTCAATAATAGAGAAGAAGAGAAGAGTTCTGATTAGGAAAAAAAGTAGAGTACTTAAAAAACATGAGTTACAGCATCATATAGGAATTGAATTTAAACTCTCTCTACCACTAATTAGCCATTGCCTTGAGTAAGTATATTAATCTCTTTGAGTTTCCATTTCTTTATCTGTAGAATAAGGATAATAATACTTATCTTGCAAAGTTGTGCACAGATAAATGAAATTTAATTATGCAAAATACTTCAAAAGTAGCACATATTAAAATCTCAACAAATTGTATTCAGTCCAAAAAGACCTAGACATTTTTATAGCTAAACTATTTCAGACCTTCAAGGAAGAGATTGCCAGAGCTTATAAAAAGATGGAACATTATTTCTCTCTCTCTCTCTCTCTAATTTTACAAAGCTAGCATATTCAGAAACCAAAATCTGAAAAAGGTAATACAAAAGGAAAACTAGAGATCTTACATAGCAAACAAATCTAGCTTTAAAGAGGTATGCTGTTATCCTGTTGCCTTTATCGCGAAGAGAGAAAAATTGGTGAAATCTACTAGGTAATCTTCTAATACAATTCATCAACCAACAGGGAAAAGAAAAAAAACATATAATCATCTCAATATACATTATGAGAGTATATGGTCAAATTTGATTATCTTTTTCCAATTTAATCTCAATTCCAAAAAAGGGGATAGAGGACTATTTCCTTAACATACTTTAAAAAAAAAAATCTCAAAATGAATACACAACTGTGAAACCCTAAAGGTATTCTCATTCAAATGACAAATGAGCTGAAGATGCTCACTATTCACTACTGTAATTTAACATTATTCTAGATGTTCTGATCAATGTAATTTTTAAAAAAGAAATAAGGATTAAATATTGGCAAGACAGCAAAATTGTCATTTACAAATGTTGTAACTGCCTTACTATAAAATCCAATAAAAACTATTAGAATTAAAAATTTCATAAGATGACCAGTTAGAAAACAGTATACACAAATCACCAACTTTTCTATGTTCAACCAGGAGGATATAATCCTCTTCTAAATACAATGAAAAAAATATTCCATTCACAGTAACAAGTTTTAAAATACCAAAAGTCAACTTTAAAAATAGGCAGAACCATATGAAAAAAAACTACAAAACACTGAGTCATAAATGATGACTTGGAGAAATGATGAAAATATTGTAAAGATACCACAGCTATCTCTAAAAAAATTAATTTAGAGATTCCAATTGGGTGTTTTAGGACCTTATATAATTGAATCAAGAGTGATCTGAAAAAAAAAAATATGAGAAATGCTGAAAATGTTTTGAAAAAGATAATAGGAATTCAAACAAACATACAGTAAATTACATTAAAAAGTTACAATAATTAGAACTGTTTGGAATTACTGGAGCAAAAAATATAGCCCAATGAAGAACAGAAAATCTAGGGAAAAAATCATGAATTGGCATATAATAAAGAAGGTATTTAAAACCTCTGGGGAAAGATAATTTTTCAATAAATAGTATTAAAATATTGGACTTGCCACTCTGCCTTAAAATACATTCCAAATAGATCAAAGATGTAAAAATTTTTTTAAACTCTGAAAGTAATTTAAGAAAATAGAATTGAATACTTATATAATTTGGGAATGCAAGAAGGCCTTTCTAAGCAGGCAGGTACCATAAAAGAAAAATTGGATAGATTTATCTACACTAGGTGTTAAAAATCTGTTTAAAAAGAAAAAATTCACACCAAAAATAAAATCAGGATGCAAATGACAAACTGGAGAAATTATTTGCAACATAATTTGACTAAGGTCTCATAGTTTTATATACAAAGAGCTCTTATAACTCAGTTTTTAAAAATCTCTAATATCATAATAAACAAAGGACACTAATAGATAATTCACACAAAAAACATTTAATGTTACTAATAGTCAACGAAATAAAAACATTTATAGAAGATAGAACTTTTCATATCAAAATGGCAGTTTTTAATACGGAGAGGTTGCTGGCATTCTCAAGCACAATTAATAAAAATGAAAATTAAACCTTTCTGGAAGGTAATCTACTAATATCTATCAAAAGTAATTAAAATATGTATACCTTTTGACTTCAGAATTTATCTTAAGATAATAAAGATACGGACAATGATTAATCCATCAAGAAGCTAACTACTACACTATTCATCCAAAATTATTGGAAAGAGCTTAAATTTTCAAGAATTGAAATGCTGGTTAAATAAACAACGGTAAATCCATATGCTGGAATATTAGCCACATATTTAAAATGATGTTATGAAAAAAATAATTAAAAATAAATAAATAAAATGTTGTTATGTTGTAAAAGAATAAATATTTTATTGACTCAGGCAAGCATTCATTCAATTAAGTAAAAATAAACTAGAAACAAAACAGCATAAACAACAACAGAAAGAGTATGTACCATTTTAAAAAAAAAAAAAGAGTAAATCCTATTAAAAAGGACCTATAACAATATTCACCAAAGTGTTAAAATGTTTATCTCTGGGTGGAGGCATTATAAATGTTATTTATCATTTATGCATTCCTGAAATTTCCTAAAATTATTATGTATTATATTAGAAAATACAGAATGCTTACAATACTGCTTTGACTATAGTAACAACAGTATCCAAAATCATGGTAACATTGATATTCCCACTCTTTTAGGATGCACCAAAACTAGGGATGTCTACCCTCTCTAGATCTGGTCATACTTTTATACTTCAATCACAATGAAAGATTTTCAGGACTCTAGGAAACAATCAGGCATAAGTTTTCACTTCACTTTTATTTATGATCAAGTACAATGTCAAATAATATTTCAATATAGCCAAAGGTAAGAATCATGAGTGAAGATCCCTGGACTTCAGAACCAGCAGGGCTTGGCTTTTACCTCCATCCAAAATTTGAGCCAGAAATTTAAAAAAAAAAAAAAAAAGTGTACAGGAATAGGTATTAGTTTCTCAAGATAGAAAGTATGGGCCTTTGACAACTTCTAATCACAACTCTTCTCTGTTTCACTTGGGAGACAGAAGAATGATTTTCTCCTCCAATGCATTTAAAGGCATATATCTAAAGGGCAAGTAAGCAGGATTTCTTCCGAACAAATATACTTTATACAGGAGATTTTTAAATGTTAAATGTTCTCTTTCCACAGTGTAGATACTCAGGCAGCCTAACTCCAAGAGGGCCAAAAAGATTCTGGCAGTACTTGGCTCTCAGCAATAAGCAATAGTCAAACTGTTAATTCCATCTGCTCCCCTCCAAAAAATGACAAAATTACATGGTGGTGCCAGGGGTCTCAGGCTCCATTTAAGGGGTTTTTCTGAGGGGCATCCACTTTCATAATAATTAAGATGCTAATTTTATTAACATTTCTGAGAACCTTGATGCTGTTAACAAACAGATACTATCTTTAATATCATATTCTTTGTTAGACATGCTGCTTCCAGAATTGTCTTCTTTCCTTACAGGTCAAAGTTCTGAATTCCATCTACTTCTATTTCTCTCTCTCTTCAGGGACTTAGTTTCAATAGATATCTCATCTTTCCTGATCTGTTACTTCTCACTTTCCTTATGCATGTAAAAAACCAAGCATAATATTCCTTCAACTCATATCCCTCTGCAGCTGTTTTCAACTGTGCCTGCACACTGGAATTACCCAGGGAAATTAAAAATACCGAAGCAACCAATCTTTAGTAACAAAAGATCAGCTGTTTCTGAGGATGAGAGGGAGATGAAAGGGGCACTAGGAAACTTTTGGAGGAGATGGATATGTTCATTACTTTGATTGTGGTGATGGTTTAATGAGTATAAACATATGTCAAACATTAACCTGCACATTTTAAATATGCATAGTTTATTATATGCCAATTATACTTCAGTACAGCTTTTGAAGTAAATACAGATGCTTGGGTCCCACTCCATACCTCAAATTGGTATAGGGGTTCCCCCTTGAAATCAGGATTCATAAAAGCTCCCCCAGATGACTGTAAATATGTTGGTAAGATTGAGAACCACTGCTCTATAGCTGTCATTCTCTACTTTCCTCAGTTTTTTTTAAATGCCTCACTCAAGCATGTCTACTTTATCAACATCCATTCTTTCTCAATCTTCTGAAGACTAGTTTTGAACCATCACTCAGCTAACACTCTACTTGTTAAAGTCACTTATGGACTCCTGACAAATTCACTAATCCCTAAAGTCCTCTCCTTACTTGACATCTCTTTAATGCATTCAAAATTGTTGACCCATTCCCCCTCTATTTGAAAATTTCTTTACCCTTGGCATCCCTCTTGAAGTTCTTCCTACCTTTCCATCTCCTACTCTTTTTTTCTCCTTCACACTATTCTACCTATCTGCTTTTTTAGCTGTCTATTTTCTGACTGCTGCTTTTATTATGCTAAAGGCTTTCCCAGTTTGAGTCATTTCAACATACCCAAGTCAATACAGCATCTTCAATTCAACCCCCATCTTCCCTCTATTCCAGATTTCACTTACAAGCTCCACATCCTAGATCCAAACATCTACCTAAATCTTCACCTGAATGCTCCACAGCTTCCTCAAATTCAAAAAATCCAAAATAGAATTTATCATTTTCCTTCTATCTATGTGTTCCTCACTGCCAATCAATGGAACCAAGTCAAATCCTACGAGTCTTGACTCCTCCTCCTTTCTTTCCAGAGGTGACAGGATCTATCAGATTCTACCTCACCCTGACAGAGGGTCTAAAACACAAATTCACTGGATGGTTTCTAACTCAACATTTTCAATACAATCCCCTTAGCTAAGGGTACAGTGGCCTGGTCTGGCCCTCTACCACCCTCACAGTTCTCATCTTCCACCATTTTCCTATTTAAACCCTGCATTCAAGTCCTGTCAGTGTTACTGACTTTGGACTTGTCACTGACAATGACTTGTCTAAACTGCCAGGGTTTCTCTTATCTCCTTGCTTTCTCACTTATTACATTCTCCTCTTGGAAAGTTATTCACTTACCTCCTATACTTAGCAAAATTACATCATACTTCAAAACTCTACCGAATGCTCCTGACTCTACATATATCCAAGCTAGCCATCTCCTACTCTGCTCCCTCACTACACGAGGCAAACCTCTATTCACACTTATCACAGGGTATTATAATTGCTACTCTGTTGAACTGTCTTGTACATTACACAGTAAATTCCTTGATGACAAGAGCTAAAACATTCATTTTTGTATCCCTAATACCTACTTAGCCTGGGGAAGTGCAAATTAATGTTTGACATAATATCAATTATTTACAACATGTAAATTTGATATCCCCAAAATGGTCTTGATATTAACATTTTTAAAAGATTTCTTAATATTCTTTATAAAATAAATATCAGGCAACAGGATCCTGAGTAAAACAGTTGACTACAAGATATATTTAAACTCTGTCAAAACACCACCACTCTAAAAATGCAACCAAGAGCAGATTTCATAAAATAGGAATACAACAAAGGAAGCAAGCAGGGATAACACATTGACCTAGCCAATGCTTCATCTGAATGTCCGTATACAGATACTGTTAATGCTGATAACAGCATTAGAGAGATTATAATCCCCCTATGGTAATAACTATAGTAAATCATAAAAGGATAAAATACACCAAATCCCGTATTTATTTTTTAAAATAGGCGATGGTTTTCTTCCTGGTCACTTTGTTGAAATGGATTATTGGAACTAGACTTTGAAGCTATTATTGGCCAGGCAGATCCTAAAGAATTTTTTTCTTTCTTGCCTTTACCTGCACTTCAAAAATATGGTGCTTTGGACTAGTATTAATTTTGTAAACCTTAAAGTGTTTTAACCTGAGGGAAACATGCTTAGAAATTGGGGGGGAGGGGGTGGGGAAGTGGGACTGGTGATTTATGGAGGTTAGGAGAATGTTCTTATAGAAAACAAGCCTCCCAGGACTACCACATTGGCTCAAGGTTACACCAATATCTGTGTCTCCACGCAGATAAGATTTTAAAAGCTGAAAATTTCACTCTAAAGTGTTACACGAACCAAAGAGGTGGCATACCTGCTCCAAAAACTGCTGTGTGACCCAAAGGACAAATAATTTGCAAAGGACAGCCTGGCCCTACTGCTGGTAGTTCGGGATCTGAGACGAGGAGTAACGGCCGGCGGAGCAAACTCCCCCTACCTGAAGAGCGGAGCGGCTGCCGGGCGTGTGATAGCGTATTTAACAGAGAACCGATTCTGTGCAGTTCCAAACCACTTAGGGCAAATTAAAATTTTTCAGGAATGTCTAAACTCTGAGGGTACAACTCACACATGTGCACATCGAAGGGCGGATACCCAGTTTTGCCAAAGCCTGGAAACTTCGGGTCTTTCAACGCAACAATTTTCAGACAAAGCCCCCACGATTCTCGACTGTGTTAGAGTCAGCCTCAGGAGAAGAATAACTCATAATAAGAAGAGGGCAAGGGCTGCGGAGATTACAGTGTAAATAGCCAAGGAAGGAATCGTGGCTGCTTTCTGAAGCTTTCCGTCCTGAGGGGGACCAAAGACCGAGGCGAACCCTGTTTTCAAAGACGAGGGGGGCGACAGTGACCATTTTGGCCATTAGACTGGACAGACAGCGGTAGCCTCGCTGGAAAGGGAAGGAGGGGTAGGAGGGGTAGGAGGGGTAAGAGGGGTGGGAGGGGTGGAAGAGGTCTGGCCGGAGCATCAGCCGCAGCAGGGCGGGGGCTGCAGGTCCCACCCATGCCGACCCCACCGAGGGGCCGCCGGCCTGGCCGAGGCGGCTGCACCCGGGTCAAGCCCGGAGGTTGGACGGCTCCTCGCCAGGGAAAGAAAAAACGCGAGTCCGCGCTCACAAAGCTGCCGCCGCCCAGGCAGCAGGCGAGCTGCGCCCAACTTCGGGGCGAGCAGCCGGCGGCCGCAGCCCACCGCCAGGTCCCGCCTCACAGACCTCCGGACGCCCCCGGCGCCAAGCACTGTCTCTCGCCCACCCGCAGCGCCTCGCGCGGGAGCGGTTACCCTCAACGAAGCCGCCGTCCCGTGGACAAAGTCCCGGTCCCCGCCCCGCCGCCGCCTCAGCCCGACTCCTCCCTGACAAAAAAGTTATCGGTCGCCGGCCGCCCTGGGGGCCCGGCGTGGTTCGTTCGGCCGGACTCACCAGAGCGGCTCCCCAAGGTCCACCTCCAGAACCTCGACTTGTCTGGCTCGCAGAGACAGCGACAGCAGCTGCTCTGCTTTCTCCCGAGTCAGCAGCACCACCTGCCCCCCTTCTTCCTAGCAGAACGGGTCCCGGCGAGCCATCTTCCCCCTCCGCTCACTGACTGACAACCCAGCCCCGAGCGCCGCCACTGCCGCCAGCTACTCTGACAGGCACCACGAGGGACCTGTCCCCAGGCAGCCAACCACCACCGCCCCACACCAGCTCGGCCTATCGCCGTTCCCTGGGGCGGGACCAGAACAACTTCTTCACCAATGAGAATCCGCTTCTCCTAGGCCTGGGGCGGAGCCATTAGGTGGGCGGGAGGGCGATTTAGTGGGCGTGGTCCGGGTAATAGGCGTGGTCGGGGCACCCAAGGGGAGATGATTGTCAGATTGCGGCAGCAGTTAGGCGATAGTGATCAGAGAAGGCCTCTTGGACTGAGTCATTAGGACTTAAGGCCAAGAAAATAAGCCTTTCGGAGTGAGTTAACCATAATCACAGAAGAGAAACTAATTGATATTTTAATTTCTTAGTTAGGAGGATTTACCTCCCAATAATTCAAGTCACAAGAATTTCTCAAAATCTTACCAAATCCCAAAAGAAAAAAAAAAAAGTATGTTTTTGCAAAATGGTAATAAAAACTCTTCTCACCTTATATCATTGCTTTTGGTCTTAGCCTGGAAAAAAATCAGACACAATTCCACTATTCCTTTCCATGAACTGCTTTTATTTCTTTCATCTTACTTCCCTACTCCTCTCCCAAATACATACTAAATATTTTATGTATTGACTGGAAACTGAACACATCTGAACCATTTCCTACATAAAGTCCCTCTGTTTTTGACCTTATCAACTCTTCCTACCACATCTCTCTCTAGTCCAATCAGAATTAATTAACAGAAAAAATGGAACTTCAACCTGGAAGACAGGAAATCATTCTAGTTTTACAAGAAAAATGGAGAACCCAGATCTTTTCAAACACATCTTCTCAAATAAGCACAAAAATAAGAAAATATATTACTTGATATTGAAAGGGCATCAAGCAATTTCAGGCAATTATTAGGGCAGATCTATAGAACAATCAAGATTCCCCCTTCCAAGAGTATAGACATATTCATAACAAAATACGGTGACAAGGGCAACTGAGCTAGGTTCAATGCGCCAGGGGAACACAGAAGAAACTATTGTGTTTAGGAATGTCAGGGAACTTCACAAGGAAGGTGATGTTGGAGCTGGACCTTAAAAGCTAATTAGGAGTTTGCCAGAAAAGAAACTTAAAGGGCATTTCAGAAAGTGGGAACAGCATGTTCAAAGGCATGGTGTTGTGAAAGAGCACCGGGTGGCTGGGGAACACTGAGAAAGTGGGTGGGGCTGAAAGGTAAGTAGCAGTCAAATATTACACTACAGCAAAAGGTTGAGATGAAGCTATAAAAGGCCATATGAACTACACTCAGATATTTAGATGAACACTATCTGCCAGAGTTTTCTGCAATGATGAAAATGTTCTATATTTTGTGTTGTCCAATATGATAGCTATTAGCACATGTGACTATCCAGCCCTTTAAATATGGCAAAGCTAAGGAACTCAATTTTTTATTTGAATTTTAATAACTCCCATATTGGACAGCTTACGTTTAGACATTATTCTACAGGCAATAAGTGACCAATGGAAGCTTTTAACCAGGTGGACAAGACAATCAGTTTTCTTCTAAAGCGTGAAAATCCTAAAGACACTGCAGAGAGTGCCTGTTATCTTTGAGGGGAATCTGGCTTGACAGATCAGACCAGGGTACTGGTGGAAAATTGGCAGCATAATTTAGGTTAGCTGGGCCAGAGCCTGTCCAGACGAAGTGTTTACCTGAAGGAAAAGGGACAGGAAGATACAGAGAGGATGCTGTGCTCTAACATCTTAGAGAACACAAGCAGTCAAAACCCGAGAAACTGAATTCTGCCATCGATTCCTGACAGAACAGGGAGTAGGAGAGTGAGGGGTCAGAGAAGGAAAGGAAGCCAAAGGGTCAGCTGAATCATAAAACAGGGAGAGAGCAAGGGTGAGCAGAGGAGTACACACACACACACACAATCAGCTTTACTGGCCATTAGCCATGTGGGCCACTGATGTGCTGGCCTGATTTACAGAGCCAGAGAGTCTGTTGGCAGGAAGGCCCACTAGGACCAGGGCAAGACTCCAGCAGAGCTGAAGTCCCCAAACCACACCTGTGAACTGGGGATGGAAGACAGGGGTGAATACTTATGGACTTCCTGCGCTACGCAAGGCACTCGCCTTGTCAAGGACACAAAGGAACGCCAGAAGCTCACAGTATAGGTAGCTGAATAACAAACAGGTGAACAGTCGAGCAAAGATGAATCATTTAACACAGTAGAAGAAATCACACAAAGCAGTACATGAGAGATTCACTGTTCAGATTAATTTCTAGGCAATAACTGCTCTGTGAGTTCAGAAGAGGGAGCAATCTCCAGTCAAGGGTAGTCAGGGAAGGCTTCACAGGGGAGGTAAAAACTGAGCTAGGTCTTGAAAAATGGGCAGAAGTTTAAATCAGGAAGGAAAAAAAAAAAAAAAAACTGTGAGAAGGAAACTCTTGGAATGCCTGGAAAAGAAACAGAAGAGGGGAAGTACAGGCAAAGTATTAAAGACATGGGAAGCTTTTTGAGCTGGCCAGAGCCTGGCAAGCTGGGCTGGAGGTAGATAAAAGCCAACTCAAACGCTCAGATTCTGTCTTTATTTTTAAAGCTTCCCAAGTGATTATAACATACACCCAGGGTTGAAAACAGGGGAATGACATAACATTTTACTAATTCTAAATCAAGACTGTGCATAGGATGGATTGAGAGGAGAGAGACTAAAGGCTCATAGGAGGAAATTTTGTTTCCTTTCTTCAAAAAGACAGGAAGCAGTTTATCGCCTGACTTTACTTCCTGTTTTGCAGTGGTAAGATGGTATAGAAGGCAATTTAAGTTGTCTTCCCTCTAAGTCAGAGAAAGACCAAAATAAATGGATGTTTGCAGTCCACTCTCCTTTGCAACACAATTTGTACATGTAAAAATAATTTCCAACAATAACAGTCTGCAGTTAACAGTTACACATAACCATTTATGTTTTAGCAGCAAAGCACCAGGAAAATGCCTGAGAACATTCTGTTTCAAAAGGGAGACACTTTTAACCTACTTTATGAAAGTCAGCATATTCTAGACCTTAACCATCTTTGCTAGTCTCTGGTATCTGTAGGCACAATTTTACATTAACTATTAAAATGCATTAATCTTTTTTGCAAATAAGTATAATGTCATTTGAACATTATAAAGCACAATATTTTCCCTATGATAATAAATTTCAGAAACTTTAAGAAAAATTTCACTCAAATATATTTCTATTAAAGTTAGTGGGAAAACAGCTAGATAACAAGACTTTTTCTCCAGCTTTATTGAGATATAATTGACACATAATGTGTAAATTTAAGGTGTGTAACATGATGATTTTATATACATATAGATTGTGAAATGATTGCCACAATAAGATTAGTTAACACATTCATCACTTCACATAGTTAAGCCTTTTTTTCTTTTTCTTTCTTTTTTTCTTTTCTTTTCTTTTTCTTTCTTTTTTTTTTTTTTTTATGGTGAGAACATCTAGGATCTACTCTCTTAGCAACTTTCAAGTCTGCACTACAGTATTGTTAACTGAAGTCACCACACTGTGCATTACATCTCCAGAACTTATTCATCTTATAACAGGAAATCTGTACCATTTGACCAACATCTCTGCATTTTCCCCAACCTCCAAGCCTCTGCAACCACCAACCTACTCTTTCTTTCTATATACCAGGAGTACTTTACATGAAAGAGTCAGAAGAATTTTATCTCACAAAAAAACATGGAAAACATGTTACTTTAGTGGCAAGTATGTTAAAACACATTTTAAAAAATCAAAAGAATTTACCTAAGAGGTCATTCTGTCTTGCTGTACTAGAGTCCTCTTCTAAGAGAGCCACGCCAGCCAGTGCCCCTAGCAGAGCCACACAACCCCTTCTTAGAACCATATAACCCAAGGGCAGCCAGGTCCACAGGTGACCCGATGTGAACACTCCACCTAAACAGAAATAGAGATGACTGCCTGTACCCATTCTCTTTCAAGAATCTGAAGTGGAAATGGGAAGGGAAAACCAATCAGGTGGTGGGAGCAGTAGCTCAAAAGTCAGGCAGTAGAAAGAAGCCTGGAGAAGCCCTAAGAGGGGCAAGTTATGAGTAAACTGAAGCCATTATGTAGAGAAGAGACATAAAAAGTAGAGGAAATAGCTCAGTGATAGAGCACATGCTTAGCATACAGGAGGTCCTGTGTTCAATCCCCAGTACCTCCATTAAAGGAAAAACAAAAGAAAGAAAAAAACCTAAAAGGTAGATGATGAAGTAATTGGTAACAAAGGAGCAATAGAAATGGAGACAGTAGGATGAGTCACTGCAATAAAGATAGGAATCAATAAAGTCCTGCTGTAGAGGGATAAGAAGATAACCCATTTCCTACAGCTACACTGAATCACAGCTGTTCCCATCTGTGCGGCCCAACCGCAGCTGTTTCCAGAGTCCTGTAAGAGTCCCACCTGCATCCCCTGGGACACTGCAAGTAAATTGTATCTTTCACTCCTATATAAACCAATAAGTAGGCTTCCAGAACCCCCATGAGCCCCAGCGAGTGAAAGAAGCTGGATCAATTGCATTTTGCAAAGGGAACTTTATCCTTCAAGGTTCGTTACCAGCTTACATTCTAGAAGGAAGAAAACATTTTCTACATCTTAAAAGGATTCATAATTTGAATATTTCTATAATAGATATTTTAAGGAGAAAACAATCTTCTTTCTCTTATCTTTTAATAGTGGAGCCAATCTTGTTCATATTTATGAAAAAGCCATATGGATAGGGGTGAAAAGCCTAATGACTAACTGCTACCCTCAAGTGATTGGAAATGAAAAATATCCACATTTATCTTCTAAGACATTTTACTAACCAATGTTTTCTAGAAGAATTATTGTTGGGAGAGCCTTGTTTTGCAGGTTTTATAAATCATGTTTTGCAAAATATTTTATGACAGGAAAAAGATGAAAAAGGTGGATACAAAACTGCATATATGACATGGTCACAATTTTGCAACAGTTCATTTCTCGAGGGTTGACTATCAGCAACAGGTAAGCATGGAGAAATTATGAGTGAATTTTGTTTTCTTCACAGTTTTTGTTTTGTTTTGTTTCTGTTGTTTTGGATGGCTGCTTGGAGTTTATTTTCTACTTGGTGCAAGGCACAGGGTTATGCGGTATCAGGAAGGCTTTCTTGTGGCTAAGGCAGTAAAGAGTGGGTTTCTCTCAACTTCCTTTTTGGTATTTTGGTGTTTTGCTATTTTCATATTGAAGAATCCAACTGCTTCCGCTGGCTGTAGCCTGCTTAGTCCCGGGGAGGGAAGGGAAAGGGAAAGGAAGGGGAGTAGGGGGCTCTTATGAGCCTAGCGCCTTGGTAGGAAGCCTGGCAGCTAGTGGTGGCCACACAGGACGGCAGCCTGGCGTTGGTTTTGCCAGGCTGCTGCTTCCCCACGGCTTCCCGAGCCAGGTCACAGGTGATCGTGCCAGTGGAGGGCTGAGGGGATTCCCAGTGCTCTGGGGACTCCAACATTGCGGCCATGAATGGGAGAGTGGATTTCCTGAAAAAGAGGCTAGCCCACCAGTGTCCCACGTTGGTTCTGGGGGGACCAGGCTGGTGGAGGATGGCTTCCCCAGGGTACTCCGCACTTCCGCAGGAGCTGTTACTGGAAGTGGAACCCAGGCGGCGCCGGGAGTGGTCGTGGGTAGCCACGAGCGAGCCGCTGGAGTGGTGGCTGCCGTGCTCTTGCCTGTGGGCTGGTGGGAACCTCGGCGGCGATCCGTCACGGGCCTTGGCGCAAGATCACTGGTGACAGGGACGCGGGCGCTAGGCCCCCGAGCCCATTTGCAGAGTAAACCGCGAGCGACCGCTCCGCAACCCAGACGCGTGGGACCCACATATGTTTTTAATTTACCAAATGTTCTACAGTAAACAGGTGTTAGTTTTACAACCAAAAAAAAAGGTGTACGTTATTTTTTTACGATTTAGAGACAGCGGACTGTCCATCACTTATTGTTAATTCTGTCCAAGTGAACCTCGGTTAACATTCTTCCTTTTACTTTTAACCAATGTATTATTTATGTTCTCATAAATCCTGCAGAGAAGCTCTTATCGCTGACAAGCAAAAGATCTTGCTAGTGAGTATTTAGTAGAAAAGCACAAACAAATATAGATTTTCTCTTCCAAATGGTGTCCCAGAAAACAGAAAACACAGAAAAAAAATATAGGTAACTATGATAAACAGTGAGCCCCCCCAGAGGAAGTGGAACTGTGTTGTGTCATCTTTGGGTCCCTTACAGTAGTAAAGTTTTCGGCCCACAGAGAAACTTCAGATTAAAGGAGAACCTAAAAGGACCACAGTTTTCCTTCTGTCTTGGTTTGGTTTATGAATCTTTTTCAAGTTTGTACCCCTATCCCCACATCCGTAGGCCAAGTGAAAATATGATTTCTCACCCTTTCTGACCACTCACTGCATTCATCAGAGACAAAGTATTTCAGCTGTATTCAATGTAACACTTAGTTGTGTAGCACCTTGAATATTTCCAAAATTATTTCCCATCTGTTAACCTCTCACCTAGACAGAAGAGACAGCAGTCGGGCCATACACTTCCTTGGTTCCCTTGCCCTGTGGTGCCCCCAAAGCATTTCAACAGGCATGAGTACTGGTTGAAGAGTAGATGAGTCTGAGAACTCAAGGCCCAGCTGCAAGGAGAGGAATGAAAAAGAAAGGCAGGAAGCACACCCCAAAGAGTTTTGCCAGCCCATTCACTCTGGTCTGTAACTCTCGGGTTATGAGAGTCCAGTGTATGATTAATACTTTTATTTTTTAATTTTGTTCCTTCCCATCTACTTAGTCATCATCATCACACCCTGATATTTATGCCAAAAAAAAAAAAAAGTTCCAGTGAGCAAATTCAACATCATCAACAATGTTCAGTAAGAACAAGCCCAACACTCATCTCCTCCACCAACATGTTGAAGTGACCCAGTCCTCCATCAAGCTAGTCATCCTTTTTTTTTTTTTTTAGCTAGTCTCTCTTGGATACCCATTATGTCAGCATAACTAAGGAACACTTTCTGTAGACTTCTATGCTTACCTGAGGCAACTCCTCAGCACAGGCATGGGACATGTGTCCAGGCCGAGCTACCCTGTATCCTTTAAATGGCATCATCCCCCCACCCCAAAAAAAACTCTACCTCTATGGGCTGAACATGGTACTAATCCTTAAAGTCACTCTCGAAGATTTTTTTCAAATTTGATTTACACCAGGAAGAGAAGAAGTCACATAGATCATCAAAAAATTAGCAAAGATTAATTGATCATGTCCCTAAGAAAGAGCCGGGCTTTAGGAAAGATAATGAGGAAGACAGATGGAAGGGATGTAGATATGTGAGCCTGGGACAGTATCTAAAGTGCTCTCTCCCTCTGGAGACCATGAGCAGAAAGATGCTGTTGGGAGCTGAGAAGAATCAGGGGGACTGTTGAAGGAAATAAGATATGCTAAAGGAGTCAAGGAGGGGCAGGCTATATTGACTTGGACCAGTCCTGCTGGCTCTGCAATTGTACTTTTGTTTTAACTGAGCTATAACATACATATAGAAAAAAAACAGAAAACAAAAATATGATTGACTCACTGTATTGTCACAGGTGAATGCTGCAACCACTGATCCAGGTCAAGAAAAAAAAATTGACAACAATCCAGAAGTTCCTTGGGCTTGCTGCCAATCACCACTCACTCCCTCTTTCCTAAAGATAACTTGTTTGATGGTTCTTACTGCACACGTATGTTCACCTTTGTGGACATACCGGAGTGGATATACAGGACAACCAGGAGTGGAATTTCTGGGTGTAGGGCCAGCATATGCTCTCCTTTATATGATACCGTTAAATCATTTTCTAAAGTAGTTAAATCATTTACACACCCATTAGTAGAATATGAGAGTTCCAGTTGCTCCATATCCTTATCAATATTTGTGCTACTAGTCTTTGAAATTCTAGCTATTCTGGTGGATATGTAATGGTATCTCACTGTGGTTTAATTTTGCATTTCTCAGATGATTAATGCCGACCTTTCCATGCTCTGCAATTTTAAAGGATCTTTGCATGTCTGTTTCATTGTAAATCACTGCTCAACCACATTTTGATTCAGAATTAACAATTTTTTTAACTGAGATATATTTGACATATTACATTGTAAATTTAAGGCACACAACATGTTGATTTGATACATTTATATATTATAATATATTACCATCAGAGCTATAGCCAGCACTTCTATCATATCGCATAATTTTCTTTTTTGTGGTTAGAATAATTAAGATCTAGATTCTTAGAGAATTGGATGATTATAATACAGTATTGTATATATTTATTATACTGTACATAAGATACCCAGGACCTATTTGTCTACTAGTCAAAGATCAACAATCATTTAAGTCCCTACTGTAAATCTGAGACTACATGTGTTAGTTGCCTCTGATTACATATCTGAAGATGGTGGTGAGAGATTTTTCTGGACTAGATGATTTCTGGTCAGACCTACTGGTTTAGCTCCAACAAATTGTCACTGACATTGTGAAGAGAAAGCTACTAGGAGAAGAATGTGCTGGCAGAGGCAGAGGCAGCAGGGTGGGAAAGGGGTTGAGTATAAAAAGTGAAAACCAGCTGGGTTTCCAAACTTTACAGCTTGAAAATAATTGATAAGTTTCTACAACTAAATAACTTAACCGATCAGCCCCGAGGGAAAAGTGAACTTTGACAGGTGTTTGATGGTATTATGAAATAAAAATCTCCCAGAAAGATCTTTCTTTGAATGACTCATAGGACAGGTTCTCTGAAAACATGGATGAACCTCTGGGAACATGATGTTCTTTGAAGGCCAAAGAAAAGTTTATTTGGCCTCAAATCCCACCTGACATTTCTTTCCAGAGATGGCAACAGGGGCTGCTGAGAAGCTCTCTTCTGTTCTAGGCAAAGAGGCTGCGAATTATCTTCCTCTGCATCTCAACCAAGAGGTAGTGCTAGATGACCTTTCCCCTGCTGGCTTTGTCACAGGTTGGCTGGAGTGTATGAATAGTCCACCGTAGGTGCTGTTTATCAGAATGAGATGCTGTCAACATGCATTGGCCAGGAATGAGAACGTGGGGGGAGTATTTGGGAAGGGTAATGCATTAACACACTAAGTCACAACCTTGAACAGTGAGACACAACTTTGTTTAGCAGATCTCCTGCTGAAACCTCAGTGAAAGGGAAACCCTAAAGGACAATAGACCTGGACTGAGCAGAGGGCCAAGACAGCCTGAAATGCTGGGCTATGTTCAAGGAGGGAGGATGACCAGCTCCTGGCTAAGTGGGGAACTAGCTCTTGGTGACTGAGAGTGAAGAGGAGTAAGGAACTTTGGAAGAAGGAGTGAACATGAGGCAACTTAAGACAAAGGTCAACCATTTCCCAATTTTCCCCAAGGCTGGCCCTAAAGTATTGAAACCTAAAGCAGCCTGCATTCCCTGCAATGAACCTGTTAATAGACCCAGCATTCTGGCCACCTTAATTACCCATTCAGATCTCCTGGGGACATACCTGTTATGTATTTGAAAGGATCAAGTTGACTTCTCCTGGTGAGCCAGTTTTTCTTATCCATCCATCTTGCCCAAAGGGATGTAGTTCGGCTTTTTCGTTTGTATGCAATTTGCACCTTATTCAGATGAACCGCCTCGTGTTTGTAGTGTTTGTCTGCCTGGAGATGAAATCGTCATCTCTCATTTTCCTTCTCCAGGAAACACAGAACTGAGAAACTGAATTATGAGGGAAAAGTAAGATGACAAGTCGACCCAGAAGGACTAATAGGTTCAGAGTGGCAGCATGGAAAAGATGCACTGTGAAACTAGAAGTCAGGATTGGGTTGACATCCCACATGGGTCTTGTGTGACTTTGAACAAGCTCTGTGGATCTCAGTTTTCTCATCTGTAAAATGAGGGGATTGAACTCTGAACTGAAAGTAGAATGTTCCCTTAAGTGGCATACTGGGGTTTTACTCAACATTTTTACCCAGAAGTAAGAGTGTGGCAAAAGAGGCCTGATTATTCTCAATTTCTCCCCACCAAAGCCTTGTGTGCTCTGGTTCTGGAGAGGCTCATCCCACTCACACTGCATCTCCTGGGTTCTTTTGCTCTCTGGTTCTGTCTGGTTTGGCCAGTGGGAAATACCTGCAGGAGAACAGAGGGCTGAATGAAAGAGACATATTTCTTTCCTGCTTCCTTCCTGCTTTGGTGTCCTGCGTCCACAAGTACAGCTTCTGTGGGGTGGTGCCTCCTCCTGGTAATATCTTTGCTCTCTTTGCCCCCTTAGATCTTGTAATTGTAATAGCTTCCCACTGTCGCTAGTCCCTGAGTACCTTAACATCTTTGCTGGTTCCCTTAACCTTTCCCTCATCTCTGTAAATAGTCCCTTTATTAAAACCTCTTTCATTGAACTATTTTGAGTGGAGAATTCAGTTTCCTACCAGGATCCTGGCTCATACAAAAATTTTCTCTTGAATTATGAAGCTCCCTAAGTCCCCCTCTCCCCGCTTGATGCTAGCTATTACTTTTTCTCATTTCTAGAGAATGATAAGGTCTGATGGATGTATTTATTTGGAGGAGGGAAAGGTATTTGGAGTTAAGAGGTTTCCCTTTTCATTACTTACACTATTATTTTTCAATGGAACTGCATCAGTGCAGCAACTCAAAACAATGGGCAGGTCCACACATCACACAAAAGAAATCCAGGTTTGGAAATGGTTATTTGGCTAACATAAATGCCAAATTACATGATCCAAGTTACAAAGACCATCGCCTCCCTCTCCACGCCTCCTCCAACAAGAATTATTGGACTTTGACTTTGAGACGTGACCAGATTAAACAGGCAGTTTCCAAGTTTTCCCCTTCATTTTGCATCCAGGATAAATACGATCCAGGACATTCATTTTTATACATTTTAGTTTTAGTCAGGAATTGGCAGTTTTTCAGAAGAGCTGTGCCAAGTTTCATTTATTTATTGAAATTTACATTTTTTATGATCAAATAAGTTTGGGAAATAATACAAAATGTGGCAACTCCTTAGAGAGTCTCAGAGCAAACTAAAGGTACTGAGAACTCCTGTGGTAAAGAACTCTGTTGAATGGTGGAATCCCCATATTTCCCCTCAAAATTCTTAGAGAACTTTTTAAATAACACCTATTATCATTCTCTTGTGGAAATATCAAGGAACAAACTTTGAAAAACACAGTCCATCATATGGGAGCAGAACCTCAGGGAATAAAAAGAGAAAAACACGATTTGTATCCTCTCCATCTTTTTCTTACTTCCTGGGTGATGTGGCTCTTGCTCTAGGATCCAAAATTAGCCTGCTGCTCTTTTCCACCTCGATAAACATTCTATCTGAAATGGTCTACATAGCCAGATGGGCAAATGTTAAGCGTTCCGCAAGTGTTTGTTGAATGAATTAATGTTTGAATGAAATGAGCAAGTCCCTGTAAAGCACTTAGCACAATGCCTGACACAGAATAAGTAGCAACAAATGCTATTATTACTATTCACCTTGATCTTTGGTTTAGAGAACACAGAAAAACTCAAAACTTGTTATTGCCCCTCCTTCAAAATAACTTAAAGACTTAGATGGGCTCTGTCATCAGGTAACATACATTTTCTGAGGGAGAACTGCATGAGTATGCCACAATAAAATGACCTTTCACACAGAGAATTTTAACATGGAAATGTATCAGAATCATAGACAAAAATATTATTTGCTTACAGTCACAAACAATGAATGGTATCTGTGATGCCAGATAGAAGAGCTAATTTGCTATTTGAGAGGTTTGCTCCTTTATTTTAATATCCTTATTATAATTGCAATTATTTACAATAACAACATAAAACATGAAGGAGGTGAAGTAATTTATTTTACTTCTGCTCCTACCTTGACTTATAGACAGAATGGAGCTCTAACAAACTGTGATTGTTAAGATTGTGTGGCCCAGCTTCCTTGGAAGGAATTTATCTTGTGTAAGAATCTCAAGCGTTTCCTAACTTAGTAATGTACCAGAGTTTGTTTCACACTGACAACTATTAACTAATCACATCAAATCTTTTGAAAGAGAATTGTCTTTCCTGCCCACAATATATCATGAAAGCATTAAGAATAGGGTCGTCCTTTTATTGAGCACTTTCTGCAATTTAAAGCATAGAAATAGATTTGTGTTTATATATGTATTATCTCATTAATGAAAGACAAAGTTGTCAGTTATTTGAAACAGGAAAAGCTTGAATTAAATGAAAATGTTACTCATTTCAAATATATTTATTTTCATTTTATTGATTTTTAGTAATTAATCTGACATTGAGTACTTAAGCATGGCAAAATTAACAGAAGCTCTGATTTGAAGTTGCTTAAACAAGGATATTTGCATTACCTCACACACCAGGAGGAACAGAGGAAGATCAAGACTCTAGCTTGGGTGATTCAGTGGCTCGATGATGTCATCAAAGGCTCAGGCCCTATCCCTCCCTGCTCTGCTGACCACAGCACTGGCTGTTTATTGAGGCAGGTTCTCTCCTCATGACAATAAGATGGCTGCCAGCAACCAATAGTGGTTCATTATTCCTCTGCAACAGGAGAGAGTAAATCTTCCAACCAAGGAATATGCACCTTTGTCTTTAGTCTGATTGGGCCAACTTACTACACTTGCCCATTCCCAGAACAGAATGGCACTGTCCTAAATCAATGATGCTCAAAGTGCAGTCCCTAGATCAGCAGTTGAGAAGCTGAAAACCTATTAGAAATGCAAATTCTCAGGCCTCACTCCAGCTTTGCCGAATCAGAAATGCTGGGGTGGAGTCCAGCAATATGAGTTTTAACAAATGTGCCATGTATTCTAAAGTTTGAGGATCTCTGCTTTGGACTAAACAGAATCCATTTCTGGAGGTGGGAAGGGGTGGACACCTGGGACAAATCGAGGTTATGTTAGGAGGGAGGAAGAGGAAGATATGCCTGTTGAGATACTAACAGTGTTCACACCCTGGATTTTTCAAGAATAGCACTGGTTTCAAATATTTTGTTCCGCAGGGTTGCAAAACATGATCATCATTAAAATGACTATTTCAAAAACTCTCAAAATCCTCTGATGAATGTACTGTGTCCTGGAAAGATAGTGAGACTATCAGGACCCAAAAGAGCTGAGGTCCAATTCTTTTTTTGTCATTGATTAACCCAATGTCCTTGAGAAATTCACTTAGATGTTCTGAACCCCAGCTTTTACTTCTGTAAGGGTGTTGAAACAGAGAGTCTTTAAATTCTTGAAAAGAAAAACAATTGTAGCCAGCATTTACTGAGCACTTACAATGCATCATACTTCACCAAGGATTTTACTTAGTATGCTATCATTTAATACTGAGAATAGTCCCCATGAAATGTATAACTTGCCCAAATTCAGTAGGCTGCTGAGTGAAGACTGTGAGATTCAGGTCTCTCTGACCCCACAGTCCATTTGCTAAGCCACTACTCTATGTGTACTGGCCCACTCTACCTGACCTCCAGCAAATTAACTCTTCATGATTCTGTAATTCATTTGATTTCTCATGGTTCAGCTCATTCTGCTTTTTAGGAAAGACTCAGGTTGGACTTTTAATTCAAGCTACGTTTGACTCTTGGATTCAGCACTCTCCTGATCTATGATTTTGGGAAAGTTATGTAACATCTCTGAAACTTTAATTTTCAATCTGTAAAATAACATTTGGCACAGCATTTGTAAGAATTAAGGGAGATAATACATCTAAAATGCTTTGCACATTGCCTGGACTATAATAGGTATTCAATAAATGTTCATTGCATCCCCTGCTTGTTACCTTGTGGGAAATGTTATTTGCTGAATGAGTGAAAACTATTTTAGAACATTTATTTATTAATTTTCCCCAATATTTCCTTATTAAGTAGCACCAAGAATGGAAAAATTCTGCCTGTGCTTTCTTGGCTAAAACTTTTCTAGATAAAAGAGCCCAGAGAGAAGACCATGTCCAGGCTGAGAACCCTGGACCTTCTTTCAGTTCCCCCATATCCACGCTCTTCTAACAATCTCTTCCAACAGTTTTCTCAAGTGGGCTGTGCGGGTCTACGTTTGAATTTGGAAGATTTTTTGCAAATTTCAGAAGTATTCCTCTTAACCTGTGTTAATCTCAAAAGAGAACAGCCTCGGTAAGGTAAGGAGGCTAGTCTTTCCTTTCACAGGCCCCCCTCTGATGGCGGGGTAACAGCACCCGCAGACAGAGTTTGGGGAAAGTTATTTGGCTCAGGACAACAAAGGCCATGGCTCCCAGGAAAAGACTGCTACATCAGGGAGAGAATTTTACCCTATGAGCTCAGAAGGGCGTGTACAGTAAATATTTCATGATTCACTCCCATGGGGTTTAGAGAACTGTTTAATTGACAATTTTTTGTGCCTCTGTCATCACATTGTTTTTAATAAAGAGAAGTAGTAGAATTAAAATACACAGCCCTTTCAAATACTTGAAAAGTAAGAAGTTCTGATGGTTGCTTTAAATTTTAATGTTATGGTTAGTTGTAGGCTGTTTAATTTTGCCATCTTGAAGAATAACAGAAACTTTTGGAGTAAATTTATATTAGATGGCTTCTGAAGTTGTTTAATACTTACCCTTTCTTGCAACATTATTCAGGCAGAGTGGACATTTATGGCCTTGTGTTTTCCAAGGCCATGACCAATACCCTTTAGAATTACATTTTGAAGCAGGTGTTTGACATCAGATAATTCATCCAGAGAATAACTCTCTAAAATGTCCTTTATTGTAACCAGGAGGCAGCAATAGATCATGAAGATGAATGTATGTTATCATCCCTCTGGTTGATATAGAAAACACAAAATGATAAAAGCTGTTTTATGGCCTCTTTTTATCTAACACAATGTTGGGGAAGCCTATGGCCATTTATCTTGTGTCTTCATGAGTAGAAGAGAATATAAAATTGAGAAAATATCCAAAAATGCCATTATTGGTAGTCATTCTTAATAATTCTACTCTATCATTGTGCCAAGTTTCCTCATTAAATTTTTATATGTATATAAAAATTTTTATATATAACATACATTTATTTTATATATATATTTATATAATATATAAGTGTTCTAATGTTACAGTATGGATATATGTTTTTAATTATTAGACACCAGAGCTGGGTTAACAAACAAGGATCTTGAGACTCTTTGGGGTAAAAGCCAGGCACTAGTATTTTTTTAACAGCTCCTCAGATGATTACAATGTGCAAGCAGAGTTAAGAACCACTCATCAGGGAGGGGGAGGGTATGTAGTATTATGTATGTAATATTAGCAGTAGAGCGCATGCTCAGCATCCATGAGGTCCTGGGTTCAATCCCCAGTACCTCCATTTTAAAAATAATTAAATGAATAAGCCTAATTACCCCTTCTTCCCCCCCAAAACCTAAAGAATCACCCATCCAAAAGGGTCTACCAACCACAAATGAACATGAACACATATATTTTCTTTGTTTTTTTTTTTTTTGAGGTTTTTTTTTTCTTTTTTTGGTAGGGGGGAGGTAATTAGGTTTGTTTGTTTGTTTGTTTGTTTTTAAAGGAGGTACTGAACCCAGGACCTCACGCATGCTAAGCATATGCTCTAGCACTTGAGCTATATCCTCCCCCTGAACACACATGTTTTCTTAACTTCACTGGGAACACCTCCTACTAGCAATGTAGTCTCAAAGAGTACAGACAAGCTCAAAGGTGTGCCTGTTCCCTCTCGCCATGATCCCTCATTAACTTCTCCTTGAGCAGAGTATCCTAGAGAATGGTTTGCCCGTTTGTGTGTGTGTGTGTGTGTGTGTGTGTGTGTGTAGTAGTAGTAGTAGTAGTAGTAGTAGTAGTAGTAGTAATTGTAGTAGTAGTAGCAAAGTTCTTTGTTCTTTTTCCAAATGATTTATTCCTTCGAGACTCAACAAATAAGACTGGAGAAAGCAGAACATACAGAACAAAAGGGGAAGGCTCCAAGCCCCTTCTGCTCTCCTACCCCTTCTCCATCATCATCAGAACCCCAGGGCTTCCCAGAGAACCATTGTAAATCTGCCTCTCAGACACTTAGTTGTCTCACTTAGTGGCTGCTAGAAGAAGACTTGTCTCAAATGTGACAGAAAGGGCTCCAGAACAGTCTGCTGAATCATTCAACAAGCAACTCCACCCAGGCAGTCCTGGACCAACATCCGCTTGCCCATGGCCATGCTATGAAACACTAATAACTGGATATTTAGAAGATTGTTCTCCATTTCCTGGTATGAACAGTTCTAAGCAGGGCCTTTTCTTATGGGTGGTGGAATGACATCAACAATACCACGTGCCCCCTCCCTGCTGTCCCGCTGCCTCAAAATCAGGGAATATCCCAAGGGACCTGAAAAAGGATTGGTTGTCATAAATGGGCAATATATGGCCTGAACGGGGTGTGTGGAGTTAGGGAGGGTGGTTCTGCGCACTCTGCTTTGGTGGTTTGGGAAAATAGTTGTGGGCAGATGGCATATGAGTCTTGGTCTTTGTTAAAAACAAAATAAAACAAAACATAGAAAGCCTGGTTGACAGAGTGTCCTCTCTCTGGTCACCTCTGAGTCTCTACCACTAGTCTTTGTATCCACTGAGAACCCTTCTAAGGCTTGGGACCTGGAATAATCTTTTTGATTCATCATACAAAAGAGAGCTTGGTTGACGGTGCTACCCAAAAGCTATAGGGTCCATAGCGTTCTGTGCCTGCCAAGAACCCAGTGGTTAATCTCAAAGCCAGTGCTTAGAGAAGTTAATTGACTTGGCCAAGGTCACAGAACGGTGGAGATGGGCTTCTACTCCATGCCTGTCTGATTCCAAAGCCCACAGGTTTTTTTGGTTATTTAATTTATTTATTCTTTTTTTTTAGGTAGTCAAATGAAAGAATGTAACTTGTATGAGCTGAAAATTTTTTTTTCTTTTTTCAGTGGAGGGAGGTAATTAAGATTACTTATTTATTTATTTTAATACAGGGGAATTGAACACAGGACCTCATGCATGCTAATAAGCACATGCTCTACCGCTGGGCTATACCCTCCCCTCAAAGACCACAGCTTTTCCACTACATATGCTTGTTCTTGAAGAAAGGAGTTTGGTTGGAGGGTGAGGTAAAAGACAGGCAGTTTTAGAGAATAGGTGAAACTGGGGTCAGATCAGGCCTAAGTAAGTGCTTCAGTAGGGGTCTCTAGGAAGACATAGGAAACACAGACCCCAGCCACAAGGGAGCTGAGGAATAAGGACAGAGGGTGGGAGCACTAGAGACAAACATCAAAAACCTGAGCACCAAGAAGCAAATTCTGATATGTGGGCATTACTAGATATTGTGTAGAAACGAAATCTGTATAGCTCTTACATTTTTTATTATGTGACATTTTCTCTGGTAGAAGATATACATTCAAATTCTGCACTTACTTAATTCTTCCTCTTGTTTCGGAAGCAGTTAGCAAAGGAAACCAAGATAATCTGATTTGTCCTAGGTGGTCAAACATTGTGAAACTTTTTACATTGGTTAAGTTTGTGAAAGTGATGATTCATTTCACACGAATTAGCAATGGGATTGACTTCCAGCCATGTCTGTCCTGGTCTATATCAAAAATAGGTAAAGGGATCAAAAGATAAAAACTTCAAGTTATAAAATAAGTCAGTCTTGGGAATGTAACATACAGCATGGTGACTATAGTTAATAATACCGTATTGTATATTTGAAAGTTGCTAAGAAAGTAGATCTCAGAAGTTCTCATCACCAGAAAAAAACTTTTAGCTATGTGCAGTGATGGATGTTAACTAGACTTATTGTGGTGATCATTTTCAATATATACAAATATGAAATCACTATATTGTACACCTGAAACTAATATAATATTATGTGTCAAGTATATCTCAGTAAGAAGAAGAGAGAAAGACTGATAGGTCATTTACCAATTCAGTAGGTCATTTACAATTTACCACTGAGTTCCTTCTAGCTCCTATGTTTGTGTATGTGATGACAGACCACAATGAGGTGGTATTTTAACTAATTTAAATAACATACCTCAGGTAAAATTTAGTTCCAGTCATCCTAATTTAAACAATTCACTGTTTAAAAGAATGTATAAGACAATAAGGGAAATATGAAAATATGAACACTGTATATTTGAAGATGTTAAAGAATTTATTTAAAATGATTTATTACCTACTTTTTCTGGCTTAATAATGGTATTGTGGTTAAATTTTTGTTGTTGTTTTGGAATATTTGTCTTTTAAAGCTATGTACAAAAATACTTACAGATGAAATGACATGATGTCTGGGATTTGCTACAAAATAATTCAGTGGTAGAGGATGGGAAAGGAGAAAGAGTAGGTGAGTAAAGATGAAACAAGTTGGGCTTTGAATTAACAGCTAGAGAAGCTAGATGAAGAGTAAATGAAAGTTCATTATACCATCCCCTAGCATTTTGTTTATGTTTAAAATTTTTCTGTTAGAAAATTTTGCTTTTCTAGAGGGGAGGGTATAGCTGAAATGGTAGAGCACATGCTTAGCATGCACGAGGTCCTGGGTTCAATGCCAGTACCACCTCTAAAAAAATGAATGAATGAATAAACCTAATTACCTCTCCCCTCAAAAAAAAAAAAAAAAGAAAAGAAAAAGAAAAAACAACTAAAAAAAGTTTGCTTTTCTATATGTAGACTTAATTAGTATAACATAATGGACATTTCAAGATCTTGGGAGTCAGGTATTCAAGAGTGCAAATATTGGTTCTTTTCACTAACCAGTTAGGGGTTTGGGGGCAAGATTCGTAAACTCATGGAGCTTCTTTTTCATCTTTAAAATAATTGACTTGTACCTCATAAGGATATTAAGAATTAAAGGAAGCAATATCTCTAAAGCCCCTAGCACAGTGCCTGACACCTGGTAGACACTCAGTAACGATGTTATCATTGTACAAAGTTTTGAAGACATAGGCATTTCAAAGAAACTTGAAACAACATGTTTTGAGATTTCAGTGGAAGTCTCAATGCAGAATGAAGTGAACTAACATGAAGAAAATGGTACCCTTTGACAGAGAGCCTGAGATTAGAACTTATTTTCCTAGGCAACAAGACAATTATCCGAAACACAAAAGGAAACAACTTTCTGTTTATCTCATTTCTAAGGTAACCATTGTATCACTAATGAAATAGTCTGGAGATAAATTGGACATTGTTTGTAAGGTCTCAGATTCCCTTCTGTTTCAGTATTTAAATGAGAAGGAGAAAAGATGTATGTCCTTGACTGGGAAAAGGAGAATAGGATCCAGAATTTTTTTTTTAATTGACATCATGCTCTAATTTAAACTTGTACTTCATTTAATTTTGTGTATTTAATTATGTGCATTTAATTCACATAGATTGCCTATGTGAAAAATTATTAGACAATTGTGTTTGTAATTTGCTCCTTCTATTTATAACTTCACCATTCAGCTACTCAAACCAAAATTCTGGTGGATATACTCAATTGCCTTTTCTCCCTTAAAACTCCTCTCCCTCACATGTTCAACTGATTCCCAAGTCCATCAGTTTCATCTCTCAAACATCTTTTGAAAGTGTCCCTTAATCTATACTTCCACTGTCACTGCATTAGGCCGAGTCCTTAGCATCCCACAATTAAATTTCCGCAGCAATCATCCAACTGGTTTCTCTATCTAGAGTTTCTTCTTTATTCAAATCAAATTCCAGGATGCTGGCAAAATAGCATTTTTAAAAATTTTATGGTAAGAGTATATTTAATTTTGTTAAAAACTGCAAATTGTCTTCTGGAATGGCTGTACCATCTTCCATGCCTGCCAACAATGAATGAGAGTTCCTATTGCTCTATATGTTTACCAGTATTTGGGGTTGTCCCTTTCTTTCTTTCTTTTTTTTTAATTGAAATACCTATCTTTCCTAGAATGCACCTCACCCTTTCAAGTCTTAAGTACATTAGGTTGTTCTTTCTGCTAGAATGCCATCCTCTTCAATTTTATCTTTGGCTCATCCTTCAAGAAGCTGCTTAAGAGGTAACATCATTATCTCTGCTAGACTTGGCCTGAGCCTCTAGGCAGAATTACCAACCTCCTCCCTTGGATGCTCATAGTTTCTTTTGTGAAAAATAGATTCTTATTAGACTCTTGTACTTTATAATACATACCTGAGGCCTTCAATATTCCTAAGTTATACACCCTGAGACCTCACTGATCCAAATGTTTGAATATGCAAATGTTTATATGGGCTTCTGGATTTCTTCTAAATCAAATTTCAAGCTTGAATCCTGGACTTACTGCCAGCACAAGATAGCCAATTTTTTGACTTTTACTAAAAATCTTTCTCTTACTTGATGGACATTTAAAAAAATCAGATGTTGGAATATGATTTACAAATTCACCTTTTTAGATGTATAATTTTATGAATTCTGACAAATCCATCCAGTCATATAACCACCACCACAACTTAAGATCGAATACATTTCTACCACCCCCATGATTTCCCAGGTGTTCCTTTGTGGTCATTCCCCAGCCTATGGCTGTCCCTATGGTTTTAACCTTACCAGAGTGTCATATAAATTGGAACAGCATGTGGCCTGGCAAGTCTGACTCCTTTCAATTAGCATAATGCATTTGAGATTTGTCCCTTTTGTTGCTATGTAGCATTCCATCAAATGGAATTTCATTGTATGGAATGTACCACAGTATGTGTGTATACAGTATGGATGTACTGTAGTTTACTCATCCCTTCAAGAATTAATGAGCATTTGTGTTGTTTGAAGTTTTTTTGGTGATTATTGATAAATCTTCTGTAAACATTTATGTACAAGTCTTTGTGTGGACATATGTTTTTATTTCCTTTGAGTAAAAGCCAACAAGTTGAGTTAGGTCATGTAATAAGCATATGTTTAACTTTATAAGAAACTGTCACACTTTTTTTCAAAGTGGCTGCACCATTTCACATCTTACCCACAATGAGGGTGAAGGGGGAGCCAGGGTGAATATAGCTCAGTGGTAGAGTGCATGCTTAGCATGCACAAGGTCCTTGGTTCAATCCCCAGTACCTCCATTTAAAAAAAGAAAAAGAAAAGAAAATATCTTAACCCGCAATATGTGAAAGTTCCAGTGGCACAGCATCCTCACCAGCACTAAGAGGTTTGTAATGACATCTCTTTGTGGTTCTAATTTACATTTCCCTAATGACTAATGACCTTTCCAGTGTTTATTTGCCATCTGTATCTTGTTTTATGAAATGTCTGTTCAAATATTTTGTCCATATTTTAATGGAATTGTCTGTTTTGCAATTATTGTGTTGTCAGTGTTATTGACATATTAAAGAAGTCAGTATTTATTAGATAACTTGTGTGTGTGTGTGTTTTAATTGAGTTACAGTCATTTATTATGTTGTTTTGTCATGCACATACATACATATATTCATTTTCATATATTATCTGTTAAAGATTATTACAAGATATTGAACATAATTCCCTGTGCTGTACAAAAGAAACTTTTTTCCTTTAACTTTCAAAGTAACCACCGTTCTACATGATGTCTTTTTAATATGTATGTACATCAAGACCAAAAATAGATATTTCTGAATTCCTTGTCTTGGAGCAAGCTAATCAGTTAGCTGGCCTGCACTACAATGACATCTACTGGCACAAGCAGGGCTGAGCACCCAGAGGTAATCGTCCATATGACACAGTGGTATTTGAGTCCTCCTCTAAGATAACTGGCTGATAACATGAGTTACACCAGCTTGAATTTCTTAAGAACAGAGATCACATGTTTTTGAGCTTTGAATCTCAGTGTCTAATATTGTGCTTGTCACATTAAAGATGCTCCACAGCTGTGTTGGATGATCATGACTGTGATTGACTGTAGTCTAACCTTTTAAACAGCATCGAATCTGAACAATACTGTAAAGTATTTTACATTAAAAAATTTTTTTTGTGGTTGATTCACGAAGATCCTAAATTCCATCTGTCAACTCCAGGTTAAGAACCTCAGATCAGGATGGAGCAATATGCTTTAAGACACTTCAAAATGCATGTAGGCGGGGGGAGGGGATAGATCAAGCAGTAGAGTGCATGCTTGGCATGCACGAGATCCTGGGTTCAAGCTCCAGTACCTCCTCTAAAAATAAGTAAATAAATAAACCTAATTACCTCCCCCCCCGCTAAAAAAAAATTTTAATTTAAAAAAGTGCATGTGGACAAATTAAAACAACAATGAGATATCACTATATACCTATTAGAATGGCTAAAATCCACTATGGAAAACAGTATGGAGATTCCTTAAAAAACTAAAAACAGATTTACCATGTGATCCAACCGTCCCACTCTTAGGCATATATCTGGAGAAAACTTTAATTCAAAAAGATACATGCACCCCAATGTTCACAGCAACACTATTTACAATAGCCAAGAAATAGAAGTAACCTAAATATCCATCGACAGATGACTGGGTAAAGAAGATGTGTTATATATACAATGGAATACTACTCAGCCATAAAAAAGAATAAAATGCCATTTGTAACAACGTGGATGGACCTGGAGATTGTCACTCTAAGTGAAGTAAGTCAGACAGAAAAATAGAAATATCATATGACAATGCTTAAATGTGAACCTAAAAAATGATACAAATGAACTTATTTACAAAACAGAAACAGACTCACAGACATAGAAAACAAACTTATGGTTACCAAAGGGGAAGGTGGGGAAGGATAAATTGGAATTTGGGATTAGCAGATACAAAATACTAAATATAAATAGATAAACAGCAAGTTCCTACTGTATAGCACAGGGAACTATATTCAATATCTTGTAGTAACCTATGACAAAAAAGAATATATATGTGTACAACTGAATCACTATGCTATACACCAGAAACTAACACAACATTGTAAGTCAATTATACTCCAATAAAATTTCTTTTTAATTTTTTAAAAAGAATGGCTAAAATTCAAAACTTTAGCCACACCAAATGCTAGCAAGTATGTGAAGCAAAAGGAATTCTCATTCATTGTTGGTAAGAATGTAAAGTTACAGTCACTTTGGAAGACAGTTTTGCAGTTCCTTATAAAACTAAACATACTGTATGTATGACCAAGCACTCATGCTCTTTGGTATTTACCCAAATGGGTTGAAAACTTATGTCCACACAAAAATCTGCATATAAGTTTTTATAGCAGCTTGATTCATAATTGCCAAAACTTGAAAGCAACAAAGATGTCCTTTAGTGAGTGAATGGATACACAAATTATTCTATATCTCTATAATGAAATGTTATTCAGCAATACAAATGAACTGTTAAGTCATGAATGAATCTCAAATCTATAGGAGAGGAAGAAATTTTCCTCTACTCTTCTAGATTCTTCTGGCTGGTCTAAGAATTAAATTGACATGAAACAGATTAACAAGAGAAAATCAAACAAAATTTAATAACAAGTATGCATGGGAAAGACCCAGGAAAACTAACTGCCCAAAATGGCTGGATCTCTCACCTTCAATATCATCTTCAGCTAAAGACAAAAGAGGATGTTGAGAGTAGTGGTTAGGGACTTCAAAGGGAAGGAAGGCAATTTACAGTTGGAAAAGCAAATGTTTGGTAAACAAATGTTTGCTGGGTCCCTCAGAGGTAGTGGGACACAGAATGGACTCTGATCTTCAGGCCCTGCCAAGTTTCCTCACCACACCTAGCCCATATTCTTCGCATATATCTCCGGTGATAGCTCTATTCCAGGAACAGGCCCTTCAAATTCTTTAGGCAGCTAAGGAGGAGAGTTTCTTCCCGAGTCTTTCAGACCTTGATTGTTTTCAGCCTGAAATAATCCACAAGCCAAAGAAACATTTTGGGATGGCAAATTTTGCTCTCCTACAAATGCATATTGCTAAGTGAAAGAAGCCAGTCTGAAGAGGCTACACACTGTCTAGTGTCAACTATATGACATTTTGGCAAAGGCAAAACTATGAAGATGGAAAAAGTTCAGTGGTTGCCCGGAATCAGAAAGAGGAAGGGATAAACAGATGGAAACCAGTGATCTTAGGGCAGTGAAACTATTCTGTACAATACTGTAATGGTGGATGTGTCATTCATTAAACATTTGCTCAAACCCATAGAATGCAACACAAAGAGTGAACTCTAATGTAAACTGTGAACTTTAGTCAATAATAATGGATCAATATTGGCCCATCATTTGTAACAAATGTACCACACTAATGCAAGATGTTAATAATAGGAGGAACAGGGGAGGCAGTGAGGGTCAGGGGAGGAGGAGGTACATAGCAACTTTGTACTACCTGCTTGATTTTTCTGTGAACCTAAAACTGCTCTAAAAATAGTCTATTAATTTGAAAAATAAAAAGAAATAAATTTCTATTATAATGAGTTATATTATAGGATCTATTTATTACAGTAAAAAAAAATGCATGTGGTCCCATAAGGAATAAATTGAACAGGCTTACCTTCTAATGTATTTCTCGGCTACAATTTTAAATGACACATAATCTATGCCAGAAGTTTATTTTACAAGTGCTCATGTAATCAAGTCTCTCCAACAGAAGGCTGTTTTGTTAGTATAAGCCCTATGGAGAAAAAGACTTTTTACTTAATCTTTGGGTTGATGAAATTAAACACTTCATTTGATGTGCTTTTCATTCTGATGTCCCTTAGGACTGAGAATTGCCCTTTTCAGAAAGCACTATAGATCAACTGTGAGTTGCTGGGGTGATAGAGGAAGAAGGATGATTCTATTACAGCTTCTGCCAAGAGCTCTCAGGCACATGGGGCAAGCCGCTGCCAAGAAATGTTTAATGGTGTGGTAGGCAGTTCTGCTCCCTGAATCCTTGTGAAAGAAATCAAAAATTGCTTTTGGCCTGTCAGTTGCATTGTACAAAGTCTTAGGCTTTAAAATTGATTACCATTTTAGCCCAGAAAGCAGAATGGCAGTCCAGCAAATCATGATTCTTATAAGTCATCATCCAAACCCCTGTTGCTTACCAAAGTGGAAATAGTTTTAGGCCATCTCTGTAATGTTCAAAGGGAAGTGGACTTTCGGACCATGGCTTGAGGAAATTCAAGACAGCTCTTTGCCTTTTGGCCTGAGTTATTTGGAGCTTGGTCTGTTATAATAAAAATATTACAAAATAACAACTTGCTACCTTTATCACTGAGCAGCCCTCACCATAGCTAACAGAAAGTAAGTAACTGTAAGATAAGATCATAGCCATAACTGTTCATATTATTCAGGTTAAAAGATACCATTTTGATGTGGTAAACTGTGCTTGGTGTGTGTCAAAGGAAAAGACCCTGACTCAGATGAAGACATAAAACCAAAGGAAGTGAATCTCTGCACCCCGACTGGAGTCCTACATTGCACTTAGCTTGCTCGGGGCGTAAATTGGTACATGTACTGAAGTCCAGTCCACCAGGGCCTCTGGGAACTTTCTGATGGAAAGAGGAGACCACGTGAGATGTGAGAGGCCTTAGAGTCTCCTACTCCAACATGTCTACCAGCCCAGACTCTTGTTACAGTTGCATTTATCTTACTTTGTAAGTTGCAGTTCTTTCTGGTTGCTGTAAACAGCAGTTATGGAGGCTGCTAAGACTCTTGGGTGAATTGATTTGTCAGATTTCCCTCTTCTCTACCATCTGGCCAAGGACAGGGCCCTAAAAAAATCACATAATCTCATATATCAATTGAAGATAGGAAGGAGTGATTTTGGTAGAAGGAATTGGGACTTGGGGGATTATCCAAAAGCACCACAGCAGCAGCTCCTCTGCTTCAAGGTATTCATGACAAGCAGCAGTAGCAACTGGACATATGCTTTGCCTCCTACTCAGTATCCAGATTCCTTTGCTGAGAAATTCAGAGGATAAAATACCTAGTGGCAAACTGTTATCACCTCTACTAACATTCCCCCCTTCTTTCAGTACTAAATGTTTTTATTGTGGGACTCCTTGGTCCAGACAGTAATTTGAGATGCTATACTGAGATCCAGTTATCTTTAAGGTAGAGGAATCTGACTTGTTATACTCAAAGCAGCATGAACCTGATTTTAATAAGTCATCTGTTACCTTTAGACTTGTCAAAATAGGAATAAATGATTATAGGGGAAGGGGTAATGTTGTAGACATAGTATTATAACAGGTCACATTCTTAAAATCTATCTATTAGCACACTGATGCAGTTCGACTAGGCTAGCCTCCCAGGGCAAGGAGCCAGGAGGAAGAGAGTAGAAAGTCTATCTGTAGCGGACCTTCAGAGAAATCAGATATAGTGGCTTACCCAAGATCTCACAGGGAGTTGGTGCAGGGTCCACCCTAGCCCAGGGGGAATATGCCCATGTTCTTGACCTGCTGAAGCACTTTCTACCCTGTCAGACCCAGCTGCAACCCCTCAACTTCAGACTTTGCAGATGTGAGTCCAGTGTTAGTCTTTGTGTCCCTCCAGCCCTGGGGACATGTACCAAGTTCTCCAAATAGCTTCACTGAAGCCTATTGCACCAGCTTCTGATGAAGGTGAAGTCTCTCCCTTCTGCATCCGCCTTGCTTGGAGGTGAGAAGAAGAGATGCACAGCCTGCTGCCCTCTTCCCAAGTCTCTTTCAGACTTGAATGCCTCCTATCTTCTGAGAGAGTCTGAGAGAGGGTCATGGGCGATGGTAGCAGAATGGGCCCAATCCTGAGGTAGCCCCACCTTTTCTTTAAGGTGTGAGAGTTATTAGTACCTACTGCATTATTTTTGGCCTTTGAAACTAAAGGGGTTCAGAACAAGCCCCCCAAAATGTGTCACTTTGGCTCATGAATTATTTTGAGTTAAAGACAATGAAGGTTCAAAAGATTTAGGAAGAGCTTTTTACATCCACCTCCTCCACCTAAAAGAATTTAGATAGAAGGCCTTGTCCAGGAAGAGAGCTATCACCAGAAATAACTACCAAGAATATGGGCTAGGTGTGGTGGGCTGGCAGAGAGCATGGCAGGGCCTGTTCAAAGTGCTCTCTGTGTCCCATTGTCCTTGCAAGGCAAGGCAAACTTTTGTTTACCAAACATTTGCTCTTTGCATCTTCCTGTGAATTATTTTCCTTCCCTTTGAAGCCCCAGATCCCTACCCCCTTTTACTTAGCTCACAATGGCTTCTAATCCTCCATTGTCTGACTACTGGGGAGCCTCTCATTGTGTTTGTGGAGCTCCCATGCATGTGTGATTAAATTTGTTTACCTCCTATTAATCTGTCTGATGTCAATTTAATTAATAAACTAGCCACAAGAACCCAGAAAAGTAGAGGAAAATTCTTCCTCCTTTCCAGAGCTCTTCTGGAAACTTTGAAATAACAGGAAAAGTTCATTTAATATCCAGTTCCTAAAGTATATTATAATATTAAATAAACTTTAAAAATTAATATCTTCTCTCAGAGACTCTTAAATACCCCTTCCAGGGGCAGTGCCCATCCCCCATGTAGTTGAGGAAGATCACTGTTTTATACATAAAAAATATTAAATCTTCTTGAGGTTCTTCTTGAGCTCCAGGCATCTTTGAATCTATTCAAATTTGGTGCCCAGGATCGAGGGTCAGCAGGGACATTTTCCCAGGTATAACAAAATATCTACCTTTGGTGAGCTGTAAATGGTGGTTGGATTTGACAAGGTTTACGGCAAAAACTGAAAATCCTGATACTCTTCTACAGTTAGAGTCCCCTAGGTTCACAGAAGTGGAGAGGCTCTGTCTGTCTAAGAGATCAGTAAGATCTGAGCTTTGAGACCTCGTTCCAGCCACTTGTTTGTTTTCCTTATGACCAGGAGCAGCTTGGGTTTGGGATGCTCACTTAAGGTCATGAAATAGAGTCAAGACAACTGTACTCTGGAGATCTGAACACACAGCTTTAGCCTCACTTGCCTCGTGCTCATGGCAACTGACCTCATATCACAGAGAACAGTGAGCAATACAATCGTGGTCCCTGGGTTGCTCTTTATTCCTTTGACCAGAATGGTTCTAAAATATTTACAGCTCTCTTCTTGACTAGATAATCAATCTGAGAGTCTGGATTTTCCCATAAAGTTTATATCAGTGATTCCAAGTTTTAAAACGATTTTTTCCCCAAGTTTTAAAAGGATTTTTAAAGGGCCAGGGAGATATATGAGGGAGATAGTATTCTACTGAGAAGGTATAACTCTCAAAGTACCACTCCACAGGGCAAGATGCTATCAACACATTTTGTTATCAAGGTATCTCTGCTAACCGCAGGTGCCAGCACAGTAATAGAATAGATGTCTCAGATGTGGCATTTCTCCATTGGAGGAATCAGTTCATCTCCCAGATCTTAGCAAGCCCTGACGGAGCTGGGAATTGGTTTGAAATCACCTCTAGGAGGTTCTACAAAACTCTAATTTGGATAGGAGTATTTATGAAGTGGTTTCCAGTTCTTAAAAGCCTTGAAGAGCAGGAACAGTATTAATCCTGTGAGTTATAGCTCCTATTAGAATAGTGCTTCTAATCTTCCCAGGTGGTTTTCAATCAAGAGAAGAGGTGGTATCTCCTTCTGAGATGCTGAACGCCACAGTGCAGTAGCTCATTGTCTTCAAGTTGTGTATCTTACAGTCTGACCACAGAGGGCACAGGAACCATGACCATGCAAATGAGCCTTCTTTTAATCAGAGATTAAGGGTAGGTGATAAGTATGACAAAGATTCCTGTTGCTTAGCCTATAATGGTAAGTAATTTGCAAATGACTTATTTTTCTTCCCTATTTTAAGATAATTCTCCCTAAAGCCCCAAAACACACACATACATACAGGTGAATGTCAACCTGCATGCCATGTGGGTCCTAGGTTGCTCTCCACCACATTGCCCAAGAAGATAATAGACCAAACAGTAGAAACAAATCTGATTTTCTGAAATATTACTCAACAAAGTGTCAGTATAACAGCAGCTGAACTTTGAAAAATTCACATGCTTTTCTCTTTTGTTTTTTCTAGTCATGACTTTCTCTTTAAAGAGCTAAAAGCACCCATTTAGGTACCTGTTGCGGGGAGGGTGGTAATTAGGAGTGAAAGAAGTAACAGTCAGCTTCTGACATGTAAACTAGAATTCTACAATGAGAAAGAGTCAAGGTGAAAGAGATTTATTTTCTACATCTCTTTGGCTCCCACTTAACATGTTAGGAGCTAGACTTGGCCAACCAAATCCCAGAGCTTTTCCTCTTTTGCCTAAACACTATGCCAAGAAACTTCCTACTCTGTAGGTGGGTAGAAAGAGGATGTGATAGAGGAGAAGTAAAAGGAAACCTTCCACTTGTGTTCTGGAGGAAGGTGAGAAGGAAAAAAGGGATCAGAGGAAGGGAAAGGTGGACAGTAAGGAACTCATACTTCAAGGTGGTCATCTTGACCACGTGGGATTCTGGGAGAGCTACACTGAGTGCTTTCACCTCAACATGTGATACCGCAGCATGATTAGAAGACTGGAGTGCTGAGGTTCCTCCTTGAGAGAAAGAGAGAGAAAATGAGAGAGAGAGAACTGAATTTGTACCACAAAGCCTATATTGGTACCCATGTAACATGGACACAAAGTTGGCAACCAGATGCTTGCCATGGGACCTGTTGTGGCAAGGGGAGAGAAGGTCCCACAGTGGAAGTATTTAGGATGGACAGCCTGGTCAGGGGCTGGTTGAGGGAGAGACTCAGAAGGGTCTGCAGCTAGAGAGAGCTGAAGGAGGGCCAAGTCAACAAAGAAAGGTGAAAGGTGAACCAGAAAAAAAAAAAAAAAACTTTAGCAGCCTATGAAATCTGTAGCCAAAACTTGGAGGAACTGACCAGGACACAATCAAGAACCAGGACAAAGCCATATACACCCCTCTCCCTACTCCATACCATAAGAATACAATAAACCATACCCTTGCCCTGAGTACTTTCAGATAAGAGGGCAGTGAGAAGTGAAAATGTGGGAATTCTAGGAACCTGAGAATTACCTAATGAGGTAGCTTAAATGACTGGATCAGAGTACACTGAGACCAGATCAAATCAAGTTAGTTTTGCTCTGTTTTGTTCTTTCCCACTACTACCAGGTCACAAGACCAAATACAAAATAGACAAAATAAAGAAACAAAATCTCTTCTAAATTTCTGTGTCATGAGTAATTGTGCAATCTTGCTACAGAAACATTCAGATCAAATAATGATGTGACCTCAACATTATTCCCACATTTTATCACTCAGAACTTTGCTATAAAGGTTTTTATTTATGAGAGGCTTTTGTGCATAGAGAAAGATCATTACTATTTGTGCTTTGGTTAATATCCAGTATTTTAATCTCATGGATGTACGAAGTGTAATAGATTACATTATTTGCTTGTAATTCTCCCTTCCCTCTGCTCTTTCACCACGGTTCACTGCAGGTAGAACATTCTCCCTTACCTCTTTGATGTTAGCCTTGGCCGTGTGACTTGCTTTAGACAATGAAATGTGAATGGAAAAGAGAGCCTACCAGTTTTGAGCCAAGGAATTAAGGTAGTCAGTTGTTTCCACTCTCTTCTCTTCCCCTTCTGCCACCTGCTTCGAGAAGATCCTTGAGTAGCCACTGGTCCCACAGTGGACACACATGGAACCCAAACTCAATGCACAGTCTGTAGGAGCACCTCACCAGCCCACCTACGAACATGAAATAAGTCATTTGGGGGTTGCATTTTATACATAAATATTGCAACAGAAACCTGACTGATGCATTAAGCAATTAGCATTTCTTTAATACTAAACAGTCAACACTATCATGATTATTCATACAACATTCATACTCCTGATAAACCAAATCAGATTTAACAAGTCAAAATTTCCCAGATATTCATACATTGATTATAAACTTATTTAATTATATGCTCTAAATAATTACTTAGAATCACAAATTAACATATCAGGTTCTTATAAATGTTTTAAACAACTTACAAAAAAGACAAAACAGACACCACACAATACTTTACTGATTACTAGCACTGAAGGGCTTGGGTAGAGAAATGATTGCTTCTCAATTGGATTTGGAATCCAGTCACATAGCTCAAATTGATTCTATCCCAAACCACTGGTTATTAAATTAAACCTCTATTACAGTTAAAACTCACTTTTACTGTTAATTAATTGCCTTTCCTATAGAGTTTAATATTTTGAGACATAGTTTCTCTCTACAAAATGATACGTTCTTTCAAGTTTTCTTTGTCTGGTAGTATATAACTAAATAGCTTATCGCTCTGACATAATACTCCAGTCTAAAGGTTTAGTTGAAGACTTCTGTTTCATGAGTATTATAATTTGCAGAATATCTGGATCAGGGTTTTGCAGACTTTAAGGTACATTTAAATTACCTGCGAATCTTGTTAAAATACAGACTTTGGTTTAGTAGGTTTGGAATAGGACCTAAGATTCTGCATTTCTGGCATGCTCCTAAAAGATGCTAATGATGCTAGTCCTTGAACCATACTTTGCATAGCAAGGATGTAAAGATGTCTCCTCCTGGATGGTTAGGGATGGAGCCTATGTGGCCAATTCTCTTCTGTGGAATAACTGGCTCTTTCATTTTCATGTAATACATTATCTTCCTGCATGGCTATTGTGTGCTGAATAATTGTCAAACCTCCATTCTCCTGGTTATTTCATGTGGTCGCTGGTGTTGATCAGTTTTTCTCTTTCTTGGAAAAATATTTACTTCTTATGTTTTTCCCTGTGTATATTCTTTCCTGTATACAGACATAGAAATAAGTGCATTTATATACTTTATAAACAGACTGTGAGGAAAAATTGTGAAAGATTTTGACATTGGAAAAAAAATTATTAGCTATCCTAACACAATTTTCCAGGGTTCATGGATGGGATTCAGGACACACTACCCAAACTATGGCACTTTGGCATATTGAATATACTAAGCTGAAGAAATTTAAGAAACTCTGTGTGTAAGAAGGACTTTCTGACCTTACTCTGAAGCAACTTATAAAACCCTCATGTGAGGGGTGCCCTCCCTATAGCTGGAGGAAAGGAACAGCCTTATCTCCAAGGCTCTGAGAGGAATCTGAACAAAGAAGCCTCACAGTTTATCCCGGTTTTCTATGCTTAGCTCACACCCTTTTTTTGTTCCATCACATTTTTCTACTATGCTCTACTCTTCATCAAACCTGGTATTAAAACACTCAAACATCTGATTAGTCCTGAATTTACATCAACAAGGCAAACACAACAACAGCAATAAAATTAATGTATTAAAGCAAAACAAAACAAAACACTCAGAATATAACCACTGTAGGTCTTCATTTTCTTATGAAGTCTCCCATGTCACAAATTTGTATGTTTTTCCTTTGGGAATCTGTCTTTTGTTACAGTAGCTCCAGCTGAGAACTTAGAAAGGTAGAAGAAAACTGTATTCTTCCTTCACTAGAAACTATTTTATAACTCTGTAAAGTTGTAGTGAACTAATAATAGTACAGAGGATTCTTATCCATAGAAATGCAAATAACTGTTGAATGCAACTTATTACTGCCTGTGGATAGGCCTGTTTTCATCTGTTTGTAAATTCATTTCAGCGTTTCTTATTGTCTGTATATACGTATATATATATATATATACACACATATTTATATATGTGGTTCTTTGAATTCTCCTTTCTTTTTTAATTGAACGGGTTATCTTTGACTAAGTGGTAATATAGGGCTGGTTACCTCATTAATTAATGAGTCACATGGATTTATTTTATATCAACATAAGAGAGACATATATAAATCATGACCTCTTTTTAAAAGTATCCTTTAGCAAAACATGTAAACTGAAAAGAAAAAACTATCTACTGCCTTATTTACTATTTAATATCATTAATAAGTAAAAATTGAACAAGTCTATTCATCTTCACCCCTCTTTTGTCTTATATCCACCTTTCTTCTTATACTTTAACTTTTTCCTTTTGAGTATTATTATGAACTTAAAAAATAAAAATAATCATTTGATTCTTAATTTTTCAAAATTTAGCCAATGGGAACGCTTTTAATTTGACACCTATCCCTTCTCAGTACTGACTAATGTATTTTTAAAAATCTTTGTTTTCTGGCAATAGAAGGATATTTCCTGACCCATCTCAGCTTTTTTCCTATCTCTAATCTTGGAAACTGCTCTAGTCAAGGAAATCTAGGCTCTTCTAGTGGATAAAAGTATCAAAGACCCAAATATGGGGATTATAAGTACACATGAGAGTTGACAGTGAGTGAATGCTACTGCTGCTCCAATGATCCAATGCCTTGAAGTCACAGAGCTGGAAAATACATGTCTTGCTGAAGTCTTGAGTTCATACTGATTTTCCCCAGTATATTGAACTGCTATATCCTATTTTTCTTATAGGCTGGGGTTTTACTGGCCTCTGAGACTTTCTACCATGCTTCTGGCAAAGAAAACATGCTAAACCCCTAGAAAATCACAGAGACATAGGTTTCCAGATGCAAAGAAGGCTGGGGGGTGGGGAGAGAGTTGCAGAACAAAGGTTTGTATCTTAATTCTAACTTATTCCCTTACTCTAATCTTGTTTGGATAGTTATTTACGTATGACCAGAGAAGGGAAGAGGGTGGGAAACCACAAAGATTTGGGAAAATCACTTTAGAGACAGAATGAGGACAAGATATGAACCATGAACAAGAAATCAAATATTCTATCTCAGACAATCTCCATTCCTCTGGGTTCAAACTAGGTTCCCAAATTAGATGAAGTAAAGTATTCATTTTAACCTCTCCCTTGGAAGTGACAGAGAAGTCAAGGTTCGCCAAGGACACAGTGACTGTGGTTTGTAATCCCCTGGAGCTTCCTTTAAAGCAGAAAATACATTTTTTTTCCACTGTCAGGTTTTTCACTTTGACTGTGATCACTTTCACTTGATTCTAAAGAGTTTTCATCCTACAAGTTAATTCCCCACTGAGTTTCCTTCCCTCAGTTGCAGTTTTCTTTGGAACAAACTGCATCCTGCCCGACCCAGAGGACTGAAACCATAACTAATGTCAGATTCTTGGATTTAAGCATTGAATACAGCCTCATCTGAGTTAGAGGGTACAGGCATCCTCTCAGTCCCCTTGTAAGGCAGACAGATGGCAGAGACAGAGTACAGCTCTTACCCCATGGATCCGTTGTGCCTTATCACAGAGCTCTTGAGACTGGGGCCACCCTTTCTCTAAAAATCTAGATTGTTTCTCGAAGACGATCAAATCAACAGTTAAGCTCGCTCATTTTTCTCTCTCTCTCTGTCTCACACACACATACACACACACACAAGAATGTGTACACAAAATAGTTAAATGCTGTTGTATTACAGTAAGATCCTTCCTAAAACTACAACGCAAGTTACCAGGTAAAGAATATATTTGAATGATTTTTATACACTTTGTGGGAATACTATAGGATCTGTCGACTAGTATTATTGTAATTCAGTCTTGCAAACGACTTCCTCCCTGCTTGTCTGAAGCAGGTAGCAGTTAATGACAAGTGAGTATGAAGCCAAAAAGTGCTCTGTTCATTTCTGATCTCTGAGAAGTTAATATTGCCCCCAAAGAAGAGAAGCTATCTTTTAAAAGTCACAAATGAACCAAATTTGGGGAAACATATAAGTTACTATCTCTCTGAAGCACTTATAAGAGACAAAATTCAGGGTACTTAGCCTTGCAAGTGGAGGAGGATGAAGAAATGTACGAAAGATCTTCCATGATCAAAGGTATAAGGGTGAGGTTAACAGGAAACCTGATTGTCCTACTTTCTGAAAAGATACTGAAATATGAACAGGCAATTCCCAAACTCCATTTAATCAATCTCATTATTCCAGTCCCAGATAAAGTTTATGGGCAAGACGTACTTACAGGCTAGTTAAGTTTATATATGCTTATTTCATTTACTCAATGTCTACTACATGCCAGGCCCTATGTTATTAGGACTAAGGGTACAAAGGTAAGAGGAAACATAAATCCCTGCCACCAAAATTCTTCTTGGTCCTGGATTTACAAGCAGCTCTCTGACTCTCATATTTAAGAGAAGTAGCATTGGTTGTGAAGGAAGCTAGAAATGAACAGTCACTTTGCCTAAAGAGAACTCAGTGAGGAATTAGCTGGTGGGTAATAGGGGTTTCTGAGCCATCAAAACCAATTTCACACATTCCAAATACTGAAGGTCATGGGTTGAATCCCTAGACATGCCTCCTGGAGCCTTTATTCCTACTTTAGACACAATTATACACAATTCTAGCCATGGTGGTATAAGAAAACACTGGCTCCCCTTACAAAAATATATTTTGAGAACTTTCGAAGTTAATACTGGAAGGAGACTCTCCAGTGGGAAGGCAGAGTGAAATCAGGCAGTCCTGATTTACCCTCATCTGACTCCATTAACTTTGTTTTCAAAGTATATTTGACTAACAACCCACAACTGATAAAAGGGCAAACGGTGCCACCGCCCTATAAAGTTGGAGGTTACCTGAAGGATTTGATAAGGTGTTATGATTTTATAGCCTTTAGAGAAATTAACCCAGAAGATGTTATGATTTTATTGCCCTGTAGAATGTTTCCCAGTTTCATATCTCAATTAAAAGTTTTTCTTTTACTAACTGTATACACATTTGTATGTATGTGTGTGAAAGCATTTAAGGAAGCCAGCTCTTTTGTCTAACTGTCTAATTACAGATTCCCTCACTAATAAAAATTAGATACATTCTAACAAATAACTTTGTTCAAGAATTTTGCTTTCAAAGCTCTGTATTGTTCCATACATTATCTGAGATACTTGCCTGCCCTTCAAAGACTGTCAAAAGTTCACAGGTACCTCATTAATGTCACTTTCCTCTTAGCTCCTACCCTGTCCACAGAAGGAGGGCACCATCTTAACATCCACCCTAGAGTATGCTTTCTTGATAGCTTCGATGGCTCTGTGCTTGTGACCAAGAGAGAGAGATTCTTAGCTTACAGCAGCTCCCCAGACCTCTCCTGCCCAGCCTCTTATCAGCTGACTGCCACTGTGAAGGATCTGACCTGGATTTTTAGATACATCAATGTAACCAACTGACTGTAATAAAATATCAAAGCTCTGTACCAAAAGAAATGGGCCCAGGGGACTTTTCTTAAAGAATCTTGTAGTATTTGTAACTTCCTTATATTTGCTCTTTCCATATATATATATATATATATATATATATATATATATATATATATATATATATGTATTTTACATATATAAAATGTTTTTATTGAAATAGAGTTGATTTACAATATTTGCTATTTCTGTTACTCTTTATTTGTTTCCCTAAAATAAGTGGCAAAACTTAAAATAAGAAAAGCCTATGTTGTGGGGTAGGTATAACTCAGTGGTAGAGCACATGCTTAGCATGTACAAGGTCCTAGGTTCAATCCCCAGTACCTCCATTTAAAAATAAATAAATAAAAAGAGCCTCTGGTGAGGGGCTATGAGAATAATTCTTTTTTTAATTAGACAACTTACTAAATGAGGAGAGAATAGTTTTTTCCTTTTATTTTTGTTCAAATATCTCTATCCCCTATATAAAAGCACTGTTAGTGACTTGGTTTATAATTTGGCTTCCAGATAGTTTTTCTATGTATTTTCAATATATTCTGCTATCTTTCTATGTCAAAGGCTGTCTTTTTGAACCATTTCCTCACATTTATGAAAAATTTTCCCAACAGATTTGGGTGTTGGTACAGCAATGGAATACTTGGAAATTGTGCTCAACATATTTGGGGATTTAGAAAAATCACTGTAATTTTTCTGTTTGCTTTGTCTATTGTTGGAAACACTTGTGGAGTATGGGGAAAGGTAAGTGGAAATGTGGAGGGGAAGAGAATAAAAAAGAAGCTTAGAGAAGCTGGAAAGAGTTAACTAGAAAGGCTGGTCTGTAAGTTCTCAGTGAGAAGTGAGTGGGGGAGTAGACTTCCCATTGACTCTACAGGCTCACTCTGATGTGTGTGTTTGTGGGATAGAGGAGAGGGCAATGAGGAAGAATGAAGAGAAATACAAGCACAGGAGAACACAACTGTCCTTAAAATGGTGACGCCGGCTGCACTGAGAGACAAGGGCTGCAGAGGGATATTCAAAATAAGCTAGACAAAGATGTTGAAGCTGTAAAATAAATAAATAAATAAATAAATAAATAAATAAATAAATAAATAAATAAATAAATAAATAAATAAATAGAAAACTCAATTAAATAAAGTAAGGAGACCAGACTGGGCAGCTCTCATGCCTGCAATGATAGAACCCAACAGGAAGAAGAAAAATTCCTCTTCTTTTCTGGCAGGAACTCAGCCAGTGAAAAGCCATAACTTGGGTTGTTTACTATAGCCCTCTGCACTACTTTTTCCTCTCCATAAAAGCCTTCTCCTTCCTTTGGCAGGCAGGGACTTGCATGCGGCTCACCATGATTGCAGGCCCCAAACTGCAATTCTCTACTGATTCTATGTTTGCTGGAGAAACATTTGGCATTCTATTTCTTTCATGTCAACAAAGCTCAATGGGAAGGAATTCAGAAAAAGCATATGCTTTCTCCAACCAACTTGACCTGAATTCTGAGGCAGAATGAAATGCCTTGGATGGAAATCCTTTCATAGAAGGATTCGTTGTCATATTGTCTTCACTAAATACAATCTACAGTTACAGAGAATTAGTGTATGACCTCCGGGCAAAACAGTCAATCAGGCAATTATATGAAATGTACAAATCTCCTTGGGTTTCCTCTGATATCTTGAATTATCTGTTCCAAATAATTCCTTGAGGGTATTTGAGATATTGTCATTCATTCCTAAGTCTTTTTCACCAAAGCGCCTATGTATATAGTTCATATCTTTTAAACCGAGGATGTGACTAAATTATACATTTTTTTTTCCTCCCACTTAAGACTCACATGAGTTTGGAAGACTAAATATGTTTGACACTTTAATTAGAAGAGGAAAGAAAAAACCCACAACATTTCTAGTCATAGTACTTGAACTAACATGTTGGCATATCGCCTGAAGACCACCACCCTGTCCCTTTTCTATCTCATTTGAAAGAATGTTGATGCTTTATATTATACTTCTACTATCAAATTTTCCTTTTGAGATTTATACCAAAAGTGAATGGTTTGGAAAGACATTTTCTAGCCTTCTTGCCTGGATATGAATTAATTTTGTAATATAACATTGGGAAAATCAAGACAAGCTGGTTGTTACTGAACCGAACTTGAGTCTGCTAGCCTGCCATGCAGCAAAGCCAATTCACAGACTCCAGGTTATGGTGAAGGAAAGTGCAGGGTTTATTTGCAGGGTGCCCAGCAAGCAGTATGAGTGGCTCATGCTCAAAAGACCCAAACTCCTCGATGACTTGCAGGGAAGGTTATTAAAGGTAACATTTGGGGTGAGGGCTGTAGGTGAATGACTTTCTTCTGCAATGTTTCAGGAATCTTAATCATCAACCTTCTGGTTCCAGCCAATCTGGGATCTGCCAGCACTAACCACCCTCATCCACCTGGGTTGGGGGTCTTAGTTCTTGCAGAACAACTCAGAGATGTGTGTCAGATGGTTATGTGTATCCCTTGAGAAGGAACTAGGGCTCTGTTTTATCACTGAACTATTGCCATCACTTTTCTTGTTTAACTGCTTTTCTTTGTTTCTGCATTCCCTCACTCCCTTAATTAGTAACTGCTTGTGCCTGCTCTTTGGAATTCAGGGAAGACCTAGGAGACTAAATCCTTTTTCTACAATCAAGAAATGGGGAGAGGGCATGGTATAGCTCAAGTGGTATAGCACATGGTTAATCATGCATGAGGTCCTGGGTTTGTTAGAGCAGGCAGATAGCTAGATATGAGCAGAGAAAGGGGGACACAGACCAAATGGCAGGAATTGGGCAGAAAGGAGGGGCACAAGCCAAATGCAGGAAAACATACATCATGTAAGCACCAGGGGGTCCCTGGGCAGAGAAAGAAAAGCAGGAATCTTTGGGCTGATAAGGGGCCACACCTTTTGGCCTGGAGACCAGCAAAGACAGGTCAAAAAAGGCAGAAACATTTTGCTTATTATGCCCTCATTTCAATAAAATTAGTCTTGCAGATCAGAAGTACCCATCATACACCAATGCCATGACACTTCCGATCTAGACTAAGTAAGGACAAAAATCCCTCCTCCCTTTGGGAAGGTGGAGTTGGGATGATAATCAAGGAGTAAGACCCCAAGCCCTTCCCTCCTCAATGAATATTCTGCCCATTCATTATTTCACCCTGTATAACTAACTTGCCAAGGAAACTCAGGGCAGCCGCTCACCTGAGCCTGCCTGCTCTCCATTTGAGGGTGTATTATCCATCCTTTAATAAATCCTCACTTTACTTTTTTAACCTCTAAATCTTGTCTCTGAATTCTTTCTGGGACGGGACAAGAACCTGAAACACTGGTTGGATCCACCAGCAACAGGTTTGATCCCCAGTACCTATACCAAGAATAAATAAACCAAATTATTTATTATAAACTGCCCCCCACCAAAATAAAAACAAACAGATAAAAAAAAAAAACAGGGGTTATAGAGGGGGCTTTTGTACCCAGAAGGGCCCCCAAAAGTCCTGCTTGGTTTCAATCCCCCCTTTCTTTTTTCCCTCCCCTACCCCTGTCCCCTCAACAACCCCCCACCCCACCCCACCCCACCCCCCGCTTTTGTTTCATATTCCTCAATCTTGAGGGGAACAGGTGTGAGACAAGAAGGGAAATAAAGTTTTGGACTGAGAGGCTCATCATAAACTTGGCAGGTGAACTTGGTTTTAGGGGGATACACTTTCATAGTTGTTGTGGGACATAGTGGGGTAGCCGGTTGGTGACACGGTGGCACATGGGTTGGTAAAAGAATTTACCAGAGATAAAGTATGAGAATAGACAAAGAGTTTATTAGGGGTACACTGCCATAGACAACAGCAGGCCACAATGGCGAAGGGTGCCTGCATGAGCGCCGAGGGCCAGTTATTGGGATCTTTAGTAAGATAGGGTCACAAGGTGCCTGATCAGCTTGTGCACAAGTCTCTGATTGGTTATAGGTGAGGTAGGAGGTTTAAGATCTGTGAAGGATGATGGGGTTTATGGCTCTGATAAGGAGTCTGAAATAAGCCAGTTTGAGCTATTGTGAGCTTAGGCATTACCTAGGGCTATTAAGTTTTTTAGGGCAAACACACTCAGTAAAGAATTTACTTTATCTGTTGAGGAATCACAGGCAGACATCTGAGAACCCAGAAATGGGGGTCCTTGGATTTTGAAGGACATCAGGTGGCCCAAAAATTGTCACCCAGAAATCCTCAAATTGAGATATGAAAGAAGAAAATTGTCCTTGGCAATTGAATTACTCAGTTAAGAGTTCAAAGCAGAAAGCCATTCAGGCTTCTTTTATTGCTGATAGATGCAACTGGTATTCCAGGTTCTTGTCCCGTCCCAGAAAGAATTCAGAGACAAGACGTAGTGGTTAAAAAGTTAAAGTGAGGGTTTATTAAAGAATGGATAGTACACTTTCAGGGGAGAGTGGGCAGGCTCAGGTGAGCAGCTGCCCTGAGCTTCCTTGGCAAGTTAGCCACAGAGGGTGCAAAAATGAATGGGCGGGATACTCACTGGGGAGGGAAGGGCCTGGGGTCATATTCCCTGATTATCATCCCATCCAAAGGGAGGAGGGACTTCTGTCCTCATTTAGTCTGGATCGGAAGTGTCATGGCGTTGGTGCATGATGGGTACTTCTAATCTGCAAGGCTAATTTTATTGAAATGAGAGCATAATGAGCAAAAGATTACACTCGGACACTAGAAATTCCCGCCCTTTCACACCTCTCCTTGTTCCTCTCCAGGCCCCAAAAAGCCTGATCCCTTATCAGCCCCAAGTTTCCTGCTTTTCTTTCTCTGCCCAAGGATCCCTGCTGCTTACACGATGTGCGGCTTCCTGCATTTGGCCTGTGCCCCTCCTTTCCGCCCAACTCCCGCCATTTGGTCCGCGTTCCCCCTCCTCTGCTTATATCTAGCTATCTGCCTGCTCTAACACTTTCATGCTCAAGGCTCTTTTGATCAGGTCTAGGTGAGAAGTGAGAATAAATAGATACGCAGAAAATATCAGAAGTAAGTTACCACTCCTCCAAGAAAGATCTTTTTGCAGTTAACAAAGTAATAATAATAATAACCACAACATGACACAATGCTTTCTGATTACCTACCATGTGTCAAATACCATACTAGGTACTTTAATTCCCACAATTAACCTGCAAGACATGGATTATTATCTCCGTTTTCCAACTGAGGAACCTCAGGTTCAGAGAGGTTAGGTAACATGCCTAGAATTACACAGCTAATAAGAAATGAAAACAGGAAGGGAAACAGGTTGGCTTGATTCTTTTATGCCACTCTGCCTCTTAAAATTTTGTAAATGAAAAATGTTGCCTGTCATACCAGCAAACAAAGGATGATTCGGCCATCAAACTCTCAGCCCCTACAGCCACCCTCCCTCCCCAACCCTATCCAGATGGTGAGCGGAAACTCAGGATGGAGACAAACTGCCAAGCCCTCAGCCACAGCAGCCACCTCCAACTGTGCACACTGAGGGGACTCAGGATGGGAAAGAAAAGGATACTGGCCGTAGATAGCTAAGGTGCATATTAAAAGAATGATTTCAGTGAGCCCAGACTACCATTTTCCCATACAGACAAAAGCACTAACTTCCTTAATTTGAGATGTCTGGTTTTCTCAAATTATCTTTTGATGTTCTGAATACCTGGTTTTTGTCACAAACTCCTATGTATCCTGGCTCCTCCCTAACCTCTTCGGATTAGTCTCTCGGAGCTACCTGCGAGGCTGCCTCCTGGGCTTGAAGTCCTTAGGAGGTCCACTGAATAAAACATAATTCTCAAATTTTAGGTTGTGCAATTTGTTTCAGTCGACAAGTTAAAACAATAAAATGGTTTCACAAAGTTTTGCCTGAGATCAGGGATGGGACCATGTTTTTTTTTAAACCTAAAGTTTATATAGTTGGGCAGAGAGAACTTCTTTAAGAAAAAGAATACAGCGGGGCACAGGGGTGTATAGCTCAGTGATAGAGTGTGTGTTTAGCATGCATGAAGTCCTAGGTGCAATCCCCAATATCTCCATTAAAAATAAATAAAAAACCTAATTACCTCCCCCCTCCAAAAAAAAAAAAAAAGATAGATAGAAAAAAGAAAAAGAATACAGAAATTTCTTACTTTTACAAACTTTATAAAAATCTATGTGAATACATTGTGAGGTCCTCCCTGTAACTTGGAAGGGGCCCTGGGCAAGTGACACTTAAGCTTCATTAACATCATAGAAAGTCCAGTTCTGCTGGGGATTCAACATTTCAGGTTAACTTTGCCCAATTGAGAGAGTAAGAGAAGGTGCTTTTGTGATGCAACAGGACTTGTGGATAGCACCCTCCCACCCCCAAACAGATCTACTGCTGTTGAAAGGGGGTGTGTTGGTCACAGCCCTCAACATCTGATGGTTCTCTTAGGAGGACTGGAATTGATAACTTGTCTCTTTCCCTTTCAAGTTCAAATGAATCAAAATTTTTCAATGGACTTGGGGTGGCCCAAACTCAAGAAAGTACAGGATTCCCTAGGAGATAATTCATCACAAGAATGGGGATAGATAGGTGAAGCAATCAGCTAGGAAAAGTGAATCCTAAGTCACACAGCCACTGGAGGCATGCTTGGACCCCAGGAAAGTACTTGTCTGAATTATAAACCTTGGAATGCAGTAAGATTGGGTTATATTTGATGTATCTTCTTTTGCCATTTGTAGTAGAGAGTTTATTCACAAAGCAGCCAAGCAAGGAGACTGGAGAACGTCTCAGATCTGCCTTCCCTAAAGTGAGGGGCATGGGATACTTATGGGTTAAAGAAGTGATACTGAATTGAAATTTGTGTGCCCAACACAGCTTGAGACCAAACAAATTAAAATGTCAGAATCTGGACCAGACAAAGGTTTATTGCAGGGCCAAGGCAGGAGTGAGACAGGAAAAGGGCAGGACACAGCCACTTAAGAAATAACACAGCAATTAACACCAGAATAGTGAAAGATTCAACCCCCAGTAGGCCTTGAGGCTCAAGACAGTGGGAGATTTGACTTCCAGAAGACGTTGAGCTTCATTATATGCTAATTGTAATATATTAGCATGGCGAATAATATGCCCACAGGCGCCATGACAGCCCCACTCTAGCCATGGAAGGTCAAAGAGTGGGAAATGGCCAACTTCCTGGGAATCCTAGCCCCTTCCTCAGGCTACTTAGACTGGTCCTTCCTCTTACTAGCATATGAAGCTACCGAGCCCATAAAAACTGGCAACACAGCACTTCGCAGCCGCTGACATCTCTCTCTCCCTCCTCTTCAGAGGTGACCCACACTCTGTCAATGGAGTGTGTACCTACTTTTACTCTAATCTGAGCACCCAACCCTCACACCTTGTGGCCTTTCCTCTAACCTTTTGAAACAGCTTACGCTGTATGATGTATGTATCTCTCTAAATAAATCTGCCTTTGCACAACTGTGGCTCTCTCTTGAATTCTTTCCTGTGCAAAGCCAAGGATCTACACTTGGTGGGGCATGTCCCAGGGGCTCATCCGAGGCCTGGGACACAGCCCTTCTCACACCCAATGTCCATTTTTCCTGCATCAGGAGGACCAAGTGGCTTAGGCCCAAGAAAACCCCAAACTTTCCAAAGGGGGTTAGCAAAGCATATTTAAAGGCCAGGTAAGGGATTGGCAGGGTATGTGATAAGCTTGTGCACATTTTCTGATTGGATGATGTTGAGGTAAAGGGCGGTCAATACTATCAACCCTGAGGTTCCAGAAGGTCTGGGGCTTATGTGTTCATGATCATCAAGTAGTCAGTTTCTTTCATTTGGTGGTGGTTTTTAGCATCTGAAAATTTCAAGAAATATGTATGAGGTACTGAAAGGGAACAGGACTTTATGGCTCCCCCACCCCCAATACTTGCCTCTTATTTATAGAAAAGCTGAAGCTCCCCCCCCCCCCGCCTCCCTGAGTCATAGAAGAGCAGGCTCAGGAAGTTGATTAGGACAAGACTGTAGGCACTGGGGGACGGCAAGGACTCTGCGCACCTACCTCAATGACTAACTGAGATTATTCCTTCATTTCCCTTTAAAACTAGGCTGAACAGAATCTTTGGAAATAGTTTTTTCTGGGGGGGAGGATTCTGGGTCCACCAGACTGCGTTCTGGTTAAAAGCAAATTTCCTTTTTGTTACCAAGGCTCTTGCCCCCAGGATCATACCCCTACCCCTCCCTTGACCAGAAACCAATTACTCTTATCTAAGTCTCAGGAGGCAGCTGCAGAGAAGAAACAAGAACTGGTTAAAATTCAATCCAAGATGGAGGAGGTTTTGACTTCCGGTGGACACTCATTGTAGTGTATTAGCATGCTACATGACACACCCACCAGCACCATGACAGTTGACGATTGTTGTGACAACAACCAGAAAAATCCACACAAGGACTGAAAAACTCCTACAAGGACTGATTGGCTCCATCACACCCAGAATGAAGACATGATGGTGTTGCTGAAAAACCAGCCTCTGTACCCGGATAGCTGAATTGAGAGTCGGAGGCCGAGTTTTGGGAGGATAGAAAAGAACAGCTTTATTACTTTCCCAGGCAAAGGGAGTCACAGCAGGCTAATGCCTTAAAGACTGAGAGCCCATCTTGGGGTTGGGGTCTTGAGGTTTTATAGAAAAACTGGATGGAACAGAAAGGTGAGAACAATCAGGGTATTTTACAGGGTGTTACATTCTCATCTTGATAAGAACTTGCTGTTGTTATGGAGGAATTTAGAAGGTTTGGTCCATGACCTTCTTTCAAGACCTCTAGGGTAAAAAAATTATTAATTTATTCTAAGAAAAGAGTGCACAGAGAGAGGAGCCTTTTAGTCTTAAAGCTCAGTTTAACTAGAAGTACAGGCCTCAACAACCCAAGAGCCATCTTGTTAGTTTTCTACTCTTTCTGTGGTGGAAGCCTCTCACAAAAGTCCATGTGGCCCTGTTGTGGGAGAATAGTTTCTTGCCTTGTGCAGGAAAGAGTTCAAGTTTATTTAGAGAGATACATACTCCATAGACGCAGTGTGGTCTGTCTCACTTAGAGAGAAAATGGCTTAGGAGATACACACCCCACAGGCAGAATGTGGGCCATCTCAGAAAGGTGAGAGGGAGAGACACCAAGAGATGTGGAGTATTTAGTTTAAAGTAAATGGCTTAGGAGATACACACTCCATAGACAGAATTTGGGCCATCTCAGAATGCAAGAGAGAGTGACCTCGAGGTGCAGAGAAGTTAGGTTTTATGGGCTTGGTAATTTTATATGCTAATGAGTAGGAGGATTATTCCAACTACTTTGGGGAAGGGGCAAGGATTTCCAGAAACACCCAATACTGCCTACTTTTTGACCTTTTATGGTCAGCCTAGGAACTGTCACGGCACCTGTGTGTGTGCCTCGAGGCTCAAGGTCTACTTCTGCCATCATGGTTCTAACCAGTTTGTCCTGTCCTCAATTATTGTGTCATTCCTTCAGTGGTTGTGCCCTGCCCTCTCCCCTCCTATTTCAGCCCGACCTGGGCCAGAGCTATCCCAACCACCCATCTTGGCTGAGGGCTCCCCTCTCATCACCTCTTTCTCACTCAAGTGCTTTTCTTCCCTTCTCCCTGCTCAAGCACTTTCCTTCCATTTCCCCTTCTGAGCAATAAAATGACTGTTAACTTTGTCCCTCTGCCTCTGCTGTGTGAATTCTTTCACAGCCAGTGGCAAGAACCCACACTTTGATGGGCTTCCTAATTTAAGGGTCCCTCTATCCGCTAACAAATGGCAACCATGAAGGAATATTTGTGGATGCTGCTTTGCTTTGGGTTCCCCAGAATTGGATTTTGCAGCAGAATTGAATAGTGCAGCCACCTCTAGGATTCTATCTCATCCTGTTCATTTCCTCCAATGCAACATGCTGATTGTGGATACCCAACTAGGTAAGCACTGGCTGCTTTATTTGCTCTCTTCTAGATCTTCATAGTTCTGCCACTCCTCTGTATTTCCTCCTTGTCTCTTCCCAAAAGCTCTGATCTCTGGAGACTCTTTCATCACTCTCCTTTGCTCCCCCTTGCCTTTTTTCTCAGGATCCTGGATGCAGGACATCAGGTGAAGGTCCTTGCTGAGCCGAGGAACCAGGGGTCTGATCTTTCCCCCTGGTGGGAAAAGAACTTGTTCTATTCTGGTAATTCTGTTCTGATTGAGTTTGCACCCCTCTTTCAGGTGTCCAGGGGCAGGTTTTATAATGACTGGGCATCTGGTGTGGCAAGAGACGTCTGTAAGAACACAGCTCTGGCTTCTTCTACCCTTCCTTCTTTCCTTTCTAAAAGTTTCTAAAAGTCTGGTATGTCTGAATGTAACCAGTCATAATTCTCGTTATTGTAACCAGGTTTCTTTATCAATTACAATGTAACCAGGTGTTTAACCATGTTTTTAAGCCTTTTGTCATGTATAGACAGTTATTGTTTTACTCTGATGCCTTTGGAAAATGCTTTCTCTTTAGGAAGATTTATAGAAAGGACTTTCTTTTTTTAAATAAAGTATAGTCAGTTATAATGCGTCGATTTCTGGTGTACAGCACGTTTCAGTTATACATATATATACATATATTCATTTTCACATTTCTTTTCATTAAATGTTATTATAAGAGATTGAATATAGTTCCCTGTGCCATACAGAAGAAATCTGATTTTTATCTATTCTTATATATAGTGGTTAACACTTGCAAATCTCAAACTCCTAAATTTGTCCCTTCCCACCCCCTTTCCCCAGTAACCATAAGATTGTTTACTATGTCTGCAAGTTTGTTTCTTTTGTAGGTGAGTTCATTAGTGTCCTGTTTTTTCTTTTTTCTTTTTAAGATTTCACATACGAGTGATATCATATGGGTTTCTTTCTTTCTTTCTTTCTTTCTTTCTTTCTTTCTTTCTTTCTTTCTTTCTTTCTTTCTCTTTCTGGCTTACTAGAAACGACCTTTTGACAAGTTTCTGATAAATTTCATATTATAACACTGAACTGGGTAAGAAATTTTAAAAGTCTGATGGAAACTCTGATTTCATGAAAGTGTTAACAAAAAAGGATTAGTAACATGGATTGAGTAAACTGATGAACATGGTTATAATTTTTGGTTTTGTCTGAAATATTACTGAAATTTAATCTGTGTTCTCCAGATATAAAGAAATCCTTCTCAAGCTAATTAACTTATAGTAGTCTGGTAAACCATACCTTTGAAAGCAGAATTGAAACATGCTCCAGAGGCTCTGGTCGCTCCAGAGGCTGGAAACTCTTAGGTTTCCAGCAACTTTAGCAGGTAAATTAGGAAGGCCACCTCCTAACCAGTGCAAAAATCTCAAGGTATTTTGGGGACCTCAGAAAGGGAAGCATTCACCTAAATCTGTAAAGCAAAATCTATTACAGGTCCTTGATATGACTTACTTGGCCATGAGAGGCTTTTCAGGAATTCAGTCTGAGATTCCTTCTAAAGAATTCCAACACAGGTAACTTAAAAGAGCCTATAAAATCAGTTAATCTTTGTTTGGTTATATTTGATTTAAAATGAGAATAATTATAGAAAGAAAAAGATTATGTTTCAGTGGATATTAAATTCTAGTTTTGTTAATTGAGGTCTGTATTTACTAAGACTTACTTCCCAGACCATTCCTTGTTGTTATATTATTGCAAAGTTTAATTCAATTACTAAAGGACACTCTAGGTTGGTTTCTTTATATATATTTTTTCTTTTTTTCTTTTTCTTCTTTTTTTGGTGGGGTGAGGCAATTAGGTTTACTTATTTATTTATTTATTCTTAGAGGAAGTACTGGGGATTGAACCCAGGACCTCATGCGTGCTAAGCATGCATTCTACTACTTGAGCTATACTATATATATATATATATATATTTTAAAACACCTTTATTGTGGTATGTTTCCTGTACAGTAAACTACACACATTTCAAATGTAGAATTTGATGAATTTTGATAGATATATACACCAATGAAACCACTACCACAATTAAGATAGCTAACATTTCCAGCATTCCTCAAGAAGTGCAATTTTCAAATTCCCAGTTTATCCCTTCCCACTCCCTTTACCCCCTTATATCCATAAGTTTGTTCTCAATGTCTGTGATTCTGTTTCTTTTTTGTAGGTAAGTTCATTTGTGTCCTTTTTTTTAGATTCCACATATAAGCATATCATATGGCATTTTTCTTTCTCTTTCTGGCTAGGTTCATTTCTGAAGCTCAGGAATCTATCCTTGGATGAAGTTCAGATGTCCCATGACCTGCAACCAGGGGATTATATATACTGGAACAGACATGATTTAAAGAACTATCTCCAACCTAGATGGAAGAACCCTTTATCAGGTACTCTTAACTAGCTCATGCACAGTGAAACTGAAGGAAGTTGACTCTTGGATTAATTTCCACTTAGAAAGAGCCCCTGCACTGGACTGGTCTATAGAGAGGACTGCTGCACCTTAAAACAATGCTCAAATGGAGAAAAAGCTACCAGGCCAGGACCAGAAGAAGACATCTAGGGTAGATAGCTGACCCAAGACACAGCTTCAGACTGTATTCCAATTACTTTGATAATTGCTCACACATTTGCTTAGGAACTAAATGTATCTCACAATCTTATGTAAAGCCAAAGTTAATACAATTGTAGGTTTATGGTCAGTGTCTTCAGACTGCTCGAGTTTCAGAAGGCAGTGGACCAGGCATTTTAGTCAACACTACATTGGCAGGACATTCTGGAGTTACAGCTGCAGGGCAACTCTGGAATGCTCTAGCCTCAAGGGGGCACACTGAGGTTTGCATTTGCATAGAAAAAAATAATAGCTAGAAGGACAAACATTTGGACATGAATCAGCACCCCTGGGGCTTCTTGGATATACTTGGAGAGGAAAACTCAAAAAAGACTAGACTTTCTTCAGTCATGCATGCCACGCTAAATTGTATAATAAAAGAAAGTATGACTGGTAAGGATCATATGAGGACATGTTTTTCCAGGTCACTCTAAATACTTCTTTTTTGCCTCTGCTGGATTCTTTTCCTCCTTGAGCTCTGAATCAGTAATCTACTTTTGCTCATTTGTATTCTTTTCTTGGAGACCTCATCCCGCATCTTTAACGACTTACTGGATATTTTACACATGTTATCTTAAACTCAATTTGCCTGAAACCCACCTCAACAAAGAATGCTTACAAACCAATAAGCAAAACAAAAACAAAAACAAATGAAAAATGAACAAAGGACATAGGCAATACAGACAGTTCATGAAAAAAGACACAAATGGCTAATAAACATGAAAAGATGTTCAATCTTATTTGCAATTTAAAAACTAACATCCAAAAATGCTCTTTTGCCTGTCATATTGACAAAGGTTTCCAAAACCTAGGGTTCCCCTGTCATAATCCAGATTTAATGCTCTTTTTTAAAAAAGTGATCCCAGTGTCTCCGAACTTGTAGCCAACTTCCTTTGTCTATTGGGACTTTCCCTGCCAGGTGAATGATCCCTCCATTTATCAGTCACCTTCACAAAAGGAACAAAGGAAGTCTTCCAATATTTAGAGATGTTAAGAAATCTCAAAAGGCAGTACACTACAGCAAAGTTGATTAGGCTCAGGCAGTATGTATAGCAAATCTTCTCCAAACACTTAATATGCAAATATATTTGGAATTTTCTCCAAGAATGATATGTTGCTTACTTTCCAAAGTTGTAGTCCCAGGGATCCTATTCCAGGGGGGGAGGGTGGGGAAATGATTCATAGCACCAGTATTCTGAGGAACACATTTTGGGAAATGCTGGATTAAATAATGATAGGTAATATTATTAACTCAGGAAAGTAATACTGTTTGTCTTGTGCTGGCACCAATCTAAGCATTTTAACAGTTCTGTGGTAGGTTCTATTTTTATAGATAGACTGAGACACAAGAGAAGTTAAGCAAGTTGTCCAAGGTTAAACAACTAGAGAGTGACATACTTGACTGCATCAGGGCAAAATCTTGTGTGTAACCTCTGTACTATGTAATCTGTGTAGTCTCCTTAGACTCTGAATCCTACGGCTCTTCCATAACCTTGGTGTTCTATATTCTGCAATATGTGAAAGGACTATAGCAACATCAGGTAAGAAGTATGCCCTTCCTTATTTCTTTGCCTTGTTACAAAATAGCACTCAGTCTCATCACCTACATTTCTGCCTTTGCATCATGGATCCTTACTGTGTCCCTTAGAATTAGAAGACAGGTTTCCACTTCCTTTCAATTAAAGAATGTTTAAATATACTCTTATTTTTCAGTGTCCTAGGTCATTTAATAAAGTAAACAAAATTTTCTTCATTTCTCATTTCATTAGGAATAAATGGTTCCTATTGCAAGGGTCCACTCTAAAACCCCAAATTACAGTTGACCTTTAAACAACACTGGTCAGGACCACTTATACATGGATTTTTTCTTTCAATAAATTCATGCAGTACTACACAATCCACTATTGGTTGAATCCCCTGATGCAGAACTTCGATATAGAGGGACAATCATGAGACTTGAGCATCCCTGGATTTTGGTAACACCAGCAGGTCCTGGAACCAACCTCTGGCAAATACTGAGGGATGACTGAATTGACTAGTTATGTTCCCTGAGAGTAGGTTCCTGTCCCATGGCAGGAAAAATTCAGAGATGAGACATGGAGTTCAAGAAAGTAAAGTGATTTATTAAGTGATAGTATGCTCTCAAGGGGAGAGTGAGCAGACTCAAGTGAGTAGCTGTGCTGATTTTCTTTGGCAAGCTGGTTTTACAGTGTGAAAAAATGAATAGACATAATATTCATTGGGGAGGGAAGTGTTTGGGGTCATATTTCCTGATTTTCATGCCAGCTCCACCTTCCTGAGGGGAGGAGGGATTTTTGTCCTTATTTAGTCTTGATCTGAAGTGTCATGGTGTTGGTGCATGATGCGTATTATCTGCAAGGCTAATTTTCTTGTAATAAGGGCATAATAAGCAAAAGGTTTGAATGTCAGAGATTTCTGCCCTTTCCTCCCTTTCTTTGTCTGCCTCCAGGATATTTGTCAACCCAAAATGTGTTATTTCTTATCAGTCTGGAGGTTCCTGCTTTTCTTGGTCTGCCCAAAGACCCCCTCTTCATTGTTCACAAAATGTATGGTTTCCTGCCATTTGGCCAGTGCCCCTTTTCTCTGCTCATTATCTAGCTATCTGCTCAAGCAGTTAAAATAGAATATCTGAGAAACTTTAGATTAAAAAAAAAAAGGTAAAAAGCACACAGAGGCAGAAACGTCTTATTCTTTCATAAATATGAAGACTTGGATGCCACTTGCTCTTTCATTTGAGTTATACTATATTATTTTGCTCTTATCCAGAGAAAGCATAATGCACCAAGAGTATAAATTACTTTACTTAAAATATGTCTCTATATATTCCTATATAGATCTAGGTAGAAAATTAAAGGGATATGTTGTTTTCAGAATGTAAAATAATATTTAATTTTAAATAATCTTACCATACACTAGAAAAAATAGGTTATTATAGCTTTAAAAAAAAAAAAAAAGATGCTGAGTTTTGTGACTGAGTTTCGCGTTCCTGTAGAACACCTGGGGAAGCCTAACTGAAAATTTCTGGAGCTGACACCTGATCTCAGTTTCAAACATTAAAGGATAAACCAGCCTAAGCAGGCAGGCATCCCACATTAAGGAGACACTAATAGGGACTGTGTGTTCTTGCTTGATGAAGCCCAAGCAAATAAATCTTTTACTCCATGTAATAAACCTTTCACTTGTAGTATGTGAGTCTTTCTGTCTTTAATAAATATTTATTGAGAGCCTACAATATGCCAGTCTCCGATAGAGCGGTGAAGAAATTACCAACCCTGCTCCTATGGCGCTTACACTTGTGGGAGACACTTTAATGTGTTCTACCACCCAATTACCCAAAAAAAGATATTCTCGCCACGTAATCGAAGTTTGTAAAATCTGTCTTCAGCAGAGGAAAGGGCACGCGCGACCTTGGATCAGCTCCAAATCCAAACAGCCTGCACTGGGAGGGTGTACGACACCCAACAGGGCAGCAGCGCCCTAGCCGGGCAGAGCTCGGAACCCGGAGGCGCGCGGCCGACGCTGAGCCCCGCCCCCTGCTCGCTTCATAGCGCCCCCGCCCCCTTGAGCGAAGTGCTCAGGCTCCTCCTCCAGGCCTCGGGTCTGCGGGAGACGCCGCCGAGCGCTGGACGTCGCCTGCCCGCGAGCCTCTGAGGGGCCGCTGGGCCTCGTCCTTCTGCAGTGGCCGCGCCGCCTCCGCCCGCCCGTTTCGGAGTGTGGCGCTGCAGTCGCAGTCCCGGCCTCGGCGTTTGCTAAACAGAAGCCCCAGCGTGCCGGGAGCCTGCAACCCCTCGCCCGGCCCGGCGAGCCCAGGGCGTGAGCCGCGCTGACGGAGGATGGCAGCCTCCGGGGTGGAGAAGAGCAGCAAGAAGAAGACCGAGAAGAAACTTGCTGCTCGAGAAGAAGCTAAATTGCTGGCGGGTTTCATGGGCGTCATGAATAACATGCGGAAACAGGTACTGCCTCTTCGGGAGTGACTGCCGGCTGGGGGAGGGGGTGGGGAGGTCCGGGACGCGGGGCCGAAACCCGCGCCCTGTGGATCGCGACCCCCTTCCTCCTCTGTCCTCGCCCATCTTTCCATTTTCACACGCCGGCGAAGCCGCTGGTCGCAGAGGGTCGCGTTAAACAGTTCTGGAGCAAAAGTGCCTCGTCGCCCGCCGAGGCTGTGGCTCCCAAGTCAGACTCCTGGGGGACTCCTCGGGCTGGCATTCGCCGTCGGGGATCGGTTGTGTAACAGCTGTGCCCTAGTTATCTCTTTGTGAGAGGAGGATCCCTCCATTGGCCAGTCGTTTTAAGGTGTCATGAGATCTTGTGCGAAGAAGCCCATTGGCACAGCCCAAACCGAAGCCCCCGAGGAAGGGAGAAGCATTGCTGGCCTGAAATGAGCTACGCTTAAATAAGGATCCTCGCGCCCCTTCTGTGTTACCCGGTTGGAGCTGGTGGAAGACAAATCCTCCAGTACGTGTTAATTTAGAGCAGAAACAGTCATGGCTAAATACCGTGCCGTCTTTTAAGGGCATTGTGCGCCTCTGTTACTAAGAGGAGTTCTTTGTTCTGTCTTTGATGAGTGGCGCGTTAGTGAGAGACTTCAGCACGTCGGCGAAAGGTGGGTTATGAAAAGAATGGATTTTCAGCGTCAGATAATGTAGACCAGAGAGGTATTTTTTGTTTTTAAATTTCATAACATCTTATACCAATAAGCATAGGAGAGTCACTTGGGTTTTTTGTTTATTTTTTGATTCTGTAAGCTTTATTTCTGAACATCCAAGGAGATTTGTGGGAATGTTTCAGTTTTGTGACTGAGGTTCTGTTTTTTCCAGACAAAAGCAGGATGTTAGGATAAGTAACTGCAAAATCTAGTTTGCTCGTCTAGTGGTTCTGATAGAAATATGGACAACGGCAGAGGAATTTAAGATTTTTATGAAGATACTAACTTCTGCTTTCTTTAAGCAAACTGACTGCTGGGATCTTTGTTCTCCATCTCCTGACATTGTGCCTGAATGCAGCAGATATTTCTGGGAGTGCCTATAGATCTTTCCCAGCCTTTGTGCTGAAGTAGTTGTGAATGCCTGAATTCAGTATTTTATGTAACTTATTTTCATGTATTTATTTTCATAGATACATTCATGTTCCTTTCATGTGAACTTTTTTTATATTTACAACACCACTGACTTAAAATTACTAGTGTATTTAACTAGTGTCTGCCTCTAAAAGGAAACTGAGCACAGTTCACCAGTGCCCAAATTTGTTTCCAACAACCCTCCCACTCCCCCAGATATGTGTTTACATCTGCAGACTATAGCACTGCAAACCATTGCCTCATTCCTTATGTCGATAGGTGCAATTAGGTTGCAGCATCAAATGTATACTACAGGAGGAGGGGATTGTCTAAGACTGTGTGTTTAGCTTTTTTGGGTTTAAAAATTGATTCATACCCATTTCTTAGACTTAGCTTTAAACAATATTAGCATCTATTTATTTATTGTTAAAATAGAAACACAGTTACTGAAATATCAGGATTCTGTTACTGAGTACGAAGGGGAAAATGGATGCTGGGTGAGCCATCAGGGATCTCAGCCACAGTGGTTAACTGAACTTAATCTGCCAGATTCTCCTTTTGTCAATGGCTTTGCTTGTTATTGAGACAGTTCTTCAGTAGCTCTTTACCCAACTTAATGGAATCCTGCATCCTATGTAAGATGCGCAGTTTCACTTTGCAGTTGATTCACATTATACTTGTTTTGTTCTGTGTAACATCGTGACACAGGAGAGACTCACCAAGGACTGACAAGGACAGTTGATGGGTAATGGCAGAAATAGAAGCTGGTTTGAGCCAGAGGAGGACAGTTTGAAGACCAATTTTAAAAGTGTTCTTGTGCCATGGTGAATTTTTGTGTTATTATAATTTTTGTGCTTCCCCTTATTACCTCATTGGTTTGGGGATCAGGATAATGAGAACCTGGATGACAAGAGCTCCTCTATATGCACCCAGAAACATTCCTACAAGAATTTAAGAGCACTGTGAAATTAGAATTCCTGAATCCCAATTCCTACTCTGCCATTAATTAGTTCTGTAATCTTAGAAAATATGATTTAGGTCATTTCATCCCTCTGGAGCATTGAAGTCAATCCTATACTTAGTGGTGAAAGGGATTTCTGCAGAGCCAGCAGCCTCAGCTTCCTGAGGAAGAGCCTTTTGCTCCATCATCCTTTCAGTCATTTCTAGCCTTTTGTTTTTAAGTAAACTTTCCAATGAAGTATAGGACTCATGTAAAAGGATACAAATTGTAAGAGGGTAGCTAAATGAATTATTATAAAATGAACACACCATCACCGAGGAAAGTAAAACTAATACGCCAGAAGACCTTACCTTACGCCCTTCTCAGTAACTGCACTCAAAGGTAACCACTATTCTAACTTCTCTCACCATAGATTAGTTTTTCCTGTTTTTGAACTTATATATACTTGGAATCATACAGTATATACTCTTGTGTCTTGGTTTCTTAAAGCCAGCATTTTGTTTGTGAGATTTATCTATATTGTGTATCACTTTAATCCATCCTCATTGTATGTAGTATCCCATTATATGAATACACCACAATTTATCCATTCTGTCATTATGGTCATTTGGGTTATTTGAGACTATTAAAAATAGTAGTAATTTGAACATTTTTGTACATGCCTTTTTTTTTAATTTTTAATTTTTTGGGTTGGGGGGTGAAAGTAATTAGGTTTACTTGTTTATTTTTTAGAGGAGGTACTGGGGATTGAACCTAGGACCTCATGCATGCTAAGTATGCACTCTACCACTTGAGCTATTCCCTCCACCCCCTGTACATACCTATTGATGTGCACATGGATGCATTTCTATTGGGAAATACCCGAGAGTGGAGTTGTTGTGTCATAGGTTAGTCTACATTCAGCTTTAGTAGATAGTGTTGTACAATTTCTGAAGTTGTGCCTGTTTATACTTCCACCAGCTCTGTATGAGAAAGGCGTTTGCTCTACATCCTTGCCAACACTTGATATTGTCAATCTTTGCAATGTTAGCCATCCAAATGGGTGCATAGTGGCATCTTATTTAATTAGGGTCAGCACCTTTTGATTCATTTTAGAATAATGTTATTACCTGTTAACACTAGAATGGGGCTCTACAAAGCAGGGCAGGGTCATAGTGACTACTGCATGTATCCAATGCTGTTGCTATTGTGTTAATGAAATCCAGAAGACCCTTAACAATTGAGAGATTTTGAGACCTTCCTGAGTACCATTATAATTTACAGTTTCCTCAGGTTAAATGAATTAAAGCATAACTGGGAATTATGCAGGAGAACCACAAACCTGCTTTGAGGATTGGATGCTAGGTAGTCACCTGGGCTCACTCACTAACTAAAATGACTCAGCTTCTGTATGCTCACTCACCTCTCCAACACTGTAAATTACTACGTGATTAATCTTTAGGATCTCTTGTGAATAAACCTTCTGCATTAAATCCTTAATAGTAGAAACACTTCTTGAGCACTTGTTCTCTACCAGCCATTCAGCAAAGTGTTTTACATGCTTTGTCTCATCTAATTTTCATAACAACTCCCATTGACAACTCCTATTAGTCAGACCTTCCTATTCTTAACTGTCTTCTGTCTTTTTTTTTTTTCTTTGTCTGTCCAGCTTAGGAGATATCATCTCTCTCTTCATTCTCTTTACAATGTCCCGAGTTTTCTTGGCCCTCTGTCCTTTTTTCACATCTGTTGGACAGAAAGCATTGATGATATTCACCTTCATTGTGCAAGGCTTCCAAGCACAGCTGGAGAATATCTCATTACTGGGCAGTCCTCTGCCAGGTGAGTCCTTACTTCAACTGGGCTGGCAGTACTACTGGTGAGCAATCCTACTTTCCATTTATTTTACTATTTTTCTCTAACCTGAGTCCTTTCTCTGTATTGTCACTTTCAGTAGATCTTTCCTTTTTTGATATCACAAACAAATAAAAGTCATTAGTTTGAAACTATCTAACTTTTAACTTTCCACTGCCAAATCTATAAAACTATTTTGGCACTTTCTTTTTCCCCTTTTTATTCTACTACAATGGAGAAGCTGCCTTTTTTCCTTGTAAAGCTAGTACTTTCACCTGGGCTTTGACTCTCCCTCAGTACTAGCCTGGTCAGAAAAGTTACAAAGTTGGTTATTCTGTCTTTTTTGAGCATCTTTAACTTCTTCGTTCTCTGCTGGATTCTAGCCATCAGCATTTAAGCATGTTTTAACCTCTCCAGCTTTTAAACCAACCAACAAACCAATCCAATCATTCCTAGTCTCAATATTCACCTGTAAATAATACCTCTCTCCCCCTTGTTAAAACCAAAAAGTGGGTAGATTCATTGCCCCTTTTTGCTCACTGTTTATTTATTTCAGTTTGGTTTTCTAATTCTTCCATTCAGATGAATACTTGTTGAGAACCCACTGTATGCTGCTAGGCATTTTGCTGCATTCTGGAGTTGGCAATATGAGCAAAATCCAACAGTCCTTGTCCTCATGCAGTTTATAGTCTAGTAGGAGAATGAGATTTTAGTCAAGCAGTCACATACAAAAATGTAAAATTGTGACAGTGGTATTATTGAGAAGAACATGATACAAAGAGCGCTACAGATGGATGACCTGACCATCAGGAAGATTTCCCTAAGGGAGTGGTAATTGAACTGACAGCTGAAATAAGAGTAGGTGTTTAAACTAGGCACCTTAAGAAAGAGCCTCTTAGGCAGAAGGAACAACATAGGCAGAGGCCCTGAGTTGGAGACCTACTTACCATAGAATGGCAGGTATAAGAGATTGGTAAAAGACCATGTGACTAGAGCACAGAACACAGGGAGTAGATGGTGCAAGATGAAACTGGAGAAGTAGCTAGAGATGTGCCCACGTATAGCCTTATAAATCAATTTGGTGGGGGGGTGCCTTTATTCTAAAACCCTTTCAAATATGTGTGTGTGAGAGGAAGAATAGGTATTATCTGTTTTTCTTTTGAAAAAGATGTGACTACTCTGTGGTGAGTGAGTTAGAGAGCTGTCAGAGTGGTTGCCGGCCGACCAGACAGGAAGTTGTTGCAGTAGCCCTGTGAGATGCTCCCCTGCACTGAGGTGATAGCAGCAACAGCAATATCAATGAAGAAAAGATGATATATTTGAGATTTAGGAGGTCAGATCACCAGGACTTGGTGAAGATAGTAACAATCATATGTGGTTGTGACAACTAATTAAGATAACTTAAAACAGGTCCTGCTAATGAGTAAGTTCTCAATAAATGTTGGCTATTTTTGTTGCTGTTGTAATGGTAGTAGTTGATTGGATGCTGAGGGGTTCAGTACAGGGTGTCATTTATGACCTCTGGGGCTCTAGAATGCATAACTTAGGTGGATGATGACACTATTCACTGAGAGAGGAGATACTGGAAATGGATCAAGGCTTTGAGGAAAGGATTATAATTTGTTTTACATGTGTTTAGTTTGCACTGCCCATGAGACACTGAGGTATATGATGAGTTGACAGGTCTGGAGAGTTGTGGGTTAAAAGTGTAAATTTTTGAATTATCTGCAAATAGAACTTCTTTATTGAAGCTGTGGAGAGAAAAGTCTAGGATAAAGTCTAGGTCAGGAATGAGCCTGTAAAGGAGACAAAAAAAAAAAAAAAGGAATGGCTAAAGAGTAGGAGGAAAAGGAGAGTTTTGAGAATCAGAGAAGAAATTGTTTCAGAAGGAAGACGGCAAGTTTTGAAGCCTAAGAGAAGGCAGAGTAAGATTAGAACTAAAAGAGTGCTTCTAGGAAGTAGCAACAAAGAGGAGTTGATTGACTGTAGTGAGAGTTGTCTTGATGGGGAGACAGAGATGGAAGTCAGATTAGCATGAGTGGAGTATGAGAAAATTGAGACAGCTTATTTGAGAAATTTGGCCCTGAAGAGAGTGAAGGAATCATTTGAAGGCTTTTGGTTTTGTTTGTTTAAATGGGAGGTACATGTATGTTTAAAAACTAGTGGGAAGTGTTCATTTCAGGTGGAAAGGTTGAAAATATGTGAGACAAAATGAGTAGTTGATAGATGATTCCTGAGATGAAATCCTAATTAAAGGTGATCAGTCTCATATGGGGAGAGGACAGTTCCTCTTCCAAACGAGTGGGAAGGAGGAAAGAGTTGGTAGGTGTGTGGGTGGGTGTGTTTGGAATCAAGAGAATGAAGGAGTTTCTTTACAGAGGCTTTTGTTTTCTCTGGAAAGTAGGAGATGAGACAATCTGCTAAAATAAAGGAGGATGAAGCTGGAGGTTGAAAAAAAGCAGTTTTTCTGAAGAATAGGAATGGTGTGATGGCTGGCTGTGATTTTTGAGGTTAATTATCATGAACTTACGGTGAATATTTATCCTTAACCTGGCCTTCAAAGCTGTGTCTGATCTGGTCCCAACCTCCTTCTCCAGTAAGATCTCCTACCACTTTTCTCTTAGCCATTTCACTCCAGCCATCTGTCTGCATCATGTTCTTCTACCTACCACTGTCACTCTTCCCTTCCTACTCATGCTTCAGTTCTTACTGTAAAAGCCACTTCCTCCCTGACTACCCTAGATTATGCCTAAGCCCTCTATTGCATATACTCTTACAGTACTCTATTCCATTCCTTCATGCATTTATTGACTCTGTAAAAGCAATAAACATTTTTTAGTTTAATGTGTGTCTTTGCTATTAGGCGCTAAGCCCTTTGAGGGCCAGAATTGTGTTTGGCTTATTCAGCTGTGTTGCCAACATGTACCACATAGGTGCTCAGAGATTTGTTAATAGTTGATGTCATAGGTATGGTTGATAACACCCAGAGGATGAGGGCACAATAAGACGTGGACATTGGATGAAACTCGGGGAGCATCAACATTTTAAAGAGTAGGAAGAAAAATGCATTGGAAGTTAAGGAGTGGGAGGAAGAAAGCAGGGAATAATATCACCAAAACCAAGGTATAAGTTACAAAGAAGAAGAGACAGTCAGGAGTACCAAATGGTACAGGAGGTCAAAAAAGATAAAATGTCTGATGGATTTGAAAATCGGTGGTTTTGGCAAGTAACATTTTAATGGAATGCTGGAGAAAAAAAGCAAATTGTAGAAGACAAAGTAGGGACAGAGTGGTGAGTACATGTACGTGGAGAGGTTGGTGCCGCCTGTGTGGCCCAAGGTTTCCGGGATGGGATTAATGTTCTTCTGCTAAACTTCAGTAATATGACTAGTGCATACTGTCATCATGACACCACATGTGTGTTGAATGGAAGAGTACAGAGGCACATCTTAAAGGAAGACGTGATTGTGTTAAAATTCCCTTTTGAGAAGAGAAAAGATTTGGGAGATTTAATAATCAGGGTAAAGGCCTCTAGCCTTTTTCGAGGACACTGCCTTCACTGCACATCAGCTTAGGCTACTCACAGTCTGTTTCTCTTCTAGAATTTCAAATCCTGAAGACAGGGAATCTGATAGACACAGTTTTGATTAAATGTTAATTCTTTGAATAAATTATCTGTGCTAAGCAGAGGAGGGCCATGCAGTACAAACATGATCTTGAAAGGCCCATTTTATGTATTGAGGCCATTTTCCAAGAAGGAGGAGTTGTAAGTCAGGTAGTTACTCCAATTGGCATCTACTACAAAAATTCATATCAGTGAAATAGCTGACATATATTTTGGTACCTAATAATACAGCATATAATTTAGTTACACCCTGTTGAGCTGTCAAACTGGGGTTGATTAATTAACATTTAAGAGAGACAGTCTTAAGAATATGCCATCTTATTTCAGGTTAGCTTACTGGAAAATGGTTTTGTGTCTTCTATAAAACTTGTACAACCCAATCCAAAAATGGGCAAAAGACCTAAACAAGCAATTCTCCAAGGAAGACATACAAATGATCAATAGGCACATGAAAAAATGCTCAATATCACTAATTATCAGAGAAATGCAAATCAAAACTACAGTGAGGTATCACCTCACACCAGTCAGAATGGCCATCATTCAAAAATCCATAAATGACAAATGCTGGAGAGGCTGTGGAGAAAAGGGAACACTCCTACACTGCTGGTGGGAATGCAGTTTGGTGCAGCCACTGTGGAAAACAGTATGGAGATTCCTCAAAAGACTAGGAATAGACTTAACATATGACCCAGGAATCTCGCTCCTGGGCATATATCCAGAAGGAACCCTACTTCAGGATGACACCTGCACCCCAATGTTCATAGCAGCACTATTTACAATAGCCAAGACATGGAAACAGCCCAAATGTCCATCAACAGATGACTGGATAAAGAGGTGGTATATTTATACAATGGAATACTGCTCAGCCATAAAAACTGACAACATAACGCCATTTGCAGTAACATGGATGCTCCTGGAGAATGTCATTCTAAGTGAAGTAAGCCAGAAAAAGAAAGAAAAATACCATATGAGATCGCTCATATGTGGAATCTAAAAACAAACAAAGCATAAATACAAAACAGAAACAGACTCATAGACAGAATACAAACTTGTGGTTGCCAAGGGGGCAGAGGGTGGGAAGGGATAGACAGGATTTCAAAATTGTAGAATAGATAAACAAGATTATACTGTATAGCACAGGGAAATATACACAAGGTCTTATGGTAGCTCACAGAGAAAACATGTGACAATGAATATATATACATGTTCATGTATAACTGAAAAATTGTGCTGAACACTGGAATTTGACACAACATTGTAAAATGATTATAAATCAATAAAAAATGTTAAAAAAAAACTTTTTAGTAATGTCTTTAGTCGCTCATCGCTTTAGTAAGTAGCGTGCTTTAGAGGAAATAACATGAACTTTGGAATCAAACAGATCTGGGGTTGAATTCTGCTCTGTCTACTAATTGTGTAAGTTTGTATTGTTTGTGTTTTTATTATTTATTTATTATTATTGTGTAATATTGTTTATATTGTTATTATCACAGTGAATCTGTTGGAATTCTTGGTTACCAGCAACAGAAACCTATTCTGTCTTAAGTAAAAATAATTTATTGCAAGGATTTTGGGAGCTTTTATAGCATCTACCACTGGCCAGAAAATGAGCAGGCATGGAAAACAAGCAGGAACCAGGGATTCTTTGGTAACCAGGCTACGGAAACCCTGCAGTCAAGGCTACAGTGCAGGAGCAGTCTTGACATTTACTGGTGCTGCCATAAAAATGTGTATCTCATCTCCACATCCACCCAGCCCGCCAGTCTTTTTGTCTTTAACTCAAGTGTCAAAATTCTGAAAGTAGGTGTCTCATGGGCTGGCCTAGGATTGTTTGCCAGTTAGATCTCTGCTAAAGAGTGAATAGAAGAATTATCTGACTTTAGGCTTCCATAACAAGAGGCAGGCTCTGAGAATTGCCCTCTCATCAAGATAGTTCATAATAAGGGTTTTTTTCTAGATATGAGAGTTTGGTGTTCTAATAGGCAGAGGAAATTGGATGTTCAATACAAACATGCATGCTCTTATTCCAATTCCTATAAATATATATATTTCTCATCAGTCAAGTTTTTTCACTTACCGTATCTAACCCCAAGATCATTTGGTGTGATATCCTTTCCTTCTATAGTCATTTTACAATCCTACAGGCTGTATGTTAATAATAGATTCTTTATATAATCATGGAGGGGAAAGGATACTAGTTAAAACTTATGTAAATAGAAGAGCAAAGATGAAAATTAAAGTAGAAGCCACATTCATTGTTTATTATTATTTATTCATTGCTGAATGAATAAATATTTATGACTTCTTACTTCACTGCCTGTTCCTATTCTTTGTCTTTAGCCAAACCCTTAAGGTTCTTTATCTCATGGAGTAATGTAATCTTTTATTCCTGTGTATCTTGAGCCTTTGTTCTTGTCTGTATAGGGTTACTTTATTAACACTTACCACTAGATTTGGCAGTACAGTTTTTGGGTCTGGAATTTGATTTTATGCTACTTAAAAGCTAATTAGTTAGCCTGTTGCTGTTTAACGGATGCTGGCAGAAGACATGAAACTCTTAGGTCAGAAACTTGATTATTCACAGTACAGCATTGTGAGCGTAGCATCAGTTCCCCTTGCCCCATAAGTATTATAAGGGTGATGTAGTGGGGCCCAGATGGATGTTATACACTTAGTGGGTTTGTGTTGTAGCTAAGGAGTGAACACTGAGTATAAGGAATCTGTCATTTTTATAGAGGCCGTAGGCAAGCTTACTCTTTATCCTGGAGGGGAGACATTATCTCATCCATTATGATCACTTGCTGCCAAGAAAACTCTGAGAAACGGTGGCCTGGGTAAAAAGTGGTAGGCCATTGCATTCTTGGATATGCAGGAACTCAAGAGACCCATAGAGGACTGTCTCTCCCAACAACCAGAAGGTACCCAAGGGGATCCCCTGAGTTCCAGCCATCTTCTGCCTCATGGAGAACAGCAAAATTTTTTTCTTGATGGCACAGTCAGACACCTAGCCAAATGTAATAACTTTTGCTCTATACCCAGTGGTGGGAGGAGGCCACAATGGCCAGGTCACGGTCTTAACTTTCAGTTCTATGGAGATATTGTCAGTTGATTAAATCATTCTTCTTTTGAGCCCCCAAATATCTAAACTAGCAGAACCCACCTCCAGGGAGACTAATTGCTGAGGTCAGAAACAAAATTTTTATAAATGAATCATTAAACATATTAATGAGGGGATCCTCTTCCATGCCTTGGTTGCCAGACTAGTTCTGGCTACAGAAAAACCATTCTGTCTATAAATAAAATGAAATCAGATTATTTGAAAATGGATTCTGCTGCTTAAAGGAAAAAGTTTGAAAACGACTGATCTAAGGCTTTTCCTTGAAAAGAGATTAAATTGTCTGTCTTTCTATGTGTGGTGTTGGAAACAGCGCAAAGGGGCTAAGAGAATTAGAAGAGAGCATTTGTGACCTTCTCTTCACTCAAAGTAAAGGCATGAGGTATCTTGAACTTATCTCTCTCTTCCTAATTTTGCCAAATGACAGAGCAGTTGCTTAAAAAAATTAAGTTAGACATTGCTGTTTTATTAATGGTGAGATTACTCTGTTGAGAATCACGTATTTCTGCTTAAGGTCCTCTATCTGCTAAGCAGGACAGGTAATGTGTGTCTTACAGTGGACTCTATATGCTGGACTTGGACCCAGCCATCTTTTTTTTTTTTCCTTGCAAGACATATGAATATGCAAATTCCAGAATTTAGATGTTATTGGGGATGCAAGGGTGAGTAGAAAGGCCTACGTGGGCTTCTCAAGCAAAGCCTCATCTTCCAATCTTATTTTCCTAGAGAAGCAGTGCATATGCGGGGTTACTAAGTACTTGCCCACTTGTCAATAGGGTGTCTTATTATGTCTCACTTGACTATTGATCTCTATATAAACTCCCTGAGTTAAGAATCTCAGAGGGCTGAATGGTAAATTTCGGGCACCAAATCCCCACCCCAACTCCTAACAGAGGTTAGCTGGGCAAAGTACTGTGAGTTCGTATTCCCAGGTTTGCTTTGTCTTGGGTTTTCTGTTTTCTTACTGGCACAGGGAGTGCTTTGTTCTATCTAAAATGCTGGATGAAGCATCCTCTATCAATAACTGTTCTTTTGTGTGTCCTCTGAAGACCAGTTTAGGAGGTTATTTAAGTTTTTACTCCAGAAAGCTTTGAAATGGGTAGATATCTATTAAGTTAACTCTAGACTGGAAGTTCACTTCCATTTCTCATCTCAAATTTTTCTCAGCCAAGATGTCATTCATAGCTCTGTAGGCTGTATGCAGTGAACTGAACGACAATTTGAAGCACTCCATCTAGCAACAGAAAATCCCCCAAATTTGTCAGTTATGAACCCTCTTGTTAAATTTTCACATCTGTTATCTCCCTGTAAATTAAAAGTAAAGCAATTGAAATGCAGAAGTCTGCTGTCTCTGGTTTCTTGCTCTGCTGCATTCGCCTTAGTGTTTGGGCCGAATCAGGGCAACTTCTTCAGCAGCTGCAGTGTAGGCTGTCTTTCACTGGAATAGATGAAGTTAATTTGGTACCTCCAGAGCTAAATTTCTCCAGTTTCAAGGTAGTTGGTGTCACATGTTTTTAGTATGTTGAAGGGTCTCTAAGACTTTTAAGATTAGCACAGCATCACCCCCACTCTCACCCCACGAATCTGAAAAGATACAAGCATATCTCCTGTCTCTACAGTAAATAGTACAAATGTTGACACATTATTATGCAGTCCTAACCCACATTATTGCTTCCCACCAAAAGCAGAACAGAAACTTGGGCTTCTGGGTGAACAGGATTTTCAAAGAAAACTTTGGCTTTTGTTTTTGACAGGTTGCCAGTCTGTGTCAGCTGCCTGTAACTGATAGACTCTAAGACTAAACTTGGCTGGGAGGAATCACTTATCAAGAGGCTAATGGGGCATTGTGTTTACCCTATAGGGAAGGAATTTCATCTACGCATAATACTTCATTGGGAGAGGACACACTTTTTTCTTGAGCAAAATGTTAGAAATTTGTCAGAGAGATTTCTCTGCTCTGGGTCTCCTAGAGGTTCCCTTTTCCCCCTGTTGTTCATCTTGCATATTTAAAGCTTAATTTTCTTATTTTCTCCTTTTTTTAATACCTCAACTTTCATTTCTTTTTTGAACCTTGTGATCCTGGCTACCCAGTGCCGAAACGATTGTTTTGTCTAGTGACAGTCTTCCCTCCCTTTTGGAAGAAGCATGATCCACATATGTAATAGGCAGTTGTGCAGAGCACAGTTTGTGGCCTTGCATTCTCTACAGCTGTGATCCTCCTGGTTGTTCTGCACCTGTGTGTCCTCATTACAAGCCTATCCTGCTGTGAAATTCCTTATATATATTCATTCTGCCTTGTGAAGGATCCTTTTCTTTTTTCCCTTTCCATTTGTCTCAGCTGAATAGTGATCTTTAACAGATTCCTCTAAGGCCTGTCGTCCTTTAGTGTCCTCCTCAAAACCTTGCCTTTCTTCATTATTTGTTTTCCAGGCCTTGGTGGTGGCAGATACTTCCTGTTACCCTTTTTGTGTCAAAAATGGGCTGTGTCTTTGTGTGCCTTTGTTCCTATCAGGCAGCCCCAATTGAGTTGTTAACTTGTTTAAGTTGAATACTCTCCTATCCTGTAGAGCTCAAATTGCTTAGATCAGACGCCTCTCTTCCACTTCCTTTTCATTTTGGGCCCAGATGTTTGTTTGGCTAACGTCCTTCTACTGGTGCCTTTCAAAGACCATAGACCTTGCCATAGTGGAAGATAAGAAGTCTGTGTGTTCAGGATTGATTCAGTTACTGCCAACCCTTTTCACCCTGAGGTAATTCCAATTATGGGGAACCCAGTGTCTAACGTAGGCCTGGACTATGAGTTACTTGGCTTCCCTTAATGTGACCTAGTACTCTCCCTTAGAGTCTTATCTCCACTAACTTCCCAGATATGTCCCTCTGAGCATGTACCGTTCCTGCCTTCCCGCCAGGTCACCTTGCAGATTACTTAATAATGCACGAAATACTCTATTGCTGATCTTCCTTTTCCCTTTCAAATCTATTTGAACTTACTGTGATCACCTATTATAACTATTTCAGTCTTTGAGGGCAATCCTTTAATTATGTGTTTGATTTCTTACCTTTAGCTTTAATAGGTAGCTTCCTAGATAGAGCTTCTTTCTGAGAGAAACGTTTTAGCCTGCTTCTGAATTCTTTCTTCTCTTCCTTCATTATATCTCCTTGATCCATATCACCTTCCTTTAATAAATAACAAGAATAACACCTTTCCCCCCCTAATATCCCTTAAAGAGCAATTATATCAAAGTTTATCTCCTTTCCCTTTCAAAGTTGTTTGGCCTAACTTGTCATATGTTTCCCTTTTTCCTTTATTAATCTAAATGTCTTCCTTTGCTTTTCTTTCACTTTCCCACTTGCCTTATTGTGATATCATACATGTGTTTAAGTTCAGTGCTGTTTTTCTTGCTTTTCTGAACAAACAGGATTTCTAAAGAGGCCTTTAAATTTTTTCTCTTAGCCTTTGGGTTTATTGTGGCATTGAGACTTTTCTAGTATCTCAATCCAAGAAGGTGATTTACTCCTATATAATAAGGGCTCCATTTCCCTTTATTTTTTCAGTGATTTAAATCCACCACCCAACTATAGTTGAATCTGCAGTCTGCCCTGGGAATTTAACCCAGGGTCAACTTGAAATCACGCTGGGAGGGACTGATTGCAGAACCTTGTTGACAAGCTACATAAATCCAAAGGTTAGTCATTCCTCAGTGCTCTCCTTGGGATATAATGAAGAATAGAATTTGGGACAGCTGCTTGCATGCCTTCTACTTATACCAGCACATGTTGTTGAAAGCTAGAACCTGATACAATGCTGTGGAGCTTACAGGAACCTAGCTGCCTTTTGCAGGCTTGTCTAGCAAATACATAGAGCAAAAAAGTCATTCCACCAACACTTGCCTAAAATGCTTGTCTGTTCTGAGGTGAGTGTTTCAAACCTAAGGGCTCTTCCCAGAAAAGTCCCTAATAATTGCAAGCACTAAAGCAGCACTGTTTAGTTTCCCTATGTTTGAATTCTATGAGTGTCTATGAATACAGATTTGAGGGGCCCTCTTCCACTTCTTGTTCTAAATATTTGAGAAGTAGACAAAGGAGACAGGTTAATTAAAGGTGCTGACAAATGGGAGAACATGGCTTTAACCTGAGCATAAAATTGGCTTCCTCTTCTTTCTCCTTTTAACTAAGGACTCATCCACCCCAACTGAGGCAGAGCAGCTGAGGAATAGGAATAGTCCTGTCCTGCCATAATAGGAGCAAGCCTGTCCCAATGAATTATGTTCCACTTTGGGGCCAGACTGATAGAAGAAGACAGAGCCAGGAGGCCCAGGTCTGTGTGGTCAGTGACCTCTGCCACACTCTTGCCCATCCTAAAATCATTCTTCCCCAAGTGATGAATAGAGGAAAGAACTGAAACTTCCTTTCCAGTCCTTTCCTTACCCAGAGGAAGAGAGACTACTTTGAGAGAGAAATCTGTTTTTTCCCATAAATTGGTAACAGTTATCCCAATACCATTTTTTTCAGTTATCATCTCACCACACTTAAAATTAAATTTTTTTGAGCAGTTTTAGTTTTACAGAAAAATTGAACAGAAAGTGTAGAGTTTTCATTTACCCCCTTAACTCCCCCCATACAGTTTTCCCCCGTTATTAACATTTTCCCTAAGCGGTACATTTGTTACAATGGATGAGCCACTATTGTTACATTATTATTACCATAGTTTACACTAGGGTTCACTCTTTATGTTGTACATTCTATGGGTTTTGACAAATGTATAGAGACGTGTATCCACTGTTAGAGAGTATCATACAAAATAGTTTCACTGCCTTAAATATCATTTGTGCTCCACCTTCTTATACATATTTGAGGTAGTGTCTTTATCGTATACCATATTCCCATTAATGTAGCTTACTCACATTTCTTTGGTTTATTTCTCAACATTTATTTTGTTGCTGCTATGACTGGGATTTTCTTCTTATTTGTGTTTTGTAATGGTTTATTACATATTGTTTAGCTAATTGCTTTTTCATATTTATCTGATTTGTCTAGCTGTCTTACTGACTTTTCATATCAGTTCTGCAAGTGTTAAGTTGATTTATCTTTGTTTTCTTACTGATTTGTTTAAAAATTCCAGAACAATGTTGAATAATAGTAGTGACAAACAAGTTTGTTTCAAACTTGAATGAGAATGCCTCTCCTGTTTCACTATTAAATGTGTTTGCTGTTGGCTTCTGATAAATGACCTTCATTCAACGGACATATCACTTTCTTTATTAAAGAATCTCAGGAAATGAATTTTTAATTTTATCAAATACCCTTTTACCATATATTGAAGTTTTTCTACATGAGAAGTTTCTCTTTTAACCTGTCAATATGATGAATTACATTAATAGAATTATTGTTCTTGAACCCTCCTTGCATTCCTAGGACAATTCTACCCTGCTGGATTCAGTTTGCAAATACTTGACAGATCTATAAGTAAGTCCCTACAGGAAGAAAAAAGTGCAAAGAAAATGTGACCAAAATAGTAGCTGACAATTAAAAAAAAAAAATGAAGACAGCAAGGAAGCATAATAAATAGCACTTAAAAAGATGGCACATGTAAGATGAAACATAAGTTATCAGTAACAAATGGGAGAGATTCAACTAAACCCTACTAAAAATAATCTTAGATGGTGAGAAATTCAGACTAATTTACACAGAAATCTATGCTGCTTATAAGAGACTAAATATTGAAAAGTTGAAAATAAGTACAAAGATATAACAAATATGGGAGGACATAACAGAAATTGCAAGATTTTTTTGGTTTGTTTAATCTGGTGAACATGTTTTGTTCAAAAGGTAGTTTTTGTTTTAAGTTTCTCTTCAGTTCACCTAGGGACTGGTTACTTCTCATAGTGCCCAATTTACCTGAGTCTCTGTCTCTTCCCATTTCCTGTCTCTGGATACACCTCTTCCCTAGGGGATTGTTAGGAGAGACCTCTCCCTTTAGATCAGTCTCATTTCTTGAATAGGACCCATTAATCTATTTTAGTACAGAGAAATAAATGCGCTAATTAGATACAAAAGATTGCTCCCATTTCACCTCCTCCCACCACCCCGCCTCCACAACACTAATATCCAGCTAGAGATTAATCTTAGACTAAGACTATTGTTATTCAGAGATGTCTTTGATTTCTCTAACTTCCTTCAGTGCCTGTAAATTCACTAGACTAATATTTCCTATTGCTGAGTATGCCCTGAAAAGGTTTTTTGCTACATTTCAGTTTCGTTTTACATTTTCTGGAACATCCCATCAGCGACCATAGATCCCTCCCTGTCTCATTTGCTTGCTATACTGTCAGTATTCTTTTTCTTTCCCTCTCTCCTTTTTTCCTTCCTTCCTTCCCTCCCTCTGCCTTTCTTTTTCTCTTTCTTGTAAGCAACTTGATCAACTTATTTTGGGTAATAACCATGTAGCTGGCTTGGTTTTGCTACGTGATATTTTTTTGGTGTGGCAAAATCACCTGAGAGCCATCCCTATTCTGTACCCCCTCCCCAAATAAAAGGGAATAAAAATTTAAAGTTTCAAGACACTATTGGAATACCAGTTAGCTTTAACTATAATCTGCATGTAATTTATAAACAATATAGACTTTATAAAAAATTTTCGAATAAGCTGTAAAAGTGAAATTTTGTTCATCTCTTAGCCCACTAATTGAGGACCATTTCTTTTCTCATTCTAAGCATTACCATCTTATCTGGATTTTTATTCATGGAGTAATAGGGTAGGAAATAGCAGTGATTTATCAACTAGAAACTCCATCAGTTTCAGTAAAATGTCTAAAATTTGCAAAATGCCATATCCTCTGAGCTGCTGAGTCATTATGTAGATTTGTGAGTGATAGATTTTTTTACTCTGAAAATATTATTTGCCTCATATTCCCAGTGCTTGGGAGAGTACTTTACATAATTTTCTCTGAGCCTAACCTGTACATTATATCTTTAACTTCATTAAGAAATTGAAATTTTATTTGCTAAAAAGGACATTTCTTTTTCCTTGAAATTCATCTTTAAGGGTTCCAGTAAACCTTAAACTTTTTGAAATATTACATTTTCCCAAGATTTTAAGTATTTAATCTATATCTGCCTTCTTTCAGCAACCTAGAGTGACACATTTTGGCCTTGCTCAGAAGACACAATTTAAAAGTGGCTGCTATCCAGATCCTATCAGAAGTGCATTTTAGAGAAGTGTTATTTAAGGAAAGAGTGCTGAGTGAACATTTGGTTCATCTGCTCTGTACATTCTGAGTTATTTCTGTATCCTTAGATCTATGAAGGCAACTTTCTTGGGAAATGCCACATGTACTGTGCATTTTATCAAGGACAGTTGTTTGAAAAACCATCAAGGACATTGTCTTTATGTCATTTAATGTCCCCATAAAGTCTCACTATGAGACATCTTGGGATTTGTGTCAGAAAAGGAATTTGGCTTCCTTAAAAGATTAGTAGACCATTTCTTTTCTGATTATAAAGGTCTTTTTTTTTCCCCTTGACTATTGGGAAGCTCAGTGCCAAAATTTGATACAGCAAACTCATGACAGCAACTCTGTAAGTCCTTCCTAAATAAGTCTTTATTATAAACAAATTCTATGCTGGGGAAAGACTGGATTTAAATAGAAAATAGAGACAAAATGGCAAGCACCTGTTTTATATATTTGTTAAGCCAGGCCCAATGAGCCTCTTTTAATTTTATTTATTTCTCTCTTGATTAGAAGACATTGTGTGATGTGATCCTTATGGTCCAGGAAAGAAAAATACCTGCTCATCGTGTTGTCCTTGCTGCAGCCAGTCATTTTTTTAACCTAATGTTCACAAGTAAGTATCTTAAGATAAATCGTATTTTTTCTGAGAATTAGGTGAGGTCTGATTGAAAATATGCCATCTTTCCTAGTTTTAAAAGCACTCAAGGCTACAGTGAAGAGGTTGAAAAGTGATCATGGTGATTGATAATTAATCAAAGGAAAACTGTTCTTTTGTTAGTTCTAGAGACCAGACGTCTTTATCAGTGGAGGTATAGCCTCCACTTGAATACCCATGGTTTTCCCCTTAACCTCGAGTGGAAAGGCAAAGGAGAAGATAAACCTTACGGCATTTTATCTAGCAAGTTAAACTAAATAAAAATGAAAAATGAAATATAACATATACTAGAAAGAACCCTAGATTTGAAGTTGAGAACTGGGTCCAAGTCCTGGTTCCTCTACTTAATACCGTATATGAGCTTGGTCGGGTTATACAGCGTACATATCCCAGGTGATCTCTTTAGTGCTCCGGCTGCCTACCAGGGTCTAGGGGAAGGATGAGAGAGAGCTTTGCTAGCTAAAGCTGACTATGTATATAATGGTCATTGTTCTTGTACGTTTGTTCCAGCTACACCAGAGGCATTTTGCTCATAGCAACTTAATATTACTAAATTACTTTAGGAGTTGGGGAAATACTAAATCTAGTTTTGTGTCTCTGTTCACTTGGACTTTTTTTTTTTTTAAGAAGTCCACTAATTCACTAGTTTATTAGATTATTTTGATTTTAGGCACATCTTAATTATGGAGAATTAATTTGCATTTGTTATAGGAATGCTGGGCTTTCTGGGGTATTTTCTTTCAGAGAGGCCTCTGTCCTGTTTTATTTCTCCAACATTTAACACAGCCTAGGAAGATCTGGTTCCTCAGTTAAACTCATGCCATTTATCTTACTTCTCTTCCTATCAGCCAACATGCTTGAATCAAAGTCCTTTGAAGTAGAACTCAAAGATGCTGAACCTGACATTATTGAACAACTTGTAGAATTCGCTTATACTGCCAGGTGAGTTAAGGAGGATCATTTCTGTTGTGGAGCAGTAAGATTGAGATCTGCCGTGGCAAAGCGTTGGTGTGCTTACATAACAAATCGGTGTGCTCCAGATTCTTCAGAATGAGAAACTGCAAGGGTGGTGGCGGGTGAGGGTGGGGTGGGGTTTCTATGCCATATTAATTCAAGGACTGAAGAGTTTAATTTTTTGTTTAATTTCAGGGGCTAGTAGGGTGCATCCTACCGTAGCATTATTTAAATAATTAAAAACATTGTAGGAAATTAATATTCACTTTAACTTATTTACAGAATTTCTGTGAATAGCAACAATGTTCAGTCTTTGTTAGATGCAGCAAACCAGTACCAGATTGAACCTGTGAAGAAAATGTGTGTGGATTTTTTGAAAGAACAAGTTGATGCTTCAAATTGCCTTGGTAAGAAATCAGATTGCTATTTAACAAAACAAAACAAAACAAAAAACCTTTAATGCATGTTTTAATAAAGAAAAAAAAAAGCACGGTTATAAGTACCCTCATTTAATCTTTTTGTGTGTGTGATTGAAAAATTTTAATGATACTTTTTTTACTTTTTAATCTTATTTTTTATTGAAGTGTAGTTGATTTACAATGTTAGTTTCAGGTGTACAGCAAAGTGATTCAGTTATATATATATACATACATTTGTAGACTTATTTTCAGATTCTTTTCCATTATAGCTTATTACAGGTAGTTTAATATAGTACCCTGTGCTGTACAGTAAGTCCTTGTTGTTTACCTATTTTATATATAATAGTGTGTATCTGTTAATCCCAAACTGCTAATTTATCCTGCACCCCCCCCTTCCCCCTTTGGTAACCATAGTTTGCTTTCTGTGTCTGTGAGTCTTTTTCTGGTTTGTAAATAAAGTTTTAATTTTTTTTTAGATTCCACATGTAAGTGATAGCATATAATATTTGTCTTTCTCTGTCTGACTTACTTCACTTAGTATGATAATCTCTAGGTCCATTCATGTTGCTACAAATGGCATTATTTCATTCTTTTTATGGCTGAGTAATATTCCATTGTATATATGTACCGTATCATTTTTAAAAATTCTTGTATTTAATTGAAGTTTAGTCAATTTACAATGACTACATCTTCTTTATCCATTTATTTGTTGGTGGACACTTATTGCTTCCATGTCTTGGCTATTATAAATAGTGCTGCTATGAACATTGGGGTACATCTGTCTTATCAAATTATAGTTTTCTCCAGATATATGCCTAGGAGTGGGATTGCTGGATCCTCATTTAATCGTAAAGACATGGTCCACCACAAAATTTTCTAGTAATATATTTTAAGAGAAGGTTAGGGAGGTGCATATTAACCTGTGCAGAAACAAGCCATTAAATACTATATCGACATTTTCCAAAATATAAAATAGCCTCAATAATTAATTTTTGTGTATTTAGGACAGGGAGTAAGGATTTACTTCAGAAATGCCACAATGATTCAGTGTTAAAAAATCTAACAGACTTTACTATACTAACAAGCTATAGAGGAAAACATACTTAAATCATAGCAGCAGATGCTGAAGGCACTTTTGTGTTTTCAGTATCCATTCCTAATGGGTTAAAAAAGAAAAAATAAAGTTAACAGTAAAAGTTTATCAGAATAGCAGTTGGTAGGCTAATTTAAAATTTCATTAAAGCAGTGAGTGGTTAAACAAGATATTATCTTGTTTAAAGGTGTTACCTTAATGTAGTATATAGAAATACTAATCTTTGACTGTAAGGCCATGTCTATTATTTGAATACTGATCCATTGTCTGTCTTACCTAAATCATACCAATAATATATCATGTATATATATTTTTTACATTATTATTTTTTAACATTTTTTACTGAGTTATAGTCATTTTACAATGTTGTGTCAAATTCCATTGTAGAGCACTCATGTATATTTTTTATATTTAATTTCCTTAAAATGAATTGAGCAAGACTGTCTGATTACAGAATCCCTCTAGAATTTTGCAGTGTTTTCCCAGATTTTATCACTTGCCTTGATCATGCCTAATTTGAGCTGTTTTCACATCTATCTTAAACTTTTAAAATTAGTTTTTATAGAAGCCGCTATTTTCTTTTCACATTCATATTTTATTGATCTGCATGACATTTAACTAGGTTGCATAATTACAACAAATTCAGCTCCCCAAAATTAGCTCATAAACAAATACTGGTTCTTGGTGAAAATTATTATCTCCCTGATGGGAGTATAAATGTGCAGATGTCACAGGCTGCTCACCGGGAGCAGGGAGCACGTAGCATGCCATGGCATCGGTCAGTACATTCAGAAAATGGCAACTACTCTGATAGATTCATTAGCAGGCATCAGTTACGAGAACCTTAGTGGTATAAATATAAAAGCATCAACACTCATTATTTGAAGACAACAAAGTTGAAACATGGAAAATCAAAGGTAATGAACTGAGAAAAACTTAACTGATTACTTTGAAGGGAGGCTCTGCCACAAGAGCATATGATATCATATACCATTTCAATGATTGTATTTAGGAGAGGGGTTGGCAAACTTTTTCCATAAGGGCCAGATAGCAACTATTTTAGACTTTGTGGGCCACGTGTCACATTTGGTCCTCTTTCTTCTTCTCCCTCTCCTTCCTCTTCTCTTTTCCCTCCCCCCCCCCTTCTTTTTCTCCCTCTCCCTGCCTTTTCCCACAACCCTTTAAAAATGAAAAACATTCTTAGCTGCTGATCCTACAACTAGGTGTGGGCTGGATTTGGCCCATGGACAGTACTTTGCAGACTCCTGATACAGAACATTAATAATCATTTAGTTGGGGGGAACTTCCTTCCCAAACAAAAAATAAAACAGCTGAATGGAAAATGTGTAGGGTTTCTATGAAGAAAATTGTTAATTTCATTGAAGATCACAAAACATCTACGTAAGTGGACATCTGTGTTTTGTTTCTAAGTGTTGAGCTCCTCCATGTTGCAGGACAGCCATCTGTTCCCAAAGTAATCCAAAAACTTCAGCAATCCCAGTTGAAATTATGTCAGGGTTTTTAAAAAGGAGAATGTTATAAGCTTCTTTTAAATTTATTTGCAAGAGAAAATGTTATACCAGTAGCCAAGAAGAGTTTGAAAAAACATTGAAGGGGTTGTCCCACAAACTATCAAAATCAGCCACACATAAATGGCAGAGTATTGGTGTAAGAACAGACAAATCAATGGAATAGAAAAGGATCCAGATTCATGAAATTTATTATCTCATTTTCCATGTTTCATCTTCAGTGTAAATTTTTTTAGGTGATTCTTTATTCATTTATTTTCTTTCTGTGTTTAGGTATAAGTGTGCTAGCAGAGTGTCTAGACTGTCCTGAATTGAAAGCAACTGCAGATGACTTTATTCATCAGCATTTTACTGAGGTTTACAAAACTGATGAATTTTTACAACTTGATGTCAAGCGAGTTACACATCTCCTCAACCAGGACACTCTGACTGTGAGAGCAGAGGATCAGGTAACTAAATTGCCTTCTAAAAGTTTTCTTAGTGAAAATGTCCCTGTTGATTTCTTAAGCATTATATTTGGATAACTGACAAGGAAAAGAATCCTATTAGGAGAGAATACATTCTTTAAACTAAACAGAGTATTCTGAAGTCTGTTTCGTAGGAAAAATAAGTCTTGGGTGCTTGTAAGGGCTGGCTGTTTGAGAGATAGGCCACTTGATAGAGATAAGTTGATTGGATAGGCAGAATGGTGCCTCCCCCAAATATGTCCACATCCTAATCCCTGGAACCTGTGAATATGTTACCTTACATGGCAAATGGGTCCTGGCAGATGTGTTTTGGGATCTTGAGACATTGGGTGGGCTCAGTGTAATCATAGGGTCCTTAAGTGTGGAAGACGGACACAAAAGAGTCAGTGTCAGAATGATGCGAGGTGAGGTAGACTTGGCTGGCCCTTGCTGGCTTTGAAGATAGAGGAAGGGGCCATAAACCAAGAAGTGCAGGTGGCTTCTAGATGTTGGAAAACGCAAAGAAATGGTTTCTCCTCCAGATCCTTCAAGCAGTCTTGCTGACACATTGCTTTTTACCCAGTGTGTGACCCATTTTGGACTCTGACCTCCAGAACTGTCAGATAAACTGTCAGAGGTGTAAGCTAAGCTGGGTGCAGGCATTTGGGAGCTGGATGGGGTAACATTTTGATATGCAGACATTCACTCATTCACTTAATCCCTGTTTTCAGTCCCGTATCCTCTGTATTTTAAGACTGTATGTTTGTAATATGTTACAACAGCAATAGGAAGCTAATAGAAGTACTGTAAAATCATATGCTTTGAGTTACTTTTGTTCTAGAGATGAAAGGTTTGCACTGAGACATATCTTTTGTCTAGTCTCTTCACAGACCAATGTATTAGTTTGTAAGTTGACAGGTTAGACCTGGAGGACCCGACTAGGCATAAGGAAGAAACTCAGCCATGTAATCAAAATTGACTGACTCATATGCAGCTTAGAAAGGGAAGAATAAGTAATTTTAGACTGAAGAAACCTGACAAACCTGATGAGTACTACCTACAGTTCAGTATCAACAGTGATACCATGTTGATAGCATATACCGCTGATACAATGTAATGAGGATGGCATGTCGCCTCTGTGGTCTTCCTCCCAAAAAACTATAACCCCAGTTTAATCATAAGAAAAACATCAGACACACTCAAACTGAGGGATAGTCTACAGAATACCTTATCAGAACTCAAGGCTGTCAAAGTCATCAAAAACAAGGAAGGTCTGAGAAACTGTCATAGTTTAGAAGAGCCTAAGGTGACATAATGACTAAATGTAACGTATTTTTTTATGGGATTGTGGAATAGAAAAAGACATTAGCTAAAAACTAAATAATTTTTTTTAAGTATAGACCTCAGTTAATAATAATGTATCAATGTTGGTTCACTACTTATGCTAAGAGTTTCATACTAACATAATGTTTTAACAGCTGGGTGCAGTATGTATGGAAATGGCACTATCTTTGCAACTTTTCTGTAAACCTAAAACTATTCCAAAATAAAATAAATAAAAAGTTTATTTAAAAAAATAGACCAATTCTCATAAAAAATTAACTAACTCTTAGGAGATCAGACTTAGGCCTTATTAACACCAGCCCAAAATAACTAGCTCATACGTGTGTAGTAGATGTGTATGATATGAAATAATAGGTTTGTTTTTAGTGTGTTTAAACTAATAATTTATAAATCAAATTATTTTTGTAAACTTGAACTTGTTTGGTGCAGTTAAATGAATGCTACAGTATTATTTTGGAAAGCACTTATATAAATAGCCTGTAATTTATTTTTTAAATATGGAATTTTTATACCACCAAGTTTCTTGAAAGCAGATTAGTCTATCAATTCACAATTCAGGACTATTTGGTTGAAGTAAAATCATAGATAAGCTTGAAATCTCTTGGGATGGAAGGCCTCTTAAGAAATGAAGCTGTTTTCCTGGTACCGTATGAGCATATATTGAAACTATCATAGACCAGTAGATTTTTTTTTTTTTTAGTAGAGATGTGCATCATATCTCCTTTCAAAAAGGAAGTTAAATTTCGTTTAAAAAAAGATTCAGTATCTTCCTTGTTATTACATTATGTAACAGTGATTAGTTCTAGAAGCATATTACCTAGAGGAATCAGGAGACTATTGTGTAAACCATTGTGAAGTTTGGGGATGAAAGCAAAAATCTGTCTAAGATACTGGGAGTAAGCCGTTGTGTCTTCCTGAGATTCTCCCCCTTCAAAGTGATAGTAAACATGGGTAACTGGAAGTGTTGCTGCCGTCTAAGAACTTTACTATGCTGTTTTTCTCCCCTTAGGTTTATGATGCTGCAGTCAGGTGGTTGAAATATGATGAACCTAATCGCCAGCCATTTATGGTTGACATCCTTGCTAAAGTCAGGTTTCCTCTTATATCAAAGAATTTCTTAAGTAAAACAGTACAAGCTGAACCACTTATTCAAGACAATCCTGAATGCCTTAAGATGGTGATAAGTAAGTTGTCTTAATATCCATTTATAACCTGATCATGTGGCCAGTTTCTCATGGGCTTAAACCCTTTTAAAATGGATCATACTCAGTAGCCAGGGAGAAACACTCAAGACTTTGCTCTTCCAGATAATTAATCTGTTGGGGTTCTCAGCTGTCTATTTAAAGGGAACTTAGCCCCAGCCCTTATTTTATAGGGACGTGTGTGATAGAAGGTAAAAATTACTTATGCTTTGTCTCTTTGTACGATAACTTTCATGCATGTATGTGTACAATAACTTTTTTATGTTTCCTTTTATAAATAATTTAGCCAAATACTGTGCTGTGATCACATTTTCTTAATTAAAGAACAAGTTTTGTTTGTTTTGTTTCGTTTGTTTGTTGTGCCTGGAGCACAACATTTTTTGCCACATTTTCTCATTTACTTAGTTTTTCTTGACTTGCAGGCTAAGTTCGAAACCCTCTGCAAAATGCCACTTAGTAAAATTGTCAGTACAGTTGAATATTCTGTTGCTTTTATTTCTTGGAAACAGCGTTCATAGAGCCTTCCTTCTGCCTTTCCAATATGGACTGTCTGCTCCTTAGGCCTAAGGCATGGTTCTTGTCCTGGGGCTTCCCTTCTCTGCCATCCTGGGATGTCCTTTCACTCCTCTCCTGAGTTAGATTCACTGTCTTCCTCAGCCCCAGGTCTTTCCTTTCCTTATTTCTACTTGATTGAATGTATCCTTAAAAGGGTTCCTGAGAAAGAGTATATATAATCAGTAAATACTTGGAGACTTGCCAATCTCTTATCTTTATTTTATCATAAATTGTTGAAGAATAGTTAAACTGGGTATAGAATTATGTTGAAAATCGTTTTCAGTTAGAATTTTGAAGACATTGCTCCATTATTTATTAGTGTCCAGTATTAACTTTTGAGGAATCTGAAGCTAGTTTATTTATTATTCCTCCCTGTAAGCATTTAAAATCTTTTTTTTCTTTTAATCTCTGATGTTTTGAAAGTTCACAATAACGTACCTTGGTATGTACCTTTTTCTTTTAAGTTATGTTCATCATTATCTTTTCAGCCGCAGATTTCTCAGTTCTTTATTATTGATATGGTGGTTCTTTAGGTATGGAGTCTCTAATCTTTCTTTGTTTCTCTTGTGACCCATCTTTGCCTCTTTGTTCTGTTTTCTGGGAGATGGCATTAATTTGTCTTTGAACGCTTTTATTTCAGCTAATTATTTTTTTATTTCTGTGAGCTTTTATTCTCTAATTTCTTATTTCATGGCTGTAATATTATTCTAAAGTAGCATTATAGTTCCTTTAATGTTTTCTTATCTTCCTGCATTTTCTGTGTTGCCTTCATTTTTTTTTCTGTTTTTGTTTTTATTGGGAGTTTTTTAAAAAATGTTTGATTTCATCTGTGAATCTTGTTTATGAGAGCATTATTATTAAAACCAATAGATCAGGCTGTATATGTGAGTGGTCTTCTCAGTTCTTAGACTAAACTGTAGGATAATCCTTGTAGCAGACAGTTTTTAAGGTGGGGACCCCCAGATGCCAGTGTCTGTAGATATTTTCTCAGGTAGCTGAGTAGAGGCATTTGGGAGCTGGGTGAGGGAACATTTTGATTTGAAGGCTTACTTAATTCCTGTTTTCAGTCTGAATTCCTTCTCTGTGTGATTCCCTGAGTCTAGAACATCTCTAATTCAGTATCTCCAAAGACCAACTCTTCTATCTCTTATGGTCGGGGAGGCCTGGCAGGTATCTGACTGCAGTAGGGAAAGGAGGCCTGGCAGTTCAGTTGTTTATTTAGAATTTTAGAGTTCTCTTGTTTTCATTCCCACCCCACTTCTGGGGTACTTGGTATCATTCCAGGGTTCTGCAGGATAATTTGCTTCTCATTGGTGTCTCCTTCCACAGCCATTTAACATCCTCTCTATCTACTAGCTGTCTTCATTAACTGTGTTTTAGGGTTATAGATCATCTAGTATTATCAAAGCAGAATTTGTGTTTGTTTCTTGTTTTTCTGTTTTTTTTTTTTTTTTTCTTCTATAGTGGCTTTCAAGAAAAGAGGGAGGGAAAGATCTTAAAATGGCAAATCTAATCTCAAATTGTTTTTATATTGATAAATCTTAATAAGTTTTTTCCTTTATGTATGACTTCAAGGATATGGTTGGAAGGTTCTTCTCTGTTCTAAGATGATTTTTTTCCCCTAAATTTTCCATTTGTGCATTTATGGATTTCTTCTTTTCTTTCTTTTCTTTAACTCCTAAATCTTAATATCTAACTGAAATAATTTCACGCTACACAGAAAAAATAAGAACTTAGTTTTTTTCCCTTCTAAATGTCTGACAAGAGGGTCTACCACCCTGAACACACCTGATCTTATCTAAATGTCTGACAAGATGACCCAATGTCATTATTGAATAATTCATCTTTTCCCACTGATTTGAAACTAAATTCCTAAATATTTATACACAATCAGTTTCTCTTCCAATTCATTCAAGTGCCTTACTTATAATTATTGTTTATTTTTATTGTTTTAAATTGGCATGTGTCCCTAGAGAATTAGTAATTTTCTTTTTATAATTTCTCCATTTCTTTAAAAAAATTTTAAAGGTATTTTTGTCATTGCTATTGTGAATTGTTATCTTTTTCCTTTTGTTAGTCATTATTGATCACTTTTTAAAACTTCTTCAGTTGATTTCTGTTGTTTTTTTTTTTAGGGATATAATCTTTTATCTGTAGTGATCTTCTTTTTCCCTAATAGTGATTGTTGCCTTTGTCTGTTTTGTCAGATGTTAATATAACTAAACCACCTTTTATCTGGTTAATGTTTGCCTGGTTTATCTTTATCCACTCATTTCTTTTCAAACACCTTGTGTCCTTATATTTTAGGTGGATCTCTTGAAAACAGCATATAGCTTGTTTGTTTGTTTTTTTTTTAATCCTTTCTATCTTTTAACTGGTGAATAGTTTAAATTTATTGTAAATACCATTGTATCTTTATTTCTAACATCTTATTTTGTGCTTTTTGTTCATCATAATTTTTCTCTGCTTCTCTCTTCTCTTGGATTGAGATTTTTTAAATCCATGGTTTCCCTCTGTTTGAGAAGTTTTATACTCTATTAAGTTATTTTAATGGTTGTCCTTTATTTTTTAACATATGTACCTTAGGCATTAATATTTTTTTACTCTCCTTCTAAAGGAAACAACAATCTTAGGACACCAGTTTATGTCTAAATGTATTTTTGTTGTTCTGCATTTTATGTTCCTTCTTTAACTTTTCAAATAGGACTTTTTTTTTTTTAATACAGTGAGTGTTTAGATTTATCCATGTTTGCCAATTTCTTTGCCCACCATTTCTTCTTGTATCTTAGACCTTTTTTACTGAGATTTTTTTCCATATTCCTAATGAGCATCCTTTTCAAAGTTCATACATTTACAGTATCTATTGATTTTAAACTGTTTTGGTTATCTGAAAATGTCTTTTTTTTTTAAAACCCTATTCTTAAATGAAAGGTGAACTGGACATATAATTCTAGAATATATTTGATCTCAATACTTTGAAGATATTTCACCCTGACTTCATCATTGCTATTGATGTCTGTTGTCAGTCTAGTTGTCATTCTTTGTAGATAACCTGAATTTTTTTCTGTGGCTTTTTAAAAGAGCTTTTCTTTGCTTTTGTTGTTTAGTATCAAATGTGTCTGTGCATTTGTTTCTTTGTGTTTGTCCTGCTTGGTATTTGTTTAGTTTCCTGGGGAATGAGTCTGGGGAATCTGTGTTTTTCATCAAGTTTGGAAAGTTCTCAGCCATTTTCTCTTCAAATCGTGCCACTCCTTCAGGAATTTTAATTAGGAAAGTTGTCAAATTTTCCCTCAATGATTTCTAAGCTTTTCGTTCGTCTTTGTCTCTTTGTGTTGCATTTGGGATAGTTTCTTCAAATCCGTATTTTATCTATTTTCTTTTCTTCTTTTATCTGTTTCTTTTCTAATCCATTGTTAAACTCATCTTTTGCGTTTTGAATATTAATTAAATATTTCATTTTTCCCCAAGCAGCTAGTCATTTTTTATTATCTTTTTTCCTTGCTGATGTTTTCAGTTTTTATTTCTGGAAACATTTAAAATATAGTTATTTTATGTTCTCTGTTTGACAATATCAATATCTGAAGTCTCTGAAGACCAAATGCTGCTATTTGTTCGTTGACTTAATTCCTCATATATTTTGTAATTTTGGACTTTGAGTTTATGTTTGATTGAACTCAATCTCCAGGAGTCCTGGGAGGTCTGGGTTGTATTCCTGTGGGTCTTCCCTGTTTTCCTCAAGAGTTGAATAGTGCTTGCTTTTTCCAAATGCCTTTGGGGCACAACAGTCCAGGACTGCTTTAAATTTTTCTCAGTTTATGGCTTTCTAGATTTGCAGGTGGGTAAATTCAAACCTCAAACCTGTACAAGGGCACAGGTGTCATTATACATTCTCAAAGGAAGGAGACTTTACCTCTACCTTGGGGTGAAACTGAAATAGACAGATTATGGTCTTTCCCTTTGCCATCAGGTGGTTCTTTTAGCCTATCTTCATTAAAAGTGTAACCAATCCAAGTGATCCAGCTTTAGGGAGAGCTCTCAATCCCAACACTTGTGCTAATTTGAGACCTAATCTTCTTTCCCTCATACAGCCAATAATATCAATTTCTAGGTTTCTAGTATTATCAGAAGCCCTCAGAGTAAGCTCCAAGCTCTCTTAATGCTTGCCATTCTGGTGTTTAGTCCCCTCTTCATTTTTGGCCCTCTGCTTTTAGCTGTACATTTAAAAGAATGTTTGTTTTATTCTTTCCAGCGCTACAGTAATTTTGTAATAGGAAGTTATTTCTGAAAATCTCAGCTGTTACACTGTTGTAAGTAGAAGTTTAGCTTGTTCTTTAAACAGGCATGAACTGTGTAGTGTAATAACTATGATATGCTGAGAGAGGTACACTCCTGCTAGCTCTCTTAGGCTCTTCTTGGATTCCCATTCATCTTGATCAAACCAGAAACGACAGGGCAGTATCCACACGTGGGATTGCAGTATAGATTTCAATTAATATGTGATGAGCAAGAAAGCCTCCCTAGAATGAATTTAGAAATCTACTTTTAACTCTTAACTTGCTTTTGGTACTTCAGCTGCACATTTCATTTGAAGTGTAGCTGGTTTCAGGCACAAAGTTAAGGATAAATAAATAAATAAAAGAGAAATGAGCACTTTCACTTTTGCCTAAGATGTCCTTCTCAAGAACGGTACTAAGCTTAAGTGTCCTGATTATTAAATACTATCACTTGCTCCTTAATTTGAAAGTTAAGTAAAATTTCTGTTAGACTTGTCACCCAGCTACTACTTAATAATATTGTTGTGGTTTTAAGTAAGTTGACCCAATACTGTACCCTGGATTGAAAAAGCATTATGATATATCCACACAATGGAATGCCCTATATTTATATATTTAATAAAAATATTTTAATGAATATCTAATAATATACAAATTTTTCATGAGTGGCGAAAGCATAAAACAGTATATGGTATCACACCTTTTGGTTAAATGGAAATAAAAAAAATTTTTAAAGACTAGTAGGAGTATTTGAATCCAGTTAAGGTGTCAAGGGAAAAAGAAGAGGGTATGAATTAAGGACATATCCCTGTGAATTCCTGCGTTTAAGGGGTGGTAGGAGGAAAAGAACCAAGAAAGGAGAATTCACTAAGCTACTTGAACCAAAGGCTGGTGTTTTGAAAACCAACGTGTAAAGGGTTTTAAGAAGTGGAGCATAGGTCGCCACTAGTTTCTCTAAGTACAGGGAGATGAAAGACAATCAGGACCAAGAAGATGCCTTTAGATTAGGACTTTCATCTTTTGGATTTCATACATGTTAGTAACAGATTTTTTGTTTTATTCGCAAACTGTGTGTTACATTTCTGCTTTCATTGGGTAGAGAGCTATACCTATTTCTTCATGCAGGATTTGAGGTGTTGAAGATAATTAGCTGGTCTCTGTGAAGTATAGTGTTTAGTTCTTACTGATATGGAAACAGGAGAGCAGAATTATTCCAGAAGTCCAGCAAAGTATAGGGATCAGGCTCTTGAGCAGAAATCTTTGTTATTTGTTATGTTCCATGCCCACCTTTTGTTTTTCTTCTATAAAGAACAGGGAGTTCTAATATTCCTTGACTAGGCACAAGCAGCTGAGACTCTTCGAGGCTTGGAAGTCTGGGCAGAGCTCAGGGGAAGAAAGAAGGCCTCCCTTTTTCAGATCATCAGTTAACCTTCCTACCATCTGTCTTAGGATTGCCTTTTGAGAGTGGAAGAAAAACAAAAAGATAAGCATATAGACTAAAAATTAAACTAAAATAATTTACAACTAAAAGAAAACAAGTCATAAAATAGAAATGAAGAACACAGTCAAAGCCTCCACAAGGGGCCAGGCCAAGTTCTTATTCAAAATTTGCAAATGACAATACTTGACTCTCAAAGGAGTAACTCCCAAAGGAATCAGCCTAAGGAGCAAGGCGCTCCTAAGGGAAGAGGGCCAGAGTGTCTGTCCCCAGCCGTGTCCTTAGAGAGAGAAAGCTTATGAGTAAAAGAGCCAGTTTTTGCTTCCTCTGGGGGTCAACACAGTTGGCCACAGTCAGCCACTACTCAGTGGCCTGTTGCCTGGGACAGTTCCCTCCTGTTCCTCTCCTTTCCTGCTAGCTGTCTTCTCTCATTGGGAATTACTGTGTTCGTAGATTCCACGTACACTGTGCCCTGTGCAGAACCCTCCTAAAGCAGTGGCTCTCAGACCCCACAGAAGATCTGTTCTCGGGTAGTGTGCAGTAATTTGGATTTCTAACAGGTTTCTAGGTGGTGCTGCTGCTGCTGGTCAGGGAACTACAGTTTAAGGACCACTGTACTAAACTAGACCTAGAGTGGGAGGGGACAGAGAGGGGTCACAAACTATACTCCACAGACCAAAGCCAGCCTGGAGCTAAAAGTGGTTTTTACATTTGTAAAGGATTGTTTAAAACAAACAAACAAATGAGGAATATATTACAGAAACTGTGTGTGACCTGCAAAGCCTAAAATATTGGCTGTCTGGCCCTTTAGAGAGAAAGGTTGCTGACCCCTGACCTAAGCATTCACCCAAGCCTTGGCTGCTGAGGTTTCTAGATGTTCTCATGCAAAGTGCTTCTACTCAAACTCTGAAATGGAAGGAAGTGCTAAGAGTATTGATAGTGATTATCATTCACTCACAACCTGTTCTCCAAACCTGTGTTCTCTCTGTATCCCTCTGGTAAGGGTCCAACACAGCCTCATGAACAGAAGTGTTTTTTGCATGTGTTGAGAACTGCTTACATTATTTTATTTTTTTATCAATAATACTGCATATCATACATAATTCAAAAAGTGTAAAAGGTGAAATGTAAGCCTCACTGGAGTTAACCGTTATTATCTTGCATATCCTTCCAAGGTAGTCTTGAGTCTCTGCATACACGGTCATTTACTGACATGCTTGTATAAATTATGTATAAAAATGAATAAAGATATAAATTTTAAAATACATCACACAGTGCATACTCTTTTACGTCTTACTTTTTTTATTCTACGTTATTTCCTGGAGCTCATTCCATGTGTACATATTACGCTTCCTCATTCTTCTTAACAACCATGTATAATAGTTAATTCTGTGGATATACCATAATTTTTAACAGCTTCCCCTGACAGTGAATGTTAGATGGATAAACTCCTAGAAAGGGAATTACTGGCTAAAGGGTGTGTACATTTGTAATTTTCTCGGGTCACACTGTGTTGCCCTCCAGACAATTTGTACCTGTCCACACCCCTACCAGAGATGTAGAAAGGTACTGTTTCCTTTGTCATACCCTGTGTTCCAGACAGTTTGATCTTGTGCAGTGTAATAAGTGAGAAAGCATGATTTTCATTTGTATTTCTCTAACTAGAGCACTTGAGCATCTTTTCGTATGTTTAAGAGTTGTTTGTAGTTAGTTCTTTTTCTGTGAACTGTGTTTAGATACTTAATTTTCTGTTAGTTGCTGGTCTTAATCTTAGTAATTAGTAAAATGTTTCCTTATATTTGTCTTTTATATGATTTATAAATATTTTCCTATTTTGTCATTATCTTTTTACTTTTTCTTTTTGCCATGAAATACTTAAAATTTTATGTAGTTCTGAATTTTTTTTTTCAGGGCTTCTTTTCATGGTGTTTTTTGTCTTAGGCGTCCTCATTCTGGGCCTTCTTTTTTTAACTTTCTCTTTTAGTACATCTATGAGGTTTTTTTTTTTTTAATGAAGTTTTTTTTTCATATTTAAATATTGTATTGATTTGGAATTACCTTAGAGTAAAATATGAGGTATGGATACAAATATTTTTTCCATATTATTGTCTAACATCATTTATTTAGCAATCCACCTTTCGCACACTGATTTGAAAATATATCTTAAAATTTTTTAATTGTTGAGTAGTCCTTGACAAAATTAAGGAATTGCTGAAGGAAAAGGGTCATGTTAGATCACAATAGTTCTGAATCCTCCTTGCATTTCAGAATCATCTAAGGCAGTTAAGTACTTCTCAAAATTTTATGTGCATCTGAGTTACCTTAGGGTTTTGTTAAATATGCAGATTATGATTCAGTGGGTCTAGGGTAGGTTCTGGGATTCAGTATTTCTGTGAAACTCCCAGATGCTAAAACTGCTGGTCTTTGAACTACATGTTAAGTAGCAATACCAGTGCTTCAGTCCTACCACCAGAGATTTTGATTTAACTGCTCTGTGATAAGGCCTAGGTATAGATAGTTTACGAGATTTCCTGGGTGATTATAATGTACAATTAAGATCGAGAACCACTGGGTTAGGAGATCTGCATTCCAGTAATTATTATGGAAGTTGTTGCTTGAAAAGCCAGATGATTCACTGGTACTTAGTGAGTGCGTGGGAGCAATCTTAGCATAATGGTGATTGCTGAGAATAATAGCTTGGTTAGTTCTCCAATTATTACACATTTCTCCTGCCTCTTCCCCCTCACTCTTTCCTTAGATGCTATAGAAGGATGATAGAAAAACAGTTACAGAAATAAAAACACTATTTTGTTTGGATATTTCCTTTCAAAGGATTAAAGTGCTGAAGTTCTTAAAGAGTTGCCATGTATTTTTCTCCAGGTGGAATGAGGTATCATCTCCTGTCTCCAGAGGATCGAGAAGAGCTGGTAGAAGGCACAAGGCCCAGAAGAAAGAAACACGACTACCGCATAGCCCTGTTTGGAGGCTCCCAACCACAGTCTTGTAGATATTTTAACCCAAAGGTAACTAATTTTTATTCCTGTTTCTGTTTTTAAAAGTTCTGAGCACATAGACACGTACCTACCACCTGTAATAATAACTCGTATTAGAGATGTTACAGTTTGTGGTGTTCTTTCAGAGACCTTACGAGATCCCTAGGTATCACCCTCATTTTACAAGTAAGGAAACTGAAGCTCAGTCAGATTTCACATGTTTCCATAATTGCTCTGGAGTGCTGCCTAGTAACCACTATCAAGGAACATGGAAAACAAGTTCTTCCATCTTTTCTCAGTTTCATTCATTGCAATTCCTCGCATTCCTTATGTGCCATTTTCAATGAAAATATGCTTCTGGAGCTATTTGTGTGTGTGTCAGGGGGTTGTTTAGAACTTATGTTTTAATATAAAATAATACATAGTCATTCTGGAAAATTTGGAAATCTAGACCATCACAAAGTGTAAAATTACCTTTAATCTAACCATCTGGAAATGATCACCAGTTTTAATGTGTTTTTCATTTTGTGTTATGCCAATTGGGCAGCAGAGCTTGAGTCATAGGTCTCGCAATTTTAAAAAAACAGATTGTTAGATTATGAGAAAGTCCACTCATATGTCTACCCCTTGTTTCTTCGACCTGTGTTTTTTGGTTATGGGAAAGATAATACCATATTTTGCTGTTACTACATGTAATGCTAAGGTAGAGCACATACCATAATCCTGAAAGATAGCACCCCAACCTTGCAAGGTGTTACCCATGAATGATGTTGAATCTCAGCATGTAGTGGTCTCTTTGATCATTTTGTTGGCCCAGTTTTTGTTGATGATAGATAACCTGATGAGTCCAGAGCATCCTGTTGAAATCAGAATACTTCTGACATGCCTTTCTCTGAGAAGTGAGTCCGTGGAAGCTTTCTGTGTAGTGTATGGTGGTATTGTCAAGAGTGTATTTATGAAAACATTTATAAAAGCATGTATGGTGGTATTGTCAGGAGTGCAAAGATGGCAAAGGCCAATCTAAAAGCAGAATAAGTATCAATTCAAATGAGGGCAGAGCTTTGTCCCTTGAACAATGGAAGGATCCCAGTGTAGTTAGCCTGGTATTAGGTAACCAACTAATTCCCTCAAGGTATGATAACAGGATTGGTCAGTATTGCTAACAAAATGAGTGCTGGCCAGTAGTGGAAAGCCACATTGACATTAGGGAAGGAAAGTCCATTAGCTCTTAAAGCCACTGACTTATGCAGTTACTATATGCATATCTATCACTGCCATTGTGGTCACTCACAAGCCCAATGAGCAAGCATCAGATTGGGGAGGGAAGACATTGAGGCAGTCCTGCTCACAAGATTATTAAGAGACTTTGCTGCAGTTGTGAGTACTCTGGTAAGAATTCATATAGGATACAAATTTGTGTCCTTTCTGGAGGGCCATCCACATTATCCTTCCTCAAACAAATCTCCTTGTGAGCAGTCTTCCATTCTTGCTTATTTCAAGTCTGTCCATCTGAGTAAACCATTAGCCACTATCCAAGAATTGATAAAAACTGCCTTGAGCTTTTCCCTCCTGAAAGGTATAATGGACAGTAAAAGGAACTGCTTGAAATTCTGCCAAACCAGAAAATGTTTCTTCTGTATTTTCCTTCAACACCATTTCTGAAGGGACTAGAGTGCTTAAGCCGTCCACTTTGGGCTAGTTCCATCACACATGAGCCAGGCTCAGTTCTCTCAAATTTGTCAGCTGATGTGTAGGGACCACCTCCATGATGACCCAACCCAGGTTGAGGGAGAAGGCCCACTGAGTAAGGTGGTGATTAGCCTATTTGGGTATTCTGTGCCTATGGGACTTCCACAAGCCCAGTCTTATGTTTACATACTAGATCATTGGTTGAAAGCATGCTGTTTATGATTTGATACGTCAGGTAAAGCTGTGGAAAATGGGTTAATGATACAGTCACCTGGTTTACCTTGGTGTCAGACATTGGCTCTCTGTCAGAACCTAGTGGCTAGCCAGGAACTATTTACTGAAAAAAATGATACCTGCTTAAAGTAGGCTGGCCTTGCTCCAGAATCCCAGGGGTGTGCACTGTGATCATGTTGGGATATCCCTCAAGCTATGTGCAGCATTTCAGTCAGCACCCTGATGCCGCATGATCACAGGACAGCCTTAGCAGCGGAGCCATGCTATGTACCCTGTCCCACTTAGAAAGCTTTCTCCTGCTCTAGGTCTTACTCACAACTGGCAGCTTTTTGATTTACCCAATAAAAGTATAAATGTAGGACACCCAAATACAGGATATGTGTCATCTGTAAAATGTTAGAAGATGCTTGAGACAGCAAGCTATCCTTCATTCCGAAGGGATTATACCAACATGGGCTTGCCGAATCTTTTCTGTAAAAGCCCAAATAATAATTTTTTTCAGCTTTTTAAGTTACACAGTCTCTGCCATAACTGCTCAACCCTGATGCTGTGGCAGGAAAGCAGCTATGAATATAGGACATAAACAAGTGGTCATGGCTATATTCCAGTCACACTTTGTTTACAGAGACAGGTAGTGGGTTGCATTTAGCCTGCAGGCCATTGTTTGCCAACTCCTGCTGCAGACCTGTGGACATCTAGGGACTTGGAAGTGACCAACGCTGTACTCCAGGATAACTCCTCCCCTGTCAAGCACTTGTCTTACCAAGACAGAACTGATGAGTATGATAGACATCAATATAGGAGGCCTGTGCATGACAGCCTCTGGGAAGGCGCAATAGATCAGGGCTCCTGCAGCTGTGAATATGGCACAGAGTCAAGAGGCCTTGATGTCAGACTGGTGCCTTGAGGCTTCGTGGCCTGTAGAATACAATCCAATAAGCACAATGTTAAGTGTGCTTAAAAGGCTGATACACCTGTACACCTATTTCACACAAGGTAAGGTTAAGACTATTGATATTTCAGTGGCTATTTAATTTCAGTGTTTTTTAATTTTTCAGGATCCTTTTGAGTCAAGAGCAGGAAATTTATAAATACCATTTTCCAAGCAAAAACTGAAATCATGGGAGTTTAAATTGTAAAGCTATGAACTATAGCTTTCAGGTGTCAATAATAGTTATATCCCTCGTTTCCCAGAACCTAGTTATGGTGTTGACCTTGACAATTAAAAAGTAATTGAACTATATTTTGGTAGAAAATATTTTACCTTAAAGTAGATTCTGTTTTGAAGTACAGAGGGACAAAGAGAATTCTACTTTCATTTGGGAGACAGCTTGTTTCTAGAATAAGGCAAATGTGGAATGACTACTAGCACTTTGATTTTGATCTGTAGTTCTAACACTTTCCTTGATTTCTTTTTTTTTTAAATTGGACAGTTGAAAAGAGATGCATATTCTACACGAGCCTGGAAGTGAGACTGTAACTTCAGAATTCTCATTTGATGTCTTACTCTGCTCTCATAAATGGCCCATACTTAATGCTCTTTTGTATACTCAGCCACAAGTTTTTAGACTTCTAGTAGAAGAAATTAAACAATTGAGAAAGTAACTACCAATCAAAATATTCTCATTCCATCAATATTATTTCCTAAATCTAACACCATTAGAATCTCATTACAGTATTTATTAAATGTTTCTATTAGAAGTACCAGCCTCTCTTTTATTTATGCTAAAACCTTCATCTTGAAAATTTTTCACTATGTACTATTATTTGTATATAGTATTTTAATATAAGTTGGTTAGTCTTTATTATTTCTAATATTAAAACAATTAGGGGGCTGATTTCATTTTAAATTACTATTTACCTTGACTCTCCTGAAGTGAACATTATTTCATTATTCAAGTGGACTGCCTAATAAGAAGTACTGCATAGGAATTGTTTTACAATTCTTAAGGTTAATATTCTCAGAGCTGTTAAAATGGTTTTAACTGTCATTAAATCAGACCCACTTGTGTGTGTCCTAGACCAGCCCCAAATGGTCATTTTCATTGAATTGATCTCCTTCAGAGAGGACAGTTTAAGCAGTATTAATCGAATTATCTAGAATTAAGCCAGTTTTGCTACAAACTATTATCTTCAGATACTCGGATATTACTGGTGAGAGGAGATAAATATTTGTATTAATTGCTGACTCAAAATAATAAGATCTTAACATTTTTTTCTAGTAGACAAGTAAAGTTGTAGATAAAGAAATCTCAGGTTGCTGTACTGAATTGAAATGATATGGTTCTTGTCATGGTCCTTCCATGAAGCCTGCTGAGTCTCCCTTTCCCTACCTGGACTGTTTTTAAAGTTTTCAAGCGCTTAATGATTACTAGAAGAGTTATTTATCTGAGTCCAGTGGTCTATTCTCTTAGTCTTAGTATTCTAAAATTGTAGCATGGGAATGTCTTATGATACTGGTGCCTAAATAAAAATTGACTTAATTGACCCAGTTTATTTGGACTCTTCCTGTCAGTGAAATGATGAGCTTTGAGAGCTTAGAACTTTGTAAAGGTCTTGGATGACCACTCTCATAGGGTGGAGAAATAGGAGACTATGCCCTTGAGCAAAGGGGATTCTGCATATTCCCTGCCAAAAACTAACAAGGGGTAAGACCAGCAGGGTGAGGGCCAGATCCTGTAAATCACAAAGGCAGAAAACCATATGGTGCCATATTACATGGAACCATCAGGTTCAAAAGGTTTACCTTGCGTTCCTTTTCTTACTCAGAACTCTGAAGTAGACTCATCACTGAGTTTGGTGTCTGGCCCAGCATGTGTACTCAAGTTTGTGAAGATGAATGAACCCGTTTAACTTTATGTAATATTTCACAGACAGTTTTGTCAGTTGGTTTTATAGGACTGGATTTAAATTTAGATAGGCTCTAAATCAAAAGAAATGAAGTTACCTTCAACTCAAAACATTTCCCTGTTGTGTGTTTGTTAAAGGTATCACAGTGCCTTTTCTCAGTATCATAGCCACCTCCCCTCTTAAACAGGCCTTCACTAAGGAGACAGTTCTACTCTGTCATCAGGGTGGAAATTGACAGTTATGCCTTGCATATGTTTTTTCTTTTTTTTAATGGAGGTACTGGGGATTGAGCCCAGGACCTCATGCATGCTAAGCACGTGCTCTACCACTGAGCTATACCCTCCCCCCACATATGATTTAAAAAGAAGTGTAGACTTTAAAGGAAAATGGTGTTATATTAACAAATTAATGAGGCCTTTATAAGAAGTGCATCCAGTAGTGTTGGCCACCAGCAAAAGAGTGTTTTGAAAGCAGTGTATGAAGTAAAAGGGTGAGCACTGCTAAAATGATCAGGAGCATCTATAAGAATAAAGTACCCCAAACGGACAGCAGTTATCCCAGGTGGATTGGACCTATAGCTGTGTGCCCAAGGACATTGCTGGAATGCAAATGTGGGTGAACATGAGTATCCCTTAAGCTTCCTTAGTTACCAGTACAACGGGCGTGTGGTGGTAAAAATGAGTGTTCTTTGCAGTTTGTGCACAGTAAGTATTCTTCATGCCTGATTGTTTGCAGGCAGTTTGGTTAGACACGTGGTCCTCACATTCATGTAGAAGAGATTGGAACACAAGCTGAGGTAAATTCTCAGTAGAGTACCTTCTTAGAATGTCTTCCAAAATAGCACTATTGAGAGACTCCATTTTTTTTCTTTTCAAGCATCTTCATAATACACTGTTTTGTAGTTTTCTTCTAAAATCAGCCTCACAGCCTTTGTACCCTACATAGGTACAGCACCTGAAGTTCCGACCTTCGGGGATCTGCTTCCTTTTGTGATTACTCACTGCATGTGCAAGAAGCCCCAGTGAAAATACGACTCACCATGAGAGGGAGGACATCAGACTCTCTGCTAGCTACAGCCAGCCATAATTACCATAAGTTGGCAGATCAGTCCCCTAAAAAGGCTAGAAGAGAGCAGAAATAAAGCTGTAGGTATTCGTTCAAGGGCTGTAGGTGGGAAGGGATAAGGAGACTAGGAATGGTATCTCCATATGGTGGTGTTTTAAAGGATTCTAGTCATCCTGGAACTAGCTAGAGGGTAGTGTGTACCTGAATGCAGGTTAGAGGGGTAAGAGTCAGGCTGTGCGTAACCAACAGAGTGAAATAAACTATCACTATTTCCTCTGCACCATGTCACTTGAAAATTACTGTCAGCTGCCTTTCATAATTGTTCATATGATGATGCAGAGGCAAAGAAGGATCTGTTATCCTAGAAGTATTAAATCGTGTTCTTTACATGTTAAACTGATTTTCTTTGAAAATTCATGATTAGTGTAAGAGATGACTGTCCTTAGCTGTTACAAACAACAGCACATTGTACAACAGCAAATTGTACAGTTAGCTGGCTGTAAAGTGTAGCTTAAACAAATAATATTTTGTCATATATTACCTGTATCACAGTTCACCTAGAATTTGAAATTTGTGGATTGGGCAGCAGGGATTATGAAAGACCCATATATTACGGTCCCGTCCCTCAAACTCAAAGTGTGTGAGATGTACACGTGCTTGAAGCAGTTAGAGAGCACAGGGGCTGAGGTCGGTGAGGTGGCCACTGACCGTGACCAGAAGTCCTGGTGTGGGGTAACAGTGGCCTTGGTGGTCTGCAGAGATTTCCCTGGGTTGGAATTGCCCATTGAAGCTTCACGGAGGTTTTCTTGAGGGAAACTTAATGAAAGAATTTAGACAGGAAGAAAGAGAAAGATAAAAATATATTGAATCCTAAGTATGAATGTATCTTTTTGGTTTAAGTATGATTATTAAAATGTTCATAGAAAGCTTTCAAAGGATTATTTAAGTGAATGGAGTCTAGCTTTGTGCTTTAAAAGAAGAGTTTAGGTATGGGTGGAAGAACTGAAGGACTAAACCATTGATCTTTTTTCTTTTGTGAGCCCTTTTTCCCCCTTTCCTTCTTTCCTTTCTTCCTCCCTCCCTTTTTAAAGGAAGCAGCTGTTTTGTAGAAAGAGCATTTCAAGTCTAGGTATATAAGTTTAGGCAAGCCAGCCTTTCTAAACTTCAGTTTTCTGGTCTGTTAACAAAATATTTAAATCTTCTTAGGGATCAGTTATGCTCATTTGACTCCCTCTTTTTCTTTTCTTTGATCTTTATTCACTCAGTCCCTTTGTCCCTGCCATCCGTAAGATTTTTCTAATTTTCCCATATTTAAATGTAAAAAGGCTTACACATCTTCTTCATTTTGTTTTTCTCTTCCCCTTTCCTAACTCTTCCTAACCTCTTGGCCTTCTGCGTTATCTCCTATACTCTGCACATCTGAGACAGAGCAGATGTTTATCCCATCGGTGAGAACATTTTATTAAATGAGTATGTTACTGCATTTTAAGATTTGAGATAATTCATTTCAAGCATAATATGCTTTCCTGTGCCAAGGTTAAAAATTACACGTCAAAATTCTACAGGCAAAGCTTGTTACTGAGGCCACTGGCAGGGTGCTAGCACAGAGCTACTTCCCTACTATTTCATTTATTTTCTACTGAAAAGACAGGGGCTGTTGTTGAACATAATGTTCATATCAGGTTTCACTTTTGTACTGAGTTTCATTTCACTTAAATTTCTGAGTAGGTCTGAGTTCTGTGTTTCGATGATATGGTGGAGAGTGGAGGGGAAGAACATTCTGTGACTTTATAAGAAAGCTGTGATTCTTAGTATTCCCTTTGGGCTGTTCTCTGGTCTCACTTCAGACTCTTTGCTAATTTTAACTAATCATCAACAGCTGAGAAATGCCCATTTATATGTTCTTTGTTCCTACTTTCATCTAACAGCTTATAATATAGTACAGTCGTGCTTTGCCCACCCCCACCCCCCAAACTGTGGAAACCTTTTTTTCTGACTGTGATGCTGTGTTTTATGAAGTACTTAAGTTACAAGGGTATTTTCTCCTAATGGCAGATATTAAATCCCTTTTTGGACTTTAGGAGGTTCATATGCTTACAGAATTATTTGTGTGACCCTGTTGAAAATGAGTACATTTCAAAATGGGTACAACCTGTGAAATTACTTGGCTGAATCAAATGTTTACTTCTGAAAAACTAGAGCACCCTAATAGTGTGCTATTTGGAAGGAAGGCAGAGATGGTTTCTAATCCATCCTGTAGTTGAAATTCACCGCCATAGTATAATAGCTATTTAAGTTTTTAAATTCTTAAAGCCTTAAATTAATTTCATATTTCTGTGAAAACATTTAGCACAGTTACAAGCATCTGATGTGAGAATTTGTTTTCCTTGTACCATACTTTTGGTACTGCTTGCTTGGTTGTTATGTTTACTTTTTCTGTTTTAAAAAAAATAATACATGCTTATTGTAGAAAATTCAAGTATAGCAAGACATAAAGGAGAAAGCCAAAGTGTTCCCAACATAAAAGACAGGCATCAGTAGTTAGTGAACATCATTCCCTCCCCTCATTTTATATATATGACATCATGCTATACATGCCATTTTGCAAAAACTTTTAAAACTCTCCCAGCACTTCTATTAAGAAGGTATTTTCATGTCAGTCAAAATACCATTCTTTTGAAGGGCTGCAGAGTATTCCTTCATAAGGATATGCTATCATTTACTTAATGCTAAGGATATACCATAATTTGCACAATACCTGTCTTCTTCATATGCATTTGGCCCATTTCCTGTTTTCCCCTGTTAAAATACCCCTGCAGTGAAATATCCTTGTATGTGCCAACTTAGTACACTGTGCAGTTTTTTCTTTAGGGTAAATTCCTAGGAGAAGGATTGTTCTAGCAAAGGATGAAAATGGAAGCTCTTTTAGATCTACCAAAAAGGTAGATGAGAGCCCAGTTCCTAACCCTGGGTATTGTTGGTTGGTTGGTCTCAGGTCTCTCTGTTCCTTGTGGTGCAGCTACCACAGGACCAGGAACCATAGTGACAAGATGCTCACTGGAGTCCGTGTAATTTAGGGATAGTGCTGTGGTGAGGAACTGGTCCAAACTAGAAGCCAAGTGCACCATCTGCCTTTGAAAGTTCAAAAATGAAGGTGGCTTACTTAGCTGGATGAGATGTACTTTTCTACAAATGTGGTTCCCTTCAATATGCTAAGCCCTAATACCACACAAAGACATGGGAAAATCCCTGTTTTCAGGGAAGCTGTGGTTTTAGTGGCTAAGCATTGTGTTTATAAGTAGTAAGATGTGGAGGCGTGTGAAGACCTCAGTGGCCATCCTGCCAACATCCTGGTTTTATGGATGAGGCTGTGAGATCCTTCATTGTCGAGTCAAATGCTCAGAGTCACTTCACTAGAAACACAGTAGGAACGACAACCCAGATATCTTCACTTTTCAATCCAGTGTCCTTTCTAGAAGGCCATATCAGAAGATTTTTACAGAAGCAGGGCCATGTAAAGCTTAAAAGCACAGTTTTGGAATCTGATAGATTTAGACTAAATCTTGCATTCACCAATTTCTAACACTGTGACCTTTGACAGGGTACTTAACATGTCCAAGATTTAGGTTTTTTGTTTTTGTTTTTTTAACCTGTTAAATGAGGATATTACCTCATAGGGTTATTGAAGAGATTAAATAAGATAATTTTTTAAAGATATTTCAGCATAGTTCCTGTAACGGGACATACTCAACAATGAATAAATTAATAATAGTTTGTTTAGTGATACATTCTAAATCATTTGGACCCTAAGATCATTGGGTTTTAGAGTTTTAGATAGTGAGGACCCTAAGATCATCTGCTTCAGTCTTTTTATTTTACAGATAAGGAAACTAACATCCCTGAGAGGTTCAGTGACTTACATGAGACTCACAGCTCCTCCAAACAGAGCCTAGCTCAGGGCTCAAGTTTCCCAGCTCCTTAGAGCTATATTCTTTGTGACTTTGTGGAATGAGTGAAGCCAAAAGTGTTTCAATATATTTTTCATGAAACTACTTCTAGGAATGTTCTGGCTTCTAGTGTAAACTTTCTTTCTTTTTTTTTTTTTAAATATTTTTATTTATTATTGTGCTATTTATTTTATTTTGGCCAGGGTAGGGGGAAGGTAATTAGGTTTATTTATTTTTAGAGGAGGTACTAGGGATTGAACCCAGGACCTGGTGCATGCTAAGCATGCACTCTATCACTGAGCTATACCCTCACCCCGTACACTTGCTTTCTATATACATTGTCACCATATAATTTGGTAATCTTGAACTCAGATTAGATTGACTCCTTGATGTTTCTGCAAGAAATTTTAGGTTTTACCATTTTGTTAATTTTGTTTTCCTTTTTTTCAAAGACTGTGTTTCCCTTAGTTTTGCTTGATTTCTTCTCCAAATGATGCAAAATAAAGTTTTCTCAAGTCTTAAAATAAAAATTACTTTTTTCTTTTTGCATTTTGGTTGTCTTGATTATTAAAATCTACATCTGTAGTGTTTGTTATTTGAGGATTCATATGTTTTCAGAATACAGATTATATAAAATCAATCCTTACTCAAGGAAAATAGCAGCTGATGTTTCTGCCTTGAGACATTTAGAGAAAAAATTACAGCCCCTCAACTCAAGAAGCCTTTCACTTCTGATAGCAGTGCAATACAGCCGGAAAATCACACGAGACAGGGTGTAATGGAGTGCTCAGTCATCAGGTCCAGAATCCAATTGGCAGGGATTCAGAAAAAGGAAATCAGGGAAGCTACAAAAATGAAAGGAGTCTTGAGCTTGAAAAAGTCTAGAATGTGGTGTATCATGGCAGAGGCAAGAAATGCTGACTAGGACCAGGAGAGACAGGACTTTATATACTTGGGTGTGCCTGCATTTGTATGTGTGGATGCATATGTGGATGATGTGTCAAAACTTTAAAAATCCTTTTGTATCTTTTCCAGGCTTTCCAGTTTTCCCATTTTCATATTTTCTTCGCAGCTAAACATAGAACTTTGCCTGGAATGGATACTCAATAAAACTTAACTGAATTAAATTATATTTTTAGGGTAACAATTTCCTGTCCACACTCATACACTGTGTCTCTGGTACTATTTATCCACCTGTTGCTAACATGAAAGCTCCAAGTCGCTCTAGCTTGCCCTGTAGCCTAGGATTGCAGGGAGCCATAAGTAATCCTCCCTCCACCTGCAGGCCCCAGGTTGGAAGTGGTTCCATCACTAGAGTATAAGACCTGGTGTTCATACCCACTGAGCTGACAAGCTTGACTTCCCATCTGTTTTTTTCCCCTCTCTGCTTGCTGCTCCAATTACACACATCTCCTAGGCAATAAAATAAGTTATTAAAGGGCAAAGATTTAATCACATTCTCAGCATTCTACTTTGGATGAGGAGTAGATGAGGGAATTGGGTAGATTTCCGAGGGAGATCTGCCCAAGTACACAACAGAAAAAATAATGTATATCGTAAGCTCGCCTCCTCCTCTCCATACATAAGACCAAAGCCAGATATGTTCAAACACAGGCACATTTGACACCTGACAGGTATATTTAATGAGCCCAAATGTGAAACATTATATTTTATCTGAAATGAAGTCTATTTTGCATTCTAGGTAGAAATTCTTGCAAATAAAGATTATTTCACTTATCTGCCTAGAAGATTTAGGCAGTATATTATATATAGCTAATATTTATCAAGCATAGTGTTTAATGTGTACAGTGACTAATGACAGTATTGGGAGAGTTGGAAAATTAAAAATGTGAGGATTTCTAGAGAAATTAGAGCCCAAATTGCAAGGAGATAGAAGCATGTACCTATTCCTCTGTCACATGTACACGAACACACACACACGTACACAGACATATATGTGCTGCATATACACAGGCTAAACATTTTCCCCTTGGGCTTATAGTTACAAGAGAGCAATTTATTTTAATTCTTTAATATGAAGCATAGCCAGGCTTTTTATGACATATGGTCACCCATTCCCTATCAGACCCCTGAGTGGTGGTAGAAAGTTAGAATTATTCCGTTAACCAAACTTGGGGTTACTTCCTTCTTTGGAACCTCTTTTCCTAGTGTCTAAGTGTTTAAGCTCATCTAGCTAAAAGAAATATTTTGTTTTATAAATCCCAGCTCCTACATGAGCGGTTCTTTTTAATTTGAAGAGTAGCAGGTCTTGGAGACCATTTTAAAGAATATCTGACCAACTTTCTCACCCTAAACTTAACTAAGGAAGAGCATGGGAAGATAATTTTCTTAAAGATATCTTTAGGAAGTAAGATAAAGTTTACATATTGCTTTCTAATAATATCAAATAAATTGGGTATGAGAGTGCAAGACTTGAGATTCACTGAGCTAATGTGTCTTATTAATGAAATTGTATTTCTCTTCTAATGAACTTGGTCAGGTAGGAATTATGCATAGATTTTCAGAATACATAAGAAAATAGTTTACTTTTGAAGGAATGCTCCCTGTAGTGTTTTATCTCTTACTTTTTTCATTCTGTAGTATGCTGTTTCCCTAAGAAAACAAGTTTTTCTCACTTTGTCAGATCCACTGAGTAAAACTGAAGCTTCAGGAAGATGTTCTGTCACCCTGCAGTTTTGTTTGCCTACCAGTAAACATACTGCTGAGTAACCCAGGGCCACTCATAGATCCTAATATGAGAGTAAGAAAGGGGATTGAGGCTCTTTTTCTGGTCACCTAGAAAGTAGAGTGTTTATCATCACTAGGAAGCAAGTTGTTCTACACCAGGGTCTCTTCTTTTTCCTAAGAGGCCATTCCTTATGTTCTTGTGTTGCTTTGGTCTAATTTGATGAATACCTGAAATCCTGGGCACTAGCACAGTAGACGTCAAATTTTCCCAAAGGGGAATCCCCATTAATAATCACACACACTGCTTTGCTTGGTGAGATTGTGAATTGTTTGGATTTCTGTCTGACCCTAATTATTTCAAGAAAGTTTCAGGAACACTGTAGCTTTCTTTCTTTACAAAGGTGGGATCCAATGAGCTTTAATTTTGGGAGCATTCCCTTGTACATTTACATAGAAGAGGGGCACTAGTGTCGTTGGATGTTATCAAACATAGGAAACAGAGTGGTGCTGTGGACAGCCATTCCTGTGAAGTACTGATCGGTGCTCATTTCTTATCATTGGAAAGAAAAATAATGAGTTTCCAGACTACTCAGAACAGATTATTTAAGTATTTCATAATAAATAGCACAGCTTTAAGAGTCTTACTGACTCTACTGGCTCAACTGAGTATTTACAGAAAATTACTACCTCACAGAAGTCTACAAAGTCTTCTGGCTTTAGACGTCAGTAGGATAACAGCAGTTAAAGCTTCATATTATCTGTTTATTCTTTATATCACTTTGTACATCTGGCAGGGAGCGGGTGGGGATATTTACATTTGGAAAAAAGCTTTCTTTAACAAAACTACTTACTTTGAAATTTCCTTGTATTGCTATCCTCAGTGATGGAAGGAATGGAAGACTTGAGTAGGGGGGTGATACACCCAGTTCTATTCAAGTTTCTTTTAGAGCCAGAAAAGACCCAAAGCAGTCACTGTCTTCCACTCATGTTCTGCCACAACTAACCAACATTCAGAAGAAATCACACAGGATTAAATTAGATAATAGATTCCAGCCAAACATTTTTATATGTACTCCAGTAAATTAACATATTCTTATGTTTTTTTTTTAAATGTTCTCAACTGTGTCTTTGCTTCATCCTTTCCAATTATATTTTTCCATTACTGAAAGCTTCCTGTCCTTTCCTGTTACAGGATTATAGCTGGACAGACATCCGCTGCCCCTTTGAAAAACGAAGAGATGCAGCATGCGTCTTTTGGGACAATGTAGTATACATTTTGGGTGGCTCTCAGCTTTTCCCCATAAAACGAATGGACTGCTATAATGTCGTTAAGGATAGCTGGTATTCCAAACTGGGCCCTCCAACACCTCGAGACAGCCTTGCTGCCTGTGCTGCAGAAGGCAAAATTTATACATCTGGAGGTTCTGAAGTTGGTAAGGACTTCTTCAGTATTTGTGTTTGGGGAAGTGCTTTAAAGCCAAGTAACTTGGCTTTCATATTTAAAAATGCAGTTGGCGTTATTTGTCCAGATACTTTTTGACATACTTTAAATATATATGTCATATTTTAGAGCTCATTTCCCTGAAGTTTTACCTTACTGCTCCAATGTCCAAGATTATGTTAATTGTCCATTTTTTTTGTCATGACAAAGGTTTCATTGATGCCATTGGGATTTTAGTTTCATTGATGCCATCTGGATTAGTTGTTTTATATATGAAATATTATTTGCTTTAAAGATTTCAGAGTTTGGCTTACTCAGACCTTTTAAGACCTCTTTACTACATTCAAGCTTTTACAATCTGTATTATTTTTTCTTTCTCTGTATCAGAAAAAATTAGGAATAATATTTTTCATTTGCTTTTTTCTTTAGCTTTTTAATGAGCTAACTGGTAGTGGTATCTTATGCTTATTAATCAGAATGGGGTGTGGGTATGGGCATAAAAGCCTATCTCATTGATAGATAATTTGTTAGTCCACTAGTGGTCTTTTTCTAAATGAATAATTTTTCTAAATGAATATTCTAGGTGCAGACTAGACACATAATAGCTTTTATATGCTTTCATCTTTTCGAGTAATTTCTTTAGCTAAATAATGGTCTTTATAAAAAAAACTAGGAAGACCAAGTAAACCTAAGGTATGGAATTTAAATGTTAAGTCTTTTTATTTTCTTTGATGATTTTTATTTTATTTTATTTTATTTTATTGATGACTTTTATATTAGCTCAAAGAATGTTTTACTTTTGGTCCATGTATTTATTTAAGTTTTCACATACTGCCCCCCAACTAGATGTCAAATGAATACAAGGAAGATTATGATTTTCAAAGTGTGACTTAAGAGAGAACTTTTTCAATATATGTACCCCAATGTTCTTAGCAGCACTATTTACAATAGCCAAGACATGGAAGCAAACTAAATGTCCATCAACAGATGACTGGATAAAGAAGTTGTGGTATGTTTATACAGTGGAATACTACTCAGCCATAAAAATAATAAAATACATGAAATAAAATATTTTATGTATGATTGAAGCATTATGCTGTACACCAGAAGTTGACACATTGTAAACTGACTATATGTCAATAAGATATATATATAATATAAAATAAAATAATAATAATAATAATGCCATTTGCAACAATATGGATGGACCTAGAAATTGTCATACTAAGTGAAGTAAGCCAGAAGGAGAAAGAAAAGTACCATATGATATCACTTAATGTGGAATCTAAAATACAAATGAACATATTTACAAAACAGAAGCAGACTCACAGACATAGAAAACAAGCTTATGGTTATCAGCAGGGAAAGGGAGGGGTGGGGGATAAATTGGGAGTTTGGGATTTGCAGATACTAACTATTATATATAAAACAGATAAACAACAGGTCCTCTATATAGCACAGGGGACTATATTCAATACCTTGTAATGGCCTATAATGAAAATATGAAACTGAATTAACTGTGCTGTACACCAGAAATTAATATAACATTGTAAAATGACTATACTTCAATTGAAAAAAAAAGTTAATGGTTAACTTAATGTTATGTGAATTTTTAAAAAGCAATTAAAGTTTTAAATTAGAAAAAGGGTAACCTTACCCCCTCTTTAAAAGCATCTTCACAGTAATTCTAATACAGCATATTTCAAATATAATAAATCCTAAAGATAATAGGTAGTATTTTATAGATATACTTTTTGTAGAGAGTATAGTAGATAATGTCATTTCTTCAGCATTTGTTCTACTAAGTCAGTTTTTTACTTAAATAGTGGCTTTTTATTTTTGCTATATACTGTATGTTTTCCCCTAGTGTCAACCAACTGAATGTACTAAGTTGGAAATGTTTTAAAAAGTTAAAAAGAAGTTGTTAGTCCTAACCATTACTTATTCCTTTTGTTACTCATTGAACTTTGCTCTTCATAGACTTTGATCTCGATAGAGAATTATAAGGGTGTTGTTTTTAAGTATTGGAAAGGTCTAGATGAGAAGTAACTTTGGTAAAGTTCTAACTTCTTTTTTCTTGGGAAGGAAAAAGAACACTTCATCTTTAATAGCATAATTTCTAAATAGTATCATTTCTAAAACTCTTTATTGAGCTCCTATAATGTGTAGAAGCTGCAAAACAGGATGAATTTATGTTTTGGCATTAAAATGTATAATCAAAGTACACTAGAAGCATGCAGTGATACCTGGAGTGAATGGACCAGCATGACTTCAGGCCCTACCCACACAACCACTGAGAGCAGTCAGGAAGAATAGTTTTGTTAATGATACAGTGGCTGTTATAGAACATTAAATGATAAAGCTTAGAATACTATCAGATAGTAGTTTTCATAATTTAAGATATGGATTCACTGTCTGTAAATAGCTGTGCTTTTCCTCTTTAGTTAATTCTCATCATGCATAACTGGGGTGGAAGATACACATAATGCTCCTTCAGTTTTTCTTTTGAAATCAAACCAATTTCTTTTTTTGAAGTTTAATTACCAATGAATAAGTCTCTCCAGCAGATCCTTTTCTGAATATTTTCCAAGGTCTGTACAAACACGGTTAGCTTTTTGTTAAACTAACTCTGCATTTTGTTGTTGTTGATTTGAGCATAAAAAAAACTCTGCAAACCTAAATTGTTCCCTCCAGTAATTAAATGACTCAGCTCTACAGTCAGCTCACTCTAAGCCCACACACACACTAAGTTAAGCATGATGGGGTTCTTTTCTTTTACAGGAAACTCAGCTCTGTATTTATTTGAGTGCTATGATACGAGAACTGAAAGCTGGCACACAAAGCCCAGCATGCTGACTCAGCGCTGCAGCCACGGGATGGTGGAAGCCAACGGCCTGATCTATGTTTGTGGTGGAAGTTTAGGGAACAATGTTTCTGGGCGAGTGCTGAATTCCTGTGAAGTTTATGATCCTGCCACAGAAACGTATGTATCAATTTCAAACTCATTTCACAGTTGATTTTATTCTATAAGCTCGGTGGAAGATGTCAAAAGGCAGAAGGAACCAAACAGAAGACTTTTTTTCTTACATTGAGGATATACATACACTTTTGAATGTGTGAGGGTCAGGGGCATGTTTACAGCCCAGACCCTCCCTCTACACAATGAGAAATGGCTTGACCCTTATACCTATGGGAGCCCCTCTCTTTCTGTTTCTGTTTGTGCAATAAATGCCTATAAATGAGACAAGTCTGATCAAATTCATAAAATCTTTTTATTTGAGAGATCAGAAAATGTAGGGGAGGAGGGAAAAAGTAATTTATGATTAGTAGTAAATTTGCCTTTAATTAGAAATATATATTGCTTAATGTCATTACTGAATCATACCCCTAGGTATGTCTTTTTTTGAGTTTGTGCTTACCAAAGTATGTTTAGATTCATATTTATTAAATAAAATTATTCTTAAATTGAGTGGGAAGTAAATTTTAAGAAGTAAAATACTAAAGCAATAAATGGTTAGCCAGTTTTTCTGACCTTGTAATTCATGATGGAACTCATTCAGTGTAGCCAAATGAAATGTGCTAGTCATGGAACAGTGGGGGTGGTGGTAAGTATAGTGACATTAAACTAATGAGGAAATGAATACAATGATATCCTAGTCAGACCTTTTGTTGATACTCAGGAACATCCAAAAAACTTCAATAGGAAAAGTCATCTTCTTGTTTAAAAGGATTGTTCTTCCTTTATCAGAACAAGTTATTAGGTAAATATGTTCAACTTAAATGTTTTCCCAAAGAGCTCCACCAAAACTCTTGTGCTTAAATTTTGTATTTAGGATATATAGCGGACTACAAAACATAGAGGTCTTCCACTCCAGCTTTTGCTCTTTTTAATTAAGAGTAAAGATTTAATTATAAAATACTATTGTCATTTGTAGTTAATTATTTTTGCTTCCCACTTGTTTTTAAGGGATTCAAGGAAGCATACTCAGTAACTCCTTTCCCAAACAAAAAATGCAGTTACGATTGTTTTCCCCTCATTTTTTGCTCAGCTAGTCATCCATGTTAGGAATAGAATTGGAAAAAAGCTTATCTTAAACTTACCTTTGCTGGAGTGTTAAGACTAGGAAATCTCTTGAGATCATCAAATTTACTACTTTTCAAAAATGTATCTTTGTACTTGCCAGGGCACACTGGGGATACCCTGTGTCCTCATCTGATCTTCCATCCATTCAGCTAGGTAGCCACCCCATCTAGCCTCAAACTATAGGAGGGGTGTGTATACCAACTGTCCTCCATCCTGTATGAGTCTCTATCACCCACAAACACTATACTCAAAAAAGTATTATAGCATACTAGTTAGAAAATCTCATTCATTCTGCGGCATAATTTCATTTCTAAAAAAGTCTCAAAGTAGATCATACCATATAAACTTCAGGCTTCTAAATTTTGAGATCTTTATTCAGGCACTATTAGTGTAAATCAGTATAATCTTGCTAGTAATAGCAGGAATAAAGGAATTGTACAACCTCAATATTTTTTTTGAAACTAGTTGAATATATTGTTATGGAATATTTTAAAACTTGCACAACTTTAGCATTTCTTTAGGATATATTGAGCTTATGTATTAAATTTGAATTCTCTATTCTCTTCAATACCCTTAAATTTTCCTAGGTGAAAAGCTAGTATGAATATAATTATCCAAGTTTCAAAATAAGAAATGTTATACATTACTGTGTTTTCCTTTCTAATATTTGACATCCATCCAGCTTATTTTTGTAAGACTGTTTCTTTTCACTTTTGAAAAAATTTTAAGTGCTTTTTAACCGGAATATTAGATTGGAAGCTAAAAAAAATGAAACCTATGGAAACAACACGACATACTTTTACAGTCGGAATTTTAAGAAAAGCTACTAAATACTGAACTTCAGGTTGGAGAGAGCAAGGACCTAGTGCATACTTTGCATGTGAATTACAGGAGGAAGGAAGAGTGTTTTGAGGAATTTCCTTAATTCTAAACCTTAAGGAGGCTTAGATATACATAAAAATTTGATGTTATTTTATATCACAGACATATTTAGAGAAGAAAGTGGTATGTATATTGAGTTTTTCCAAGTCAGATACTCTGTTTAATGCACTTTGAAGCTCACTGTGTGGAGAGGCAGTGGAGCCCAAGTCTGGCTTTCCCACTTCCGAGCTGTATGCTGATCTTTTTACCTGGAGGAGCATGTGCATTTATCCTGGAAAACAGGAGGACTATTGCCCACCACACCTTAACAGAATGCTCTGAAAATGAGACTGTTAGGCCATTTTTCAAACAAATGAAAAAATGGTCAATAGAAGACAACATAAGAGTTCATAATGTTTCAGAGTTCATCATTATGCTCCAATTATGTTTTGAAAAGTTAAATTTATTAAATTATTTAAAAGAAGAGCCATAAATAACCTGGAGAGTTACCCTTATGCCAAATTTCCCTTTTGTTGTTGTTTGGAGTCTTATGGTTTAAATCAGCTGTTAGGAACACAAGCCTGTGTGCCAGTACCACCTTTAGAGTCACAGATGGCATTTGTGTGTATGGGAGCATATGCAAAAGAAGAGATTGAACCACATAGAAAAAAATAACTAAACAAAACTCTCTGTGTGTCTCATGCTGCTACCTGTGAATTAGTATCCTTCAACATTTGTGTCCACATTTATATTCTCAATCTCATTCTTTATTATGATCATGCCTGTGAACACAACATGCTAATAAGTAATTAAATGTGACAGAATGCTAATAGTACTTCTGTTACTAGAGCTGCCTAAAGTTCTAAGTGTATAAAGATGGATGTATGGCTAGTAACAGATATGCTAATGTGCTGATCACTAGATGCCCAGGATAAATTTGTGTTTACTTACACATATGTAAATACTAATTACTACCAGATGTGACAATATTAGTCCTTTATATTTTCTTACATATCTTCCCCTTCTTTTTTGTTACTGTTTTACAAGTTACTGTGAACTACAGGAAATGGATTTCTTCCAAAGACATGTTAATAGTCTCCAGATATCCTCTATTTCTCTATCCTCTCAGAGTTGAAAAGAATAAAATCCCTGTTTACTTCACCTATAAATAATAAATTGTTCAAAACCATCGTTAAACTTTTGTTTTCTAGTCTTCCAGATGTGTGTGTGTGTGTGTGTGTGTTCGTAGTACACATGTGAGTGATTTAATTGGGAAAATAGACTTTCATTGTAAATTAGTATGAGTCCTTTTACTTCCTGTGAACAAACAAGTGCAATAAAAACTTTCTCTAATTTTTTTTTTAGATGGACTGAGCTGTGTCCAATGATTGAGGCCAGGAAGAATCATGGACTCGTATTTGTAAAAGATAAGATATTTGCTGTGGGTGGTCAGAATAGCTTAGGTATGTGATGTTCATTCACTGTTCAACTTTCCCAATGAATTTGCTACTATTTTCTTATCTGAAATTATTGAAACATTTCTTAAGATCTAAGCATTAATCCCATACATTGTTATACTTATTTTTGTAGCTTCTGGGAACTAACATTTTATGAAATCTTGTGATAACATTTAACATTCCTGTCCATGAAATGGGGTATGGCTACCAGTCATGTGACAGTCAGATGGCTTCTGCACATTTCCAGATACCCCTTGGAGAATGGAACCACACTAGCTTAAGAACTATTGAGTTCTTCAAAACATTTGAACTTCAAAACAACTTTTAAAACTTTTAAATTTAACTTTTAGGACTTGTATCCAGGCTCTGAATGGCAAAATTTCCTAAACATTTTTAAGCGTTTCATGAAAATATCAATATTACTTTTTAAAATGAGTAAATTTGACCTTTGTATTTTTCTTAAATAATGTTGTACTGAAGAATCTTAAATAATTGCTTTTAATAATGTAGAATCTTGATTGTCTGTAGATAGTCCACAAAGCTCATTTTAGTCAGTACCTTTAATCATTACTTACGTAATAACAGAGAAATGACTTCATTCCCTTCTGTCTCTGCCCATCGCTATTTTCTATAAACTGCTGAAAGATAAATGGCAGAAGGAAAAAGAAGGACATTGGAATAATTATAAACTATAAACTTAATCAGAAGGAAAATTCACTGTTAGGTCTACTTTTTAATTTTTCCAGAACAGATAGAACAGTTTTGATTTTGTAGAATAAATGTAAATATTTATGATTCTAAAAAAAGCAAATAAAAATTAAGTTAAATTTCTATTGTGTTAAAGTAAGAATAAGAATTTAGATGGTAGATATGTGGGCATTCATTATAAAATTCTTATAACTTTTCTACATGTTTGAAATTTTTCATAATAAAATGTTGAAAAGATGCAAAGAATTAACTAAGAGATCTTAGAATTGTTCATATAGTTGTTCATGTTGTTTTACTCTTTTGAAGGTGGTCTGGACAATGTGGAATATTATGATATTAAATTAAATGAATGGAAGATGGTCTCACCAATGCCATGGAAAGGTGTAACAGTGAAGTGTGCAGCAGTTGGCTCTATAGTTTATGTCTTGGCTGGTTTTCAAGGTGTGGGTCGATTAGGACACATCCTTGAATATAACACTGAAACAGACAAATGGGTCGCCAATTCCAAAGTCCGAGCTTTTCCGGTAACGAGTTGTTTAATTTGTGTTGTTGATACTTGTGGAGCAAATGAAGAAACCCTTGAAACATGAAAAATGAGTGAACTTCAAGACCCAATGGAGACTCAAAATCATGGCCATGAGTACTTTGTTCCAAAGAGTTTGGTTACAAAGTTTTAATTTGGTGTTTTGTTTTTTTAAAGGAAGTTTCAAGTAAAGAGTCCTATAAAATAGATGTTTCTTTTATATGGACTTCCTTACTCAATTCAAAGACCATATTTCAGCTGGCCTCATAACCAAGAACATATCTAGTAAGAAAACTTGAAAAATTATAAACACTTGGTGAAAATATGAATTCTTAAATAAACTTCACATTTGTAACTATGATTATGACAGAATGAGAGATTGACTCATCATTGAAGCAGTCTCATCTTAGCTCTATATTCTATTTTCATACATCATAGAAGTGCTATGTAGTTAGGTCTGTTGCTTCTGTTCAGTCAAGCACTAAGAAATAGTAGGAACTGTAAGTCACAATAGGCAACTCTGATGTAGCAGCTTAGTCTCACATAATTTAGCTTGTCTTCATATGTTCCATTTAGTGCCAGATGTATTCCATTTTAAAAGCAAGCCAGAGTGAGTCAAGGCAAAAGCATATCTCTCACAAAACTTCATAAACACATTTTGGGAATTAAAAAGGTACCCAACTCCTCATAAAATACATTCAATCCAATTAAATAATTCCATCTTTTTAATGCAAAATGCCAAGCTTAGCACCCACCACTAATTTATATCACTTGTATTTAACCAGTGGTTAAAAAAGGATTATGCCTCTTTAGTGCTCCCTGTTAAATTAAATCCAATCATAATAAGAATAATTATCTAGTAAAAGATAAAGCTATTTATAGCAAATTTCTAGATCACTAGAATAGCACTGATAGTCACACAATGTCAGTATTGACTTTGAACTTCTTATGGATTAAAAAGGTACATGATTTCTTTTCCTTAGCAGAATATATCAGAAATATTTGACCCATTGTCTCTAAAAGTTTTATAATTGAGTGATATATTTGTCATCTTGTATTAATTGCTTTTATGTGGTCAGTAAGTCTTTTACAAAGCCAGCTACTAATTTCTTTCCTAGTAATGTTTTGCCCTTTTACATTATGGAATGTATGTATAGCCATGCAAAGCTGTCGCCATCAATGTTTTTATCTGATAATATTAAATATTTTTAAACTTAAAATAGACTGCTTAGTTTTATTCATTCTTCATTTTATATGTGTTTGGTAATAGTTGTTATTGAAACTTGTGAAGCAATGTTTCTATTTGAATTTTCATTGTTTTCTTTATATGTTATAATGTTAAACCTTAGAAGTGTTTAAGTGAAAAAAGAATTACAAAAAGCATAATGATAGATGTATTTATGTAGGGTTTTTTATGTATGTAACAGCTTTATTGAGATATAATTCACATATCATACAATTCACCAAGTCTACAATTCAGTGGTCTTTAATATATTCACAGAGTTATGCAGCCATCACCATAATTTTGGATCTCTTTCTTTGCCACAACAAGAAACCCCATACTCATTAGCAGTTATGGGGTTTCTCCATTTTCCCTGTATGAGTTTCCTATGGCTCCTGTAACAAATTACCACAAACTTGGTGGCTTAAAGCAACAGAAATTTATTCTTTCACAGTTCAGGAGGCTAGAAGTCCTAAATCAAGGTGTTGGCAGCAGTGCTTCCTTCTGGAGGCTCTGAGGCAGAAATTGCCTGTGCCTCTCCCAGTTTTTCTGGTGGTTGCTGGCAGTCATTGGTGTTTCTTGGCTGATAACTATGTCACTTCAGTTACTGCCTCTGACTTCACATGACCTTCTTCCCTGTGTGTCTCTCTGTGTCTTAAGGTGGTGTTATAAGGACAACAGTCTGGATTTAGCCCACCCTCCCCACAATCCAGTATATCCTTATCTTAACCAATGACATCTGCAAAGACCCTATCTCCAGATAAGGTCACATGATGACCACATAAATTTTAGGGTGGATATTATTCAATCCAGTTATATCTCCCAAACATCTCATCCCTAGGTAAAACCATTAATCTTTCTGTCTCTATATTTGCCTATTGTGGACATTTTTATGTTGGGTTTAGCATTTTGCACTCCATTAAAAAATGTATGTCTAATTTTTTGGAGGGTAGAATATCTGTATCATATTACAGTTTTGTTGTTATTAATATAGTAATTTCCCATATGGAATATGCCACATTGTTTAAGGTATTTTTTAAAAAACTACCATTTTCTTCAGACTGTATCAGCTGACTAGAACACACCATATGTAGGCAGGTTTTATGTAGATTATAATGAAGTGTGTGTATTAATAATTATAGTAATTCATAATTAGTGTCTATATTCTGCCTTGGAAATATTCAGTATTGTCGATGCCAGGATAATGAGTAAATGTACATGATCACATGCTCAGCTACAAAACAAGCCTCAGTAAATTTAAGGAAAATGAAATCATATCAAGCATCTTTTCCAATCACAATGCTATGAGACTAGAAATCAACTACAAGGGGGAAAAAACTGCAAAAACCACAAACATGTGGAGGCTAAATAATATGCTGCTAACAACCAATGGATCACTGAAGAAATCAAATACCTAGAGACAAATGAAATGAAAACACAATGATCCAAAACCTATTGGACGCAGCAAAAGTAGTTCTAAGAGGGAAGTTTATATTGATAATAGGCGTACCTCAGGAAACAAGAAAAACCTCAAACAGCCTAACCTTACACCTAAAGGAACTAGAGAAAGAAGAACAAACAAAACCAAAGTTAGTAGAAGGAAAGAAATCATAAAGATCAGAGCAGAAATAAATGAAATAAAGAGTTAAAAAAAAAAAGGAAGAAAGAAAAGATCGATGAAACTAAAAGCTGGTTCTTTGAAAAGATAAACAAAATTGATAAACCTTTAGTCATACTCATCAAGAAAAAAAAAGAAAAAGTCCCAAATCAATAAAAATCAGAAATGAAAAAGGAGAAATTGCAACAAACACTACAGAAATAACTAAGGATCATAAGAAACTATTACAATCAGCTATATGCCAATAAGAAGGACAACCTAGAAGAAATGGACAAATTCTTATAAAGGTACAACTTCCCAAGACTGAACCAGGAAGAAATAGAAAATATGAACAGATCAATTACCTGTGATGAAATTGAATCAGTAATTTAAAAATCCAACAAACAAAACTCCAGGACCAGATGGCTTCACAGGTGAATTCTACCAAACATTTAGAGAAGAGTTGACACCTATCCTTTTGAAACTATTTCAGAAAATTGCAGAGGAAGGAACACTTCCAAACTCATATGAGGCTAGCATCACCCTGATACCAAAACCAAAGATATCACAGAGAAAGAAAATTACAGGCCATTATCACTGAAGAACATAGATGCAAAAAATCCTCAATGAAATTCTAGCAAGCACAGCAATTTATACTTTTGAAAATCACAATGTGAACATGAAATTTTAATATCTTGAAAAAAATTGTTGCTATCAAAAAGCTAATTATATGACCTAGCTTTCAAAAACCTAACACAGTGTCATGGAAACTTTTGAGTCATGAAAATAAGCCATTTTTAAAAGCAGCAGTCTATTCCTTTTGCTTCATATACTGTTAACAGCAAATATTGGATTTGCTCCATAGGCCAGGATTAAGGAGATACTTGAAGGAAATTTTGCTTTTTAAGGGTAGTACTTGTAACACACCAACAACTTAAGAAAATTGAATCCACTCCATGATGGCACAAAACACAGTTCTCATAAAGTCTTAATAATTTGGTAATATGAAAGGATATTTCACGGGTAGCATCATTCAACATATGATAAATTGTTCCTTTAAATAACACCCTTTCTATATTTGCCCAAAAGATTAAAAGCTTGAATCTACCTTCATCTTTCTAATTTCCCTCCTTCCCAGGTGACTCAGACTATTTTGGGAGGAATAAAAATAAAAATCTATACTGGGAAACTGTCTGAAATGTTATTCTTACTAACTAGAAAGTTTTTTTACTTTCCAGAGCTGTAAGACTCTTTGTGATAACAAAGCTGTAAAATGGGGTTCAAGGTGTGGTTTATTCAATTCTTGTAGGGGGTTTCCCTGACTTTATCTTCCAATCCTCTGTTGAATTTGTTTCTCCTATCCATGTTTAGTTTCCAAGAGCACTTCCTTTTTATGGTTATTCTTTTATATAGCATGCTGTTCTTGTCTCAAATGGTTCGGTAAAGTTCTTTGTACTTTATACACTTGTAACTCAACCATAAGTTGTTTTTAAAATAAATGAATTCAACTGAGTAGAAAAATAATAAACTAGGTTGCACCAGTTATTCCCAGTGCTCTTGTGGATTCCACTGTCCTCAAAAGCCAAAGTTTATGAGCAAGAACAACTGCCAGTCATCCCAAACCACCAACACTCAGATTTATGGTGCAACAAGAGACTGCAAACCAGAGGAACTGTAGGGTGTCTCACCACACAAAGGAAAAGTGGACTTGTGGGGAAGGTGGTTGGAGTTTAGGTAAAATTTAAATGAAATAGTTTTGATAGTCTTCAAGCAAAGTAGATATGTGTAAAAAGGCATTAACATCAGATCTGGAGTGAGAAGAGGATGTAGAGTCATGTTTCCTTGAAAACTACAAAGTTAAGAAAACGTGAAACGTTCTTTTCAGGACCCCCTTATCTGCAGTTCTGTGAGCTGTTAGAAACCGAAGCTGCTCCTCTGTCACGAGGTGTCCTAAATCCTCCAGGAAAGAGTAGGATGTTTCATTCTTACTGATACAATTTCAAACAGCAACATTTACGTGTACTTCAACGAAGTGAAGGTTTCATTGTATAAGAATGTAGTAGTCATACAAAGACGAGATATGATACTTTTTAGTTACAGTTTGTCCTTAAAAGAAACTTTCCTATTATCGTTACAACTGGCTTCATCTGACACTGTTAATCCATCCTGAGCAGTGGCTGGGCAGATTTTCACTCTCAGAAGTTACAAATAAAAAGTACAACTAGGTCCCTCAAACCACAGCTAATCTTCCTCTCAGGACCTCGCTGAAGTTGTGGGTTTGGCTGACCAGCTTTCCTCTCGTTTTGGACCTCAAGCCTTCCTTGAAGTCCGAGGACCTGCACAACGGTTCAAGGAGCCACTTCCTCCACGTAACCGTTCAAGCATCCCGCCTTCCCAGGCCACGCTCAGCGCGTAAGGGACGGCTCCGCTCTCTTCAAATCCTATTGGGTAAACCCCACGCCTCGCATCGCACTGGAGGCGGGACAAGAGAGAAAGGACGTTTCCCAGGCGCGAGAAGATGACGTCACAGTAGCGGATCCGTGATCTACGCTCGCTTTGGGCTCTCCGCTTGCTCAGGGTGCCGAATGAAGACCGCTCCGTCCGCGACGTCGTCGCAATGACCATTTGTCAGTTCTTCCTTCAAGGCCGATGCCGCTTTGGAGACCGGTGCTGGAACGAACATCCCCGCGCCGGGGGTGCGGGCGGAGGACGGCAGCAGCAGCAGCAGCCCTCAGGTGACGTTATCCTGAATCCTTCGACACTAGCGGAACTGGGGAAGGCCTGCGTCGGGACCGGCCAGCGAGAAACGGGCGTCTCTGGTGGGGCCCGCCGCTGGGTACCGCGCCCCGCCGCACAAGTCAGGTGATGCGGACATGCCCGCGTCATCCCCTCGCCCCGCCCCGCTCCGCCCTCCGACGTTTGTAATCCGTGTATTGGGCTCTCGGTCGGATTTTGTTGAGCGGGTGAGGACAGGGGCTTGGTCCTGGGTACTAATTCAAAACAGTGACTTTTTAAGTCGGAATTACCTATCAAAACTACCTTGTCCTTGGGTGACATTGGTTCGGAGAATTAGCGTAGATCAACCGAAATCCCTCTCTTGTTTACTACCCGTCTGGGTACTTGTTTTTTTCCCCTTACCCTTTGAATAGAATTTTTTCTAAACTTTTCTGGGGAGAGAGTCAACTGGGCTCAGAATCAGGACTCTTTGGGGAAGTCATGAACTCCTTTGAAAATCTAATAAAAGCTACAGAGCCATACCTCAGATAAATGCAAATACTTAAAAAATTTGGGTAAGATCAGGAGAGTGAGATGCCCAATTAAGAACTCTGGGCTATAAGGGAAAGGGGGTGGAAGGCTACGTTGACCTGCTCCCTGGGTCTAAGTCATTGTCGAGGCTTTTGGACTCTTTCACTAAACCAATTGTGGATGGTGTAAAAAAGACTGTCTTTGAGGAGAGGAGGGGTCTGACATGAAACTGTAAGTGCAAGGTTTTAGAAGTGAGATTAATAGTTAGGTTCTCTTAGGATTGGAACTTAGTCCTTAAAGGTATCACAAGATACTGACCACGTCTCCCCTCACTTTCCTCCTTAGGGCTATTCATCTGACCCTTAAACCTTGTGTTGCATTGTGATTTCATGTCTGATCCCTCTTCTGGAAGATAGTTTTCTTGCATCATTCAGAATTGGTCTTGTGAAATATTCGAAACCCAAAGTTAGGACTCAGGATCTGATAAATGTGAGTGTATTTCCAGGAGCAACAATACGTAATAGCTGACATTCTGTGGAGACTCACTCTAATGTAGTCATTAGAAAATAAATGTTGGATGGATAGATTGAAGAATTTTAAAAGTGTAAATAAAACTCATCAAGTGAACAGTGTATTTAGCACCCAGAAACAAATGAATGCTTAAGGAATTAATACGTATGAAGGCTGAACTCTATATAGGAAGGATGGAATTAATTTCTTCAGTTGTATCATCCCTGCAAAGGATTTTGCTAGAAAAATAAAATATCATTAACTCTGACTTGAAGAATCTGGTCTAGCAGTCTTCTCCCATTTCTCTTTGGTTTTGTTAAGTAGTTTTAGAATTGGGAGATGAATTTTTTATAGAGGAATATATCTCCTATCACTCCATTTTTTAATATGCATATTCGATGGCATATCTCCTAATTCAGTCAGAAACAAGGTCCATTATCTCAGTCCCAACTAAGAAGTGACGAGTAAATAAGATAGCTGAAGTGATAAGATTTTTTTTAATATAGAGATAGAAGAGAATCCCGTTGGCTCATTTTGATGGTTATAAAATCCTAGAAATCAGCTCATAATAGAGGAACTCAACGCACTTTGTTCACATGTAAATTACCTCTATAATCTTATAAAAGGCAGGTAAGTAGATATTGTTTTCTTAGAGGGAAGACTGAGTCAAATAGATTTAAGCATCTATTCAAGAACAGAGGGTAGAAACTAATCTTTAATATTCAACAAACGCCTTAATACATTGTACACTTTTCAGATTTTACTACTATATATGGCCCAGTTGGGAAGCAGAGAACGATAAAGATACAGATTTTTATTCTGAAGGAACTCATGACTGAGGAGGATACATGTCATCTATCCACTTCAATATCAAACAGTTGTTTACTTAATAAGTTAATGTCAGCTAAATTTTGTAATATGTCATTTTTCTATGTATTTACAGTTCTCTCAGTCTTGTTAAGTTAGACCATTCTGTGATTTGTTGATAATACACTTAACTATATGAATTGAAAATGAAGAGTTTTGTAACTTATAATGAGTGGAATTGTAGTGCTTGTTGAATCTTGCATAATGTCTGGAAATAATAAGATAAAAAAATGAAAATTTTCAAGATTTAAAAAGGGAGTTGGTAGTAAAATAATTTATTTTGTTTCCTTCAGGTAGTAACAGACGTGGATGGAATAACACCAGCCAGAGATATTCCAGTGTTATCCAGCCATCCAGTTTCTCCAAATCTGCACCATGGAGGGGCAGCAGAGATCAAGAAAAGCCATCTTTTGGTTCTTTTGATTCTGGAGCTTCAACTAGCAGGAACAGGGGGTTTGGATTGTCTCAGAACCCATTTGCTTCACCTAGCTCTGATGAGCAGAAAGATGAAAAGAAACTTCTGTAAGTGAAAACCTTCAGAAAAATTACTACCTATTTGCTTATTTTTTCAACAGTACCTACAATATTTTCTTTAAAAAAGAAGTAATATTATTATTATTTTAATTATTTAAAAAATCAGAATAAGTAAAAAGAAGACAAAGCATCCATGATCAGAGATGACCACTATTTTGCATGTAATTAATAGACTTTATTTCACTTAAAAATGTCATCTTTCTATATCAATACAGTGCCCTCTTAGGGCTAATTATGCTTATCCCATTTTTCTATTGATAACACCATATTGTGAATATCTTTATAGGGCAGCCCTGCTCAAATTTGATGCAAATTATGAGTTCTTAACAAAGTATGAGGTGATTTAAGGTAACTTGTGATCTTGGAGTTCACTTACAGCATCTTTTCTTTTTCTTTCTTAAACTTTTACTTCAATTGCCTCATGCAAACTGATTTCATTTGATTTTCTTCATTATTGTGGAGTAGATTTCTTATAATTTATTGAGAACATTCGTGGTAGAATTTATGACTGGTGCCAAAACTGTGCCTGGCTGTCTGTAACTATTCCTCAGCTCCCAGCTCCTAGGACAGAACTTAAATATACTTATTAGTCTTTTATAGCCCATAACCAGATTAGAACTAGTTGTAAATATTTTGAGCCATGTACCATATACAATTGGTTAAAATAAATAAATAAATTTAAAAATAAACAAAACCCTCCTTCCTATATTCAAGATTGTTGTAAAAATCCTAAATTTTATTATTATGATCTTATTATCAATTATTATTCTTATTTTATTAATTTTACCATTCTAGAATGGGAGGATATATTTAATTTAGAGCTGAATCTATCCATGACTTTGCCAACAAATCAACTATATGGACATGGATTTGTTTCCCTTTTTGCAAAATGTGAGAATTAGACAAAATATCTTTAAATATTTTGTGATTCTTTATTACTTACTGCTTTTATGATAATGAACAAAGAAAGATTAAAATTCGTGTTGTGTGTTTTCCTGTATTTTAGTTCAAGATATGTATGCTATGATAGTTCTCACTTAATAAAGGTGTTGGTGGAGCGTGGGTATAGCTCAGTCATAGAGTACATATTTGGCATGCATGAGGTCCTGGGTTCAATCCCCAGGACCTTCATTTTAAAAAAAAAAATTTTTTTACTAAATGAAAAAAAATGTATTGGTTAACATTCCCTTGTACTAGAAAACCAAAATTATTAATTTCTTTGATATCGTAATATTTATAATCATGAAATGTAGCTCATTTCTATAAGCTTCTGCTCTAAAGAACATTCTTCAGAAAGTAAAATGGAAAAATCTAAAATTATATATTTACTACAATTTAAAATTTCAATCATTGTAAATTACAAATTTTTACAAGAAAAAAAAAGATCTTATACCTTTTTTTTTTTTAATTCAGGGAAGGAATTGTAAAAGATATGGAGGTTTGGGAATCATCAGGACAGTGGATGTTTTCTGCTTATTCACCAGTGAAGAAGAAACCTAATATTTCAGGTAATTGAGAAATTGTGTGTGTTTTTAAGTATGTTTTACAATTGTTATTTTCTAAAACCAAGACTATGTCAAATAAAGAAATTAACCACAAACTTAGCTACAGTAGGAGATTTTGGACATTGTTTAAAGCAGAACTTCATAATTCAGAGATTAAGGTTGGAAGATACAATTCTTTTAAGATATATAGATCCCTTGAGAAAATAGTAAAATCAACCCCCCCCCCCCACACACACACACATTTTCAATACTGAAGTGCAAGAATAGGCTCTGCTTTCTTGGTTCCCTGTAGATAGAACTTCAGAATCCCTTAGCTGCCTGATTCTGTTCTCTTTCTTCCCTATCTTTTTTTCTAATGTTAGTTATTTTTTTATAAAACTTGTTGAGAAGTGTCCTAAAGATAATATTTGAAGGTAAGGAGCCTTAGCTGGGCTATGGAGATAGCATTTCTTTAGAATACCCCTTTCCTTCCCATTTTCTTTTATCCATAGCCCTTTTTGGGCTGAAAGCTAGATCACCACAGTTTTCTAAGCCCATTCTGGCTGGTCCTGGACCCTGTTAAGAGAACAACAGGAACCTAGAAGATGAGAGCCCTTTCAGTCCCTGAGAACTCTGGAATATCTATCTGTCTCAGCTCTACCTGCTCATTATCTGTGAGCATTTGTGTCCACCACTCCTTAGTTGTTTATTCTCTTAATCATTCAACAAATACTTACTGAATTTCTTTTGTTCCAGACCCTATTTAAAGTGCTTAGGAAATAGTGATGAGTAAGACAGACGATCCCTCCCTTAAGAAGCTTATGTTCTTGGGAGAGAGGCAATAAGTAATAGAAATAAATAAGATAATTTTAGATAGTGATTTTTTCTAAAGAAACTAATTATTAAGCCTTTTTTTTTTCATCAATTCAGAATTGAACCTAATGCCTTACATCCTAAAGCAATGATTCTCAATTTGGAATGTAGATTCCTAAGCAGGATTGCCAGATAAAATATGGGACACTCAGTTAAATTTCAGATAAACAATGAGTAATATTTTTAATATATGAATATTCCATGTAGCATTTGGGACATACTTATACTAAAAAGTATTTGTTGTATGTTGGAAATTCGGGTTTAACTGGGCGTACATTAGTAGTATTTGCTAAATCTGGCAACCCTATCCCTGAGATCCTTTTAGGGGCTGTAGGAGTTCAGAAGTATTTTCACAATAATACTAAGACATTAATTGCCATTTTTACTGTGTTGACATTTGCACTGTTGATGCAAAAGCAGTGATGAGGCAGAGACAACAAACTGTACTAGCAGACCGTAGTCTATAAAAAAATTTCCTAATGCCATTTTCACTTAAAAATGTTTCTGATAAGGAGGTAAAAATTTAAAAATTACTAATTTTATTAAATTTTGATCTTTAAGTACACACCTTTTAAATATTCTATGTGACAAAATGAGAAGGATACATAAAGTAACATTAACAAATATGCATTTTTTGATATTGTAAGATGACATATGCCAGCATTTAGAGGTTCTGGATAACTCAGTGAACCAGTGTTTTCCAGATAACCAATGTATGATATTACAAAATTATGAATAGTTGAAAAATCCATTCTAAGTACAAGATAAACCACTGCATTTAATGTAAAAGTATACAAAGTTATTAATGTGATTTGACTTCACATTATAACTAACCTTTAAGAAACTACCACCTGTCCGGTTTTGGTATAGTATCAAAGAAGAATATCCACAATTATCTGAAAAGGGCATAAAAGTCATCCTTTCCCAGCTACACATCTGTGTGAGATAAGATTTTCTACATACACTTCAACCAGGCAATGTATTGCAACAGATTGAAGCAGATTGAATAGCAGAAGGAGATACAATAATCCAGCAGTCTTCTATTAAGCTGAACATTAAAGAGGTTTACAAACATAAAACAATACCGCTCATATCACTAAGTTGTTTTTTTTTTAGGTTTTTTTTTAGTGGGGGGCAAGCTAATTAGGTTTATTTATTTAATTATTTTATTATTAGTAGTATTTTTTAATGGAGATACTGGGGGTTTGAACCTAGGACCTCGTGCATGCTAAGCATGGGCTCTACCACTTGAGCAATACTCTCCCCCCTCATATCTCTCCATTTTTATTTTTTGTTTTGGAAAATAGTTTTCTCATTTATGTTGATATATAATTGATTTCTTATTTTTAAGTGAATTAGTACTTTCTACATTTTCAGTTATCATTTCAAATATGGTAAATACCAATATATGTAACCCATGTAAGCAAAAGCTCTGGGATCCTTAATAATTTTTAAGAATGTGAATGGATCCTGAGACCAAAAAGTTGGAGAATCACTGTCCATAGGCATCCCTTATAATGAGTTAACTTATCCTTTCCTGCTTAAATGATTCTGCTTTTGCACCACCCTTGAGAGAACTGAGGAAATAGTCACTCAAATCATTTTCTGTCTTCGTGGTTCAGATGAGTAACAGCTGAAAGGAGGAGAAACCACACAGGCAGTGTTTCTTTACCTGGAGTGATTATCCATTCTGAGGAAGCAGAATAGGAGCTGAGTCCTGAATGAAGAGAAGATTTGGGGGAAAATATTCCTGGCAATACAGTAGCTAGTGCAAAGGCCCTGGGGATAACAGGGTTGGCATGTTTGAGGACTAGTGAGGCCTGCATTGCTGGAGGAGAATAAACGAGAGAAAGAGTGATATGACATAAGTCCAGAAAGGCAGCCAGGCTATTTGCTTTTCAGTTTTTGTTTATTTTAGTTTCTGACATACAGAATATCTTTTTTTAGAAGTTTGAAACTATATGTAGTCAACTCCTTCTTTTTATTTTCTTTATTCCTTCCATGCCATTTATCATTAGAAAATTTTCCTCCTTCAAGATTAACTAACCAACTGTATTTTATTCTAATTTTATACTTTATTGAATAGAGTGTAGGCTTTGAAATTTTTCTAATGATCACCATTAGCATATTTTCCTATCTAGCACCTCTCGTTTTACTCTACTATCAAAAGTTTTGGTTTTTAAAGATTCCAATTGATTCCTCACTTCAGGTTTTACAGACATTTCACCAGAGGAGTTGAGACTTGAGTACCATAACTTCTTAACCAGCAATAACTTACAGAGTTATGTAAGTTTCTTTCCTATTCATCTATCTAACAGATTAGTCATTAATTATTATCTTTTCTGCAGTAGCTTTCTTGTATGTTGGCAAAATGGTCGAGGTCCATAATTTTTTTCAGAACAGGGCTATTTTATTTTCTAAATTAGTTTCTTTGAAATTTGGTTGGTTATCTAAATAGTATACTTTGACTGTAGTAACTAGGAATGTCATTATTTTTATTACCAATTATCCAGCAATCAGTCCCAGAAATCAAACCCTTTCATCATTTGACAAACATTTATGAAGCATATCTTAGGTGCAGACACCATGATGAATGCTAGAAAAACAAAGTTAAATAAGATGCAGTCTGTTATACAGATTAACATTCTCACATATCAAATATCAAAAAAATTAAAAAGCTGGGCTTGTATAAGTTTGGTGCCTAAAGGAAATGACATAAACTGTATTTTCTATTGTCTACAGTCAGTGTCAGGCATTTCAACTAGTACACATGTTCATCTCCTATCCAAATATAACTAACTTTATGCTGCCAGGTACTTGTGATCTTAATTAGATGATACAAGGAGTTGGAGAACAGGGTGAGGGGACCACAGCTGGAATATCTTTGGCAAGTAGGGGTAGGTCAATGCAAATTTTACAAGTTATGGTCCATAAAAATGTTTTACAAAACTTGTGACTTTGGACGTAAAGACATGAAGTTGTTGTTGGAGAAAGTAACTTAAAAATACTCGGTAATGACTCATTATTTTTCTGTTTTCTCTCTTCAGCTAAATTCCATCCAACAGTTAATAAATCAATGGAGGAACAGGGTAAATGAACTGAAAAGTCTAAATACATCAACTAAAATAGCTTTGGTGAGTAAGTACTGGAGAATTTTCTACAGGGAGGTGTCTTATTTATTGCTTTTTGCTGAGAATTTTCATTTTGGATTTGGAAAGCAAAGCTAAAATTCTCTGTCAAGAATTATAATGCACACATTCTCAAGAACTATATTATCATTTAGAGTCAAGGTTCTGGAATTGCTTTCTCTCTCTTCCTCAGTCAGAAAAGCGCAGATAATTATGCTTTTCTAAAACTATTTCTAGGATGAAATTTTAACCTTTGGTGGTACTAGTTTTGAAAATTAGAAAATAATACGTAAATTCAAGTGTTCCAGGTTATCAGCATTTAGAAAGAAATTCCCTCAAAAAAATGATATGAATGCACATTTAGACTAATGCTTACTTTTGTGACTAAAGGACACTTACCATATGCTCCTTGCCTTATACAGAAATGCCTTTAGGAGATATCCAATAATACATGCTTCTACTGTAGCATATTCATTATCTCTGTCAATAAAGTTGATCTTTCTACCCCATAAAAAGTTCTTAAGAACATTACTCTAAGATATTTACATTTAGAATTTAATATTTCCAGTTTCCTAGGTGGTTTTTCTTTCTACTTTCTGAAAAAAGGTTATGAGAGTAGTAGCTGCCTAAACTTAGTGACTTCATGAAAGTCCTAACACCCTATTCCTTTCTTAAATATGTGCTTGTAAGTAACTAGACTGTTGTGCAAGCTAATTTCTCCCATCTTTCAGTTGTTGTAATGCCATTTGAATTTAGTAGGACTTCTTGGAAGTATTCTGTCCTTAGATGAGAAGTGGTCCACATCACCATTGCTGAGAGCTGACGTAGAAGGGATAATTTAGTGGAAAGAACTTCAGAGCTTCCTTCAAAGTTGGAAGCTCCATGTTCTTTGCTAGTTTCCTAGGGACCCCTCTGTAGGTGAGGATCTTGGACAGCCCACCTACAACTGGCTTAGCATGTATCAGTATTTTGTTCTTTATGCTGAGTAGTTCATTCTTTATACTTTTAATCCATTATATAGATTTTATGTAATTTGTTTATCCACATACCTGTTAATGAATACTAAACTGAGGGAGAGAAGCTAGATTAAAAAAAAAAAAAGAATACATACTATATGATTCCATTTATATGAAATTCTAGAAAAGACAAACCTCATATATAGTTAATATAAAGTAGATGAGTGGTTTTCTGTGGCCAGGGTTTGGGAGAGGGTTGACTGGAAAGGGACATAAGGGAACTTTTATGAGTGATGGAAATATTCTAAATCTTGATTATGGTGGGTATAAGTTTGTCGAAACTCATTGAAATATAGATAGATAGTTTTTTTTAATAGATGCATTTTATTGAATGTAAACTATACCTCAGTAAAATTGATTTTTTTAAAAATGTGATTGAGGCTTCCAAATGAGAGAAATCATATCTGCTTGGGTTGATTAGGAAAGGTTTCTTGGTGGTCAGGAGAAAGGGAAAAGTTCCTTGAAAGGAAATCAAGATTTCAGTAAGCAGAGATGAAAGACATTTCTAGAGCAGGAGATAGTAAGAGCATAAAACATTTTCAGGGAATAAATAAGAAATGTTTAATAGATTTTAGTAGTATGCTTTCAATAATGTAATTGTGAATCAACTTCAGTTTAGGCGTTACTGTAAGTAGACTGGGTAGCCTTTAAAGGTCCCTTACCTAATATCTAGGTTTCTTGGTAAATGCAGATCAACCTGTAGACACTAAAATGTGTTATTTAAAAGTATTTTTCTTTGCATATGATCATTGAAGAAATGTAGAACATGTTTAAAAAGCATAAATAAAATTAAAATTACTCATAGTTTATGAGTCAATCACTCAACTCATTGAGGTTTGTCCTTTTTTTTCTATGCATATTCATTTTTGAGCATTTTTCTATTTTAAACAGTTAACTTCACATTTTTCAGTGCACATTTTAAAAATTGATTTTGGCTATAAAGTGTATACAAAAGGTACTTGAGAATTATTCATTTGCCTACTTTTTTTTTTAATAGCTCTCTGATGTAAAGGATGGAGTAAATCAAACAGCACCTGCATTTGGATTTGGCAGTAGGCAAGCAGTGACATTTGGGTCACCAGGTAAATGATAAAGTAATGCAAGACTTTACTGATTTAGAAAAATAAGATTTTATGGGTTTCACATCATAAAGCCTGAAGGCTTGTTAAGTGCTATTTTAAATCATCCTTACAAATTATACCATCTTCCATAATAGAGCTTCAAAGAATTTGGCTCTTCAAATATTCACATTATGGGGTCCCAGAAGGAGAAGAGAGAGAGAGAAGGAATTTGAGAAAATTTGTGAAGAGATAATAACCGAAAACTTCCTTAACTTGGGAAAGGAAACAGTGACCCAAGTCCAGGAAGCACAGAGTTCCACACAGGATCAACCCAGAGAGGAACACACCAAGGCACATAGTAATCAGCCTGACAAAAATTAAGGATAAGGAGAAAATATTAAAATTAGCAAGAGAAAAGCAACAAATAACATACAAGGGAACTCTCATAAGGCTATCAGCTGGTTTTTCAGCAGAAACTCTACAGGACAGAAGGGAGTGGCGAGATATATTTAAAGAGATGAAAGGGAAAAACTTACAGCCAAGAATAATCTATCCAGCAAGGCTCTCATTCAGATTTGATGGAGAAACCAAAAGTTTCACAGATAAACAAAAGCTAAAAGAATTCAGCACCACCAAACCAGCTTTACAACAAATATTACAGGAACTTCTCTAGTCATCAAATCATAAGAAAAAAGAACAAAAAGAAGAAAGAGGAAAAAAAGACTACAAAATATTTCTTTGGCAATTCAGGGTCTTTTATGGTTCCATAAGTATTTTGGAATTGTTTGTTCTAGCTCTGTGAAAAATGTCATGAGTATTTTGACAGGGGTTGCATTAGATCTGCAGATTGCTTTGTGTAGTACAACCATTTTGATAATGTTGATTCTTCTAATCCAAGAGCACAAGATATCTTTCCAATTCTTTGTATCATCTTCAATTTCCTTCATCAATGTTTTACACTTTTCAGAGTGTAGGTAACCTCCTTGGTTAAATTTATTTCTAGGTATTTTGTTGTTTTTGATGCAATGGAAATGTTTATGTCAGTTATAAAATTCTGGTTTTTGAAATTTAGAAAAGGTGACTGAAGGGCCAAAAACAAAACAAAACAACAACAGCAACAAAAGAAAAAAAAAAAAGAATTTGGCTCTTTGAGCATTTGTGAAATGAGGGCTAGAATGGGCATGTTCTTAGAAAGACCCTGTGGCTCAGGCTTTAGAAGTATATTTTAGGAATAGTTTTTCAAGAGTTTCATAGGAATACATAACTATGGTACCAGCACCTTTAAGGACTTTCTTGTCCCTGTGTATAATAGCATAGTATTGTTCTTCAGTGACAGCTCCAGTAAGATGGGGGGACAAGCTGGAAGTGAAGATTCACTCCCTAATACCTGGGGTTTCTCAAGAGCTACCTCCTTGAGTAAAGGTAAATTACAGCGCAAATGAGATCAGTGTAGCAGAAAGGTAGGACAGCAGGAGTTAGTGGTTGTAGCTTCTTGTTTTCACTTTTGTCTTCTCTTCTTCCTTCCAACAAGTTTCTCATCATCAAAACATGGCAGAAATAAGACAAAAAGAGGGAAGGAGATAGTAATATGGCTCCAGTTTCTGACATTAATAGATTCTTTTTTTCTTTCTCTGGTTTTTATAGGTTTTCCAATGAATAATAATAGCAGTGATAATGCTCAGAATTTTAGTTTTAAACCAAGCTCTGGATTTGCCACTGCCCTTGCTGGAAGCCCTTCTGTGTTCGGGAGTGCTCCGGCATTTGGAGCCGCACCCTCTGCCAGTTCTGCCATCACAACTTCTGCTCCAACTTTTGGGCGTGGTAAACCCGAAATCACGTCTGCTGCTTCATTTTCATTTAAAAGCCCTGCAGCTTCTGGTTTTGGATCATCTGGATTTTCAGGACTTCCAGCTTCCATGGCAGCAGGCCCTACTGGAGCTCCAGTGGCCCCAGCCTTTGGAAGTGGCAGTTCTGTGGCTGGTTTTGGTAGTCCAGGCTCACATTCTCTTACTGCTTTTTCCAAGTCATCCGGTGACACTTTTGGAAATAGCAGCATATCCACCTCCCTCCCAGTCTCAAATGGTAGCACCACAACAGATAATGTATTATTCACACCCAAGGATCAACTAACAGCAGAAGAACTGGAACAATTTCAATCCAAGAAATTTACTCTGGGAAAAATTCCATTAAAGCCACCACCTGTGGAACTTCTAAATATTTAAAAGGGCACTGTTAAATACAGACAAGAACAGCTTTTAAAATTGCTTCGAGTGGTTCATATGAAAGAACAAATACATACATATACACACATACGTATATATGTGTATATATACAAGTATATACACATATATATTTACAAGAAATGTAAACTTTCAGCAATAACATTAATGTAACATTTTTTTTCTTGAGCCTAACTATTTAAGTAAAATAGAACAAAAAGTACTCAGGAACAGATTTTTTTTAACTGTAATTATGAGTGGAACTGGAAAAACTATCAGTGTGCACTGAATAAAGTACGCTTCTCACTCTACATCACTTTACTGTCTTACCCTTTAAAGTTTTACCTTTAAACATTTTTTTAAGGAAGGAGACAATTTCTAGAGCCAGTAGGGAAATACTTAGCCAACTTATTGAATAAACATCAGTAACATGACTTCCCTTCATGTTGAAGATGATTCTCTTAAAGAGAGAAATAAAATTTTTTAAAGGGTGAAAAATGGATTTTTTCAGGAACTTGGAGGCATTTTTCCCTCATAATTTTTCCCCTCAGTTTTGGCTGTTTCATGGACCATATGAGTTTTCTTCAACAATTTTAGGCTAATTTTTATCTTAAGCTGATTTTTATCTTGGCCTAATTTTTATGTAATTCTTTTTATTCCTCACAGTATCCCATCAAGTGGATGGCTAGTAACAGGAATAGAAATTGTGATCTCATGTGAATAAATAGTGTATGTAGAGGGGTCAGGGTTCACCAGCTGTTTGTAGAGTTTCTATTAGAATTCTCAGATGTGCTTGGATCTCCCTGTGTCCTTAGATTGAGGGAGTAATATCTTGTGTATCTGATTGATCCAAGTAATCAAAGAGCTGTCATGAACTGAGGCATATGTGTCAGAGTTGTGTGCTGCTTTCTCAAGCCTCAAAAATCACACAGCACTACGAGAAGAGTTACCTAACATAGATCTGGTATTGAACTGATTTTAAGTGAAAAATAAATCTTTAGCTAATAAAAGATAAGCACTCCACATGATTTTAGTGTAAATGCAAAGGATTCAGTCCTCAGGGGACCTGGATTGTCACACTTTTTGAAAAACTGAATGACTCTCAGTTCTGGAACCCCAGCATTTGGAATAGAATCTACCCAAGGTGTGTATGTCTGAAACCATCCTTGTAGAGGTAAGTTCCTGCTTTGGTGTCAAGCTCTAAAGACTTTCCAGTGTTGTTTTTTTCAACTTACAGTTGACTCCTAGAGTCCTCCTACCCTGATGGAATGAACCCTGTGCTACCTGTCAATTGGTTACAGACTTACCAGCCTCCCTTGGGTCCCAAATAGATTTCCCAATGTCCTGGAAGCTCTGAGGATGCAGGTTAAGGGCCCAGTGTTTCTAAATTTGCCTGATTATAAGAATCATTTGAAGTACTGATTAAATAATATATCCAGAATAATATATCCATTGGGCTAGGCCTGGGAATATGTTTTCTACCAAGCATTTCATAAGATCCTTCAGGCAAATTTTGGAAATGAGCCCATCCAGCTGCATTTAGGCAACTTAGTAATATGCAATTTGCGAGTTTCTGTATAATCATTGGAAGTCTGTTTTCTACGCTTGCACACACACACACAATGTGGTTAATGAGCAAGGGACAGAATTGCACATAAAGTTTTATGACAAGTAAATGGATTTAACTGGCTTGATTATTTGATCACAGATTAAAATGGGAGAAATGTAACAGCTGAAAGCTGATTAGAAGGGGAGAGAGAAAACAAACTGATATTAAAACTATTTAAAATGCATGACATGATTTAGCTATACAGTATTCATAAGAGTAAAATAATTCAATCCAGTGTCCAACAGGAAATTGATTAATTGTGGTAGATTCATTTATTGGAATACTAAACAGCCTTTCTAAATGACCTAGAAGAATAGAGAATAACTTGGAAAGGTTTGCATTTTGTAGTCAATGAGCAAAAGCTTCTTATAAAATAGCATGCACAGTGTGGTCCAATTTGAGGGGAAAGTGTATATTCATGGGAGAAAAAAGCCTAAAAGTTTATAATGGCTCAGATGGGTTTTTCTTTTAATTGTGGTTAAAGAAAAAAAAAAACTTAAAATTTACCATTTTAACCATTTTTAAGTGTATAGCATTCAGTAGCATAACATTCACATTATTATGCAACAGATCTCAAACTGTTTCATCTTGTCACCCTGAAACTATACCCACTGAACATTACTTCTCCCTCCCTCCTTTCTGCAGTATTTGGCAATCAGATTACTACTTTATGTTTCTACGATTTGACTATTCTATTTATCTGTCTTTATGCCAGTACCATACTGTCTTAATTAGTGTTACACTCTAGTAGACTTTGGAATCAGGAAATGTGAGGCCTCTATCTTTATTCTTCTTTTTCAAAATTGGTTTGGCTATTTGGAGTACCTTGAAATTCCATATGAATTTTATGATTTTTTTCTACTTCTGCCAAAAAAAAAAACTGCCACTGGGATTTTGATATGGATTGTATTGAATCTGTACATTGCTTTGGGCAGTATGCACATTTTACCAATATAAGTGTCCCAAACCATAAGTGCAGTGTCTCCATTTATTTGTATTTCTTTTAGCAATGATTTATAGTCTTTCACCTATTTGATTAAGTTTATTCCTATGTATTTTGTCCATTTTGATGCCGTAGTAAATGGGATTGTTTTCTTAATTCCCTTTTCACATTAGCCATTTTTAGTGTATAGAAATGTAACTGATTTTTGTGTGTTGATTTTATATCCTGCTACTTTGCTGAAATTATTAATTGTAACAGATTTTGTGGTGTGTGTGTGTGTGTGTGAAGTCAGTTTTCTACATATAAGATCATGCAATCTGCAATCAGAGATAATTTTACTTCTCCCTTTCCAATTTGGGTGCTTTTTATTTCCTTTTCTTGTCTCACTGCTCTAGCTAGGACTTCCAGTGCTATGTTGAAAAGTAGTGAAGAGAGGGGGCATCTTTGCTTGGTTCCTGATCTTAAAGGAAAACCTTTCAGCCTTTCATGGTTGAATATGATGTTAGCTGTGAGCTTTTCATATATGAGTTTTATTATGTTGAGGTAGTTTCCATGTATTCTTGGTTTTTTTAATCGCTTTTATCATGAAAGAGTGTTGGTTTTGTCAAATGCTTATTCTGCATTAGTTGAGATGATCATGTAGTTTCTGTCCTTCATTTTATTAATGTTGTGTATTATATTGATTGATTTTCATATGTTGAACCATCCTTCCCGCACTCATGACCTAATTTATACCTAATTATCTCCCAAAGACCCCACCTCCAAATACCATCACATTGGTTGTTAGGGCTTCAACATAAAAATTTGGGTGAGGGGACACAAATATTCAGTTGGTTTTATTGACTTTTTTCTATTGTTTCTCTGTTCTCTATTTCATTTACCTCTGCTCTGATCTTTATTGTTTCTTCCATTCTTCTAAACTTGGGTTTAGTTTGTTCTTTTTCTATTTCCTCGGGTATAAAGTTAGGTTATTGAGATGGTTCTTTTTTAATGCAAGCATTTATCTCTATAAAATGCCTCTTATCACTGCTTTTGCTATATACCGTAAGTTTTGGTATGTTGTATATTTTCATTTGTTTCTAGATATTTTCCAAATTCCCTTCTAATTTCTTCTTTGATCCATTGGTTGTTTAAGAGTATGTTGTTTAACTTCTTTATATTTGTGGGTTTTCCTTCTGCTGTTGATTTCTAGTTTCATTCCATTGTGGTCAAAGAAGATAGTTTGTATGATTTCAATCTTAAATTTGATAAGACTTGTTCTGTGGCCTAACTGGTGGTCTACCCTGGAGAAAATGCATGTGCACTTGAGAATAATACATATTCTGCTACTGTTTGGTGAAGTGTCTATATGTGTCCATTAGGTTCAGTTTTTCTACAGTGTTGTTTTAGTCTTCTATTTCCTTATTGACCTGTTTGGTTATTTATTCATAACTGAAAGTGGAGTACTGAAGTATCCTACTATTATTGTGTTGCTGTCCATTTCTCCCTTCAGTTTTGTCAGTTTGCTTCATATATTTGGGAGTTCTAGGGTGAGGTGCGTGTACATTATAATTGGTGAATTGACCCTGTTATACAATGCCCTTCTTTGTCTTGTATGATAGTTTTTGTCTTAAAGTTTATTTTACCCAGGAGCAGGGGGAGGTTAGCAGTTATATGGGGGATTGGCATCAGGTTGGCTCATCCATTACCAGGAAACTAGCAGAGGGACACAACCCTCACCGCCCTTTGGCAAGCTATCGTAGTGAAGAAGTTCTGATCTAAAGCTAGAACAGCCATTAGCTAGGGCCTGGGACAAGTATGAGGAAGGTCAGTTGTGTGAGTAGGTCTAGGTGAAGCAGACATCAGTCAAGCAGGGGATGTACAGAGAGCAAGAGAACAGATACCGTGTGTAGCCTAATCACACAGTGTGTCTCTAGATCTACTGAATGTCTGTTATAGACAGCATATTTGTTGGATCTTGTTTTTTATCCATTCAGCCAATTGGTGTCTTTTAATGGGTACATGTAATCCATTTACATATAAAGAAATTACTGACAGGGAAGGACTTCCTATGGCCCATTTTGTTCATTGTTTTCTGTATATTTTATAACATTTTTGTCCCTCTTTTCTTCGTGATGCCTTGCTTTGTGTTTTGCTGATTTTTTTGTAGTGGCATATTTTGATTCCCTTCTCATTTCACTTTGTGTATATTCTATAATTTCTCTGCGATTACCACTGTAATTACATAAAATGTCTTAAGTTGTAATAATATATTTTAAACTGATAACAATGTAACCTCAATCACATATAAAAACTCTATTCGTTTACAGCTCTGCCTCCCCCACTTTATGTTACTGAGACTCAAATTACCTCTTTTAATATTGCATATTTATTAATACAGATTTATAACTACTTTTTATTCTTTTGTTTTTAAAAATTCTATATTAGATTTAAAAGTGATTTCTGCACCTATGTTACAGCACTACATAATTTTATATTTGTCTATGTATTTACCTTTATCAAGGAGTTTTATATTTTTGTATGGTTTTGGTTGCCATTTCTCATCCTTCTGCTTTAACTTGAAGGACTCCTTTCAGTATTTTTTTTTTTCAGCCAGTTTGTTTTTTCTTGACACCACGGTGCTCAGGCCTTGACCACATGCTTCC